>NC_066861.1:2069439-3432088 GCF_025177605.1 Cucumis melo | reverse complement strand
TTCTACTTGGCCTAACCAACTTCACTTTAAGAACTAGGAAGGTCTGGTTTCGCTTAGGCCAAAAGTGAAGTGTTCCCCATACAAGCTCTGAAAATGGACAGCATGTGTTCTACGATATTGAAATAACAAGCACAATCACAAACCTGAGCTCCGTGCTCAAGGGTTAGGCAGACATGTTTTTCTATACTAGAAAGTAATAATTCATGTATCATGTATTAAATACCATGTAATTCAAAATACGAGGATGTGATTCGAACCTAATCGGAATCCAGGGATAACGTAGTAGTTAAGCAAAATTTTATTTGGATTGATTTGGTTGTTAAGATCAAATTTAGTTATCAGATTCATCTTAGAGGTCATATCTTTTACGACCTACACTTTTTTTTAATCATGTATTTTAACTTTTAAGATTTAGAAGTTTTTTATAATTTGTATTTTGCAACAAGTAGTATCTGATTTTTTAAAAAAATAAAAAATATAAGTATTTTTTATTTTTAAATCTCAACCCTAAACTCTATACTATAAAATAATATCTGATTTTTTAAATCTCACCCCTAAACCATGGCAAGAGCGAAACGGGCGATAAGGCGACCAAAATTTTAGTTGAGATGCGAGCATCTTGATAGGGGTGACTTAGAGAGTGTAAGTGGTTTAATTATAACCCATCTTGATGTTTTTTAAATTGTAGGCTTTTTAAATTATGTAGTGGGGGCACGTGCGTTTTTAACCATTTCTACATCTTTGTTTCTTAATTAGTTTTTTGGTTTTATCATTTTTGTAATCAACTTTATCTCTATCAGTACACACGACTCTTTCTCATTTTATCCCAATGACATGAATTAAGTTGTCCAACATGTAGCTTTAGCTCGTTGCTATTTTGTATAAGATTTATCTGTTGTCGTGTTAAAACAAGGTAATCTTTTTGCTTATTCCAAATGGAAAGGTTTTAAGAAAAAATGAGTAGTTAATTTCTCGAGACGGGTTTTGAGATATCTGTTTCTTTAAAATAATTATAATAATAAAGCATGTGTTGGGTGAGTCTTTGACAATAACAATTGAAACCAATCCTTTGACAATAATAATGAAAAATAAATCGAAACAAAGTCCTTGGCATGTCTTCTCGTGTGTGTGTGCACACTTGCACGTGTATGTGTGTGCTTGTCTCAATTTCTTTAATATAGACCATAGTGCCCATTATAGTCAAACGTTCATGCACATGAGTGCTTTGTCTCAATTTCTTTATTATAGATTATAGTTACCCTTCTAAGTCAAATTGAAAGATTTATTTAGACAAATAACCATTAAAGAATGAAAAAATTGTTTTTACAAATCTTTTTATATATATAAAAGAAAATGGTTGGAGTGTTATTCAAAGTTTGAAGACGAAAATAATCATTCTAAAAATTCTTAAAACTATGAGTAGGTGCGTAAGTTCAACCCGAATAAACTCACAATTTGGACTACCCAACTCATATCATATTATATAAGTTGGGTTGAGTTTCGGGTTGGGGTTGAAAAATTCGATTAAACCCAACCCAATCGGAATTAATATATATATATATAATTATGATTATGTTTTCATTAAGTTTTGAAAGAGTATTTTGTTAAACGATCGTATGAAAATGTTGTCGATCGTGTATATCGTTTGAAGGTAGAAAGCTAAACAATCGCGTAATATGGTAAACAATTATATAGAAAGCTAAACAATCATATAAGAAGTCGAATGATCTTATAGAAAGTTGTGATCGTGTAAGAGGTTGAAAGTTAACAGGTTGATCGTATAGAAAACTAAACTATACGATCGTGTAGGAGATTGTAGAGTAAATGATGAAAATTATTATATGGTGCAAAAATCTAATAGTATACCAACATTTCATTAAACTTTATAAACATTATGAATGGAAAAAAATAATAATACAATCCTAAATCCAATACATATTTTACGGATTAGGTTTGAAAAATTAAATCAGTTATTTTGTCAATCCAATCAACATGGAAATATAAATTGAATTAGAATTGATTCGAACGAACTCATTGCCTTATAATCTTAAAATTGTTACTTTGTCAGACCCAAAATAAACCAAAAAAGAGTTTCGATTTGGAGGCAAAAAATCAAAATTTGTTTGATTTTCCGAAGGAGTGGGAAGGGAACCCAAAAGAAAAGGAAATAAAAAAAACCCGCGGGAATGGGAAAAAATCTTAAAAAATTTTAGAAAAGAAGCTGCTCCCCGCCATAGAACGACTTAACCAACAAAATAAGCACGTAATCCACACGCCATCCTATTAGTATGTCCCCATTGGAGAGTGTTCCACACCTTCCAATCCACGCTTGAGTCATATATATGTATAGTGATACTTCACGGGCACGACTTTTGTGTTTGGGGAGTCCCACGCGCGAGGTTCATTTGATTTCAGTCGACGAACCACACACACACACACACACACACACACCCGCCCCGCCGTACAGCTGTACACTTAAAAACATTCAGAAATGAGTTTAGAGAGAGAAACTCCTTCGTTTCTAGAGAGAGAAAGTGTTCGAACGACTACGACGACGACGACCCACTGCAAGATCCGAAATCACTAACCTACGACTCTTTCTTCCTTTTCTCCTGTAAGCTCCTCTTAGCTTTTACTCCTCCTTTCTCCCTTCTCCCTTCTTTAGTTTGTCGCTGTGTTCTTTAGGGTTTGATCGGACCAATTCTTAATAATTATGGGTTTTTAGGGATTAGGGTTTTCTTTTCTTTGCCTTTTTTGGGTTATTTTCTTTTTCTTTTGGGGGGTTCGTTTTGGATAGTTGAGGCCTTTCCTGGGCCTGTTTTCTTGCGACGTACGAGTGTATCTTTTTCACACAAGCTTCAGCTGGGGTGTTCTGTGTGTTCTTGTTGTTTTTTTTTTTTCCCTTTTTGGGAATTAGGGTATTTAGGGTTTTCGTTGAGTTTCATGTATGGATTCGGGACCTACAGTTGGTGAGGGAGGTGTGGGAGACGGTGTTAGAGAGAAGCAGAGGTACGTGGAGAGTAAAGTGTACACTAGGAAGGCCTTCAGAGCCCAAAGGAAGAACAACAACAACAGCAACAACAACTCAAATTCAATTGCCGATGTAGCCACTGCCACTGCCACTGCCACTGCCACGGCCTCTGCTGTTGAGAATAAAGAAGATATTGATAATAATCGAAATAACGAAACTGCTACCGCCACAGCTACTGCCCCGACCACTACCACCACCGTCACCAACGACAATAACGATGCTAATGTCAATAGTGATATTGACCGTGATAAAGGTAACAATTTGGTTGAACCTCTTCTATGTACTACAGTGACGGAGGATAAGAATACGGCTCAGCAGCAGCTCATTTCGAGATCCCATGTGGTGTCTGAGGATTCCTCATGTGTCAATCGTCAGCAGGTTGCTGCTGGGGATGCAGTGCAGAGCACTCAAGACCAACCCTCAGGAAATGGGGTTATGGAAGTGGCCGTGGAAAATCAAAATAACAATAATTTGGGATCGAAGTCTAAGCAGGAGATGCGAGAACTTCGGCGTAAGCTTGAGAGTGATCTTGAGATGATTAGAGATGTGTTGAAAAGAATTGAGGCAAAACAGGGGGAGTTAATTGAGTCTAGTACTTTTCATGTTACGACTAATGAAGGAATGGATAAAGTTGGTGGAGACAAGCAGCAGATTCATCCTGAGGTTGCTTCTGTTCGTGTGCCTCGTGAGCCTTCTAGGCCTCTGAATAAATTGAGTGTATCAGTCTTGGAGAACAGTCAGGGTGTGAGTGATTATGTGGAGAAAGAAAAAAGAACTCCTAAAGCAAACCAATTTTATCGAAATTCTGAATTCATACTTGGAAAAGATAAACTGCCTCCAGCTGAGAGTAACAAGAAAGCAAAAATGAATATAAAGAAGCCGGGTGGAGGAGAAATTGCTCACAGTTTTGGGACGGGTTCCAAGTTCTTTAAGAGCTGCAGTTCACTTCTGGAAAAATTGATTAAGCACAAGTATGGTTGGGTGTTTGATGCTCCTGTCGATGTGCAGGGTCTTGGTTTGCATGACTACTACACCATCATTAAGCATCCAATGGACCTAGGAACAGTGAAATCTAGGCTGAACAAAAACTGGTACAAGTCGCCTAAAGAATTTGCTGAGGATGTGAGACTTACATTTCGCAACGCTATGACATATAATCCCAAAGGACAAGATGTCCATGTAATGGCAGATCAACTGTTGTCAATATTTGAAGATAGGTGGGTTATTATAGAGGCAGACTATAATCGAGAGATGAGGTTTGGATTAGACTATGGCACTGCTCTATCCACACCTACTTCCAGAAAGGCTCGTCTTCCACAACCACCTCCTCTTGACATGAAACGAATATTGGAAAGGTCAGAATCTACAACATATCGTCTTGATTCCAAGAATAGACCTTTGAGTGCTACTCCCTCAAGTAGGACACCTGCTCCAAAAAAGCCCAAGGCAAAAGATCCTCATAAAAGGGATATGACTTATGAAGAGAAGCAAAAACTCAGTAGTAACCTTCAGAATTTACCTTCTGAAAAACTGGATGCCATTTTACAAATAATTAAGAAGAGAAATTCAAATATTTTTCAAGATGATGAAGAAATCGAGGTGGATATCGATAGTGTGGATGCAGAGACACTCTGGGAGCTTGATAGGTTTGTGACAAACTACAAAAAAAGTTTGAGCAAGAACAAGAGAAAAGCTGAGCTCGCACTTCGAGCAAGAGCTGGTGATGAACACAATTCGACCCAAAAGGTAATGTTCTGGATAAAACTGTGATGTATATTGTGATGTGCTATAAAGTACTGAAAATATGCTGTTGTTTTCTTCTATCGATCCAGGCCCCCGTTGTGATGGAGGTCCCAAAGAAAACTAAAGCAGGTGGATAAATCATTGTGTCAGGTTTTTAATTCTTATTTTCTTTGTTTGTCTATTTACTAAATTCCAAATTTTAAACTTTGTACACAGATGAAAATACCGTTTCATCTTCAGTGCCCGTTCAAGGACAGGGCAATGGTAGGAGTAGGTCAAGTAGTTCAAGCAGTTCTAGCAGTGATTCTGGATCTTCATCTAGTGGTATGATTATTTTGGTTCTTTATCATCATTTTTAATCTGAAGTCATTCAAATTATTTATTTCTGCATTCCTGAGGCTGGGATTTTAGTAATGTGTTTTTGTTGAAGCTAAATTCTTAATTTTACAGTCTTATTCTTGTTATTCTTATTATTACTTTTTTGATGAATTACAGATTCAGATAGTGAAAGTTCTTCAGCATCTGGATCTGATACTGGGTCTTAAATGGCTTCAAATATTCTTCAGGTTGTGCTGCTTATTTAGTCTGAATCCTGTTTCAAATAAATCTTTTGATCTTGTTCTTGTTCCTCTGATAAGTTTTTGGTTTCTGGTTCCATTCTTCTTATGCTATGTTTGTAGTGTTATCGTAATCGTGGTGTACTTGACTACTTGAGTTCAATCAACGTTCAGTATAGATAATTTATTTGTTCAATATGTCGATTGGATCAGATGAAAAGGAGTCTTAGTTTAACCAGGAGAGGCTAGAAATCTTATAAGAGGCAAAATCTTATCTTTGTTTTATTTTATATAAATATAGTGAAAATGCGGGGGTAAATTAGAGAGCTTCAAAATTTCAACATTGAATTTAACTTTTTGAATCTAAGATTTCTCCTTTCTTCGTTCTGCCCTTTACTTCAACGTTGGGGTGTGAACTTAGATTACTATCTATATAAAAATGTTTATTGTTGGCTACTTGTCTGAGAAAATTGTGAAATCTTCTTCTCTCGAAGCTATAGGTATTAAATGCTTTGTACCTGGTGTTTTTAGTTTTAGTTTAGTTTATAGTTCTAAATAAATTCTTTATTTAATCGAAATGGAAATCAAATGTATACTGCAGTAGTATGATTTTAAAATTTATTATCGAGTCTGTTAGGAGTGAACAAATTGATCAGAACTTGTTGATGGTTATAAAGGATTTGTTACAGTTCATGAGAAAGGCGGCGACTGAACAAATTTTAATTGAAGTTGCAAGACTTTGTATTATTACAGTTATGCTAAAACACTTCAAATGATGGAAATAGACTAAACATTGAGATCATTAGAGTTCATGGATTTGCATATGACATAAAGATTAAGAAGCTTACCATTTTCCTCTTTTCTAGGATCTCGTTATTACCTTACTAAAACTTTGTGATTGACAGTTTTTAGTTGAAGAAATGAACATCTTACCATAAACTTTTGTTTTCTTTAACAGATGTCAAATTTTCTGGAGTTGTCGGCAAGTACTTCAGGTGCAAAGAACTCTCAGCTCTGACTAAAATCCAAATCATTGTCGTGCACGGGCCGGAAAGGCAACTTGAAGTCGATTCATAGTCAGCCAATGGCAACCTAAGCTTTTGATATTATATTGGAAAAAGAAGACTTCAGTGCATGCCACCCACCCCCCATGTAGCCATTTATTCTGCCTCAAATTTGTATAATATTGTAGTAATCTGATCGATTAGCCCCCTCTTGCGTAGCACCTGTACATCGCTAATCAATTGCTACCATCTCTATTGTTTCATTAGCATCAATCCCTCCTACTATTAGAGTTTGTAAACCAAATGTCAGTAACAGCAAACAGAAGTTGGTGGGTAAGATTTGAAGATTCTTGGAGCTTTGTATTTGCTCTTTAATGGATGGCATATGGAATGTTAAGGAGGATTGTGAGGCAATTCCATAGTGTTTGCCATGGCTGCTGCTGCTGCTGCTAGTGTTTTTAGTTGTAAAGGATGCAGTAAAAAGTAGGATTTTGATTAGTTTATCTTAGGTTAATCAGTTAGCTTTTGTTAAGAGTTTGCCTTTGGTATGATTTTTTTTGCATTGTGTTTCTTCTAATTCGTCGAGAATATTTAGACTAAAGTCTTATAGGAAATAGTACAATATTTACTTCTAAACCTCAAACCAATCCTTCTAAATTAAGTTACTATATTACCATTGTAGCTGAATTGCTTAGCAAAGTCCCTACCAAAAATTCTCGTAGGTTAATTGGACATCCTCAGTAACCTCCTCATTCTTACTCTAACATAGAAAGGTAAATTGGAGGAGCAACGGTTTTAAAACTATCACGTAACTATCTTAGAAGAGGAGATTTCTATGCCATAGACTTGATCCACGTTTGGTGTCATATAAAGTTTAAGTACTTATGTTGTAGTTGAGGAACATTGTTTATTGGATTATGAATTTATGATGAGTAAATCTCGTATTCAATAAACCTATTGAAGAATACTTTAATAACTAATTTATTGAATGATAAAGTAGTTTAACATCATAAAAGTTTTATGATAAAATCAAATCGGTTCAACTTGAATTTTTTAAAATATAATTTAAACTCAACCAACCGATAAAAAACATACGAATATCAACTCAATTTAATCCAAATTAAAATTAACTCAACCCAATTCTTATAATTTGGGTTGGATAATCTGAATTGCTTGGGTTGTCAAGTGTTGGAACAATGAAGAAATGATGTGAAATTAGAACTAATTCAAATGCCACTGTTTTAGGTTTCAATTTTTACTATATAAAGTTAAATGAGTTTAAAATAGTTTGGAAATATTTAAAATAGTTTTTGACAAAGTTAAAGAGTATAGATGTAATGTATGTATATATAATTTAGTGTTGGATCAAAAATACAAATTTCCACAAGATTTGAGAATGGTCTTTGAAATTTTAAAAGATATATTTTAGTAACGAAAGAATATCAATTTTATTCAAAAACGAGCATGGATTAATTGAAATGTAGGATAAAAGTATACTTTAGCATTGACAAGTTTGCGGATTCTAAATTACAGATAATGGTAACTAATAGAAGTTAGAGGTTGAATGTCATTTTCCACGAAATTTTAGCTCAACAAAGATTAGAAAGAAATTGACTCTCCCCCTCCCCCCAAAATAAACCTTCAAAGTTGGTTTCTCCATCTCAATTTGGTATCTTTTCCTAAGGTGGCCATAGATATGAGCATGACCACAGAAATTTTGGCGCGGTCTAAATTGCTGAAGGAAGAATGATACAGCGTCTTCAACTCAAGGCTCTACATTTATGGCCTACTCTTCGTTCTTCTTCCTGTCTCCATTTCCATTCTCAAACCCTCAATGTAAATTCCTCTTCTTCTTCTCCTCAATACACGCCTTGGTCTGGTCTCAAAGCTTGGAAGCAGAGTCCCCTTAATGAGAATCGATTCTGGGGACCCAATGGACCAGAGCCTCTGGTTGAATCTTCATCAACTGGGGTTTTCTTTGATAGCCGAATCGAATCGGCTTCGTCGCTTGCGGAATTGGGTGCATTGGTTCTGTCTACCAGTGACCCTTTAACCAAATCCAGACTCTCTCATCTTGCTTACTCCAGATGGTCTCAGGAAAGTCTTCCCATTGGCGTTTTCGAAGCTCCTTCTCATCCTGCTCGACCTCCGTTGCCGAAATTGGTTAGATTTCTATTTTCCGGTGGATGTTTTTGTCTATAGAAAATGTTTGATTCAATTCTTCGAAGAAACTGCTATTTTGTTTGCTTGATGTTGAACTTGCTCGGGGTTATGAATTTGATTAGTTATTGTGATTAGACCACTAAGTAGAAATACTAATCACCTTCTTGAAATCTGCCGTGTAAATGTATTTCTCATAGTTTCACATTGATTGGATAAAGGGATCCTAATGGGTATAATAAAATAACGACAACTATCTCCACTGTATGAGACCAACATTACTTTTGCTTTTGGGATTGAAAAGTAAAGCAAAGCTATAAGGGTTTATGTCCATAGTGGACAGTATCATACCATGGAGATATGTGAAGGGTTAGCTGTCACTAACAATTTCATCATTTATTCGGAGAATTGTTTTCCATCTCTTCTTGCTTTTGAGTTATGGTATGTTGGAGTGAAAATACACAATTCAATTTTTAATTTTACACTTTTAAATATATTTTTCATACTATTAAAATTGATTTGGAATGATCTTGAGCATTTTTGAGTGATTTTGAAAATTAAAAATGTTATTTTAACTATTTTAAAATTACTCCGAGACATGCCATTAGTTGTTCAGATGAAGTTTTTGATTCTAAATGGTATAATTTTCTTTCATGGTGACGAATGAAAGAATATTTTATTAAGTTGTCTTTTAATCGTTTGTCAGGTCTCCCCAAAGGAAATTCCGGCTCCTAAAAACTCAGGATTGCCTCTGAATGCTTATATGTTACACAATCTTGCTCATGTTGAGCTTAATGCAATTGATTTGGCATGGGACACTGTTGTTCGATTTTCTCTCTTCAGCGATGTTCTTGGGGAGGGTTTTTTTGCTGACTTTGCTCATGTTGCTGATGATGAGAGTCGACATTTTATGTGGTGTTCACAGAGACTTGCTGAACTTGGTTTCAAGTGAGGAGATCATAAACCCTGGGTGTAATAGTTGATGTTCATTCGTTGTTACTCATCTTGATTTCGTTGCTACAAGATATGGAGATATGGCTGCTCATAATTTGCTTTGGAGGGAGTGTGAGAAATCATCCAACAATGTAGCTGCACGCTTGGCAGCAATACCGCTTGTCCAGGTAAACTTGTGTTCATGCTTGTGGTTAGTTATTTGTTTGTTTATACAATGCTTGAATTCCTTGAATTTTTCATTATTCTGCTTTTGATAATCTAGAATGCAATATGTGAAAGTGGAAGGTTTAAACAGTTATTAAGAGAATGAGATCTCCAAAATGTAGTGTAGTAAGTAATAGGCTGGTACTCTAGGCTCACTTCGCTTATTCAAGCTCCACCTCTTATGTTTTTGATTAGGCATGCCTTTTGGCCTTCGTCATAAGGAAATGGTATACTAATCAACTACTCCCCTCTCACTCAATTAGTTTTTGGGCTCAAGTTGAACTACAACATACCTTTACGGCTTTATCTTCTCCCTTAGTTGGTGTCTTATGAGTAAGTATGGTGGAAATATGGCTGATTACTTTTATCTTTGGTGAATGTACTTTGTAAACATTTGAAGAGTTCATTAGGGCATTTTTAGTTCGTGTAAGATCTTTCTTCTTGATGTAAGAGATTTCTTGACTTTTTCTTTTTGTAGATACCTGTTTAAGTTTAAACTAAGGCCCTTCTGTCTTGACACTACAGAGCTATATTGTGGGGATTATGACTAGATAGGAGAAGTAAGATTTCTAACTGGTGAAGAACCAGTGGATAACCAAGAAAAAAACAGCCTAAAAATCCTTTGCTCAGATGGTAGGTGACCAAACGAAATCAGAAACTAATCGTGTTGTTGGTGAAGTTTAGCCTACTTAGAGAACCCATGGGAGAGCCTAAGTGAGCTTAGAAAAAGTTTGGTGGATCCATGAGGTGAGCTTAATGGAGCTCAAAGAAGCCAAGAGAGATTTCAGTGGTTGAGCTATAGAGCGAGGCTTAGAAGAACCTAGGAGATAGCTTAGAGGAGTCAGGATAGAACCCATAAGTCGAGCTATAGTTGAGGATCTCAGAGCTCACTTTATAAAGGAGAGCTGAGGAGCTTAAAGGTCGCTCTATAATGGAACTGAAGAGCTCAAAGACTGACCTATAAAGGAGAGTTGAGGAGCTCATAGGTTGAGTTGAAGTTGAAGAGCTCAAAGATCGACCTATAAAGGAGAGCTAAGGAGCTCATTGGTCAAGCTAGAGTTGAGGAGCTCAGAGGCCGCCTTATAAAAGTAGAGCTGAGAAGCTTAGAGGCTGACCTATAGAGGAAAGTTGAAAGTTGAGGAGCTCATGAGTCGAGCTATAGTTGAAGAGCTTAAAAGTCAAGCTGTAGAGGAGGGCTCAAAGGTTGAGCTAAGATACTCATAGGTCGAGCTATAGACAATAGACATTTCATAAATGTGACATTTAATATTTGAATGGGTGGTGCACATTAAAGCACCTAGCTAGATAGTGTAATCGCCCAAAGAGTATTAACTCAGCTGTTCCAAACTTTCAAGAGGTGCGGTTATGTGCTCAGTTGGCTGTTACATTTTGTTATCTGTATAAACAACCAAGACATTAGTCGAAGGTACGCCGAAAAATACCCTACTATTTCTTATTCTCTAATCACTCACAAACCCAATATTGGCTTGAACATTAGAGTGTGTGTGGCTAGACACCATATCGGTGCTTAATCTCTTTTGTCTTGCAGACTCTTGAACGATCTTCCCTGTTAATAAAATTTTACCATTGGTGCGATCTTTGGCATCAACAATTGATGTTGTCTGTGGGAATGATTTTTTTTGTGCCTACTACTGAGAATCTAAGTCTTTACTATGAGTAACGTGACGAATCACCAAAACTTAGCAAAAGACGTCGGCGATGAACCTTGTTACGTTCACCACTTGAAAGGACACTTGTACGAGATCATAATGACATGTTAATAGAAATTTGTCAGCTGACGGAGAAACCTATTAATGACTATGCCTATGCTGCTCTAGTGGACAAGGTGAAAGAATTGGACCAAGGTCTAAATAAGATCTTGGAGCTACTCAGACATCCAAGCCTCATCATAAATTTACCACTTTTGTTATTTGAGATCGGGGTTTACCACTTTTGTTATTTGAGATCGGGGTATACCACTTTTGTTATTTGAGATCGGGGTAAAGGAAAGACTCTGGTAGATGAAGAGGTCAGAGAATCTCAAAATAGAGGATCAAGACTGGTGGAGAGATTCAAGAAGAGGATACATGTCTCAAAAGGGCAGTTTGTTACCAAATTACTCCGGACACAACTACAAAATTTCCCTGAACTTCTTCAAGAGAAATCTTGAGGAAAGGATTGCGATCTTAGAAGCCTCGTTCAAAACTCTAGGAAAACAAGTTCAAAAGGAAAGTGACTCGAGTGGCAATGACTCGGTGTTGCTACACGGCGTCATCAAGGCAAACATAAGCACGCTGCTAGATGATCTCTTTTCACTAAAGCATGAGATCACTCAGCTGAGGGTTGCAATTAAAGTCCAAACTCAAGTTTTGGTGAAACAAACTTTGACAATGTAATCCATGGATTGAGAGAATGGTTAAGTCAGGTTTCTCAAGCACCGTCCTAAATACGAAACTCAAGTATTGGATGCATGTTATGAGTTCAATAGAGATCACCATCCTAAGTGAACCTGTTTGGGGGCAGATCATTGTATATCAATAGTACTCTTTACCCGATGTAGAAATTGACAAAGGAGTATGTCACCTTAGCAGCCAAGGTGAAGGGACTAGACCAAAGCTCGAGTGAAATCCTGGAGCCACTTAAGTGTTTGAACCCACTAGAGGCATCAACAATTGGGATAAGAAATTTGATGAACAGGGATAAAACATTATTGGGTAAAAGCAATATGGAAATAAAAAAGGGATAAACTCAGAAAAAGAATGGAAATTTGCGGATATAGAGTGGGCTATTGCCAATGTAATCACATGACTATATTCTATGATTATGATCGCCAAAGCTTGGAGAGATCAAAGCAATGTATGTCAATCCCATTCCTTGTTGAGGAAGCTTTCTCTTGAATTTGAAAGTTGGAATGCACAGAAGCATGAAAAGGTAGAGGTAATTTCAACTTTCCAAGTTATCAAGGTAATTTCAAATTTTTTTGATTTGTCCCTGCTGAAGTAGCCATCGAGCATTCAAAATATGGGAGATTTATTATTCACTGCAGCTGCAAGTTGCGGTGACTCAATGATTGAGATTGCTGCTTGAAAGAGTACAAAAAATTCAACTCTTTTAGATGAAGCTATGGGAACTGAAAGAATGCATAAAAATTTTCCATTCAATGTTGCTTTGAGATTGGGATATTTAGGAGAGAGAAAGTTTGAGGAGTATAAAGACGAAGATCAATAGCCGGCGTGGAGGAAAGGGAGGGAGGTGAAGGGACAGGATTACTAGAAGAATTGGCTTTTGAAAATACTATGGAAGAGGAACTGTCAAATTCAAACCAAAAGAAAGTGGAACGGGTGGATGCTAATGTCATCAAAGCATGGCTGAAAGTTGAAGAGTTGGTTACCTTAAATGATATCATGGAAAGCAGTGGAAGAAAATTGACAAACAGGCTGGAATAAAAGCAGAAGGGTGTTTTGGGAGAAACAAACGGTTGTAAAGATTTGAAAGACTTAACTGAGATGAACGTTAGTAAAAAGAGTCAGATGAAAGAATGGGAACGGCTTTTATGGGTTTTTAATTTCTAAGTTTGCTTTGGTTGGATGGTTGTCTCCCATTGGGTCGATGAATGGATGATGGAGGGTTTGTACGGGGGCAACTTTTGTGGAAAAGGAAAAAAAGGAAAAAGTTTGTGGAGTTGTGCAAGAGCATCTCTGAAATAAAAGAAATGGTATGGTGTTCGATTATAAGTTTAGCTCTTTTGATTATTTTTGGGCTCTTGTAAATAAATGGTGGTGTACAAACTACACAAAGTTATTTTGTAATTACGGCTTTTTCATGATTATTAACAACTGGAAGGCACTTGTTGATTTGTTTTTTGTTGGGGGTCCTCAACCCCTCGCCCTTTGGCTGTTTTCAACTTGCTGATTTATATATATTAATTTCTCTATTTCTTAACCAAAAAAAAAACTCTAAATTTATATCTATTCAATCAATTATTTTTTAAAAATCTTGAATTTTTGTACCTATTAAACAAAAAATTATAAGTTTAAGGATCTATTAGGCACAAAATTAAAACTTCATGGAATTGTTAGACACAAAATTAAAAATTCGGAGATTTATTAGATAAAACTGAAAGTTTAGGGACCTACTAAACAGTTTTTTAAAATTCAAAGATCAAATAGATACAAATTTCATTTAACCTTTTATGTATACATTCGCTGTTGGAGTGGTAGAATCTTTATTGGAAGACTATGACTACGTGTATTCTCCCAGAACGATTGTTGTTTTGATGCCTGACACATCTTTTGGTTAACCTGAACTTTTCATTGATATGATGAAATTACAAAAGAGGTAAATCTGATCAAATGGATTGAAAAAGAAAAAATTTCTCTTGGTCATTGATGTTGCTTTGAGGGAAAATATTGATTAATGATACAAGTGGAGTGGGTTACAGGAAATGAGCAGATTTTGGAGTATAGTTCCACTACCAAGCGTTTCTAAAAGAGCTTGGAAACTTCGTTGTTTATTTAATTTAATTTTTTTAATACAACAACCGTAAGGTGGGAATCAAACCTCCAAGCGCTATGGAGGAAGACCATGCAAATTACCATTTTTTTGTCTAGAAACTTGTATTTATTTTTTTTGTCTATTTCAATAAATTGTATATTATATCGTTCTGGTTGCTATCACTTTTCTTGTATGAAAGACATATATGTATTTAATATCGCATATTCTATAGGAGGCTAGGGGACTTGATGCTGGGCCTCGACTAGTGAAGAAATTAGTTGGCTTCGGGGATCATAGAACATCTGATATTGTAGCTAAAATTGCTGATGAAGAAGTTGCACATGTAGCTGTGGGTGTCTACTGGTTTGTCCTAGTCTGTCAGAAAATGGAACGTGCTCCATGCTCAACTTTTAAAGGTTTATATCCGTCATCACTTCGATCTGTACTATTCATTAAAATGATTCAAGTCCTAGAACTTGCATGACTGGATAACATCTTTGGTGGCACTAACGCAGAGTTGTTAAAAGAATACAGTGTGGAACTGAAAGGGCCTTTTAATTATTCAGCTCGAGATGAAGCTGGCCTTCCACGTGATTGGTATGAAAACTTCCCATCTAGTTTACAGTCCAATTTTTCTTTACCCAACTTTTCTGCAGCTTTTATGAACCATTATACTACTGCTCACACTTTATAGGTATGACATATCAAACACGAATGTACAGGATGAGTCGAGTGGAGACACTAAAAATGAACAGCTATCAGTGGTACATAGTCATTAATCTAAATTCTTGTAACATGCCTGTAATTGTGTGAACCATGTATAGGTGTTTTTTTTTTTTGTTTCATTAGTGAAATTTTGGTATCACTGTTATTTCAGGTTTACGATAGGCTTGCTTCTGTAATATCCATGGAGTGTAAGAACTCCAGTTTGCATGGGCCTTCAGAATGAGATGTGTTATTCACCATCATCCTGTGTTTTTGTAACGTGCTTTGTGGACCTGAGATTATGTTTAATGATTCTGGTGCACAGTTTTGTATGGTTAGTATCCTGTTTTATCTCAGCTTCAAGATTAAGAGCATGATTTCGTCCCCAGACTAATGTAGAACTGCTTGACGATCTCTAGATCCGTCCTTTTAAGGAGTATAGTCGTGCATAGTTGGTGTTTCTGTTTTATCTTAGTCATCAAGAATTCAAGATCAACGACACACATTGGTCTCTCTACTAATGTTGAACTGCCTGAGGTGTCTTTAAATCATCCCATAATCAGAAAGTTTTGATACGAAAGATATGAAAAAAAGCACAACTTAGAAACTCTTTTGATTCAGTTTCATGGAATTGAAATAATCTATTTGCCCTGTGGATGATAGTCTTGGTAATGAAGTTGATTTGGTTCGATGCTTTTTAGTGTGAGATGAATTATCGACTTTTGAAATGATAATTTGGTATATCACCTACCAAGCTATCCTCATTTTGAAACTTCAAAACTTAGACTATTTTCTCCAAACCGTCCTGTTTGACCTAGGGATAAATAAAGGACGTTAAGTTTGATAAAAGAGCTTAGAGAGATGCGCTCAATCTATGGTAGCCACTTATTTAAGATTTAATATCTCATGTATTTTTTTGACACCCAGATGCAAGGTCAAGGAGGTTGTCCTATAAGATTAATCGAGAAATACATACGTTTATCAATTTTTCGAGAAGACGATGTGCTGTCCTAACAAGAAAAAATCTATTTTGATTTGTGACCCTAAGTTTTGTTATTGCACGCAGTTTTGGAAATTTCTCTCGAATAAAGTTTGTCGGTTCTTATGATTTGAAATGCAATGGGCCATACAAAGGTATGGCCTTTTCTGTGTTTGGTGCAACAGAAACTTTCTCCCACATTTATTCCCTTTTTCTACATAAGACAGCTTAGAAATCTGGGATTTTGCATAAATATTAATTTGAACCAAATTTATGTAATATTTAAAATAAAATGTCTTTTACCAATATATTTGAAGAAAAAGATTTGAATTTTGGATCTCAAGTGAAAGAACTAGGTAAGTTAGAAGCCTATCAAATATCAAATTAAGATTAAATAATTTATTAGGTCCTTTTGAAAATTAATCAAATAGAATATATTTTAAAGTTCTACTAGTCCTACAATTTAACCTAGATTAATATATTCAAAGAGAGAAAAATGGAACCAACAAGATCAATGGTTAATGGGGTTAGTTTCCATAAATTATTTAAATTTTGGGTTGCACCAATCTACAAGATATTGTAATTAATTCATTCTGACTCTTATTCTTCAAAGCAAAAACTTGTCCAAGTGTTCTTAAAATTCCAAGTGTACGAATCATGTTTGCTTTTCTTACTCAAATCAACGGAGTAATCCAAAACACATTATAAAACTAATATAAATCACTAAATCAATATCAATATCTGTCATTTGCTTGCGTGACCCAAATTATTGAGCTGAAATTAGAGTTCTGTCATTTTGCTTATTTTCATATTTAGTTGAAATTAACAAAAAAATAAATAAAAAAAGAAAGCATGGTAGACACACGTAAATTGGCAACTCACTCTTACTACTCTAAATCTCCTCTCTCATTTATTCTCTCGTTCTTGCTCTCCTCTCTCTCTCTCTCTCAAGTGTGCATCTGCCAATAGAGTGGTCGACCTCGACCTCGACCTTTTTCTCTATATAGGAAGTAAAGATGCTCAAGCATTCAATCTTGCATCGACATTGTACAAGGAGATCCACGTGGTCTTGTATTTTTTCCATGAAAAAAAAGAGAGAATATTAGATAAATATAACATAAGTAAAAGGATAAATTCATAAGTAAAAGGATTTTATTTATTTATTTCTATACAATTAACTCCAAGTTTTTAATTCTCAAAAAGAGTTTTATGTCCATGATTCAAGTTTCCAACCCCCTGTGTACTTAATTCTAAGTTCTAACCACTCTGTATTATTGACATTGAGATGTTTGATTTGGGAAATACAAAACTTTTATTTTATAATGAAATTTTTATTGGAAAAGCAAACCTTTCCGTCGTCATCTAAGACTTACTTTGTTCAAAAGTCAATTATACTCTGCTATCTCTACACTTTTTGGTCCAAACTCCAAAACCCATTCATTTAAAATATATATATAAACAACACAAAGAATCGCATTCACAAAACAAAACCCATCTGTTACACATTCTTCTTGATTTCTCAGCATCTTTTTTCTTCTTTCAGCAAAGGGATTCATTCATTCGATCAGGGCAAAACTCAGAAGATATGTGTTGTGGAGATGGCGATTGTAGGCCTCTCGGCTTCTTGCTTGGCTTGCCTTTTGCTTTCGTTTCTCTTCTCCTTTCCATTATCGGCGTAATTATATGGATTGTGGGGTAAATTTCTCGAAACCCATTTCAATTTTAGCTTCTGGGTATTTCTGATTTGGTTTTTTTATTTCTTTTTAATTTGTTTCCTTTCCATTTATCTCTGTTTCCTGTGGTTTTTTGGGTGCAGATTGACGCTTACTTGCATATGTCCTTGTTGTTTGTGCTTAACGGTGATAGTGGAGCTTGCTTTGGAGCTGATCAAAGCCCCATTTCATGTCATGGAGTGGTTCACCTCTCAGATTCCTTGTTGATTGTTCATATTTATCAAAGAGGAAAGTGGGAGAAGCATTATATTGTGTAATTAGATTACCTTGTTTGTGTGAGATTTGCATTGGATATGAATATGGAGCTCTGTGTGTTCTTTGCTTCAATGAAATAGCCTTCCATTGATTGTTTATTTCATCAATAATCAATATAGAATTGAGGTTCACTTTTACAATATTTCTGGAATTCAAATTTTATTCTCTAGAAATTGTTTTATGATTTGTGAGGCTACTACGATAGAAATTCTATGTAAATTATTGTGCTTTTAAGGGTGAAAATGACAGGAGCAGTTCTTAAGGCTCTTCCTCTTCTGTCTCGTGATCATCCAGCTTCCAAAAGCCATCAGCATCTTGTACCATTCCTTTGTTTTGAGCACACCACCATGAGCCAGGCACTAAATACTCTTCCTTGAGAGCATTCAAAGCTTTGTTCACACGTGCTATGTCTCTTTTCACTTCTAACATGAATCCACCTTCATTTCCCTGTGTTCCTGCTACCCCATGTAGATAAGCCTCCAAAGAATGCCAGCTCTTGAAACCTCCGGGACTCTTCAAGTATTCTGACTTTCGTGTGTCAATTATCAGCTCCTCTCCAACTTTCGCATAGCCCGTCAGTGGGTAATCCGGTACTATGTCGGCCTTGTTTCGTGTTCGCAGCAGATGAAGCTCATTCATGGAGTTAAAAGTCTTTCTGAAGTTGCGATCTCCTACATGTGGACAGCCAAACAAGAAGGCTGTAACAGGGCAGGGTTTCTGAGGTTGCTTTTTCCCCTTATTGATCCGATTTGCAATAATGTCTGTTGCATTCAAGGTTCCAAGGGCAGCACCTAAACTATGTCCTGTTATAGTTATGCTGATATCTTCATCTTGAAATTCTTCTAGTAGCTTCTCAATTTCAGATAGAACCTGATCATTTAGATGATAGAATATAGTTAGTGATATATATATATATATATATATATATATATATATATATATATATATATATATACATGAAACTGAAGGTATTAAAAACTCACTTGCTGTCTTGCACTGTTTATGTTAAACGGCGATCGAGCATCTTGAGAAGTGTAAATGGAAAGCCAGCCTTTATGAACTTTAGAATCATTAGCTGCTCCAAATAGTTTGTCGGCAGGAACAAGAGGAAATTCAAAGTCATTAACCCATTCCAATGCTTGTACTGTTCCTCTCCAAGCAATTACAATGTCCCTTCTTCCCAGTGCAGCCTTTCCCTCATCCGTCGCCACTGCAATGTACCCTATCCAATTGGACTCTTTGTTCCAAGCTTCCCTTGATAGAGACCTTAATAAAAACGCTTCTGAAACTTCAATCCCTGATGTTGCATAGAGGAATTTAGTGATATTATACTTGTAGGGGTTGGCAATAGATAAACCAACTCTGGAGAAGAGGTTCTTCCTTGAAAAATGGCTGTCGCCAGCAAATTTTGACAACCTATTCGAGTTGAAACTGTCATATGTTGCCTGTGCCATATCTCCATAGTGAAGAATGTATTGTCGAAGATCAACGTCCAAAGGGTCTAAGAGGCTCTTCCAGTTATCCTCGCCACTGAGCAACCTCCATCTAGTAGCTATGTTACCTATCATTTTCTCAGACGTGCCAACTCCCTCCGGTTGTAAATGTGTTCCTATTCTCTGTTCTTTCAAGTATATAATGCAACAAATTATGGCAAAAAACGTGTCTGGGGTAGGTAACAAAAAAGTAAGGCACCAAAAACGCCATGTTTTCAGATCATCATTTTCATCCATTATTAGTAGGTGGCTAGCATTGTTAGAATTAGATTGGTGATTGAATCTCCATGCTCTCACCCGAAACTTACATCTGCACATGATCCCTAAAATTAGCTAAACAACATTAATAAACTTACTATAATTGTTTATACATCAAAGATATTTAGATACTCTCTTTAAAATCATAGATTTGCTTACGAATTCTTGAACGATACCCAAAACTCAACCTAGTTAAAATATCCGGTGCACTTGTTGATCTTTCATGTTCACTTTTGTTTTTGAGCATTTCTTGAGTCTCTGAATTTGAGCAATAGTCTCTTTCCATTTCATCAATGAAACGTTAGTCTCCATTTTTAAAAAAATACCCGAAACTCTCAAGCCAAAATGATAAAGGTTGAAAAGATGAATAACCCCTTTCACCTGTTTCTTATAAGAAAGTCAAGGCTAATGTATAGCAGGGTTAGTTGAAAACTTGACATACAAGGCTGAAGAAGCAAGTAGTAAACCATGCCTTTAAAGACAACTGTTTAAGTTTGTTGTATCTAACTATGCACCAACCACATCGGAGAGTGGAGTTGAGGAGATAAGCTTTACCTAAATCTTGTGCTATTTGCTGGTGTTCGAGCAATTATTGTTCAAGTGGTTTTAGTCAACCACTCTGTTACTACTTTCTCTAAAACTCTCACAGATAATGTGCTTTTCTTGTTTGATATTGACATAATCTCAGTCACCTAAGTATTTAAAAAGCCATTATCAATACCTTTGGCTTCAAATATTACATGTTTTTAGGCATCTAAAAGTGATCGCCCATCAATATTTCGTAAGTGGGATGCAAATTCTCAGAGTATTCAAGCATTTTTGACCAAAACTTTTCCACTTCTTACAAACTTGTTGTGCCTACTATAATTGCCCCAACTTCTTATTGCTTGTGGGAAGTAGAGGTAACAAGCGATGGACAATAGCTTTTCCATTAATCAGAGATGGAAACTTTGCACATTTACATGCCTCACAAGTATCATTATCCTGGTGTTCTTGCTTGGTCAAGACCATGAGGCCCTGAACTTTTTAACTCTTCAAAGCTCGACCTCATCCGTGTCATCTTCCTTCAGTCTTGTGGACTATTATGTTGCAGCTAGCATTCAGTTGCAGCCCAATGATAGTTCACTTCGTCTCAGTGAGTATGATAAGAATGAGAAGAAAAGCTGCAACATTTTTGATGGAAAATGGGTTTATGATCGCAAGGCAAGTCCTCTCTATGATCAAACTAAGTGTCCATTTCTTAGTGACCAAGTTAGCTGTCGAAGGAACGGCCGGCGAGATTTTGGCTATGAGAAGTTGAACTGGGAAGTCACTGGGTGCAAGGTGCCCAGGTGAGATTAAAGATCAGCTCTTCACTTCAATTTCTCTTCTACTTCCATTTCATTCTTGTGGAATTAAAGTTGATTAATACTATAAACTTAATCGTTTGAATTATGAACTTTGAAGGTTTGATAGCAAAAATATGTTAGAGAAGCTCAGAGGAAAGAGAGTGATCATAGTTGGGGACTCACTTAACAGAAACCAATGGGAATCTCTTGCTTGTCTTCTCTATTCTGCTTTACCTCCTTCTCAGGTTTATGTTGATGTAAAAAGTGGCAGCTACAAGATCTTCAGAGCAAAGGTAGTTAGCTAAGCTTTTTCATGTCACATTTTCAGATACTATATTGTGAGTTTGAAGTGACAGTGCCTATGATAACCTTAGGAATACAATTGTTCTGTGGAATTTTTCTGGAGTCCGTTTCTCGTCGAACTAAAAGTCGACAAGGCAAGTGGTGCTAGAATATTGGAGCTTGACAAACTCTCAGCTATGTCAAAGAAATGGTATGGTGCAAATATCATGGTGTTCAATACTGGTCATTGGTGGGTGCATCAGGGAAAGCTGCAAGCGTAAGTACTTGTAAAACTTTTGCTAAATTATTTTAAAAAAAAAAAAAATGTCTCCTCAAAACTTTGTATTTTACGTTAAAAAAAATAATTCTGAACTTTCAAAAGCTTTAAAAATGTTTTTCTTTACTCTGCTAGTTTTAGATAGAAATTGTTAAAGTTACGTTTAAAAAATACTCTAACTTTGAAATATTTAAAACATACCAATAAACTTAAAAAGAATACATCTACGGTTAATCTATGAATAGAAACCGTTAACAGTTCTTTAAAAAATAACTCTAAATTAAATAAAAATGTTCGAAATTATTATTATCAATGATAAATTTTGTTTGAAGTTTATGGAGTTAAAAAAAAAGATTTAAAAACAAATCATACATCCCTCATTTTTTTTAAGAAAAAACGGATACTCATTTTTCTTCTATTTTTCCAATTCTTAAAATTACAAAAGAAAAACATTAAAAAAAACGAAAAAAAATTGAGTTAAAACATAAAATCTCACGAAATTTGGAAACTCAAAATCTCCCTTTTAACACATATCAAAATAATAGAAAGGTAAATTTAAAAAATATATTTGACTAGTAATTCAAATTCTACTATAGCACAACTTTATTAACACATTTAAGTCCTAAAATTTCTTAGTGCTTCCATTATTCCCTTCTTGTCATGGCTCATATACCTAAGTCATGAACTGTGCAATTTTATTTATTTATTTAGAGATAGAAGAATATCAAACATTTAACAAAAGTGGGAGAAAGAGAGTATTGAATAAGAGGAAGAGGAGGAAGAGAAGGAAGAGAGAAAACAATGGAGTAAGACGTTATAAATTGTTTTTGTTCATACAATACTAAGAGTATTTTTAACATTTCTTAAAATCTTTTTTTTATGTCTAAGGATATTTTTGAATTCTTTTAAAATTCAAGAATATTCTTGACAGGAAATACACAGTTTAGAGGTATTTTAGTCTAAAACTATATAATTCAATCTGTTTAAGCAATCAAAGCCAAATGCTTCTGATATAGAAGAAGATTTCATTTCATCTTTGAGAAACCAAATGATTAACTTAAGAGACAAATTTTGCAGATGGGACTACTTTCGTTATGATGGGAAGATGATAAAAACAATGGAGATGGAGTTAGCACTTGAGGCAGCCATGAAAACCTGGTCAAATTGGATTGATCAGAATGTGGACACAAATAAAACAGCAGTTTTCTTTCGAAGTATATCACCAGAACACAAGGGGAAGCAATGGTGCTACAACGAAACCGAACCCTTCTCCGACGAGTCCTACCAAAAGATATTCCCTGAGTCATTAACTGAAGTATTTGAGAGAACAATGAAGAGGATGAAAACCCCAGTGAAGTATTTGAACATAACAAAACTATCCCAGTATAGAAGAGATGCACATCCATCAATTTATGCAAAAAAGCAAGGAAAACTTTGGGTAGCAATGAATCAGAGAAAAGAAGAGATCATTGCTGATTGCAGCCATTGGTGTTTGCCTGGTTTGCCTGATACTTGGAACAGGCTCTTGTATGCTACTATTGTTTCAGACTCCTACTAATAATTCTCGACCAGTTTCGCATACTTAGGTATCGGGAACATAATAGATATTCATACAGCTCCCAAACACTTTTAAGATATATAATTGATAAGCGATTTGACATATCTATTTCAGATAGGTTGAACCCTTTTTAAAAACAAAGAAAAGCATACACAAAATACTAAGCAGCCTCTTTCGAAAACTCACTACCCCATCCCTATAGTGAATGAAAATTTTAAAAATAAAATATCGAACTTCCGAATCATTTAATCCTCATCTTCATGCCAATGGCCCTACAAAGTCACCCAAAAAATAACCCACTTGAATATCTTCAACAATTCAATGAAATTCTTGTTTTATCTTCGTACTTCTCTGAGTTCTTCTCTATGTAATTTTCTTCTTTTTGATCTATAGCGAACCATCAACTTTTTCTATTATATTTCATCCATAGTGTTTTTTGTATTGTACTTAGTATCTTTATGTAACATTCTTAGATTCGTTTTAGCAAGAACATATCATCAAAATATATATATATCATAGTTTTTAGGAATTGACCTAATGTAATATCGTATCATATCTGTGTTTGTACTTGATGGAGTTGAACCAAACTTCTAAACCATTTCCAAAACGTACGTAAGACAGTTTATCTTTTAATAATTCTAGAGCATATTTTGGTTGACCATAGAAAAAACGTTTGTTTGAAAAAAAGTCATTTTTGTTCAAATTTTTTGATAAAATCAATTTAAAGCAAACTTTAAAAGTATTTCAAAAACTATTGTGTTGAAAATTCCTCAATTTGTATTCCAAAATGATCACATGAAAAATTGAACCAGAACGCATATGTGTTGTTATGCTACATGTTCAGTACTTTGATCTCATGGTCGAATGAACTTCACCTTCTCCGCCATGATTTAGTTATGAATTTTTCTACCATGTGTTCCCACATGGTAATTTCCCCAGGTTCCTGATTGTATGTCCATTGTCGTACCTTATCTCTAAAAGAAAACAGGAACAAAGACAGACACATCCCCTCCATTGTGATACTGGGGGTCATGAATGTTTGTGTTGCATACCTCCATGAAGCCTTTCAAGTGAGCTTATGAGTCTTCATCGGTAGCTTCTCCAAACTACCTTCCAGCTTGCAACATCTGCAGCATCATTGGCTTTATCTCAAATCTAGTTCCATCAACATCTAGACGCATGATATATACCCGGTGAAAAATCATACAAATTTGATGACACATACTCCCTGATCAGCCTGTTGCGATCATGCACTAGAAGAATCGAATTTGCATTTGCATTTAAGTTGGCATTAGAATCATTGCCTACATTCTGCGGTTGTTGATTGTTTCGATCTACCATGTTTTCGTTTCTTTCTCTTCACATCCGGTTGTTTCAAGCCATTCGCGAAAAGTTCTCTCGATCTCAGACTCGATATAGAAACTTATTTGGCTGGGTGTTGTCGTTCATATTATGTTAGCAAGAGACTAAAGGAACTCTGCTACACACCTGTAATCGAGATGGTACCTACAAGAGTGAAAAATAACCAAACCAATATTCAGTTATATCAAGAAAAATCATCGACAACGAGGCCAAAAACTTGTTGTACGATAATCATAATCATAAGCACTCACAAAGATAACTCTATTCTCTTGTATCTACACATTGATCTACGTTATAGGAGCTGAAATCTATCACTACGACAAGTTTCCTTTTTGTTAACCCCAAGTATAAAGCTAACATAAAGTTTTCTCGGTAAGGACCAGAGTAGAACACTAGGATATTTGTTTTAGATTTCAATTGCGAAGGGAAAGGTTATGGTTTACTCTTAGAAGTGCCAATTAGTAAAGAAAATAGTTGGAAAGTTGTTTGAGAAAACGTAGATGTAACGAGCAAGATGTAAATGAAGTAGTAAAATCAATTGTATGAAAATGGGTTGGGAAATACGAATATCATCACTCTTCCACAATTTAACCTTGGTGTCTTGATTCTTGTTTTACTCTCACATGAAGAACTCACATCTCTCGAGGATTAGCCACAATATTGATCATATCTCTACCATGCATGCTTGAGAGGATGGAAAACTACTGAAGAAACCTTTTATTTCTAAAAGCAGTTTACTAGAGCGTTGAGTAAAAAGCTAAGATGGATGCCATTATCTCAAGTGTTAACCCCTTCTCAATTGTTTAAGTTGGTAAAAAAACAAACAAAGTTAAGATTTTCCCTTTTACTAAACAAGAAGAATCATACTCCAAGATCGGATTTTTTAGAGTGACCAACATTATTTCCCAACACACAAAGGGTCGACACAATGAAGCTAAGAACCAAGTTGGTTAAGTATGGAGACCGTCAAACAGGGTTGACCCATGAAGCCAAGTATTAATCTCAAGTATGAAGGTCAAACCCATAGGTTAGACCATAAAACCAAGAATTAAGTTTGTAAAGTGTGGAGACCGACCTCATAGAAGCAGTCATGAAGCCATAAGTTAATTTTGGCCAAGTGTGAAAACCGACACATGGTGTCGTCCATGAAGTGAAAGTTAAGTTGGCCAAGTGTGAAGACTAATAGATAGGGTTATCCATGAAGTCATTAGTTAATTAATTTGACTAATTATAGGAGATCAACCCCATAAGATCAACCATGAAGTTGTTATTCTATTTTGGCCAAGTGTGGAGACCAACCCCATAGTTAATTTGACCAAATATAGAGACCGAACAATTGGGTCAGCTATGAAAAGTCATTTAGCTAATTTGACTAAGTATGGAGATCTCCATACTTAGTCAAATTAGTCTAGACTAGCTCAAATGGTTGACCATAAAGCTATAATTTTATTTTGGCTAAATATGGAGACCGGCTAATAGGATTATTTGCCTCATTTAACCAAGTATGAAGATTGACCACGACCATGAAGCCATATCAACCTATGGAGTGAGCTTTGATAGGTTTTCAAATTTGTTATTTGATTTTGATGGTATACATTTCCATTAAATTAATTATGTTTTGTAAAATCGAATATTTGTTTGGGTAAAGCCAAAACTCTCCTTATAACTCGAAACTATACCTATTAACAATAATAAAAAAATCAAATTTAAATTTGGTTTATATAAAAAATGGATAAATAATTCAAAAGTTCTGAAAAAACTACAAATAAAGGTAATCAATCAACTTATAATATATTGCATTTATAATATTACAAGATATGAGTTTTTATAATAACCCATATTAGAAACAGAATAATGCAAATAAAAGCTTAACATAAATAATAACAAAATTAGTGTTACTAAATCTGATACATAACACACTTTCACAGAAATGATGGAAATTAATTAGTTTTGTTCAAAAGTTGTTGTACAAAGTGCATAATGTTTGCATGAGAGGTTCCCCCATCATCCATAGCTTCTTTTGCCAATTCCCTCCACTTCCTCAAGTTCTTTCTAATTTCTTCACCAACTTCTCCTTCTTCATCCATAACTTCATTCACACATAACTCTATCTCTTCTCTTCTACAGATTCCATTATCTTCCTCCATTAATCTCACCCTCTTCCCAATCTTCCACACATCCTCCACATACTTAGCATTCGTTGGCTGGTCCGACCACTGCGCCATCGTCACCAACGGCACTCCCAAACTCAACGCTTCGAGGGTCGAGTTCCACCCACAGTGCGTAACGAAACATCCAATGGATTTATGAGCCAAAACTTGGAGCTGAGAGCACCAGTTTACGACCAACCCTTTCTGATCACCTGCTGTGTCCTCATGATCCTCAACAAAATTGTGAGGAAGCTTATGGATCTCGGATTCTCTAACAACCCATAAGAAGTATTTGTTGGTTAGTTTAAGGGCACATGCTAATTCTTCCATTTGCTCCTTCTCCAATTCAGTGGCACTTCCAAATGAGACGTAAATTACAGATTTGTTGTGCTTAGAATCAAGCCATTTCATTGTCAAATCTTTATTTTTGTTTGGTTCAAACAAGCTAACCCCATAATCTTTGTCGTTTTCTAGACGTCCATCTAAGTACATTGAAGGAACCATTGGTCCAATGTTCTTCATTATTGCAAACTCCCCTTTCATCCACTTCACCTCCTGATTATCACAAATTCAAATATATTTAGTTTCCTCTATTTTGTTACAATAACTTCAGTACCATTTGTTATTTTTAAATTACATCTATTTCCTTTTTATTTCTTTACAATGTGGTTTCTACTTTTCGTCGTTTCAATCTTCTATTTCTTACTCAAAACTTTAGAAAATAGAAACAAGTTTTTAAAACGCTTGTTTTCAAATATAACAAATTCAACCAAAATATTTACAAAATATACCGATTAGATTTTTGCAATTCATTTTTAAAAACTATTATATCATTTTTATTGAATAAAATATTTGTTTTGTCATCCGTGTAGACGTTTCTTAAAATATTATTTAAGTTAATTGGAGTAAAATTTGATGAATAGTAAAATGGGTTATTTAAGATTTATTTATTCAAAGAAAGTGAAAATTGTAGCAAAAAAAAACTTTCCTTTAATTTGTTTTTAGAATAATACTTAATAATCCAAGTGTTTGTTAAAGAAATGCATTGGAAGAAAACCAACATAAAATGAAATTTTAAAGCAAAAGGCTATCTTTAGTGAATAGGGAGAGACCTCAAGCTAACTAAAAATCTTTATGAAAAGAGAGCATAAAGGGTTGAGTTATAGTAAATTCAATTATATTAATATATATTTAACATTGACAATTACCTCTGGTTCCAAGCTATCGAAAGTGTTGGTGAAAATCCAATCAACTTCATCCAAACGTTCAAATTGATCGGATAAGAAACTAAGCATATGAGGATACTTGACACGATTGGAGACGAAAGAGGGGAAGTCAGAGGGGCAAAGAGGAGGGAGGCCATCCAAAGAAATGGAGCATTGTTTCAAAGGAACACTAAGCCATCCTTTATGAACATTACAATATATAGCATTAACAGCGCAAGATTGAGTGAAGAACGCAGCACTAGAAATTCCAAATTGTTTGAGAATGTCAAGAACCCCTGGCATGACGGCATCATAAACAACACAAGCAATATTTGGGTTAGAAGTAAGAAGATGAGTCAAATGGGAGCGAATAGCGGCATGGCGGCGCTCCCAAAAAGCATGTAGAGGCTCGGGGTGATCGAGTCCTTGATAAGGCAAAAGAGGAATGTGGTGAATAGTGAGTGAAGGAGTGAGTGTTTGATATTGAGTTAGTGTAGAATGGTTATTGTTGGAGGAGTTGTTTGTTAAAATGAGTGGAAGGGTTATTTTGAGGGATGGGTGATGGGCAAGAAGATGCTTGGCAAATTGGAGGAGTGGGTTTATGTGGCCTTGAGCAGGACATGGAATCACTATTACTTCAACTTCTTCATCTTCCTCTAATTTACTCAAATCTTTTCTTTCTTCTTCCACACTTCTTCCCATTTTACAATATTTTTCTCTCTTCTATATGTGTTTGTGCGTTTGGGATTTGTAGATTGTTTGGGTGGCTGTGGCTATCATTAATATATATCATTAGACTCTCTTTTTTTGTAAGCATATATGTGAGCTAAGCCAATACGTCATGCAACTTAACATTAATTGGACTTCTAGTGGATATATTATATATTTTTAAAACAATCAATCTTGATCTGTAGTTTTGTTATGTGAAGATAACCTTCTTTTTTTTTTTTTTTTTTTTTTGTCTTTTATGTGATACTATTACTGATTGCCCTAACTTTTTCATGGGCTTATTCCACTTGAAGCCCGCCCATTCCTTTTTTTAGGTTAAGTTTTTCTTTATGAATTTTTACTACAGCAACTAGTGAGGGAAAAATAGAAAAAAAAAGAAAAAGAATATCTTGTAGTTCTGCTCTTTGGTCATTTGGGTATTGATCCGTAGCTGAAATTTTAACGATATTCTTGGCATGAGGGTCTTCATTCTGAACGGTGGAATTTCGTTTGGAGCTATCTACGGTTAGATTTTAATAGATAGTTGGCTATCATATATTTTGAGATCTTTTTATATTTTTCTTCATTGTTATTGTCGTTTGTTGTTGGGATTATTATTCTCGAGATAATAGTTGCCTATAGTTTTGACTAGAGAGAACTTTGTTGTACCCATTAAAGGTTATAGTGGAGATTTTAACTTCGGTCCGTGGTTTTTTATTCCTCACATTGAGGGGCTTTTACATGTTAAATTTGTTGTGTCAATACTATTATTGTTGTTGATTAGTATTCCAAAAGGTTCACACAAGAGTGAGATAATTGATCTAAGTTAAAAAATATTTATCCCTTAAAGCCAAGTTGGTTAATTAATTGGGATTTAATTGAAATTGTATGGATACTAGTTCAGCTAAGATGGTTATCCTTAATTGGTCAAATTATCAAGTATGTAAAAGAAAAATAGAAGACATATTGTATGTAAATGACTTGCACCTTCCGATTTTTTTTTTATGAGAAGCATCGATAGAGAATAGGAATTCTGTAGTTTTTTCTGATGAGAAGCCTGACGACAAAATTGATCGATAGAGAATGGGACTTCTGTCATACGAAAATGTGTGGGTTTATGAGGCTATATATGGATAGAAGATAATTTTCTAAACCATATTTGTGAAGAAACTCATGCACAAACTATGTGTTCTTAAAACTGTTAATAATAAAACGTTTTTGATTAAACAGATGATGGAGTTAAAGTATCAAGATGGAGCGTCGATGTTAGATCACTTGAATACATTGCAAGGTATTTTGAATCACTTATCTAGGATGAATATCAAGTTTGAGGATGAGATACATGGGTTATCGGTTCTTGGTACATTGCCAGAATCGTGCACTACACAAGAAAATATGCATTTCCAGATGCATAACACGGACGTCGGGATAAGTGATCTTCTCCTGACGCCGTATTTGCTCTATCGAAAAATGTTGACAATCTCGATGCGACATAAAGCGACATCGATATAAGGTAATTTAATAAAAAAAATTACAAACTTCTCCCAAAAGACGTCGGGAGAAGTTTATAAAATTTTAAATATATTTAACTTGGTTGGTTAAGAATTAAGTTGGTTAAGTATGGAGACCGTCCTGTAGGATCAATCATGAAGCCAAGTATGAAGATCAACCCATAGGTTAGTCATAAAACCAATAATTAAGTTTGTAATGTGTGGAGACTAACTCATAGGAGCGGTCATGAAGCCATTAGTTAATTTTGGCCAAGTGTGAAAACCGACCCATAGAGTCGTCCATGAAGTCATTAGTTAATTAATTTAGTTAATTATAGGAGACTAAGCCAATAAGGTCAACCATGAAGTCATTATTTTATTTTAGCCAAGTGTGGAGACCAACCCTGCAGTTAATTTGGCAAAATATAGAGACTAACCAATTGGGACGACTATGAAGTCATTAGTTAATTTGATTAAGTATGGAGACTAGTTCAATCGGTCGACCATAAAGCTATAATTTTATTTTGGCTAAATATGGAGATCAACTAGTAGGATTATTTGCCTCAGTTTAATTTAATTAAGTATGAAGATCGACACGACCATGAAGCCATTGATCTATGGAGTTAGCTTTGATAGGTTTTCAAATTTGTTCTTTGATTTTGATGGTATACATTCTCATTGAATTAATTATGTCCATTAAATCGAATGTTAGTTTGGGCAAAGCCAAACCTCTGTTGTAGAAGAACTTGAAACTATACCTATTAACAATAATAAGAAAACCAAATTTAAAATTGGTCTTTTTTTATATAAAAAATGATTAAGTGATTCAAAAGTTCTTGAAATGTTACAAATAAGGTAATCAATCAACTTATAATTTATGGCATTTATAATATTACCAGATGAAACCGAACTGTAATAGAAGTTTAACATACATAATAACAAAATTAGTGTCATTAAATCTGATACGTAACACACTTTCACAGAAATGATGGAAATTAATTAGTTTTGTACAAAAGTTGTTGTACAAAGTGCATAATGTTTGCATGAGAGGTTCCCCCATCATCCATAGCTTCTTTTGCCAATTCCCTCCACTTCCTCAAGTTCTTTCTAATTTCTTCACTAACTTCTCCTTCTTCATCCATAACTTCATTCACACATAACTCTATCTCTTCTCTTCTACAGATTCCATTATCTTCCTCCATTAATCTCACCCTCTTCCCAATCTTCCACACATCCTCCACATACTTAGCATTCGTTGGCTGGTCCGACCACTGCGCCATCGTCACCAACGGCACTCCCAAACTCAACGCTTCGAGGGTCGAGTTCCACCCACAGTGCGTAACGAAACATCCAATGGATTTATGAGCCAAAACTTGAAGCTGAGAGCACCAGTTTACGACCAACCCTTTCTGATCACCTGCTGTGTCCTCATGATCCTCAACGAAATTGTGAGGAAGCTTATGGATCTCGGATTCTCTAACAACCCATAAGAAGTATTTGTTGGTTAGTTTAAGGGCACATGCTAATTCTTCCATTTGCTCCTTCTCCAATTCAACAGCACTTCCAAATGAGACGTAAATTACGGATTTGTTGTGCTTAGAATCAAGCCATTTCATTGTCGAATCTTTATTATTATTTGATTCAAACAAGCTAACCCCATAATCTTTGTCGTTTTCTAGACGTCCATCTAAGTACATTGAAGGAACCATTGGTCCAATGTTCTTCATTATTGCAATCTCCCCTTCCATCCACTTCACCTCCTGATCACAAATACAAATATATATATATATATAGGCACTCTATTTTGTTAGAATAACTTCAAGGTACCATTTGTTATTTTTAAATTAAATCTATTTTCTTTTATTCCTTTACAATTGGCTTACCATTTTTCATCATTTCAATATGGGTTTAGATTTTGTTTATTTGAGGAATACATAAACATATATACGTGTTTTTTTTCATCCATAAAAATTTTACCCCAAAACATTTGAGAGTGTTGTTTTGGAATAGAAAAAAAAGTCAAATTTGGATATATTTTATAATATAGCAAAAAAAAAAAAAAAAGAATTGAAATGAAGATTTAAATATATGAATAAAAAATGATAGGTGACAATATGTAGAAACTTGGGATGTTACCTTTGGTTCTAAGCTATCAAATGTGTTGGCAAAGATCCAATGGGCATCATTCAATGCTACAAATTGGTTAGCTAAGAAGCTAAGAATAGCTGGGTACTTGTGTTGCTCAGAAACAAAAGAAGGCAGATCTGAAGAGCAAAGAACCGGAAGCCCATCCAAACAAATCAAACCCTCCTTTAATGCATCACTACTAAGCCATCCTTTGTGAAAGTTGTAATAAATAGCATTAACAGCAGAAGATTGAGTGAAAAACGCAGCACTCAAAACACCAAACTGTTTGGCAATGTCAAGAACCCATGGCATGATAGAATCATAAACAAGGCAAGCAATTGGATTACCATCGTCTCGATGACGAGTAAGAAGTTGAGTCAAATGCAAGCGAATGGAAGCCTGACGACGCTCTGAAAAAGAGTGGAGGGTCTCGGGATCTGTGCCTTGGTATGGAAAGAGAGATACATTTTGAATAGTGAGATTAGGGAGGTCATGAAGGGAGGAAGAGTTGGTTAAAATGGTAGGTATTGTAACTTTGAGTCCTTCATGATGGAGGTGTTTGGCAAATTGGAGGAGTGGGTTTATGTGGCCTTGGGTTGGATATGGAATCACCACAACATGAACTTCATTTCCATTCTCTTTTCTCTCTTCAAAGTTGCTTCCCATCTTTACACTAAGACACTCTCTCTAGATGTGTTTGTTTTGGAGTTGGAGACCCTTTTTAAAAGTATAGCAATGAGCTAAGACAATACATCACTTGAAAGTGACCAAACATTTTATAATCATATTGATATTGCTATATTACTTTCATTCCCAACGTTCGTCACTTTTTTTATATTTTAGAATAAGGTTATATATATCTTGTCCTTAATATAATATTTAGTAGATCATGTCTATACCCTTCATGAGTTACATAAAATCCATATTCCCTTATTTTTAATTAAGCCTTCGATTATTTCGATAAGTTGTTAATTTGAGTATAGTTCTTATAGTGAATAAAAATACAAACTTTTCAATTCTTAAAGTTGATGGTTTGATCTTCTACACCATGTAATATTGAGCTGAAAAAACTGCATTATAAAAAATTCAACGATGTTTAAATAAGTGCATGATAAACTAATTATATTGTAATTCAACCTTAACATTCACTTTGCATATTAGAGTAGTTCATCATAAGACAACAAATAAAAAATAAGGAAAAAAAAGAATGACATAAGAAAATATATCATACGACTATCCAAATTTAAGACGAAAAAGAATGAATTAGCCTGCAATAAATTTGAAATAAGAGTAATTTCGTCTTTTCTTTTCAAAGTCGGATTATGATTTTAAATTTGTTAATTTTACGATTTAGAAAATCAGTAGCATGATGAATCAAAGTCTGGATAAAGGACCCGTTGATACGCGAGAACGGGTTATCCCCGTTATCATTCGGGTCTCTTTCCCTTCTCGTGAAGTTCTATATTATGTACACCGCGAAAAGACTCGGATCGTCCACTCCATCCTGCGGGTTCTTCCTATAAATTGCCAAACCTTCAAAATTCCTGGCCCCTCCAGTGTCACTCAACATCCTATTCGTAAGCTCTTCGCTCTTTCAAATCTTGCTTCCTGATTGTAGATTCAATTTTCATGCCTACTTCTATCTGCTGATTCTACTTTTTTCTTCATTTTTACAATTTCTATTTTCATGGGTTTTTGTAATTTGCCTGCGTATGTGGCCGTTTAGCTCAAGAAAACATATGTAGCTTTCTTGGTTTAGGGTAAGCTTAAGAACATTTTCCCTCCTCCTCTTTCTTCTTTTATTAATATTGTGTATTTTTTTTACATCTTAGGACGTATGTGTTATTTCGGGCCCTCAGTACGTGAGGTATTGAAGAAATAAAATGAGTATTATACCTAAAGAAAATATTGAGGTCATTGCGCAATGTATTGGGATCAATAACTTGTCCTCGGATGTTGCTTTGGATATTGCTCCCGATGTTGAATATCGTCTGCGGGAGATCATGCAGGTAGTTCTCTTGTTTATGCTTAAATTATTGTGGCATCAGGTCTTTTGTTTATGATGAAACTTGATCACAGTGTTGACCCTTCCTTGCTTCATAAATCATCGGGGTTTGGCACCTGTATATCAAAATGAAAAATTGGGTGATTGGTAGCGAGTCAGTGACCTAAGAAGCACAAATATATATACAAGACATGGATAAGACACAGACACAGTGACACAAGGATACAGACACAACAAAGACACATTTACTAATACATACATTTTTAGTTTGATGTATTCCACTATCAATGTTTTATCATTTCTTTTCATATATGTGTCTATTTAGTATGTGTAACCAGTGTTTGATTCTTGTCTAACAAATGTTGGTTCTATTTTGACTTTATACAATTAGTGTCATTATCAAAAGACATTTATTACCTAAAAGGGTTTGATAGATGGCCAACAAGTGTCGGATTGTCCAAGTGTCTTACATGTGTCGAATATAGAGACACACTAGCCAAACTAAAGTGTTCGTGCTTCTTTAATGTCTTTGAAACCCTTGGTTGTGGAATTCATGAGTCCATTGCCGGGTGTAGGCAATGAACAACTAAATGGCCTGAACTGAATAAGAGGTCATGCATTTTGTTCTAATGGTTCTATGTTAAGGTACTATAGTATTTGTAAGCATATTTCAGTAGCCTCACCTTGTAGAAGATGAAATGATGGAGAAGCTAAATTTTTCTCATGCTCAAAATTTAGGAGGCCATCAAATGCATGCGTCACTCTAAGAGAACTACGTTGACAGCGGATGATGTTGATGGTGCACTAAACCTAAGAAATGTTGAGGTAAGTACAATACTTGTGGTTATAGCTCGCATATTGCATGTTTTAAATTTGCAAGCCTTTGACAGGTACTTTTCTATGTGTGCAAATGAATCTGTACATGTATCTTAATTTGGGAGTGATGCATAAACTTTCCTTGTCAATTCTGACAAGTGAGGACCAAGGTAAGGGTAAGGAAGCCATGAGTTCCATTATTCATTTTTTGAGACGATTTGAACTTGGATCATGGAACTTCCTTTTGTCACATCCCATCTTTGGTGCCTGGTGCATCATTTTGGATAGTGGCTATCAAAATGATTAGGTCACTTGAAAATCCCTAAATTGGTGGTACTCCCGAAGGACAAAGTTTGTATGCTTGATTTGCGAGGTTGAAAGCAATTTATTCTTGATTTTCTGGTGCTATTTTATCAGTTCCACATATAAAATTATCTTGTAAATTTGAGACTATAATGTGCTTAATTCATCAATCATCAGGTACCATGTGTTCATTATCTTAATGCTCTTTCTGCAGTTTCCCAAAAAACCCTTTTTCCTTTTTGTCAGTTTTGTAATAAAAGGAACACTGTTGACTCTCCTTTTTAATATTGATGTGGCAGCCAATGTATGGTTTTTCTTCTGGAGGTCTCTTGCGATTTAGAAGAGCCATTGGACATCGGGATCTGTTTTACCTTGAAGACAAGGATCTGGAATTTAAAGAGGTATGTAATTTTTTTATCATTCTTGCTGTCCTGGTAGTGTCTTTAAATGAATATAAATGTGTGTTTTACTTATAGATAATTGATGCTCCACTGCCAAAAGCTCCTCTTGATACTGCAGTGTTTTGCCATTGGCTAGCAATCGAAGGTGTACAGCCTGCAATTCCCGAAAATGCTCCTGTAGAAGGTTTGTCACAAGTCTGACTAAAGAGTTGATTGTTTCACAAGCCAGGCAGATCGTTTTATTTGGATACCCAGGAATGTTAATGACTGATATTTAAGTAATTACATGCTAGCAATGTCGCAGATGTTTCTGTGTGTTTGTTGGTTGGAAAGTAAACATTTCATCAAGGGTGATAAAACTTCAGGGGCTCAAATGAAAAACCGCCGCAGTAACCAAAATGAAGTAGCAAAAGGAGGAAAATAATAATAATAATAATAACAGTGGGAGATAAATGTTTAGTTTTGCCTCATTATAACAGCTTCTCATGGTCCTCAGGCTCAGGCCAAAAACAGAGGAGAATATCTTTTGCCAGCTCAACTGTTAAATTATAAGTTTAGCTGCTCTAAGAATTGGTTTAAGCCTTACGGTTTTATGATCTTTTGTCTGACATTTTTTGCAAATGTTGTATCGTTTGTGTGATCTTAGTGCAACTGTGCAGCAAGAGTTTTTGCTTTTGCTAATGTTCAAAGCCTATGATGTTTTTTTTAACATTTCCAACAGTAAAATTTCCTTTAGGGAGTGTTTTTAACGTGGTTTGGAGGACCAAGGTTCCTATGAAAGTTAGGTTCTTCACCTGACAAGTTTTGCTAAGTCGGGTTAACACTGTGGTAGGCTTGTGAGGAGGAAATCTTCTCTTGTTGGGCCCTTTTGCTTGCTTTGTCGGAGGGCGGAGGAAGAACTTGATCACCTCTTTTGGGATTGCCATTATGCGTGTGCTTTGTGGAGTTCGGCGTGAGCCATGTTGGTCTTAGAGGGGTTCGTACAATGATCGAGGAGTTCCTCCTCCATCCACCTTTCAAAGAAAGGGGTTTTTTTTTTTTATGGATCGTTGTGTGCTATCTTGTAGGACATTTGAGGGGAGGGGAATGATCATGTGTTTCGTGGTAGGGAAAGGGATCCTAGTGAGTTTGGCCTTTGATTAGATTTCATGTGTCCTTTGGGCTTCAATTTTGAAGTCCTTTTGTAATTATTCCATAGGTGATATCCTTCTCAGTTGGTCCCCCTTCCTTAAGTTGCTTAAGTTGGGGTGTTTTCTGTGGGATGGTTTTTTTGTATGCCCTTGTATTCTTTCATTTTTTCTCAATGAAAGTTGTGATTTCTCATCAAAAAATTGTTTCTTTTACTTTTTTTTGTCTTTTTCCCACTTGTAGCAACCTAAGTTGTTTAGTGACCTCTGTATCATCTTTTCTATCTTCAGTAATTTTACCTCCTTCTGATGCCAAAAGTAATGAACAAATGGGTGGGTTGCCTGTTGACATTAAATTACCAGTTAAGCATATTCTGTCCAAGGAGCTTCAGGTAATTGACTTGTTATTTGGTTATATTTGATTCTGTTAAAGTTAGTAGCTAATTTTCATCTTTTCATTACATTATTTGCAGCTATATTTTGACAAAATCACGGAGCTTGTTGTTAGTAAGTCAAGCTCAATTCTATTTAAGAAGGCACTAGTGAGTTTAGCTACGGACTCGGGACTTCACCCTTTGGTTCCTTATTTTACGTGCTTTATAGCTGATGAGGTATATATGTTTGAGCATAGAAGATCTAAAGATAGCATTAAATGTTATGATTTTTCTATTTTAGTTTGTTTGTTGTTTTCACATGACAGGTTGCACGTGGACTCGGTGATTATTCCCTTCTTTTTGCTTTAATGCGTGTTGTCTGGAGTCTTCTTCAGAATCCTCACATCCACATAGAACCTTATGTGAGTTGAATTCAATGTATGTGTTGAGGTTCATGAATGCCTAACCCTACTAGTATTCTGACAACTCATTGGTGCTCTATAGCAGCTAGGTCTCTGCCATAATCTTGCCCTACCTTGTCCTCCATGGTTCTGGGCTTTCGCTCAGTCTAACTCATCATATTGTTAATTATAACCTTTTGATAAACACAAATTGGGCTGTATTTTTCTGTATGGTTTCTAGGGTTTGTTTATAGGTTTTTATTTTATTTTATGGCTAAATTATGAAAAATACCAATGAATTTTCAATAGTTTCAATAATACCCTTAAACTTTCAAATGAATTGAAGTATTACCTTTAGTATATGGATAGTAACCATTAGAAGGGATGAGGGATCAAACCTCCGATCTCAAGGGAGTGTACATACTACCATTGAGCTAAGCTTACTTTAGCCTATTTGTAACATTTATCGTATCAATTAAAGGTTTCTTTTGTGTTCAAAAACAAAAAATCAGGACTCATCACTTGTCTGCCAGAAACATGGCTTGCAAAGAAAATATTTAAAGTTGATTACAAACACAGGCTGATGGGTGTTCCCAGTTCCTTCTATTTGGCCCTGTGAATAGTTATCCTCCAATTATCTCTATTAAAGTTCAACGTGGCTTCTCATTATTCTTCAACTTGTACAAAGGATATTTAGTTTGCATTCATTTTTATATTGTGAATCTGCTATGTTTTGAGGCAACAAAAAGGATGGTATTCTGGTTTTGCTTGGTGCTTTGTGTTTAGTATCCAATCTGTCCCTGAGACGTGTTTTGTTTTTGTTTTATTTTTGTCAGCTACACCAAATGATGCCATCGGTTGTAACCTGCCTAGTTGCAAAAAGGTTGGGGAACAGGTTTTCAGACAACCACTGGGAACTTAGAGACTTCACAGCGAAAGTGGTTGCTTTAATCTGTAAAAGGTGAGATTTATTTGTCCTGATTCTGCTTAATTAATGCTTATCAGTTTTGGGTATGGCCATTAGCATTAGGGTCTGGCTTCTTGCATTGTTTTAGAAATGCATGCATGATGTAGAATACCAACAAGAATGAATCATGTATTGTATTGTTTTGCTTCTTTTTTATCACTTGCAGTATTTGCAATTCTCCTTCTCAACCTCATTCTTAAATTGAATAGATCAAACTGTTCATGAATTTTATTTTACAAAGCAAGAAGCATCCACGGGTTGACAGATTCCAGTGGCATACCTCTGGAAAATTTGGCTATAGTCTCCGAAGCCTCTGGATAAGCATTTCAAAAACATGGAACATGTCCAACCATCTCCCCACATTTAAATTAGGTGATGGAAGGAAAATAGCTTTTTGGGATACTCTTTGCCTCCTTGGTGCATGGACCGGCCACTCAAAGTTGCTTTTCCCGATTTGTACAGCATTGCTAGTATCGGAAACAACAGTATTCATGACCATTGGGACCAAACAACCTCAGCATGGTCTCCATTTTCGCTAATCCTTAAATAGGAGGAAATTTTGAGCTTTCAAAATATTTTGACATGTCTCCATGGCGAATCACCATCCCAGAACTCAGACTCAAGATCTTGGTCTTTAGATACTTTAGGCAAGTATGCGGTTAATCTTTATCAAAATACTTAATTGCGCTGACTGTATCGAGAAGACTACCTTTCAAGCACTGTGGAAGACTAAGAGCCCTAAGCGCGTGAATATCCTGATATGGATAAAGATCTTTGGCACTCTAGGTTGCTTGGCAACACTTCAGTCCAAGCTTCAAGGCATATCAATTTCTCTGTCCATCTGCCCTCTTTGTCTTGCAAATGGACAAGATTTACAACACTTTTCATTTGACTGCCCCTTTTCAGTTAAGTGCTGTCAAAAGATTTTCTACATTTTCCAAGTGTCTTGGGTCTTTCCCTCATCTTTTAAGGAAAGTGTTTTACAAATTGTAAATGGGCCAGAATTACCTCCAAAGCACAAATCTATGGTCAAACGCAGCAAAAACAACACTATCTGAAATCTTGTTTGAATGGAATCAAAGAGTCTTCGATGACAAGCCTTGCGACTGGACAGCTTGCTTCAATTCATGCCAAACTCCTTGCCTCATCTTGGTGTTCACTCTCAAAGCTTTACGCTGCCTACTTAACCCAAGAAATTTGCCTTAATTGGAATGTTTTTATCTCTTTAGCTTAGCTTTGTCGATAATTTCAAGTTCTTAATTCCTTTGTACTTGTGAGGCCCTTAAACTTGTACCCAAATGTATCTCATGATTGGTAGCAAACTTTGTATCATTATCGTCAAAATATATTAAAAAATTATATTTCCTTTTCAAAAAAAAAAAAAAAAAAAAAAAAAAAAAAAAAAAAAAAAAAAATATATATATATATATATATATATATATATATATATATATATTTTACAATACTCTCTAGACAAATGTTACTGTAATATTCTGTATTTATTAAATCTACTGGACTATGCTGGAGGAGGTGCACCTCCAAACTAGCCCTAGGATAAGGGAGCGTATTCTGTGGCATTTTGCTTTCCTTGCTTTTTTTTGGGGATGTGGTTAGATCGAAATTGGAGAGTTTTTAGGGAAATTGAGAAATCTTGAGAAGAGCTGTAGTCTACTGTTGGAGTTAATGCGTCAGGCATTGTCCATTTGGAATGGACTGTTTTTGTACAACTACTTGGGAGTGTGGGCGTTTCTCTTATTTATTTATTACTTTATATATTTTTTTTTCCTTTTGTACTGTTTCATTTGTTCTCAATAAAAGTAGGTTCTTTTAATTAAAGAAAAGAACTGTTAGGCTAAATCATTATTTCTTAGGGAGGTTGCGCTCTTGGATCTTTTTCTGTAAGATTGCGCTTTCAATGTTTTGCAGGTTTGGTCATGTTTACAACACACTTCAGACGAAGCTCACAAAAACTCTTCTCAATGCATTTCTAGACCCCAAACGGGCTTTGACTCAACATTATGGTGCAATTCAAGGATTAGCAGCCTTGGGGATGAATGTGGTATGCTCTATTCACATGCTTTTTTAATTAGTGTAGGGGGTTGAAGATTGCTAGATTGCAGAAGCAAGCAGAAAGGAAATGGTTGTACGGAAAGAAAACTAACATGTTTGTGTAAAAATTTATGCAAAGCAATAAAACGGAAGAAAGAAGGGAAGAGATCTTAAGAAAGTTGCCTATGATTTCCATTTATAACATATCAAATCAGGTTGAATGTTAAGCGATGCATGAGAATGGTGTGCTGATTTAATCCGATTTGAATTTGCAGGTCAATGAATTTCATCCTTGATATAGAAACGCTGTTCCTTTAAAAATGTCCCTTCTGGTTTTCTCCTTGTTTCTCCCAGCCAAGTGTTTGGTTGACATTTCTTTTCATCTCACCAACACCCATCTGTCGGCCGCAGCTACCTTTAATTTAAACATCTTTTGCTTTTTAACAAAATAGAGCTGTATTTTATAAAGTATTTGGCCTCTATACTCATTCCATCACATTGAAAATAAATGTTCAAGATAAGAATTATGATGTCCGCTCAACTTCCATTTGCAATTTCAAGAAAGTATGAAAAGTCAAAAGGCCTTTTGATTTCATAGTTAGTTCTTATTTGTCTTCTCATCGATATATTTTAGTAATCATTGCAGACATCTCAGTTTGTGTAGGATCAATATTTTACAGGTTCACCTCCTTATACTTCCAAATCTTGAGCCATATCTGGGACTTTTGGAACCTGAAATGCTTCTTGCTAATCAAAAGAATGAGATGAAGAGGCATGAAGCCTGGCGCGTTTATGGAGCCTTGCTGGTGAGTTCTTTCTATTAAGATCTTGTGCAACTTTATTACCAGAGTATTATGTAGAAAGAAACTGATGGAATGGGATTTTTGACATGATATGTTTTCTAGCGAGCGGTTGGTCAATGCATTTATGATCGTGTCAAGATTTTTCCTCCTTTGCCTAGTATGCCTGCAGGTTCTATCTTGCGGACGAATGCTAGAGTTATCACCACCACATTCCCAAGTAAGGTCTCGCAACTTTATTTAAATCAAAGTACGAGATGCAAAAAACTATCAACTTCTGCTCTGCTTTTCTCTAAGCTGGGATTTTTTATTCATAGAAGGACTTGTAGATTTTTGGCTCCACCTCTATCAGGGATTTTTAGTTTTGACTTTTATGCCATGATAGATCTGTCCTCATTAATATGCTGTGAATTATGTGATTAGTGAAACGGTGAAATAATGAAATAGAAATGCTTGCCATTAGGGGAACTAAAATGTAAATACTTGATATGTCCTAATTGTTGCTTGTATAGCTGACCAAATTTCCCTAGTAAATGAGTGATTTTTGGCAAATCCTTTATTTCTTAAAATTTTTGGAACTTATAGTTCTTGAGTAAGTACACATTATTTAAAGATTACACATTTACATTGATCTTTTTGTTTTATTTTTGGAACTTTATAGTTCTTGAGTAAGTACACATTATTTAAAGATTACACATTTACATTGATCTTTTTGTTTTGCATGTGTAATCTTAGACAAACGCAAGGCAAATGCCGACCACATAAGAGGGCAGGCTCCCCTTAAGAAGATGGTAATGGATAGTCCAATGGGTGTCATGCCAACTAATTCATCTGCATCACACATGGAAGGAGCAGTTAATCCAGCTTCTTCCGGCAATTCCAGTCTGGTTTTGCCGACATCTTCTCAACCATTGCAAAATGAAATCATTCCAGGCAGCACTAGTAGGAAAGGCAAGTGTGATGATCAAATTCTTAAAAGGTCAGCTGTCTTATCTCAAGTCTGGAAGGAGGATCTTAAATCTGGAAAGTTGTTAACATCCATGTTAGATTTGTTTGGTGAAAGTATGTTATGCTTCATTCCTGCTCCTGAATTGTCCATGTTTTTGTAATAACTATCATCCATTTTCAAGTAGAAAATATTGTTCGTCTAGCTCTAAAATTATGTGTAAGCTAACGGCTATTCTTTGTCTTTTTAATCTAGAGGAAATTTTCGTGCATTGACCTTCCTTCGTTGAAAAAGCAAAACGATATGTTTTATTTCAGTTGAGAAAAACCACTCTTCTGAATTGATTCTTGAATTTACTAATACAGCAAGTAAAAGGTAAATTATCTCAGTAATTCATTATAAGAGCAATCAGAATGATCAAGCGGCCGTTATTGCGGTTTCCCTCTCAACAGCCTTCATCAAGAAGCTTCCCTCTTCTAGCACCATCTGAACAGGTAAGAATCCCATCCCATTAGCCATATCTAACATCATCCTTTTGGTCTCAGCCTTAAACTCATCCAGATCAACTGTTCCACTCGAGTCATGATCAAACTGCAAAAACAGAGAACTATAGACAGAAGAAAGCTCTTCGGGATCAGGCTTCACATCAATTCCAAAATGGGTCTCGAAAACCCTGAGGGTATGCAACTCCTCCAACATCTCACTGTAGGAAAGGAGACCATCATGGTTGGTATCTAGGTGAGCAAAACGATCTCTTATGAATGCACCAAAAGCTACATCATCTTCGACGAAGTTGACGATGGTAGCACTATCCAATATTTCCACACTCATTTTGGCTAGCTCTGATATTTTAGCTGATAAACAAAGGAAATAGGAAGGTATAGTAGGAGAAGAGAAGATTTTGAATTTGGCTTTTTCTTCTTTGATGAGGAGAGGGATGGTTGAGGATTTCGTATAAATAGGGCTTGGAGGAAGCTTTAGTCCTCTCTGTGGCCATTTGTTTCTGACAATTTGTTTCGGTTTTGAAGATTGTGAGGGGCAGATCTTTGATTTAAGGATGTTGAAAGTAAAGGAATAAAATAACGGAAACAAAGTCAACGTAAAGAGAAGTCGGTGCAATTACACAATTAGCTTCAAAAGTTTCGAGAACTTGGAACCAATTGGTTTGAGGATTGACCATAAAGAATTCCATTGGTCAATTCCCGAAGACGCGCGCCCCTTGAAAGCTTTGTTAAGGATGTTGCTTACTATTTTCACAACTCTATTTCTTTTCTTTTCTTTTCTTTTAATATTATAATTTGAATATATATATATATATATTAGATCTAATATTTTTTAATATTATAATTTTTTGGGGCGTCAGCATAGTATATTCGGTATATTAGTTGGTATAAATTATAAATTATATTAGATTGCTGAAAGACAATTGAATGTAAAATTGGAATAGAATTGATATAAATTAGATTTTTTTTTCTTTTTTATATTTGCAATTTTAGACAATTGACAGATTCAAAATATTCTAATATTATTCTTTACTACACTCAGTATCCACTTAACAATTCTTTTGTTTTTTTTTTTTTTTTTTTGGTTAAATTATTATTTGATCTTTCATACTTTGGAGTTATTTAATTTTTTGTCAATATTGTATTTCCCTGACAGTTATCTCAGACCTTGTATTTTTTAATGTTCAATTTTATTTAGTTTACTTTCGGATAAATCGTAAACTTAGTTCACACTATGCTAGGGTTAGATTTTTCAAAAACTTTTGTTATCCATTAATATCTTTACCTCAATCAAGTTGTCGAGTCCTATGTAATGAACTTCTCTATTTGAAAATGAGTTTGTGTAGGCTCAAAAGTTGTTGGGGAGCCTTAGAAACATCATGACCTTGATATTTGGTGGAATTAAATAGGTATTTACATGGGAAAAGAAAAAGTAAAAAATTCAAGCTAGAGAGAAACCAAGTTTTGTTATAAAATTCTGTGTCATTCATACCATTTTTCCACCCAGAAAAGATGATAGATACGAGTCGGGAATTCAATTAGAACTAATACATCCAATGGTAAAGTGTTCATGTCTCAATGTGACAGAATAAAGTACCATCAACAAAGAGGTTTAATTGCCGAATCTTCTTCTTCACTATAAGGTGTTTTAAAGTGAGATAGAGTACAAAATCAAATGTCATATGCTTCTCTTATTCACTTAAAAGTCTATCATCAACTCTCTTGGTGATAAACTATAAACCACCAAACGAAGCTATTACGTTGTGGCAGATGATTTTTTTAGGTTGAATTTCTGATTTAAGATGTTATCAGAGCACGATGTTTGATGTTTTAGAAGATTATGGGGTTGAAGCTTCTGCATTGTTATTTCCTCTCTAGTTAATATTGATTTTCATTTGTTGGGTCTTCTTCATATTTTATTTAAGAGAAATTGGTATGAATGTCAAATGATTTTAAAAAATGTCGAATCATGACAAACTATATTAAAAAATTACCCTCAAAATGTATTTTTAACTCCAACCGTAATTTTCGAAATGGCTCCCTCACCGTTGGAAGTGTCATTATTCGTCCTTTGAGCGAAGTAATTCTTTAGCTCCTCACTAACCAATTTTTTTTTGTACTTCTTTTCTTAATTTGTGAATAATGGAAGAAGACCTCAGCAATGATATAATAGAGGAATCACACACAATTGAGGAGGTGGTTTGGATTGGAATCGAGTTTGGATTCCCCTAATCTTGAGTATCTTTTTGCTTTATTTTGAGTAGAATTGTCCCATAGACATCGATCCACCAAGTTTCCTTATTTCCAGAGCTTCCGAGGCTTATGAGAGAGTGATGTGAACTATGAGAATATTTTTCTAAATGTAACAAAACATAAGATTTAAATATCTCCGACTCTTATAACAAAAAACGAAAAGTCCTAAAATATTTTCATAAATTCTAGATTTGTCATTGATAGTTACGGGCGAATCGTCGCTTCTCTTTCTTTTTTTTTTTTTGCGAATTATTTATTTTCTCTTTTAGATTTTTTTCAACTCATTTTCTAGGTTTTCTTTCTTCTATTTTTATTCATCTTTCTTTTTCTTTCTTTCGACTCCTCCTATAGAATATCAAGATTGAATATGATCTAAATGATCGTTTACCTAATCAACACGTTTGTTTATCGTAGTCAACACGATTGCTTAGGTTTAAAGTCATTTTCCTTGTGATCGTTTAAAAAGATTGTGTAAGATATATGATCTAAACGATCGCTTACCTTAGTCAACACAAACGTTTAGCATGGCCAGTAATATCATTGAGATTTGAAGCATTTTTCTATTGTTTAAAAAACTACATGATCGTGTTAATACTACCTACGCGATTGTGTATCATTTCATATATGACGATCATGTATCGCGATCGTTTAGAGGAAGAATTACAAGTGCGTGTGATCGATTAATCACGTGTTGACTTCGTCATTTTTTGTATTTCTCACTTTGGGCTTATGGGCTTTTTACATTTTCAAATTTGTTCTATTTTGCCGGTTTGTTATATTTTTCAAAAAACCGGTTATAAACTGTGCACTCTACCAGAAAAAGAAATTTTCAAATAAGTTTATTAAGATTTGAAATTTATTTTGAAAGAAAGTTGGGTTTTGGTTAAGGATGTGAGAAAGTGAGAAAGTGAGAAAGTTGGGTTTTGGTTAAGAGAGAGTTTCCAACACTGGTAGGCATAGAAGATAGAGAATTTTTTTGAAAGAAGGAAAGAGGTTATTTGCACTTTTTGGTAAAGAGTTGGGAAATTGCCAAAAATAGGTTAAAAAAAGAGATTTAAATGAATTTTGGGACAAGTTTTCAAAAGAAAGACTTTTAGGACAATTTGGGTGTGAATAGACAAAAATGCCCTTCCTTTCCTTTCCCTCTTCCACGTTGCTTTCCCTTCTCTCCACCATCGATTCGTTCTCTTTCGCGTATAGTTCCGTTTCCCTTCTCTTTTCTTTCGTGTAGAACACCTGAACCTACTCCGGCCATCGTCAGTTGTTCATCGTCACTTGCCCATCGTCGCTTGCCCATCGTCGTTTGCCCTTCGTCGCTTGCCCTTCGTCGCTTGCCCTTCGTCGGTCGTTGTCCAGTGCATTTCGTCGCTCCTATTCGGACCATTCAATCAACTTCGAGCGTCTTATTTAGGTGAGTTTCATGTATAACCGATTTTCAATTTATCTGCTGTAAGTAAATGTTTGTTAGGGTATTTGGTGCTATTTTCATCCGTAATTGTCTGGTTTTTGGAATTGGACTTATTTGCCGTAAATTAGTTTAGTCAAATTTTGGTTTTAGGTTCTTAGAAAGTTCAATGTTCAATGGCTAGTGAAAAATGAATTGAACTAGAGGATGAGGATTTAGTTGGATCAAATAGAGGAGGAGTAAGCAATAGGAATAGAAGGAATTAAGGTTTTTTTTTTTATCTCGCATTTTTTTTTATCTCGCACTTATCTCGCACGTATCTCGCACGTTCCAAACTTTCACTATTTATTTCAAAATCAACTTGGTACACCTCCTAATCCATTTAGAGCTATTCTTTGCATGTTTAGTAACTCTCTTAGGCCCTCATGCTTTATCATGCTTTATCTCGCACGTATCTCGCACACATCTCGCACGTTCCGAACTTTCACTATTTATTTCAAAATCAACTTGGTACACCTCCTAATCCATTTAGAGCTATTCTTTGCATGTTTAGTAACTCTCTTAGGCCCTCATGCTTTATCTCGCACGTATCTCGCACGTATCTCGCACACATCTCGCACGTTCCGAACTTTCACTATTTATTTCAAAATCAACTTGGTACACCTCCTAATCCATTTAGAGCTATTCTTTGCATGTTTAGTAACTCTCTTAGGCCCTCATGCTTTATCTCGCACGTATCTCGCACACATCTCGCACGTATCTCGCACACATCTCGCACACATCTCGCACGTTCCAAACTTCCACTATTTATTTCAAAATCAAATTGGTACACCTCCTAATTCATTTCTTTACATCTTGCACGCATTTTGTAGGTTCTTAAGTTCAAATCAATTTTTTAAGATACAAAAGTACTTAAGGTAGTTTAAGGATGGCACATGTTCGGATTTTAGTGCGTCACGGTGGTGAATGGGATGAGGGACGAAGAAAATATGAAGGAGGAGTGTTAAAAGGCATTGTTGTCCCTAAAGAAATAACACACAAAGATTTACAGTCTGAACTATATGACCTTGCAGAAGTTGACCCTACAAAGTTTGACATAAAGATAAGATGTATATATGAGATCAAAGGGGAAAAGGAAGCTCCTCCATTTGAGTTAAGCAATGACCGTGATTTGAAGTTTTATATTCTTAGTGAAAATCCATTGGAGGTCCCCCTATACCTATCGTTTGAGCCTACAAGCAATCGAAGCATGAAAGTGTTAAACAAAGATTACAATTCAGTATCTGGGAGCAACCAAGTTCAAAATTTAAACCCTCATCCTCCTCCAATTGGAATGGATAGATTAGATGAGAATGAAGTTGATATTGGTGAAGTCGAGGGTGGCTTGTGTCATAACATGATAGGGACCAATTCGGCTATATGGGAATCATATGAGTCATATCATTCAATAGATGATACTTTTACATTGGAGTCAGTTGAGATGTACAATGAATTGTTTGACATCCCAGAACAAAGAGATGCTCCTACAAAAGATTGCAAAGGAAAAGGTAAAGTTGACTACAGGTCCTCTAGTCGGAAGTTGAAGACAAAAGGAAGTGGCTGGTCGGAAGAAAGCTCTACAAGTGAAGAGTTGGATGTAGGACAAATATTTTTTTGCAAGAGAGATTTGTCAATGAGATTAAGTGTGTTGGCAATGAAAAAAAATTTTCAGTTTGTAGTAAAAAAGTCTACAAAAGAGGTTCTTTTCGTTAGATGCATCGACAACAAGTGTGGTTGGAGATTGCGAGCGGTTAGACTGAAGGATTCAAATATATTCAAGATTAAAAAGTATGTGAAAGTTCATTCATGTTCTCTTGAGTTTTTGAATCGTGACCATAGGCAAGCAAAATCTTGGGTTGTTGGAGAATTAATAAAGTCCAAATTCAAGGGGCCCGGTCGCATATACAAACCACGTGATATCATAGAAGACATGAGGCAAGACTATGGCATAAATATGAGTTATGAGAAAGCATGGCGTGCCAGAGAAAATGCATATGAACGAGTGCGAGGGTCTCCTGAAGAGTCATATAATCTTTTGCGTAGATATGGTGAAGCACTCAAATTTACAAATTCAGGTACAATATTTCACATGGAACTCGAAGATGATCGTTTCTTTAAATATCTTTTTATGGCTGTTGGTGCATGTGTTAGAGGATTCTTAAATTGCATTAGACCGGTCATAGTCATGGACGGAACATTTCTTAAGAACAAATATCGGGGTCAGTTGATAGTGGCCGTTTGTTTAGATGGTAACAATCAGATCTATCCTCTAGCCTTTGGAGTAGTTGATAGAGAAACAGATGACTCAATACAGTGGTTCTTAGAAAAATTGAAAGGTGCAATAGGGGAGGTGCCTAATCTAGGCTTTGTGACAGATCGGAAAACATGCTTCGCCAAGGGTATTTCATCAGTTTTCCCATCTGCATTCCACGGCCTTTGTGTCCAACATTTGAGTCAAAATTTGCATGATAAATATAAGAATGACACGGTTGCTACTTTGTTTTATAATGCATCGAGAACATATCGTGAATCAACGTTTGTTGAAGCGTGGAGACATCTTCTTTCATTTCCTAATGGTTCAGAGAAATATTTAAATGATGTTGGAATAGCACGATGGTCTCGTGTTCACTGCCCAGGAAGACGGTATAACATGATGACAACAAATATAGCGGAGTCCATGAATTCTATACTGAAAGAACCTAGAGATTTGCCTATTGCTTCATTCCTTGAAAATGTTCGAGCTTTGCTACAACGTTGGTTTTGGGAGCGTCGAGAAGAAGGCATTAAAGTGACGTCTACATTGACCAAATGGGCAGAGTTAGTTATTCAAAAGAAACAAGAAGGAGCTTTGACAATGAAGGTCAACCCAATTGACTGTTACCAATTTCATGTCAAAGATTTAGATAAGGAGGAGGTCGTAAACCTTCAGACTAAAGAATGCACTTGCAAGGAGTTTCAAGCTGAGCAACTACCATGCTCACATGCCATTGCTGCAGCACGGGTTCGTAATATAAATGTTTATAGTTTATGTGCTAATTATTACACTAATGAATGTTTGTTGGCTGCATATGCGGAGGCCGTCTACCCAGTTGGGAATCAGTCAGATTGGAAGACAAGCGAAGACTACGTACATATGACTGTTTTACCTCCAAAAGTAGTCAAAAGAGTTGGTCGACCGAAGAAAAAGAGGATTCCAAGTGTTGGTGAAGCTCCGAAATTGCATAAGTGTGGTCGGTGTAAACAAATAGGTCACAACAGATTAACGTGTACCAATCCAATTTCATATACCGACAAGTCGAGCATACAAGATTAGAAATTTCCCTACCAATGTACTAAGTATTACACTAATTAATTAATGTTTGTTAATGATGTGTTTTCTTAATGATTTGTCCCAACATTCTTACTTTCTGTGCTTCCAAATGGATGAAGAAGACGAAAATAACGATTGACTTATTCATTTAAGAACACAAACACTGGTTTTATGATCGTTTAAAAATAACTAAATGTTCGTTTAAAAATATGTAAACGATCGTTTAAAAATAACTAAACGATCGGTTAAGAACAACCAAACGATCGTTTGAAAACAACTAAACGATAGGTTAAACAAAACTAAACGATCGATTGGTCGAACAAAACTAAACGATCGTTTAAAACAACCAATCGATCGTTGGAAAACAACTAAACGATCAGTGAAACAAAACTAAACGATTGGTCAAACAAAACTAAACGATCGTTTAAAACAACCAATCGATACCTTGAAATTAACTAAACGATCAGTTAAACAAAACTAAACGATTGGTCGAACAAAACTAAACGATCGTTTAAAACAACCAATCGATCGTTTGAAATTAACTAAACGATCGACTATAAAAAACTAAACGATCGTTTACATAAACTAAACGATCTTTTGAAACAACGAAAGACACCCGCGAATTGTTTACAACCGCGATTCAACATTTCAAAAAAAGTATGCGAATTTACAATATTGCCCCTTTGGTAAAAACGACCGATATATATATACGTTCCGCCTTCTCACTTTTCGTTTTTCGTCACTACGCAATACACAACCGCACTGATCACACCTTCGTTTTCTCTCAGTCCATTGTTCTCTCAGACCATTTTTGTCTCAGTCCATAGTTTTCGTCAACGTTAAAAGGTATTTTCCCGAACTTTTCCTACTATAACGTTACACTTTTCCTTTGTTTATATTTCAAACGTTTCAACTTCTGTCTTCAAAAACTATCATTGTGTTCTTATATTATTATTGTGAAGCGTTTAGGGTTTCGGGTTCGACTTCTGTCTTCAATATATTATATTCATTTCAGGATGGCTGTACCTAGCGAAAAGTATTTCCCTGCCACTGTGTCATGCCAAGTGCACAAGATCGGCAGTCTTATTAAGGATAAACTGACCAAGGACCAGCTGCAAATGTTCGAAAAAACAATTTTTGGTCCATTGCTGAATGTGAACATGGTATTCAACGGCCAGTTGATCCATCATTTCTTGCTGAGGCAGATACCTGAAGACGGTAACGCAGATGGAATCTGTTTCTCGGTTTTAGGGAAGAACGTCCGTTTTACCCAAAAGGAATTCAACATCATAACTGGATTGTGGCCAACAAACAATCCATTGGAGAAAGATTGCGATAGCAAGCGACTGCAGAGTCTTCTATTCGGATCAGAAAATAAGAAAGTAATAACATGCTTGGAAATTGAGGAAATTTTCAAGAATTTTGAGTTTACAAATGATGACGATGCTGTGAAGGTCGCCTTGGCCGTCTTTATAGAAACTGTGATGGTCGGGAAGGATAAGAAAACACAGTTTGACATGGACATTTTGGGAAGAGTTGATGATGAAGAAGCATTTAAAAGCTTCGATTGGTCAACTTTCTTCTACACTCGTCTGCTCAACAGTTTAAAGACAAGTCTCCAAGGCAAAAAAGAAGCATACGAGCTGAAGAAGACACGAAGTTCCAAAGCAGTGTCATACTATAACATCAAAGGCTACGTCCTTGCTTTTCAGGTGATTTTTATTTCTTCATACACTTTAAGTAAATTCCAATTGAACATCAAAGTTTAACATATTTGTTTAAATGTTGTAGGTGTGGGCTTATGAAGTACTCTCAACCGCAAATGAGCACCTGGCCACAAGAAACAGTAAGGGATTAATCCCAAGGATATTGAGATGGAATTGTACACAAGCTCCATCTTACAAAATGCTGCAGAATAACATATTCGACAACAAAAATGTAAGTAAAACCTGTCAGTCATCGTTTAATATAATTACACAATCCAATAATACAATTACATTGCAGACTGTTGTTCAACCTAAACTCAAGATGTCAACCCAAGAGAAGGCTTTCATGGAGAGTCGAATTCGAGGGGATGATAACATGCAAATGGAGGAGGATGAATCCATTGGAGCAATGAACAACAAATCATTGGAGCAATCAGACTCATCTCCACAAAGAGAACAACTCTCACCCCAAAGGGAACAAAGTCAAACAGTGGCTGAGGAGTCTGAAATGCATCCAATCACCAAGAAGAAACATTTCAGATCAAAGAAGTCCAATGACAAAGAAGAACGAAGTCATTCAAAATCCTACAAGAAACTGAAGAAGGAAATAAAAGAAGTTCGTAAGGATTTATCCACACTGACTTCTATAGTCTGTAGGATGGATGACACAATCACAAAGCAGTCATTGGAGCTGTATGAAATGAAGCAGATGCTGGAGAGATTGGTCCAGGTAAAATTTGTTTTCATCATACATTAGATAAACGATCGTATAACTTTGATAGACGATCGTTTATCAAAGTTACTCGATCGTTTAACTTCGATAGACGATCGTTTATCAAAGTTACGCGATCGTTTACTTTTATATACACGATGGTTTAACAATACATTATTTTTTTAATTTTATGTTCGTTTTTATTTGTTTGTTAGAATCAAACTGAAAATCAAGGGAATGATCATACTGATCAGAATGACAATGAGTATGTTGTTCAAGAACAACATACTCAACAACAACCTACTGAAGAACAACATACTGAACATCAAGAGGAAACCCAAAGGTTAACATTTCATTCATTGTTTACTAGTTTATAAATACCTAACAATTGTATTTTTTTTTCTTATTCTCATGTTTCTTCTCATTTTGTTTAGGGAACATCAAGAGGAACGTGGTAGTGATATAAGCATAGACGGTAGGGATGCAGACTTGCTAATGACTATAAGAGATATATCGGATAGTCTAAGTCATCAAATTCAGAAAGAATCAGACCTGCCACAGATGATTACTACCGTTCCATATGTGAGCCAACCTCTTGCACTTTGTGAATTGGCTCCAATGGATCAAACTGTACAAATTGTAAATGAAGAATCTCAACTGGTATGTATACACAACAAATTTGTAGTCGTTTGAATGAATAGTTTGTTACTTGTTTAATACGATTACATTGCAGGAAACAACAAAAAAACAGGTTGAGATGAAAAAAAATGATGAAGCATTTACTTTGGTTGAAAAAGAACCAGTAACTGTGCCTGATAAAGATGTGGAAGAAAAACCAATAAAGAGAAGAAAGCTATGTAAAATAGCAAATAAAGAGGTGCAACATGAAGATGAACAAGGTAATCCACCCACAACATCTGCTCAGATCATATCAGTATCTACAACACCTGTCCCAGATGTGGAAATCAGAGAAGTAGATCCATATAATCCGATGTGGAAAGTGGATCCAAAATTATGGAAGGAATACTTGCAATGGAAAAAATCAAGAAAAACAACCCATGAAGAAAGGAAAGTAGTCTCCACAACCAGAAAGAAAGACTTTTTCAGACAGCTTGAAGAAAACACATGGGTACATGGAGACGTAAGTACTCTTCCCAAACGATCGCTTATATTTGATATACGATCGCTTCTATTAACTAAACGATCGCTTCTATTAACTAAACGATCGTTAAGTTAATATTACACGATCGCTTACTACGTAAACGATCACATGTACATTTCTTATGCGATCGCTTATCCTCTCCTTTCATTCATTAAACGATCGTTTATTTTTTCTTTGTAGACATTGGATCTGCTATTCGCCCACTTGCAGAATAAAATGTTGCATCTCAAGCACCATTGCAAGCGTTCTTTTAGAATATTACATTCCTCTTTTCTGGTAAGTTGTTATTCTTTAATTTTTTTTTTTGTATACAAGTTAAACTGCATCATTATATTCTGATTAAATTTTGACTTGTTCTTGAAGACTGGAATCAATAAACCAGACTGCATTGTTTGGAACCACATTTTTGATACTCATCTGGTGACACCAGATAATAAGAAAGCTGAATGGACAGACCCAACAGCACACCTAACTATATGGACAGAAAAAGATGTCGAATACTAAACCCTTAAGTAAGTTACTATTGCTTGCTACTTACCATTGGCGAGTCAAACACCTGGCTTATAGTTTGGGACTTTGGTGATTGTTGGCACACCCACCTCAGCATTCGTGGTATGGCATGATCGTTTACTTTATCTACACCACATCCAATGATGGTTGGTATAGACTCATATGCCCAAACCTATTCCACATTTGACAAACAAGTTTAGAAAGTGCCACAAGATATATATAGATATATAAACAAGTGGTTATACAATCGTTTGAAAACAACTATACGATCATTTAACATAACTAAACGATCGTTAAAAAGAACTAAACGATCGTTTAAATAACTAAACGATCGTTTAAAATAACTAAACGATCGTTTCAAATAACTAAACGATCGTTTCAAATAACTAAACGATCTTTTTAAAGTTTTGAAGTAAGAAGTAAGAAGTCAAATACCTGTAATGCATGCGGAAATCCATTGATAGTATATTTTTTTGTCTGTGTTGATTTCTTCTTTCCCTTGGCATATTGCTTGTCCAAGGCTCTTTTCAATGCACTTAGCGTGCGTACAAAAACAATCCGACCCCAATCATAATTATTAAATGAATTCCAATCATCAGCAATCTTAAAAAAACCAATGTCCACTTTGGTTCGCCTATCTTTTCCCAACAAAGATATCTCTATAAAGTAGACTAAAGCTAATTTGACGATATCATCGTCATCACCCTCGTATTCCAAAAATATATCTTCTAAGTCGCTAACGTAAACACAGTCCTTGTCTTTGAAAAACTTCTCCAACAGTCGACTGTTCCCACCCAACTGAATATAGTCCTCTTTAGGACCCCATAGTCCAGTTACGATGTTAAACTCTCTCCTACCGAAAGTACAAACAACGCCCCCTAGTAGGAAACTTATAGAATCCTTTCCTTCATCTTCCACCTCCCTTAACAGTAAGTAGTGGATGAGTGGCCCATTGAAGACAATATTTAGGTCCAAAAAGTGCCCAAACTTTGTTTTCCTAAATAAGGCTAATTGATCGGGTTTGAGTTTGGCCTTAATATTATGTGTTGTCTTTTCCAAATGAGACAAACAGCTTACTAGGGAATAAAAATGATGGGAAGGATTAATCTTGTAGAAGGGTCCGTCGGTCGATGTTGAAGTCGATGTCATGATTCAAGCCAAGAAAAAGCAAATATATTGAAAATGGGTTACAGATAAAACTCACTGAAATAAGAGAACACGCTCAAAGTTGATTCTTAGGTTCGAAAAGGAGAAGCGACGAAATGCACTGGAGGACCGACGACAGACGAACAGTCGGAGTATCTTCGAAGAGCAGAGCGGGAAATTTCAAAAGCCAAAGAAAGGAGATGTTTTTTTTTTTTACTTCAGGTGTTCTATGCGAAAGAGAAGGGAAAGCGAACGTGGGTAGGCGAAACAATCAATAGAGAGCGATAGAAATTTAATGAAGGGCATTTTTGTCTATTCACACCCAAATTGTCCTAAAAGTCTTTCTTTTGAAAACTTGTCCCAAAATTCATTTAAATCTCTTTTTTTAACCTATTTTTGGCAATTTCCCGTAAAGAGTTCTATCTGTGGTGAGGGTACTTTTGACAATTTCATGTGTCTTTATATTTTTATAAATTTGTAGGTTGATGGTAGAGTGCACAGTTCCTTTTCTGCAGTAGGCCATCTCACTCCATGCAGTACACAACCAATTAAGCTAAGCTCCCCTCATTGTCAACTCATCTTAATTATCCTAATTAACCAACTAATTCTAATTGTCAGCTAGCTGTTGCAGTCACCTCATATCTCCCAAGGCTTACATAAAATAATTTACTGTTGAAGCACACGTGAGTCCTGAGCTGAGTCTTTTCTCGCATAGATGTATTGTGATATATAACTTTTTTTTGTACAGTTATTTATTCAACAGTATATTGAGTCAATCCACAATCCATTAAATATTATTTTTAAGACAGAAACAACTCATTTCCAGCAAGTAATATATAATAAGAGGCACATGAAATTAAATAAAAAGAATAGAGTTACTTAGGATATATCATCAGCTCTAACTGTCTTCGGTGTAGCACAATAATACTTGCAAAAAAAAAAGTTTTCACATAACAAAACTACAGTTCAAGATTGGTTATTTTAAAAATATATAATACATCCACTGAGAATTAACATGATTAAAAAAATGTTGAGTGTTGCATGACGTATTGGCTCAGCTCACATATATGCTTACAAAGAAAAGAGAGTCCAATTAATGGTAGCCACAGCCGCCCAAACAATCTACAAATCCCAAACACACAAACACATATAGAAGAGAGAAAAATATTGTAAAATGGGAAGAAGTGTGGAAGAGGAAAGAAAAGATTTGAGTAAGTTAGAGGAAGATGAAGAAGTTGAAGTAATAGTGATTCCATGTCCTGCTCAAGGCCACATAAACCCACTCCTCCAATTTGCCAAGCATCTTCTTGCCCATCACCCATCCCTCAAAATAACCCTTCCACTCATTTTAACAAACAACTCCTCCAACAATAACCATTCTACAGTAACTCAATATCAAACACTCACTCCTTCACTCACTATTCACCACATTCCTCTTTTGCCTTATCAAGGACTTGACCACCCTGAGTCTAAACGCGCTTTTTGGGAGCGTCGCCAAGCTTCCATTCGCTCCCATTTGACTCATCTTCTTACTTCTAATCCAAATATTGCTTGTGTTGTTTATGATGCCTTCATGCCATGGGTTCTTGACATTCTCAAACAATTTGGAGTTTCCAGTGCTGCGTTCTTCACTCAGTCTTGTGCTGTTAATGCTATCTATTATAATGTTTATAAAGGATGGCTTAGTGTTCCTTTGGAAAAACAGCGCTCCATTTCTTTGGATGGCCTACCTCCTCTTTGCCCCTCTGACTTCCCCTCTTTCGTCTCCTATCCTATCAAGTATCCTGATATTCTTAAATTGTTAACAACCGATCAATTTACACGTTTGGATGAAGCTGATTGGATTTTCACCAACACTTTCGATAGCTTGGAACCACAGGTAATTGTCAATGTTAAATATCTCTTTTATAAAGATATTTAGTTTAGTTTTTTGCTTTAATATTTCATTTTATGTTGGATTTCTTCCAATGCGTTTCTTTAAATAAACACTTAGGACCATTAGTATTATAATTCTAAAAACAAAAGGAACTACAATCTTCACTTTCTTTAAATAAATAAATTTTAAATAACAGATTCTAAATGTTCATCAAATTTTAAAAACAAAACTATGAACCTTTTTTCCCCTAAACTTAAATAATACTTTCAGAAATCCATAGAAAATGGACAACAAAACAAATATTTCATTCGGTAGAACTAAAAATAATTTTTAAAAATGAATTGCAAAAAACCAATTAGTATACTTTATAAATATTTTGGTTGAATTTAATATACAAAAAGCTTGTTTCTGTTTTTAAACGTTTAAGAATTGAAACAGTGAAATGATGAAAAATGGAAACCATATCGTAAAGAAATAAAAGGAAATAGATTTTAGTTTAAAAATAACAAATGGTACGTTGAAGTTATTGTAACAAAATAGAGAGATTATATATATCTGTATTTGTGTTCAGGAGGTGAAGTGGATGGAAGGGGAGTTTGCAATAATGAAGAACATTGGACCAATGGTTCCTTCAATGTACTTAGATGGACGTCTAGAAAACGACAAAGATTATGGAGTTAGCATGTTTGAATCAAACAATAATAAAGATTCGACAATGAAATGGCTTGATTCTAAGCACAACAAATCCGTAATTTACGTCTCATTTGGAAGTGCCGCTGAATTGGAGAAGGAGCAAATGGAAGAATTAGCATGTGCCCTTAAACTAACCAACAAATACTTCTTATGGGTTGTTAGAGAATCCGAGATCCATAAGCTTCCTCACAATTTCGTTGAGGATCATGAGGACACAGCAGGTGATCAGAAAGGGTTGGTCGTAAACTGGTGCTCTCAGCTTCAAGTTTTGGCTCATAAATCCATTGGATGTTTCGTTACGCACTGTGGGTGGAACTCGACCCTCGAAGCGTTGAGTTTGGGACTGTCGTTGGTGACGATGGCACAGTGGTCGGATCAGCCGACGAATGCTAAGTATGTGGAGGATGTGTGGAAGATTGGGAAGAGGGTGAGATTAATGGAGGAAGATAATGGAATATGTAGAAGAGAAGAGATAGAGTTATGTGTGAATGAAGTTATGGATGAAGAAGGAGAAGTTAGTGAAGAAATTAGAAAGAACTTGAGGAAGTGGAGGGAATTGGCAAAAGAAGCTATGGCTGATGGAGGAACCTCTCATGCAAACATTATTCACTTTGTACAACAACTTTCGAACAAAACTAATTAATTTCCATCATTTCTGTGAGAGTTCACATGTGGGTGAGATGAGCTCAAAGACATAATAATGTATTTTTGTTTCCAGACTTTAATAGTTCATTTAATTAAAACATTCTATTAAGTTTTCAACCATATAAAATAAATAATAATTGAAAGGATTATTTCTTTATTATTATATCTTATTCGAGTTAGATGATTTAATATCGATGCAATTTCATTTTATACTATGCTAATCGGTATTAGAAGTTGGATGTAAAGCTCATTGAATCTTTAATTATTTCATATTATATATTTAAGCATTACATTTTTGTTGCACTCATGAAAGATTTCTCCATCTCTCTCTGGCTACTTTACGTATCTCTAAAAAAAATTCATCAATTGATTGGGAATTGAATTTCGTTTTACAATTTTTAATGAAAAATAAAAACACATATCTATTATATATCGATATAATATGCTTAACTTAACTATTTAATAAACCATATTATACAAATCATATATAACTTGGCTCACAAACTTGAAACATTTAAAACTTGATATATAGCTTGCTCAACATAAATCCTATACTTGTCAAATCATATGCTGGTACTAAAACTTACTTAAATCTCATTCATGATAACTAAAATAACATTTCAGAAATTATGCTTTTGCTTGACTTGTACCAAATCTTAGAAAACTAAAGAAACCATGCTTAGTAACTCATGTTGATAGTTAAACATGCTCAAAAATAAACTTTAAAATCATTTTATCACTCAAAGCTTAAAGCTATTTCCCCTTAGGTTGGTAGACTTGTCTTGTTTCATTACAAGGAATGGGAGTTCTCCCGACGTCAATATGCGTCGACATAGATCTCAAAAGATGTCGGCAAAAGCTCTTTTGACGCACATCCACACGTCGTGAAGGATATCAGCAAAAATGCATCAGAGGACCCATTCTCGATGTGCAAATTGCACAGCGTCGGGGGACCCATTCCCAACGCTTATATTGCCGACGGACAGTCGACGTCAACACAACCTCACAGCCCAACGTCACAGTTATACATCGGCAGTAGGCGACCATATATTAATTGGAAATTTAAAAAATTAGATTGATTAATTAACTCTAACGATTTCATTTCTTACTCAAAAAAACAAAATAAAAATCAACTCTTACCCCATTTACACATCGAAAATTTCCTCTTGACCTGAAATAAAGGAATTTAACCCTTAATTAATCTCTTAGATCTTAGAAAATATCGAAAATTTCTTCCTGGCCTGAAATAAAGGAATTTAACCCTTAAAATCCCTTAGATCTTAGAAAATATTAAAATTTAACTTAGAAATTTAAAAAATGTCAAAAACAACTCAAAGCATGCTAGAAATTCTCAATGCATAGGGCTCAACTGCTGGGCACTGGCTGTGCATCCATAGGCCTTGGGATGGACCTTTCAACACACATGCTAGCCTAGGTCGCACCGCATGCCCCACAAGATCACATCCCTTGTCGAGCGCCCATTATTTTGTCGTGTCTTGCCTTGCTTGCATAGCACACACTAATTGCTTAACCACAACCACTAACCTCGCAAAGGCTTTATCATGTGCTTAAGCCCTAGGCCGCATGCCTTGTCCTACACACACCTCAACCCCACAACACAGCACTCAGATTAAACTTCTCTGGTCGCGTGCTGTTCTCGTTTGGCCGCCAACCTTATATTTGCTAACTTCTCAACACATTAAACACCAATGCTTAGCATTCCTCTCACCAGTATCTCGACGTCTAAAAATACATATGTCTGCTTCTTCATGACTTAAAGCTGCCCTACTTATTTAAAGATGTTAGATTTCAATTTTGACTTGAATAACTTAAAATTCATTTATCCAATTGGAAAATTTCCTTCTACAGACTTATTTCCTTTCCTCTTAACTAGCTTATCTCAAAATTTTAACTTAACATTCTACATAGAACTTTGGTTATGCTAATAACTTCAAATACTACTTGGATTAAACCAAAGTTTAGACAATTTGAATTTTCAAGTTTTCAACTTCTTCAACTCACCTCTTCTTAGCAACCGACGTACATAAACTAAACTCAAATACCTTTCATTTGACACCAAAAACACATGAAGTGTGCACAAGAAAATTGAAAGAACTCCTCTGCTGAAGTTGGCATGTTTATAAAGTCTTTTGCATGAAATTTTTTTGCCACCTCCTACTTAATTAAGTTGATGCTTAACTTTAATCGGCCATGTGTGTCCCCCAATATACAGACTTAAGTTGTTGCATGCCTAATCTTACCAACTCACTGTAAGGCCGCCTTGTCCTTTATTTACACCTTTGGCCACATGTGGTTTCCATCTTAGTTTTCTAGTCTTCACCTCTGTTGGCCCTTCACTAGGCCGCCAAGCTCACCCGAAGTAACTTGGTCGGAATGCAAGCCAAACATCTCGCCTACAACCTCAATGCTCAAGCCGCCTAGAGGCCACTTAGCCTTCTGCCATAGTTCTAAGGTTGGTCGCCTTACATAACATCTTATGCTCGCCTAGCTCACAAAACTCAGGCCGCCTGAGAGACATTTATAGGTCCCAACACAACTTCTGTATTTTGGTTGCCTAACACTCAAAATGCCTGACATCTTCTTGGTCGCCCTACCTTGCCTTGATTGCCCTTCAACCGCCTACTTGAGTGTCATCAACCAACATCTTGACCGCATACTTAGCCAATTCTACACTCTTGGCCACTCCTTATTAAGTACAGTGTAAGCCTTGGCCACCCAATACTTAGCTTAATTTCATTTCTTTCTCAACTCTTAATTCACGTTACTTAGCAATAATACTTACAACAACAGTAATAACAACTCTTGCACGATTAAATAAGTATGCTTAAAGTAAATATATGTTCCTTTACAATTTACCTTCCTCTTAAAAAAAAAATTGTCCTCAGAAAATTTGGAAGTCCTACCCAAACAAGAGATACTTGTTTCTCATCTCTGCCTCTGACTCTCATATATTACCTTTTTTTTTTTCATTCCGTGATGTCTGTCGAAATGCCTTGAATTCGTTATGTAGCAATTCATTACGTGGCACTCTCATGTTATCTTTGTCCAATCAGTGATGTTTGCTCCTCTAACTCGTTGTTGTACATGTGTTATTTACGATTTTAATGAAGGATATATAGAAGTGCATATATAAACTATCTAACCTAATAGCACCGTATTAGATTAAAAAGCATTCTCTAACCATATTTGTTCTCTTGATCTTTACGTTTTTCTATGGCTTAATTATTGATTTCGTAACAATAATGTCTATAGAGGACTTTACAGGTGGAATAATTTTATTTCTGAACACCTGCTCTCTTCTGTCCAAAATCTCAACATGCTCCTCCTCATAGGATAAATTCTCTTTCAACTCTATTGGTTGTGCTTGCAACATGAGAGATGGATCAAGAATGTATTTCTTCAACATAACATCGCTGATAATTCTAATATGTAAGTTGTTGATCCTATACGTTCCGCAATGTGATATAGTTTGATATATCTTGTATTCAACTTATTCTTTCTGCCGAAACAAAGAATATCCTTCCACGAAGATAATTTTAAGAAAACCTCATCTCCAGATTCAAGTTCCAACTTTCTTTTCCTCTTATCTGCATAACTCTTTTAGTCTTGAATTGTCTTCAGGTTATCTCAAAATGAATTTCTGTTATCCTTTTTTATTGCCTTCTTAGCTCAGGCCCTCTTCCTTTCGAATATCACACCGAGATAATCATTTTGTTTTTGGTCAGAAAAATAGAAAGAAGACGAAAACGAAGACCAAATCAAAGACCAATAAATACAATTTTATTATTAATTCCACGTCACATTTACATATTCAATTAATTACACCTTTGCTATCATCCCTAACACCACTACACAATCACAGTCAATGCAGCTTTCAACTGTGCAAACCCCCACTAACAACACAATTCTTTCTTCTTTTCACACACTAATTTATGTACATATGTAGTATCTTCTTTACATTTTCTTTTATGTACTTCCTCCTATATCCCATTTTCTTCATATTTCACAATCAATCAAATTAACCAAATCAGCGTACCATCCTTCATGAACCTTAACTGATACACTGGCTGCCTGTACTAAAACTTCGGCAGCTTTCACCATCCTTTCAGTTAGCACGGCTCCTCCAACTTGCCGCAGAGCCTTTTCAGCTAATCTTCTTCCAGTCCTTCCACTTCCACCCAAAATGACTCCTCTCGCTCCCAAGTAAACAGCACGCGACACCTTTTCAAACACAGCGTCACCTGCCTGCAAGCATTTTCTTATCATCCGGCTGACGACTACCCTCATTGATTGAAGCACCTCATCACCCTGCTCTGTGAATTTAACTATTGCCTCAGTAATTTCTTCGATTCCTGCATTTTCGTCTTGGTCCAACATGTTTGAAAGTTGTTGAGCGCAATTCAAGACTGCAGTTTCTATGTCAGTGGTTGTCATTGTTGAACTTCTCTGGCTCAGTAGGATCTGCCTCCAAACAAGTATACTGCAAGAGAAACAACGAAGAGCAAAGCATTAAAACATTTGTCATCACAACAGTACAAAACTCCAATTCTTCTCAAGCATTTTGAATCCCTTCTACCTCGTTGTCGTAACAATTAGTTTCTGAACTTCAGCTTGAACAGCCCTTATCCGGCCAAGGTTAAGACTGAATGTTTCTGGTATTACTTCTTGTGTTACACCAGATACACCAGTAACCAACTTTAGAAGTCCCAGCCTGATAGCTATATCCAATTCTCCTCCACCACATTCCGGTTGTTCATTGCCTAGAAGAATTCAAACAACAGCCAAATTGTGAAGTCTGGCTCTAACTTTGAGTATTATTAGGTTATTAAAGAAAAAGAGAATCGGTGGATTCAGGTGTCAGTACCTGTGGTTTCTCTGGCAGTATTAGAAGTCTGTGGGCTTGAATTCACTGGATGGACAATACCTCCACCGGTTCTTAAAGAGGTCGATGGAAGACAGCCCTGTGATGATCCCTCGGATATCATAGACAATGATGATAACAAGATCTTGTGTTCTTCCCACTCCTGGTTTTTGCCATGCCAAACAGACGACAGCCATTGCATTGTTTTTGGAAGCTTGGTGTTGGCGTCTGATGGAGCCCCATATCGGTTCGCAAAAGCCTTTCTAAGATAATCAAAACCATGGGGTCCGGTTAAAATAGACTTCATAATTCCTATACGAGCTTTGCTTATATCTTTTCTGAGCACCTGCAATTGGAGCCCAAAAGTAAGATTTTGCATCAATGTATCAATGAAAATGATACATAGTTTATAGAATTATTCAGAGGATGCTATTATTTTCATAACATTTAATTTCTCCAATTAAAAGATCGCTGGAAGAAAAAATTAAAAGTATGAAACAAACCTGAATCTGCTCCAGGACAAATTGCAGACCCCGGATCAAGGCAATTACACAAGGATTGTTCGACTTGTCTTCGGTTGGACGACATATCTCAGTTAACTCTTCAAATAAACACTTGTAACTAGCCTTCAGCTGGCCTTCTTTCGAAGGAGAGGAGAGCTTCTGCAATGTGACTAAAGTAAACTCCAAAATCCTCCCAAGGTAGTCTATATCCATGTTTCCTGACGTGAGTACCTATCAAATGAGAGAAAATGAAACGAAAATTCTTAGTCTATATATATATATTGAAAGATAAGACAATAAATAAATCCAGCAGAATCCAAGCATAAGTCTATTATTAATACCTGGGAAAGAAAATCTATGTCAAAGGCTTCAGTTATCTCCTGTTTCCAGCTCCCTGGAGCCATATTGCAAAGTTCATCATGGACTTCTCTAACAAGCTGAAGCACCCGATCATAGTTGGGCTCTTCCTGTTTCAATGATTCCATGACGCTATCCCAGAAGGCCTTGTGCATTGTTTCTCTCATCTTTACCTAAAAATGAAGATGGGAGAAGGTGAACACTTTTTTAGTTGCCTCTTCCATATTATAGATCAAAATTTGAAGACCATGTGATGAAAATAGAATGTCCAAAAAATGAAAATTTATTCTAGATATTACTTGATGATATATTCTGCTTTAGACAATTTAGAAGATTAACGTGGGAAAAGTCCAATTATTATACAAGATGCCACGTGTACTGAACAAAAACTAAAGATAGTTTACATATCTTAGATAATCAGATAAAGATGGCAAACACTGATTTATAAAAATCGAAAAAATCAGAAAAATAAAATGTCCAAACCTGAATGCTATTTTGATCTTCTTCGATCATGCCCAAACTGTCAGGAACAGGATGTTGCTGGTGGAGAAACTCATTTACCAAAAGTTCATTTTCAGTGGCCAAGTCTCCGACAGACCCTAACTGCCCTCCTGGAATGCTTCTAGATTCAGATAAATCATTTGGTTTAGCCACCAGTTGATCTTCCCTGAATAAAGAGCGGACTACACGAGCTGGCCTTTTGATATGCCTGTCCTCTTTGCTCCCAACATCTGACTTTGAAATTGAAGGACCATCCGAGTTGGAAATAGATGAAGATATAAACTGTGTAACTGGCAAACTCAAAGGGCTTCCATTTTCTACAGACTCAAAGTACTTGGATCGTGTTTCAGATAAAGCGCTTTCCATACGCTCAATCCCAGCATCTCCACTAAGGTCCTGAACCTTCTCTCTTAAAAGTTTTTTATCATCAGTGACCTGGTCCAAAAATTACCACCGATTAGTGAAAAAATCGCGTCTGAAGATTGCTCAACTCTTCACACTGTAACACTCCACGCTAAAATGCATAATTTGGCATGTTTTTTTAGTCCAAGGGTTTTAAGTATGAGATTACTGACAAAATTCAAGAACATAATCAAACACCGAAACCAATTCCTAAAAACGTGCAGTCAAAATTATAATTACCTGCTGTTTAATAATGTTAAAATTTACAGATCCTCATAAGCTTTTAAATGTAAACTTTCAAAAAGGACAAAACAAGTGTTACCTGCTGCTGGATAGCCTTCATATCATGTGTAAGAGCATTATCTCCTCCAGCTGACAACTTGCAAGTTTGGAGCATAGACAATTCGAGATGACAAGCAGCTCTCACTAAATCCTCTTCTAATGCTCGTGCATCCTTCACTTTCCATGCCACAAAGCAATTCAGGTAGGAACACCATGCTTTATCAAATGCAGCAAGCTGAGATCTGAAGGTCCATTGTTTTGGCGAAGATTCTAATTCATCATCTGAACTCTGAATTGGCCCTTCCAAAATAATCTTTACCAATAGTTCAAACTCGTTGACAAATTCTTTTGCAGTCTTGACTAGAGCAATCTCACGTTCTCCCTGACTACTAAGAACGGCATCAGGATGACCCAGTATCATATAAGCACAAAGGACTACTCTAACAGGATATCTGGATGGTTTAGCAATACTTCTAGGTATCTCCCGAACAACTACTTTGCTTGTGTTTCTGCTCCTTGCAGAACTTGGACTAGACCTCCTTTTAGGAGAAGCAACTCGCTTGAGGAGGTGGTCAATATTTTCAAAGTTAAATGGGTAACTTGTAGCACCAACAACCTTAGCAGCTTTCAAGCGGCTTTCAAGTCGATCAAGTAATGCTTTAACAGTTTGGAGAGTAGAACTTGATTCAATCAGAACAGCAAACTGTTCAAAAGGCATTGACTTAACAGATCTTCCATTAATGTTTAGGGAGTTGTATGCTTCAGTCAATGCTAAAGTAGTCCTCCTCAATTTTAGAAATCTCCTCCAGCACCTATGGGGAAAAATTGAAGAGATGGGAAATGTAATTTCATTTCAAGGGAATATGTTTCTTAATTTATCAATAGAATCATATTCAACATTCAAAAGTACTCAATAGGCAAACGCAAACAGATAATTTGTCTCTTTTTAAGGATGTAAAAAAAATTGTTCCATCCTATGATTCTGCATGCAAAACTAAGGGACATAATACTCATTTGACCTCAGATTAAGATTAGCAATAATTATCCACAAAGATCCAACCACCGAGAAGCAAAGAGAGAGAGAAAAATGGTAAATTAGTCATAGTACTAAAAAAGTATTGAGGTTTACATATCTCAATCTGTGATAGAAAGAAACAGAAGTAGATGATATTTTATCATATCAAGTCCCATGATGTAAGTATTCAAATTATATAAAGGGTTATGGTCTTTAAAAGCAGGGAGTGAGAAACATGGTCAATCATCTGCAAAGAATTTTAACTTTAACACGTTTTCCATTACATCAAGACATAAGGTTTACCTTAAAGCATAAATATAAATATGAAAGCAAAGTAACAGAAGAAAAACATTTTGAAAAGCAATTCATTTTTTAATCTTGAAAACAGTGAAGAGCTAAGATACCTTGCTAATTTTTGGGATAGGATGTCAGCCTGTTTGTGCATCCTAATAATATTTACTCGACTAACCATATTTGGCCTTCCTCTCTGCCTCAAGTATTCTGCTCTTTTTCTCTTTGCCTAGTGATCCACCAAACATCACAAGGATGAGAATGGTAAAGACAAACCCAAGGTATGTGATCAAAGTTTCAATGGGAAAAATCAGAGTCCAGTGTGTGACTAACTAATTTATTTCCTAATGATCTACTAAAACATTGAAAGAATGAAAGGAATACACACAAATCCAAGGCATATGACTAGCTATTTTATTCCAATTGAAACAAACATGCATACCCTTTGCATTCGGTCCTCCAACTTATCCCTCATTTTCCTCCTCTCAACCTCACGTTGTTGAGATACAGACTTAGCCACACGCCGAGCCTGCAACACTCGAGCACGTGCCCTCTTTATCTCTGCTTCCAACAAACCCAGCCGTTTTTTCTCAGCAGCTGCACGCTTTTGAGAAATTGCAGCACGCACTCGCTCCCTGTACTTATTTTCCCAGGTAATCTTTCTAACCAACGACATAGATGACCTTTCCATCAGTGAGGCCCTTCGCTGCCTGTAAGCCTTCTGGATAAGCATTCTATTGGCCTCTGCTTGCTTTGCCCGAGTTGCAACTTCCTTGCCAAGCTTCTCACGCTCTTCTTGTTTACGTCTCTCCACAACTGTTTTAGCGACTTGTCGTACCTCATCCACCATAGCAAGACGCTTCTGTGCATTAGCCAATATGCCCAACCTGTCATTTTAAAAGATCACTAACTCACATTCTGGAAACCTAAAGTACATAATGCATAAACAATCAGGCCAATATCACTCCAAGAAATAAGTTTACAAAGACAACGAAAAAAGCCACAGCAATTGTTATCACTAGAGAAATGTCACAAAGATTCCCAGAATTAACAAAGAAAATGGATCTTTTAATAATCATGAATTAGAACTTCATCATTATTCAAATCAGTCCAAATAGCCTTAACTTGAATTCAGAAGAAGAGCCACAGAAAGGTAAGGAGAACCATGGTAAAGAAATTAGCACAGAGAATTCAAAGACCACAAATGTAATAACAGAAAAATAATTAATTAATAAGAAAAGTGATAAAAGATGAAAAGCCAGCCAGCCTTCTAAAGAAAGAGACATCTCATCCAGCAATTTAATGGTTGCAACAGTCCATATGCAAATGTCTGAGATTGCCTTGGATGTACAATAATATGTGAGAACAGTTGGTGTACAGTCTTAAGTTGTATGGACTGCCTGTGATGATCTCAGACAAATGGATTGACAATGGCTTTTCCATTAAACTTGTGTACTACTAAAATTTTGAAAAATATATGCAGTACTTATTAGTTTACCTCTTCTGTTCTGCAGCCAAGAGTTTTGCTTCAAGCCGCTGAGCAAGGTTTCCCTCCTGAGAAGAATGCGAAGGACTTTTCGGCTTTGGTCGAGCCTTGCTGGACAACTTCTCATAATGTTGCTGCACTCAACAAATAATAAAAGAGAATTAACAGAAGCAGTAGGTCTAAAGTTCCCCACCAAAGGTTCAAAGGCACCCTGCCACTTGTAACTTCACTCCCCACCACCTCGGAAAAAAAAACAGAACAAAAAAAATATATAAAAAGTTACGAAACAGATTCGGGAAAAAGAGATGAGGTCCCAAAAAGTCGGTAGAAAGAATTGAGTAAAGACAACTATTACAAATCTAACTACTAATGAATTTATAACTCGGACCATAAAAGGGTTGGTGATTAGCGAAAACAGAACAAAAACAATTGCTATTCCTTCTTTCTGCCGCTGTAATATTGTCAAATGCCCTCTAGCCAGCGGCTAACGCTGGATGATATTGTTTTGAGGGAAACGAAAAGACATTCAACAACAAGAAAATTTCCAACTTAGCACACAAGACAAGGAAGAAAGAATTTCATTTGAAAAAAGAAAAAGGAAAAAGCGGAAGTGAGAAGAAAGCTTGTGTGAGATAAAAGAACCAACCAAGCCACCCCAAAACAGAGGAACCAACCAATCCTACCGACCGTCCAAATAAAAAAAGAAAAATGAAGAAAAAATTAACACAGAAACCCCAGATATGAGGAAGAAATAAGGAATATCAAGAGATGGATGATTGACGAGAAAAGAATTAGCAAGAAAAATTGGGAACGAACTCTGATCATGCTATTCAGAAGATATTATTTCAAGACCAAATTACGCAACAATTTCAGAGGAAAAACGGATAAAAGTTGAAAACGGGGAAAAAACACCCAAATTAAACATGAAAACAAATAGCTCAAGACACACACACACACAACAACAACCAAAAAGAAAAAGAAAAAGAAAAGTATAAATATCATTTTAAATACTCTTATCAAGTAAACGTAAAAGGGAGAAAAAATCCGTGATAGGGGTATGGAAGAGACGTTAAAGAACAAAAATCTTGACCACTCCATATCAATCGGCGAGAGGAAACGGCAGAAACGCTTGGATTAGGAATTCAAGCATTAAACTCCAAACTCAAACAAAAAAAAATCACAAAAACCCAAAACAAAGAAAAAGAATTAAAAAGAGTAGGATTAAGTTAAAAACCTGACGACGAAGATCAGCATGACGAAGCTTAGCCTGAATTTCGACCACAGTACTGGGGGACTTACACTCAACAAGAAGTCTCTGACGAAGTCGCTTAGGAAGTCTGGGCGGCGAAGAAAAAGAAGAGGAATAAGAAGAAGAAGAAGAAAAAGAAGGAGATAAGAGAGAATCAGAGGGAGAAAGGTCCAAGGATATCCCTAACCCCGCTCCCTGGGTTGGAGGAGACGTATCGACTCCAGCTTCCATGAAGGACGAAGAGGAGGAGAAAGGGAATAAGAATGAAGAATAAAGCGAGGGAGGGAAGGGTGATCAGAATGAAAGAGGAAGAGAATTGTGCAGAAAAATGAAGGAGAAAGGAGATGGTGAGGAAATGGAGAAGGAGAGAAAGGGAAAGGGAAAGGGAAAAGGGGGAGTTGGGTTTGGGATTACGAATGAGGAAAGCGTGTAAATTTTTTTTTATTTTTAATTTGAGTTTATATAAAAAAAAAGTAATAATAATAATAATAATAATAATAATAATAAGGAGTCGGCTTTGTTGAGGAGTGTCGACTTTTCCAATCTGGACCTTCCACTTCACGCCACGTCACTCCTGACCCCAACGGTATTCTTTTTTATATTCTTCTATTTCTTTTCTTTTTCCTTTTCTTTCCTTCTATTCTTAAATAAACGAATTTATTCCTCCCTCTCTCTCTCCATCTCTATTTTATATATTTATATTTATATTATATATATATATATAAACTATGTCGATTCAATTGTGTACCATTTTTTAACCATTTTGTTATTGGGTTTAAATAAATCGAAGTATTGTTAAAGAGCTTTTCAAAAGCTACCCATCTCATAAGAGTATAGATTACTATGGACCAACTAACCCGATGACTATACATGATCCTATAAATAAATCAATTACATACCAGTTTCAAGAAATTAAAAGTTATGGTAATACTTTGTTTAAAACGATGTGGTAAAAAGCAACGAGTGACTTGAAGGACATGATCTACTATGGATTCTTGCACCCACCATTTTATATTATATAGGAATGAAGATGTTCTTGACTCGACATAGTTTGTTCGGTTACACTCAAGCCCTTTTCTTTTTTAGAATTTTGATGTAAATAGTACATAATGGAGCTCGAGTAGAAAGTATTGATACATTTATCAAGGGCAGAGATCTAGGGTTAGTGTCAATCAATAAGTTAAAACTACTTCATAAGTATAAGTTTGGTATACAAATCGGAAGAATCCAATTCGTATAAGTTTCAAATTCAAACATCAAATCTGATCAAAAGTATATCACACAATAATCTAATATTTATATCATTTTTTGATAAAAAGGAAATCAGGTATGTTGCTACCTTTTTGAAAAAATATAAATATAATTTAGAGTTAAATCACTCAAGTCAAGTCTTAAAAGCTACCATTCCACACTTGGTTGCAAAAATTTTAGCTTTTTTTTCTCTTTTCTATACTTTTTTTTTTTTTTTTTTTGTGTTTTATCAATAAAAATGGTTTCTGGTTATTAAATATAATAAAATGCAAAGAGAGTAAAATATGAAAAGTGTTGGTCCATTTATTTCTTAGAAAATTTATTCTTACACTTAAGGATTTTACTTTTAATTATAATAAGTTTTAGAGTCTTGAAACTTAAGTAGTTTTGCAATATTATTCAACTCTCACACAGTCTTCTCTACTTTTTCTCTATTGAAATTTTGAGTTATTTTAGTTTGTTTTCTTTTTCCTTATTTAATTCAATTTCTCTTCAAGCTTATTTTTTGATTTAGAGAATGGTAAATAAGCACTATTTTTTTCTTCCTCGACTCTTTTCCCTTAACAAGTTTTTCCTTTTGTACGATTGACAAACAAATATGAGAGATTATTAAAGATTTTCATTACACCTCAAGATTGTTAAATACTGTTATGCACACTTTCTTCACTCATATTGGTAAACGTTTGTGGAATGAAACTTGGCTTGAAGAATCATTTTTGAGTCTTTGAGACCATTGATATGGATATTTTCTTTGTTCAATATATTTTATTATCGGCTTGGTTCTTTTTTTGCACTAAAAAAATAGATAAGCATACTAAGATTTTTTTTGTACTAAAAAAATCGATTGTGTGATAATTATTATATAAGAATGTCAATGTCAAAAGAAAAACATTCACAAACACAATCATGCACACCTATCAAAATAAAGCACATGTTGTTGTTCATGATAAATTTAAATAAAGTAATAAAATTAGTCTAGATGATGCTAAAACAAAAGTAGCTCGTTATCTAAAGGAGACTCTTATATAAGAGAAATATTGAGATTTGCTAAATTGGTTGAAGGTGAATTCCTCTCGTTTTAAGATTATTTAGATTTGGTAAATTGCTAAATTGGTGGAAGGTGTTATTGTCATTGTCATTTATTTACAAATAAATATATTGTTGTAATTGTTTGACATTATATTAGTGGATATATCTTTCCACGGGCACACTACTTCTCAGACATACGTATTATTGCATTGAACTGGGTTACTTAACTCAGTGTTATGTTCTGGTTTTTAGTTTTCTTCATTCGACTATGATGTCTCTTGAAATGTTGTAACATCGTATGTAATTTTGTTGTGTGTTAAACAACCTTTAATTTTTTCGATAAATGTTTTTCTTCTTACTTATGGATTCTATCGGATCATTGACCAAACTTGAACAAAAAAAGTTTGATAGTATTGAATTTGAAATTAATAAATTTACATAAATTCTAACGTCTTTTGCTCAAAATTAATTACTCACCCAACAAAAATGAAATAGATTACATATATCACAATAGCTTTTATAAGTCCGTATCCAATTAATGAACTTGAAAATTTATGATAAAAGATGACTTGATATGATATGATAACTTTAAAGACAAACTTTTTAATTTTTCCAATCACATGATTTCAAGACATGGGGTTTTCTCAAAAACTTTGAAAATAGAAAAAGTTTATAGGTTCAGAAAATACAGAAAAATGCCTCATCAACTATTCGCGTAAAATATTTGGTATGATCTACCCAAACCTAAACGAATTTTTTTTTCAAGATTTTTTGGTACGTTTAAAATTTGGCTATATGTTCGTTTATATTTGTTACACCATCTTTAGATTGATCGTTTAGATTTGGGTAGAAATCTAAAAGATTTTTTTCTTTCGTACACAATGTTTTTTTTTCAAGATTTTTTATACACAATTGTTTAAATTTGGCTATACGTTTGTGGTACATTCCCATATCTAAACAACGCTCTTTTTTCAACCTCCTTTGTATTTGTACACAATTTTGAACAACTAAATAACAGTTGAAAAAGAAAATCGCAGAAAAAGAGAAAAAAAAATCGCAAAAGGAAGAGATGAAATGGAAGGATGAACTTGGAATATTTAAAAAATAGTCAGTTTCATAATATTTTTCATTTTGTTACACGGGTCTGTAAATATTTTGTTGTTTGTTATATTTATAAAAATTAACCTTTAAAATATAAAGTTTTTTATTTTTTTCCTTTTCTTTCCACGTATAGTTTTAAATTTAGAATCAAACGACGTCTTTATCTTTTTAACAATAATATATACTTGTCATCTAGTTTAATATATTCTTCTTGAACTTTCTATTTATGCGCTGATTACTATATTCATTTAGTAGCTTCTCAAATACAACTCAACTTTTTTGAATATTTTATTTTAGTGGGTAAAGTTAGCAATTAAACTTTTTTGAATGTTTTATTTTAGCGGGTAAAGCTAGCGACATATAAGTAGGTTAACTATAAACGTTCAAGCAAATTGAGATCTTTATAAATTAATACAAGATCGAATAATTTTATGTGAAAATCCATACATCAAATAAACAAAAAGTTTGCAAGTTGGAGAAGTAAAATAGACTTGGAATATATAAAATTTAGAGGGGAAAAGTCATCAAGGGCCAATGCTTTTGGACTCAAAAAGTTATGAACAAAGTGGGACTCTCCATTTAAAGAAAACTTTGACATTGTGATCATGGCAATGAAAATCACTTACCATCTTTATCTTCCTTTTTTTAATTAATTAAAAATTAATATATCAAATACATTATTATTATTATCTCAAACTTAAATAATATTTGAGTATTTTTCAATATATCATATATTATTTAAATTCTTATTTCTTATTTTAACCTTAAATCTTCTATGATTAATTTTAAATCTTTAAACCGGAAGATATCTCTTTCAAGTTTTAAACTCATAATATACGATAAGTTTTAGATTCTCACTTCCATATATATAACAACATAATAATTATATAATTTTGGAATGTCAACAAATTAAAACCAAGAAAAGAACTATATAAATTTAATTAGTATCCCATGTGTTACTATTTAATATAGGAACATATGTTTCCTTATCTTGCTCAACAAATTAAATGTACTCTTTCCTTAGAAAGAATTCAAAGTTGTCTTCCAAAGTTCATAATAGGATGGAAAATGATGATTCAAGTTATTAATATATTATATTCTTCATTTGAAAAAAAGAAAAAGAAAAAGACATTCAAATAGAGATATGATACCTTACCATTTTTCATTCTTCTATATATAGAATAAGAAATGAGGATCATAACTATCGTTCAACTGTTAAAAGTTTATCCATAGATTTTAAGAATGGTGGATAGATCTTTTCAAAATTTTGATTCAATTTAACTATAAAATGTGACATATTTAAAAGTATTAGTAGGTCGTCAACAAATTTTGAGAAATGTTAAATGAGTTCAAACCTACAAAATTTGATACGATAAAATTAAAAATTAAAGATCTGTTAGACACAAAGCTGAAAATTGAAAAATCTCTCAATAATATTGTCGGGACAGCAAAATAATAATAAATAAAATAATCAATAAAACTAAAAATATAAAAATTAACATGAAAAAACTCCAAATCGATAAAAAAATCAGGAGTCAGAAAATTTTCTACAATCAAACAAAAATATTTTTACAACCTTAATTCGAAGAGTTCCCTCTCAAAACATTAAATTGAATATTAAACCTAGAGTGCAATGGTTATTGTACTTAAAACTTATCACTTTCATGAACTTATTTAAAAAATGATTAAACATTTAAAATAAAAGTATATATTTATAAATACATTTTTAACCACAAAATATCTATATATATAAATATATATATAAATACATTTTTTAACCATAGACACTAAAACATATATTTGATTGTACATATTTAAAATTTATCGATGTTATTGATTCTTTCGTAATGTTATTTGTATACGTTAATATTTTGAATTTAATTAGTAACTATTCATTTGAATTATAATATGAAAAGGGGTTAGTGGCAAATTGGTGGCACTTTTAAAAAGTCTTTTTTTGATTCAACCCATGTGCTATCATTCTTGTTTCTCACTTTTGATTTCCATCCATCTTGCTTCATATCTTAAACTTAGAGTTTAATATATTACATCAAAAGTCAAATATATAATTATTTTATAGGTTAATTATTAGTGTATATATATACACATTTGATTGTGCCTATTTATTATTTTTCTTAATTCTTAAGAAATTTTAATGCTGATCTTTTTTTACTTTTTAGTTTCATTCTTCTATAATAGGTAACCTACCATATTTGTTCATGCATCATAAGATTGAGTTAGGGACATGTATCTAATATAGTTTCAAGAAGACATGTTTCGAATGATTTAATGGAAGTTTCAAAGAATTTGAGATTGATCATAGAGATGATGATGAAGATTTTTTGTTGACTTGGATTGTACGATTGTTTTCAAACTATGGAGAAAATTAATATAATTGTTGTTTGGCCAGCAAACTCTTACCTTGATAATTTATTTCGAGAGGAGTAACTCATTAAACAAACCCTAATAAATAGAGGAAGGAAAAGTTCTTGATCAAAAAGATAAGTTTCGAGTAGAATTATTAAACTATGCTCCTAGATTATGGGTAGCTTTGTTTGTCTCTATGCAAATTTATACATAAAGCATGAAAGAGAACATCCTACGAAATCCCTCAAATAAGTTAGAAAAGTGATCATATTTAAAAGTTTGATGACTTCAATTGAAATGCTAAACTAGCTAATTAATGAGTTGGGCTTTCTTTGATTTCTTATTTCTCTACGTTTAGAACGACGACATGTTATATATTTTAATATGATATGTTTAATTTGTTTATTTTTCACTAAACCAACAATTTACATTCTTTCTAAATCTAACGCGAAATAGCTAGTTTTCTTTTATTTATATATATGTATATACACACACTTTAAACATAAAATAATCAAATTATATCTAGCTATTTACTCATTTAGTTAAAACCAAATCGTCTTGAATTATTTATTGATCAAGGTTGATTTATTTAATATTTTTTAAAAGATGGAATTAGATGTTTAAAATGAATATTAGTTATTGAAAATTTATAAGACAATATCTCATAATTAGAAAAGAAAAATAGTAGAGGTCATAATGTTAGGTCATAAAAATGGAGGTAGTCAAAAGGAATTAATGATTAGAATTAAAAGTGAGGCATGGAATGGTAATAATAATTTCATCTTTGTTGCCATTCCCCACTAAACACCCCACCTCCTTAGGTTTTTTCTTTATTTATATATATATATATATATACACACATTAAATTATTGTTTTCCAATTTAACAAAATTAATAAAAAAAATTTAAATATAACAAAATTTTAGAAGTATATTGGATAATATACTATAGCGTTTATCAACGTCACTATATATCTATTATTGATAGATTCTAAAATTTTGTTATATTTATAAATATTTTCGGCGCTTTATCATTTAAAATAATTTCTCTATACTTTTATATATATGTTACATAGATTTTAATGGATGTTTTATTTCCTCGAACATTTTGTTAGAAAAGACATATGGCACTTTGTGATGGCAGCGTGATTACTAAATTGACAAATTTAAATGCTTTCTTACCGATTTAGCATCTTTTATTATTATAGGTCGTTTTCGAATATAATAAAATGAACGAAAATATTAATGAACATAGTAAAAGGTAACAATGATATTTTGTTATATTTGATCGAAACTGATAAATATTTATCTCAACTTTTATAAGCATCAGTTTTGTTATTTAAAATAATATATATATATATATATATATATAATGGAGACTTATGTATACAACAACCCTACTAACCCAATCTAGAAAGAGGAAGTCCACAAAACTATGTCTTCCCCTTCTCTATTAACAAGAACATTGAGAAACATTCGGAATACAATTACACTCCCTAACGACATAGCTAAAGCTTTGACATTTTGACAATCAAAACGAAAGAAATGTAGTATTTTAATAATTGGATCCATTTTAGATAATAAACACATATCCAATTTACCACGAAGAATGTCGTTGAATGAGAAATTTTATATCAATCATAAGTTGTCATGTTATCTCCCTAATTAGAGATGAAATTACAAATCATTAATTATTTGAGAACTCTATAAATTAAGGAGAAGACTTCCTAATCCTTAAAAACCTAACAACTATATTTCTTGAAGCTCTAGTCCCAAAGATTCTAACATCTTTTCAAAACTTCAATTTTAATAACACCATGCACACCTGATTTCTCAAATCAAACATAAATACGAATTTAACTAAAAAAACATTATGTAATTTTCTTAAAGAAAACTAGTCAATGGAGACAATTAATGTCACGTAGGTGCATTTATATTATTGAACATGAACATAAATGAAAGCATATATAGTTTGATATGAAGCTAATGTAGGCTTCCGAAAAATAACAACAACAGATTTATGTTGAGATTGAAATATATTTATTCAATTTGTCTATTTTCAACACGAAACCCCAACCTAATTTTATGCTATGTTTGATTTTTGTTGAAATTGAGGAGTATTAAGAGATTGTTACAGCTCTACTTTTTATCAAAATTAATCTGTGGCAAAAGTGGGAATGATAAAGCTGTCTCACATTTATGGGATTTATGTAGTCCAAATATCTAAAGCTATGTTCATATGATCATTGATTTTATGAGTTCTCTTACAATTTTGGTGTTTATATGAGAGATATGGGTGAAATTTACATAATATTAAATTCATGCAACTTTACTCTAACTAGCTTTGCCAACTATATCAAATTAAATAAGGTATGAACATCAAATTTCATTAGATTGATGAAACCCTTTCTTTTTTTCTTTTTTCTTATTTTCCTTTTATTTTAATTTTATCATGAACTAAATATCTTATTGAAAATTCAAATCAACGTAGGAAGGAAGCCTTTATTATGAACAAAAATGGCTTCTTTTTTTTTTTTTTTTTCTTTTTCAATTTTCAAAAGAGAAAATTATTGATTTCATTTAAAGGTATTTTCAAATATTTACTATTATTATTATTATTATTATTTTTAAAAAACCCTCATTTTAGAAACTATTTTCTTAATTGCTTCATTTTAAATAGTAAGATAAGAAAAAAAAAAAGGAAACGGTAGGCATTGAAAAATGAGTTTGGGTGGAGCCCTCGGAAGAGGCCCATATAAAAAAAGAAAAAGGAAAAGTGGATAAGTGGAACCCATGGAATCTAGAAACTTGGAGGGACAATTCAGTCATTTCGGATGCCTACTACTTGGACGACGTCGTGTCATAATTACATACACATTCACTACACGTCTCTCTCTCTCTCTCTCTCTCGTTCTCTCTCTCCTTACGAGCAGCAATCCACGTCACGCCATCCATGACTTTTTGTCCTTAATTCCCCAATTCCCGCCCGCCATACTTAACATCAACCTCACTCGCGAGATTAAAAGGATGGAACCTACTCGCTTTCTTGAGCCATTGCTTTTTTAAAATGTTTAAAAGTCTTGGCTGGGATATGCACACGTGTCGGATTCTCTATGGTAATTTAGAAACTGCGGCTTGAATTGTTTTGGACTGGAGCGTGGTTCTTCGTGATCTTGGCCTCCCCAGTTTTGAATACTTTCCACGTAAGCTTTTCTTATTAATTGTGAACAAGAATGGGAATTGAATTTGAAAGGCAATGCTCAGGAATTGGAGAAGGGTAATCAAAATTCAATGCCACGTGGTGGTTTTGTTTCTTTCTGTTTTGAGTAGAAAGCCAGGTTGTTTAACAGCAAACAAAAACAATGTATTTTGAGGTTTTGTCTTGTAAAAGTAGTTTTATACTGATTTTACCAAAATATTAAAATCATTCATACTTACTAATTCTTTTGGTGTTCCTAATTGCATGTTACACCAAGATACTAACAAATTTTAACTAACCTTTTTTTAATTATAACTTAATTGTAATTTTAGAAATAATTAGTATATAGTAACATTTTAAAAAAATTATAAATATAGTAAAATTTATTAGCAATAGACTTATATGATAGATAGATTTCTATATTTGTAATTTTTTAAAAATGTTTGTGTACACTAAATTAATTAAATCTAGTTACCGTAATTGTTTTTAAATTTGATTATCTTAACTAATTTTTAAATTTTCTCTACACACCTTCTATCAACCTTTTTTATCCGATTTATCAAATTTTTATCCTAATCTATGTGTATCCTAAAAATATAAATTTTACAACTACATCTTTATATAAATTTTGGAAAGATTACCATAGAAAATTTGACTAAAATTGGAAAAATTGCATAAATATTTGTAAAGGAATATGTTGATTTAGGTTCATCTCGAATAACATTGTTCCAAGAAAGTTTTAAATTATCAAATTTTTAATCAAATTTTAAGGTCCATATAATTGTTTTTTTTTTAAAAAAAATATCGGTTACCAACGTAGTTTATCAAATATTAAAAATAATTTAATAGTGTAATTTTAAAACTTTGACAACATAAAAATAAAATTTGTTAATATTTGGTATAAGATTTGAAAATTTGTAAAATTTAGTTGTAATATCTGCCTAGATGCACCAGCTAGACCAAAAACAAACCATTTGGAAATTTTAAACTTTCTTTGTGAAATCTTGATGTCGGATCTCGTCCTACCGAATTTCTTTTAATAATTTTTCAAGAAGGTGCCAATTTTGTAAGATGAATTCCATAATTTTTATGATTTATTTTTTCAATAAATACTCCTTCCTTGTGTATTAGGTAAAAAAAAAAACGAAAACTCAACCAATACATATTATCTAACTCAAATCGTAGGGTTTGGTCGGGTTAAATTTTGCATTGGACTGGATTAGAAAATTAGAGGAGAAAAAATTAAATTGATAGGGGGTTGTGCAAATAAGAAGTTGGGTTAACATGACCCAATTTGATTATATATATATATATATATATATAATTTGGGTTTGGTTGAACTAAAATTTTCAATGCAATAACCCAACCCAATTCATATAATGTGGATTGGATAGTCCAGGATCTTAGATTGTTAGATTAGACTTACACCCTTACCACTTTCCACCATAATCAATGTAACTACCAAAACCCTAAATCAATCCATCCTTCGTTTATGCCCTTAACATAAAAAGTAAAATAATAATAATAAAAAAAAGCTTTAATCTTTTCATCTTCTTCTCCTAATTCATTCATGCCTCAATCATTGTTCGAAACTCTCTCACTTTCTCACATCGTCGAAAACAGACATGCATGTAGAGCGGTCACGTGCCGCTCCGCTTGTTGTTCCACAGTCGCGCTTGCATACCGCACGTTCCACCATTGCTCATCTGTCGTATTATTCTGTCATCGTTGTACAGTGGTTTCACTACTCATTCTACAGTGGGTTCATTACTCATTCCACAATGGATTCACTACTCATTCCGTCGTGATTCGATGTTGCATGTAGCAAAATAAAAGTTAAAAAAAGAAAAACCTTTTCGAAAATGCACCAATTTTTCAACTCTTAAAACATCATATTAGAAAACAAGTGGATGATTGGATGAATGATAGAACCTTCAAACTGCTCAACACAAAATGCTGTTGGTTGTCTTCACGTGAAGGAGGAGAAGAAGGCTGGATATTATTGAAGCTTTGTGATGGTGTTGTTGCTTAAAAACTTAAGAGTACTAATTTTTAACATTTTCTATATTTGTTTATGAAACTTTCTGCCACACTCTAAAATTAAACTTAGGGTTATATATATATATATTTTATTTGTTTATGAATCTTTTTCTGTCACGTTGTTGTTAAAATATAGGTTTTTATTTATTTATTTATATTTGTTTATACACACACGTGTATATGCGTGGGTGTGTATATATAAAAATGTATTATATTAAAAGAATTTGCCTTCCATTTTAAAACAAACTGACCATATAAACAAAATTAGTTAAATCTATTTTTTTTATTAAAAAATTATTTAAATCTAGAATTCAAATTTAAATAATAGAGAGAAATTCGGTTAATTTAACTCCTTGTTCCGTTAGGTTAAAATATCATAACCGATCCATAAAAATATATTCTATTTCAATAATTCGACTACTTATCGAGAACTTTGACAAAATCCAACCGCCTCTCATAGCTTTGCTATTCCCACAAATGTTCCATTACATTTTGTTTGATCAACATTTTTTTTAGATAATTATAATGGTTAATCATTTTTAGAATAATTATTAAGTATATAATAATATTTTAAAAAAATTGTAAATATAGCAAAGTCTATCGATGATAGACTTTTATCATTAATAAACTCTTATGGTTATCATCGATAGACTCCTATAGTTTATCAGTGATAGACCAACATTTGTTACATGGTCTATCAATGATATACTCCTATTATTATCATTGATAGATTTTGACAGATTTTGCTATATTAGCAATTTTTTTAAAATGTTGTTATATATTTCATTATTTTGAATATAATTGCTATATTTGCAACTATCTCTAACAATTGAGCCTATAATAAAAAGGCAGTTTTAGAAATTTAAAATTTATTTGTTAAAATGAGGCCCATAGCCCTATGTTTTATGATTTTCCAAAAATGACAATATCTTTTAAGTCGAATACAATTGAAATACTCAAGTGAACCTCACAATAGATTGAATTGACTCTTAATTGTGTTTGATCTAAAAGAGTCTATTGAGTACTCTTGATGTCTAGGTAACCTCTCTCCAACTTGATCTTTTCTCTGGTCATTAACTTAATTGCTTGTAATTAAATAACTTAACATCACATCTCTTCATTGTTAATCTCAACGAGTCTTTTGTCACTTTCGAGTATCAATACATTTCAATTAACTTTTTTCTTTTATCAAAATGTCACCCTTTATATGATGTACGAACCCATGAATGAGTGATAATATAAATAGAAGTGTGGTGGTAGAAATTTAACACAAGTTTTTTTTTTTTTTTTTTTTGGTACAGAGGAGGGTCGTCTTTATGATTTATGACCCGCTTCCCACAAATGTATGAAATAGAATATTATTCTTACATTATAACTCACTCTCACATTTCTAATGTGTATCCCATTAAGGGTTATCATGTATATCGTAGCTCTTATACAATGAGCATCTTTATCGCAATTTTGTTGTTGTTGTGTTTTTCCTATATATTTCTTTCACAGTTGGTCGTTTTTTGTGACACGTTAAAAAATGTTTGTTCCCATTTTTCTCACAATTTGTTAGATTTTTCTGGAAAATGATGAAGATCATGATAGAGATGTTCATCAAGTTAGAACTATGATAAACATAGGCATCCTAACACAATAAGGGGGTGTTTGGTATGCGATAAAACCACAGAGTTGAGGTGGTAATTATTGATTGGGGAGTTGAATTATTTGAAAATTAAATTGTTTGTATTAATTGAGGTGCATAGTTGAGTTAAGTTGGTGATTGTTATTGTTTATGTTTGGGACATGGAGTTGAGTTAGAAAGTCTATGTTTGAGGTATAAAGTTGAGTTGGGGTATCTTGGGTAGAGTTATTATAAATATAATTGATTTTGTACGGCTTTTGTTATTTTTTTTAAAAAAGCATCAACTATATACATATTTTTCTAAAATTTTCAACCCTCAAATTTGCTTAAACTTTTATTCCATTCTTAAACCTACCAAATTCCTATCAAATAAACATATACTATACACAAATTTTAAATCCAATCTTCTAACTCCCGATTACATAATGAAAGCATAGGTTCTTCTAGATGTTTGCAAATGTTTAGGTGTTCTCCCTCATGTGCTCGTGCAGGAGTTCATGGTATAATAGCAATATGTCCTCTTGACTGGTGGGTGTGTATGTAAATGTGCTGTGTTGTGTATGTGAATGTGTTGCAGCTAAATGAACTCATGAATGTAAACCTTTCTTATATTCTTATCTTGATGTGTAGAGTCATATTCTAAAATTTCATTTTGCTTTCTTACTAGGTTTTGCAAGAATCCATTGGAGCAGTAAAATCATATTTGCGGCAATTGATTGATTTTATAGGCCTTTTTGTAGGTTTGGTAGCAAAATTTTGGTTCAAATGTACTTATTTAAATAGCTTGTTGGTACCAAAATATGTATGTTCATTCCTTCATTGTAGAAACCCTTTACCAACAAATGTACATATATTACAAAGTGTATGTTAACGTATATATATTAAAGCATTCACGGTTTCTTTCCATATGAGTGTGTTGTATAGTACTTTGTGATTGATTATGTATGTATAATGACAGAGCGACAAGAAAAATAGGGATTCAAAAAAAAAAAAAAAAAACATGGACTGAAAATAAAATGATGACATTTGAATTTTTTTTTTAAAAAAAACTCTCATGGAAAATGTATTTTTGACAGTTAATTAAAGTTCTGGTAGGTGAAATAAATATGACAGTTATTATCTATCATAAAAGATAAATAATGACAATTATTATCTGTCATAAAAAATAAATAATGACATTTATTATTTGTCATAAAATATAAATAATGACAGTTATTATATGTCATTAATAAGAGATTCGTGACATTTATTTTCTGTCATGAAAAACACATTTCATGACAGTTTTTTTGAACTGTCATAAAATAATTTCCATGACGGTATTTAATTGCAAATAACTGTCATGAAATCTTACCATGACAGTATTTAACTGTCATCGTAGGTCCTTTTTCTAGCAGTGATAAAGCTTTTTTCATTCCTAAACACTGAACATATTACAAACAAATAAAGCTTTTCATAGCTACTTAGTCCCTCAATCATAAACACTAAAAATCCTAAAAAATATAATAAATTTTCCACAATTTGAATCCTCAATTGCATTACAATTTTATTTACGTCTCCAAAGACATGTCATATATTTCAATAAAATGAATGTTTTTCTCTACTCCCTAACGAACCTTCCATTAATCTTTTCTCAACTATAAATATCATCAGTTTACAGAAATCAATTCTTGTCTTGCTTTCTTGGCCATTAGTTGGAGGAAATGTTCAATTAGGTTTGGGTCTTATACAATAAATATAGAAAGCTATATGTATATTAGAATGAAACTAAAATTAAGATTGAAAATACTAAGACATATCTTCAAATTATGTTCGGAATGAATTAGGTCAAAAAACACCATGACTTAACGAGAGGTAGAGAGAAGAGATGTGATGTAGAAGAAGATGATGAAAGAAGAGTACATTTTCTATCACAATCTTTCTTTAAGTAACCACTTTTGTATGAATTTAAAAAATGAAAGTCAGAAGTGGAAAGCAAAAAAGTTACAACAGGATTGCACTTTTTGTTCATAATCACCTTTATGCATACAAATATTTTATTTAACGTAGACGACCAATAATCTTATCCTATATTTTAATGTTAATAGAACATATGAATTAAACATGCACAAAACTAAGGCTGTCATTAAGAGTCTATTTACATGTTAACAAATAATAAGGTTGTCATTAAGGGTCTCCCTAAATGCGACTTTCATCAGAGCTGCTCTCCTAAGTAGATGTTAGTATTGGTGTGGTTGTTATTGGAGTTTGATCAACCATTGTCGTCCAAGGTGGTTGGTGATCAAGCCAGAGTCGATTGTTGAAGTTAGCTCCACAAAGGTGGAAGTTGGAGTATGTCATCGAAGTTGTTTGTAGGAAGTTGGTCATCAGAGGTTGTTGGCAAAGTACGAAGTTAGTCACGCAAATGCAAAAGTCAGAATATATATTTGTCAGAGTTGCTTGTGCGAAGGTAGTCATTAGAGTTAGTTGATAGAGTTGTCGTCCGAGTGGTTGGTAGAGCTCGAAATTGGTTGTCAAAATTAGTTGCACTAAGGTGGAAGTTGGTGTATTTCATCATAGTTGCTTGTGTGAACGTGTGGTCATCAGAATTGGTTGTTGGAGTTGTCATTGGAGGTAGTTGCCAAAGCTTGAAGTTGGTCACTAGAGTTGGCCATGTGAAGACAATCATCAGAGTATGTCGCCAGAATTTGGTAACAATAGTTACGGACAATAATTCATCAATGAGTGGAGCTACTACAAACCTTGAAGAGATGGAGAACCGGAGAGAATTGGAAAAAGTTGGGGTGAGTTGAAATAAGTTGGTAAAATAATAATTGAACCCAATGTTGATGGGGCACTTGGTAAAAAAAATATCAATTTCAACGAACTCATGTTGGTTGTTAAATGTATTGAGCATGCTCGTTCGGGGTGGATGTACCTATGGTCGCATGCCCAAACTATCCTCAACCTCCTTATTTTATAGTCCATGTATTTAGTTTAGTTGGTAGTTTTTGTTTCTTTGTTGATTCCCATGTAAGTGACAACTCCCACTTTTATATGTGCTAGCCCGTCACATCTAAAATTGTTTAAAACGTACTAGTGAGGAGACTTACTAGTCATTTCCTTGACTAAGTGTTATATTTTTTGCAATCTAAGTTTTTTTTTTTTTTGTGATTGACGGTTTTTAATACTTTCTTTAATGATGTTTACCAAGCTTATCTTTCTCTTCCATATAGTAAGTTTGTATGCAACTTTCAAATTTTGTATCATTGACCTACTCGTCCGAATAGAAATACTGCACAATTGCCTATCTTTTTGCCATTGTGACATCACACACCCTCAAGAAAGCATTTGCTTAGCCATAAAAACAAAGAGTTGAGTTAAGTTGGCTTAGAGAAGTTGACACCGATAAAGAAGCGAGAAATATGAATTTTTTAATGAAAAATGTGAGTACACAATAATAAACCTATTTAATTATTGATCCGTTTTTTTTACTATCCTAACCTAATTCTCCTAAGCTAATTCTCCCAAAGTACTCTGCGAGGGCAGGACATCAATCAATCGTCGACCATCCGGAGCCCTCCTGTTCGTTTTTGCCGCTTGTTTTCGCTTCATAATTTGTATCTCTGTTCACCTTCTTCACCAAAATCGCCGTGAATTTTTCTTCAGCAATTTACAGGTCTCCCTCAATTCTTTGATTGTTCCTAGCAATGTCAGGTTATCTTCCACACGAAGTCTTATTTAACATTTTTCTAAATCTTCCTCCAAAAACCCTTATCCTCTGTTCATGCGTCTCAAAATCATGGCGCTCTGTCATCGCTAATCCAAGTTTCATCAGCACCCATCGCAACCAATCTTTAACCTGCAACAGGAAACTCCTGATTCTCAGGCGGTATTATGGTAACACAACCAAGCAGAAATTCCGGTATTCGCTTCATTTCGATACAGACACATTGGATCTATACCAGGAGCTGAAATTCCCATTCCTCAATTCTGATGGGGATCTTAAGATTGTGGGTGTTTCCAATGGACTGGTTTGCTTTTTAGGTCTTGAGCTTCTCTTGTGGAACCCATCAATTCAAAGAGTTGTGGCTGTTCCTAGAACCAGCGAAACTGTCTCCATCTACGGTGTTCCAGATTACTACGCACTTGGATTCGGCTTCGATTCTCGTGCCAACGACCACAAGGTGGTTAGATTGTTATATTTTGAAGTGAAGGCTCCTTTTAGTTATAAAAGATCTCCTAAAGTTGAGTTATATGAGGTTGGGACAGGTTCATGGAGAGCAATTAACAACAAAGCTCCTCGCTGCGAGATAGTTAAATCAGGATGGACACAAGCTTTTTTCCACGGAGCTGTCCATTGGATTGCATACAGGGAAATTGACAGGGGTTATAGGTGTTTCATTTTGAGATTTGATATAGTTAAGGAGTGCTTCAGTACAATTGATTTGCCTGATTGTTTGGCTAATAGCTCACCATATGATTTGAAAGTTGCTGTGCTAGGAGGAGCACTTTCCATTATATTGTGTGGCTGGTATTGTTTTGAAACATATATGTCTTCTGTTTGGGTGCTGAGAAAATATGATATCCCTGAGTCTTGGACTAAATTAATCAGGTCTGGTCCATCACAAGAGTTGGGAATAGTGTTAGGACTTAGGGAAAATGGACTGATGCTTATGGAATCTAAAAGGGGGGAAGTAGTTTTGTACAATCCATATATCCGGCTTATGAGAAGTCTTGGAATTTATGGTGCTGAAGGTACTTTCTATTTAGATTCGTATGTTGAGAGCTTGGCTTTACTGAATGAAGGGAAAGGAATTTCGGAGAAAGTGGTTGAAGCTTATGATTAAGTCCTTAGTTTGCTGCTGCAAGATGATTGATAATAATGGTAACGATTTATTTCTTAAAAAATATTGGGTCTCTCCCTTTTGGCATGTATATTATGTTAATGTTGATAGGCTCAGTATGATGTGAACTTGCATCCTCTTTAATTTGAAATATGGTCATGGTTCTTTGTTTTGGTCATTGTTTTTTAATAAAGTTACATGAAAATTAAATGAATGATCTGAATCTCTAAGGCAATGATAAAGCTGAGTGACTTCACTGTTTTCATACCATGAAAGCCTAAGAAGCACAAATATGGACATGATAACGTGTCGTCTTTTAAAATCATTTTTAGATAATCTTAGACACGACACATTTGTTAAATTATATATTTTAAACCATATGTATAATTTTTATCCCAAAATAAAATTTAAAAGTAAATACGTTGATATATTTACATGTTAAAAAAAATTGGTCACTCAAAATTTATTATTATTTTCACATGTACCTTTTTAGTCTACTCAATAATGTTTTGTGCATGTCTTACACATTTGTTGTACTAACAAGTATTCGATACATGTCCAATACATGTCAGATACGGATATGCTAGCCAAATTAAAGTGGCCGTGCTTCTTATATAAAAGTATTGCCACTGTTAGTACTCTACATCAGTTGTATGGGACTAGATAGGAAGGATTTAAAATGCGAACGAATTGATAAAGTAACAAGTATATTTGATGCTCGAGATGGATAGGATATTTTGAGGTTGGTTACTTAACTCAAGTTTGACCTTAGAAGGCTGCTTGACATGCTTTTTCTAGACACTTGGCACTCTGTCTATTCCTTTCTTTTTCCCTTTTTCTGCCTATTCACCTTGATATTTTTAACTGGTTTTTATTTTATTTATTTATTTGGGTTATTTTTTAGATTATTGCAACTTCCTAATGTAGCATATGCATTATTATAAGGACTGCAGTTACGCATCTTAATGCTATAGAAATACAGTTGCTTTAAGTCGACATGCTGAGAATTATTATTTGGAAGCTGATATTTGATGCTTCATATTTTTTTTTCCCCTAAACTTCCCAACGGTTAGGCTTAAGGTATATTATTTGTTTAAAGCTTATTTCATCCTGGTTGAGAGTTGCTTTATCGATGAATCAAGCTGCTTCTACCTTTGATTTACCTTCAAGAGCTTAAGAAACTTCTTATCATATAATTATTTAATTGTGCAAGTGAAAAAAATGTGATCACAATTCACACAACAAACCGCCTTTGGTTGGCTATAGTTGAAGAAGCGAGCTAGAAATGAAGATGTTTTTGAGGTCATGAGTTTAAATCATGGTAGTCATCCACTTTAAATGTTAAATGAATATTGTATGATATTGTGAGTTTTCCATAGGGAAACATTAGAGGTAAGACAGTTGCTACATTATGATGCTTAATCGGGATGTTTATAAGCTTGCTTAAATACTTAAAGTTCAAAAAAATACACATCAACATATCTGTAATGTTTAGATTCCTTGTGTTAGATTTTGGTAGCCTAGGGACATAATCGGATCAAACAATAAAGTGTGATAAGAGTGATAGAAAGTGGAGTTCTAGTAGAGAAAGAACAAAGAGAGAAGAAAGCAAGGAACTCAAGAATATTCCAACTGTCTCTCCATCTTGAACTTTGGCCTCACCTGGTTTTCTTTTCTTCCTAAAAAGCTATGGAAGGTGGTTCATATAGGTTTTATGACCAGAACAAAGAAATCAGATTTAATAATGGTTCAATCAATTGAAGCACTTGATTAGTTGATCTTTTGAGAAAGGTATTCAAGGTTGGAACTTTAGAATTTTCTTTTTGCTTCCTATGGAGCTAAGGTTGTCGTCAAGTTCAATTAGATTTGTGTTTGGCCTCAAATCATAAACAAGTGGAATGTAAGAAGGTTGCTACTTCTTGAATATGGATAGTTGTAGTATATAGCCCGTTTTTATGTTAGGGAGGGGTGTGTTTTGTTGTATTTTGACTATAGAATGGTTATTCTTGTGTGGAGGGATTACTTGCTCTCTCAGATTTCTCTAGGTTGTTTTGGGATTCTTGCCAATGTTGTTCTAGTTAATACTAATCAAAAGTAAGGAGTAATCCTTACAAAATGGTGTCATAACAATGAATAACTTGGGGAAGCTTGAATGATGACACAGAAGAAGATCAAAGAGAGGTTGGAGGCGACAGAAAGGGAATAGCAGTGAGATAAAGGAAACACGAAGAGCTTGAGTCATGCTTACGACAGAATTACCAAAGGATAGGTCTAAGGACGACTTTGTAGCGACTTCAACAGGTATAGGGGTATAGGTTATTTCAACTGGAATAAAATGCAGGGAAGAAGAAAAGGGGATGGAGCCGCTTTAGGAAGGGGATGAAGGGGAATCCTCTCAGAAGAAGCAAGGGAGGAGAGCCAAAAGGATGAGAGAGTTGTTTTCCTTCGTTGCCTTAGGATGAAGTGTAAATTTAGTGGTTTGATGGGGTGAATCTTGCTTAATAATATTGATTTTGAGCTAGGTAAATTGTAAATGAGGTGCTTGATATCTTAATTATTTTTATTGACTTTTGTTTGCGTGTAATTGAAAAGTCGTAGTTGGCCATGAATTGATAAAGGTTAAGTAGAAAAATAAAAATGGGAGGGGGTCTAGTTGGATGTGTGGCCGACAAGTGTTAGGTAACAACTATTTTGACCCCAACAACATTGGATGCTTTGCTCTTTTTTTTTTTAATATCCAATTTAAAGTTCAAAATAAAAAATCCCACAATTTTCCAAAGTGAGAAATCTCTTCAAAAAGGAACGTCCTCTTTGATTAGAGGATTGTTCGTAACAAATAGATTAGTTTGAACTACAAAAATGATCAACAAAATCTTTATTGTTACATATGGTAGTTCATATGTTTCCTTTTCTCCCACTGTGCTCCTCCTTTGTGTATCAAAATCAAATGGTTGCATCTACTCAACTACTAGAGAAATTAGCAAAAGTGATACACTTTTGGTTTTTATTTTCAAAAGTAGTACATTTTCTTAAACTCTTTCTCGGTCCATCTTGGACAAGATCGACCATCAAGATTTCCTTAAAATATTAAAAATTTTCAATTGTTTTTTGATTTTTCGTTGCAGTGGAGAAAGTCCAAAAAGTTGACAATTTTACGGATAAAAAAGTTAGTTAAGATTCAGGAAGATTTGAGATTATTTGGGAAGATTTGAAAATAGTTAATCACAATTTTTTTTCAAATGTTAACTCACTTTTTGTATCTGTGAAATTTAAAAACATAGATTTATGCAAGTTTTTCAAAAAAAGTTTAAAAATAACTAATTTTTTCTATAATCTTTTTTAATTTTATATTGAATCTGAACTAATTTTCTTCATATCATAATTATGTTGACAAGATTAGGATAGGAAATCTTATTTACAACAAGTTTAAATAAAATTTGGCAAGATTATAATAGAAAGTTCGATAAGAGTCTAGTAAAGATTTGGTTGATCTTGATTCATCTTGGATAAAATTGTATTGAGCAAGTCCAAGATTATCAAATTTTTAGGCTTTCTCGATACAATTTTTGTAAACCCCGAACCCTAAGAAACTTGAGTTTTCAAAGAGCTTGGAGGGTTAGTTTCGAGTGAAGCTAAGATTAACAAGTGTCATTTTAAGTGTGTCATGGTAGGTGGGAAGAATGAAAATTAAGAAAGGATGGTTAAAAAGAGGTTAAGTTCAAAAGTGAGAAATTTGGTTAAGTCCACAACTAGACATTTTGGGATTGGTGGGCAGCCAAAAGAAGAATTAGATAACCTCTAAAGAAGTTATTTAGATCTACATTCAGGGTAGGTGGCCAAACTTGAGTGTGTGTGGCTAGGCATTGAAGACTTGTCTTGAGAGGTTATTGGGTGGTGAGGAGTGTCACTAGGCATTAAGATAGGCAGCCAAGAGGCTGAAGACCTTGTCCTTACAGTTTAGTGAGGCGTGGAGAAGTGGGACTTAAGTTCTGGCCAAGAAATTAAGTTTTGGGTAATGTGGTGGTTGGCTGTGTGTCAGGGATGTCCAGGCAAAATGGGCATGGATTTTAGGCTTAAAGAAGATTATGGTGTGCGGAGAAGCCTATGCCGAGTGCATGGCCAAAAGGTTGTGCGACACAACCTATCCGTGAAGACAAGTAATGCAAGGCGCGCCCAACCAAGGAGGTGCGTGGCAGCCTTGCACGCAAGGGGTGCACTCAAGACATTGGGCGCATGGTGTGCCCCTTGCTAGGTTAGCTAGTAGCAAGGCTTGCCCAGGCCCTGCATGCGCGTGCCAACCCCTACCACCGTGCCCTGCACTTTAGCTTATGTCAGTTTGTGAGTTTAGGATGTTTTGGTGATTTTTGGAAATTTTAAGCAAAGTTTTGATAATTTTATGATTAAAGGAAATTGAATGGATTATTTCTCATTATTTCAGGTCAAGAAGAGATTGGGCAAGTTTACAAGCCAAGGGATCTAAGCTACCATCTGTGAGTGACAAAACGATTTTTAAATGATGTTTCTAAATATGTCTTACAAGCTATTGCTTAAGTATGCTTGAAATAATTGTTGAACTGTACTGATCATTATATCTCGATTTACAAGTACATTTGCAAGCAATGACTTATGAGTATTCTTAAAGTTTCTGAAATAGAATTATTTACTGTTTTGGAAAGATGTTGCAAAAGCATGAATTGAATGAGAAGGTTTTAAGCAAGAAAACCATGTTTGTTCTATATATTGAGTTCTCGACGATCAATATGCACAAAACTTTAGGGGTACAAGGTTATGCTAACCACTTAGCCTCTACAACCAAGTTTAGGCAGAATAGTATGAACAGAGCTCTGCTATCTTGATCGAGTTTAGGCTTGATATAGTCATGAACGAGTTAGCAGGCACAATAGGTCAAGCTAATTACTATCGTGAACGAGTTTCCAAGGTATAGAATTAACAGAGATAAGTATGCAGAGATTTATTTTAGAAAGCAAGAGAGCATTTGAAAGACAGAAAGAGTTTTAGCATAAAGAAGTTTTAAGATTTTATACTTTGATGTGTTTTATGAATGATTTATGATAAAAACTAAAGTTTATTTATTTCAAAAGTATGTTTTATAAAACTGTCACTCACTAGGCTATTTTGGCTCACCATTTCCAAATATTTTTTCACTTTCCAAGAAGAGATTGTGATCCCAAACCCTGACCGATGTCTCTAGTTTGCCATGCACATTGTTGATAGTTTTGCTACTTTTGGTTAGTACTTAGGATAAATTGTGTCATGTACATATGTGTTAAGTCTAAGCTTAAATTAATCGGGCCATTTAGTTTTCGTTTGGTTTAAGTGTTGTATGTCCTTAATAGCATTTAGCCTTGACTAGTTTTAAGAGATTATATAATGAAGTTTGTTTAATTTATGATTTGGTGTTGGTCCGTTGCTTAAATTTTAATTTGTTTTAGTTGTTCAGCTTTCCGTAAAGGTCAGTAGTCAAGGTCAATAGTGTTGTTCATAAAGGGAGTGACATTGGTTAACTTCACACCCTCTCTCTGGTTGAGGGTAGGTGATTCTAGAGGGTGTATGACAATTTGCCCGAGATGAATCGAGATCCATAATTTTTTTTGAAAGATTAAAAAAAAAAAGTTAAGGTTTGACGTAAGATTTGAGACGATTTGAATTTTTTTTAAAGATAAAAAAAATAAATAAAATTTGAAAAATGGTAGAATTTTGGTCTAGTTTAATTTTAATATTTTAGGAAAAACTCGGTGGTTGATCTCGTCCGAAATGGACCGAGAATAACAATTTTACAAGTTAAAAAAAAAACGTGTTGTTTTTTAAAACAAAAACGAAAAGGATGTTACTTTTGTCAATTTAACTGGCTATTAACTTCTAATCTTCTTAAATGTTAAAATATTTAAGGTAGGAGGTTCCTTGGTGGGGTGGTTATGTTATTCTATGTCTTCTTGTCCTAAGCCTCTAACCTTAATTGAAGGTGTTGGTTTTAGAAATTGGAAAATGAAAGGAGACCGAAAAAAGGTGTTGGAGAAGAGAGTTTATAAGGAAAATAGGGTTTGTGTTAAATCATAGACTAAAGTAGACATGAAAGAGGAAATTGAAGGAGGTGACGAGGTCCAAATAAATGCTACTAATAGCAACGTTTATTTTCTTTCTTGAAATGATGTATAATTCCGTCTTAAACTAATGTTAGAGATATCTTTAATTTTTTTTCCTTTTTTTGAAAGGCAAGAGTATTATTGAAACTTTTGAAAATTTAAGAGTAATTGTAAAGTAAGGTATCGGTCGTTTTCATCATAAACCAACGATAAATATATTCTATGATTTGAATATTGTTTCATCTTTTACAATTGCCTATTTCAAACACTGCTCATCACCTAATTGGAAACCTAAATTCTTTCTCTGGTTTGCAATCTCCTTTTAATTCTTCAATCATCGACTAATATTAAATTCTCCTTAGTTCTACACCTTTCTCAAAAGTTATCTCCAATGTATACCATGAGTGTTTATTTGAGTTGAATGTAAGTATGGTTATTGCATTTCATTTGGCATGAAAGACGGATGAGATGAATGATTGCAGTTTTTGAGAGAGTGCTCTTATGAGATGAATTTTTACAAATTTGACAAAAAGAATAAACAAAAGAAAATACATGTATGTCAAAGCAACTATAACTCAATTGACGTACGAATATGTACCTTACTTTTATTGTACTTTGAAAAACATGAAATAAAGTCTTTAATAAAATTCATGTTTAGTTTAACCAAAGAGAAAGCGTCACGAGAAGTAATTTCAATTCCTAAACCCCACTCCAATCCACTCCTCACCTCATTTACTTGTGAAGGATAATTCAAATCCTTTCTTTGAAGTATAGTATGTACAAATCTCATTTATTACGATCAAATTATGGATCATTTTATAATATAACAAAATGAATCAAAATATTAAAAAAGAAGTAAAAATTTTAGATTCATTAATGATAGACACTAATAAAATCTAAATTTTGTTATATTTTGTAAATATTTTTAGAAGTTTTATCGTTTACAATAATTTTTCTAAAATTATCATTTGAAATTTATGTAGAACATCTTTTATTTATATCTATGTGTACTAGTGTTATTATAAAGTTAAATGAATGGATTTGGAGATGACTTTGAGTTAGTTGACTATTAAATCACAAATATCTTCCACGTTAAAGTTGCAAATTTAGTTCTTATAAGTTAGAACACATTATAGAATTTAGTTATATTTTTGAACTATTTTTGAACTAATGTGTTCTAACTTATAAGAACTAAATTTGCCATACACATTATAAATCGATAAAAGCTTTCTTAATATAAATTAAAAATATAAATTTAGTTCTCTGCCATACACATTATAAATCGATAAAAGCTCTATCAATTATTATAAATAATTATTAGAAACTATTTATAACAAGGTTTATCCAACCATATAAACTAAATTTTAACTTCAAAACAATATAGAATTCAATTTTACTTTTCTACGAAAATTGTAATTTAGTTATTGTGTATATATATATATATATATATATATATATATATATATATATATATATATATATATATATATATATATATAAAGTGGTTTCACTGTTACAAACACTTCTAAGTATAATTTTTAAATTGAGTGGAGATGCTTTTGGGAAGCTTTCTTAATCATTATTTTTGTAGAAAAAGATGATTGTATGGCAGAGGCATGATGATATTAAGTAGCTTCCATCATTAGTTGTTGTCTCACCAACCCTTTTCCATTTTCTCAAATAATTTCCCCAAAAGTTTTCTTTTTATTCTTTTTTCATTCTAATTCGATTTTATGAATAATAATTAAATATATAACATCATTTTAAAAATATTATTGTAAATATAACAAAGTTAGAATAAATACTAACTCCGACATTTATTTAATTTGAAGCATTTTATTATTACTAATTTTAGAAGCACATGATCATTCAAGTTTGTTCCACAGGGCTTCGTTACTCCACACACTTTTCAATGACATAATTCATATTTGACCCATTAAAGGTAACCATGTTAGGTGAAATAGTATCCATATTTAACACATGGTAATCCCAATTAATTAACCAACTCTTTGATACCATTTTGTTGGAATAAACACTATATATTTGAATCAATTATCACACTCTTTAAATACTTCAACTAGAAACAACGATAATCAAGTATGTGAACTAGAAGAGTAAAAAATTAATACATGGACCGAAGTCAAAATCTCCACTATAATCAATAACCGGGTACAACAAAGTTCTCCTTAGTCACAACTAGAGGCATACGCAATAGATATCTTAAGATTAACATTCTCGACAACAAACGACAACAATCACGAAGAAATATTAATTAGAAAGATCTCATAATAAGTGGCAAACAACTATCCAATGGAATCTAACTGTAGATAACTCCAAATAAAATCTCCTTCATCCAAATTGAAGATCCTTATGCCAAGAATACGCTGTCAAAATTTCAGCTCGATCGCACCATAGATCAACCCTCAAATGAATGAATATCGATATTGAATGGAAACTATCTTCTTTCTAATTTATCTCAGTGTTGTTAACTCTTTTTCTCTCTCAGTCTGCGTGAAAAACCCCATACCTGACAATGCAAATTACATATGGTTATAAAAAAATAACCTACACAACCTTCGTTTTGGGCCTTTTTACTAAAATAAGTAAAATAAACCCAACCAAACTATCCCACCAACAATGAGATTCAACTTTTGTGACCGATTGAGTTATATCATTAGCTACTAATTTTGTAAAAAGGATTGCATGTTGCTTGCAAAACCAAAATTCAAAATTCTTTCGCTCATATTTCACTAGATTTAACCTCTTAAAACTAATTTTAAGAGTTGTTGTGGGTGAATTTTAGCCTACTCAAGAGAATCCATAAGAGAGCCTAAGAAAGCATAGAAAAATCTTAATGGACTCATGAGGTGAGCTTATTATAGCCTAAAAGATAGCTTAGAGGTTGAGTTGTAGAAGCTCCTCAACGAGTTTAAAGAGCTTGGTGGACTCATGAAGGTGAGTTTAGAGGAGCTTAGAGGCTGGCCTATAGAGGAGAGTTAAGGAACTCATAGATCGAGTTGTAGTTGAAGAGATTAAAGGCCAGCCTATAAAGTAGAGTTGAGAAGCTCATTGGTCGAGCTATAGCTAAGACTCTTAGAGTTGACCTACAAATGAGGAGCTTAAAGGTTTAAATATAGTTGAAGAGCTCAAATGATGAGTCATAACTAAAGAACTTGCAACTATGCAATAGTTAAGGAGCTAAAGATGACGAGCTATATAGTTGAGGAATCTAAAGTTGAGCTATATTTGAGAAGCTCAGAGGTTGAGCCGCAAATGAAAGCTTAAAATTAAGAGTTTGAGACGTTTGAATTCTCAAAGTACGAGTCATAACGAAGACATTTGAATGAGTGGTATACTAAAGCACCTAGCTAGATAGATGGCGTAACCGCCCAACGAGTATTAACTCGACCATTCCAAACATCGAAGAGTGGCAACTATAAGTCTAAATGGTTGTTATGCTTTGTTACCCTGTACGAATGACGAAGATCATTGGTCAAACGCAATACTAACTTAAGCGTCGAAGTGTTTGTGGCTAGACACCACACCGGTGTTTAAGACACGTGAACAATCTTTTCTCATAATAAAAAATTATTTTTTGTGCCACTTTTAGCATCAACAACAAGAGAAATAAAATTATGTTTATAGGTCTACACGTTCTTTGATCCCAACTCATCAAAACTCCTCAATTCCAATCCAATATCTTTTCTTCAATTAAATTAAACATGAAATTTAATTTATATATGGACATAGGATCCGTTTGGATTGATTTACGAAAAAAAATGTTTTTAAAAAAATTTATTTTGATTAGCTTTCGAAAACTCTAACTTTTTTTAAAATAACTTATTTTTTAAAATTAAACACTTGAAAAGGTAATCCAAACACACTAAAACTCTCAATTTTTGACTTCAAGATTTGCTATTCTCACAACTAATTTATTAGTATACATTGGTTGAATATTGAAATGGAGTTTGTTTGCTTATAAATGACCAGCCATATGGGCAAAATGCTTTTAATCATAACAATGAGGGGGAAAAATGAGGTGTTAAAATGATAAACGCAATCAGTTGCTTAATCTTTTGGACATTCCAAGGAGACGACAAAAATTAATCAAAATAATTAAATAAATCGAAACAGTTCTCATTCTTCCTTTATAAAATTTAAATTCATTCCTTCTCTCTTTTTTCTTCTTCTTCTTCTTCTTATTCAACCTCTCGAAATTTCAGCCAAATTTTTAGCCTCAATACGAATCTTCCTCCGATGTTAGATTTTCTCCCGCCGGAGATTTTGTTCTACATCTTCCTTAAACTCCCCTCCAGAACCCTCATCCTCTGCACCTGCGTTTCAAAACCATGGAGATCTCTCATCACCGACCCCGCTTTTCTCCTCTCTCACCTCAATCAATCCAACACCAATCGCCACCACAATCGCCTCCTTCTCCTCCGCCGCTGCTACTCCACCGGCACCAAGAAAGCCGAGCGTTACTCTCTGCATTTCGATTCCGAGACCTTGGGGATATACAAGGAATTGAAGCTTCCATATGTTAATTGGAACCAGAACTTTAAACTCGTAGGTTCTTCCAATGGATTATTGTGTTTGTTAGGTCAGAATGTTTTCTTCTGGAATCCTTCGATTCAACGGTTTCTCGCTCTTCCTTGGCCTAGCGATATCTTCACTGTTTACGGCTCGCCCTACAAATATGCGCTTGGATTTGGCTTCGATTCTCGCGCAAACGACTTCAAATTAGTCAGGTTAGTTTATATTGAAGGTGGACCGCCTGTTTATGATTACGAACTTCCTCCTAGGGTTGAATTGTATCAGCTTAGTACTGGTTCTTGGCGACAAATTACCGATTCTGCTCCTTGTTATGAAATACTTAAATCACAATGGACACAGATTTTCATGAATGAAGCTGTTCATTGGATTGCCTTCATCCGAAATCGCAGAGGATTTCGATGTGTGATTTTGAGGTTTCATATGGATGGTGAATATTTCAGCACAATTCCCCTTCCGGATTGTTTGGTGAATGAATTTCCACAGAATTTGAAAGTTGCTGTGCTTGGAGGAGAACTATGCGTTCTTCAATGTGGTTGGTATCCTTTTGGTAACAGATACGTTTCGTCTGTTTGGATGCTGAGAAAATATGATGTTGTTGAATCTTGGACAAAAATTCTGAGTGTTGATCCATCTCAAGGGCTGGGAATGGCTTTGGGTTGTAGAGAAAATGGGGAAATGCTTATGACATCTAGAAATGGAGAATTGGTTTCATATAAACCTGAGAATCAAATTGTGAAGGGACTTGGGATTCGTGGAGCTCAGGATTCATTTTTTCTTGATACATTTGTTGAGAGTTTAGCTCTTCTTAATGAAGGGAAAAGAATTGTGAAGGAAGATTATGAAGATGAAGATTGGGAGCTTGAATCCTAATCCTAATACACTCTCACTTGAAGCTTTGAAGCTTGGTAAGAAGATCAATAGTTGTTGGTATAAATTTTTTTTATTGAAATGAAAATGCTATGATTGAAATTGTATATGTAATTTATAGTTGTCTTGGAGATCTTGTGTTTTTATGTATGATAAATTGAAAATTGTATACTTGGTGTTCCATTTGATTGAGTTCATGAAGACTTTACACAAAATAAAGCTTCCTAGTTAGGGACTGTGTTTGTTCATGGATCCTCTTTTTAGTACATGCAATTTTCTTTTTTTGTTTTTGTGATATCAAAGGAGATAACGGGTGTGTTTGGATTGTCAACTAGAAAATGTTTTTCAATAATGCATTTTCTTTTAGAGAATTGTTTAGAATTTTAATACTTGCATGTTTGATTATATTTTTTCTTTAAGTATTTATGCTAATGTCAATATTCTTCCTAGAGAAATTTAATTCGTGAAGATCGATGTGGTTCTATCTCTAGTATTTGGACTTTTTCGTCTTGGTAAATGATACAACAATTTATGATTGGTCCAAAATTTCTTATCCAAACTTCAAATTACTAATTATATGATTTTCTTCTATTAAAAATAGAATATTTTTGAGTCAATTTAATCTTCGACAATAATACTTAAATAGTAATAATCTTTCTTATACAGAACAATATCAATGAAATATAAGAAGTTGTGGTTCAAGCGGGTTCTTCATTTGTGTTTTCACCTTATAAACAATCGAAACATTTGTGACAAATGAGAAGTCCAAATACAATGACTATAAAAAAGATTTAAAATCGGCACTATAAAAAGGAATATTTGAAACCTAACAATCTAGGAGTTAAAACTTTCTTCTACTTAGCGCTCTATTTTTGTAAGGATGTTTGCAACTTTGATGAAAATTTCATTGCTTTCCACAATTTAATGTAATGCCCATTAAAGCATTCCTCACTTAAAAAATGCTACAACCTGATAACAGGAACTTGGATAGTAATTAAAGGTTAGAAATAAAATAGATATGGAAAAAGGGAATTAATAAAAGGGAAAAAGAAAGAAAGAAATAAGAATCTTTTTTTCTTTTAAATGGAAAGAGAGAGATGAGGTCAGTTTTGGGCCAAAGTAATTGTTTGATGAATTTGGTGTTGATTATTAGAAGAAGAGTTGTTGTTGGAAGCAGCCTGGGAAGAATTTGAAGGAATTGATTGAGTTTGAAGATTGGTCAATGAACATTCGTGGAGAGAGCACACACTGCTCTTTCCCAATACAACCTTAGTTATCACATCTCTTTGTCGTTCCAAGCGTGCCTTTTTCGTTCATAATTTCCCTTGCCGCTTCAAACATTTTGCTCCCCTTGCTGCATCAGTCGGTTTTCTCACCCTCTCGGTGTAGCCTAATTTGTTTGGTTCGATGGATGCTTGTGCTCTGTGGGGGTGGACGGTAGCGTTTGAAGAGTGGTAAGGGGTGGAGGCTACCGTTGTAGAGCTTGGTGAGGGGAGGGGGACGTCAGTGGTAAGCTTTTTTTTTCCTTACGTGGAAGGGAATTTTTTTTTATTTTTGAAAAGTAAGGATAGAAGAAAAAATATTACAAAAATAGATGATGAAATCGTGTAGCCGGTACACGACTTTGTTTGGAAGTGGTGGACAGAGTCCACGACTTCAATCCCCACACTTGTTTTTTTCATATATAATATATATATATATATATTAAATATTCAAATATCTAAATTACAATTTCCAAAAATATATTTCTTTATTAAATATCTTTTCTAATTTTAAAAATATTTTCCTTATTAAATATCTTTCCAAATTTCAAATTTCTATCTTCATTTTTTTTAAAAAAAGATATATTAACACAATATGTTATTAAAAAATATATTAAATAAATATTTGCAATCCACCGATATTAACAAAATTATCTGTTGTCATAACTCTTTTTATTTTGATTATAAGAAAAAATTAAATATTCTTATCATAGAATAGAATTATATATTTTGATTCTAAAAAAATTTAGATATTTTGTTAATATCAGTAGATCACAAATATTTGTTTAATAGATATATTTTTTAATAACATATTTTGTTAATATATATATTTTTTAAAAGAATTTGATATTATAATTTGGAATTTGGAAAAATATTTTAGGAGATTAAAATTTGGAATTTGAAAATATATTTAATAAAAAAAGATATTTTTGAAAATTGGAAATTAAAAAGATATTTAATAAGGAAATATGTTTTTAGAAATTATAATCAAAAAAAGAAAAAGGTGTGGGGTCCACATGTCATCATTGAAGTCCACGACTTCCCCATACACGACTTCGCTCAAATTATCTTATTGTTATTAATATTTTCCCTCCTATCCCATTTTTGATATTACTTTTAAAAAAAATACATTATTTAAAAAAAGATTCCGTGGAAGGAAATAGACCATTTGCATAAACGATGTTTAAGCAAAAAAAAAAAAAAAAAAGAAAAAAAAGAATATACAGTACAAGAATAAAATAATTACTTATATAGCACAAAAATATATAGTACAATAATAAACAATTACTTATATAGCACAAAAATATATAGTACAATAATAAAATAATTACTTATATAGAACAAAACTATAACTGATAGCAGTTATTATTGGTGGTAGTAGCTATCACTAATATATGTTATTACTAATATTTGTTCCTAGTAATAACTTTCAATTTAGAAAATAACCGTTCATACATTTCCTTTCGATTTTCTCACATCGAAAGCTTATTTTAGATCAATTTCTATTTACACAATGATATGAATTTCTAAATTTCCAAAGAAAAACTATAACAAATAGCACACTTTAGAAAATAAATTGAATTATAGCACAATAATAAAATATTTGCAAAAATAGCAAATATTGATTAGCCAACTGATAAAATTTTTCAAAATGTTAAGTCCGCTCTTTAGTGGCTACAATTGATAGGGTGCTATCAATGATAGTAACTTTTGATAGGACTTGATAACATAGTTTTCAAATTAAAAGTTGTCATTGGTAGCATCTATCGGTCGTAGTAATTTATAGTAGAAATAAATTGCTATGCCTGATAGATGTTAATAGCAATAGTTTTTTATTTAAGAAAATGGGGAAGAAGCACTTGTAATAGTTGCAAATTAAAAGTTATTAGCTATCTGTGATATTCACTGATCGTTTCATTAAAAGCTTTTCTAATAACCTCATCACATTTTTTAACCCATTGTTGTTGTGAGCTCTATAATTCTGAAAGAGGAATAGAGAAAAAGTTTTTTTTTTCTTTAAAATTTTTGAGCACTTTAGCTCGGACCTCGCACGCCCCGCAATTTTTTATTGTAGCAAGGTCCTCATTGTTGAAAAGTGAATGATAAGATGAACTTAGAAAATTTTACATAAGAGGTTTGAGGTAAAGCTTGCTCGCCTAATAAAATGCCATAAATATTTGGTAAGTAAGGTTTCATAATGAGAGATGAACGTCGAACAACAAAGTTAAATTCAAAGTTGCATGGTTAATATCATTGAAGTTATCGTTACGAGTAACATGGGGAATAAAACTTTAAAACGCAAAAAACGAATGCAAGCGACGCAAAACGCAAGAAACGATGAAAGCATGTACTTCATATATTGAAATAAGCAAATAAACGTACAAGCACAAAAGAGAACAATAAAGAAACACAAAAGATAATAAGTACAAAAGTTAGAGGACACCCCCAAATTTATGTTTCTTGGCAAGGAGCAGGGATGCTGAGATTGCCTTGCGTTGGTGGTGTTAGGGGTTCCTCTATGTTTGGTGGGATGATCGGAGCAAGCGTGTCGTTGCACGGAGACTGCATGGGTATTATCCATCAAGGTTTTGAACTAAAACATGTTTTCTAAATAGTTATTCTCAATGCTCAGCTTTGACATATAAATCATTGTAACCATAACATAGTAAAGCTTTAGAAGCATTTCAAAAATTCCTTAATCATTCAGAGATACATTAAGTTATCATATACCAGCTATTGGCTTATACATCCATAATTTAACATAGATCAGTATATCTAAACTTTCCCCATAGACATTATGGCCTTCACTAATGTAATAGTCCCATCTATAAAGCCTTCGCATCAGTAGTTAGGAATCATTATGTGCACATTTAGAGGTAGTTTGGTATAGCACTGACATAACTTAATCACAACATTTAAATACAAGTTTTCTCATAAAACTTGAAATGCAACTTAGAAATCTTAAGCATTTAAGTAAATCACTTTAATACATGAATCACTCACATGCTATTACTTGTGTAAATTGAAATAATGCTTGACAAATAACCTTTAAAACAAGTTTTGTTCACAAACTTGAAGCTTTTCTCCTAGTTTGAGAAAATTCACCAAGCTTCCCTTGTCCTATTAATAGGGTATTTATACTCCACTTAATCCCTAATGTTCAGAAAATACCTAATCTCCAAGCAAAAATTGCTAGAACACCCAAAAATGTCAAAAAAATGTCATGTGGGTTGCTTGGTGCGCAGGGCATGGGCAGCAGGCTGCACGTGATCGCGCAGGCTCATGGGCCTAGTCATGTGCTTAACTTGCATGCCCTAGCACGCCGTGTGACTCGCCGATGACTTCCTTGTTTGTGCGCGCATGGTGTCACAATCGTAACTTTAAAACACGATTGTGTGGCACTTGTTCTGCTCAGTCAACAAGTCAGCCATTTAATATTCGAAACCCGCGGACAAACTCGCGGTATGGTGTAGCCTCCCTCCACGTTCTCGAGTAAATGTTTTTATAAAACATGAGAGAGAAAGTAAATAGTTGAAAACATCATAAAAGAAAGCATTGAAGACTGTCAATTGCAAAGAAAATAGCTTAGCTTGCAAAGAGTGCGACAAGGCTTGGGCGGGGGTTGGACTACTCATGTACCCCCTATAGTACATTTTGAGATTTTTGACCTTGGCAGGCTTGCATATGAAAAAGCCGAAATGTCACATTGTGGCTCGGCGACACGAAAACGAAAGAATTAACCTAGACTACTTTCAAGACATAAAGATAAAGCTATTTAGGGGTATTCGGGCATATAGCCATAGGTAAATAATACCTTGGACAAATATGCCCTTGACATTCTCCCCCATTTAAACAGTTGACGTCCTCGTCAACTGGCGAAGCTGGAGCTCTTCGGTCTTCTGCGTCCACGCTTCAAGGTCTTCGACATGTTCTCCGCTTGTTACCTCCACGAGGGGCTTCTTTCGCTTCACCAGGAATTTATGTATCTCCCTCGTAGGCCTTCTACCAGTCCTTACTCTGTCAGCAAGAACTTCCTCGACTTCTCTGTCTTCCTCCAGTTCCAGGTTGATAGATAATCATACGACATTGTTGCACCGTTAATTGGAAGCTTGGTCATCCACTCGAACTCAAGAGGGCATCGCTTTTGATCTACTCTCTCCTCCATCGGCCTTGAAGCTTCTTCTAGGCACACTTGAGCGATGTCGGCCATCTGTTCCCATTCCTCTTCAACTCTGTGAACTTGAGGGCGATCCCCTACATAAGGGCCATCAACGAGCGGCGGCAATACAGAATGCCTATTACATTTAATCTCAAACAAACTTCTCTTGATCAGCGAGTCTGTCGGAGCACTACGACCAAATTAGGTTACATTCAGCAGCTGAACCCAATTCTTTTGTCTGCCATCAACACAATGATGCAGATATTCTTCGAACACACAACTGAATTGCTCGACTTCAACTTTGGGAGTCTTGGTCGCATCGACGACCCCAAGACTTGGCCCCTCGATCATGGCTTTACTTCAAACCATTGAAGGCGGCCTGACACTCGAGGTTCCCACTCCACTGAGTGTCTTCTTCTCTCAACAACCCACTTTGGTGGCACTCCACCACATGACCCAGCACGTTTATCTAGCTCTGCATAGAATAACACTTTCCTCCCTTGGCATCGGTAAAACTAAATGACACTACGGGGAACTCGTATGCTCCATGTCCAGTGACACAAGTTGTCTCGAGTCTCTTTACCTTCGTTGTTTTTACTCGACAGTACCTCGATCGGATGTCTGACTTCAAGAAATACTTCACCCCACATGGGTGGTCAAACATCCTGGTGAGTGCGGGGAGTGGATATTTGTGGTGAACTATGAGCTTACTCTAGATACGACGGTCAATACACTGTTGTGGGTTTCTGTCTTTCTTCTTCAGGGAAAGGACACGGACTCCATATGGAGCTTGTACAGGTCTACTAAATCTTGTACTCAATAACATCTTTGATGGTTTCCGAAGTATAGCTAACGTCGGTGGCGTCTTGCAATAAGCATTCTTCTCATGCGCTTTTGTCTCTGGCGTCGACTCTATCCCATGGTCGGTCCTCCTTTGCATCGACAAGGACTTGGGCCAACTATTTGGCATCACACCACGAAACTTCTCTGGGACACACAAAGTGTCTTTGGGGACTGTCTCCTCCATTTTTCCCAACGCCCCAAGCGGGATCTCCACAGATGGTGGTTCCTCTTGGGCGCGATTCTTATCTAGTTGCATGGTCGATATCATTTTAAATCCGTTAGGCCGACGAATTTCTGCTTGCACTACTGTGGGAAAAGATCCAGTAATCACTAGGCATATGGCTGAGGGCATTGGTATGACTTGATGTTCAAGGAGGAACTCCATTCCCAACACTACATCGAAGTCGTCCATCTTTACAACCACAAAGTCCACCGGGCTTTTTCACCCTCCCAACTTTATCATCGTTTGTTTCATTAGTCCGACGATAGGTAGGGCAATGGAATTCACGGCCTTCATTCCTCCTGAATCCTTCTCTCAACAGAGTCTTAGACGTCGGGCCTCTGCCTCTGTTCTAAAGTTATGAGCCGTACTGAAATCAACCATAGTACTCTTAGTTTGTTTTTGGTTAATCCAGGTATCAACATACAGTAAGCCCCCTTTTGTTGGTACGTGTCTCTCCCCTGACTTCTTATGGAGAGACGACATGTATTTTATGACCCCTATTCGAGTCTTCTCGTCCTCATCTATTTGGCCCACTTCACCCTCAGCTTGATTCGACTTATCATATGAATCTGCGATTAATGAGGCCTGAAATGCATGGAAGTCGACTTTATTCGGGCATTCTCTTGCCAGATGTGGTCCCCCACATATGAAACAACTGAGGGGACACTTGGGTGGGCTTCGATTATTCGGCCTTCGCCATGTGTTCTCTGTGTTTGATTGGTAAGGTCTGCGGTCTCTACCGGAATCTTTACCTCCCTCGACATCTTTAGGAGAACTCGAGCGACTATTCCTGTTCCTTCCAGGTGAGGAACTTTGGTGACTTCTCACATCTTGAGAGTTACTGGTCAGATCGAACAATCGTTCGGCTGCTGCATATGCTGACGTGAGGCCTTGGACCCTTTGTTCATATAACTTGATCTTGGCCCACGGTTTCAGCCCTTCGACAAAACAGAAAACTTTGTCTTTCTCTGACAAATCGCGGATGTCTAAATTAGGCCCGCAAACCGTTTCACGTTCTCTCGAATGTTGCCAGTGTGTTTCAGATCACGCAATTTTTGCCGAGCTAGGATTTCCACATTCTCGGGGAAGAATTGCGAGTGGAGTTCTTTCTTCAGGACGTCCCAAGTATTTATTGTGCAACGCCCTTCTTGTATGTCTATGTATCGGGACCTCCACCACAACTTGGCATCCTCACACAGATACATCGTCGCTAATGTCACTTTGGTTTCTTCGGTGACTGTGTTTGTGGCCTTGAAGTACTGTTCGAGATCAAATATGAAGTTCTCTAAGGCCTTTGCATCCCTCACCCCACAGAAGGGCTTGAGTTCCGAAACCTTCACCTTAAAAACGGGAACTACTCCTCCAATCGGAACTTGGTTTGCCATTGCTCGCATTGTGAGACTCAGTCTTGTGTTCACATTTGCGATTTCATTTCTAACGACATCGAGGGTAGCTCAAAAATCCTCTGACATGTCGTTTATCATCTCTAAGAGTGTCTTCTGAGAGTTGTCTAGCTCGTTGACACATCCTTCCATGTGGGCAACAAAGCCCGACAAACTGTCCTCATATTCATAGTTAACAGTTCTTCCAACATTTGCTTCTAGAGTGTCGACTCTTGCCAATAACTCTGGTATCGGTAATCCTTCGACACGGCCAGTTACCACATCGATTGTATCAGCTTTCTCAGAAATTTCTTCGAGACGAGACTCCAAGTAGCGGATGGAGTCGAGAACTTCGACTAGGTAGAGCATTTGCTCTTCTAGGTCTACTAGTCAGTCTTTCTAGGCCTTGCTCGATGGATTTGCTGACGACATACTTCAGTCTTACTGTCAATTAGCTGATTTGGCTCTGATACCACTTGTCACAATCATAACTTTAAAACACGATTGTGCGGCACTTGTTCTGCTTAGTCAACAAGTCAACCGTTCAATTTTCGAAACCCGCGGACAAACTCACGGTATGATGTAGCCTCCCTCCACGTTCTTGAGAAAATGTTTTTATAAAACGAGAGAGAGAAAGTAAATAGTTGAAAACATCATAAAAGAAAGCATTGAAGACTGTCAGTTGCAAAGAAAATAGCTTAGCTTGCAAAGAGTGCGACAAGGCTTGGGCGGGGTCGGACTACTCATGTACCCCTTAGAGTACATATTGAGATTTTTGACCTTGGCAGACTTGCATATGAAAAAGCCGAAATGTTACACTGTGGCTCGGTAACACGAAAACGAAAGAATTAACCTAAACTACTTTCAAGACATAAAGATAAAGCGATTTAGGGGTATTCGGGCATACGACCATAGGTAAATAATACCTTGGATAAATATGCCCTTGACACATGGCACCCTAGATGGCCTAGACGTGTGCCTCATGCTGCCTGGCCGTGTGGTGGAGATGCTTCTCCCATGACCCAAAGCCTAAATAACATCTTACGTCATGTTGCCCACTTGTACTCCATCTCACCCTGTCATCCTAGCATTCCGCCCACCCTTAGCCTTGCCTAGAAACATGATTTTTCGACCAAAAACTTAATTCAAATTTAGAGCTTAATAACTTAAAATCTAGAACTTAAATCAAGAAGCTTACTTCTACAAACTTACTAAAAAATGGCTTAACTAGTTTACCTCGAAATTCTATTAGCAAATTTCAAGTGTAGAGTTATGTAGCTCCAAAATACTCAACATTGCTTAGTTTTCATTCGAAAATGACCCTTTGGGTCTTTCTTTACTTCAACACCTTTCTTCTTGGCATCCTTTCTTCATGGAAGCCTTTCTCCTAATAGTAGACTTAGCTTATGAGATTTTTCAAGTGGAATTGCCCAATTGGCACGAGTAGATTGTGAACACCATTCATCCAAAGTTGGATATAGTGATCCTTGCATGCTCCTTAATTAACACCTTTCTTCTCGCCTCTCACCTCCATACCTATCACTTTCCACGTTATGCTGCTTACCTCTCCTACTTGGCAAAACTTCGGTGTCTTGCATGTTGTCCACTTGTACTCCACATTACATCTTACCTCATATTGCTTAGGTCATCCTTGGATGCCTATCCCTTTTTCCTTGAGGGCTCTTCAGTAAATTTTTGCTGCCAAGAACGCCTAAGACTTCCTTTTTGCTCGCCAAACCTCCCAAACATCCCTCAATGCCTTCAATAAACCATGTCATATTGACTAGCATGAGGTTGGATTGCTCCCTTGGCCGTATAACCCACCTCTTGGCTACATGCTAACCTCTTTGGAGGTTCTTGACATTTCCTAAATGCCTAGCTTCCTTGTCAAGCATACCCTTGGTCATTTAGCCTTGTCCTATAGTGGTTGTCTTGACCATTTAGCCTTGACACCTCTCGGCCATACCACATCTTAACCTTTGGTTGCCCAACTTGTCTCTTTAAAGGTTCACTTGACACTTTTGGCCGCTTAAAGTATGCAACATGCCATAGCCCACACTTAACCAATTTCCAAACATTCTTTTGGCCTTCCTTTGTTATGATGACTCTTTTCTTTTGTCATTTTAAAAACAATGACACATCTTACATAACACTTGAACTTAACTATCTAATCTTATTAAAATTCTTTTCCAATCTATCTTGAAGCGTCAATCTTAAACCATCTTTCTCCTAACCTCAACCCCTAATATTCTTTTGAGTTCCTTAGATGACTTAGAGATTCTTGGGTTCTAGGGTTTACACGCAAGATGCACGTTCGAAAATATGTATTGCAGTATGCAGAGGGGAGGAATGCGCTACAGGTCTTTCTCAGGGTTGAGAAATTCTTCTTCGTTACCAATGCTCTTTTGATTAAAGAAGGGCTTGTTAAGGTTAGGTGACAAGGTGGAGGATGTTGGGTATGATTGGTGGTTGGGGGGGGGGGGGTTGAGTTTTTGGATAAGGAGGAGGAGGACTGAAGGATTTGGATTTTGGAGGTGGCGATACGGGTAGGATGGCTAGAGGTTTAGGGTTTATGGTCGTGTCTAGCTTCCATCTCTTTTCCTTTTTTCTGCAAGCTAGATGCACTATCATGGGACTTTTTCCTCTTGAGCGGTGGCGGCGGTGGAGATGCCTCTTTTTCTTCTCCCTTAACTTTATTAAGGGTTTTGAGGCATCTCTGCTCTTCTTTATTTTGATGGAGCATTATGGTTTGGTTGAGAGTCGCCTGAGAACATACAAAACTAGAAATGGGTGCTTGCGAAAAAGTTGAAAGCTCAGGAACCTCTTTCAGACAAAGAGCTTTAATTGTAAAGGGGAAGGGCATAATGTCTTTAGGTGCTTCCATCGAAGAAAGGATGGAGTTTTTGATTATGGCACCAAGGTTGACTACTATCTTCTTCTTAATGCAGTAAATCATCATTGCATATCTCAGTGGGATGGTATTGTCGTGACACGTTAGCAGTATCTTCTTTTTTATGAAAAAGAGTCACATACTCGCCTTAGTGGTCAGCCGATGTGGGTACAATAGGTAATTTCCCGTTAGAGTGATATCACATTCCACCCCAAGCCACACGATAGTTTTCAAGGCTTCCCTGGCCTGCCTTTTCAATGTTGTAGTGATTAACGCCTGCTCTGGTGTCTCAGCATCAAAGGGCAAGTCGTACAATTTGTTAATGGCCTCAACATTGAAGTAGATGCTTTTTCCGTCCATTATTACATAGTATTCGGCTTGGTTGAGATCTGATGTGTAGAATTTTCTGACAACCTTCAACCGAATCTTGGAAGTCCCCTTGAAGAACTTCCTCCATCCAAACACCTTAATTGAGGCGTCCAAAAGCTTTCGGAAGGAAAGAGGTCCTTCTCCACCTTCACTTCCTTGGCAATGCTCAACTTTGGGGCCTTGCCTCCCTCAACGCCTTGTTGGCTTCCTTCAAGTGTGGAAGCTTCAACCTGGCTTCTCTTCCTCTTCTCATGTTTGATGGCGACTTTCTTCCTCGTCTTCTTGGGTGAGGCCCTTTTATCATCGTCTAGGCTCATTGCCTCTACCTCAAGCTTGAGCTCTTCAGCCAGCTCGACGTCTTCCCCTCTTATTATCGTCTAGTTGCAAGACAACGTCTCAACTTGCTCGATTATCCTTGTGAACTTTAAAAGATAATCCAAACACATCTAAGTTTGTTGAAATTGCACACTTGATTTACAAGTTGGGCCTTGAAGTGCTTTTTTCACACTTTTTGAAATTTTGGTGGGTTGTGAGTTATGAACTTACACTTAAGCATTGTTTGGTCGTTTTGAAAATTCATACTTACACACGTTTTGAATACTTTTTAGGTTTGTTTGAGTTTATTGCACTTGCACACTTGGTTGCCATTTTGGGTCTTGAAGTGCTTTTTTCAACCTTTCAGAATTTTTTGGTAGGTTATGAGTTGCGAACCTACACTTAAGCTTTTTAGGTCGTTTTGAAAATTCAAGTGATACTTAGCACGTTTTGAACTCTTTTAGGTTGGTGAAAACTAAGTTCGTTAAACTTACACACACTTGGTTGCCATTTTGGGTCTTAAAATGCTTTTTCCACCATTTGTAACTTTTTGGTAGGTTATGAGTTATCAATTTACATTTAAGCTTTGTTAGGTTGTTTTGAAAGTTCAAGTGATACTTAGACACATTTTGAACTCTTTGTAGGTTGGTTTGAAACTAAGTTTGTTGAACTTACGCACTTGGTTGCCATTTTGGATCTTAAAGTGCTTTTTTCACCCTATTTCTAACTTTTTAGTAAGTTATGAGTTACCAACTTACACTTAAGCTTTGTTACGTTTTGAAAGTTTAAGTGATACTTAGCATGTCTTGACCACTTTTTAGGTTGGTTTGGAACTAATTTTGTTACACTTGTGCACTTAGTTGCCATTTTGGGTCTTGAAGTTGTTTTTTTTTGCACTTTTTGCACTTTTCTAGTAGGTTATGAGCGACAAACTTACAATTAAACATTGTTAGGTCGTTCTGAAAGTTCAAGTGATGCTTATACATGGTTTGAAAACTTTTTAGGTTTGTTTAAGACTAAGTTGTTTCACTTGCATACTTGGTTGTCATTTTGGGTCTTAAAGTGCATTTTTCACTCATTTTGAACTTTTTGGTAGTTTATGAGTTACGAACTTACACTTCATTGTTAGGGTTTTTAAAACACTTTTTATGTTGGTTTGAAACTAAGTTTGTTGCACTTACACATTTGGTTGACATGTTGGGTCTTGAAGTGTTTTTTTCACACTTTTTGAAAATTTTGGTAGGTTGTTAGTTACAAACTTACATTTAAGCATTGTTTGGTCGTTTTGAAAGCTTACACACGTTTTGAACTCTTTTGAGGATGGTTTGAAACTAAGTTTGTTGCACTTACATGCTTGGTTGTCATTTTCGGCCTTGAAGCGCTTTTCTCATACTTTTTGAACTTTTTGGTAGGTTGTAAGTTACGAACTTACATTTAAGCATTGTTAGGTCGTTGTAAAAGTTCAAGTGATACTTTAACACGTTTTGAACACCTTTTAGGTTGGTTTGAGACTAAGTTTGTTGCACTTAACCACTTGGTTGCCATTTTGGGTCTTAAAGTGCTTTTTCTATACTTTTCTACACTTTTTGGTAGGTTATGAGTAACGAAATAACACTTAGCATTGTTAGGTCATTTTTAAAGTTTGAGTGATGCTTAAACATATTTTTGAAAACCTTTTAGGTTGTTTTAAAGTAAGTTTTTTTGCACATACACATATCGTTGTTGTTTGGGTCTTAAAGGACCTTTTCCACACTTTTTGAACTTTTTGGTAAGTTATGAATTACGAACTTACACTTAAGTGTTATTAGGTCATTTGAAAGCTTAGACGCGTTTTGAATACTTGTTAGGTTTGTATAAAACTAAGTTTGTTGCACTTACACACATGAAATTTTAGGTCTTGAAGTGCTTTCTTCAACCTTTTTTAAATTTTTGGTAGGTTCTGAGTTACAAACTTACTGCAAAGATTTGTTAGGTCGTTTTGATAATTCAAGTGATACCTAGACAATGCAACTGACCTTAAATAATGCCAAATTTTACCGCTTTCTTTTAAATTAAACACTTTTTTTTTTAATTTTTAGTTTAACCTCTCTAATAAAATTTGATTGAAATTATAGTTTAGTTTTTGTAGGAATAAAAGAAAATGAAGTATAGCCAAACTTAGGACCTTTACAAGCAAGCTTCCATGAAGAACTACATTACAATGAGAGGTTTTCTATTCCCCTTCTCTTTTTTCCATCCTTAGAATTTTGGACTAAGCGAAACTAGACCTTTTTAGTTCCTAGAGTTAAGCTTGTTAGGCCAAGTAGAATGCTTTGGGCTCCCTCTGTATAAAAGCTTATGTGGGAAACTCTTCACTTTTCGAAAAAACGAAACAAGACCTTTCTAGTTGCTAGGGTTAAGTTGGTTAGGCCAAGTAGAATGCGTTGGGCTCCCTCAGTATCAGAGCTTGTGTGAGGAACAATTCACCTCTGGCCTAAGCGAAACTGGACCTTCCTAGTTCCTAGATTTAAGTTGGTTAGGCCAAGAAGAATGTGTTAGGCTCCTCAATATCAGAGCTTGTGTGAGGAACTCATCACTTTTGGCCTACGTGAAACCAAACCTTCCTAGTTCCTAGAGTTAAATTGGTTGGAACAAGTAGAATGGGTTGGGCTTCCTCAGTACCAGAGCTTGTGTGGGGAACTCTTCAATTTTGACCTAAGCAAAACTAGACCTTCCTAGTTCCTAGAGTTAAGTTGGTTAGGCCAAGTAGAATGTGTTGGGCTCCCTCAGTATTAGAGCTTGTGTGGGAAACTCTTCACTTTTAACCTACGTGAAACTAGACCTTCCTAGTTCCTAGAGTTAACTTGGTTAGGCCAAGTCGAATGCATTGGGCTCAGTATCACGTTAGGCCAAGTCGAATGCATTGGGCTCAGTATCAGAGATTGTGTGGGAAACTCTTCACTTTTCGTCTATGTGAAACCAAACCATCCTAGTTCCTAAAGCTAAGTTGGTTAGACCAAGTAGAATGCATTGGACTCCCTTAGTATTAGAGCTTGTGTAGAAACTTTTCACTTTTGGCCTACGCGAAACAAGTCCTTCATAGTTCCTACAGTTGAGTTGGTTTGGCCAAGTAGAATGTGTTGGGCTCCCTCACTGTCAGAGCTTGTGTGGGGAACTTTTTACTTTTGGCCTAATCGAGACCAGACCTTCCTAGTTCCTAGAGTTAAGTTGGTTAGTCCAAGTAGAATGCGTTGGGCTCTCTGAGTATCAGAACTTGTGTGGGGAACTCTTTATTTTTGGCCTACGTAAAACCATACCTTCCTAGTAACTAGAGTTAAGTTGGTTAAGCCAAGAAAATGCATTGAGCTCCTTTAATATTAGAGCTTGTGTGGGTAACTCTTCACTTTTGGCCTACGTGAAACCAATCCTTCATAGTTCCTAGAGTTAAGGCTGTTAAGCCAAGTAGAATGCGTTAGGCGCCCTCAATATCAGAGCTTGTCTTGGGAACTCCTTACTTTTGGCCTAAGCGAAACCAGACCTTCCTAGTTCCTAGAGTTAAGTTGGTTAGTTCAAGTAGAATGCATTGGGCTCCCTTAGTATCAAAGCTTGTGTGGGGAACTTTTTACTTTTGGCCTACACAAAACGAAACCTTCCTAGATTCTAGAGTTAAGTTGGTTATGCCAAGTAGAATGCATTGGGCTCCCTTAGTATAAAAGCTTGTGTGGGGAACTCTTCACTTTTCGCCAAAACGAAACCAGACCTTCCTAGTTGCTAGGGTTAAGTTGGTTTGACCAAGTAGAATGGGTTGTGCTTCCTCAGTATCAGAGCTTGTGTAGGGAAACCTTCACTGTTGGCCTAAACGAAACCAGACCTTCCTAGTTCCTAGAGTTAAGTTTGTTAGGCCAAGTACAATGCGTTGGGCTTCCTCAGAATTAGAGCTTACGTGGAAAACTCTCCACTTTTTGCCTACGCGAAACTAGACCTTCCTAGTTCCCAGAGTTAAGTTCATTAGGTCAAGTAGAATGCGTTGGGCTCCCGCAGTATCAGAGATTGTGTGGGGAACTCTTCACTTTTTGCCTACGCAAAATCATACCATCCTAGTTTCTAGAGTTAAGTTGGTTAGGCCAAGTAGAATGCGTTGGACTCCATCAATATTAGAGCTTGTGTAGGAAACTTTTCACTTTTGGCCTACGCAAAACGAGTCCTTCATAGTTCCTAGAGTTGAGTTCGTTAGACCAAGTAGAATGCTTTGGGCTCTCACAGTATCAGAGCTTGTGTAGGGAACTCTTTACTTTTGGCCTACACAAAACCAGACCTTCCTAGATCCTAAAGTTAAGTTGGTGAGGCCAGGTAGAATGCGTTGGGCTCCCTCAATATTAGAGCTTGTGTGGGAAACTCTTCACTTTTTGCCTACGCAAAACTAGACCTTCCTAGTTCCTAAGGTTAAGTTTGTTAGGCCAAGTAGAATTTGTTGGGCTCCCTCAATATCAGAGATTGTGTGGGGAACTCTTCACTTTTCGCCTACACAAAACCAGACCATCCTAGTTCCTAGAGTTAAGTTTGTTAGGCCAAGTAGAATGCGTTGGACTCCATCAGTATTAGATTTTGTGTGGGAAACTTTTCACTTTTGGCCTAAACGAAACCTGTCCTTCATAGTTCCTAGAGTTGAGTTGGTTAGGCCAAATAGAATGCTTTGGGCTCCCTCAGTATCAGAGCTTGTGTGAGGAACTCTTTACTTTTGGCCTACACAAAACCAAACCTTCCTAGATCCTAGAGTTAAGTTGGTTAGGCCAAGTAGAATGCGTTGGGCTCCCTCAGCATCAGAGCTTGTGTGGGGAACTCTTCACTTTTGGTCTAAGCGAAACCAGTCCTTCCTAGTTCCTTGAGTTAAGTTGGTTAGACCAAGTAGAATACGTTGGGCTCCCTCAGTATCAGTGCTTGTGTGGGAAACTCTTTACTTTTGGCCTAAGCGAAACCAATCCTTCCTAGTTCTTAGAGTTAAGTTGGTTAACCCAAGTAGAATGTGTTGGACTCCTTCAGTATCACTGCTTGTATGAGGAACTGTTCACTTTTGGCCTAACCGAAACCGAACCTTCCTAGTTCTTAGAGTTAAGTTGGTTAGGCAATTGGAATGCGTTGGGCTCCTTCAGTATCTGAGCGTATGTGGAAAATTATTCACTTTTAGCCTAAGCGGAAATTGACTTTCCTAGTTCCTAGAGTTAAGTTGGTTGGGACAAGTAGAATGGGTTGGGCTTCCCCAGTATCAGAGCTTGTGTGGGGAACTCTTCCCTTTTGGCCTAAGCGAAATCAGACCTTTCTAGTTCCTAGAATTAAGTTGTTTAGGACAAGTAGAATGCGTTGGGCTTTCTTAATATCAGAGTTTTATGGGCAACTCTTCACTTCTGGCCTACGCGAAACAAAACCTGCCTACTTGCTAAAGTTAAGTTGGTTAGGCCAAGTAGAATGCGTTGCGCTCCCTAAGTATTAGAGCTTGTGTTGGGAACTTTTCACTTTTGGCCTAAACGAAACCTGACCTTCCTAATTCCTAGAGTTAAGTTGGTTAGGTCAAGTAGAATGTGTTGGGCTCCCTTAGTATTAGAACTTGTGTGGGGAACTCTTCACTTTTGGCCTAAGTGAAACCAGACCTTTGTAGTTCCTATAATTAAGTTGGTTAGGCCAAGTTGAATACGTTGCGCTCCCTCAGTATCAGAGCTTGTGCAGGAACTCTTCACTTTGGCCTACTCAAAACCAGACCTTGCTAGTTCCTAGAACTAAGTTGGTTAGGCCAAGTAGAATGCGTTGGGCTCCCTAAGTATCAGAGCTTTAGTGGGGAACTCTTCACTTTTAGCCTAAGCCAAACCTGACCTTTCTGATTCATAGAGTTAAGTTAGTTGGACCAAGTATAATGCGTTAGGCTCCCTCAGTAATGGAGCTTGTATAGGGATCTCTTCACTTTTAGCCGAAGCGAAACAAGACCTTCAAAGTTCCTAGTGTTTTAAGTTGGTTAGGCTAAGTAGAATGCGTTGTGCTCTCTTATGTGGGAAACTCTTCACTTTTCGCCTAAGCGAAATCAGACTTTCCTAGTACTTAGAGTTAAGTTCGTTAGGCCAAGTAGAATGTGATGGGTACTTCAATATCAGAGCTTGTGTGGGGAACTCTTCACTTTTGGCCTATGCAAAACTAGACCTTTCTAGTTGCTTGAGTTAAGTTGGTTAGGCCAAGTAGAATGTATTGGCCTCTCTTAGTATTAGAGCTTATGTGGGGAACTCTTCACTTTTTGCCTACACGAATCCAGACATTCATAGGTCCTAGAGTTCAGTTAGTTGGGCTATGTAGAATGCATTGGGCAACCTCAGTATCAGAGTTTGTGTGGGAAACTCTTCGCTCTTGGCCTACACGAAATCAGACCTTTCTAGTTTCTAGAGTTAGGTTGGTTAGGCTAAGTAGAATGACGGCTCCTTCAATATCTGAGCTTGTGTGTTAACTCTTCACTTTTGGTCTAAGAGGAAACCAGACATTCCTAGTTCCTAGAGTTAAGTTAGTTAGGCCAAGTAGAATGTGTTGGATCCCTCAGTATCAGAGCTTGAGTGGTAAACTCTTCACTTTTGGCTTAAGCAAAACCAGATCTTCTTAGTTCCTAGAGTTACGTTGGTTAGGCCAAGTAGAATGCATTGGGCTCCTTCAGTATCAGAGCTTGTGTGGGAAACTTTTTACTTTTGGCTTAAGCGAAACCACACCTTCCTAGTTCCTAGAGTTAAGTTGGTTAGGCCAAGTAGAAAGTGTTGGCCTCCCTAAGTATTAGAGCTTATGTGGGGAACTCTTTACTTTTTGTCTACGTGAAACCGTACCTTCATAGTTCCTAGAGTTCAGTTAGTTAGGCCATGTAGAATGTGTTGGGCTCCCTCAATATCAAAGTTTGTGTGGGAAACTCTTCACTCTTGGCCTACGCGAAACAAGACCTTCCTAGTTCCTAGAGTTAGGTTGGCTAGGCCAAGTAGAATGACGGCTCCCTCAATATCTGAGCTTTGGTTGTAAACTCTTCACTTTTGGCTTAAGCAAAACCAGACCTTCCTAGTTCCTAGAGTTAAGTTGGTTAGGCTAAGTATAATGCGTTGGGCTCCCTCAATATCAGAGCTTGTGTGGGGAACGCTTCATGTTTGGCCTACGCGAAACCAGACGTTCCTAGTTGTTAGAGTTAAGTGGGTTTGGCCAAGTAGAATGCGGTGGGCTCCCTCAGTATCAGAGCTTGTGTAGGGAACTCTTCATTTTTGGCCTACGCAAAACTTGACCTTCCTAGTTCCTAGAGTTAAATTGGTTAGGCCAAGTAGAATGAGTTGGGTCCCTCAATATCAGAGCTTGTGTGGGGAAATCTATAGTTTTGGCCTATGCAAAACCAGACCTTCCTAGTTGCTAGAGTTAAGTTGGTTAGGCCAAGTATAATGCGTTGGGCTCCCTCAGTATCAGTGTTTGTGTGGGGAATTATTCACTTTTGGCCTTAGGGAAGCCGAACTCTCCTAGTTCTTAAAGTTAAGTTGGTTGGGCTTCCTCAATATCAGAGCTTGTGTGGGGAACTCTTTACTTTTGGCCTAAGTGAAACCAGACCTTCCTTGTTCCTTGAATTAAGTTGGTTAGGACAAGTAGAATGCGTTAGGCTCACTCAGTATCAGAGCTTGTTTGGGGAATTCTTCAGTTTTTGCCTAAGCGAAACCAGACCTTACTAGTTGCTAGAGTTAAGTTGGTTAGGCCAAGTAGAATGCGTTGGGCTCCTTTAGTATCAGTGCTTGTGTGGGAAATTCTTTACTTTTGGCCTAAGCGAAACCGAACCTTCCTAGTTCCTAGAGTTAAGTTGGTTAGGCTAAGTAGAATGCGTTGGCCTCCCTTAGTATCAGAGCTTGTGTGGGGAATTCTTCACTTTTTGCCTAAGCGAAATTAAACCTTCCTAGTTTCTAGAGTTAAGTTGAGTATTCGAGAGAGGCGACAGAGATTTTTTTTCTTTGCTTTCTTTGTCATTTCTTTGTGTGTTATTTAATAGTCTTTCTTTACATTTCATATCCTACCGCTGGGAAAAATCTCTTGAGGTCCCCTACTGAAAGATCTAATACTACTACTGCTTCGTCTTAGCTCTCAAGCTAAAAGGATCCAAAAACTCACTCAAGAATTGAAGCAATTTCTAGAGCAAAGAATTGGCCGTCGGATTCAGTTTTAGCAACAAAGTAAGATGAAGAAAGGCGCTTACTGCTCACCCACGCTCTTTCAGTATGTTCGAAGGGCAATGCTCATGCGAAGTAGTTAAGCATCTGAGATCACTATATTCGCGCAATAGCGAAGGTTTCAGAACGTAGTTATGATCCTTGTTTTCTTTTCTCCTGTTCTTTTCATGCCCTGGGACAAGACAAAAAATCATCTCATTTGACCCTGGGGCCCGAACGAAGGGTGTTCTTTTGGAATCAAAATGGTAGGAGCATCCCACAGAGCGGGCAATGACTCATTACCTCAAAAAACTAAGTAGAAAAGAGATATTCAAACCTATCCTCTCTGGTATCTACCTCGTCAAGCTGCAAAAGGGTAAAGCTACTTTTCGAGGGTATGAAATATGCGAGAACAGAGGCGAGATGGGATTGAGAAGGAGTAGAGAGAAAGAGGAAGATCAGCAGAATTTTCAAAGGATTCAAGAAGAATCCTTCGTAGCTTGCGGAAGTTATAATCAGAATAGTCATTTTTCCTTTGGCCCAACAAAGAAATCCTTAAGCCACCCTTTTCGAACATACTTATCAGAAGTCTTTTCTGTGTACTTGGCGGGCCGTAGACAAAGAGTTGTCTTCTCTTGATGGATTGGTGGCTATCCAATGACACATTAGGTACTTTTCTTGCAATTCCTCGGCACTCTATTCTCTAGAGAACGGGATCAAGGGCTGTTGTAGAGGTTGAGGGAAGGGAAAGAGTTACCCCTAGGGGGAGGTGCAGCTGTCTTGAGCCTTCAGTATCAGTCTCAGTTAGTGGCATGCTCGTTGGTCTTTGGAAGTTTCTTTGATTTCATCCAAATCTCTCTATCCCTTTATCACCGAAGTCCAGTCCAAGAAGACGAGTAGAAAGAATAATGGGAATGCCAAATCTTCTGTGAAGTCAAAGGACGGTAGCAATGAGGGTTCAAGCGAAGCCTCCAAATGAGCACGTTTGAATATAAAGCCACTACGCGGGAATGCATTGGATTTTCATGAGGAAGAAAGTGGAATTCCATTCCGTCTTTTCGAAGCTAGGGTATAGAAAGATCTCGAGTTTACAACTCATTCGTAGGAAAGGAGTTGTCAGAAGGAGATCTTGGGGTTCCGCTCTCTAGTACCCGCTCCGTGGCAATCGCTTCGCTTCTTTCTCTCGCACTCCTATTCTTTGAATTCTTTGAGCCGTTCGAAGTCTTATTAGTGGAATTCATAAGTTCTTCAGACCTGTCAAAAAGTTTTTCAAGTTTCTTGAAAAACCGTCGAACTGTCTCCACGTTCGTGGCCACCAATTCTTCCAACTTTTCTTTCTAGAGTGTCGACTCTTGCCAACAACTCTTGTATCGGTAATCCTTTAACACGGCCAGCCACCACATAGATCGTATCAGCTTTCTACAAAATTTCTTTAAGACGGGACTCCAAGAAGCGGATGGATCGGGAACTTCCACTAGGTAAAGCATCTGCGCTTCCAGCTCTACTAGTCGGTTTTTCTGGGCCTTGCCTGATTGATTCATCGCCGACATATTTCGATCTTAACTGTCGATTATTCAATTTGGCTCTGATACCACTTATCACAATCGTAACCCTTCAAACACGATCCGCAGACAAACTCGCGATATGGTGTAACCTCCTTTCACGTTCTTGAGAAAATTGTTTTACAAAACGTGAGGGAAAGGAAATCATTGAAAACAGCATAAATGAAAGTATTGAAGACTATCAATTGCAAAGAAAAGCTTAGTTTACAAAGAGTGTGACAAGGCTTGGTCGGTGATTCAACTAGTATGTCTCGCCTATAGTACATTTTTAACATTTGTATCCTTGGCAGGCTTGCATATGAAAATGTTGAAATGTCACATTCTAGCTCGGAGACACGAAAATGAAAGTAATAGACTACACAATAAAGAAAACATAAAGACAAGATAAATTGAAGGTATTTGGACATGCGACCATAGACAAACAACGCCCTGGACAAGCATGTTCGTGACATTCTCCCCCACCTAAATAGTTGACGTCCCTGTCAACTGGTGAAGCTTGAATTCTTCTATATTTTGCGTCCAAGCTTCTAGATCTTCGACGCGTTCCCAATTGGTTTCTTCCACGGAAAGGTTCTTCCACCTAAACAATGCCCATGGCGTGCCCCACGGTCATGTTGCGTGTAGCATCATGCGTGTGGCACCCTACGCGTGCGCCCATGTACGCCTAAGGCCTAGAGGGTCCTAGATGCTTCTAGAACTTTTGATGACGGACGGGAAGGCTCAGAAAGACTCCAGAAGGCTCGCGAATGCCCAAGATGGGGCTAAAATGCGTGCAAGAGGGTCGGATGGCACATGTTAGTATGCGTCTAGCCTAGCACCCTCTAGACAAGTCTAGAAGCTTCCATGATGGTCTAGAAGGATGCGATGATGGTCAGAAGTGTCATGGTAGGTCCATAATGTTCTAGAGTCAATTGTAAAGGGCCAAACCACCTTGGATGTTCTAGATAGGTCCTCAACCAACCTTCTAATCCCTTAGGTCGATTGTGGAGGTTATAAATAGGAGTAGGGGCTCATTTGTAATTAACCTCGGTACTTGGCATGTCCTAGCCAACCAAGGCAACCTTGCCTCATCTTGTAAGTTCACTTGCAAATGGCAATACCCTGGCAAGGGACTAAACCCATTGTAACCCATTTGTATTTGAGCATTCTTGGAATAAAGGGAATGATTCCAAGGAAGTGCTAAGCCTAGCTCCCTCATTCTCTCAAATTCTCTCTTGCTCATCAAGCATCTCAAATACTTTTGCGTTGCACATTCATCCTTAGTGCTTGGTACACTAACCTCCTAGAAAGGCTTACTTGGCTAACGCGAGCATATTATTTAGCCAAGTGCCACACGTTGGGCCAACTTCAGATCTAACCACGTGACATAGAGCTATGAGGAAATCGAGCTCACCTTGCCATCCTCCTACCTTTGTCTTGACATCCCAAGCCCATCCAATATTCCTCATTGGTTTGACATTTATGATCTTTATCTTAGTGTCGCTTCTTCTCGTCGTCTTGAGGCCTAACCACTTATCCTCTTCAGGATCTATCACATTATTGGTTGCGCCTGTGTCTAGCATTGGCTCTGATACTCCACAGAGACCGTTTGGCTCTGATACCAATCTTGTTGTTGAGGTAACTAATTTACAGAAGTTCATGGAAGAGGAACTTCACTCTTGCGGAAAGACGTCGACGAGGTACATGCAGAATGTCAATCTAAACATGCTAGTAATGGTGATGCATCCACTAGCACATCCTGCACCGTGTTAGGAACCCACAGTATCAAAGTGGCAAAACCCAATATGTATAACAACATAAGGAATGCCATAATGGTGGAGAATTTCCTATTCGGCCATGAGCAGTATTATCAGGCCTTAAAAATAGTCGACGATGGTGCCAAAATCGGAAATGCCCTGAATTTCCTATGCAAAGTAGCACAACTATGGTGGCGTAGGAAGCATGTAGAATGGGAGAAGGACCGTATGATCTTGTGAACATGGGAATAATTCAAGGCAAAACTCTGAAAACACTTTTTTCCCCATAATGCAAATATAAAAGCTCAAGGTAAGTTGAGGAGATTGAGGCAAACTGGTAGCATTCCCGATTACATAAAGGAGTTCACTACTCTAATGTTAGAGATAGAAGACCTATCAGACAAAGATGCTCTTTTTCATTTTAGGGACAATCTCAAAGATTAGGCAAAAATTAAGCTCGATAAGTGCAACGTGCAAACTCTTGATGATGCTATTGCTACAGCCGAAGTGCTCATCGATATTTCCTCTAAGGAGAAGAAGACCCGCATAGATGAAGGAGATGTGTCCGAGCCAAAGAAAGAGGGGAACTCTAAACAAGATGGGAAGCATGCAAAGGCCTTGTTTGCCAACAAAGATACGGCTCCTCGACCTTGTTTCTTATGTAACGGTCCATATTGGGTGAGAGACTGCCGAAAGAAGAACAAGTTGAGTGCAATGGTGGCCAATCCACATAAAGGAGAGGAAATACCCATGAAGGGGTCGACATAGTTAGGTGCGATGGAGAGTGATTCCTCTAAAGAACCTCAAGAGGGAGGTTAGTTGTATGTGGACTCCACGCTCAACAACAAGGTTGTCGTAGCAATGCTAGACACAGATGCAACCAATAATGTGATGGATCTTAAAGAGGCTAAGCGGTTAGGCCTTAGGACGACGAGAAGAAGCGACATTGAGATAAAGATCATCGGTGCCAAACCAATGAGGAACCTTGGATGGGATTGGGATGTCAAGACAAGGGTAGAAGGATGGCAAGGTAAGCTTGATTTCCTCATAACCCTTCTTGATGATTATAAGATAGTCGTAGGGTTGGACTTCGTTGATAAAGCCCATGCCACAATCAACCTATTGAAGAAGACCCTAGATTTTCCTCGCATAAGGAGGGAGGTGCCCCTTAAACGCATGGAAGCGACAAAAGGGGGGGAGGGTGTCACATACCGTGAAAATCACCCTAAAATTTATGTCGGATCGTGTCACAAGGCTCTTATAGAAAGGCCAAAGGGAAGCCAACCATGCCCGCATAACATCCCAATAAGGCCATGTGACAGCCATATGTACCCACGACACATGCCAATAACATTGGCGTGTGCCCACGAAAGGCAGCCCACAAGCCCCGCATGTAATCGTACACGTTTCCATGACAGCCTCATGAGTATGGCTAAATGCACAGCCCATGGGCACCATCAGATACACACTAACGCCAGGCACTAGCGCTACCCAAATGGCCCATGGGCACAGGCAGTGGCGCATGGCATGGCGGCCAGCCCACCATATGCGTACACAGGCGCGCACGCCCACCAGAAGGCCGTCCAAACATGGCACGCAGGGTAGGATGCATGTGCACCTCATATAGGTCACGCCCATGCACGGCGCGTACAGCAGGCAGCACGTGTGCCCCACATAGATGTAGCATGATGCGTGGCACCACGCCCATGCACGTGCATCGCATGATGGGCAGCAAGCTGCACGCAGCGTTATCACGTACGCGACAGGCGCACACCGATTGTCGAGAAGGGCTCAGACACTTCTAGAACTTTTGATGACAGACGGAAGGCTTGGAAAGACTTCATAAGGCCCGCGAACACTCGAGATGGGGCTGGAATGAGTGCGAGAGGCTCGGATGGCATGTGTTGGTACACGCCCAGCCTAGTGTCAAGGGCATACTTGTCCAAGGTATTATTTATCTATGGCCGTATGCCCGAATTTCCCTAAATCGCTTTATCTTTATGTCTTGAAAGTAGTTTAGGTTAATTCTTTCGTTTTCGTGTCGCCGAGCCACAGTGTGACATTTCGGCTTTTTCATATGCAAGCGTGCCAAGGCCAAAAATCTCAATATGTACTATAGAGGTACATGACTAGTCCGACCCTCGCCCAAGCCTTGTCGCACTCTTTGCAAGTTAAGTTATTTTCTTTGCAATTGACAGTCTTCAATGCTTTCTTTATGATGTTTTCAACTATTTAATTTATCTCTCTCGTTTTATAAAAAACATTTTCTCAAGAACGAGGAGGGAGGCTACATCATACTGCGAGTTTGTCCGCAGATTCCGAATTTCAAACGACTGACTTGTTGATCGAGCTAAACAAGTGCCGCACAATCGTGTTGAGAAGTTACGATTGTGACAAGTGGTATCAGAACCAAATCGGCTAATCGATGATAAGACCGAAACATGTCGTCCGCTAATCCATCGGGCAAGTCCCAAAGAGATCGACTAGTAGAGATAGAAGAGCAGATGCTCTACCTAGTCGAAGTCCCCGACTCCATCCGCTACTTGGAGTCTCGTCTCGATGAAGTTTCTGAGAAAACTAATACGATCGATGCGGTAGCTGGCCGTGTCGAAGGGTTTCCGATACAAAAGTTGATGGCAAGGGTCGACACCCTGGAAACAAACATAAACATCGGAAGAACTGTTAACTACGAGCGTGGAGACAGTTCGACGAGCTCTGTTCGCCCATATTGAGGAGCGTGTTCAAGAGCTGGATAGCTCTCAAAAGACGCTGTTAGAGATGATAAACGGCATGTCAGAGGACTTCTGAGCTACCCTCGATGTCGACAGAAACGAAATCGCAGATGTGAATGCGAGACTGAGCCTCACAATGCGAGCAATGACAAATCAAGCTCCCGCTGGGGGAGCCATTCCGGTTAGTAGAGTGAAGATCCCGGAACCAAAGCCCTTCTATGGGGCAAGAGACGCGAAGGCCCTAGAAAACTATATCTTTGACCTGGAGCAGTACTTAAGGGCCACAAACACGGTTACAGAGGAAGCCAAAGTCACGTTGGCGACGATGCATCTGTCTGAGGATGCCAAGTTATGGTGGAGGTCCCGATTTGTTGACATGCAGTAGGGACGTTGCACGATAGATACTTGGGACGCTTTGAAGAGAGAACTTCGCTCACAATTCTTCCCTGAAAATGTCGAGATCTTGGCTCGACGGAAGTTACGCGAGCTGAAACACACCGGTAGTTTTTGGGAGTATGTGAAACAGTTCGCGGGACTGATGTTGGATATACGCGATATGTCCGAGAAAGACAAAGTTTTCTATTTTTTCGAAGGATTGAAGCCGTGGGCGAAGACAAAGCTATATGAACAAAGAGTTCAAGACCTCATGTCCGCGTACGCTGCAGCCGAACGGCTGTTTGACCTGTCTAATGACTCTCAGGATGCGAGACGTCATCCAAGTTCCTCATCTGGGGGAAGTAGGAACAACCGCCCAAGTTCTCCTAAAACTACGGGAGGGGACAGACGCTTTAATGGAGATCGTAGGTCCTATCAATCAAATACTGGAAACTCCTGGCGAGGACCAAGTAACCAGAATGTGTCCAATCGTCCTCTTAGTTGCTTCATATGTAAGGGACCACACATGGCCAGAGAATGCCCGAACAAAAATGCTTTCAATGCATTCCAAGCATCTTTAGCCTCAGATTCAGACAATTAACAAAGTCAGACCGAGAGGGAAGTAGACCAGACAGAAGAAGTTGATAACCCTCAAATGGGGGCCTTAAAATTTATGTCATCTCTCCAAAAAAAGGTAAGGGAGACGAACACACCAGTGGAAAGGGGCTTAATGTACGTTGACACCTGGATCAACCAGAAGCCAACCAAAAGCACTATGGTTGACTCCGGTGCCACCCAAAATTTCATAACAGAAGCAGAAGCTAAACGTTTGAATCTCCACTGGGAGAAGGATGCAGGAAGAATGAGAGCCGTGAATTCTGCTGCCCTACCTATCATCGGACTAGTGAAACGAATGATGATAAGATTGGGAGGATGGAGTGGCCTCGTAGACTTTGTAGTAGTAAAAATGGATGACTTTGATGTGGTACTGGAAATGGAGTTCCTACTCGAACATCAGGTAATCCCAATGCCTTTGGCCAAATGCTTGGTGATCACTGGATCTACACCCTCGGTTGTACAGATTGACCTACGTCAACCAGATGGGTTGAAAATGATCTCGGCCATGCAATTAAAGAAGGGTCTCTCTCGAGACGAACCAACGTTTATAGCCATCCCACTCAATTCGTCAGAGAACTCAGGGGAGACAGTCCCTAAGGAGATTATGCACGTGTTAGAGAAGTACCGTGATGTGATACCCGACAGTTTGCCCAAGTCTTTGCCACCTCGAAGAATGATTGATCATGAGGTCGAGTTGGTGCCAGAGGCAAAACCGCCTACGAAGAATGCTTATCGTATGGCACCTCCGGAGTTAGTTGAACTTTGAAAACAGTTAGATGAGTTACTAAATGCAGGGTTCATTAGGCCTGCGAAAGCTCCATATGGGGCCCCAGTTCTTTTCTAGAAGAAGAAAGATGGGAGTTTACGATTGTGCATTGATTATCGTGCCCTAAATAAGCTCACGGTTCGCAACAAGTATCCACTTCCCATAATTACTGACTTGTTCGATCGCTTACATGGGGCGAAGTATTTTTCAAAGTTAGACTTGCGATCGGGATACTACCAAGTGAGAATTACAGAGGGAGATGAGTCGAAGACAATCTGTGTCACTCGATATAGTGCGTTCGAATTCCTCGTAATGCCATTTGGTCTCACCAATGCCCCTGCAACCTTCTGTACGTTGATGAACCAGGTCTTCCATGAATATCTCGATAAATTCGTAGTAGTCTACTGGATGATATAGTGGTCTATATTACGACCATGGAGGAACATAGAGACCACCTGCAAAAGGTTTTTCAGAAATTGAAGGAGAATCAACTGTATGTCAAAAGAGAAAAATGCTCTTTCGCATAAGAGCGGATAAACTTCTTAGGCCATGTGCTAGAGTGTGGCCGAATTGGAATGGAAAAAGAGAAGATTGCTGCGATACGCGACTGGGCAATGCCGAAATCAGTCTTGGAGTTACGCTCCTTCCTCGGGCTGGCAAATTACTATCGTCGATTTGTCGAGGGATCCTCCAAACGAGCAAGCCCGCTGACTGAACTACTGAAAAAAGACGTTCACTGGAATTGGGACCTCGAGTGCCAAGCGCCTTCGACGGCCTAAAACAAGCCATGATGGAGGGGCCACTTCTAGGGATTGCGGATGTGACCAAACCTTTCGAAGTCGAGACAGATGCGTCTGATTATGCGTTGGGGGGTGTGCTCCTACAGAATGGGCACCCGATCGCATACGAAAGTCGAAAATTAAATGCAGCCGAAAGGAGGTATACTGTGTCCGAAAAAGAAATGCTCGCAGTAGTACATTGTTTGAGGGCCTGGAGACAATACCTACTAGGTTCGTCGTTTATAGTGAAGACGGAAAACAGTGCAACCTGCCACTCTTTACCCAGCCAAAGTTGACTTCGAAACAAGCAAGATAGCAGGAATTTCTGGTCGAGTTCGACTTCGAATTTGAACACAAGAAGGGGTTGAGCAACCAGGCTGCTGATGTCCTAAGTCGAAAACAAGAACATGCAGCCATATGCCTGTTAGCTCACCTTCGGGGGAGCGAGATTGGTGGGTCGGTTAGAGACACCTTGAGAGAGTTCCTACAGAAAGATCATGCCGCTCAAAATGTCATTAATTTAGTGAAGGCGGGCAAAACACGACAGTTTTGGGTCTAGGAAGACTTGTTAGTCACAAAGGGCAATCGGCTATATGTTCCAAGAGCAGGGGACTTAAGGAAGAAATTGTGGTATGAGTGTCACGACACTCTATGGGTTGGCCATCCCGGATGGCAACGGATGTACGCCCTATTGAAGAAAGGCTACTTTTTGCCGAATATGAGAAATGATGTCATACAGTACACTAAGACGTGTCTCATCTGCCAACAAGATAAAGTAGAGAAAGTGAAGGTTGCTGGACTTCTTGACCCTCTACTGGTTCCAACAAGACCTTAGGAGAGTGTCTCTATGGACTTCATCACCCACCTTCCTAAGGTAGGCGACTTTGAAGCCATCTTAGTCATCATTGCACGTTTTTCAAAGTACGCCACCTTCATCCCCACCACCAAGCAGTGTTCAGCAGAAATGACAGCTCAATTGTTCTTTAAGCATGTTGTTAAGTTGTAGGCAGTCCCGACAAGTATAGTGAGTGACAGGGATGGTAGATTCATTGGCTCCTTCTGACGGAATTATTTTCCTTCTTGGGGACAAGTCTGAACATATCCTCAAGCTACCACCCCCAAACTGACGGCCAGACCGAGCGATTCAACTGCATGCTCGAAGAATACTTGCGCCATTTTGTAAACGTAAGGCAAAAGAACTGAGTCCAGCTGTTGGACGTAGCCCAATTCTGTTTCAACGCTCAGACAAGTTCATCTACAGGGAGAAGCCCGTTTGAGATTGTTTCTGGGAGGCAACCAGTACTGCCGCACCTTGTTGATCATCCCTTTGCAGGGAAGAACCCTCAAGCCCTCAATTTCACGAAGGAGTGGAAACAGACAAACGACATCGCCCGAGCGTACTTAGAAAAAGCATCGAAGCGGATGAAGAAGTGGGCAGATAAGAAGCGACGACCTCTTGAGTTTCGGGCGGGAGACCAGGTACTCATCAAACTACGACCAGAGCAAGTCAGATCTCGAGGACGCAAAGACCAGCGTCTCGTCAGAAAGTACGAAGGACCAGTTGAAGTGCTGAAAAAGGTAAGGAATACTTCTCACAGAGTAGCGTTGCCCACATGGATGAAAATCTACCTAGTAATTCATGTTAGTAACCTGAAACAGTACCATCAAGACACTGAAGACCTGCAGCGGAATATCGTAACTCGCCCAATTATCGACCTTAGTCAGAAGGAAGACAAAGATGTTGAAGAAATTCTAGCCGAGCGAGTAAGAAGGGGCAGAAGATCCGCACGAAGGATCCACGAGTATCTGGTAAAGTGGAAGAACCTTCCTATGGAGGAGACCAGCTGGGAACGTGTCGAAGATCTTGAAGCGTGGAAGCAGAAGATAGAAGATTTCAAGCTTCGCCAGTTGACGGGGACGTCAACCATTTAGGTGGGGGAGAATGTCAAGGGCATACTTGTCCAAGGTATTATTTATCTATGGTCGTATGCCCGAATTCCCCTAAATCGCTTTATGTTTATGTCTTGAAAGTAGTTTAGGTTAATTCTTTCGTTTTTGTGTCGTCGAGCCACAGTGTGACATTTCGGCTTTTTCATATGCAAGCATGTCAAGACCAAAAATCTCAATATGTACTATAGGGGGTACATGACTAGTCCGACCCCTGCCCAAGCCTTGTCGCACTCTTTGCAAGTTAAGCTATTTTCTTTACAATTGACAGTCTTCAATGCTTTCTTTATGATGTTTTCAACTATTTAATTTCTCTCTCCCGTTTTTATAAAAAACATTTTCTCAAGAACGAGGAGGGATGCTACATCATACCGCGAGTTTGTCCGCAGATTCTGAATTTCGAACGGCTGACTTGTTGATCGAGCTAAACAAGTGTCGCACAATCGTGTTGAGAAGTTACGATTGTGACACCTAGCACCCTTCAGACATGTTTAGAAGCTTTTATGATGGTCCAAAGAGCTTCAATGTTGGTCGGAAGTGTCATGGAAAGTTCAGATTGTTCTAAAGCCAATTGTTTAGGGGTAAATGTACTTGTAACTTCTAGAATATCCCATGGCATACTTACTAAGGCCCTAGGTCAATTGTGGAGGTCTATAAATACTTTTAATGGGCCTCATTTGTAATCAACCTTAGCAACTCAAGTAAAGCAAGGCTTTTACCTCAAAGCTCTCATTTCCAAACCCTTATACACCCACTGGCCTAACCTTTCACGAGTTCTAAGTGCTTTGTTGCACTAACTTTCTTCTGCTGCGATATTTTACTCATAGTGCTTGGTGCACTAACCTTTTAAAAGGCTTACTTGGCTACACGGGCATATTATTTAACTAAGTGTTGCACGTTCGGTTAGTTTGAAAATCCAACCACATGACAGAAGGCTACAGAAACGTTCACTGATTCCACTGATTGAGGGACAACCCCAGCCTAATCATGAAATCAAGACTTTCGAGTTTGTCTTACCCTCAACGATTTTAGTGATTGAGAAACTTGCCCAAGAAGGGACGGGACCGATAACTGCCTCAATGAACAAGGGGGTAAAGAGACTTTTCATTATTGTTAATAGAGTTTGAATGTCCAAAATAGGTGGTGATTTGACACGATTCCATTCTGCATAGGCGTCAATTGTGCATTTTCCCTTTCAAAGTAGGAAAAAGAGATTCTTCCATCTAACACTAGCCAAAATCATCCCACGTCTGAAATAAGAGATCTGGAGGCATAGTAATCTTTGTTCATAGGATTTCCTCATTGAATTCAGAGCCCAGGCTTCAATGAACAAGGTTATGGCTTTTGATGGAATTTCATGAGTCATTCGGATTAGTCTAGAGGTTCTCTGCCTATTCAACTGATCCATCATCAGAGTTTTCTCTCCATACTTTCTTCCTATCCGATCTCTACTTCTTCGGATCCAATACGATCTCGGCATAACCTCTCTGAGCCCATTATTTACCCTGACCCGCGATCGTTTTGTTGTCTGTAATTGACTTACGTGTTCTTCCATTGAAACTCAATTGCAAACCCTCACCACACGGACCAAGACCTTGTTCATTGATTGCGCTCCTTAAGAGTTGCTTAGCTTCGCGCCGTCACGCTGCCTTTTGGTTCCATCCTCCGAAAAACAACTGAGACTTCTCTGATTTTATGGATTGGTCGAGAGACTATGCTCTTTGCGGGATGAGTTAGGCTGCTAAGCGGACTCGTTTACTCTCTCTCTATTCATACTTCTCCAACTAGGGAAGTCCGCTTATTATGCTGCTTCCAACCACCCACCTAGGGAAAAAGGGTTTTAGTAAATTGTCTTCGTCGGAAAAGGAGAGTTTGCCTTTACAGGCTCAAAGAATTTGAGAAGGACTTCGGACAGGTCCTCCGGAGTGTTCTTGCTATTTTGTTACTCTTCGAATCATTGGAGAACCGTTTTCTCTTGATAGCCCTCGTCCTAATCAAGTTAGTCTAGGTGGGATGATTTTTTGGCATATCATAATAAAAAAAAATTCCCTATTTAAAGGAGATTAGGAAGAATGCTGAAGGAGAAGACTAGATTGGATGGATGGGGGGAGCTCATCCAGCGGTTAGAGTTGGAGACGAGGGAAAATCTCTTAGTAAAAGACTATTAAGTCTTCTTGATCTTCTTAATGGGAAGAAAAAGGTTAATGTACCCTTAATCATCATGAGAGATAGCATATCCACTAGCTTCAGTGTGATTGACACCCCATGGGATGAAAGGATAATGTCTTTGCAGTTCTTTTCCAACTTACCAAACTTAAGTGAAGAGAGGGTCATAGCCACATTATGGAACGCTTTTGTTATTAGAGCTTGTACGCAGGACCTCATTCGAAATTCTGCCATTCTCATGAAAAGGAGTCCAAAATGTCCATTTTCACATGGTCGGGCGATTGATGTTGACTCGAGAATTATGAATTAGCTCATGATGGAAGGAATGGTGGTTTCAGTGAGGGCATCAAATCTTAACTCTCAAAGAAGGTTGATTATGCTGGCTCAAGAGCAAGGTTCGGTTCCTTCCCCATCAGACTCGAGAATAACTTTAAAAACCACGCCACAGAGAATGCAAAAAGAGATGAAAATGAAAGAAAGATGAAAGCTAATGTGTGTCCGAAGTCCACATATTCTTTTAAGCCTCATGAATTATCGAGATAAAAGAAAAGGGCTACTGGGGTCGGCCAGGCTAAGTTTACGACTAGGACCAGGAATCGCTCTTCTTCTTATCTTTCCGTTCGTACTCTACCAAACATTTATCATGAACTCATTTGTGGCTCTGAATTACGATTATTTGTCTCTCTTTTTCTTGCTGCCACTCACATGAATGAATCAAAACAAGGATCATTGGGGAATTCAAAGGGAAAATTAAAGGGGGGAAGAAGTGACACCTTTTATTTGTCTCAATTTTGGAATAAGAAATAGTCAGAAAGGCCCGAGTGGGGGTGGGATTAGTCGATGAACCTCCTTCCTAGTGAGGTGGAAGCCTCAGTCAGAGTTCAAAAAGGGAAGAATGAGATCTTTCTGAAGCCTTAAGGAAAGGTTTTCCTTATTCCTCTTTTTACGCAAAGAAGAGAACAATCAAGAGTTAGATTTCGTAGGGTGGAACTTTATCTTCTTTCATTGCCCCAGTAAGAGAAATAGGCAGAAAGCATGGAACAAAGTAGCTCCATAAGAGGCGGACAAGCTGAATCTAAAGAAGAAAAGGACAGATCTTAAGGGGGACTTCCCCGTTGTAACTAAAGAGGAAGTCACTTGCTTTAAGGAGAGGAAGAAAGTAGCCATCTAGCCCATGTCCCCTATTGATATCGTACCACGTCTTGGTGTGTTCTATTCATTCTGGTTCCACTCAATCTACTAAGTCATTGATTTCTCCTCGTTCATCGTAGAAAATATGAGAAAGAAGAGCACTTATATAAGAAATGACGACTGAACGAATGAAGCATGAATTCACCCCCGCGACGACTAAGGAAAGAAAGGAAAGAATGTTCCCCACCGCTCCGTGGGCCTTAGTATATCATAATCGAGAAGAGATGTGAGGAGCGAAAGAGAAAAAATCGAAGTTCTCTGTTGAGACAGAGGAAGCCTAATGCTTTGAAAGAGACAGCTAGATAAGAGCCATTGCAGCTGAGGAAGTGGCAGTAGAGTTAAAGAAAAACCTGTAGTTCTTTCCCTTTTTCGTATGCTTAGTTCTGAGATCAGATCTCGGGTAGGGCCTTTGTTTTGATAATTATATTTGTTCTAGTCTTTCTAAAGGACAAAAAGAGCACAATTCAATAAAGAATGAGAAGAATTTCTTCTACTATTCTCGCACTCCTCTTTTTCCAATTAACCAAGAGAGGCAATGATATGGAGCAAGAAGGAGAAAAACAAGAAGAAGCATCATTCGGGGCTATGCAGCTCGAGAATAAGAGAGGAGCAAGAAGCCGTAATCGAGATAAGAATCTTAAACTCTTCTTTTCTCATTTGAACTCATTAACTCCACTAGGAAGGTCATTTTCATAGGTGACTAAACGGTCAGACTTGGCCTAGTAAGAGGATGTTCCAGATCCATCTTCTGTTGGAAGAACCCTACTCTAAGATGAAACCGTATGTGGGTTCCCCAGCCCTTCTTTTGCACTCGAAAGACTCAAAAATCCATATTAGCCTGTGGAATCTTTGACTTAGTGGATAAAAGAGGTCCAGAGGACCTGTCCGAAGGAGACATGAAATTCCATTATAAGCCTTGGTCATTGCTTGTTCATTGATGAATTCCACTTTCACTTTATCTATCCCTAACTTCCTTCTTTTCCTCTTGACAGATCATAATAAGAGTCTTGCCCAAGATCGAAACCAGAGGAAGCACTCCTCATATGAGTACTCAAGGTTAAGAACCAATGTCGATCAACGAACAAAGAATGAAACGAATAAAGGGGAAGAAGAGGAAAACCCCGAGGCCTCGAAGTTTTCGTACGCCCTTCAGAGAAAGGCAGAGGGAAAATAAAGGACAGAAGCCTATTATTCCCACACCTATTCAAATCAAATGTGCACAATTCGGAGGGGTGTATACTGATCCGAGTGGATCTAAAAAAAGAATCCATTCTTCTTCCTCCCTATAATATGCCACTCGCCTCCTCTCCCGTATAGATCTCAACTTATTTGGATTTCCAAACCAACTGTCAAATAAGAAGAATTTTGGTGCACACTGCCTTTTTCATCATCGATAGATCTCGACTTCTCGGACAACCTTTATGTTGTTTGACTGAAGGCTCCAACTCGCCTCTCGGGTAAGTGTCGTCTGGGGTAAAGAGGTCTTCAAACGGGTCCTTAGTTCTTTTAGTCTAAGAGATCCAGATAAAAGGAAGGAATCTATAAAAAAGTTGTATCAGTTGAGATCAGAATCTCATTTCATTTAGACAAAAGACAAGAAAAGAAAGCCTACCTTTCGGGTTCTTCGATTATGATATTCTTTTTCTGTCGATTTACCTTGGAATAAGGATCGAAGATGGCGTCACCAACGATGGACGTGGGAGAGACAGAGTCTCATTAGGTCTTTGATTCTCGTATCAGATATATTTACTCGGGTTATTCTTTATTCTGGGGAATTGAATAAGAAGCCCCGTCTTACCGCAGCTACTGGCACAAAGTTAGTTGGGGTTTCTTCCTCAAGTTCTGTCAGGATCACGCATTCGACGAAAGAGCTTTACAAGCGACATTGCCCTTCACTCATGCAATATTTCTAGATCGGGCTTTTGCTCGTCAAAGAGGTTGAAGAAGCGGGAATGGGGAAGTCACATTTCTTCTTTCATCACCTCATCCTTCTTTCATGGAGGAAAGTCTATCGTTCGAACATAGAGGGTAAAGGAGAGAATGGACTATGGCAAAGAAACTCTGTGAAGGAGTCTTGTCTCCTTCCCTGCTTCGTAGGCATTAACTTCCACCAAAGCGTGTAGATCCATCATGGCAAAACCAGATCTGATCTAACTCTAAGAGCGGATTGGTCAACTTCAAAAGTATGAAAATCAAGTACAATGAGAGACTCAAAGAATTTGAGGACTTCAGACGGGTCCGACTATCGATGATGAAAAAGGCAGTGTGCACCAAAATTCTATTTTGACAAATGTAGAAAAATCTTCTTTGAAAGGGCTTTCCTTTGACTTCCACACACCCTAACTGGGATTGACTACCCGTTCGACCGAAGGAAGATGAATGAAATGCTCTAAACTCTTCCTTCACCTGTACTTAGATCTACATTTACCAATTCTGAGTGTACGGTGAAGCGCTCTTGAGTTAGAATCTCTTTCCCCTGTTCATTGAGGTGGTTCGGATCGAAGGACCATGCTTTCAGTATTAAGAAGCTATCTTTCATAGGTATAATAATATAGTAGAAGTGTACTATCTCTTCTTAATATTAGCCTTTCATGGGGCGTGGTAAGGCCAACGAGAGGTTTTCAAAAAGGAGACGGAGTTCACAAAGGCAAGAGAAAATCCCCTTGAGTTGTATATGGGGGAACTTGCAGGTGCGGTTCTTACGGGGGAGAGCTAGTAGGAACCATCCTCGATGACTTTTTTTCATTTTGAGGTCCTCTTACCTTTCTCTAATTTAAAGTAGAAAAGGATAAGGACAGATAGGTTACCGAGCTCGACACTTGGAATAGGATCCACAAGGTCAGTAATATCAGATGCAGTGGCCTGAAAGACTAAAAATCCATATAAACCTGTCCAAAGGACTCGTGAAATTCCACTAACCCATTCGGAGGACCAGTTGGTTCTTATATTCATTCAGCCATTTCTTATGTGATTCGAATCCTTCGATTCTAGGCTGAGAGTTGCTTGTATTAAGTAAGTAGGTCGTCAACTCGGCTTAGCTGCCCGCCTGCCTGTCCTTAATGATATCTATCAATCGATCTAAGATTCTAACCTATCTCACTCAGCCTCCCGTCAACCATGTACTTTCTTCTTTGCTTTTCAATAAAGGAATAAGACTCCTACTACTACGAGGCTCCGTAGGATAGGCGAACCTTCCTTGAACTTTTTTTTATTCCCTAGTGGATAGACAGACCATAAGAAAAAGCCACTACACAGATAGAGTTTTGACTTTTTCTACTTTAACTACACAAATTCTTTGGTCAGTTATTTTCTTTAATGCTAAGACCACCTTCCGATTGATCCTACCAGCCGCCTCAATGGCTGAAAAGAGGTTTGGATCTGGGGATGACCAAGAAACTATCCCTTTCAGAAGCAATGGGGTAGAGAGAGAAAAAAAATGTTAGGTGCCTGCTGTAATGAGAGGTTTTGATAGGGTGCGGGCTTCATCTTTATTTTAGGTAATCATACCATGTAATCCTGCCAAAGGTCTTGAGTAGGGCATTTACGAATCAACAAATGTTAAGAAAGAGGAACGATTAGTCAAGGGGCAGAAGAGCTCGAAAGAGTTCTTGAGTGAGAGAGAGTAAGGCCGCGTGGAGTCCATTATAGGCTTCATGTACGGTCAACCCCCACGAAGCTATGCCTATTGTGTTGGGCACTCTTTTCACTATCCCACCATTTTGTGGTTACCGGCAAAGTAGGTTTACTCGAACCAAGGGCCTTTCACCCGACACCTTTCATTCAAAAAGTGAAAACTCATAAATGGGTAGTGATTTGATCCTTCTAAAGAAAGCACGGGTAATTCAAAGGAAAAAGGGTCTACCAGAGGCTAGGCCCACACTCAACATCAGAGATGGCTATCTTGAAGAAGAGGGTAGAAGAAGCTCTAAAGGATAGGTATGAAGCAACACATTCTCCCTTTTTTTTTTAGTATTGGGTCATGTTCCTGAGACTAGGAATTTTGAGGTCTCTTGATGTGACAGGTCCGACCAGTTCTTCAGAATTTTGGAGCTACCTGCCTGTGAAGGGGAATTAGACCGTTGCAAGACAAAAAGACTTTTTATGTCCCTTCTCTTGACTTTTTCTCTATCCAAGGTCTCACTTACATAGCCGCACCCTTTCGAGGTGGAGCACTTCAACCTCTGAAGCCTTTATGAGAGTCATGCAGCTCCCGACCTTCTAATTCGGACGACTCTGCCCACTCATACTACATAACTCCTCCCCTATTTCAATAGTGAGATTCGTGCTTTAGGCTGAAGGCACAGGGAAAGAGGTAGAGGAAGAGTGAGAAACTACTTCAGCAGGCTAGCTTGCCTTTCTTCTCTTGCTTTTCGTATACTGAATTCCCCTCCACATTGATTTGGTAATAAGATAATAACGAATAGAAAAAGATGAATGGATTGGATCGTGTATCAATAGTCAATTCTCGGTCGAGGTAAAGGCCCACTACGCGGTTCCATGAAAATAATTATTTCTTTCTATTTTAGCCAGTCTCTTTCTTAAAGAAAAAAAAAACGAGGTCTAGGGACTGGAGGTCAATCCTATACGATTTCAGAAAAATCAATTTAGATTCAATCTCCCCATATATCCGTCTTGAAGTTGAAAAGGAGGGTTAGCTTCACCTCGATTTGGGGAACAAAACAGCTTGACTTAGAAGGAGTGGAAAGAACTCGAGAAAGTCCCTTTCGACTTCTATTATCAAAATCTTATTTCATGTTCAGGAAATGAGAGAGAGAAAGAGAGAAGTAATTCACCTTCTTGTCCCAGATGCTGTAGAGTTGAATAATCTATTCTCTCATTGGGATGCTTTCATCTAAATCCCTGAAAAGAGAAGAAAGGGAGCTCGCTCCTCCTTTACGTGGTCACTTATCTCCAACTCGTTCACTTTGCCGATAAAAGAGAAAGAAATCCATTTTTCCGATTCGGTAGTTCGATCTCTGATTTCTCATTCATAGACGTTGATAAGATCCTTTCATATAGCAGCATCAGAAGTTAAGCTTTCTTGCTTTCTTTATGTTCTTCCTTCTTTTCTTGTCTTAGGAAAGATCGATCGGTCTCGAATGAGATCCTTATTCCTTAGGCAAGGTTTATTTCAAACTTCAAACTTTATTTCCTTTTCTTTACATGACAATGCTTGTATATCCAAGTATCAAGAGTGACCTCGCGAAAGGCCAATGGAAGGAGATCGTGATAAGAGCGACAACTTCAACATCGAAGTCTGAGGATAGAGGAAGGCAAAGAACTACTGCTCCCTACCTTTACCTGCTTTCATCAAAGCCGTTATTACTCCTTTTTCTCTTAGAATGTGGTAAGATAAACAGAGACCGAGTAAGAACCACCTGAAGCTAGTCTAAAAACTTGAAAGCAAACCATCTCTTTCTACTCTACTAGACGAAAAACAAGATTACTTGATGCTTTGTGTATAAGGAGGTGGAAAACCTCACTCGGGGATACCTTACTTGGGGATGATACCCGAGCCTTTTAGATCTTCTTCGTTCTGTAGCGGATAAACAAGTGAAAAGAAGCCTTAATTCACTCATCGATATCATTTCTAAATCATGAAGGACTGACGGGGTCTTCTTCTTCTCTTTTATTGAGTTCTCTTCCCACTTAAAGACGAATCCCAAGATGAAAATTAGCCTCGAAGGATTCAAGGCCCTGTCGAAAGGAGATCCAAGGATTGATCGAGATCGAAGAGCAATTCTTGTATCTGAAAGAATTGCTAGAGGAAGTGAGATTTCTCCAAACCCGATCTTAGTTGCAAATGCTATAGAGGTATTCAATGAGTCTGCTTTCCCTGATTATGTAGGGTTAGGCCTGGTTTACTGTCTCAATGAACAAAGGATTAGGTACTGATCGAAAGATCTTGACGATAAAGATCTCAGAACGCGTCTAAACTGAATGAAGAAGTCTTGGGGAAGGGGTCAATACAAAAGGGAAGACCAAGAGTCATGATCAATTTCCCCATATTCTTGTGGAGGAAGTTGCTTTTGTTGTAGTCGTTGTCTTACAATTCTCAAAAGATAGAATTCTTTTTTATGAAGCTTGACCTAGAAAGAGCTGCTGAGCAAGAAGGGTGCGCAGGGCAGGGAAGAGTCAACAAGGAAATTCTTTCATTCTTACTTTCCAAGGTTCAAAGAATTTAAGAAGAAACTATGGATCGAAGGAGCTCAACCTAAAAATGGGTTCCGTAGTAGCTGCTGTCTAACTCCAGAAGACTAAGAGATAAAGGAAGTACTCAAATTAGAGTTAAATGAATAAGTAAGACCGTAGAACTACTTTTTCTATGGGAAAAGCCGATCAAGTATGAAAGGTATGAAAGAGTGAGACTTGAGAGGATTTCCTTTCATTTTCTTTCCCGAATTCTTGAATGAGATCCTTCAAGCTAGGTCAAAACAATAGGAAGACATAAGACGTTCCATCTCGAACACATTAGGCGTACCGACTGATTCAGAATGAATAAGCATGGGAAGGAAGTCGATCTTATGACTCTCCTTTGAGTCTAATATCATTTTCAAAGAGTTTTCACTTCCGAGAAATTGAAGAGAGAATATTATCCCAAAGATCCGGTAAGTCACTCCACTGAAATCCATACGATACGAGACTGGTTGTCTAATGAGATACTATGGTGACCTAGCTAATGCCATGCCCAACCCAGCACACTCTTTGTCCTTAAATGTCGGGACACTACCCAAAAAATAATATCTATTCGAGACCCAAATTTGTGCATCATTGGAGGCTAAGGGTTAGATCCGGACAGAGCCAAAAGTATCCTTTTCAGAAGTAGCAGTGGGGGTTTCGCTCTCCTTTTTCTTGTTCTTTCTTTGCTATATCATATTTCTGATAGAAAGCTAAATAAACCTGGAGCATGATAATTTCCATAAATCAGTCCGACTATCGATGGCCTAAGAGTATAATGGAAGAAAGTGAATATGGATAAAACAAGTCCTTCGAACGGGTCCTTCAGGGCATGTCCCATCTTAATTGATGTACAGTTCTTTCTCTTTTAGAAAGCCGGAAAAGACAAAATTTTCTCATTCGAGTTAAATACGCTCATGAGAGGAAAGCTTGAGTTGGGTTATTTTCAATATTGCTTAGGGAAACAAGACCCAAGCATAATGACTCTAATACACCTCGTACACAAATACCAGAATGCAAGGTTCAACCGTAGATTCAAAATTGCAGGGTGCTAGGCTAGCTCCTCATTATCTTTTTAGCTTGAATTTATTTATGAGGAGCGGGTCAGCTCTCATTCCCGTCCAAGTTTCAATAAACCACTTGTCATTCAATAGCCCTAGCGCGCAAGACCGGAAAGAGTATCCCACTGAGTTGTAGGGTCAAAAACTTTTAACACTCTTGATGAAGTTACTTTTCAGAGACTTTCAAGTTAAAACCTCATTATTCATTTCTCATAATCACTTTGCAAGAAAGCTACTTCTGAGATCTCTTGCTTCATGTACAACCTCTCATGTGAATGAATTGAACCTGTCCTTTTGACCATCTTTATGCATTTGCACTTTGTACTCCCCTCCGAAGTCCGTTGAAGTCGATTTGTGCTCCTTCACACTCTTTCACTCATAATGAAAAGAACGGGGAAAATAGGGACTGACTGATTTTGGATGAAAGAGGAGGAACCCCATCAATCCCCAAAAGTGGAAGTAATCCGAGACTGATCGGCTTGATCTGGCCCGATGCTTTATCAGCTTTTTGATAAAGTGGCACAAGAAAGCGAACTATTTCCCTTTCAAGAGGGACACTTGCTACTACCCTTGAATGCGCTCTGACCCTTCCCTTCTACCTATTTGGCTTGTGAATCTAGGTTCCTTCTTATCACCTTCGGTCTCTTTTTGGTATGGTATTGCGGTTTCTAACTTGTATGCCTCTGTCCTCTTCATGTGCCTTGTGCGAGATTCCTTTCTTATAGACTCAACATGCAGTGAATTTAGCGATCTCTCTGTAGAACTCTTCTCACTTCGACTTAGGAAAAGAGGCCAAGTCTGGTGTATGCCCTTTAAGTCTATTCGCTTGAAAGCCTGAGGAGTCTCAAAAGTAAAAATCAGGCTAAATAAGGAAGACAGAGCGGTAGGCGGAAAGAGAAAGCTCGTCGCTTCTCAAATTCCTCGCTTAAATGAATGAGTTTGAAGGACCATTTCGAAGGTTAATATGGATTTCTGAGTCCTTCAAATGGGCGACCTTTCAAGAGGCATCTGAATTCGAGATTCAAGTCCACTGGTTCAGTAATTATCCTCTCCCACTAAGTGGAGCGATCTCGCTCCCTTCCCTCACCAACTCTCGATGGGAGTGGACTATAGAAGATTTCAACGTACACCCGAGGACAAATCTTTCATTCATTGACAAGTGAAAACCTGTGACTAGATCGTCTTGAAGATGGATGCGACAGGAATAAGTGGCATTTGGAAGTGTTGCTGACAAAGCCCACAGAGCCTTCAACCTTTCTTCTTTAGCTAAAGACAAGCCAAGAGCTAGAAGTGAGAATCGAATTTCATTCAAAGGAAAGCGCTCGAGGAGGGGAGGTATCAAATCGACGAATCAGAAGCTTCTTTCCTGGAAGTTGTTCGAGTGAAATGAATCGGGTCTTTCCTGCTCTGTCTTCCTTCATTTTTGAAGCAATACTGACCGAGTGTGAGAGGCTGCAATCTTTCGCCTCTTCTTCTTTATTGCCCTTCAAACCTGGTCTGACTCATGTTCTAGAAATGGGGCGACTCGACCAGAGGGAAATTTAGTCCCAGTTCCTGCTTAAAGGAATGAGAAGGATCGGAATTGAACTAGGAGAAGGAGACTGAGAGGTTTAAAGAATTTCAGAAGCTAAAGAGTTTCGCATAGGGGAATAGTTTAGGATGAAATGATAGAAACGGAAGTAGAACATTTCTCATTCGAAGGGGATCGAAGGGGCAGGGAATCAATATGCTAAGGCGCGACCCAATATGAAGTAAATAGATAAATGCAGCCTTAAGGTAGTAGGGAAGGACTCCTTCCTTTTTCATTCGTCCTAATCTCTGCCCCTAGGCTTTCTCGATGAGATTGAACTGAGTTAAGGATACGTAAGGAATTCGAGAACAAAAAGATATAGGAAAAGAAGAGGTTTCCTCCCCGTAAGAAGATAAAGGAGATTAGAGGTTGTAGTTGGATAGGCATCCCTTTCAGTTGTGGTTACAGAAGGTAATACGACCAGACTGTCCCCTTACATATTGAGGATGTACTGATTCCAACCTAAAAAGAAAAAGCTCACTCTCGCCTCACACTTGCTATATTTTCCTAATCTGATCGAGACAATACCACCACTTAACTAGGAGCTCTAATTCTCTCAAACATCATTGGGACAAGAGCTGGGGATTTTGAAACCTCTCTGTCGAGGTCAATTTTTGGTTTTGTTCTCGTTGATTTAGTGGTTAGTCTTGCAAAGATGAAAAGCTAATATTATTCATATTATGTATGATGAACGAGTAAACTCGACGGATTTGAAAGTCAAAGGGCTCGTGCATGAGGTAGAAACTCCCCACCAGGGGAAGGAAGTCCTAGAGAACTTGTTAATTCCAATGAAACTTCTTCTTCTCTTCCTTTAATCCCAATTCACGATATAAGAAGATAGATCTTAACAATATACGAAGATGCAAGGCAGCAAAGCAAGAGGTACTTGATAGGGTTATAAGGGAGTGCTTTGCTTTCGAGGCCCTCACAATAGAAAGAGGTTGTTCGGATTTGAAAGGAAAAGCCAGGTTCCAAACCAATGCACCACAAAACAAAAAGAAGTGAACCTTCAGATCGAAAGAACATAATAAATAAGATCAGAACAGCAACTAATCGAGGTTGAGAGAGATTTATTTTGTAAAATTCTTCACAGGTTGAAAATCAGTAAAGAAGATAAACCTAGCCGAACCAGTTAATCTCTATGTTCTTTCTTCTTTCTCTATCCTTTATTCTTTTCATCTTCTTCTACTTATTAATCGTTCTACCTTAAAAAATCTTCTATCCCTTCTCTTACGTACAACTGAAAGAGAAAGAGAGAAATTCCTCTCCTTTGAACGCCTGAAACGAAAGAGGAAATTTTTTTACAGTTCTGAGATTTACATGACTATAAGGCGGAGAGGAACTCAAGTTGAATCCTTTCAATTCCAAGATAGAGCACCTGTGTGGTAAATGAAAAATTAGCGTGGAAGAATCTCTTATACAAGAATATGTCACTTTGGGTATGGACATTTGGGTCTTAGATCAAACAGGAAGAATGGTTGATAATCAACCAAGAAACACTTAAGAAGTTCTTGCTATAAACCCAACATCGGAGCAATCAAGAACAACCACAAGATTTTCAACAATAGCACGAAAACAAGCAACAAAAACTATTAAGAAATAAAGAATTACCTTAAAGTATCTTAGAATTTCCACCAAGAATTAAAGAACCTACAAGATTGCCTGACATGATTGGAAACAAAGAAGAAGACCTTTGTATAGGTTTAGATTCTTCTAAGAAAGAGGAATTAATTCCTAAGACCTCATCCCAACATTCCTCCAAGATTTCAACTGCCAACTTTGTTTCACACTCATTCAACATTACAGAAACATGAATCAAGAAAGTTTCCAAGATTCAAAAGAAGAATCTGACTCAAACAAAAGAGAAATGTAACTACATCAAAATTTTCAGGTAAAAAAGACGGTTGTTTCTATAATCAATCTCAAATTCAATAGACTTTAATTTTTTTCCAGAACATTCTACAAGAATTGCATGCAAAAAGAACCAAGATTGGATCTTATATTTGTATCTCTACTAAACCCGAGCATGTCTTCTACTCATTTCTATGCTATCAAAATATGCATCTTCAACATATTTAAGATATTCAAATAACAAACACAATCGCAAACCCGAGCTCCATGCTCAAGGGTTAGGCAGACATGCTTTTCTAAGCTTGTAAAAAGAAATGTAGAAAAAAGCCTTTTGGTTATGCAAGAGAGATCCGCCCAATCAACGGGAACGACTACTATGACAACCACTTCTAAAAAGAGCAAGGGATGCAAGAACAGGTGGTCTCTAAACAGAAGAAAGGACCCTTTTTTCGCCCTGAGAGATGGGATCTAGCTCTTAAAAGAGGGAAAAGCACGCTTTTCTAAAGGGGGGAGTCTGGAGATACTAATGAAAGCTATCTTGCTTCATGATAATAACCTGCTAACTTAGTCCTACGAAGAGAAAGTTGGTTCCTTCTTGTTAGACAGTCGCTTCCCCAACCAAAGACGCTTCTCTTTTCATGCTACGAAGCGTGGGACTATCGAGCTATGGAAAGAGTTTATTCAACGAGGTCCGAGTTCCTACCCTTTCTTATGCAACATATCTTTCTACGTCTTCTTCCGTGGAGCCTATTTCTCAATACCTATCTTCCTATAAGAAAATAGTACTTTATCTTTCACTCACCAATCTTCAAGATCGGTCGCCTATTAAGAATCCACGGGAGTATCTTCCATTGATCAAGGGAACGAGACAAAGCTTCACGGTGGAGCACAAGGATCCATTTCTTTAGTCAATGACTAATTGGCTCTGAAGCCTTCGCTGGTATTTACCACGGATGCTCTTATGTCTCGCCCATGGGGATTGTTCTTTTTCCATGGCTTAATATCTACGATGGAAGGCCTGATAGAAGGAGAAAGATTACCCCACCTGATTGATATAATCTGGTTGAAGTAAATGAATTAGTTGATAGCCTTGAGTTTGGTAGTCGGAGGGGACGGAGATGATTTCTTCGATGCTATGATGCTTTCTACTAGGCCATGGGCTTTGCCTTTCGTCCAGTTCTAGTTCTTTTTTTTCTTGTGCGAGGAGTTTCATATCTAGATCTCTCTATGGTAAGGTCTCTCACTTGGCGTATTTATCCATTTATGGACAAGAGGCATAGTCAGACGCCTTGTCCTAGGGTCTTTCGTGAAAAAGGAATGGAAAGTCTTGCTCGGCTCATTTATTGAGCAAAAGATCTATGACTTTCCACTTTCATCCCTCGTCCGAAGGACTTGTTTATCCATTGAATGTAAAAGGGTCCCTCTATGATCATAGAAATGAATAGAAAGGGATATTTGAATCCTTACCAACTCGATCTTAGGTAATAGTCTCGTGCGCCTTCGAAGTCGGATCAGGGAAATTTTTTAGTTACTTGGTGAATCGTCAAGGCATGAATGTAGACCTAACTAAAAGAAAGCAGTGAGAGATATTATTTGAAAGAGCTTCCTACTTGAGAAGGTTCTTAGCAGGATTAGCAGCCCCCACGAACAAAGATGAGAGACCTATTCTGTTAAGGTAGGGTCGTGCCTATTCTGCCTCCGTACGTGCCTCTTGCAGTATCGAGTTTCCAATGTGAGAACTTATTGAATTAAGTTTTGGCATGTTGACTAAAGCTTAAGCTTTTTCTAGCAAAAGCTTAGTTTCTATAAGAAAGATTTTCAAAGAACAGATTATCCACATGAACGGCAAGCAAAAAAAAGCCATTGGGCAATGCCCTTGATGTCGAAAGAGATAAAGAATTAAAACTCGATAAAAAAAAAAAAAGGGGGAATGTTCAGCCTTCGGATTCGAGAATGTCTTTTATTGGTTAAACCTGGACGTCAAAATACTATTAAGTTTTGACTTGGCTTTGTCTAATTCTGCACTCTCTAGGCTTGACCTTTATTTCTGTAGGTTTAGTAGGAGATTCACTCAAACTTCTGTCCTCTGGACTGGTCTCGCTATGTCAAATTCTTTGAACCTTGTTCATTGATCTCTTCCTTGTAAAAAGAAATGCAGAAAAAAGACTTCTCATTATTCAAGAGAGATCTGCCCAATCAACGAGAACGACTACTACGACAGCCACTTCTAAAAGAGCAAGGGATGCAAGAACAGGTGGTCTCTAAGCGGAAGAAATGATCCTTTTTTTCGCCCTGAGAGATGGGATCTAGCTCTCAAAAGAGGGAAAAGCACGCCTTTCTAAAAGGGGAGTCTGGAGATACTAATGAAAGTAATAGTCTTTGAAAAGTAGAACCTAAGTCCTAGGGAGTACTGTCTTATTCTCCAAGGTTAAAAGCGCTTGGCTTCTAACCTTTTCTGACTTTAAGTAGGTCATTTTGGAGGATCGTCCATCTTTATCAGCCAACTCCCCTCTTTCCATCTTTCTTTTTAGAGTTGACCACTCAACTTCTTGAACTTTAGTCTCACTCCCAAAGTGAAAGAGTATACACTTTCCTCTCATGCAGCTCCATCCTAGCATCGGGACCGATCCGAAAGAGATCATATGAACTGTTGATTTCAGTGAGACAACCACAACCATCTTCCTCTCCCTTTTCAAGAAAAGATTAGATAACCTTTGGTCGAGCCTCTTCTCTCCTATTTTGCACTCTTCTCTGACATCACAAGTCTAGATCATCAGATTGTCCTTTCAATTCTTCCTTTCAATTTCTAGTCTTTTAGTGGTTCAGAGTCCCTTTGAATGACTTTTCTGAGTGGAATTCAGAGAGTCCGAAGGACCTGTAGAATTCATGAGTCCTCTGAACTAGTCCTCTTCTTTTTTAGCCTGATGAGAATTCCACTTCCACTTTCTTCCTTGATAGTTCTAGAACTCGGTCGACTCAATTGAATCGAGCCTTGTCAGTCGCTTCGCTTCTCAACTCCTACAGAGCCTTGCTTTCGAGCGAGACTTGTTCAAATACCTGCTTCTATCTTTGCCCGAAAAAGAGAGAATTCTAGAGATGGAATGCTTCCCGTATTCGTAGAGTTTTGATTCCTCGTAACCCATAATAAGCCATCTAACCTCTTCTGCCGAGGTAGCCACTTCTTCAACTTATCTATCTCCCACAAGAGATCTTGCTTCAGCCGATCGACCCAACCCAGTTCTATGTTCCAAATTCGCCGTAACCAAGGGGAAGATAACTCACTATTCACTACTATAGGGTTAGAAGTTGACTCGGCTAGAGCTCCACCTACAAGCCACTCGACCTTTGGAAATCTTTCTGCTATTAGTGCGAGAGGTGGAAGTACAATCGTAAGCTTGGGTCTGAGGAATAAGCACAATTATCCCTTCCTTTCATGAGTTAGAGAGAAAATAGACCAATATAGGATCCTTGGAAAGGTGCTCCCCTTTATTTTCATACCCCCTGACTTCTTCGACTAGGGCCAAAGAAGAAAGCCTCAAAATCAGGAAGATCATATTCTCAGATTAGGCCACCAACTTGAGGATAAAGGCTAGGTGGTTTTCTCATACCAATAGGGGGCATTCAAACTAGTTAGTAAAATGGAATGGCTAGTCAAGACCAGGGTAGACCCACACCAGGGAGAGGGCGAATAGAGGTTGTCCGACGACGAACGTGTTCCAGCCAAAACAGCTACGTGGGGTTGATCTGGCGTGTCTTCTTCAGTCCGCTTGGACAACTAGAAACTATCTTCTTCAAGGAAGCGCTTGACTGAAACTAGAAATGCTATAAATGGTGGAGTCTTGTGCAAGTGCAAGTTCTAGGTCTGCCTTCCCCCAAGTTCAGGGGTTAGCCTCCCTTTTCATTTCATTCAGGGCATCATCCTCACGTGAGGCAATCCATGACTTGACTTATAGTTCAAATTGAGCTCCCTCTTTTTCTCTTTGATTTCATTGATTGGGAGAGTGGTTCGCAACTATCACGATCTCTTCTTTCTTTCTAAGTTTTTTCTTTGTTTTGTATGGATGCCCTTCCTTTTCGGGCTCACTTCCTAAGCTAAGAACCTAGCCCCCAAGAGGAAATGGACAGGCAAAAAAGCCGAAGCACTGGCAAAAACCTAGATTCTATCCAACCCACTCGTAGTGCCCTAGACCTGAGGGGTTAAGGGATGAATTTTGAAAGTCAAAGAGGGCAGTCGCTGGGCCTTCTTTCTTTGAGTCACTCGCTCTATATACTCCGAAAGGACGTCCTCTGGACTTGTTTATATCCATATTCATCTATAGGGATGGGACTAAAGAGCTCTACGAGAAGAGGGGTGACAGCTTATCCGAAAAAAGCAGTTCTCTTATCTTATCGAAAAAGGTCTCGTTTTGAACATTCTCCACCCTGCATCCTTAATGGGTGAACTTCTGCAAGATAGGCTTTCTCTTTCATAATAGCATAAAGATCTTCCATGATCAGATTTTAGATATTATGTCTTTATGAGGGTCAGAGATGTTCAAAATGGACACAGAATCAGACTGCAAGATCCGTCATTTTCTTCTGGAACGAGTCCGGAGGACGACGTAAAAGGAGTCTAGTTTGAAAGAAAGGATATAAGGATCTGACCTCTTAGACTAAGAACAAGCTAGAAAAAAGATAGAAAAGAAGTTCATATGGATCAAAACAAGGACTAAGCACCTCCTCCGGAGTATATAGGTCCTCGAGACCTCTTTGATCCTAACTACGGGGTCGAGAGGCTTTGTTTACTCAGATTTAGCCCGTTACGCGCTAATTTCATAAGTTCAGACAGCATTCTTAGTTCCCTTATGCCATTAGGCCAAAATAAGGATGCCTTGGAGAAGGTATTTCATTCTTAGGCTCGCAAGCAGCTTTCCCAATGGGGACCGGGGAAGGGTATTGAGTGAAGGAGTTGGGCAAAGGAAGACTACTGGAGATTAGGATCAGTTTGTATTCTAAGAAGAAAGAGTCAGCCAGGAGTGGGATCCGCGGATGGTTAGAGTCGAAGCGCTAGACCTGAATAGGGGTAGGGTAGAATAGGATCGGATTGACCGCGTAGTGGGTTAGTAGGGTTATTTGTTATTCCGTATTCCATAATTCTAAGATAGTAGTAATCTCGGATGTTCCCGATCCGTCCGAAGGACTAGAAATCCATTATTTTCCTCTAGCATTTCTCCCTAAACTGTGTTATTCACACCAGTCCGTGGTAGTTTAATTGCTCTGCACCTCTCTCCGATACAGCCGTATTCTGACTGACGACTTTCTTTCTGCCATAAAGATAGGGGGCTTTGCTTCTATTTTCACCTCAATCAGGATGAGAGTTCGGCAGACAAGGTTCGGGCCGAAGTTTGACCTTCTTTAGTGGGGTCCCCTGAAGCGTCAGAAAGAGAAAGACTTCCAAAAGAAAGACAAAGGTGAAGATGAATTGAGCGAGACAGAGTTTCAGCTGCCGACTATAGGGTAGATGGCTTTATTACGAGATCGGAGGTAAGCGCTAACTATGAATAGTGGGATCGAAGATTTCCACTTCGTCAATCAAATATACGAGACCAAGAGGTCTGATTCCGTAAAGTCTGATTCTACACAAATAAAGGCGCAAAGAATTTGCGAACAAAGGCTCAATTTGAGGGCCATTTCCTAAGACTAATCCGGCTCGGAAGAAAAGCCAGCCGTGAAAGGGATTGAATGAGTCACAAAAGAATGAGTCAGCTCCTTCTTGACACCGTTCAACTTGTAAAACTTCTACTGAGTTTCGAGAGCAATTAAACTACCATGGACCGGAGACATCACCTACTTAAAGGCGCCAAGCGAAGCGACTGGGAACCTACTTTAAGAGCTTAAAGGAAAGCCAAGAAAAAATGGAGACGGGATTCCTTATTACTAAACCTCAAATAAATACTCAAGCCTATCCTTCTGGGTGGAAGAGTCAAGTGAGGACAGGTTTCGGTTCACTTTGAAAGTCTCTTCCCTTATATATGAACATTAGCTTCACACATGAGTTTAGTATAAAGAACCTCGGAAAAGGATCTAGACGTTGCACTCCGCGCCCAACTGGATCCCTGGCTGAATCTTAGCGTGAACTAGGGTCAGTCCCGTTAGAAGTAGCTGCGGAGTTACGAGGATAAACAAGGGTTCGGTCAACTTGGCGTCTGATATGGTCTACTTAGAAGACAATTGAAAGCACAAATACCTCTTTTCAGCCCATTTCGCACGATTTGTCTAAGGTCAAATTGACATTTCCCACTGCACAACTTTGCCCATGGTGAGCTCAACTACCGAAATACATTATAATCAGATATTTCAGATTCAAAGATGAAAGGAAGATAAACAAGTTGAGCCATCCCCATCTTGCGAAAAGACTCGATTGAAAGGTACTTAGTCTGAAGAGGCTAGACAACCAGAAGATGGACCTTGGGGCATTAGCACATGATCCATGCAAGCAAATCAACCTAGCACGAGGAGTTCTTTCCCTTGCCCTCCCTTCTGGGAAGTTCAGGCTTGACCACTTGTTCTTGCATCCCTTTCTTTTACTGTCGTAGCAGTAGTTCTCGCAGTCCCTACACTAGGTGGGCGCTTAGGCGTGAGACCGAGCCCACTGCGTGGTATTCAGTCATAGTAAAAGTGGAAACAAAAAGGTTGACCCATATATATAATGAAAAAAGATTCTCATTCGAGGGAGGAGTCCGCTTTTAGGACTGTATGAAGCAATGCCCATGCAGCTTAGACCAGAAAGGTTATTAGTAGCTTGACCATAGGGCTAGAGGTCAGATTGAAATCCATCTCCACTGGGAATATCCGGACTTGGAAAGTTGCCGTTAGTCTTCCATCGTGCATTCGGATGAATCCGACAAGGGAGGTTAAGTTAATTGGCTCGGCAGAGCAGGCCCAAATGTAGTATCTTTCTTATCCCTCTCCTTTCTCCCGGTCTCGCATCTTCTCACCTCTTGATCTTCTTATGAAAAGGTAGATTTTTCTTATATTCCCTTGAGCCCTACTCATTCTAGTTTCATTCCACGTATTCAAGTAAATCGTCCACTAAGAAAGATCGAGATAGCTATGTGGCGTGTGGATGGAAAATTCAATATGTAAAGCAAAGACGTGGCCTTTGACTTTCTTCCCTACATCGAGTGATTGATTCCCGAAACTGAGAATGAAATAGAAGGGAAGTGACTGAGAATAAAGTCGTGCAAGATAGAAGGAATTTCCATTTAGCCTATGTCAATACCATGAGAAAAAGAGTGAGAGCACTGAAAGTCTAACTCCATCCGAGAGAATAGGTTCCGTCAGATCTTGAGATAAGAAGAAAGGATAGAAAAGCAACTCCATCAGGATGGAGGATAGGTTAGCCAAGTCGAATGGGCTTGGTAGTAGTGAGGTGGGACTGATTAATACAAGAACAAAGTTGCGAAGGAAGTAGATAGGAGAGGTTCGAATACAAAGAGTTAGAAGTCCAATTATGAATTCAAGACCAAAATCGTTAAGCAAATGAGACCGACGACTGCTCGATAAAATTGAGTTAGAAGAAAATTTGAATCTCCCTGGTGAAAAGAAAGGAGACCTACGAAGCAAAGAAGCGTAGCGGTAGACTAAGAAGTCAATAATCGGTTAAAGAGCTGCACCGCTAGTCCCCAACCCAAAGATGGATGTGCATCGACGATCATGGAAAGGAGCAAAGGTAGAGAAGACCCCCTTTCTAGGGCCAAAGCTCCTGGTCTCGCAGCAAGGATTCTCGCTTCTGATATCTATTGTTGTGTCTAGTGTGTGATCGCCCACTCGAAGATCCAATATTTGGGGCATCAAATTTCCAGCAAGGGGGTAGAAGCGGATGAGGAAAAGATCAAAAGCATGATAAATTGTCCACAACCCAAGGATGTGACAGGATTAAGGGGTTTCCTAGGCTTGACGGGGTATTATAGAAGGTTTGTGAAGGGCTATGGTGAAATTGCAGCCCCATTAACCAAACTCCTACAGAAGAATGCATTCCATTGGAATGAAGAAGCCACAATAGCCTTTGAACTGCTTAAAACTTCCATGACTACCACACCCGTACTAACTCTCCCGGATTGGTCTTTGCCCTTTGTGCTGGAAACGGATGCTTCAGGTATTGGTTTGGGAACGATGTTGTCACAAAATGGCATCCAATAGCTTTCTTTAGCCAAAAATTATCCTTGAGAGCACAGACAAAATCTATATATGAAAGAGAACTAATGGCAGTGGTACTTGTAGTGCAGAAGTGGAGACACTACTTATTGAGGCAAAAATTCACCATCATCTCTGATAAAAAAGCTTTGAAATTCCTATTAAAACAAAGGGAAGTGCAACCTCAGTTTCAAAAGTGGTTAACTAAGTTGCTAGGGTATGATTTCGAAATCCTATACCAGCCCGGATTGCAAAACAAAGCAGCCGATGCTTTGTTCAAATTGAAACAGACAGCCGAGTTGAACGCCATGACTACACTTGGAATAATTGATATCGAAGTAGTAGAAAAGGATGGGGAGTTGCAGGAAATTATAAAAAAACTTGAAGGAGAATCAGGATGAGGGAGGGAAATATGATGAGGGAGGGAAATATAAATGGGAGAACGAGAGATTATTGTATAAAGGAAGGGTAGTGATCTCAAAAACATCCTCTCTAATTCCAAACCTGCTGCATACCTTCCATGATTCCATTTTAAGGGGCCATTCTGGGTTCCTAAGGACTTACAAACGAATGAGTGGGGAATTACATTGGATAGGCATGAAAAACGACATAAAAAAGTATGTTGAGCAGTGTGATATTTGTCAAAGGAATAAGTTTGAAGCCACAAAGGCTGCTGGAGTATTGCAACCTTTGCCAATTCCGGAGAAAATACTAGAAGATTGGACCATGGATTTCATTGAGGGACTACCCTTGGCTAGTGGGGTAAATGTCATTATGGTAGTGGTGGATAGGTTGAGTAAATATGTCTATTTCATAACTCTTAAACACAAATTTTCAGCTAAACAGGTTGCTAAGGTCTTCATTGATAGGGTGATTGGGAAGCATGGAATCCCTAAGTCTATTGTGTCGGATCGTGATAAGGTTTTTCTAAGCAATTTTTGGAAGGAATTATTTGCTAAGATGGGAACCATATTAAAGAGAAGTACTGCCTTCCATCCCCAAACTGATGAGCAATTCGAGAGAGTAAACAGATGTTTGGAAACATATCTAAGGTACTTTTGTAACGAGCAGCCGAGTAGTTTGGATAAATTCATACCTTGGGTCGACCTGTGGTATAATACCACTTTCCATGCTTCAGCAAAGGCAACCCCCTTCCAACTGGTTTATGGAAGACCACCCCCTCCTTTAATTTCCTATGGGCACCAGAAAACTCCTAATAATGAGGTAGAGGCCATGCTGAAAGAGAGAGATCTGGCCCTGAATGCCTTAAAGAAAAATCTGGGTAATGCACAAAACAGAATGAAGAAAATGGTTGATCAAAAAAGAAGAGAGCTTAAATTCAAAGTTGGGGATGAAGTGTACTTAAAGTTGAGACCATATAGGCAGCGTTCTTTGACTAGGAAGAGGTATGAGAAACTGGCACCTAAATACTATGGACCATATAGAATCAAGGAAGAAATTGGGGAAGTGGCTTATCGCCTGGAATTACCACCAGAGGCAACCATCCATGATGTTTTCCACATCTCACAAATGAAGCTGAAACTGGGGAAGTAGCAGGGAGTACAACATCAACATCCCATGTTGACTGAGGAGTTTGAACTCCAACTATGGCCAGAAACAGTGCTCGAGATCAGATGGAACAAGGAGCTAGGAGCGAATGAGTGGTTAGTCAAATGGAAGGGGCTACCCGAGGCTGAAGCAACGTGGGAATCAGTGTTTCAGATCAATCAACAATTTCCTACATTTCACCTTGAGGACAAGGTGAATTTAGAGCCAAGGGGTATTGTAAGGCCTCCTATAATTAACACATATAAAAGGAGGAGTAAAAAGGTAACTTGATGGTTAGTTATGGAAAAGAAAAAGGCAACTGAAAAAGAGGACTGTTGTGGGGCCCGCAGTAGCGAAAATTGAGAGAGACTATAAATAGTATCTTTTAGGTCCTTTTAGGGTAGGTTATATTTTGTGTTATTTTGGTATAAAGGCTACTGTAGCCTCTGGATATTCCCAGCTCATTGTGAGGAGCTGGTAAGTTTTCTACTATCTTGTTTTTGTTTTTATGGGTTGTTGTGACAGTTTTACATGCTATTTGGCTTTCTATATATATAATCCAGTAGAGTATCGACTCTATTTCAAGCCATTATTAGTTGTTTGGTGTCTTTATTGTTAAGAATCTTAACAGATCCATACCTCGGGCAATGTTTCAGCATGCTGACCAAGTCGTTAGAGAAAAAAAATTCGTATGATACCTTGATGTAATCGAATTTGAACTACTTGACAAATAAACCAAAGTAGCAATTTCCATGTTGCTTATAAGAGTAGAGGACAAAAAGAAAAAAAATACCTATTTTCTGATGTAACCATCAGGCCCGTTGTTGAAGCGTATCCTTTAAACTTCTACGTACAAAAGAAGTCATGAGTGAGGTTGAGAGAGATTTATTTTGTAAAATTCTTCACATATTGAAATGCAATAAAGAAGATAAACCTAGCGGAACCAGTTAACCTCTATGTTCTTTCTTCTTTTCATATTCTTCTACTTATTGATCGAAAGTTTTTGCAAAAAACCCAACATGGAAACAATCAAGAACAACCTCTAGATTTTCAACAATGGCACGAAACAAACAACAAAAACTATTAAGAAAGCAAGAATCACTTCAGAGTATCCCAGAATTTCCACCAAGAATTAAAAAACCTACAAGATTACCTCAAATGATTAGAAACAGAGAAGAAGACCTTTGTATAGATTCGGATTCTTCTAAGAAAGAGGAATTAATTGTTAAATCCTCATCCCAACATTCCTCCAAGATTTCAGCCCCTAACTTTGTTTCACACTCATTCAACATTACAGAAACATGAATCAAGAAAGTCTCCAAGATTCAAAAGAAGAATCTGACTCAAACAAAAGAGAAATGCAATTTCATCAAAATTTTCAGATAAAAAAGACAGTTGTTTCTATATATAATCTCAAAATCAGCAGACTTTAATTTTTTTCCAGAACAATCCACAAGAATTGAATGCAAAAAGAACCAAGATTGGATATTATATTAGTATCTCTACTAAACCAACATTAAATTAAGGCCTATATAAAACTTAAATTTCATGAAGTATTCCAAACCTCTTAACATTACCTGTCAAGATCGCCATTAATCAAAAGTTTCATAAATGGGAGCCATGGAATCTCTCGTCCATTTCTCAATGAATCCAGTGCTCCTCTTGTTATGGTTCTTTTATTCCATGTTACCTCACCTCCTTTTCCAGCCTACATCTTTTAGAAATCAACTCGATCGTGCAATTGGAACCACCAAAATTGGAATTCAATTGAGTCAGTTCATTCTTCAAAATTTGAAAGCGAAACTACGAAAATTTAGACTCATATATTCACATATATATGTATGTGTGTACTATTTTTTCTTGCTTGTTAACGTTTTCTTTTGTTGACTTCATGTTTCAAAACATAAAAATTTGAAATAACGTTCAGGCTAAGAAAGAAAACTCCACAACACAAGCCAACAGAAGTGATCAATCACATTTTTGTTCAAATAGAGCTCACAATACCCTCCCATGCAAATTTGTCAATCAATGTTCAATTGGAAACACGAAAGAAAAATAAAAGCTTCCCAATATCTCAATCATGAAGGCTCTTTAGTTCACAAATAAGTCAAATGTGATGTGGGGATTTCAAGAATTAAGAGAAAAAGAGTTATTCAATGGTTTCAGAATCAAACAAGCAAAAATGAAAATATATTGTGATAACTATAACATCATATATTCAAGAATCACCAATTTCACAACATAATAAAACACATAGATATTATGTATCGCTTCATTAGAGAAGAGATTGAGAAAACGAAAACCTACTTGACCTATAAATGTTCGAATACTAAATGAGCTCAACCCATTATACTTAACCCAACCTGTTGAACTCTAAAGGATAGGCAGGAATGGTTTTGGTTAGGCCAAAAATGAAGAGTTGCCCACACAAACCCAGATACTAAGAGAGCTCAACGCATTTTACTTGACCTAATCGGATGGGCTCTAAGGGCTAGGCAGGTTTGGTTTTAGTTAGGCCAAAAGTGAAGAGTTCGCCCCACAAGCGCTGATACTGATGGAGCTCAATGCATTTTACTTGACCTAAACGGTTGGGCACCAAGTGCTAGGCAAATTTACTTTTGGTTAGGCAAAAAGTGAAGAGTTTCCCACATAAGCTCTGATACTAAAGGAGCTCAATGCATTCTACTTGACCTCACCGGCTGAGTTATAAGAGATAGCCAGGTCTGGTTTAGGTTCGGCCAAAAGTGAAGAGTTCCCCACACAAGCTCTGATACTGAGGGAGCTCAACGCATTCTACTTGACCTAACCGGCTGGGCTATAAGGGCTTGGCAGGTCTAGTTTTGGTTAGGCCAAAAGTGAAGAGTTCCCCACACAAGCTCTGATACTGAGGGAGCTCAACGCATTCTACTTGACCTAACCGGCTGGGATATAAGGGCTAGGCAGGTCTAGTCTTGGTTAGGCCAAAAGTGAAGAGTTCCCCACACAAGCTCTGATACTGAGGGAGCTCAACGCATTCTACTTGACCTAACCGGCTGGGATATAAGGGCTAGGCAGGTCTGGTCTTGGTTAAGCCAAAAGTGAAGAGTTCCCCATACAAGCTCTGATACTGAGGGAGCTCAACGCATTCTACTTGACCTAACCGACTGGGATATAAGGTTTAGGCAGGTCTGGTTTTGGTTAGGCCAAAAGTGAAGAGTTCCCCACACAAGCTCTGATACTGAGGGAGCTCAACGCATTCTACTTGACCTAACCGGCTGGGATATAAGGTTTAGGCAGGTCCGGTTTTGGTTAGGCCAAAAGTGAAGAGTTCCCCACACAAGCTCTGATACTGAGGGAGCTCAACGCATTCTACTTGACCTAACCGGCTGGGATATAAGGTTTAGGCAGGTCTGGTTTTAGTTCGTCCAAAAGTGAAGAGTTCCCCACACAAGCTCTGATACTGAGGGAGCTCAACGCATTCTACTTGACCTAACCGGCTGGGATATAAGGGCTAGGCAGGTCTGGTTTTGGTTAGGCCAAAAGTGAAGAGTTCCCCACACAAGCTCTGATACTGAGGGAGCTCAACGCATTCTACTTGACCTAACCGGCTAGGATATAAGGTTTAGGCAGGTCTGGTTTTGGTTAGGCCAAAAGTGAAGAGTTCCCCACACAAGCTCTGATACTGAGGGAGCTCAACGCATTCTACTTGACCTAACCGGCTAGGATATAAGGGCTAGGCAGGTCTGGTTTTGGTTAGGCCAAAAGTGAAGAGTTCCCCACACAAGCTCTGATACTGAGGGAGCTCAACGCATTCTACTTGACCTAACCGGCTGGGATATAAGGGTTAGGCAGGTCTGGTCTTGGTTAGGCCAAAAGTGAAGAGTTCCCCACACAAGCTCTGATACTGAGGGAGCTCAACGCATTCTACTTGACCTAACCGGCTGGGATATAAGGGCTAGGCAAGTCTGGTCTTGGTTAGGCCAAAAGTGAAGAGTTCCCCACACAAGCTCTCCTAACCGGCTGGGATATAAGGGCTAGGCAAGTCTGGTCTTGGTTAGGCCAAAAGTGAAGAGTTCCCCACACAAGCTCTGATACTGAGGGAGCTCAACGCATTCTACTTGACCTAACCGGCAGGGATAAGGGCTAGGCAGGTCTGGTGTTGGTTAGGCCAAAAGTGAAGAGTTCCCCACACAAGCTCTGATACTGAGGGAGCTCAACGCATTCTACTTGACCTAACCGGCTGGGATATAAGGTTTAGGCAGGTCCGGTTTTGGTTAGGCCAAAAGTGAAGAGTTCCCCACACAAGCTCTGATACTGAGGGAGCTCAACGCATTCTACTTGACCTAACCGGCTGGGATATAAGGGCTAGGCAGGTCTGGTTTTGGTTAGGCCAAAAGTGAAGAGTTCCCCACACAAGCTCTGATACTGAGGGAGCTCAACGCATTCTACTTGACCTAACCGGCTGGGATATAAGGGCTAGGCAGGTCTGGTTTTGGTTAGGCCAAAAGTGAAGAGTTCCCCACACAAGCTCTGATACTGAGGGAGCTCAACGCATTCTACTTGACCTAACCGGCTGGGATATAAGGGCTAGGCAGGTCTGGTTTTGGTTAGGCCAAAAGTGAAGAGTTCCCCACACAAGCTCTGATACTGAGGGAGCTCAACGCATTCTACTTGACCTAACCGGCTAGGCTATAAGGGCTTGGCAGGTCTGGTTTTGGTTAGGCCAAAAGTGAAGAGTTCCCCACACAAGCTCTGATACTGAGGGAGCTCAACGCATTCTACTTGACCTAACCGGCTAGGATATAAGGTTTAGGCAGGTCTGGTTTTGGTTAGGCCAAAAGTGAAGAGTTCCCCACACAAGCTCTGATACTGAGGGAGCTCAACGCATTCTACTTGACCTAACCGGCTAGGCTATAAGGGCTTGGCAGGTCTGGTTTTGGTTAGGCCAAATGTGAAGAGTTTCCCACACAAGCTCTGATACTGAGAGACCTCAATGCATTCTACTTGACTTAAATGACTGGACTCGAAGGGCCAGGCAAATCTTTTTTTGGTTAGGCTATGTTTTCAACACATACTATCGAGTATATACAGTATTCACAATATTTAGAAAATGGATAGTATGTCTTCTACTCATTTCTATGCTATTAAAGTATGGATTTTCAACATATTTAAGATATTCAAATAAGAAACACAATCACAACTCTAAGCTCCATGCTCAATGGTTAGGCATGCATGCTTTTTTAAACTAGAACGCAAAGTAGACATGGTATTTATTTTAAGAATAAAGAATTTGAAAATATTTAAAATTTGGGAATTTTTTACCAAATGAAAATTTCTCAATGGACATTAGACATGCAAGGCGACAATCTGAACCCGTACTTAAAATTTTGCTCTGTCCTCAAAGCATTTTAAGCAAGATTTTATGTATTGAAAAAAGAGAAGGAAACAGAAAACCTTCCCTTGGTTGCAAAGGTTTCCCTTGTTGAAACAGATCTCAATGTTCTCAGTGAATTCCTTAAGCGTGTTTCTCCAATATACGAAGGTTTACTTTCACCGTATTGTAGGTGAAAACTGTCTAAACTCCTGGACAAGGGACAAAGCAAGTGGAACAGATGAACCAAAAGATACTTCTACTATTTGATTTTGAAGAAAAGAATCACAGGAGATGGGGGACATCAGAAAAATTTCAAACACACACAGAAAACAGATAAAAAATAGTATAGTTGACAACCCAACAGCCATTTAACTGCAATATTTCCTAAATGATTAGCTGGTAATTATTTAATATTAGAAGAGAACTAGAACTAACCCTGGTCTATAGACAATACATAGAGAAATGACACAATGATGTGAGTGATTGTTTACTAAAGGAAAAAATAGTTCACTGATGATGAATTGAAGTAGCCTTTCCTTTGTAATTGTATGATTTGAAGAGTGATCTAATGAATGTTATAAAAAATAAATGAGGGGAGAGAAACTCAACCATGGAGAGAAAATGGACAGTGAATGAAGTACCAAAAAACAAACTAGCGAATGCAATCATAGTTAAAATAAAACCATCTTCAAAAGTAGTCATAACTCAACCAAATGGCACTATATTTTCTACAAACCCAACTTCTTTTCACTTTTGAAATATTCAATTTGTGTTAGTTCCTACACACAAAAAGGTCTCAAACTCCTGAAATGGATAGAATTACAGGACTACAGGTTATAGTATTTTTGTGAATCTAAAGCAATTATGAAGCATAACCAAGTAGCAAACACAAACACTTGATGAAACTACTAACGGTCACAAAAACTTTGGAAGTTAGTAGTGCAGAGAGAGAAAGTGAGAGAAGTCAATTCTGGCAAAGTGAGAGAAGTCAGTTCTGGCCTAAAAAATCCCTTTCAACTACTTCCCAACTTCCCAAATGCAGTTTAACCCCTTGAAAATGACCATAACTGACTCAACTTACAGTAAAAAATCAAATTGAGTGAACATATGGCAAGTGGGTTCAATTCCTTTTACCGTAGAAAACTATAATACAAGTTCTTTCACTACTTAAAACCCAAATTCCACAACCACAGTTATGCAAGAAGAAGAACAACAACAAAAATGCCTCTTAAACTCCAACAAGAAGTACAACAGAACTTGAATTCCAAAAGGGAACTTAACTTACCTCACTACTTCCATGGCTGAATTGAGTGAGCTAGAAATTAGGAAACACAAAGAATGAAGCTGATTTTGAGGTGCATCCGGAAGGCAATTTAAAGCTTTAGGCAGTAGCTATGTAACAAGTTTCCAAAGCGAGCCACCATAATCGACTACAAATAGAAATCAAAATGAATGAGTAATCAAAGTAATATTCAGTATATCTGAAGAAACAAACATAATTATTCTGATAAACCCTGCATAATTATTCTGAGATTATAAAGATGATGTTTAAAATTGTATTCAATTCATTTTAAAAGGTTAACCATGAAAAGAAAAGGAAGAACAGTGGAGACCATGAACTACTAAAGGCATGCAGTTTTTCAATTTTTCATAAATATTATAACAAATAATAATCTACTGTTCTCATAAATTTATATGAATTTATGAAATTCCAAATGGGTTTTCAATTTTTTAAAATAGATTTTCGAGGTTGATACAACATTTTCAAATTTTGAAAAACATCAAAATATTAATTAAGATTGGGAATAAATATAGAATCTGGGTGTTTATCTTGTTCGAAATTTAAATCGAATCTTGGTGTTAACTAAGATAGAAATTTAACTTAAATACCTCAAATATAATAGAACCTCAACGTTATTTTACATGGTTGCAGGGATAGGGGTGCACTTAGGTACGCATATTAGCACGAGGAAGATAAAAACCTTCATCAGAAGCCGAGTAACGTCTGCCATTGTGGATACACACTCCTCTGTTAAATTTTCTACACCAGATTTTACATCTTCTCTAATCTGTGAGATGATTCAAACATAAGACCATATTAGTTTTTCATATTACAGAAAAATGTCATTTGACCACCCAAATTAAGAAAAAAATATACCAAAACCCCCATAATCACACCACGTAAACTACCTTAACAACACAATCAGACAACCCAGGGATGGAATTCTCAGGAACGGTCTCTGGAGGAGGCTCTTCAACTTAGTCGGCGAGGGTTTGGAATCGGGAACCATGGAGTTGGGAATTTGGGATCTGACGGTAGAAGCATTTTCTTTGGAAGAGGACATAGGTTTCCGAGGGGTCTTCCGCCCTTGATTCCGGCGCCGTTAGCGCTAGGAATAGAAGATGGCAGTGGATCGGCGAGATGGGTATTTAGCAAGATAGGGTTTCTTGGGTGGATGCTTCATTTTAGAGAATGGAAATTGAGAGAAAGGAAGAGTGAAGATTCTGAGGAAGACGAAGGAGACAAGAGAGCGAGGAGAAGGGAAGGAGGAGAGAGGGGGGAGAGGAGGGAGATGTTGCCGTTGAGAAGAAAGATGAAGAAATTAGAAATGAGAGAGCGAAGTTCTTTTTTTGAAATTTGAAATGGAGTAATCTGACTTCTACTGTGTACAAAATAAAGCATTTATTTGTAGTATTATTCCATTTTCTACTGTACTTCTTTTTTCTTTGTATTTGGATATATAGGATTGATTTTTTATTTCTTTTTTCAAATCAAATTATCAATTCTGAATATTCTTATTCTTTTAGTTTTGGAAATAATTTTCATAAAAAATTTCACCAATAAAACATTCTTTCTAATTGGTTTGAGACAAATTCACACAAGTACATATTAATTTTATAAATACATCATTTTTCTCAAAAAAAAAATATTTTAATTATTATAATAAACGTTAATTGATTTTTTATATTCGTGAATGTCTAGGTAAGTTAACGCACATCGACTAATAAATAGTTATTGGTATTAGAAGATGTGAATCACAAATATTGTTTGCAAACTAATTACAATATGTTCGACTTATAATATAATTAAATAATTAACCTACTCATGTTCGATTTAGAACATATTTAAACAATCAGTCTACTCATCAAGTCATAAGTTCCTCTATTCTACTCAACACATCGACTATCTTTTATCTCTTTCAACCCTTTTACCATTTGATCAAATATATAATAAAACTGTAAAGCTAGAATTAACAATCGAATTTATATGGTTTCGATATAATTTGAAACGGAATTGAAATCGCTTTATTTATAAAGGATATAAAAAAAACTATTATATTTTAGGATTAGGTTTTTTTTATCTATTTTCTTACGTTGAATCTACCCTATCTCCCACAACTGATCACGAATCACAATCGAATCCATTTCCCATAATGTTTAACTTTAAACTCACACTCACAGCTTCGCTCCTCCAACCATATGATGAGATTAAAAGGCTAAATATTTCTAGACAGAGCTAATTAATATTCGTTAACTAAATATAAATATCTATTTTACATATATTTATAATAATTATTGATTTATTTTCTCAAAATGTGGAATGGTGATCACCCGGGGATGATTTATTTGTATATAGAAACCATTATTTTAGAGATATGGACTCTTTTACGTTAGAAATCAAAAGCAAAAGTAATAGAAAGTGAATTAATTTTATTATTCTTTTTATATTTATGTTAAACAGTATACCATCTCTTCTTTTTCCCACTCTCATCGCCTTCAACTCCCTCCATTTCGACCTCCAAACATTAAGAAACCGCATAGCAATGCGAACAGAAAAAGTACTTCCTTCTCTGTCCTGCCTTTCGATCTTTCTCCCCCTCCAATCGATGAGGACCTCCTTGTGAGTCTTTTTCCTCTATTTAGTCCAATTTGTTGTTTTACTACCCAAGTTCATTGCTGAAATTCTTTATGCTGATTTGATTCTGGGGTTACGAAGTGAACTGAGATGTATTTTTAATTCATGAATTGAAGACAGATGCATTCATTTACGAAAGAGGGAACAAAGGACATAAAGTGTGCTGGTAGGCTTGATTTAAGAGAAATGATTTTTTTATTCTTGTTTGGTGAGAACTTGCATTGTATTACTTTTGGAGATTGAGAACGGTCCCTCACCCGAGATTACAGTGGGTTGAGATTTGGGGTATGTGTTTTCAGTTATGGAGTTGGGGTCCACTGAAAGAAGGTTAAAGAAGGGTTTTGGAATAAGAAGAAAGGGGTGGATATTTTATGGTTAAATCACCAATAAGAGGAGAGGGGCGCTCTAGAACACGCCATTACTGGTTCTTCATTTCTTTGTGCACTTTACTTTCTGTTTTGATATCATGGCTTGTTTAGTTGCATCGTAATGGTTGAAGACTTTCGTTAAATTCCAATATAATTTAGTATCAGGAAGTTGTTCCCCTGTTTTTGAGCTATCTTGCTTGTTGGGACCTAACAATGTCCTATTAGAGAAGTTTCTTGTTCTGTTACTCACTTAGCTTGGGATTTTTCTACCCTATTTTTTAATTTCATAGATCAATAAAACTGTTCCTTGACTAGAAAAAGAAAAGATATATATTGCAAATGAGTTGATGTTTTCATATTTTGTTGTTAATTGTTAGGTCGTGGATCTTTCTGTCTACTTGTCTTTTTTCATGTTCTATTACTTTTGAGTCCACTCTTAATAGAATGCTTATAAAAGTTTTCCCACCCTTCTTTAAAGCATTCCACATATAATAATTGAGATTCATGGCTGCTTCATGGTGTATTTCTAGGCCTCCAATATTGCTGAAATACTCATGCAGGGTTTAAAAGTGGAACTCGGCGTGAAAGTTAGTTAGTTAGTTAGCATTGGGTGGATCACAAAGAGAACGCGTGGGAGTGAGTGTGGTCAATATATATAATAACATGTTGTGTGTTGGGAAATTTACCGTTTTTTCGTGTAGAAAAGTAGTTGTGAGAGTGTGACACACGCAAGTATACTCATCGTGTTTAGAATGTTCAGTATACTAAAACGGTCAAGAGAAAAAACTCAATCGGCATCCTTGACGTTGGTTTGGTTGAGAGAAAATGTGGGGGAAGATAGTGGCCTTCCTCCTCATTGCTTTTCTCATCTTCTTTCCTTTTTCTGAATCCTTCTGATATTCATCCAAAGGCATCGAACGCCCTTGCTGGCATTCAATCTAAGAAAAACTTAGCTGTATCTGAGCAAGTTGTCTGAGAGTGCTCGGATGACAAGGTTTGTTCGGAAGCCAGTAGAGATGAAGAACTGGAATGCCCTTACGGTACTTTGTGCAGGGAATTTTCTTGTCAGCAAGGAACCTCCTCATTGTCCAATTTTGCTTGACTTTGAGCTTAGCAAGAAGTTAGCAACCACCATGGAACAACCACTGGCAAAGACGTTTTTAGCCACTGCAGAGGTTTGGATGACATTATTGTTTTCTTCACATTTATCTTCTACCGTTTGATCTGTTCATTTAGTATAAATACAATTATCAATGAAGGTTCTTCATTTGTCACTCTCTTAAGTGCAACATTGCAAGATTGAAGACTTACTGATGTTGACACTATGAATATGCAGTGTACTAATATTCAAAATACCATCATCGTTACTAAATTACATATTGTAAACAGAAAACTGTCTGCATTTTACTCTTCCAATGTTGACAGTGTTTTGGTTTTACAAGATTATATATGAACAGCTTACTATCCGATTCATTAGTTGTTGTGTTTCCTTTACAAATGTATGAGTTGTGTATTGTCAACTTCATTTTATTTTAACTTGGAATTGGAAGAAAAACTAGAGGGGTTTTGACATAGATGTGAAGAAGAAGAAGTTGGAACAATTGGATTATTTTGAGTTGGGACTGTGTATGATTTCAAGAAATTTTTAAAGGACTGAAACACACTTGGGATTGAACTTCACTTTAGAATTTTCTTTTGTTCTCTTTTTTAGTCCTTTAATAGTGAAGAATTATTGATGAGATTATGATTTGGATAGATATCTTGGTCACCTTTCTCGAGTTCAATCATGAGTCCATTGATTTCACTACTTTTTCTTTGCAAATTTCAGACAAAGATGTTGCCTTTTTATAGACAACAAACATGAACTATGATTTGGGAGATTTATTTAATTAGTGTAAGTTTTCTGACGATTCTATGTTCTATTTTATTTTTACGTTTAGTATTGAATCACATCTCCTCTCTTTATGTCTTTATCTTGCGTGCCTGTGTTTTGTGAGAGATTTTTATTAAATAAGGGTTATGTTTTTCCATATGTTGTTAAACTGTGCCAGGATATTCGACAAGTCTGTTTGTACGCTGCTCTACTGATCTTTTTTAATAGTATTACATTTTGTAAACTATATATTGTGATGGGGTTTGATTAATTTTGTTGGAATTTGATTCCTTAGGTGGTTTGCTTAACTTGCAACACAGAACATGTGGAATACTCTGTCCATGTTTTATCCATGTTTTAGTTTATTTGTCATGGCGAATAAAGGATGAAATACTAGTCATAAAATAAAAGAAATTGGTAACGTATTGGACATGTTCAACACAGTGGATGATGCTAAAAAAGTAGTGTAGTTTTTCCAATGTTTCTTCACCTTCTGAAAAGCCAAAGATGAAATGTTATTCAAGTATGTACTTTGAAGTGGTTTCATTTCAATTGATAATCACTGTACTTTGCAGTTCCTCGATAGAAATACTGTGAATCCATAAACAAAACAGTCAAAAGGAAAACGCGGACAGTGATGGTTGGAAATGTTGCCCTTGGTAGTGAGCATCCGATTAAGATTCAAACCATGACGACAACTAACACAAAGATGTTGCTGGAACAGTTGAACAGGTTCTTTTATATTTGTTCTATTTTGGCTGTGTTTTCATTTCCGAATCCCTTCATCATGACATCAGTAGGTTTCCTTTTTCAAACTCTACTCCAAGATAGCATAATTTCATTAGAACAGTGCTTGATGTATGCACCTTTACTAACCTTCTCTAGAGTTCTAGTTTCTAGGTAGGCATCTGTATTTGACTGATCTTTTAGTTCTTCACAAATTTCTTTCAAGTCATAGTGGTTAGGTTGATGTCCTACACAAAGGAATTTACAATACACATTTTAGACGCCATATGAATGTGGGGCATGTTGTAAATGCTTTCCGTTGTGCAGGATGGTTTGGGTGACACTATTAGAGTTTTGCTTACATGCTTTCTGTTGTGCAGGATGGTTTGGGTGACACTATTAGAGTTTCGCTTACAGAACCACCAGAGAAGGAGATAGATCCTTGTCGAAGGCTCACAACCCTTGGTATGAATTATGCTACCAGGCAAGTGATTGATGTGGTTAGTGACAAGACTTGTTGTAGTTTCATTATTTACGACAATGCTCATTGTTGTATTTAGTTTCTTTGTAAAAATATATTACCAAGATTTAGTTTCTACTTTGCTTGAATTTGTCCCTTTAAGGAAGTTCGATAGATTTCGTGTACTTAGTTTCTTTGTAAAAACATTATCTATGTTATTGTTATATATGAAAGTTCTTATTTATATGTGTACTAGTTTTTTGTTAAAATAAAATCAGTAGATAAAAATTATGTGTAATGATAGAATCAAGTGACAATATAAAAGTTGTAATTTGTTTGTAATTTATTCTAATATGCAGGCATTAGTCTTTTTTATTATTTAAAAATCGTCAAGAGTATGAGAGCACAATACAATAACAAAAAATATAATTGAATTTCAATTTTTTTAAAAAAAAAATTGAAACATGCTTGACGGTTTTTAAAGCATAAAAAATACATTCTTTATGGTTTTAAAATGTCATAAACAAGTCATTCTTGACGGTTTTTCAATGTCATGAACAATCAATTTTTTGACAATTTTTAAATATAATACTCATTTTTTTTTACAGTATTTAAATGTCGAGAACACTCATACTCTTGACTGTTTTTAACAGTCCTAAAAATTTGTATATTTGACATTTATAAAGTGTCAACGTTCACTATTCTTGACGTTTTTATCAACCGTCAAGAACTTTGACTTTCTTAACACTGGCACGCATCTACAAGCGCTTTTGCCCCAAAACAATGTGCCAAGCCAACTATTTCTTTAATTGGAAGAACAGAAGCTGCAATGAAAAAAAAAATCAAATCATATCGAATTCCACTATGTGCATAGAGTTATTATTAGAAAGATATTAAGAGTAACCAGATACAGATCAAGAGAAGGAAATATGTCTGACAGTTCTTTCTGTTCTTCATTCATTAGACTTTATTATTTTGATTCACCTGCACACCTTTCCACTAGAAGTGTGATAACTGAAGTAATATGATAACACTTCAGTTTGAAATATTTACCTACTACTCGCTTTATTTGAGTAATGTTTACAAAATTGAAAGGTAAAAAAAGGAAATAGATTATAAAAATGCTAAGTATCAAATATTCACATTTGAGACATGATGGGTAACCACGAGCTTTGTTTTTGTTGAAAACATTTCTTTTAACTCTAGTAAGTTTGGACATCATGTTCACCTAAACTTACAAACTTCAGAACAACACCAGTCCTTTCAGCTACAAGTTGCCAAGGAACAATGGCACTATGATGTTCAGCAACCGTAAGTATGATTTGCACTGAAAGAAAAGATTGTTACAGTTTAAACTTAAAGTTAAAGCAGTATGTGGCTACACACGTTTAAAAAGATAATGGATGCACCTTCATGATGTAGGAATGTAAAACACTTTCATTAACTCAAATATGAAATCAAAATCTTCACAAAGAGAACCCTAAAGCCTACACCTTGGCAAATCTACAAGAATGCAAACAAGTACAAAATGTAAGCCCATTGAAATTTAGATATTAGAAATGAGAGAGAGCTAATAGTCCTGACGGTTTGATAAAACTTTGTTAGTAGTCCCTATGATTTCATAAAAAATTCATAAGTAGCCCAATCATAGGACTAAATTCTAACTTTCTTCCAACCAAAGGAATTAAATTTGCTATGTAACCCCACGTGGAGAATACCATATTGTCTCACAGAGTCAATGCTTATACGTGCATTAAATAGTACATATATAGAAGAAAATCACTTGCGCTAAACTACTAAGATCGATGCAGTGGCCTAACAAGCTACGCAACTCATCTTCCAATTTCAGATTCGCTAGGCCCCAAGAATAAGCCACTAGATTGATAGCTTCAGTTGCATTCCTAGTGAAGAAGATCTCCTTAGCATCTCCAACATTGGTAAAGGACGCAACTTTCTTCCTTGCCCGCTCATACTCATCAGTTGCTTTTGCACTACATTTATAAACGGTTTCAAATCAGATAGACATCGTTTTCATTCACGTTTCATACCAAAGTCTAAATAATCTACCTCAAAGAGTGTATGCCACGATGCACATTTTAGTTGTAAGCCTCATAATAATTCAGCAAAGTTGTGATGCATGTTATTAAAAGTCTGGATCTTTAATAGCATTTTATAAAAGCTATAAAAAGTATGCATTTTGATAGCATTTTGGAAAAGTTATAAAAACAACTTTTTAATAGCGTCTTCTATTTATGTGATTTATGATGGCACATTTTTAAAGCTAGGAAAACGTTTCACAGCAAGTTTAAAAAGTTGTTGATTGATAGCTTCAGAACCATCCCTTCCATCATCCTCTGTGGTTCCCAAAACTTAGAGAATCGAAAAAGCTTTGGATGAATGGATTTGGTATCGATGACGCTACTATTCATTCCATTTCATACTGTTCCGTATAAATACATCTTTTTTTCTTTTTTTATTTTTTATTTTCAAATACAATGTGTGAACTAAAATATGTACAAAATATCGATCTCTAGACAAGTAACTAGCATAGATAAATAGTTGGTTGATATTGATATACGGTATAGGATCTATTACATCTAGACTATGATATTTTATTTTATTGTTATTTTTATTAATTTTAGAAATTTTGTAATTTAAATAATTCTCCTTTTTTTTCTTTACATAAAAATATATTTTCATGTGTTTTCTTTTATAGAATTTGAACTATGGTTGTGATTGTTTACTTCTAAATTTTAATTTTTAGGATGTAACGTAAATTCAAATAGAGGAAGGACTTTTTCTTCTTTTCATATATCTTTAAACGAAAAAAAAAATACTAGGTACAATTCTATTACATTTATTTTGGAAAATATCCATAAATATAAAAAACTACTAAAATATTCATGGTTCGTATAATAAAGCTCATAAAGTTATCAATTTTTAAAATATTCTAGGTTTTCTCTTACGTCTTTCTTCTTCTCTTCGCTTTGAATTTTTTCTATGGTCTTTCCTCCACGATTTCTTTCCACGTATTTCTTCTTTTCCTCTTTCTTTTTTATGTCGTTTAAATTAGATTTGGGTCTTTCTATCTTCTTTCTTCTTTTTCTCTTTTTTTTTTTCGCTGCGATTTCTGTCCACTACAAGAAAAAAGGTCTATGATAGCTCGCTCAAAACGCCATCATTGACATTTTATAGCATTTTACCAAAAGTCGTGACGCATGTTATTAAAAGTCTGGATCTTTAATAGCGTTTTATAAAAGCTATAAAAAGTATGCATTTTGATAGCATTTTGGAAAAGTTATAAAAACAACTTTTTAATGGCGTATTCTTCTATTATGTGATTTGTAATTGCGCTTTTCTAAAGCTATGAAAACGTTTCACAGCAAGTTTAAAAAGTTGTTGATTGTTTATAGTAGCATTTTTTTAACAAATATAAACGTCTAGTCATACCTTTAAATAAAAACTATAATAATGTAGTATTTTCACATATTTTATCTATAATATACTTTTTCAAATATCAATATTCAATTCCCAACATCAACATATAATATTCATGCCAGTTATGTGAATGAAATCTATTTAAAAGGCTATTGTTTATATCTCATACATTGTTAGCTAATAAAATGTCAAATAACAAAAAATGATCCTTATAATCCAGAAAGAGTCTGTATCATCAAAATGTTATTTATGTTATTTTCATAAAAGATTCGTATCGTCCTACGCAAAATGCTATTTGTGTGATTAGATATATATTCTCACAAAAGATAGTCACTAATATCATTCAACCCAACACAATCATTAACTGACCATCTGTTGGTTACAAAATTTATTCAAATTTATTAGAATATATAAATCAAGTTATTCGGGAGCTTCTTGGCACCATTCATCAATAATGGGATTAAAGTCATACTGTGGCTCTGCCCAATCTATCCAATCAACAATCGCCTTTGCATTCTTCAAGTCCTACAAATAGTCATCATATGCAGATCAATCAGACAGAAGGCTCAACGAATATCTCGATCTAACGTCTTAAAGTCTACCAAACATGCTAACTGAAAACTAATGAACACATTAACAGAGATGGTTATAGAATAAAACCAGATAGCATCTGAAATAGATCAAGTAAAACCTTAGACAGAGGAAGATTGATCTTAACAGCATCAGTCACAGTAAACTCTCCATTTAAAGTTTTTGAAGCATCGGCAACATATGATCCACCAATGAAAGATGCCTAGATAGAGATTAAAAAGAAATTAGAACTTGTCGATGAATATGTAAAAATATAGGCATCTAGTAATACAATTAAAGTCTTGATTCACGACTTACAAACTCTCTAATATCTTCATCAGTAAAATCAGACAATGGTTCATTCAAAGGAACAACAGAAACTTCATCCTCGCCTGCTAATAACAAGGATTAGAAAGGCCAGAGGGCAACTGAAAATATCTGGGAGGAAATCAAACCAATAATGATTATTTTAGAAACTGCAAATATCACATAAAAAAACAATATATAATACAACGACAGAATATTGCATAGTCACAGCTTGATCATTAACTATGACGAAATTTTAGATGCTGCCTTTTACGCAGAATCAATTCTTGCAGGAAATAGAAATCTTGACTGCTTTACAGTAGGAAAGGTCAGTAAGGTTAAGCACAACACCACTGACATTTCAATCCCAGATTTTTCTTTTAAATTAGTCTGTGATGCAAAAGTGAAATGTAGCAGATTACTGAATGGTCGGTTAACGTTATTTGTATTATTAATGGCTGGCTATGTAAATATCAGGAATTTCTAAAACTAGAAAGATGTCACTTGTATATGGTATACCATATTATTAGACTTCCTATGAAAGCTTCTGCAATTCTCCATTTCTTTGCTTCAGCTGGTTTAGACATCATAAAGATTAATGCAGCCTATGCAGGTTCCAATTTCGATTTACAAACATGTTGTGACACCTATATCCTGATTAATATGCTCGTCTGAACTCTAAAAAACAGAAAATATATAGCATCCTGAATCAATGACGAAAATATATACATGGTCTTGTAACTTTATACTAGAGAACTGGAACTTTCATAGCATAGACAACAATACAATTTTCAATTTCATTTACTACACAGACCAAATTCTCCTTTAGTTTCAAGCATAAAACTGAACGAGGCCTATCAAGCGGATTTGGTATGAAAATCCCATTCAGCTGCAAAAGGCATTAATAACATGATCAAAACCTTAAAGTTGCAGATATACGTAAAGTTTGAGAAAAAAAACAAAAAACAAGCAATTGACATAGAATTCTAGTTCAAGAAACACAAATTTACTTAAAAGAAGTTTGAAACTCAATGACCTTGGATGAACTTGACTTCAAATACAAACTTGGATTCCACAACCTAAACAAAAATACAAAAAATAGTACAAACCTTGAATTAAGTGGAACCTTGATCTTTTTTCCATCTTGTTGAGCACCCATGATCGATGAATCAAGCTCCACAGAACCATTACTCACATGCAAAAACTACAAAGCCCATATCAGAAAACTTCAAAACAAAATTAAGTTACACGTGAGGTCTATTTGAATTATGATGAGTAGGCTAACAAGTACTGTGAAGAGTATATAATCAAGAGTTGGTGAGGTTTTGAAGCCAAAATGGGAGAAGTTACAGCAAATTAACTCTGTATAAGAACCTTCATGTCATGTTAAACAAAATCAAGTGATCATTGTCATCCCGTGGGGAAAAAGAAAAAAAAACACAAAAGATGAAGAAGAAGAATAAGAAGTTCCACTCGTGCATTAGCTCACCTCATCAAACAACCCTTCATATGTCAACTGAGAACACATGGGAGTGACCATGTCCACCTGCAAAGCAGAAATGTCCAATTCTAAACAACAGGGGCAGTTGAATAGAATGGGCAAATAAGTTATTCATGTTTTGAAATAAATATAACTTTCATATCGCTGTCAATAGATTTCCAAAAGTAATTGAAAAATTATAGCATATACAAATCAAACCACGTTACATAATGACATTCACAGCAGAATATGATGGAGTTCAATGAAACTTTACCTCCCTAAATATAAGAATGAGTGTATTTATCTCTGGCACAACCATCTGAAATAAAATGAATATATCAATCCTTGCATAAATTCTTTAAAGGAAATTGAAAAGAGAGAGAACGGGGTGCCTTCAAGTTCAACATTTACATCATTTGAGTTAATAGGTTCCTTTGTTTGCAAATGATTTAGAATGTCAGCAACACGTACTGATGCTCTCCCTTTGGCCCTCACATTTGGTATTGCCCCAAAGGAAAACTAACATACACAGCCAAATGATTATCCCATGATTACACATTTATTCAGAAATATAAAAGAGTGAACATAGCATTTTGCAGTACCAGATGTGTACTTATAATACCAAGCGATTAGGTAGAGGGCTCTGCAATGGCTCCAAAAGCTGACAGCTCCAAAAGAAAACTAACATTCCAACTAACCATTCTCCTTAGAAAAGTTGTCGGTTGGAACTTGTTACACTATTAACAGAACATGAATGTTGAACCATGAGTTAGAGATAAGATAAAAGAGACTAACTGACAAAATCAAGTGATCATTGTCATCCCGTGGGGCAAAAAAAAAACAAAAAGACGAAGAAGAAGAATAAGAAGTTCCACTCGTGCATTAGCTCACCTCATCAAACAACCCTTCATATGTCAACTGAGAACACATGGGAGTGACCATGTCCACCTGCAAAGCAGAAATGACATTCACAGCACCAGATGTGTACTTATTATACCAAGCGATTAGGTAGAGGGCTCTGCAATGGCTCCAAAAGCTGACAGCTCCAAAAGAAAACTAACATTCCAACTAACCATTCTCCTTAGAAAATAAACAAGGTAATGAAACTATTAGATTAAAAGTTGTCTGTTGGAACTTGTTACACTATTAACAGAACATGAATGTTGAACCATGAGTTAGAGATAAGATAAAAGAGACTAACCGACAAAATCAAGTGATCATTGTCATCCCGTGGGGCAAAAAAAAAAAAAAAACAAAAGACGAAAAAGAAGAATAAGAAGTTCCACTCGTGCATTAGCTCACCTCATCAAACAACCCTTCATATGTCAACTGAGAACATATGGGAGTGACCATGTCCACCTGCAAAGCAGAAATGACATTCACAGCACCAGATGTGTACTTATTATACCAAGCGATTAGGTAGAGGGCTCTGCAATGGCTCCAAAAGCTGACAGCTCCAAAAGAAAACTAACATTCCAACTAACCATTCTCCTTAGAAAATAAACAAGGTAATGAAACTATTAGATTAAAAGTTGTCGGTTGGAACTTGTTACACTATTAACTGAACATGAATGTTGAACCATGAGTTAGAGATAAGATAAAAGAGACTAACCGACAAAATCAAGTGATCATTGTCATCCCGTGGGGCAAAAAAAAAAAAAAAAAGAAAGACGAAGAAGAAGAATAAGAAGTTCCACTCGTGCATTAGCTCACCTCATCAAACAACCCTTCATATGTCAACTGAGAACACATGGGAGTGACCATGTCCACCTGCAAAGCAGAAATGACATTCACAGCACCAGATGTGTACTTATTATACCAAGCGATTAGGTAGAGGGCTCTGCAATGGCTCCAAAAGCTAACAGCTCCAAAAGAAAACTAACATTCCAACTAACCATTCTCCTTAGAAAATAAACAAGGTAATGAAACTATTAGATTAAAAGTTGTCGGTTGGAACTTGTTACACTATTAACTGAACATGAATGTTGAACCATGAGTTAGAGATAAGATAAAAGAGACTAACCTTGAGGACAAGGTGGCTCTTCTCCATGGGGGTATTGCTAGGCCTCCAACTACCCAAGTTTATCATAGAAAGAGGAAGAAGGGTAAAAAAGGCATTTCAGCATAGACAAAATGGTAGTTGGAATGGCCAGTGGTCCCAAGGGCACGTGGCATCAGTAAAAGGAGTTTATATATAGGGGAGCGTTGTAGCTAGGGTTAGGCATTGGAATGTTTGGAATGTTTTTATTGGACAACCTAGTTCATTTGGGAGAGAACAACCCTCTCATTTGGCTGTAATTATTTTGTGAGAACGTTTTGTAATGAAGTTATAGAGTACTGTGTGATAAGTTGTTCTTGTGCTGTGTTAGCTGTTAGCTTTGTGTGTGCTGGTATTATTTTAACAGGATTCTCGGGCCCTAACATTGGTATTAGAGCGAGTCGACAATCTAAGGAGGTGGAAGAAGATGACGCAAAAGATGATAGAGGATCGTTTAACCGCTTCAGAAGCAGAGATCGAGGCAATTAAACAAAAGGACCAAAGACTGCCACTTCTAGAGAAAAATTTAGAGAAGGTGCACGCCATGTTATCGGCGATTTACAAGGACCGCCAGAGACAGCTGGGAGGTTCGGAAATGACTGAGATAAGCATCGGAAAGAGGAAGCTCAGGAATGAAGACACGATCGAAGAGGAGGGGGAAGAAGGGGAGACGTCCTTGAGCGGGGAAACAGGGGCATGACAGGATAGGATCAAGTTCAAGAAATTAGAAATGTCGGTTTTTAACGGGGAGGATCCGGATGGATGGTTCTACAGGGCGGAACACTACTGCCAAATGCATCTCTTGAATGAAAGGGAAAAGCTGAAGATGGTCGTGCTTAGCTTGGAAGGGAAGGGATTGAGTTGGTTTAGATGGACAGAAAACCGCAACGGTTAAGATCCTGGAAGGAGTTGAAAGAAAGGATGTATAATCGATTTCGGAGTAGAGAACATGGAACTGCGTGTGCAAGATTTTTGGCGGTCAAGCAGGAAGATTCGGTGAGTGAATATCTGCAAAAGTTTGAAGAACTATCGGCGCCCCTACCAGAGATTGCAGGAGATGTTTTGGAGGGAACATTTACCAACGGTCTGGACCCAATAATTAGAAAAGAGGTATTCTCCATGAGGGTCGTGGGCCTTGAAGATCTGATGGAGGCGGCCCAACTCGCGGAAGAAAAGATTGAAGTGGCAAGGGGTGGCCCACACCCGTACCCGAAGGAGGCCACGAAAACAAACCCAAAACTAAGCCCAAAAAATTACGAAAGCCCGACCACGAAGATGGTGACCTTGCGGAGAAAGTTTTCCTCCATCCGTCAAATTCAAACGCATTTCTACCTAATACCGTGGGAGGGGGAGGCCGACGCGAACATCCCTTTTGACGGTGGACCGACTCTGAACTACAGGCGAGGAAGGAGAAAGGTTTATGCTATCGGTGTGACGAACCGTTCAGCAAAGGCCACCGCTGCAAGAACAAGGAGCTCCGACTGTGTGTGGTAGCCGACGACCTTGACGACGTAGAGATGGGAGAGATGGAAATCGAAGAAGGAATGGTTTAGGTCAGTCCCGTCGTCGAGCTGTCTCTGAACTCAGTGGTTGGTCTCACGGCTCCGGGTACGTTTAAGATTAAAGGAAAAGTGGAAGAACGGAAAGTCGTGGTGATGATCGATTGCGGGGACACACATAATTTCATCTCCCTAAAGCTGGTGGAGTTAAAAATCCCAACAACAGAGACGACCAATTATGGAGTCATCATGTGATCCGGCAAGGCAGTCCAAGGAAAAGGGACGTGCACGGGTGTTATCGTGGGGCTTCCCGGGTTAACAGTAGTGGATGATATTTTGCCGATGGAATTGGGAAACTTAGATATGGTTCTCGGAATGCAGTGGTTGCTTGCAAGGAGCGATGACAGTGGATTGGAAAGATTTAGCAATGACGTTCACCGTCGGGGGTACTAAAGTAATACTGAAGGGGGACTCGTCGTTGACAAGAATGGAAGTGTCCCTGAAGATGTTGATGAAGCAATGGCAGCCCGAGGATCGGGGATTCCTCGTGGATTTCAGGTCCATGGGTGTATCGAGGGCGGACCGACAATTAACGGTTAGTGAAGCAATTGAAGAGCTGCGACCGAAATTTGAACAGCTTGAGCGGAAATTTTCAGATGTATTCAATATGCCCTCAGAATTACCCCCAATGAGACAAGTTGACCACCGCATACAACTGAAGGAAGGTACAGAACACATTAATGTACGGCCATACCGTTACCCGCATGTTCAGAAGAACGAACTTGAGAAATTAGTGAATGAGATGCTAGACGCGGGAATTATTCGGCCAAGTGTCAGTCCATTTTCCAGTCCTGTGATCCTAGTGAAAAAAAAAGACGGAGGTTGGCGATTTTGTGTGGATTATAGGGCGTTGAATAGAGCGACAGTACCCGATAAGTTCCCAATTCCCATGATTGACGAGCTGCTAGATGAGCTGCACGGGGCAAGTATTTTTTCCAAAATAAATCTGAGGTCGGGGTACCATCACATCCGAGATCGGGGGAGGATGTAAAGAAAACGACTTTTAGAACGCACGAAGGGCATTACGAATTTCTGGTCATGCCGTTTGGGCTTACAAACGCACCGGCGACATTCCAAGCCCTCATGTACCAGGTTTTTCGACCTTATTTACGTAAGTTTATACTGGTGTTTTTTGATGATATCCTTGTGTATAGTAAGGATGCAGAATCTCACTTGGAGCACCTCACGGTGGTGTTTAGCCTACTAAGGGAGCATAGCCTTTTTGCCAACCGCAAGAAGTGCCATTTCGAGAAGGAACGCATCGAGTATTTGGGGCATTGGGTATCTGAAAAGGGGGTTGAAGCAGACCAAGAAAAAATCAGAATAATGCTGGAATGGCCGGTTCCGAAAAACGTGTGGGAGCTTAGAGGATTTCTGGGGCTGACCGGATATTATCGCCGATTTGTGGCAAACTATGGAGCCATAGCCACACCCCTCACACGCTCGACAAAGAAGAATAACTTCCGTTGGTCAGCGGAGGCCACGGTGGCATTCGAGAATCTGAAAAAAGCCACGGTTACACTGCCTGTCTTGGCCCTACCGAATTTCCAGCAACCATTTGAGATAGAAACCGACGCTTCCGGGTTTGGGTTGGGAGCGGTATTATCACAAAACAAATGACCGATTGCTTATTTCAGCCAAAAATTGTCAGAGGCGGCGAGAGAGAAGTCAGTCTACGAGGGAGAGCTGATGGTCATTGTGTTAGCAGTAGAAAAATGGCGACATTATTTGTTGGGGCATCGTTTCGTGGTGTACACCGATCAGAAGGCCTTGAGACACATCTTGGAACAGAGGGAGGTGATACCGGAGATCCACAAATGGTTGATGAAACTAATGGGTTTTGATTTTCAGATCTTTTACCGAGCGGGACCAGAAAACAAGGCGGCTGATGCGTTATCCCGCATCCCGATTGAGACTCAGCTGAACATTATTATAGTCCATTCCATACTTGATGTCGCTGTGGTGGAAAAGGAGGTCCAAGCGGATGACAAGCTCAAGGACATATTTGAGAAACTATTAGTGGACCCCGGGTGTGTGCCACGGTATTTAGTCCGACAAGGCCGGCTGTTTTATAAGGGCTGATTAGTCCTCCCGAAGACATCCAGTTTATTACAAACCATTTTACACACCTTCCATGATTCTGTGGTTGGGGGGCACTCCGGGCAACTACGTACCTACAAAAGAATAGTTGCTGAATTATATTGGGAGGGAATGAAAAACGACATCAAGTTGTACGTGGATCGATGTCATGTGTGTCAACAGAAGAAAACCCAAGCCTTATCGCCTGCCAGCCTGCTGCAGCCCCTACCCATTCCTAACCGAATTTGGGAAGATATATCGATGGATTTTGTGGAAGGCCTCCCACAATCCAGGAAGTTTGACTCGGTGTTAGTAGTGGTGGATCGCTTGAGTAAACACACACACTTCATCGAGTTGAGTCATCCATTCTCTGCCAAATAGTGGCTCTGGAATTTATCAAGGAGGTAGTGCGCCTCCATGGATATCCCCGTTCAATAGTATCCGATTGTCACCAACTGTTTTTTAGCCACTTTTGGAAGGAATTATTTCGCTTACAGGGGACCCAATTGAAAAGAAGTACGACGTATCATCCCCAAACCGACGGACAAACGGAAGTAGTTAACAAGTGCCTCGAACTATATTTACGATGTTTGTGTCAAGAGCGACCCAAAACATGGAGTGAAAAGCTAGCGTGGACCGAATATTGGTATAACACCAACTATCACGCATCGATCAAAACGACCCCCTACGCGGTGGTTTATGGACAGCCCCCACCCCCCATTTGTTCCTACGGTCAAGTGAGCACAACACCGAATGATTCGGTCGAATACCAGTTACAGAACAGGGATGAAACACTAGCAGTTTTGAAGCAACATTTACAACAAGCCCAGGAACAAATGAAGAAGTTTTTCGATGTGCACCGAAGGGAAGTAGTTTTTGACATTGGAGATTGGGTATATTTGAAATTACAACCCTATAGGCAGCAATCGGTAGCTAAGAGGCGCTGCGATAAGCTAACTCCTAAATACTTCAGACCTTATATGGTGTTGGGAAGAGTCGGCGAGGTAGCCTACTTGTTGGATCTCCCAGAGAATGCAAAAATACACCCAGTTTTCCATGTTTCGCAATTAAAAAGGGCAGTAGGTGATAAACACCGTATCCAACCGGACATATCTGCGCTTAATGATCAGATGGAGCTAGTTTTGGTGCCCGACCAGGTGACACAACTCCGCTGGAATGATGCCGAAAGGGACTGGGAGTACTTGGTTCATTGGAAAGATCAACCGAGTCATGAAGCCACATGGGAATCCTATGCAACGCTCGTGAACCAATTCCCCGATTTCCACCTTGAGGACAAGGTGACTCTTCTCTTAGGGGGTATTGCTAGGCCTCCAATTACCCAAGTTTATCATAGAAAGAGGAAGAAGGGTAAGAAAGGCATTTCAGCATAGACAAAATGGTAGTTGGAATGGCCAGTGGTCCCAAGGGCACGTGGCATCGGTAAAAGGAGTTTATATATAGGGGAGCGTTTAGCTAGGGTTAGGCATTGGAATGTTTGGAATGTTTTGAACGGACAACCTTGTTCATTTGGGAGAGAACAGTCCTCTCATCTAGCTGTAATCATTTTGTGAGAACCTTTTGTAATGATTGACTATTCCTATATAAATATATAAGTTCCATATTGCCTCATATTGTTATAGAGTGTTGTGTGATAAGTTGTTCTTGTGCTGTGTTAGCTGTTAGCTTTGTGTTTGCTGGTATAATTGTAACAGGATTCTCGGGCCCTAACATTGGTATCAGAGCGAGTCGACAATCTGGGAGGTGGAAGAAGATGACGCAAAAGATGATAGAGGATCGTTTAACCGCTTCAGAAGCAGAGATCGAGGCAATTAAACAAAAGGACCAAAGACTGCCACTTCTAAAGAAAAATTTAAAGAAGGTGCATGCCATGTTATCGGCGATTTACGAGGACCGCCAGAGACAGCTGGGAGGTTTGAAAATGACTGGGATAAGCACCGGAAAGAGGAAGCTCAGGAATGAAGACACGGCCGAAGAGGAGGGGGAAGAAGGGGAGACGTCCTTGAGCGTGGAAACAGGGGCATGACAGGATAGGATCAAGTTCAAGAAATTAGAAATGCCCGTTTTTAACGGGGAGGATCCGGATGGATGGTTCTACAGGGCGGAATACTACTTCCAAATGCATCTCTTGAATGAAAGGGAAAAGCTGAAGATCGCCGTGCTTAGCTTGGAAGGGAAGGGATTGAGTTGGTTTAGATGGACAGAAAACCGCAAACGGTTAAGATCCTGGAAGGAGTTGAAAGAAAGGATGTATAATCGATTTCAGAGTAGAGAACATGGACGGCGTGTGCAAGATTTTTGGCGGTCAAGCAGGAAGGTTCGGTGAGTGAATATCTGCAAAAGTTTGAAGAACTATCGGCGCCCCTACCGGAGATTGCAGAAGATGTTTTCGAGGGAACATTTACCAACGGTCTGGACCCAATAATTAGAAAAGAGGTATTCTCCATGAGGGTCGTGTGTCAAGGGCATAATTGTCCAAGGTTTTATTTACCGATGGCCGTATGCCCGAATACCACCAAATCACTTTATCTTTATGTCTTGAAAGTAGTTTAGGTTAATTCTTTCGTTTAGGTGTCGCCGAGTCATAGTATGACATTTCGGCTTTTTCATATGCAAGTCTGCCAAGGCCAAAATTCTCAATATGTACTATGGGGGGTACATGACTAGTCCGACCCCTGCCCAAGCCTTGTCGCACTCTTTGCAAGTTAAGCTATTTTCTTTGTAATTGACAGTCTTCAATGCTTTCTTTATGATGTTTTCAACTATTTAATTTCTCTCTCCCGTTTTATAAAAACATTTTCTTAAGAACGAGGAGGGAGGCTACATCATACCGCGAGTTTGTCGCGGATTCCGAATTTCGAACGGCTGACTTGTTGATCGAGCTAAACAAGTGCAGCACAATCGTGTTGAAAAGTTACGATTGTGACAAGTGGTATCAGAGCCAAATTGGCTAATTGACGATAAGACCGAAACATGTCATCGTCGAACCCACCGGGCAAAGCCCAGAAAGACCGACTAGTAGAGCTAGAAGAGCAGATGCTCTACCTAGTCGAAGTTCCCGACTCCATCCGTTACTTGGAGTCTCGTCTCGATGAAATTTCCGAGAAAACTAATACGATCGATGTGGTAGCTGGCCGTGTCAAAGGGTTGCCGATACAAGAGTTGTTGGCAAGAGTTGACACCCTAGAAGAAAACACAAACGCCAGAAGAACTGTTAACTACGAACATGGGGACAGTTCATTAGGCTTTGCTGCCCACATGCAAGAACGTGTCAGCGAGCTAGATAGCTCTCAAAAGACACTATTAGAGATGATAAACGACATGTCGGAGGATTTTAGAGTCACCCTCGATGTCGTTAGGAATGAAATCGCAGACGTGAACGCGAGGCTGAATCTCACGATGCGAGCAATGGAAAACCAAGCTCCAGCTGGAGGAGCAATTCCGGTTAGCAGAGTAAAGATCCCGGAACCAAAGCCCTTCTGTGGGGCAAGAGATGCAAAGGCTTTAGAGAATTATATTTTCGACCTTGAACAGTACTTCAAGGCTACAAACACCGTCACCGAGGAAGCCAAAGTGACATTGGCAACGATGCATCTGTCTGAAGATGCCAAGTTGTGGTGGAGGTCCCGATATGTGGACATACAGGAAGGGCGTTGCACAATAGATACTTGGGATGCCCTGAAGAGAGAACTTCGCTCGCAATTCTTCCCCGAGAATGTGGAAATCCTTGCTCGGCGAAAGTTGCGCAATCTAAGACACACTGGCGAGATTCGGGAGTAAGTGAAACAGTTCGCGGGGTTGATGCTAGACATCCGCGATATGTCAGAGAAAGACAAAGTTTTCTGTTTTGTTGAAGGGCTGAAACCGTGGGCAAGGGCCAAGTTGTATGAACAAAGGGTCCAAGACCTCACGTCAGCGTATGCAGCAGCCCAACGATTGTTCGATCTGACAAGTGACTCTCAAGATGTGAGACGTCGCCAAAGTTTCTCACCTGGAAGGAACAGGAATAGTCGTCCGAGTTCTCCCAAAGCTGTAGGGGGAGACGAATGTTCAGGTAAAAACCGCAGATCTCACCAGTCAAACACAGGGAACACATGGCAAAGGTCGAATAATCAAAGCCCACCCAAGCACCGCCTGAGTTGTTTCGTATGTGGTAGGCCACATATGGCAAAAGAATGTCCAAATAAAGTCGACTTTCATGCGTTTCAGGCCTCATTAATCGCGGATTCAGATGATAAGCCAAATCAAGCTGAGGATGAAGCGGGTCTGATAGATGGAGGTGAAAGAACTCGAATAGGGGCCATAAAATATCTGTGGTCTCTCCAGAAAAAGTCAGGGGAGAGAAACGTACCCACGAAAGGGGGCTTATTATATGTTAACACCTGGATCAATCAAAAGCAGACGAAAAGCACTATGATTAATTTCGGTGCAACCCATAACTTCATAACAGAGGTAGAGGCCAGACGTTTAAGACTCCGTTGGGAGAAGGACTCAGAAAGAATGAAGGTCGTGAATTCCATTGCCCTACCCGTCTTCGGGTTAGTGAAACAAACGACGATAAAGTTGGGAGGATGGAAAGGCCGTGTAGACTTTGTGGTTGTAAAGATGGATGACTTAGATGTAGTGCTAGAAATGGAGTTCCTCCTTGAACATCAAGTCATACCAATGCCCTCAGCCAGATGTCTAGTGATCACTGGATCCTTTCCCACGATAGTGCAAGCAGAGATTCGTCAGCCCAACGGGTTTAAAATGATATCGACCATGCAACTAGTCGAGAGTCGCGCCCAAGAGAAACCACCATCTGTGGAGATCCCGCTTGGGGCATTGGGGAAAAGGGGGGAGATAATCCCGAAAGACACTCTATGTATCCCAGAGAAGTGCCATGATGTGCTGCCAAATAGTTGGCCCAAATCCGTGTCGATGCGAAAGACGATCGACCAGGGAAGAGAATTGTTGCCAGAGGCAAAAGCGCCTGTGAAGAATGCTTATCGCATGGCACCGTCGGAGTTAACCAAACTTCGGAAACCATCAGAGATGTTGTTGAATACAGGGTGTAATATACCTGTACAAGCTCCGTATGGAGCCCACGTCCTTTCCCTAAAGAAGAAGGACAAAAGCCCACAACAGTGTATTGACTGCCGTATCCAGAGTAAGCTCACAGTTCGGCGTAAACGTCCACTCTCCATGCTCACGAGGCGGGTGGACCGCTCACGTGGAGTGAAGCATCTCCCAAAGTCAGACGACCGACCGAGGCACTATCGAGTAAGAACAACGAAGGCAAAGGGACTCGAGAAAAATTGTGTCACTAGGCATGAAGCATACAAGTTCCCCGTAGTGCCGCTGAGTCTTACCGATGCCAAGGGAGGAGAGTGTTACTCTGTGCAGAGCCAGATAAACGTGCCGGATCATGTGGGGGAGCGTCACCAAAGTGGGTTGTTGAGAGAAGAAGACACTCAGTGGAGTGAGAACCTCGAGCGTCAGGCCGCCTTCAATGGTTCAAAGCAAGCCATGATCGAGGGGCCAAGTCTTGGGGTCGTCGATGCGACCAAGACTCCTGAAGCTGAAGCCGAGCAATTCCGCTGTGTGCTCGGAGAATACCTGCATCATTGTGTTGATGGCAGACAAAAGAATTGGGTTCAACTGCTGAAGGTAGCCCAATTTGGTCATAGTGCTCAGACAGACTCGCAGATCAAGAGATGTCCGTTTGAGATTAAAGGTAAGAGGCATTCTGTATTGCCGCCCCTCGCTGATGGCCCTTATGTAGGGGACCGCCCTCAAGTCCACTGAGTTGGAGAGGAATGTGACCAGATGGCCGACATCGCTCGAGTGTGCCTAGAAGAAGCTTCAAGGCCTATGGAGGAGAGGGGAGATCAAAAGCGATGCCCTCTCGAGTTCGAGTGGATGACCAAGCTTCCAATTGACCGTGCAACAACGCCGTATGATTATCTGTCAACCTGGATCTAGAGGAAGACAGAGAAGTCAAGGAAGTCCTTGCTGACAAAGTAAGGACTGGTAGAAGGCCCACGAGGGAGACACATAAATTCCTGTTGAAGCGGAAGAAGCCTCTCGTGGAGGTAACAAGAGAGGACATGTCGAAGACCTTGAAACGTGGATGCAGAAGACCAAAGAGCTCCAGCTTCGCCGGTTGACGAGGACGTCAACCGTTTAAGTAGGGGAGAATGTCAAGGGCATAATTGTCCAAGGTATTATTTACCAATGGTCGTATGCCCGAATACCCTCAAACCACTTTATCTTTGTCTTGAAAGTAGTTTAGGTTAATTCTTTCGTTTAGGTGTCGTCGAGTCACAGTGTGACATTTCGGCTTTTTCATATGCAAGCCTGCCAAGGCCAAAATTCTCAATATGTACTATAGGGGTACATGACTAGTTCGACCCCCGCCCAAGCCTTGTCGCACTCTTTGCAAATTAAGCTATTTTCTTTGTAATTGACAGTCTTCAATGCTTTCTTTATGATGTTTTCAACTATTTAATTTCTCTCTCCCGTTTTATAAAAACATTTTCTCAAGAACGAGGAGGGAGACTGCATCATATCGCGAGTTAGTCCGCGGATTCCGAATTTCGAACGGCTGACTTGTTGATCGAGCTAAACAAGTGCTGTATAATTGTGTTGAAAAGTTACGATTGTGACACCATGGACCTTGAAGATCTGATGGAGGCGGCCCAACTCGCTGAAGAAAAGATTGAAGTGGCAAGGGGTGGCCCACACCCGTACCCAAAGGAGGCCGCGAAAACAAACCCAAAACTAAGCCCAAAAAATTACAAAAGCCCGACCACGAAGATGGTGACCTTGGCGGAGAAAATTTCCCCCATCCGTCAAATTCAAACGCATTTCTACCTAATACAGGGGGAGGGGGAGGCCGACGCGAACATCCCTTTCGACGGTGGACAGACTCTGAACTACAGACGAGGAAGGATAAGGGTTTATGCTATCGGTGTGACGAACCGTTTAGCAAAGGCCACCGTTGCAAGAACAAGGAGCTCCGAATATGTGTGGTAGCCGACGACCTTGACGACGCAGAGATACGAGAGATGGAAATCGAAGAAGGAATGGTGGAGGTCAGTCTCGTTGTCGAGCTGTCTCTGAACTCAGTGGTTGGTCTCACGGCTCCGGGTACGTTTAAGATTAAAGGAAAAGTGGAAGAGCGAAAAGTCGTGGTGATGATCGATTGCGGGGACACACATAATTTCATCTCCCTAAAGCTGGTGGAGGAGTTAAAAATCCCAACAACAGAGACGACCAATTATGGAGTCATCATGTGATCCGGCAAGGCAGTCCAAGGAAAAGGGATGTGCACGGGTGTTATCGTGGGGCTTCCCGGGTTAATAGTAAAGGATGATTTTTTGCCGTTGGAATTGGGAAACTTAGATATGGTTCTCGGAATGCAGTGGTTGCTTGCAAGGAGCGATGACAGTGGATTGGAAAGATTTAGCAATGACATTCATCGTCGGGGGTACTAAAGTAGTACTGAAGGGGGACCTGTCGTTGACAAGAATGGAAGTGTCCTTGAAGATGTTGATGAAGCAATGGCAGCCCGAGAGTCGGGGATTCCTCGTGGATGTCAGGTCCATGGGTGTATCGAGGGCGGACCGACAACTAACGGTTACTGAAGCGGTTGAAGAGCTGCAACCGAAATTTGAACAGCTTGAGCGGAAATTTGCAGATGTATTCAATATGCCCTCAGAATTACCCCCAATGAGACAAGTTGACCACCGCATACAACTGAAGGAGGGTACAAAACACATTAATGTACGGCCATACCGTTACCCGCATGTTCAGAAGAACGAACTTGAGAAATTAGTGAATGAGATGCTCGACACGGGATTTATTCGGCCAAGTGTCAGCCCATTTTCCAGTCCTGTGATCCTAGTGAAAAAGAAAGACAGAGGTTGGCGGTTTTGCGTGGATTATAGGGCGTTGAATAGAGCGACAGTACCTGATAAGTTCCCAATTCCCATGATTGACGAGCTGCTAGATGAGCTGCACGAGGCAAGTATTTTTTCCAAAATCGATCTGAGGTCGGGGTACCATCACATCCGAGTTCGGGAGGAGGATGTAAAGAAAACGACTTTTAGAACGCACGAAGGGCATTACTAATTTCTGGTCATGCCGTTTGGGCTTACAAACGCACCGGCGACATTCCAAGCCCTCATGTACCAGGTTTTTCGACCTTATTTATGTAAGTTTATACTAGTGTTTTTTGATGATATTCTTGTGTATAGTAAGGATGCAGAATCTCACTTGGAGCACCTCACTGTGGTGTTTAGCCTACTAAGGGAGCATAGCCTTTTTGCCAACCGCAAGAAGTGCCATTTCGGGAAGGAACGCATCGAGTATTTGGGGCATTGGGTATCTGAAAAGGAGGTTGAAGCAGACCAAGAAAAAATCAGAATTATGCTGGAATGGCCGGTTCCGAAGAACGTGCGGGAGCTTAGAGAATTTCTGGGGCTGACGGAATATTATCGTCGATTTGTGGCAAACTATGGAGCCATAGCCACACCCCTCAAACGCTTGACAAAGAAGAATAACTTCCGTTGGTCAGCGGAGGCCACGCTGGCATTCGAGAATCTGAAAAAGGCCATGGTTACACTGCCTATCTTGGCCTACCGAATTTCCAGCAACCATTTGAGATAGAAACCGACGCTTTCGGGTTTGGGTTGGGAGCGGTGTTATCACAAAACAAATGACCGATTGCTTATTTCAGCCAAAAATTGTCAGAAGCGGGGAGATTGAAGTAAGTCTACGAGAGAGAGCTAATGGCCATTGTGTTAGCAGTGGAAAAATGGTGATATTATTTGTTGGGGCATCGTTTCGTGGTGTACACCGATCAGAAGGCCTTGAGACACATCTTGGAACAGAGGGAGTTGATACCGGGGATCCACAAATGGTTGATGAAACTAATGGGTTTTGATTTTGAGATCTTTTACCGAGCGGGACCAGAAAACAAGGCGGCTGATGCGTTATCCCGCATCCCGATTGAGACTCAGCTGAACATTATTACGGTCCCTTCCATACTTGATGTCGCTGTGGTGGAAAAGGAGGTCCAAGCGGATGACAAGCTCAAGGACATATTTGAGAAACTATTAGTGGACCCCGGGTGTGTGCCACGGTATTCAGTCCGACAAGGCCGACTGTTTTATAAGGGCAGATTAGTCCTCGAGAAGACGTCCAGTTTATTACAAACCATTTTACACACCTTCCATGATTCTGTGGTTGGGGGGCACTCGAGGCAACTACGTACCTACAAAAGAATAGTTGCTGAATTATATTGGGAGGGAATGAAAAACGACATCAAGTTGTACGTGGATCGATGTCATGTGTGTCAACAGAAGAAAACCCAAGCCTTATCGCCTGCCAGCCTGCTGCAGCCCCTACCCATTCCTAACCGAATTTGGGAAGATATATCGATGGATTTTGTGGAAGGCCTCCCACAATCCAGGAAGTTTGACTCGGTGTTAGTAGTGGTGGATCGCTTGAGTAAACACACACACTTCATCGAGTTGAATCATCCATTCTCTGCCAAAATAGTGGCTGATGGAATTCATCAAGGAGGTAGTGCGCCTCCATGGATATCCCCGTTCAATAGTATCCGATCGTGACCAATTATTTTTTAGCCACTTTTGGAAGGAATTATTTCGCTTACAGGGGACCCGGTTGAAAAGAAGTACGGCGTATCATCCCCAAACCGACGGACAAATGGAAGTAGTTAACAAGTGCCTCGAACTATATTTACGATGTTTGTGTCAAGAGCGACCCAAAACATGGAGTGAAAAGCTAGCGTGGACCGAATATTGGTATAACACCAACTATCACGCATCGATCAAAACGACCCCCTACGCGGTGGTTTATGGACAGCCCCCACCCCCCATTTGTTCCTACGGTCAGGTGAGCACAACACTGAATGATTCGGTCGAATACCAGTTACAGAACAGGGATGAAACACTAGCAGTTTTGAAGCAACATTTACAACAAGCCCAGGAACAAATGAAGAAGTTTTTCGATGTGCACCGAAGGGAAGTAGTTTTTGACATTGGAGATTGGGTATATTTGAAATTACAACCCTATAGGCAGAAATCGGTAGCTAAGAGGCGCTGCGATAAGCTATCTCCTAAATGCTTTGGACCTTATATGGTGTTGGGAAGAGTCGGCGAGGTAGCCTACTTTGTTTGGAATGTTTTGAATGGACAACCTTGTTCATTTGGGAGAGAACAACCCTCTCATTTGGCTGTAATCATTTTGTGAGAACCTTTTCTAATGAATGACTATTCCTATATAAATATATAAGTTCCATATTGCCTCATATTGTTATAGAATGCTGTGTGATAAGTTGTTCTTGTGCTGTGTTAGCTGTTAGCTGTTAGCTTTGTGTATGCCGGTATTATTGTAACGGGATTCTGCTAGACCCCCAATTTTATTTACCTACAACAGAAGGAAGAAAGACAAGGGGACACGTGGAAATGGTGAGGAAAGCAAGGAGCTGGGACCAGCCAAAGGGGGAGGGGGGACCACAAGTTAGTTAGTAGTGGAACGGAAAAAGGGAGCAGGCAGGACAAAGGACAAATGTCGGGTAAAAGGTGGGCTGCTCCCCCTGAAGAAAGAGGTAAAGCAGACTGAAGAAAAGGGCAGAAGACCGTTGCTGCGCAGAAGGGCTGGACTTATAAATAAGCCATTTCATGGGTGGTAGAGGGCATGTTTTGTTTGGTTTTGTGTGGTGTAGTAGAGCAGAAACAGAGAGCTTGTTCTGTGATTTTGAGTTGTGTTTTGTGTATTTTCCTTAGAGGAAGATCAGTCTTAGTAATCTGGCTGTAATTTTCTTTGATATTTTGGCAAGTTAATTCAAAGAGTTTCTTAAGAAGTTCTGGTATCCTAACAGATTCTCGGGCCGTAACACCTTCATATTTCAACTGAGAACACATGGGAGTGACCACGTCCACCTGCAAAGCAGAAATATCCAATTCTAAACAACAGGGGCAGTTGAATAGAATGGGCAAATAAATTATTCATGTTTTGAAATAAATATAACTTTCATATCCCCATCAATAGATTACCAAAAGTAATTGAAAAATTATAGCATATACAAATCAAACCACGTTACATAATGACATTCACAGCAGAATATGATGGAGTTCAATGAAACTTTACCTCCCTAAATATAAGAATGAGTGTATTTATCTCTGGCACAACCATCTGAAATAAAATGAATATATCAATCCTTGCACAAATTCTTTAAAGGAAATTGAAAAGAGAGAGAACGGGTGCCTTCAAGTTCAACATTTACATCATTTGAGTTAATAGGTTCCTCTGTTTGCAAATGATTTAGAATGTCAGCAACACGTACTGATGCTCTCCCTTTGGCCCTCACATTTGGTATTGCCCCAAAGGTAAACTAACATACACAGCCAAATAATTATCTCATGATTACACATTTATTCAGGAATATAAAAGAGTGAACATAGCATTTTGCAGTACCAGATGTGTACTTATAATACCAAGCGATTAGGTAGAGGGCTCTGCAATGGCTCCAAAAGCTGACAGCTCCAAAAGAAAACTAACATTCCAACTAACCATTCTCCTTAGAAAATAAACAAGGTAATGAAACTATTAGATTAAAAGTTGTCTGTTGGAACTTGTTACACTATTAACTGAACATGAATGTTGAACCATGAGTTAGAGATAAGATAAAAGAGACTAACCGATCCATGCCATTCAGCACGATGCAGTGTACCAAATGAGCCTGAAAGAACGAAAAATATTATGGTGAAGACCAAAACTAAATAGTTATCAAATAAGACCTAATAGATTTGAATTTAACAACCTTCACAGTATACTTAGGATCCACTCTGGCTTTGTGCTGGAAATTTGGTTTATAATATACTCATTTTGCAAGTCACATATTGTGTTTATGACATTTTGTATCTTCCCTCCTTTTCTCTTACAATATTTTAACTGAATCAATCTTGAGTGTAGTGTAATCCATCTAAAAAAAGATGAAAAGGTTAATACAAGCACAAGAGTGGCGGTTAACGTACATGGCTTGCAAGGATATAAAGGAAGATATTGAATGCAGCTTTAGCCTTGACACTTTCTCGGAGAATGCTAGAAGGCCATCTAACTTTCTTTAAGAATGAGTAGATTTCGATAGACCCTTGGCAAATATTGAACAATGACAGTATATTTCAACGACCTCACTGCATATATAAATCAATTTCCTCTTAAGCTTGGAATGAGAACTAAAACCACCACCTGCACACGAGTATTTTTCACATGCATCAGAATAATACCATCAAGTTTAATTTGAGTACAATACCAATGTACTTTCTCTCTTTCAAATGCCATGAAGTTGGCTAAAAAGTTTCATCATGTGTGCACCCTTCTAACATTAATGATTGACATAATTAACTCTTACCTGATCAATAGGATCTGTCAATTCGAAAAATGCATTGGCCAGCTCACGACAACTAATGAAAAATTCAAATTTTTCTGTGAACCCTGCATGCTTAGTAATGCACAGGAAATGAAAATTTTAACCCCTCCCAAGTAAGAAAAAAGGAAAGATAGAAAAGACATTCAAACAGCTGTTGGTGTAAAGATTTGAGATCTCCATCATGGTCATCCTCCAATAATTTCCCAAAGAGGAGAATAATTTAATATTTTAGGATGAAAAACAAAATTGATAATGACCCCGAGCTTATTTCTTTGGAATTCTTGTAGATTACTAAAGGAATTAGACAATATGGCTTTGTGTTTTAACATCAGGAGTGGATATCTTGTTGTAGCACAAACTTAACTTATGACCCGTATGCTCTGTAAATTATGCTTTTATGTTTCTGATTGAATAATTAGTTGTTTTTGTGTGTGTACTCTAACATATATATTTTAAATGGTGATTATCTTTCTTGTCCTACAAATGAATCCTTGGTTACAAATGGAATGGACAAAGTTGAAAATGAGATTGATAGAATCTAAGCCAGCAGAGGCTGAAGTTTCATACCTGGGGGAGTGAAAGAACCGAAAGAACGTCAACTGTGAAGTAAGATAAAAAGAATCTCCAAGCTCTTGAGATAAGAGAAATCGAAGTTGTCCAGGTCCATACCTCGGGCAATGCTTCAGCATGCTGACCAAGCCGTTAGAGACAAAAAAATTTCGTAAAATTCTTCACAGATTGAAAAGCAATAAAGAAGATAAACCTAGCGGAACCAGTTAACCTCTATTTTCTTTCTTCTTTTCATATTCTTCTACTTATTGAACGTTCTACCTTCAGAAATCTTCTATCCCTTCTCTTATGTACAACTAAAAGAGACAGAGAGAAATTCCTCTCTTTTGAATGCCTGAAACAAAAGAGGAAATTTTTTAATAGTTCTGATATTTGTACGACTGTAAGGCGGAAAGTAACTCAAGTTAAGTCCTTTGAATTCTAAGATAGAGCACCTGTGTGGTAAATGGAAAATTAGCGTGGAAGAATCTCTTATACAAGAAGATTTCACTTTGGGTATGGACATTTGGGTTTTAGATCTAACAGGAAGAATTGTTGATAATCAACCAAGAAACACTCGAGAAGTTTTTGCAATAAACCCAACATGGAACCAATCAAGAACAACCTCAAGATTTTCAACAATGGCACGAAAACAAACAACAAAAACTATTAAGAAAGCAAGAATCACTTCAGAGTATCCCAGAATTTCCACCAAGAATTAAAAAACCTACAAGATTACCTCAGATGATTAGAAACAGAGAAGAAGACCTTTGTATAGATTCGGATTCTTCTAAGAAAGAGAAATTAATTGTTAAATCCTCATCCCAACATTCCTCCAAGATTTCAGCCCCTAACTTTGTTTCACACTCATTCAACATTACAGAAACATGAATCAAGAAAGTTTCCAAGATTCAAAAGAAGAACCTCACTCAAACAAAAGAGAAATGCAATTTCATTAAAATTTTCAGATAAAAAAGACAGTTGTTTCTATATATAATCTCAAAATCAGCAGACTTTAATTTTTTTCCAGAACAATCCACAAGAATTGAATGCAAAAGAACCAAGATTGAATCTTATATTTGTATCTCTACTAAACCAACATTAAATTAAGGACTATATAAAACTTAAATTTCATGAAGTAACCGGCTGGGATATAAGGTTTAGGCAGGTCTGGTTTTGGTTAGGCCAAAAGTGAAGAGTTCCCCACACAAGCTCTGATACTGAGGGAGCTCAACGCATTCTACTTGACCTAACCGGCTGGGATATAAGGTTTAGGCAGGTCTGGTTTTGGTTAGGCCAAAAGTGAAGAGTTCCCCACACAAGCTCTGATACTGAGGGAGCTCAACGCATTCTACTTGACCTAACCGGCTGGGATATAAGGTTTAGGCAGGTCTGGTTTTAGTTCGGCCAAAAGTGAAGAGTTCCCCACACAAGCTCTGATACTGAGGGAGCTCAACGCATTCTACTTGACCTAACCGGCTGGGATATAAGGGCTAGGCAGGTCTGGTTTTGGTTAGGCCAAAAGTGAAGAGTTCACCACACAAGCTCTGATACTGAGGGACCTCAACGCATTCTACTTGACCTAACCGGCTGGGCTATAAGGGCTTGGCAGGTCTGGTTTTGGTTAGGCCAAAAGTGAAGAGTTCCCCACACAAGCTCTGATACTGAGGGAGCTCAACGCATTCTACTTGACCTAACCGGCTGGGCTATAAGGGCTTGGCAGGTCTGGTTTTGGTTAGGCCAAAAGTGAAGAGTTCCCCACACAAGCTCTGATACTGAGGGAGCTCAACGCATTCTACTTGACCTAACCGGCTGGGATATAAGGGCTAGGCAGGTCTGGTTTTGGTTAGGCCAAAAGTGAAGAGTTCCCCACACAAGCTCTGATACTGAGGGAGCTCAACGCATTCTACTTGACCTAACCGGCTGGGCTATAAGGGCTTGGCAGGTCTGGTTTTGGTTAGGCCAAAAGTGAAGAGTTCCCCACACAAGCTCTGATACTGAGGGAGCTCAACGCATTCTACTTGACCTAACCGGCCGGGATATAAGGGCTAGGCAGGTCTGGTTTTGGTTAGGCCAAAAGTGAAGAGTTCCCCACACAAGCTCTGATACTGAGGGAGCTCAACGCATTCTACTTGACCTAACCGGCTGGGCTATAAGGGCTTGGCAGGTCTGGTTTTGGTTAGGCCAAAAGTGAAGAGTTCCCCACACAAGCTCTGATACTGAGGGAGCTCAACGCATTCTACTTGACCTAACCGGCTAGGATATAAGGTTTAGGCAGGTCTGGTTTTGGTTCGGCCAAAAGTGAAGAGTTCCCCACACAAGCTCTGATACTGAGGGAGCTCAACGCATTTTACTTGACCTAACCGGCTGGGATATAAGGGCTAGGCAGGTCTGGTTTTGGTTAGGCCAAAAGTGAAGAGTTCCCCACACAAGCTCTGATACTGAGGGAGCTCAACGCATTCTACTTGACCTAACCGGCTGGGATATAAGGGTTAGGCAGGTCTGGTCTTGGTTAGGCCAAAAGTGAAGAGTTCCCCACACAAGCTCTGATACTGAGGGAGCTCAACGCATTCTACTTGACCTAACCGGCTGGGATATAAGAGCTAGGCAGGTCTGGTCTTGGTTAGGCCAAAAGTGAAGAGTTCCCCACACAAGCTCTGATACTGAGGGAGCTCAACGCATTCTACTTGACCTAACCGGCTGGGATAAGGGCTAGGCAGGTCTGGTGTTTGTTAGGCCAAAAGTGAAGAGTTCCCCACACAAGCTCTGATACTGAGGGAGCTCAACGCATTCTACTTGACCTAACCGGCTGGGATATATGGGCTAGGCAGGTCTGGTCTTGGTTAGGCCAAAAGTGAAGAGTTCCCCACACAAGCTCTGATACTGAGGGAGCTCAACGCATTCTACTTGACCTAACCGGCTGGGATATAAGGGCTAGGCAGGTCTGGTTTTGGTTAGGCCAAAAGTGAAGAGTTCCCCACACAAGCTCTGATACTGAGGGAGCTCAACGCATTCTACTTGGCCTAACCGGCTGGGATATAACGTTTAGACAGGTCTGGTTTTGGTTAGGCCAAAAGTGAAGAGTTCCCCACACAAGCTCTGATACTGAGGGAGCTCAACGCATTCTACTTGACCTAACCGGCTGGGATATAAGGTTTAGGCAGGTCTGGTTTTGGTTAGGCCAAAAGTGAAGGGTTCCCCACACAAGCTCTGATACTGAGGGAGCTCAACGCATTCTACTTGACCTAACCGGCTGGGATATAAGGGCTAGGCAGGTCTTGTTTTGGTTAGGCCAAAAGTGAAGAGTTCCCCACACAAGCTCTGATACTGAGGGAGCTCAACGCATTCTACTTGACCTATCCGGCTGGGCTATAAGGGCCAGGCATGACTGGTTTTGGTTAGGCCAAATGTGAAGAGTTTCCCACACAAGCTCTGATACTGAGAGACCTCAATGCATTCTACTTGACTTAAATGACTGGACTCGAAGGGCTAGGCAGATCTTTTTTTGGTTAGGCTATGTTTTCAACACATATTATCGAGTATATACAGTATTCACAATATTTAGAAAATGGATAGTATGTCTTCTACTCATTTCTATGCTATTAAAGTATGGATTTTCAACATATTTAAGATATTTAAATAAGAAACACAATCACAACTCTAAGCTCCATGCTCAATGGTTAGGCATGCATGCTTTTTTAAACTAGAACGCAAAGTAGACATGGTATTTATTTTAAGAATAAAGAATTTGAAAATATTTAAAATTTGGGAATTTTTTACCAAATGAAAATTTCTCAATGGACATTAGACATGCAAGGCGACAATCTGAACCCCTACTTAAAATTTTGCTCTGTCCTCAAAGCATTTTAAGCAAGATTTTAAGTATTGAAAAAAGAGAAGGAAACAGAAAACCTTCCCTTGGTTGCAAAGGTTTCCCTTGTTGAAACAGATCTCAATGTTCTCAGTGAATTCCTTAAGCGTGTTTCTCCAATATACGAAGGTTTACTTTCACCGTATTGTAGGTGAAAACTGTCTAAACTCCTGGACAAGGGACAAAGCAAGTGGAACAGATGAACCAAAAGATACTTCTACTATTTGATTTTGAAGAAAAGAATCACAGGAGATGGGGGACATCAGAAAAATTTCAAACACACACAGAAAACAGATAAAAAATAGTATAGTTGACAACCCAACAGCCATTTAACTGCAATATTTCCTAAATGATTAGCTGGTAATTATTTAATATTAGAAGAGAACTAGAACTAACCCTGGTCTATAGACAATACATAAAGAAATGACACAATGATGTGAGTGATTGTTTACTAAAGGAAAAAATAGTTCACTGATGATGAATTGAAGTAGCCTTTCCTTTGTAATTGTATGATTTGAAGAGTGATCTAATGAATGTTATAAAAAATAAATGAGGGGAGAGAAACTCAACCATGGAGAGATAATGGACAGTGAATGAAGTACCAAAAAACAAACTAGCGAATGCAATCATAGTTAAAATAAAACCATCTTCAAAAGTAGTCATAACTCAACCAAATGGCACTATATTTTCTACAAACCCAACTTCTTTTCACTTTTGAAATATTCAATTTGTGTTAGTTCCTACACACAAAAAGGTCTCAAACTCCTGAAATGGATAGAATTACAGGACTACAGGTTATAGTATTTTTGTGAATCTAAAGCAATTATGAAGCATAACCAAGTAGCAAACACAAACACTTGATGAAACTACTAACGGTCACAAAAACTTTGGAAGTTAGTAGTGCAGAGAGAGAAAGTGAGAGAAGTCAATTCTGGCAAAGTGAGAGAAGTCAGTTCTGGCCTAAAAAATCCCTTTCAACTCCTTCCCAACTTCCCAAATGCAGTTTAACCCCTTGAAAATGACCATAACTGACTCAACTTACAGTAAAAAATCAAATTGAGTGAACATATGGCAAGTGGGTTCAATTCCTTTTACCGTAGAAAACTATAATACAAGTTCTTTCACTACTTAAAACCCAAATTCCACAACCACAGTTATGCAAGAAGAAGAACAACAACAAAAATGCCTCTTAAACTCCAACAAGAAGTACAACAGAACTTGAATTCCAAAAGGGAACTTAACTTACCTCACTACTTCCATGGCTGAATTGAGTGAGCTAGAAATTAGAAAACACAAAGAATGAAGCTGATTTTGAGGTGCATCCGGAAGGCAATTTAAAGCTTTAGGCAGTAGCTATGTAACAAGTTTCCAAAGCGAGCCACCATAATCGACTACAAATAGAAATCAAAATGAATGAGTAATCAAAGTAATATTCAGTATATTTGAAGAAACAAACATAATTATTCTGATAAACCCTGCATAATTATTCTGAGATTATAAAGATGATGTTTAAAATTGTATTCAATTCATTTTAAAAGGTTAACCATGAAAAGAAAAGGAAGAACAGTGGAGACCATGAACTACTAAAGGCATGCAGTTTTTCAATTTTTCATAAATATTATAACAAATAATAATCTACTGTTCTCATAAATTTATATGAATTTATGAAATTCCAAATGGGTTTTCAATTTTTTAAAATAGATTTTCGAGGTTGATACAACATTTTCAAATTTTGAAAAACATCAAAATATTAATTAAGATTGGGAATAAATATAGAATCTGGGTGTTTATCTTGTTCGAAATTTAAATCGAATCTTGGTGTTAACTAAGATAGAAATTTAACTTAAATACCTCAAATATAATAGAACCTCAACGTTATTTTACATGGTTGCAGGGATAGGGGTGCACTTAGGTACGCATATTAGCACGAGGAAGATAAAAACCTTCATCAGAAGCCGAGTAACGTCTGCCATTGTGGATACACACTCCTCTGTTAAATTTTCTACACCAGATTTTACATCTTCTCTAATCTGTGAGATGATTCAAACATAAGACCATATTAGTTTTTCATATTACAGAAAAATGTCATTTGACCACCCAAATTAAGAAAAAAATATACCAAAACCCCCATAATCACACCACGTAAACTACCTTAACAACACAATCAGACAACCCAGGGATGGAATTCTCAGGAACGGTCTCTGGAGGAGGCTCTTCAACTTAGTCGGCGAGGGTTTGGAATCGGGAACCATGGAGTTGGGAATTTGGGATCTGACGGTAGAAGCATTTTCTTTGGAAGAGGACATAGGTTTCCGAGGGGTCTTCCGCCCTTGATTCCGGCGCCGTTAGCGCTAGGAATAGAAGATGGCAGTGGATCGGCGAGATGGGTATTTAGCAAGATAGGGTTTCTTGGGTGGATGCTTCATTTTAGAGAATGGAAATTGAGAGAAAGGAAGAGTGAAGATTCTGAGGAAGACGAAGGAGACAAGAGAGCGAGGAGAAGGGAAGGAGGAGAGAGGGGGGAGAGGAGGGAGATGTTGCCGTTGAGAAGAAAGATGAAGAAATTAGAAATGAGAGAGCGAAGTTCTTTTTTTGAAATTTGAAATGGAGTAATCTGACTTCTACTGTGTACAAAATAAAGCATTTATTTGTAGTATTATTCCATTTTCTACTGTACTTCTTTTTTCTTTGTATTTGGATATATAGGATTGATTTTTTATTTCTTTTTTCAAATCAAATTATCAATTCTGAATATTCTTATTCTTTTAGTTTTGGAAATAATTTTCATAAAAAATTTCACCAATAAAACATTCTTTCTAATTGGTTTGAGACAAATTCACACAAGTACATATTAATTTTATAAATACATCATTTTTCCCAAAAAAAAATATTTTAATTATTATAATAAACGTTAATTGATTTTTTATATTCGTGAATGTCTAGGTAAGTTAACGCACATCGACTAATAAATAGTTATTGGTATTAGAAGATGTGAATCACAAATATTGTTTGCAAACTAATTACAATATGTTCGACTTATAATATAATTAAATAATTAACCTACTCATGTTCGATTTAGAACATATTTAAACAATCAGTCTACTCATCAAGTCATAAGTTCCTCTATTCTACTCAACACATCGACTATCTTTTATCTCTTTCAACCCTTTTACCATTTGATCAAATATATAATAAAACTGTAAAGCTAGAATTAACAATCGAATTTATATGGTTTCGATATAATTTGAAACGGAATTGAAATCGCTTTATTTATAAAGGATATAAAAAAAACTATTATATTTTAGGATTAGGTTTTTTTATCTATTTTCTTACGTTGAATCTACCCTATCTCCCACAACTGATCACGAATCACAATCGAATCCATTTCCCATAATGTTTAACTTTAAACTCACACTCAAAGCTTCGCTCCTCCAACCATATGATGAGATTAAAAGGCTAAATATTTCTAGACAAAGCTAATTAATATTCGTTAACTAAATATAAATATCTATTTTACATATATTTATAATAATTATTGATTTATTTTCTCAAAATGTGGAATGGTGATCACCCGGGGATGATTTATTTGTATATAGAAACCATTATTTTAGAGATATGGACTCTTTTACGTTAGAAATCAAAAGCAAAAGTAATAGAAAGTGAATTGATTTTATTATTCTTTTTATATTTATGTTAAACAGTATACCATCTCTTCTTTTTCCCACTCTCATCGCCTTCAACTCCCTCCATTTCGACCTCCAAACATTAAGAAACCGCATAGCAATGCGAACAGAAAAAGTACTTCCTTCTCTGTCCTGCCTTTCGATCTTTCTCCCCCTCCAATCGATGAGGACCTCCTTGTGAGTCTTTTTCCTCTATTTAGTCCAATTTGTTGTTTTACTACCCAAGTTCATTGCTGAAATTCTTTATGCTGATTTGATTCTGGGGTTACGAAGTGAACTGAGATGTATTTTTAATTCATGAATTGAAGACAGATGCATTCATTTACGAAAGAGGGAGCAAAGGACATAAAGTGTGCTGGTAGGCTTGATTTAAGAGAAATGATTTTTTTATTCTTGTTTGGTGAGAACTTGCATTGTATTACTTTTGGAGATTGAGAACGGTCCCTCACCCGAGATTACAGTGGGTTGAGATTTGGGGTATGTGTTTTCAGTTATGGAGTTGGGGTCCACTGAAAGAAGGTTAAAGAAGGGTTTTGGAATAAGAAGAAAGGGGTGGATATTTTATGGTTAAATCACCAATAAGAGGAGAGGGGCGCTCTAGAACACGCCATTACTGGTTCTTCATTTCTTTGTGCACTTTACTTTCTGTTTTGATATCATGGCTTGTTTAGTTGCATCGTAATGGTTGAAGACTTTCGTTAAATTCCAATATAATTTAGTATCAGGAAGTTGTTCCCCTGTTTTTGAGCTATCTTGCTTGTTGGGACCTAACAATGTCCTATTAGAGAAGTTTCTTGTTCTGTTACTCACTTAGCTTGGGATTTTTCTACCCTATTTTTTAATTTCATAGATCAATAAAACTGTTCCTTGACTAGAAAAAGAAAAGATATATATTGCAAATGAGTTGATGTTTTCATATTTTGTTGTTAATTGTTAGGTCGTGGATCTTTCTGTCTACTTGTCTTTTTTCATGTTCTATTACTTTTGAGTCCACTCTTAATAGAATGCTTATAAAAGTTTTCCCACCCTTCTTTAAAGCATTCCACATATAATAATTGAGATTCATGGCTGCTTCATGGTGTATTTCTAGGCCTCCAATATTGCTGAAATACTCATGCAGGGTTTAAAAGTGGAACTCGGCGTGAAAGTTAGTTAGTTAGTTAGCATTGGGTGGATCACAAAGAGAACGCGTGGGAGTGAGTGTGGTCAATATATATAATAACATGTTGTGTGTTGGGAAATTTACCGTTTTTTCGTGTAGAAAAGTAGTTGTGAGAGTGTGACACACGCAAGTATACTCATCGTGTTTAGAATGTTCAGTATACTAAAACGGTCAAGAGAAAAAACTCAATCGGCATCCTTGACGTTGGTTTGGTTGAGAGAAAATGTGGGGGAAGATAGTGGCCTTCCTCCTCATTGCTTTTCTCATCTTCTTTCCTTTTTCTGAATCCTTCTGATATTCATCCAAAGGCATCGAACGCCCTTGCTGGCATTCAATCTAAGAAAAACTTAGCTGTATCTGAGCAAGTTTTCTGAGAGTGCTCGGATGACAAGGTTTGTTCGGAAGCCAGTAGAGATGAAGAACTGGAATGCCCTTACGGTACTTTGTGCAGGGAATTTTCTTGTCAGCAAGGAACCTCCTCATTGTCCAATTTTGCTTGACTTTGAGCTTAGCAAGAAGTTAGCAACCACCATGGAACAACCACTGGCAAAGACGTTTTTAGCCACTGCAGAGGTTTGGATGACATTATTGTTTTCTTCACATTTATCTTCTACCGTTTGATCTGTTCATTTAGTATAAATACAATTATCAATGAAGGTTCTTCATTTGTCACTCTCTTAAGTGCAACATTGCAAGATTGAAGACTTACTGATGTTGACACTATGAATATGCAGTGTACTAATATTCAAAATACCATCATCGTTACTAAATTACATATTGTAAACAAAAAACTGTCTGCATTTTACTCTTCCAATGTTGACAGTGTTTTGGTTTTACAAGATTATATATGAACAGCTTACTATCCGATTCATTAGTTGTTGTGTTTCCTTTACAAATGTATGAGTTGTGTATTGTCAACTTCATTTTATTTTAACTTGGAATTGGAAGAAAAACTAGAGGGGTTTTGACATAGATGTGAAGAAGAAGAAGTTGGAACAATTGGATTATTTTGAGTTGGGACTGTGTATGATTTCAAGAAATTTTTAAAGGACTGAAACACACTTGGGATTGAACTTCACTTTAGAATTTTCTTTTGTTCTCTTTTTTAGTCCTTTAATAGTGAAGAATTATTGATGAGATTATGATTTGGATAGATATCTTGGTCACCTTTCTCGAGTTCAATCATGAGTCCATTGATTTCACTACTTTTTCTTTGCAAATTTCAGACAAAGATGTTGCCTTTTTATAGACAACAAACATGAACTATGATTTGGGAGATTTATTTAATTAGTGTAAGTTTTCTGACGATTCTATGTTCTATTTTATTTTTACGTTTAGTATTGAATCACATCTCCTCTCTTTATGTCTTTATCTTGCGTGCCTGTGTTTTGTGAGAGATTTTTATTAAATAAGGGTTATGTTTTTCCATATGTTGTTAAACTGTGCCAGGATATTCGACAAGTCTGTATGTACGCTGCTCTACTGATCTTTTTTAATAGTATTACATTTTGTAAACTATATATTGTGATGGGGTTTGATTAATTTTGTTGGAATTTGATTCCTTAGGTGGTTTGCTTAACTTGCAACACAGAACATGTGGAATACTCTGTCCATGTTTTATCCATGTTTTAGTTTATTTGTCATGGCGAATAAAGGATGAAATACTAGTCATAAAATAAAAGAAATTGGTAACGTATTGGACATGTTCAACACAGTGGATGATGCTAAAAAAGTAGTGTAGTTTTTCCAATGTTTCTTCACCTTCTGAAAAGCCAAAGATGAAATGTTATTCAAGTATGTACTTTGAAGTGGTTTCATTTCAATTGATAATCACTGTACTTTGCAGTTCCTCGATAGAAATACTGTGAATCCATAAACAAAACAGTCAAAAGGAAAACGCGGACAGTGATGGTTGGAAATGTTGCCCTTGGTAGTGAGCATCCGATTAAGATTCAAACCATGACGACAACTAACACAAAGATGTTGCTGGAACAGTTGAACAGGTTCTTTTATATTTGTTCTATTTTGGCTGTGTTTTCATTTCCGAATCCCTTCATCATGACATCAGTAGGTTTCCTTTTTCAAACTCTACTCCAAGATAGCATAATTTCATTAGAACAGTGCTTGATGTATGCACCTTTACTAACCTTCTCTAGAGTTCTAGTTTCTAGGTAGGCATCTGTATTTGACTGATCTTTTAGTTCTTCACAAATTTCTTTCAAGTCATAGTGGTTAGGTTGATGTCCTACACAAAGGAATTTACAATACACATTTTAGACGCCATATGAATGTGGGGCATGTTGTAAATGCTTTCCGTTGTGCAGGATGGTTTGGGTGACACTATTAGAGTTTTGCTTACATGCTTTCTGTTGTGCAGGATGGTTTGGGTGACACTATTAGAGTTTCGCTTACAGAACCACCAGAGAAGGAGATAGATCCTTGTCGAAGGCTCACAACCCTTGGTATGAATTATGCTACCAGGCAAGTGATTGATGTGGTTAGTGACAAGACTTGTTGTAGTTTCATTATTTACGACAATGCTCATTGTTGTATTTAGTTTCTTTGTAAAAATATATTACCAAGATTTAGTTTCTACTTTGCTTGAATTTGTCCCTTTAAGGAAGTTCGATAGATTTCGTGTACTTAGTTTCTTTGTAAAAACATTATCTATGTTATTGTTATATATGAAAGTTCTTATTTATATGTGTACTAGTTTTTTGTTAAAATAAAATCAGTAGATAAAAATTATGTGTAATGATAGAATCAAGTGACAATATAAAAGTTGTAATTTGTTTGTAATTTATTCTAATATGCAGGCATTAGTCTTTTTTATTATTTAAAAATCGTCAAGAGTATGAGAGCACAATACAAGAACAAAAAATATAATTGAATTTCAATTTTTTTTAAAAAAAAATTGAAACATGCTTGACGGTTTTTAAAGCATAAAAAATACATTCTTTACGGTTTTAAAATGTCATAAACAAGTCATTCTTGACGGTTTTTCAATGTCATGAACAATCAATTTTTTGACAATTTTTAAATATAATACTCATTTTTTTTACAGTATTTAAATGTCGAGAACACTCATACTCTTGACTGTTTTTAACAGTCCTAAAAATTTGTATATTTGACATTTATAAAGTGTCAACGTTCACTATTCTTGACGTTTTTATCAACCGCCTGCTAATAACACTTCAGTTTGAAATATTTACCTACTACTCGCTTTATTTGAGTAATGTTTACAAAATTGAAAGGTAAAAAAAGGAAATAGATTATAAAAATGCTAAGTATCAAATATTCACATTTGAGACATGACGGGTAACCACGAGCTTTGTTTTTGTTGAAAACATTTCTTTTAACTCTAGTAAGTTTGGACATCATGTTCACCTAAACTTACAAGCTTCAGAACAACACCAGTCCTTTCAGCTACAAGTTGCCAAGGAACAATGGCACTATGATGTTCAGCAACCGTAAGTATGATTTGCACTGAAAGAAAAGATTGTTACAGTTTAAACTTAAAGTTAAAGCAGTATGTGGCTACACACGTTTAAAAAGATAATGGATGCACCTTCATGATGTAGGAATGTAAAACACTTTCATTAACTCAAATATGAAATCAAAATCTTCACAAAGAGAACCCTAAAGCCTACACCTTGGCCAATCTACAAGAATGCAAACAAGTACAAAATGTAAGCCCATTGAAATTTAGATATTAGAAATGAGAGAGAGCTAATAGTCCTGACGGTTTGATAAAACTTTGTTAGTAGTCCCTATGATTTCATAAAAAATTCATAAGTAGCCCCAATCATAGGACTAAATTCTAACTTTCTTCCAACCAAAGGAATTAAATTTGCTATGTAACCCCACGTGGAGAATACCATATTGTCTCACAGAGTCAATGCTTATACGTGCATTAAATAGTACATATATAGAAGAAAATCACTTGCGCTAAACTACTAAGATCGATGCAGTGGCCTAACAAGCTACGCAACTCATCTTCCAATTTCAGATTCGCTAGGCCCCAAGAATAAGCCACTAGATTGATAGCTTCAGTTGCATTCCTAGTGAAGAAGATCTCCTTAGCATCTCCAACATTGGTAAAGGACGCAACTTTCTTCCTTGCCCGCTCATACTCATCAGTTGCTTTTGCACTACATTTATAAACGGTTTCAAATCAGATAGACATCGTTTTCATTCACGTTTCATACCAAAGTCTAAATAATCTACCTCAAAGAGTGTATGCACATTTTAGTTGTAAGCCTCATAATAATTCAGCAAAGTTGTGATGCATGTTATTAAAAGTCTGGATCTTTAATAGCGTTTTATAAAAGCTATAAAAAGTATGCATTTTGGAAAAGTTATAAAAACAACTTTTTAATAGCGTCTTCTATTTATGTGATTTATGATGGCACATTTTTAAAGCTAGGAAAACGTTTCACAGCAAGTTTAAAAAGTTGTTGATTGATAGCTTCAGAACCATCCCTTCCATCATCCTCTGTGGTTCCCAAAACTTAGAGAATCGAAAAGGCTTTGGATGAATGGATTTGGTATCGATGACGCTACTATTCATTCCATTTCATACTGTTCCGTATAAATACATCTTTTTTTCTTTTTTTATTTTTTATTTTCAAATACAATGTGTGAACTAAAATATGTACAAAATATCGATCTCTAGACAAGTAACTAGCATAGATAAATAGTTGGTTGATATTGATATACGGTATAGGATCTATTACATCTAGACTATGATATTTTATTTTATTGTTATTTTTATTAATTTTAGAAATTTTGTAATTTAAATAATTCTCCTTTTTTTTCTTTACATAAAAATATATTTTCATGTGTTTTCTTTTATAGAATTTGAACTATGGTTGTGATTGTTTACTTCTAAATTTTAATTTTTAGGATGTAACGTAAATTCAAATAGAGGAAGGACTTTTTCTTCTTTTCATATATCTTTAAACGAAAAAAAAAATACTAGGTACAATTCTATTACATTTATTTTGGAAAATATCCATAAATATAAAAAACTACTAAAATATTCATGGTTCGTATAATAAAGCTCATAAAGTTATCAATTTTTAAAATATTCTAGGTTTTCTCTTACGTCTTTCTTCTTCTCTTCGCTTTGAATTTTTTCTATGGTCTTTCCTCCACGATTTCTTTCCACGTATTTCTTCTTTTCCTCTTTCTTTTTTATGTCGTTTAAATTAGATTTGGGTAACCAAATCTAATTTCTTTCTATCTTCTTTCTTCTTTTTCTCTTTTTTTTTTCCGCTGCGATTTCTGTCCACTACAAGAAAAAAGGTCTATGATAGCTCGCTCAAAACGCCATCATTGACATTTTATAGCATTTTACCAAAAGTCGTGACGCATGTTATTAAAAGTCTGGATCTTTAATAGCGTTTTATAAAAGCTATAAAAAGTATGCATTTTGATAGCATTTTGGAAAAGTTATAAAAACAACTTTTTAATGGCGTATTCTTCTATTATGTGATTTGTAATTGCGCTTTTCTAAAGCTATGAAAACGTTTCACAGCAAGTTTAAAAAGTTGTTGATTGTTTATAGTAGCATTTTTTTAACAAATATAAACGTCTAGTCATACCTTTAAATAAAAACTATAATAATGTAGTATTTTCACATATTTTATCTATAATATACTTTTTCAAATATCAATATTCAATTCCTAACATCAACATATAATATTCATGCCAGTTATGTGAATGAAATCTATTTAAAAGGCTATTGTTTATATCTCATACATTGTTAGCTAATAAAATGTCAAATAACAAAAAATGATCCTTATAATCCAGAAAGAGTCTGTATCATCAAAATGTTATTTATGTTATTTTCATAAAAGATTCGTATCGTCCTACGCAAAATGCTATTTGTGTGATTAGATATATATTCTCACAAAAGATAGTCACTAATATCATTCAACCCAACACAATCATTAACTGACCATCTGTTGGTTACAAAATTTATTCAAATTTATTAGAATATATAAATCAAGTTATTCGGGAGCTTCTTGGCACCATTCATCAATAATGGGATTAAAGTCATACTGTGGCTCTGCCCAATCTATCCAATCAACAATCGCCTTTGCATTCTTCAAGTCCTACAAATAGTCATCATATGCAGATCAATCAGACAGAAGGCTCAACGAATATCTCGATCTAACGTCTTAAAGTCTACCAAACATGCTAACTGAAAACTAATGAACACATTAACAGAGATGGTTATAGAATAAAACCAGATAGCATCTGAAATAGATCAAGTAAAACCTTAGACAGAGGAAGATTGATCTTAACAGCATCAGTCACAGTAAACTCTCCATTTAAAGTTTTTGAAGCATCGGCAACATATGATCCACCAATGAAAGATGCCTAGATAGAGATTAAAAAGAAATTAGAACTTGTCGATGAATATGTAAAAATATAGGCATCTAGTGATACAATTAAAGTCTTGATTCACGACTTACAAACTCTCTAATATCTTCATCAGTAAAATCAGACAATGGTTCATTCAAAGGAACAACAGAAACTTCATCCTCGCCTGCTAATAACAAGGATTAGAAAGGCCAGAGGGCAACTGAAAATATCTGGGAGGAAATCAAACCAATAATGATTATTTTAGAAACTGCAAATATCACATAAAAAAACAATATATAATACAACGACAGAATATTGCATAGTCACAGCTTGATCATTAACTATGACGAAATTTTAGATGCTGCCTTTTACGCAGAATCAATTCTTGCAGGAAATAGAAATCTTGACTGCTTTACAGTAGGAAAGGTCAGTAAGGTTAAGCACAACACCACTGACATTTCAATCCCAGATTTTTCTTTTAAATTAGTCTGTGATGCAAAAGTGAAATGTAGCAGATTACTGAATGGTCGGTTAACGTTATTTGTATTATTAATGGCTGGCTATGTAAATATCAGGAATTTCTAAAACTAGAAAGATGTCACTTGTATATGGTATACCATATTATTAGACTTCCTATGAAAGCTTCTGCAATTCTCCATTTCTTTGCTTCAGCTGGTTTAGACATCATAAAGATTAATGCAGCCTATGCAGGTTCCAATTTCGATTTACAAACATGTTGTGACACCTATATCCTGATTAATATGCTCGTCTGAACTCTAAAAAACAGAAAATATATAGCATCCTGAATCAATGACGAAAATATATACATGGTCTTGTAACTTTATACTAGAGAACTGGAACTTTCATAGCATAGACAACAATACAATTTTCAATTTCATTTACTACACAGACCAAATTCTCCTTTAGTTTCAAGCATAAAACTGAACAAGGCCTATCAAGCGGATTTGGTATGAAAATCCCATTCAGCTGCAAAAGGCATTAATAACATGATCAAAACCTTAAAGTTGCAGATATACGTAAAGTTTGAGAAAAAAAACAAAAAACAAGCAATTGACATAGAATTCTAGTTCAAGAAACACAAATTTACTTAAAAGAAGTTTGAAACTCAATGACCTTGGATGAACTTGACTTCAAATACAAACTTGGATTCCACAACCTAAACAAAAATACAAAAAATAGTACAAACCTTGAATTAAGTGGAACCTTGATCTTTTTTCCATCTTGTTGAGCACCCATGATCGATGAATCAAGCTCCACAGAACCATTACTCACATGCAAAAACTACAAAGCCCATATCAGAAAACTTCAAAACAAAATTAAGTTACACGTGAGGTCTATTTGAATTATGATGAGTAGGCTAACAAGTATTGTGAAGAGTATATAATCAAGAGTTGGTGAGGTTTTGAAGCCAAAATGGGAGAAGTTACAGCAAATTAACTCTGTATAAGAACCTTCATGTCATGTTAAACAAAATCAAGTGATCATTGTCATCCCGTGGGGAAAAAGAAAAAAAAACACAAAAGATGAAGAAGAAGAATAAGAAGTTCCACTCGTGCATTAGCTCACCTCATCAAACAACCCTTCATATGTCAACTGAGAACACATGGGAGTGACCATGTCCACCTGCAAAGCAGAAATGACATTCACAGCACCAGATGTGTACTTATTATACCAAGCGATTAGGTAGAGGGCTCTGCAATGGCTCCAAAAGCTGACAGCTCCAAAAGAAAACTAACATTCCAACTAACCATTCTCCTTAGAAAATAAACAAGGTAATGAAACTATTAGATTAAAAGTTGTCTGTTGGAACTTGTTACACTATTAACAGAACATGAATGTTGAACCATGAGTTAGAGATAAGATAAAAGAGACTAACCGACAAAATCAAGTGATCATTGTCATCCCGTGGGGCAAAAAAAAAAAAAAAAAACAAAAGACGAAGAAGAAGAATAAGAAGTTCCACTCGTGCATTAGCTCACCTCATCAAACAACCCTTCATATGTCAACTGAGAACACATGGGAGTGACCATGTCCACCTGCAAAGCAGAAATGACATTCACAGCACCAGATGTGTACTTATTATACCAAGCGATTAGGTAGAGGGCTCTGCAATGGCTCCAAAAGCTAACAGCTCCAAAAGAAAACTAACATTCCAACTAACCATTCTCCTTAGAAAATAAACAAGGTAATGAAACTATTAGATTAAAAGTTGTCGGTTGGAACTTGTTACACTATTAACTGAACATGAATGTTGAACCATGAGTTAGAGATAAGATAAAAGAGACTAACCGACAAAATCAAGTGATCATTGTCATCCCGTGGGGCAAAAAAAAAAAAAAAAAAAAAAGACGAAGAAGAAGAATAAGAAGTTCCACTCGTGCATTAGCTCACCTCATCAAACAACCCTTCATATGTCAACTGAGAACACATGGGAGTGACCATGTCCACCTGCAAAGCAGAAATGACATTCACAGCACCAGATGTGTATTTATTATACCAAGCGATTAGGTAGAGGGCTCTGCAATGGCTCCAAAAGCTAACAGCTCCAAAAGAAAACTAACATTCCAACTAACCATTCTCCTTAGAAAATAAACAAGGTAATGAAACTATTAGATTAAAAGTTGTCGGTTGGAACTTGTTACACTATTAACTGAACATGAATGTTGAACCATGAGTTAGAGATAAGATAAAAGAGACTAACCTTGAGGACAAGGTGGCTCTTCTCCATGGGGGTATTGCTAGGCCTCCAACTACCCAAGTTTATCATAGAAAGAGGAAGAAGGGTAAAAAAGGCATTTCAGCATAGACAAAATGGTAGTTGGAATGGCCAGTGGTCCCAAGGGCACGTGGCATCAGTAAAAGGAGTTTATATATAGGGGAGCGTTTTAGCTAGGGTTAGGCATTGGAATGTTTGGAATGTTTTTATTGGACAACCTAGTTCATTTGGGAGAGAACAACCCTCTCATTTGGCTGTAATTATTTTGTGAGAACGTTTTGTAATGAAGTTATAGAGTACTGTGTGATAAGTTGTTCTTGTGCTGTGTTAGCTGTTAGCTTTGTGTGTGCTGGTATTATTTTAACAGGATTCTCGGGCCCTAACATTGGTATTAGAGCGAGTCGACAATCTAAGGAGGTGGAAGAAGATGACGCAAAAGATGATAGAGGATCGTTTAACCGCTTCAGAAGCAGAGATCGAGGCAATTAAACAAAAGGACCAAAGACTGCCACTTCTAGAGAAAAATTTAGAGAAGGTGCACGCCATGTTATCGGCGATTTACAAGGACCGCCAGAGACAGCTGGGAGGTTCGGAAATGACTGAGATAAGCATCGGAAAGAGGAAGCTCAGGAATGAAGACACGACCGAAGAGGAGGGGGAAGAAGGGGAGACGTCCTTGAGCGGGGAAACAGGGGCATGACAGGATAGGATCAAGTTCAAGAAATTAGAAATGTCGGTTTTTAACGGGGAGGATCCGGATGGATGGTTCTACAGGGCGGAACACTACTGCCAAATGCATCTCTTGAATGAAAGGGAAAAGCTGAAGATGGTCGTGCTTAGCTTGGAAGGGAAGGGATTGAGTTGGTTTAGATGGACAGAAAACCGCAACGGTTAAGATCCTGGAAGGAGTTGAAAGAAAGGATGTATAATCGATTTCGGAGTAGAGAACATGGAACTGCGTGTGCAAGATTTTTGGCGGTCAAGCAGGAAGATTCGGTGAGTGAATATCTGCAAAAGTTTGAAGAACTATCGGCGCCCCTACCAGAGATTGCAGGAGATGTTTTGGAGGGAACATTTACCAACGGTCTGGACCCAATAATTAGAAAAGAGGTATTCTCCATGAGGGTCGTGGGCCTTGAAGATATGATGGAGGCGGCCCAACTCGCGGAAGAAAAGATTGAAGTGGCAAGGGGTGGCCCACACCCGTACCCGAAGGAGGCCACGAAAACAAACCCAAAACTAAGCCCAAAAAATTACGAAAGCCCGACCACGAAGATGGTGACCTTGCGGAGAAAGTTTTCCTCCATCCGTCAAATTCAAACGCATTTCTACCTAATACCGTGGGAGGGGGAGGCCGACGCGAACATCCCTTTTGACGGTGGACCGACTCTGAACTACAGGCGAGGAAGGAGAAAGGTTTATGCTATCGGTGTGACGAACCGTTCAGCAAAGGCCACCGCTGCAAGAACAAGGAGCTCTGACTGTGTGTGGTAGCCGACGACCTTGACGACGTAGAGATGGGAGAGATGGAAATCGAAGAAGGAATGGTTTAGGTCAGTCCCGTCGTCGAGCTGTCTCTGAACTCAGTGGTTGGTCTCACGGCTCCGGTTACGTTTAAGATTAAAGGAAAAGTGGAAGAACGGAAAGTCGTGGTGATGATCGATTGCGGGGACACACATAATTTCATCTCCCTAAAGCTGGTGGAGTTAAAAATCCCAACAACAGAGACGACCAATTATGGAGTCATCATGTGATCCGGCAAGGCAGTCCAAGGAAAAGGGACGTGCACGGGTGTTATCGTGGGGCTTCCTGGGTTAACAGTAGTGGATGATATTTTGCCGATGGAATTGGGAAACTTAGATATGGTTCTCGGAATGCAGTGGTTGCTTGCAAGGAGCGATGACAGTGGATTGGAAAGATTTAGCAATGACGTTCACCGTCGGGGGTACTAAAGTAATACTGAAGGGGGACTCGTCGTTGACAAGAATGGAAGTGTCCCTGAAGATGTTGATGAAGCAATGGCAGCCCGAGGATCGGGGATTCCTCGTGGATTTCAGGTCCATGGGTGTATCGAGGGCGGACCGACAATTAACGGTTAGTGAAGCAATTGAAGAGCTGCGACCGAAATTTGAACAGCTTGAGCGGAAATTTTCAGATGTATTCAATATGCCCTCAGAATTACCCCCAATGAGACAAGTTGACCACCGCATACAACTGAAGGAAGGTACAGAACACATTAATGTACGGCCATACCGTTACCCGCATGTTCAGAAGAACGAACTTGAGAAATTAGTGAATGAGATGCTAGACGCGGGAATTATTCGGCCAAGTGTCAGTCCATTTTCCAGTCCTGTGATCCTAGTGAAAAAAAAAGACGGAGGTTGGCGATTTTGTGCGGATTATAGGGCGTTGAATAGAGCGACAGTACCCGATAAGTTCCCAATTCCCATGATTGACGAGCTGCTAGATGAACTGCACGGGGCAAGTATTTTTTCCAAAATAAATCTGAGGTCGGGGTACCATCACATCCGAGATCGGGGGAGGATGTAAAGAAAACGACTTTTAGAACGCACGAAGGGCATTACGAATTTCTGGTCATGCCGTTTGGGCTTACAAACGCACCGGCGACATTCCAAGCCCTCATGTACCAGGTTTTTCGACCTTATTTACGTAAGTTTATACTGGTGTTTTTTGATGATATCCTTGTGTATAGTAAGGATACAGAATCTCACTTGGAGCACCTCACGGTGGTGTTTAGCCTACTAAGGGAGCATAGCCTTTTTGCCAACCGCAAGAAGTGCCATTTCGAGAAGGAACGCATCGAGTATTTGGGGCATTGGGTATCTGAAAAGGGGGTTGAAGCAGACCAAGAAAAAATCAGAATAATGCTGGAATGGCCGGTTCCGAAAAACGTGTGGGAGCTTAGAGGATTTCTGGGGCTGACCGGATATTATCGCCGATTTGTGGCAAACTATGGAGCCATAGCCACACCCCTCACACGCTCGACAAAGAAGAATAACTTCCGTTGGTCAGCGGAGGCCACGGTGGCATTCGAGAATCTGAAAAAAGCCATGGTTACACTGCCTGTCTTGGCCCTACCGAATTTCCAGCAACCATTTGAGATAGAAACCGACGCTTCCGGGTTTGGGTTGGGAGCGGTATTATCACAAAACAAATGACCGATTGCTTATTTCAGCCAAAAATTGTCAGAGGCGGCGAGAGAGAAGTCAGTCTACGAGGGAGAGCTGATGGTCATTGTGTTAGCAGTAGAAAAATGGCGACATTATTTGTTGGGGCATCGTTTCGTGGTGTACACCGATCAGAAGGCCTTGAGACACATCTTGGAACAGAGGGAGGTGATACCGGAGATCCACAAATGGTTGATGAAACTAATGGGTTTTGATTTTCAGATCTTTTACCGAGCGGGACCAGAAAACAAGGCGGCTGATGCGTTATCCCGCATCCCGATTGAGACTCAGCTGAACATTATTACAGTCCATTCCATACTTGATGTCGCTGTGGTGGAAAAGGAGGTCCAAGCGGATGACAAGCTCAAGGACATATTTGAGAAACTATTAGTGGACCCCGGGTGTGTGCCACGGTATTTAGTCCGACAAGGCCGGCTGTTTTATAAGGGCTGATTAGTCCTCCCGAAGACGTCCAGTTTATTACAAACCATTTTACACACCTTCCATGATTCTGTGGTTGGGGGGCACTCCGAGCAACTACGTACCTACAAAAGAATAGTTGCTGAATTATATTGGGAGGGAATGAAAAACGACATCAAGTTGTACGTGGATCGATGTCATGTGTGTCAACAGAAGAAAACCCAAGCCTTATCGCCTGCCAGCCTGCTGCAGCCCCTACCCATTCCTAACCGAATTTGGGAAGATATATCGATGGATTTTGTGGAAGGCCTCCCACAATCCAGGAAGTTTGACTCGGTGTTAGTAGTGGTGGATCGCTTGAGTAAACACACACACTTCATCGAGTTGAGTCATCCATTCTCTGCCAAATAGTGGCTCTGGAATTTATCAAGGAGGTAGTGCGCCTCCATGGATATCCCCGTTCAATAGTATCCGATTGTCACCAACTGTTTTTTAGCCACTTTTGGAAGGAATTATTTCGCTTACAGGGAACCCAATTGAAAAGAAGTACGACGTATCATCCCCAAACCGACGGACAAACGGAAGTAGTTAACAAGTGCCTCGAACTATATTTACGATGTTTGTGTCAAGAGCGACCCAAAACATGGAGTGAAAAGCTAGCGTGGACCGAATATTGCTATAACACCAACTATCACGCATCGATCAAAACGACCCCCTACGCGGTGGTTTATGGACAGCCCCCACCCCCCATTTGTTCCTACGGTCAGGTGAGCACAACACCGAATGATTCGGTCGAATACCAGTTACAGAACAGGGATGAAACACTAGCAGTTTTGAAGCAACATTTACAACAAGCCCAGAAACAAATGAAGAAGTTTTTCGATGTGCACCGAAGGGAAGTAGTTTTTGACATTGGAGATTGGGTATATTTGAAATTTCAACCCTATAGGCAGCAATCGGTAGCTAAGAGGCGCTGCGATAAGCTAACTCCTAAATACTTCAGACCTTATATGGTGTTGGGAAGAGTCGGCGAGGTAGCCTACTTGTTGGATCTCCCGGAGAATGCAAAAATACACCCAGTTTTCCATGTTTCGCAATTAAAAAGGGCAGTAGGTGATAAACACCGTATCCAACCGGACATATCTGCGCTTAATGATCAGATGGAGCTAGTTTTGGTGCCCGACCAGGTGACACAACTCCGCTGGAATGATGCCGAAAGGGACTGGGAGTACTTGGTTCATTGGAAAGATCAACCGAGTCATGAAGCCACATGGGAATCCTATGCAACGCTCGTGAACCAATTCCCCGATTTCCACCTTGAGGACAAGGTGGCTCTTCTCCATAGGGGTATTGCTAGGCCTCCAACTACTCAAGTTTATCATAGAAAGAGGAAGAAGGGTAAGAAAGGCATTTTAGCATAGACAAAATGGTAGTTGGAATGGCCAATGGTCCCAAGGGCACGTGGCATAGGTAAAAGGAGTTTATATATAGGGGAGCGTTTAGCTAGGGTTAGGCATTGGAATGTTTGGAATGTTTTGAATGGACAACCTTGTTCATTTGGGAGAGAACAACCCTCTCATCTGGCTGTAATCATTTTGTGAGAACCTTTTCTAATGAATGACTATTCCTATATAAATATATAAGTTCCATATTGCCTCATATTGTTATAGAATGCTGTGTGATAAGTTGTTCTTGTGCTGTGTTAGCTGTTAGCTGTTAGCTTTGTGTATGCTGGTATTATTGTAACGGGATTCTGCTAGACCCCCAATTTTATTTACCTACAACAGAAGGAAGAAAGACAAGGGGACACGTGGAAATGGTGAGGAAAGCAAGGAGCTGGGACCAGCCAAAGGGGGAGGGGGGGACCACAAGTTAGTTAGTAGTGGAACGGAAAAAGGGAGCAGGCAGGACAAAGGACAAATGTCGGGTAAAAGGTGGGCTGCTCCCCCTGAAGAAAGTGGTAAAGCAGACTGAAGAAAAGGGCAGAAGACCGTTGCTGCGCAGAAGGGCTGGCTACATCATACCGCGAGTTTGTCGCGGATTCCGAATTTCGAACGGCTGACTTGTTGATCGAGCTAAACAAGTGCAGCACAATCGTGTTGAAAAGTTACGATTGTGACAAGTGGTATCAGAGCCAAATTGGCTAATTGACGATAAGACCGAAACATGTCATCGTCGAACCCACCGGGCAAAGCCCAGAAAGACCGACTAGTAGAGCTAGAAGAGCAGATGCTCTACCTAGTCGAAGTTCCCGACTCCATCCGTTACTAGGAGTCTCGTCTCGATGAAATTTCCGAGAAAACTAATACGATCGATGTGGTAGCTGGCCGTGTCAAAGGGTTGCCGATACAAGAGTTGTTGGCAAGAGTTGACACCCTAGAAGAAAACACAAACGCCAGAAGAACTGTTAACTACGAACATGGGGACAGTTCATTAGGCTTTGCTGCCCACATGCAAGAACGTGTCAGCGAGCTAGATAGCTCTCAAAAGACACTATTAGATATGATAAACGACATGTCGGAGGATTTTAGAGTCACCCTCGATGTCGTTAGGAATGAAATCGCAGACGTGAACGCGAGGCTGAATCTCACGATGCGAGCAATGGAAAACCAAGCTCCAGCTGGAGGAGCAATTCCGGTTAGCAGAGTAAAGATCCTGGAACCAAAGCCCTTCTGTGGGGCAAGAGATGCAAAGGCTTTAGAGAATTATATTTTCGACCTTGAACAGTACTTCAAGGCTACAAACACCGTCACCGAGGAAGCCAAAGTGACATTGGCAACGATGCATCTGTCTGAAGATGCCAAGTTGTGGTGGAGGTCCCGATATGTGGACATACAGGAAGGGCGTTGCACAATAGATACTTGGGATGCCCTGAAGAGAGAACTTCGCTCGCAATTCTTCCCCGAGAATGTGGAAATCCTTGCTCGGCGAAAGTTGCGCGATCTAAGACACACTGGCGAGATTCGGGAGTAAGTGAAACAGTTCGCGGGGTTGATGCTAGACATCCGCGATATGTCAGAGAAAGACAAAGTTTTCTGTTTTGTCGAAGGGCTGAAACCGTGGGCAAGGGCCAAGTTGTATGAACAAAGGGTCCAAGACCTCACGTCAGCGTATGCAGCAGCCCAACGATTGTTCGATCTGACAAGTGACTCTCAAGATGTGAGACGTCGCCAAAGTTCCTCACCTGGAAGGAACAGGAATAGTCGTTCGAGTTCTCCCAAAGCTGTAGGGGGAGACGAATGTTCAGGTAAAAACCGCAGATCTCACCAGTCAAACACAGGGAACACATGGCAAAGGTCGAATAATCAAAGCCCACCCAAGCACCGCCTGAGTTGTTTCATATGTGGTAGGCCACATATGGCAAAAGAATGTCCAAATAAAGTCGACTTTCATGCGTTTCAGGCCTCATTAATCGCGGATTCAGATGATAAGCCAAATCAAGCTGAGGATGAAGCGGGTCTGATAGATGGAGGTGAAAGAACTCGAATAGGGGCCATAAAATATCTGTGGTCTCTCCAGAAAAAGTCAGGGGAGAGAAACGTACCCACGAAAGGGGGCTTATTATATGTTAACACCTGGATCAATCAAAAGCAGACGAAAAGCACTATGATTGATTTCGGTGCAACCCATAACTTCATAACAGAGGTAGAGGCCAGACTTTTAAGACTCCGTTGGGAGAAGGACTCAGAAAGAATGAAGGTCGTGAATTCCATTGCCCTACCCGTCTTCGGGTTAGTGAAACAAACGACGATAAAGTTGGGAGGATGGAAGGGCCGTGTAGACTTTGTGGTTGTAAAGATGGATGACTTCGATGTAGTGCTAGAAATGGAGTTCCTCCTTGAACATCAAGTCATACCAATGCCCTCAGCCAGATGTCTAGTGATCACTGGATCCTTTCCCACGATAGTGCAAGCAGAGATTCGTCAGCCCAACGGGTTTAAAATGATATCGACCATGCAACTAGTCGAGAGTCGCGCCCAAGAGAAACCACCATCTGTGGAGATCCCGCTTGGGGCATTGGGGAAAAGGGGGGAGATAATCCCGAAAGACACTCTATGTATCCCAGAGAAGTGCCATGATGTGCTGCCAAATAGTTGGCCCAAATCCGTGTCGATGCGAAAGACGATCGACCAGGGAAGAGAATTGTTGCCAGAGGCAAAAGCGCCTGTGAAGAATGCTTATCGCATGGCACCGTCGGAGTTAACCAAACTTCGGAAACCATCAGAGATGTTGTTGAATACAGGGTGTAATATACCTGTACAAGCTCCGTATGGAGCCCACGTCCTTTCCCTAAAGAAGAAGGACAAAAGCCCACAACAGTGTATTGACTGCCGTATCCAGAGTAAGCTCACAATTCGGCGTAAACGTCCACTCTCCATGCTCACGAGGCGGGTGGACCGTTCACGTGGAGTGAAGCATCTCCCAAAGTCAGACGACCGACCGAGGCACTGTCGAGTAAGAACAACGAAGGCAAAGGGACTCGAGAAAAATTGTGTCACTAGGCATGAAGCATACAAGTTCCCCGTAGTGCCGCTGAGTCTTACCGATGCCAAGGGAGGAGAGTGTTACTCTGTGCAGAGCCAGATAAACGTGCCGGATCATGTGGGGGAGCGTCACCAAAGTGGGTTGTTGAGAGAAGAAGACACTCAGTGGAGTGAGAACCTCGAGCGTCAGGCCGCCTTCAATGGTTCAAAGCAAGCCATGATCGAGGGGCCAAGTCTTGGGGTCGTCGATGCGACCAAGACTCCTGAAGCTGAAGCCGAGCAATTCCGCTGTGTGCTCGGAGAATACCTGCATCATTGTGTTGATGGCAGACAAAAGAATTGGGTTCAACTGCTGAAGGTAGCCCAATTTGGTCATAGTGCTCAGACAGACTCGCAGATCAAGAGATGTCCGTTTGAGATTAAAGGTAAGAGGCATTCTGTATTGCCGCCCCTCGCTGATGGCCCTTATGTAGGGGACCGCCCTCAAGTCCACTGAGTTGGAGAGGAATGTGACCAGATGGCCGACATCGCTCGAGTGTGCCTAGAAGAAGCTTCAAGGCCTATGGAGGAGAGGGGAGATCAAAAGCGATGCCCTCTCGAGTTCGAGTGGATGACCAAGCTTCCAATTGACCGTGCAACAACGCCGTATGATTATCTGTCAACCTGGATCTAGAGGAAGACAGAGAAGTCAAGGAAGTCCTTGCTGACAAAGTAAGGACTGGTAGAAGGCCCACGAGGGAGACACATAAATTCCTGTTGAAGCGGAAGAAGCCTCTCGTGGAGGTAACAAGAGAGGACATGTCGAAGACCTTGAAACGTGGATGCAGAAGACCAAAGAGCTCCAGCTTCGCCGGTTGACGAGGACGTCAACCGTTTAAGTAGGGGAGAATGTCAAGGGCATAATTGTCCAAGGTATTATTTACCAATGGTCGTATGCCCGAATACCCTCAAACCACTTTATCTTTGTCTTGAAAGTAGTTTAGGTTAATTCTTTCGTTTAGGTGTCGTCGAGTCACAGTGTGACATTTCGGCTTTTTCATATGCAAGCCTGCCAAGGTCAAAATTCTCAATATGTACTATAGGGGTACATGACTAGTTCGACCCCCGCCCAAGCCTTGTCGCACTCTTTGCAAATTAAGCTATTTTCTTTGTAATTGACAGTCTTCAATGCTTTCTTTATGATGTTTTCAACTATTTAATTTCTCTCTCCCGTTTTATAAAAACATTTTCTCAAGAACGAGGAGGGAGACTGCATCATACCGCGAGTTTGTCCGCGGATTCCGAATTTCGAACGGCTGACTTGTTGATCGAGCTAAACAAGTGCTGTATAATTGTGTTGAAAAGTTACGATTGTGACACCATGGGCCTTGAAGATCTGATGGAGGCGGCCCAACTCGCTGAAGAAAAGATTGAAGTGGCAAGGGGTGGCCCACACCCGTACCCAAAGGAGGCCGCGAAAACAAACCCAAAACTAAGCCCAAAAAATTACAAAAGCCCGACCACGAAGATGGTGACCTTGGCGGAGAAAATTTCCCCCATCCGTCAAATTCAAACGCATTTCTACCTAATACAGGGGGAGGGGGAGGCCGACGCGAACATCCCTTTCGACGGTGGACAGACTCTGAACTACAGACGAGGAAGGATAAGGGTTTATGCTATCGGTGTGACGAACCGTTTAGCAAAGGCCACCGTTGCAAGAACAAGGAGCTCCGAATGTGTGTGGTAGCCGACGACCTTGACGACGCAGAGATACGAGAGATGGAAATCGAAGAAGGAATGGTGGAGGTCAGTCTCGTTGTCGAGCTGTCTCTGAACTCAGTGGTTGGTCTCACGGCTCCGGGTACGTTTAAGATTAAAGGAAAAGTGGAAGAGCGAAAAGTCGTGGTGATGATCGATTGCGGGGACACACATAATTTCATCTCCCTAAAGCTGGTGGAGGAGTTAAAAATCCCAACAACAGAGACGGCCAATTATGGAGTCATCATGTGATCCGGCAAGGCAGTCCAAGGAAAAGGGATGTGCACGGGTGTTATCGTGGGGCTTCCCGGGTTAATAGTAAAGGATGATTTTTTGCCGTTGGAATTGGGAAACTTAGATATGGTTCTCGGAATGCAGTGGTTGCTTGCAAGGAGCGATGACAGTGGATTGGAAAGATTTAGCAATGACATTCATCGTCGGGGGTACTAAAGTAGTACTGAAGGGGGACCCGTCGTTGACAAGAATGGAAGTGTCCTTGAAGATGTTGATGAAGCAATGGCAGCCCGAGAGTCGGGGATTCCTCGTGGATGTCAGGTCCATGGGTGTATCGAGGGCGGACCGACAACTAACGGTTACTGAAGCGGTTGAAGAGCTGCAACCGAAATTTGAACAGCTTGAGCGGAAATTTGCAGATGTATTCAATATGCCCTCAGAATTACCCCCAATGAGACAAGTTGACCACCGCATACAACTGAAGGAGGGTACAAAACACATTAATGTACGGCCATACCGCATGTTCAGAAGAACGAACTTGAGAAATTAGTGAATGAGATGCTCGACACGGGATTTATTCGGCCAAGTGTCAGCCCATTTTCCAGTCCTGTGATCCTAGTGAAAAAGAAAGACAGAGGTTGGCGGTTTTGCGTGGATTATAGGGCGTTGAATAGAGCGACAGTACCTGATAAGTTCCCAATTCCCATGATTGACGAGCTGCTAGATGAGCTGCACGAGGCAAGTATTTTTTCCAAAATCGATCTGAGGTCGGGGTACCATCACATCCGAGTTCGGGAGGAGGATGTAAAGAAAACGACTTTTAGAACGCAAGAAGGCATTACGAATTTCTGGTCATGCCGTTTGGGCTTACAAACGCACCGGCGAAATTCCAAGCCCTCATGTACCAGGTTTTTCGACCTTATTTATGTAAGTTTATACTAGTGTTTTTTGATGATATTCTTGTGTATAGTAAGGATGCAGAATCTCACTTGGAGCACCTCACTGTGGTGTTTAGCCTACTAAGGGAGCATAGCCTTTTTGCCAACCGCAAGAAGTGCCATTTCGGGAAGGAACGCATCGAGTATTTGGGGCATTGGGTATCTGAAAAGGAGGTTGAAGCAGACCAAGAAAAAATCAGAATTATGCTGGAATGGCCGGTTCCGAAGAACGTGCGGGAGCTTAGAGAATTTCTGGGGCTGATGGAATATTATCGTCGATTTGTGGCAAACTATGGAGCCATAGCCACACCCCTCAAACGCTTGACAAAGAAGAATAACTTCCGTTGGTCAGCGGAGGCCACGCTGGCATTCGAGAATCCGAAAAAGGCCATGGTTACACTGCCTATCTTGGCCTACCGAATTTCCAGCAACCATTTGAGATAGAAACCGACGCTTTCGGGTTTGTGTTGGGAGCGGTGTTATCACAAAACAAATGACCGATTGCTTATTTCAGCCAAAAATTGTCAGAAGCGGGGAGATTGAAGTAAGTCCACGAGAGAGAGCTAATGGCCATTGTGTTAGCAGTGGAAAAATGGTGATATTATTTGTTGGGGCATCGTTTCGTGGTGTACACCGATCAGAAGGCCTTGAGACACATCTTGGAACAGAGGGAGTTGATACCGGGGATCCACAAATGGTTGATGAAACTAATGGGTTTTGATTTTGAGATCTTTTACCGAGCGGGACCAGAAAACAAGGCGGCTGATGCGTTATCCCGCATCCCGATTGAGACTCAGCTGAACATTATTACGGTCCCTTCCATACTTGATGTCGCTGTGGTGGAAAAGGAGGTCCAAGCGGATGACAAGCTCAAGGACGTATTTGAGAAACTATTAGTGGACCCCGGGTGTGTGCCACGGTATTCAGTCTGACAAGGCCGACTGTTTTATAAGGGCAGATTAGTCCTCGAGAAGACATCCAGTTTATTACAAACCATTTTACACACCTTCCATGATTCTGTGGTTGGGGGGCACTCGAGGCAACTACGTACCTACAAAAGAATAGTTGCTGAATTATATTGGGAGGGAATGAAAAACGACATCAAGTTGTACGTGGATCGATGTCATGTGTGTCAACAGAAGAAAACCCAAGCCTTATCGCCTGCCAGCCTGCTGCAGCCCCTACCCATTCCTAACCGAATTTGGGAAGATATATCGATGGATTTTGTGGAAGGCCTCCCACAATCCAGGAAGTTTGACTCGGTGTTAGTAGTGGTGGATCGCTTGAGTAAACACACACACTTCATCGAGTTGAATCATCCATTCTCTGCCAAAATAGTGGCTGATGGAATTCATCAAGGAGGTAGTGCGCCTCCATGGATATCCCCGTTCAATAGTATCCGATCGTGACCAACTATTTTTTAGCCACTTTTGGAAGGAATTATTTCGCTTACAGGGGACCCGGTTGAAAAGAAGTACGGCGTATCATCCCCAAACCGACGGACAAATGGAAGTAGTTAACAAGTGCCTCGAACTATATTTACGATGTTTGTGTCAAGAGCGACCCAAAACATGGAGTGAAAAGCTAGCGTGGACCGAATATTGGTATAACACCAACTATCACGCATCGATCAAGACGACCCCCTACGCGGTGGTTTATGGACAGCCCCCACCCCCCATTTGTTCCTACGGTCAGGTGAGCACAACACTGAATGATTCGGTCGAATACCAGTTACAGAACAGGGATGAAACACTAGCAGTTTTGAAGCAACATTTACAACAAGCCCAGGAACAAATGAAGAAGTTTTTCGATGTGCACCGAAGGGAAGTAGTTTTTGACATTGGAGATTGGGTATATTTGAAATTACAACCCTATAGGCAGAAATCGGTAGCTAAGAGGCGCTGCGATAAGCTATCTCCTAAATGCTTTGGACCTTATATGGTGTTGGGAAGAGTCGGCGAGGTAGCCTACTTGTTGGATCTCCCGGAGAATGCAAAAATACACCCAGTTTTCCATGTTTCGCAATTAAAAAGGGCAGTAGGTGATAAACACCGTATCTAACCGGACATATCTGCGCTTAATGATCAGATGGAGCTAGTTTTGGTGCCCGACCAGGTGACACAACTTCGCTGGAATGATGCCGAAAGGGACTGGGAGTACTTGGTTCATTGGAAAGATCAACCGAGTCATGAAGCCACATGGGAATCCTATGCAACGCTCGTGAACCAATTCCCCGATTTCCACCTTGAGGACAAGGTGGCTCTTCTCCATAGGGGTATTGCTAGGCCTCCAACTACTCAAGTTTATCATAGAAAGAGGAAGAAGGGTAAGAAAGGCATTTTAGCATAGACAAAATGGTAGTTGGAATGGCCAATGGTCCCAAGGGCACGTGGCATAGGTAAAAGGAGTTTATATATAGGGGAGCGTTTAGCTAGGGTTAGGCATTGGAATGTTTGGAATGTTTTGAATGGACAACCTTGTTCATTTGGGAGAGAACAACCCTCTCATCTGGCTGTAATCATTTTGTGAGAACCTTTTCTAATGAATGACTATTCCTATATAAATATATAAGTTCCATATTGCCTCATATTGTTATAGAATGCTGTGTGATAAGTTGTTCTTGTGCTGTGTTAGCTGTTAGCTGTTAGCTTTGTGTATGCTGGTATTATTGTAACGGGATTCTGCTAGACCCCCAATTTTATTTACCTACAACAGAAGGAAGAAAGACAAGGGGACACGTGGAAATGGTGAGGAAAGCAAGGAGCTGGGACCAGCCAAAGGGGGAGGGGGGACCACAAGTTAGTTAGTAGTGGAACGGAAAAAGGGAGCAGGCAGGACAAAGGACAAATGTCGGGTAAAAGGTGGGCTGCTCCCCCTGAAGAAAGTGGTAAAGCAGACTGAAGAAAAGGGCAGAAGACCGTTGCTGCGCAGAAGGGCTGGACTTATAAATAAGCCATTTCATGGGTGGTAGAGGGCATGTTTTGTTTGGTTTTGTGTGGTGTAGTAGAGCAGAAACAGAGAGCTTGTTCTGTGATTTTGAGTTGTGTTTTGTGTATTTTCCTTAGAGGAAGATCAGTCTTAGTAATCTGGCTGTAATTTTCTTTGATATTTTGGCAAGTTAATTCAAAGAGTTTCTTAAGAAGTTCTGGTATCCTAACATTTGGTATCAGAGCACTATTACCTGGGAAAACCTACCACGATGACGAGAAGCACCGAAGAGAGACTGGACATGATGGAGCAAGGAATCCTGAAACTGCCCTTGATGGAGGAAAACGTTTCCCTTCTGTCAAAAACGATTACGGAGATGAATGCTCAGATTGACAAGCAATACCAACAGCAGCAAGTGATATTGAAATACTTGGAAGGCATCCTACGAGACGACTCACCCGGTAAGCAGGTGGTTGAAGGCTCATCGAGCAAAACCCAGATTGAAGAAACGACCATAACCGCCATCTCCAATGACCCGAAGATTGAAGGAAAGACCGAGGAAGGACCGGCGACGGATCGGAGCAAGTTTAAAAAAGTAGAAATGCCGATATTCACGGGGACCGACCCTGATTCATGGCTATTCCGAGCCGACAGGTACTTCAAAATACACAACCTATCTGATTCAGAGAAGCTAACCGTGGCTGTCATCGGTTTCGACGGGCCGGCGTTGGACTGGTACAGGTCTCAAGAAGAAAGAGAAGCGTTTAAAGGATGGCAAGACTTGAAACAGAAGATGTTGGTGAGATTCCGATATATCCGCGACGGCACACTGGTAGGGCGTTTCCTTACCATTAAGCAAGAGACGACAGTGGAGGAGTATAGGAATCGGTTTGATAAGTATTTGGCGCCAGTAGCATTCCTACAGCCGGTGGTATTAGAAGAGACATTCATGAATGGCTTGAGCCCATGGTTAAAGTCGGAAGTAGAGACGTGGGAACCCGTTGGGCTGGCCCAAATGATGAAGATGGCCCTAAAGATAGAAAACAGAGAGATGGTCCGGAAGGAATGCGGGTTGAGCAGTGCCTACGATAGCAAGGCGGCCCAGCGGACAACCAATACGCGTATTGTAAATCCCTCACCAACGAATGAAAACGCGACCACAGGCGGCTGGCCAATGAGGACTATCACACTGAGAGAAGTAGCGACTGGGGAAAATCGACGGGAAGGGCCAACGAAGAGGCTGACGGATGCCGAATTTCAATCCCGCCGGGAGAAGGGGCTATGTTTCCGATGTGGGGAGAAGTACTACGCAGGGCACCGGTGCAAAGCTAAAGACAGCAAGGAGTTGCGCATGTTACTAGTGAAGGAGAATGGGGAGGAGTTAGAGATCATAGAGGAAGAATTTTTTGATGCCGAGACAGAGATAAAACCACCGGAAGTACAGGGCGTGGAAAACTTGAACATAGAATTATCTATCAACTCGGTGGTGGGCCTAACGAATCCAGGAACAATGAAGGTGAAAGGGAAGTTGGGAAAGGAAGAGGTAGTCGTCCTGATAGATTGTGGGGCTACCCACAACTTCATTGCTGAGAAATTGGTGGAAAAGTTAAAGCTACCAATGAAAGAAACACCCAACTATGGAGTGATACTGGGGTCGGGTACATCCATAAAAGGGAAGGGTGTGTGTGATAAGGTGGAACTGTGGCTAGGAAATTGCAAGGTCACGGATAGCTTCTTGCCCTTGGAGTTGGGAGGAGTCGACGCCATCTTGGGAATGCAATGGCTACATTCGATAGGAACCACCGAGGTTGATTGGAAAAATCTGATACTCACTTTCTTTGAACAGGGCAACAAGGTAACCATCAAAGGGGATCCGAGTCTCACGAAAACACAAATCAGCCTCAAAGGGATGATAAAGAACTGGGATACGGATGATCAAGGGTACCTGGTGGAGTGTCGGGCCTTGGAAAAAGAAGACATGGAAGACCGGGAGGCAGACACCCAAGTCACTGAAACAGAGGAAGGAAGGATGACTGCAATTATCAGTAAGTTCAGTGATGTGTTCGAACGACCATACAGACTCCCACCCCAACGAGGAATAGAGCATCATATATACCTAAAACAAGGAGCCGATCCAGTCAATGTTAGACCATACCGGTACGCACACCAACAAAAAGAGGAGATGGAGAGATTGGTGGACGAGATGCTCACTTCGGGTATTATCAGATCAAGCACCAGCCCTTACTCCAGCCCAGTGTTGTTAGTAAGAAAGAAGGATGGAAGTTGGAGATTTTGTGTGGACTACAGGGCGTTGAACAATGTGACGGTGCCGGACAAATTTCCAATTCCAGTCGTGGAGGAGCTCTTTGATGAATTGAATGGGGCAGATGTCTTTTCCAAGATTGACCTCAAAGCCGGATACCACCAAATTCGGATGCACCCCGAAGATATCGAGAAGACAGCATTCCGAACCCACGAGGGGCATTATGAGTTCATGGTAATGCCGTTTGGCCTCACCAACGCCCCTTCAACTTTCCAAGCTTTGATGAATCAGGTATTCAAGCCCTTCTTAAGACGATTTGTACTTGTTTTCTTCGACGATATACTGATTTACAGCAAGGGGATGGAGGAGCACAGACAACACCTTGAAGTGGTGTTGGAAATCTTGAGAGAAAGCGAATTATATGCCAACTTCGACAAATGCCATTTTGCGAAGACAAGGATCAGCTATCTGGGGCATTACATTTCGAAGAAGGGTATTGAGGTGGATCCCGAAAAGATTCGTGCAGTGAAGGAATGGCCAGCACCTTCGAATGTAAGGGAATTAAGAGGATTCCTGGGGCTTACAGGCTACTACCGCCGCTTTGTGCAAAACTATGGAAGTATATCGGCACCTCTAACACAGCTGTTGAAATCAGGGGAATATAAGTGGACAGAGGAAACAGAGGCAGCATTCGAAAAACTCAAGAAAGCCATGATGACTCTACCGGTATTGGCAATGCCTGACTTCAACTTGCCCTTCGAAAACGAATCTGATGCATCAGGATTTGGGGTAGGGGCAGTGCTGGTTCAGGCCAAGAGACCGGTAGCTTACTTCAGCAAAGTTTTAAGTATGCGGGATCGGGCTAGACCAGTGTATGAGCGTGAACTGATAGCAGTGGTGTGGGCTGTCCAGCGATGGCGACCCTACTTGTTGAGGAGAAAATTCACAGTGAAAACGGACCAGAGATCACTTAAGTTTCTGTTAGAACAAAGAGTAATACAGCCACAATACCAGCAATGGATCGCTAAGCTACTCGGTTACTCGTTTGAAGTGCTATACAAGCCCGGATTGGAGAATAAAGCCGCAGATGCCTTGTCCAGAATAGGACCCACGGCGCACTTGAACCAACTAACAGCCCCAGCTCTGTTGGATGTGGAAGTGATTCAGAAAGAAGTCAGGAAGGATCCAGCCCTGCGAGAGATCATCTCAATGATAGAAGAACAGGGCATGGAAATCCCACATTACACTTGCCATCAAGGAATACTAAAGTTCAAGGGAAGACTGATTCTATCCAAAACTTCTACACTAATCCCCACCATTATGCACACCTATCACGACTCGGTGTTTGGAGGGCACTCGGGGTTTCTTAGAACATATAAAAGAATGGCCGGAGAGTTGTATTGGAAGGAAGGACGTTCAAAAATACTGCGATGAATGCACGATTTGCCAGAAAAATAAATCGTCTGCTCTATCTCCAGCAGGGTTGCTGCTGCCTCTTGAAATCCCAGACGCCATCTGGAGTGATATCTCCATGGATTTCATCGAAGGGTTGCCCAAATCATACGGATGAGAAGTGATTCTGGTAGTTGTAGACCGGCTGAGTAAGTATGCACATTTCCTCACTCTAAAACATCTATACACTGCTAAGACCGTGGCTGAAGTGTTTGTTAAAGAAGTTGTAAGATTGCACGGATTTCCCAAGTCCATAGTTTCAGACCGAGATAAAATCTTTCTCAGCCACTTTTGGTCCGAAATGTTCAAGCTGGCTGGCACCAAATTAAACCGAAGTTCCTCCTATCATCCTCAAACGGATGGACAAACCGAAGTAGTTAACAAAAGCGTAGAAGCTTACCTCAAGTGTTTTTGCGGAGAAAAACCAAGAGAATGGAGTCAATGGCTGCACTGGGCCGAATACTGGTACAACACAACCTACCATGGATCAATTGGTATCAGCCCCTTCCAAGCAGTTTACGGGAGACTTCCACCACCATTGATCCAATACGGAGAGATGGAAACACCTAATTCCACGCTGGACCAGCAACTAAGAGACAGAGATGTTGTATTGGGGGCATTGAAAGAACACTTACGGGTGGCCCAGGAAAGGATGAAGAAATTCGCAGACTTAAAAAGGAGAGATGTGGAGTTTCAAACCGGGGATTTTGTGTTCCTCAAACTGAGACCATACCGACAGACGTCCCTTCGAAAGAAACGCAATGAAAAACTATCTCCTAAGTACTTCGGACCATACAGAATCTTAGAAAGAATTGGGACCGTGGCATACAAGCTGGAACTACCGAGCAATGCAGCCATTCATCCGGTGTTCCATGTCTCTCAGCTTAAGAAAGCAATAGGGAACATCAAGGAAGTCCAATCCCTTGATCCATTTGTCAACGAATGTCATGAGTGGATCACTCAACCGGAGGAAATCTATGCTTATCGAAAGAATCAGACTACAAAGGAATGGGAAGCGCTAGTACAATGGAAGGGACTGCCCCCGCACGAAGCCACCTGGGAAAATTATGCTGATTTGAAGGTACAATTCCCTGAGTTCCACCTTGAGGACAAGGTGGATTTAGAGGAGGAGAGTGATGCTAGACCTCCAATTTTATTTACCTACAACAGAAGGAAGAAAGACAAGGGGACACGTGGAAATGGTGAGGAAAGCAAGGAGCTGGGACCAGCCAAAGGGGGAGGGGGGACCACAAGTTAGTTAGTAGTGGAACGGAAAAAGGGAGCAGGCAGGACAAAGGACAAATGTCGGGTAAAAGGTGGGCTGCTCCCCCTGAAGAAAGAGGTAAAGCAGACTGAAGAAAAGGGCAGAAGACCGTTGCTGCGCAGAAGGGCTGGACTTATAAATAAGCCATTTCATGGGTGGTAGAGGGCATGTTTTGTTTGGTTTTGTGTGGTGTAGTAGAGCAGAAACAAAGAGCTTGTTCTGTGATTTTGAGTTGTGTTTTGTGTATTTTCCTTAGAGGAAGATCAGTCTTAGTAATCTGGCTGTAATTTTCTTTGATATTTTGGCAAGTTAATTCAAAGAGTTTCTTAAGAAGTTCTGGTATCCTAACAGATTCTCGGGCCGTAACACCTTCATATTTCAACTGAGAACACATGGGAGTGACCACGTCCACCTGCAAAGCAGAAATATCCAATTCTAAACAACAGGGGCAGTTGAATAGAATGGGCAAATAAATTATTCATGTTTTGAAATAAATATAACTTTCATATCCCCATCAATAGATTACCAAAAGTAATTGAAAAATTATAGCATATACAAATCAAACCACGTTACATAATGACATTCACAGCAGAATATGATGGAGTTCAATGAAACTTTACCTCCCTAAATATAAGAATGAGTGTATTTATCTCTGGCACAACCATCTGAAATAAAATGAATATATCAATCCTTGCACAAATTCTTTAAAGGAAATTGAAAAGAGAGAGAACGGGTGCCTTCAAGTTCAACATTTACATCATTTGAGTTAATAGGTTCCTCTGTTTGCAAATGATTTAGAATGTCAGCAACACGTACTGATGCTCTCCCTTTGGCCCTCACATTTGGTATTGCCTCAAAGGTAAACTAACATACACAGCCAAATAATTATCTCATGATTACACATTTATTCAGGAATATAAAAGAGTGAACATAGCATTTTGCAGTACCAGATGTGTACTTATAATACCAAGCGATTAGGTAGAGGGCTCTGGAATGGCTCCAAAAGCTGACAGCTCCAAAAGAAAACTAACATTCCAACTAACCATTCTCCTTAGAAAATAAACAAGGTAATGAAACTATTAGATTAAAAGTTGTCTGTTGGAACTTGTTACACTATTAACTGAACATGAATGTTGAACCATGAGTTAGAGATAAGATAAAAGAGACTAACCGATCCATGCCATTCAGCACGATGCAGTGTACCAAATGAGCCTGAAAGAACGAAAAATATTATGGTGAAGACCAAAACTAAATAGTTATCAAATAAGACCTAATAGATTTGAATTTAACAACCTTCACAGTATACTTAGGATCCACTCTGGCTTTGTGCTGGAAATTTGGTTTATAATATACTCATTTTGCAAGTCACATATTGTGTTTATGACATTTTGTATCTTCCCTCCTTTTCTCTTACAATATTTTAACTGAATCAATCTTGAGTGTAGTGTAATCCATCTAAAAAAAGATGAAAAGGTTAATACAAGCACAAGAGTGGCGGTTAACGTACATGGCTTGCAAGGATATAAAGGAAGATATTGAATGCAGCTTTAGCCTTGACACTTTCTCGGAGAATGCTAGAAGGCCATCTAACTTTCTTTAAGAATGAGTAGATTTCGATAGACCCTTGGCAAATATTGAACAATGACAGTATATTTCAACGACCTCACTGCATATATAAATCAATTTCCTCTTAAGCTTGGAATGAGAACTAAAACCACCACCTGCACACGAGTATTTTTCACATGCATCAGAATAATACCATCAAGTTTAATTTGAGTACAATACCAATGTACTTTCTCTCTTTCAAATGCCATGAAGTTGGCTAAAAAGTTTCATCATGTGTGCACCCTTCTAACATTAATGATTGACATAATTAACTCTTACCTGATCAATAGGATCTGTCAATTCGAAAAATGCATTGGCCAGCTCACGACAACTAATGAAAAATTCAAATTTTTCTGTGAACCCTGCATGCTTAGTAATGCACAGGAAATGAAAATTTTAACCCCTCCCAAGTAAGAAAAAAGGAAAGATAGAAAAGACATTCAAACAGCTGTTGGTGTAAAGATTTGAGATCTCCATCATGGTCATCCTCCAATAATTTCCCAAAGAGGAGAATAATTTAATATTTTAGGATGAAAAACAAAATTGATAATGACCCCGAGCTTATTTCTTTGGAATTCTTGTAGATTACTAAAGGAATTAGACAATATGGCTTTGTGTTTTAACATCAGGAGTGGATATCTTGTTGTAGCACAAACTTAACTTATGACCCGTATGCTCTGTAAATTATGCTTTTATGTTTCTGATTGAATAATTAGTTGTTTTTGTGTGTGTACTCTAACATATATATTTTAAATGGTGATTATCTTTCTTGTCCTACAAATGAATCCTTGGTTACAAATGGAATGGACAAAGTTGAAAATGAGATTGATAGAATCTAAGCCAGCAGAGGCTGAAGTTTCATACCTGGGGGAGTGAAAGAACCGAAAGAACGTCAACTGTGAAGTAAGATAAAAAGAATCTCCAAGCTCTTGAGATAAGAGAAATCGAAGTTGTCCAGGTCCATACCTCGGGCAATGCTTCAGCATGCTGACCAAGCCGTTAGAGACAAAAAAATTTCGTAAAATTCTTCACAGATTGAAAAGCAATAAAGAAGATAAACCTAGCGGAACCAGTTAACCTCTATTTTCTTTCTTCTTTTCATATTCTTCTACTTATTGAACGTTCTACCTTCAGAAATCTTCTATCCCTTCTCTTATGTACAACTAAAAGAGACAGAGAGAAATTCCTCTCTTTTGAATGCCTGAAACAAAAGAGGAAATTTTTTAATAGTTCTGATATTTGTACGACTGTAAGGCGGAAAGTAACTCAAGTTAAGTCCTTTGAATTCTAAGATAGAGCACCTGTGTGGTAAATGGAAAATTAGCGTGGAAGAATCTCTTATACAAGAAGATTTCACTTTGGGTATGGACATTTGGGTTTTAGATCTAACAGGAAGAATTGTTGATAATCAACCAAGAAACACTCGAGAAGTTTTTGCAATAAACCCAACATGGAACCAATCAAGAACAACCTCAAGATTTTCAACAATGGCACGAAAACAAACAACAAAAACTATTAAGAAAGCAAGAATCACTTCAGAGTATCCCAGAATTTCCACCAAGAATTAAAAAACCTACAAGATTACCTCAGATGATTAGAAACAGAGAAGAAGACCTTTGTATAGATTCGGATTCTTCTAAGAAAGAGAAATTAATTGTTAAATCCTCATCCCAACATTCCTCCAAGATTTCAGCCCCTAACTTTGTTTCACACTCATTCAACATTACAGAAACATGAATCAAGAAAGTTTCCAAGATTCAAAAGAAGAACCTCACTCAAACAAAAGAGAAATGCAATTTCATTAAAATTTTCAGATAAAAAAGACAGTTGTTTCTATATATAATCTCAAAATCAGCAGACTTTAATTTTTTTCCAGAACAATCCACAAGAATTGAATGCAAAAGAACCAAGATTGAATCTTATATTTGTATCTCCACTAAACCAACATTAAATTAAGGACTATATAAAACTTAAATTTCATGAAGTATTCCAAACCTCTTAATATTACCTGTCAAGATCGCCATTAATCAAAAGTTTCATAAATGGGAGCCATGGAATCTCTCGTCCATTTCTCAATGAATCCAGTGCTCCTCTTGTTATGGTTCTTCTATTCCATGTTACCTCACCTCCTTTTCCAGCCTACATCTTTTAGAAATCAACTCGATCGTGCAATTGGAACCACCAAAATTGGAATTCAATTGAGTCAGTTCATTCTTCAAAATTTGAAAGCGAAACTACGTGAATTTAGACTCAAATATTCACATATATATGTATGTGTGTACTATTTTTTCTTGCTTGTTAACGTTTTCTTTTGTTATGACTTCATGTTTCAAAACTTGAAAATTTGAAATAACGTTCAAACTAAGAAAGAAAACTCCACAACACAAGCCAACAGAAGTGATCAATCACAGTTTTGTTCAAATAGAGCTCACAATACCCTCCCATGCAAATTTGTCGATCAATGTTCAATTGGAAACACGAAAGAAAAATAAAAGCTTCCCAATATCTCAATCATGAAGGCTCTTTAGTTGACAAATAAGTCAAATGTGATGTAGGGATTTCAAGCATTGAGAGAAAAAGAGTTATTCAATGGTTTCAGAATCAAACAAGCAAAAATGAAAATATATTGTGATAACTATAGCATAATATATTCAAGAATCACCAATTTCACAACGTAATAAAACACATAGATATTATGTATCGCTTCATTAGAGAAGAGATTGAGAAAACGAAAACCTACTTGACCTATACGTGTTCGAATACTAAATGAGCTCAACGCATTATACTTAACCCAACCGGTTGAACTCTAAGGGATAGGCAGGAATGGTCTTGGTTAGGCCAAAAATGAAGAATTGCCCACACAAACTCAGATACTGAGAGAGCTCAACGCATTTTACTTGACCTAATCGGCTGGGCTCTAAAGGCTAGGCAGGTTTGGTTTTAGTTCGGCCAAAAGTGAAGAGTTCCCCACACAAGCTCTGATACTGAGGGAGCTCAACGCATTCTACTTGACCTAACCGGCTGGACTATAAGGGCTTGGCAGGTCTGGTTTTGGTTAGGCCAAAAGTGAAGAGTTCCCCACACAAGCTCTGATACTGAGGGACCTAACCGGCTGGGATATAAGGGCTAGGCAGGTCTGGTCTTGGTTAGGCCAAAAGTGAAGAGTTCCCCACACAAGCTCTGATACTGAGGGAGCTCAACGCATTCTACTTGACCTAACCGGCTGGGATATAAGGTTTAGGCAGGTCTGGTTTTGGTTAGGCCAAAAGTGAAGAGTTCCCCACACAAGCTCTGATACTGAGGGAGCCCAACGCATTCTACTTGACCTAACCGGCTGGGATATAAGGTTTAGGCAGGTCTGGTTTTGGTTAGGCCAAAAGTGAAGAGTTCCCCACACAAGCTCTGATACTGAGGGAGCTCAACGCATTCTACTTGACCTAACCGGCTGGGATATAAGGTTTAGGCAGGTCTGGTTTTAGTTCGGCCAAAAGTGAAGAGTTCCGCACACAAGCTCTGATACTGAGGGAGCTCAACGCATTCTACTTGACCTAACCGGCTGGGATATAAGGTTTAGGCAGGTCTGGTTTTGGTTAGGCCAAAAGTGAAGAGTTCCCCACACAAGCTCTGATACTGAGGGAGCTCAACGCATTCTACTTGACCTAACCGGCTAGGATATAAGGTTTAGGCAGGTCTGGTTTTGGTTAGGCCAAAAGTGAAGAGTTCCCCACACAAGCTCTGATACTGAGGGAGCTCAACGCATTCTACTTGACCTAACCGGCTGGGATATAAGGTTTAGGCAGGTCTGGTTTTAGTTCGGCCAAAAGTGAAGAGTTCCCCACACAAGCTCTGATACTGAGGGAGCTCAACGCATTCTACTTGACCTAACCGGCTGGGATATAAGGGCTAGGCAGGTCTGGTTTTGGTTAGGCCAAAAGTGAAGAGTTCCCCACACAAGCTCTGATACTGAGGGACCTCAACGCATTCTACTTGACCTAACCGGCTGGGCTATAAGGGCTTGGCAGGTCTGGTTTTGGTTAGGCCAAAAGTGAAGAGTTCCCCACACAAGCTCTGATACTGAGGGAGCTCAACGCATTCTACTTGACCTAACCGGCTGGGCTATAAGGGCTTGGCAGGTCTGGTTTTGGTTAGGCCAAAAGTGAAGAGTTCCCCACACAAGCTCTGATACTGAGGGAGCTCAACGCATTCTACTTGACCTAACCGGCTGGGATATAAGGGCTAGGCAGGTCTGGTTTTGGTTAGGCCAAAAGTGAAGAGTTCCCCACACAAGCTCTGATACTGAGGGAGCTCAACGCATTCTACTTGACCTAACCGGCTGGGCTATAAGGGCTTGGCAGGTCTGGTTTTGGTTAGGCCAAAAGTGAAGAGTTCCCCACACAAGCTCTGATACTGAGGGAGCTCAACGCATTCTACTTGACCTAACCGGCTAGGATATAAGGTTTAGGCAGGTCTGGTTTTGGTTCGGCCAAAAGTGAAGAGTTCCCCACACAAGCTCTGATACTGAGGGAGCTCAACGCATTCTACTTGACCTAACCGGCTGGGATATAAGGGCTAGGCAGGTCTGGTTTTGGTTAGGCCAAAAGTGAAGAGTTCCCCACACAAGCTCTGATACTGAGGGAGCTCAACGCATTCTACTTGACCTAACCGGCTGGGATATAAGGGTTAGGCAGGTCTGGTCTTGGTTAGGCCAAAAGTGAAGAGTTCCCCACACAAGCTCTGATACTGAGGGAGCTCAACGCATTCTACTTGACCTAACCGGCTGGGATATAAGAGCTAGGCAGGTCTGGTCTTGGTTAGGCCAAAAGTGAAGAGTTCCCCACACAAGCTCTGATACTGAGGGAGCTCAACGCATTCTACTTGACCTAACCGGCTGGGATAAGGGCTAGGCAGGTCTGGTGTTGGTTAGGCCAAAAGTGAAGAGTTCCCCACACAAGCTCTGATACTGAGGGAGCTCAACGCATTCTACTTGACCTAACCGGCTGGGATATATGGGCTAGGCAGGTCTGGTCTTGGTTAGGCCAAAAGTGAAGAGTTCCCCACACAAGCTCTGATACTGAGGGAGCTCAACGCATTCTACTTGACCTAACCGGCTGGGATATAAGGGCTAGGCAGGTCTGGTTTTGGTTAGGCCAAAAGTGAAGAGTTCCCCACACAAGCTCTGATACTGAGGGAGCTCAACGCATTCTACTTGGCCTAACCGGCTGGGATATAACGTTTAGACAGGTCTGGTTTTGGTTAGGCCAAAAGTGAAGAGTTCCCCACACAAGCTCTGATACTGAGGGAGCTCAACGCATTCTACTTGACCTAACCGGCTGGGATATAAGGTTTAGGCAGGTCTGGTTTTGGTTAGGCCAAAAGTGAAGGGTTCCCCACACAAGCTCTGATACTGAGGGAGCTCAACGCATTCTACTTGACCTAACCGGCTGGGATATAAGGGCTAGGCAGGTCTTGTTTTGGTTAGGCCAAAAGTGAAGAGTTCCCCACACAAGCTCTGATACTGAGGGAGCTCAACGCATTCTACTTGGCCTATCCGGCTGGGCTATAAGGGCCAGGCATGACTGGTTTTGGTTAGGCCAAATGTGAAGAGTTTCCCACACAAGCTCTGATACTGAGAGACCTCAATGCATTCTACTTGACTTAAATGACTGGACTCGAAGGGCTAGGCAGATCTTTTTTTGGTTAGGCTATGTTTTCAACACATATTATCGAGTATATACAGTATTCACAATATTTAGAAAATGGATAGTATGTCTTCTACTCATTTCTATGCTATTAAAGTATGGATTTTCAACATATTTAAGATATTTAAATAAGAAACACAATCACAACTCTAAGCTCCATGCTCAATGGTTAGGCATGCATGCTTTTTTAAACTAGAACGCAAAGTAGACATGGTATTTATTTTAAGAATAAAGAATTTGAAAATATTTAAAATTTGGGAATTTTTTACCAAATGAAAATTTATCAATGGACATTAGACATGCAAGGCGACAATCTGAACCCCTACTTAAAATTTTGCTCTGTCCTCAAAGCATTTTAAGCAAGATTTTAAGTATTGAAAAAAGAGAAGGAAACAGAAAACCTTCCCTTGGTTGCAAAGGTTTCCCTTGTTGAAACAGATCTCAATGTTCTCAGTGAATTCCTTAAGCGTGTTTCTCCAATATACGAAGGTTTACTTTCACCGTATTGTAGGTGAAAACTGTCTAAACTCCTGGACAAGGGACAAAGCAAGTGGAACAGATGAACCAAAAGATACTTCTACCATTTGATTTTGAAGAAAAGAATCACAGGAGATGGGGGACATCAGAAAAATTTCAAACACACACAGAAAACAGATAAAAAATAGTATAGTTGACAACCCAACAGCCATTTAACTGCAATATTTCCTAAATGATTAGCTGGTAATTATTTAATATTAGAAGAGAACTAGAACTAACCCTGGTCTATAGACAATACATAGAGAAATGACACAATGATGTGAGTGATTGTTTACTAAAGGAAAAAATAGTTCACTGATGATGAATTGAAGTAGCCTTTCCTTTGTAATTGTATGATTTGAAGAGTGATCTAATGAATGTTATAAAAAATAAATGAGGGGAGAGAAACTCAACCATGGAGAGATAATGGACAGTGAATGAAGTACCAAAAAACAAACTAGCGAATGCAATCATAGTTAAAATAAAACCATCTTCAAAAGTAGTCATAACTCAACCAAATGGCACTATATTTTCTACAAACCCAACTTCTTTTCACTTTTGAAATATTCAATTTGTGTTAGTTCCTACATACAAAAAGGTCTCAAACTCCTGAAATGGATAGAATTACAGGACTACAGGTTATAGTATTTTTGTGAATCTAAAGCAATTATGAAGCATAACCAAGTAGCAAACACAAACACTTGATGAAACTACTAACGGTCACAAAAACTTTGGAAGTTAGTAGTGCAGAGAGAGAAAGTGAGAGAAGTCAATTCTGGCAAAGTGAGAGAAGTCAGTTCTGGCCTAAAAAATCCCTTTCAACTCCTTCCCAACTTCCCAAATGCAATTTAACCCCTTGAAAATGACCATAACTGACTCAACTTACAGTAAAAAATCAAATTGAGTGAACATATGGCAAGTGGGTTCAATTCCTTTTACCGTAGAAAACTATAATACAAGTTCTTTCACTACTTAAAACCCAAATTCCACAACCACAGTTATGCAAGAAGAAGAACAACAACAAAAATGCCTCTTAAACTCCAACAAGAAGTACAACAGAACTTGAATTCCAAAAGGGAACTTAACTTACCTCACTACTTCCATGGCTGAATTGAGTGAGCTAGAAATTAGAAAACACAAAGAATGAAGCTGATTTTGAGGTGCATCCGGAAGGCAATTTAAAGCTTTAGGCAGTAGCTATGTAACAAGTTTCCAAAGCGAGCCACCATAATCGACTACAAATAGAAATCAAAATGAATGAGTAATCAAAGTAATATTCAGTATATTTGAAGAAACAAACATAATTATTCTGATAAACCCTGCATAATTATTCTGAGATTATAAAGATGATGTTTAAAATTGTATTCAATTCATTTTAAAAGGTTAACCATGAAAAGAAAGGAAGAACAGTGGAGACCATGAACTACTAAAGGCATGCAGTTTTTCAATTTTTCATAAATATTATAACAAATAATAATCTACTGTTCTCATAAATTTATATGAATTTATGAAATTCCAAATGGGTTTTCAATTTTTTAAAATAGATTTTCGAGGTTGATACAACATTTTCAAATTTTGAAAAACATCAAAATATTAATTAAGATTGGGAATAAATATAGAATCTGGGTGTTTATCTTGTTCGAAATTTAAATCGAATCTTGGTGTTAACTAAGATAGAAATTTAACTTAAATACCTCAAATATAATAGAACCTCAACGTTATTTTACATGGTTGCAGGGATAGGGGTGCACTTAGGTACGCATATTAGCACGAGGAAGATAAAAACCTTCATCAGAAGCCGAGTAACGTCTGCCATTGTGGATACACACTCCTCTGTTAAATTTTCTACACCAGATTTTACATCTTCTCTAATCTGTGAGATGATTCAAACATAAGACCATATTAGTTTTTCATATTACAGAAAAATGTCATTTGACCACCCAAATTAAGAAAAAAATATACCAAAACCCCCATAATCACACCACGTAAACTACCTTAACAACACAATCAGACAACCCAGGGATGGAATTCTCAGGAACGGTCTCTGGAGGAGGCTCTTCAACTTAGTCGGCGAGGGTTTGGAATCGGGAACCATGGAGTTGGGAATTTGGGATCTGACGGTAGAAGCATTTTCTTTGGAAGAGGACATAGGTTTCCGAGGGGTCTTCCGCCCTTGATTCCGGCGCCGTTAGCGCTAGGAATAGAAGATGGCAGTGGATCGGCGAGATGGGTATTTAGCAAGATAGGGTTTCTTGGGTGGATGCTTCATTTTAGAGAATGGAAATTGAGAGAAAGGAAGAGTGAAGATTCTGAGGAAGACGAAGGAGACAAGAGAGCGAGGAGAAGGGAAGGAGGAGAGAGGGGGGAGAGGAGGGAGATGTTGCCGTTGAGAAGAAAGATGAAGAAATTAGAAATGAGAGAGCGAAGTTCTTTTTTTGAAATTTGAAATGGAGTAATCTGACTTCTACTGTGTACAAAATAAAGCATTTATTTGTAGTATTATTCCATTTTCTACTGTACTTCTTTTTTCTTTGTATTTGGATATATAGGATTGATTTTTTATTTCTTTTTTCAAATCAAATTATCAATTCTGAATATTCTTATTCTTTTAGTTTTGGAAATAATTTTCATAAAAAATTTCACCAATAAAACATTCTTTCTAATTGGTTTGAGACAAATTCACACAAGTACATATTAATTTTATAAATACATCATTTTTCCCAAAAAAAAATATTTTAATTATTATAATAAACGTTAATTGATTTTTTATATTCGTGAATGTCTAGGTAAGTTAACGCACCTCGACTAATAAATAGTTATTGGTATTAGAAGATGTGAATCACAAATATTGTTTGCAAACTAATTACAATATGTTCGACTTATAATATAATTAAATAATTAACCTACTCATGTTCGATTTAGAGTATATTTAAACAATCAGTCTACTCATCAAGTCATAAGTTCCTCTATTCTACTCAACACATCGACTATCTTTTATCTCTTTCAACCCTTTTACCATTTGATCAAATATATAATAAAACTGTAAAGCTAGAATTAACAATCGAATTTATATGGTTTCGATATAATTTGAAACGGAATTGAAATCGCTTTATTTATAAAGGATATAAAAAAAAACTATTATATTTTAGGATTAGGTTTTTTTTATCTATTTTCTTACGTTGAATCTACCCTATCTCCCACAACTGATCACGAATCACAATCGAATCCATTTCCCATAATGTTTAACTTTAAACTCACACTCAAAGCTTCGCTCCTCCAACCATATGATGAGATTAAAAGGCTAAATATTTCTAGACAAAGCTAATTAATATTCGTTAACTAAATATAAATATCTATTTTACATATATTTATAATAATTATTGATTTATTTTCTCAAAATGTGGAATGGTGATCACCCGGGGATGATTTATTTGTATATAGAAACCATTATTTTAGAGATATGGACTCTTTTACGTTAGAAATCAAAAGCAAAAGTAATAGAAAGTGAATTGATTTTATTATTCTTTTTATATTTATGTTAAACAGTATACCATCTCTTCTTTTTCCCACTCTCATCGCCTTCAACTCCCTCCATTTCGACCTCCAAACATTAAGAAACCGCATAGCAATGCGAACAGAAAAAGTACTTCCTTCTCTGTCCTGCCTTTCGATCTTTCTCCCCCTCCAATCGATGAGGACCTCCTTGTGAGTCTTTTTCCTCTATTTAGTCCAATTTGTTGTTTTACTACCCAAGTTTATTGCTGAAATTCCTTCCGGACCGTACAGATCAGAAAGAAGCCCTGGAGTTGATCGATGGGGACTTCTTTTGCATCGAGGAGGCTGAGGGAAAGTAGAATTTTGTTTCTTTTGGAATTTTTTTTTCAAAGCAGCCATGCTCATGGTGTAAATTGTCTCCACTTTTTCGTTTTTATATAGCTCGTAGATATTCTATACTCGTGTCTGTTAGGCCTCAAATTATTCATCAATACGTGAAGAAGGGCAAGAAGGGGAAATCACCCGAGATTACAGTGGGTTGAGATTTGGGGTATGTGTTTTCAGTTATGGAGTTGGGGTCCACTGAAAGAAGGTTTAAGAAGGGTTTTGGAATAAGAAGAAAGGGGTGGATATTTTATGGTTAAATCACCAATAAGAGGAGAGGGGCGCTCTAGAACACGCCATTACTGGTTCTTCATTTCTTTGTGCACTTTACTTTCTGTTTTGATATCATGGCTTGTTTAGTTGCATTGTAATGGTTGAAGACTTTCGTTAAATTCCAATATAATTTAGTATCAGGAAGTTGTTCCTCTGTTTTTGAGCTATCTTGCTTGTTGGGACCTAACAATGTCCTATTAGAGAAGTTTCTTGTTCTGTTACTCACTTAGCTTGGGGTTTTTCTACCCTATTTTTTAATTTCATAGATCAATAAAATTGTTCCTTGACTAGAAAAAGAAAAGATATATATTGCAAATGAGTTGATGTTTTCATATTTTGTTGTTAATTGTTAGGTCGTGGATCTTTCTCATTTTGGCCGACTAAGGGGTAATTTTCTTCTTTCTGTCTACTTGTCTCTTTTCATGTTCTATTACTTTTGAGTCCACTCTTAATAGAATGCTTATAAAAGTTTTCCCACCCTTCTTTAAAGCATTCCACATATAATAATTGAGATTCATGGCTGCTTCATGGTGTATTTCTAGGCCTCCAATATTGCTGAAATACTCATGCAGGGTTTAAAAGTGGAACTCGGCGTGAAAGTTAGTTAGTTAGTTAGCATTGGGTGGATCACAAAGAGAACGCGTGGGAGTGAGTGTGGTCAATATATATAATAACATGTTGTGTGTTTTTCATAAAATAAAAGAAATTGGTAACGTATTGGACATGTTCAACACAGTGGATGATGCTAAAAAAGTAGTGTAGTTTTTCCAATGTTTCTTCACCTCCTGAAAAGCCAAAGATGAAATGTTATTCAAGTATGTACTTTGAAGTGGTTTCATTTCAATTGATAATCACTGTACTTTGCAGTTCCTCGATAGAAATACTGTGAATCCATAAACAAAACAGTCAAAAGGAAAATGCGGACAGCGATGGTTGGAAATGTTGCCCTTGGTAGTGAGCATCCGATTAAGATTCAAACCATGACGACAACTAACACAAAGATGTTGCTGGAACAGTTGAACAGGTTCTTTTATATTTGTTCTATTTTGGCTGTGTTTTCATTTCCGAATCCCTTCATCATGACATCAGTAGGTTTCCTTTTTCAAACTCTACTCCAAGATAGCATAATTTCATTAGAACAGTGCTTGATGTATGCACCTTTACTAACCTTCTCTAGAGTTCTAGTTTCTAGGTAGGCATCTGTATTTGACTGATCTTTTAGTTCTTCACAAATTTCTTTCAAGTCATAGTGGTTAGGTTGATGTCCTACACAAAGGAATTTACAATACACATTTTAGACGCCATATGAATGTGGGGCATGTTGTAAATGCTTTCCGTTGTGCAGGATGGTTTGGGTGACACTATTAGAGTTTTGCTTACATGCTTTCTGTTGTGCAGGATGGTTTGGGTGACACTATTAGAGTTTCGCTTACAGAACCACCTAAAAATTTGTATATTTGACATTTATAAAGTGTCAACGTTCACTATTCTTGACGTTTTTATCAACCGTCAAGAACTTTGACTTTCTTAACACTGGCACGCATCTACAAGCGCTTTTGCCCCAAAACAATGTGCCAAGCCAACTATTTCTTTAATTGGAAGAACAGAAGCTGCAAAGAAAAAAAAAATCAAATCATATCGAATTCCACTATGTGCATAGAGTTATTATTAGAAAGATATTAAGAGTAACCAGATACAGATCAAGAGAAGGAAATATGTCTGACAGTTCTTTCTGTTCTTCATTCATTAGACTTTATTATTTTTATTCACCTGCACACCTTTCCACTAGAAGTGTGATAACTGAAGTAATATGATAACCCTTCAGTTTGAAATATTTACCTACTACTCGCTTTATTTGAGTAATGTTTACAAAATTGAAAGGTAAAAAAAGGAAATAGATTATAAAAATGCTAAGTATCAAATATTCACATTTGAGACATGATGGGTAACCACGAGCTTTGTTTTTGTTGAAAACATTTCTTTTAACTCTAGTAAGTTTGGACATCATGTTCACCTAAACTTACAAGCTTCAGAACAACACCAGTCCTTTCAGCTACAAGTTGCCAAGGAACAATGGCACTATGATGTTCAGCAACCGTAAGTATGATTTGCACTGAAAGAAAAGATTGTTACAGTTTAAACTTAAAGTTAAAGCAGTATGTGGCTACACACGTTTAAAAAGATAATGGATGCACCTTCATGATGTAGGAATGTAAAACACTTTCATTAACTCAAATATGAAATCAAAATCTTCACAAAGAGAACCCTAAAGCCTACACCTTGGCCAATCTACAAGAATGCAAACAAGTACAAAATGTAAGCCCATTGAAATTTAGATATTAGAAATGAGAGAGAGCTAATAGTCCTGACGGTTTGATAAAACTTTGTTAGTAGTCCCTATGATTTCATAAAAAATTCATAAGTAGCCCCAATCATAGGACTAAATTCTAACTTTCTTCCAACCAAAGGAATTAAATTTGCTATGTAACCCCACGTGGAGAATACCATATTGTCTCACAGAGTCAATGCTTATACGTGCATTAAATAGTACATATATAGAAGAAAATCACTTGCGCTAAACTACTAAGATCGATGCAGTGGCCTAACAAGCTACGCAACTCATCTTCCAATTTCAGATTCGCTAGGCCCCAAGAATAAGCCACTAGATTGATAGCTTCAGTTGCATTCCTAGTGAAGAAGATCTCCTTAGCATCTCCAACATTGGTAAAGGACGCAACTTTCTTCCTTGCCCGCTCATACTCATCAGTTGCTTTTGCACTACATTTATAAACGGTTTCAAATCAGATAGACATCGTTTTCATTCACGTTTCATACCAAAGTCTAAATAATCTACCTCAAAGAGTGTATGCCACGATGCACATTTTAGTTGTAAGCCTCATAATAATTCAGCAAAGTCGTGATGCATGTTATTAAAAGTCTGGATCTTTAATAGCGTTTTATAAAAGCTATAAAAAGTATGCATTTTGATAGCATTTTGGAAAAGTTATAAAAAAAACTTTTTAATAGCGTCTTCTATTTATGTGATTTATGATGGCACATTTTTAAAGCTAGGAAAACGTTTCACAGCAAGTTTAAAAAGTTGTTGATTGATAGCTTCAGAACCATCCCTTCCATCATCCTCTGTGGTTCCCAAAACTTAGAGAATCGAAAAAGCTTTGGATGAATGGATTTGGTATCGATGACGCTACTATTCATTCCATTTCATACTGTTCCGTATAAATACATCTTTTTTTCTTTTTTTATTTTTTTATTTTCAAATACAATGTGTGAACTAAAATATGTACAAAATATCGATCTCTAGACAAGTAACTAGCATAGATAAATAGTTGGTTGATATTGATATACGGTATAGGATCTATTACATCTAGACTATGATATTTTATTTTATTGTTATTTTTATTAATTTTAGAAATTTTGTAATTTAAATAATTCTCCTTTTTTTTCTTTACATAAAAATATATTTTCATGTGTTTTCTTTTATAGAATTTGAACTATGGTTGTGATTGTTTACTTCTAAATTTTAATTTTTAGGATGTAACGTAAATTCAAATAGAGGAAGGACTTTTTCTTCTTTTCATATATCTTTAAACGAAAAAAAAAATACTAGGTACAATTCTATTACATTTATTTTGGAAAATATCCATAAATATAAAAAACTACTAAAATATTCATGGTTCGTATAATAAAGCTCATAAAGTTATCAATTTTTAAAATATTCTAGGTTTTCTCTTACGTCTTTCTTCTTCTCTTCGCTTTGAATTTTTTCTATGGTCTTTCCTCCACGATTTCTTTCCACGTATTTCTTCTTTTCCTCTTTCTTTTTTATGTCGTTTAAATTAGATTTGGGTAACCAAATCTAATTTCTTTCTATCTTCTTTCTTCTTTTTCTCTTTTTTTTTTCCGCTGCGATTTCTGTCCACTACAAGAAAAAAGGTCTATGATAGCTCGCTCAAAACGCCATCATTGACATTTTATAGCATTTTACCAAAAGTCGTGACGCATGTTATTAAAAGTCTGGATCTTTAATAGCGTTTTATAAAAGCTATAAAAAGTATGCATTTTGATAGCATTTTGGAAAAGTTATAAAAACAACTTTTTAATGGCGTATTCTTCTATTATGTGATTTGTAATTGCGCTTTTTTAAAGCTATGAAAACGTTTCACAGCAAGTTTAAAAAGTTGTTGATTGTTTATAGTAGCATTTTTTTAACAAATATAAACGTCTAGTCATACCTTTAAATAAAAACTATAATAATGTAGTATTTTCACATATTTTATCTATAATATACTTTTTCAAATATCAATATTCAATTCCCAACATCAACATATAATATTCATGCCAGTTATGTGAATGAAATCTATTTAAAAGGCTATTGTTTATATCTCATACATTGTTAGCTAATAAAATGTCAAATAACAAAAAATGATCCTTATAATCCAGAAAGAGTCTGTATCATCAAAATGTTATTTTCATAAAAGATTCGTATCGTCCTACGCAAAATGCTATTTGTGTGATTAGATATATATTCTCACAAAAGATAGTCACTAATATCATTCAACCCAACACAATCATTAACTGACCATCTGTTGGTTACAAAATTTATTCAAATTTATTAGAATATATAAATCAAGTTATTCGGGAGCTTCTTGGCACCATTCATCAATAATGGGATTAAAGTCATACTGTGGCTCTGCCCAATCTATCCAATCAACAATCGCCTTTGCATTCTTCAAGTCCTACAAATAGTCATCATATGCAGATCAATCAGACAGAAGGCTCAACGAATATCTCGATCTAACGTCTTAAAGTCTACCAAACATGCTAACTGAAAACTAATGAACACATTAACAGAGATGGTTATAGAATAAAACCAGATAGCATCTGAAATAGATCAAGTAAAACCTTAGACAGAGGAAGATTGATCTTAACAGCATCAGTCACAGTAAACTCTCCATTTAAAGTTTTTGAAGCATCGGCAACATATGATCCACCAATGAAAGATGCCTAGATAGAGATTAAAAAGAAATTAGAACTTGTCGATGAATATGTAAAAATATAGGCATCTAGTAATACAATTAAAGTCTTGATTCACGACTTACAAACTCTCTAATATCTTCATCAGTAAAATCAGACAATGGTTCATTCAAAGGAACAACAGAAACTTCATCCTCGCCTGCTAATAACAAGGATTAGAAAGGCCAGAGGGCAACTGAAAATATCTGGGAGGAAATCAAACCAATAATGATTATTTTAGAAACTGCAAATATCACATAAAAAAACAATATATAATACAACGACAGAATATTGCATAGTCACAGCTTGATCATTAACTATGACGAAATTTTAGATGCTGCCTTTTACGCAGAATCAATTCTTGCAGGAAATAGAAATCTTGACTGCTTTATAGTAGGAAAGGTCAGTAAGGTTAAGCACAACACCACTGACATTTCAATCCCAGATTTTTCTTTTAAATTAGTCTGTGATGCAAAAGTGAAATGTAGCAGATTACTGAATGGTCGGTTAACGTTATTTGTATTATTAATGGCTGGCTATGTAAATATCAGGAATTTCTAAAACTAGAAAGATGTCACTTGTATATGGTATACCATATTATTAGACTTCCTATGAAAGCTTCTGCAATTCTCCATTTCTTTGCTTCAGCTGGTTTAGACATCATAAAGATTAATGCAGCCTATGCAGGTTCCAATTTCGATTTACAAACATGTTGTGACACCTATATCCTGATTAATATGCTCGTCTGAACTCTAAAAAACAGAAAATATATAGCATCCTGAATCAATGACGAAAATATATACATGGTCTTGTAACTTTATACTAGAGAACTGGAACTTTCATAGCATAGACAACAATACAATTTTCAATTTCATTTACTACACAGACCAAATTCTCCTTTAGTTTCAAGCATAAAACTGAACGAGGCCTATCAAGCGGATTTGGTATGAAAATCCCATTCAGCTGCAAAAGGCATTAATAACATGATCAAAACCTTACGGTTGCAGATATACGTAAAGTTTGAGAAAAAAAACAAAAAACAAGCAATTGACATAGAATTCTAGTTCAAGAAACACAAATTTACTTAAAAGAAGTTTGAAACTCAATGACCTTGGATGAACTTGACTTCAAATACAAACTTGGATTCCACAACCTAAACAAAAATACAAAAAATAGTACAAACCTTGAATTAAGTGGAACCTTGATCTTTTTTCCATCTTGTTGAGCACCCATGATCGATGAATCAAGCTCCACAGAACCATTACTCACATGCAAAAACTACAAAGCCCATATCAGAAAACTTCAAAACAAAATTAAGTTACACGTGAGGTCTATTTGAATTATGATGAGTAGGCTAACAAGTACTGTGAAGAGTATACAATCAAGAGTTGGTGAGGTTTTGAAGCCAAAATGGGAGAAGTTACAGCAAATTAACTTTGTATAAGAACCTTCATGTCATGTTAAACAAAATCAAGTGATCATTGTCATCCCGCGGGGAAAAAGAAAAAAAAAACACAAAAGATGAAGAAGAAGAATAAGAAGTTCCACTCGTGCATTAGCTCACCTCATCAAACAACCCTTCATATGTCAACTGAGAACACATGGGAGTGACCATGTCCACCTGCAAAGCAGAAATGTCCAATTCTAAACAACAGGGGCAGTTGAATAGAATGGGCAAATAAGTTATTCATGTTTTGAAATAAATATAACTTTCATATCGCTGTCAATAGATTTCCAAAAGTAATTGAAAAATTATAGCATATACAAATCAAACCACGTTACATAATGACATTCACAGCAGAGATTGCAGGAACTGCGTGTGCAAGATTTTTGGCGGTCAAGCAGGAAGGTTCGGTGAGTGAATATTTGCAAAAGTTTGAAGAACTATCGGCGCCCCTACCAGAGATTGCAGGAGATGTTTTGGAGGGAACATTTACCAACGGTCTGGACCCAATAATTAGAAAAGAGGTATTCTCCATGAGGGTCGTGGGCCTTGAAGATCTGATGGAGGCGGCCCAACTCGCGGAAGAAAAGATTGAAGTGGCAAGGGGTGGCCCACACCCGTACCCGAAGGAGGCCACGAAAACAAACCCAAAACTAAGCCAAAAAAATTACGAAAGCCCGACCACGAAGATGGTGACCTTGCGGAGAAAGTTTTCCTCCATCCGTCAAATTCAAACGCATTTCTACCTAATACCGTGGGAGGGGGAGGCCGACGCGAACATCCCTTTTGACGGTGGACCGACTCTAAACTACAGGCGAGGAAGGAGAAAGGTTTATGCTATCGGTGTGACGAACCGTTCAGCAAAGGCCACCGCTGCAAGAACAAGGAGCTCCGACTGTGTGTGGTAGCCGACGACCTTGACGACGTAGAGATGGGAGAGATGGAAATCGAAGAAGGAATGGTTTAGGTCAGTCCCGTCGTCGAGCTGACTCTGAACTCAGTGGTTGGTCTCACGGCTCCGGGTACGTTTAAGATTAAAGGAAAAGTGGAAGAACGGAAAGTCGTGGTGATGATCGATTGCGGGGACACACATAATTTCATCTCCCTAAAGCTGGTGGAGTTAAAAATCCCAACAACAGAGACGACCAATTATGGAGTCATCATGTGATCCGGCAAGGCAGTCCAAGGAAAAGGGACGTGCACGGGTGTTATCGTGGGGCTTCCCGGGTTAACAGTAGTGGATGATATTTTGCCGATGGAATTGGGAAACTTAGATATGGTTCTCGGAATGCAGTGGTTGCTTGCAAGGAGCGATGACAGTGGATTGGAAAGATTTAGCAATGACGTTCACCGTCGAGGGTACTAAAGTAACACTGAAGGGGGGCTCGTCGTTGACAAGAATGGAAGTGTCCCTGAAGATGTTGATGAAGCAATGGCAGCCCGAGGATCGGGGATTCCTCGTGGATTTCAGGTCCATGGGTGTATCGAGGGCGGACCGACAATTAACGGTTAGTGAAGCAATTGAAGAGCTGCGACCGAAATTTGAACAGCTTGAGCGGAAATTTTCAGATGTATTCAATATGCCCTCAGAATTACCCCCAATGAGACAAGTTGACCACCGCATACAACTGAAGGAAGGTACAGAACACATTAATGTACGGCCATACCGTTACCCGCATGTTCAGAAGAACGAACTTGAGAAATTAGTGAATGAGATGCTAGACGCGGGAATTATTCGGCCAAGTGTCAGTCCATTTTCCAGTCCTGTGATCCTAGTGAAAAAAAAAAGACGGAGGTTGGCGATTTTGCGTGGATTATAGGGCGTTGAATAGAGCGACAGTACCCGATAAGTTCCCAATTCCCATGATTGACGAGCTGCTAGATGAGCTGCACGGGGCAAGTATTTTTTCCAAAATAAATCTGAGGTCGGGGGTACCATCACATCCGAGTTCGGGGGAGGATGTAAAGAAAACGACTTTTAGAACGCACGAAGGGCATTACGAATTTCTGGTCATGCCGTTTGGGCTTACAAACGCACCGGCGACATTCCAAGCCCTCATGTACCAGGTTTTTCGACCTTATTTACGTAAGTTTATACTGGTGTTTTTTGATGATATCCTTGTGTATAGTAAGGATGCAGAATCTCACTTGGAGCACCTCACGGTGGTGTTTAGCCTACTAAGGGAGCATAGCCTTTTTGCCAACCGCAAGAAGTGCCATTTCGAGAAGGAACGCATCGAGTATTTGGGGCATTGGGTATCTGAAAAGGGGGTTGAAGCAGACCAAGAAAAAATCAGAATAATGCTGGAATGGCCGGTTCCGAAAAACGTGTGGGAGCTTAGAGGATTTCTGGGGCTGACCGGATATTATCGCCGATTTGTGGCAAACTATGGAGCCATAGCCACACCCCTCACACGCTCGACAAAGAAGAATAACTTCCGTTGGTCAGCGGAGGCCACGGTGGCATTCGAGAATCTGAAAAAAGCCACGGTTACACTGCCTGTCTTGGCCCTACCGAATTTCCAGCAACCATTTGAGATAGAAACCGACGCTTCCGGGTTTGGGTTGGGAGCGGTATTATCACAAAACAAATGACCGATTGCTTATTTCAGCCAAAAATTGTCAGAAGCGGCGAGAGAGAAGTCAGTCTACGAGAGAGAGCTGATGGTCATTGTGTTAGCAGTAGAAAAATGGCGACATTATTTGTTGGGGCATCGTTTCGTGGTGTACACCGATCAGAAGGCCTTGAGACACATCTTGGAACAGAGGGAGGTGATACCGGAGATCCACAAATGGTTGATGAAACTAATGGGTTTTGTTTTTCAGATCTTTTACCGAGCGGGACCAGAAAACAAGGCGGCTGATGCGTTATCCCGCATCCCGATTGAGACTCAGCTGAACATTATTACAGTCCATTCCATACTTGATGTCGCTGTGGTGGAAAAGGAGGTCCAAGCGGATGACAAGCTCAAGGACATATTTGAGAAACTATTAGTGGACCCCGGGTGTATGCCACGGTATTCAGTCCGACAAGGCCGGCTGTTTTATAAGGGCTGATTAGTCCTCCCGAAGACGTCCAGTTTATTACAAACCATTTTACACACCTTCCATGATTCTGTGGTTGGGGGGCACTCCGGGCAACTACGTACCTACAAAAGAATAGTTGCTGAATTATATTGGGAGGGAATGAAAAACGACATCAAGTTGTACGTGGATCGATGTCATGTGTGTCAACAGAAGAAAACCCAAGCCTTATCGCCTGCCAGCCTGCTGCAGCCCCTACCCATTCCTAACCGAATTTGGGAAGATATATCGATGGATTTTGTGGAAGGCCTCCCACAATCTAGGAAGTTTGACTCGGTGTTAGTAGTGGTGGATCGCTTGAGTAAACACACACACTTCATCGAGTTGAGTCATCCATTCTCTGCCAAATAGTGGCTGTGGAATTCATCAAGGAGGTAGTGCGCCTCCATGGATATCCCCGTTCAATAGTATCCGATCGTCACCAACTGTTTTTTAGCCACTTTTGGAAGGAATTATTTCGCTTACAGGGGACCCAGTTGAAAAGAAGTACGGCGTATCATCCCCAAACCGACGGACAAATGGAAGTAGTTAACAAGTGCCTTGAACTATATTTACGATGTTTGTGTCAAGAGCGACCCAAAACATGGAGTGAAAAGCTAGCGTGGACCGAATATTGGTATAACACCAACTATCACGCATCGATCAAAACGACCCCCTACGCGGTGGTTTATGGACAGCCCCCACCCCCCATTTGTTCCTACGGTCAGGTGAGCACAACACCGAATGATTCGGTCGAATACCAGTTACAGAACAAGGATGAAACACTAGCAGTTTTGAAGCAACATTTACAACAAGCCCAGGAACAAATGAAGAAGTTTTTCGATGTGCACCGAAGGGAAGTAGTTTTTGACATTGGAGATTGGGTATATTTGAAATTACAACCCTATAGGCAGCAATCGGTAGCTAAGAGGCGCTGCGATAAGCTATGTCCTAAATACTTCGGACCTTATATGGTGTTGGGAAGAGTCGGCGAGGTAGCCTACTTGTTGGATCTCCCGGAGAATGCAAAAATACACCCAGTTTTCCATGTTTCGCAATTAAAAAGGGCAGTAGGTGATAAACACCGTATCCAACCGGACATATCTGCGCTTAATGATCAGATGGAGCTAGTTTTGGTGCCCGACCAGGTGACACAACTCCGCTGGAATGATGCCGAAAGGGACTGGGAGTACTTGGTTCATTGGAAAGATCAACCGAGTCATGAAGCCACATGGGAATCCTATGCAACGCTCGTGAACCAATTCCCCGATTTCCACCTTGAGGACAAGGTGACTCTTCTCTTAGGGGGTATTGCTAGGCCTCCAATTACCCAAGTTTATCATAGAAAGAGGAAGAAGGGTAAGAGAACATTGGAATGTTTGGAATGTTTTGAACGGACAACCTTGTTCATTTGGGAGAGAACAGTCCTCTCATCTTGCTGTAATCATTTTGTGAGAACCTTTTGTAATGATTGACTATTCCTATATAAATATATAAGTTCCATATTGCCTCATATTGTTATAGAGTGTTGTGTGATAAGTCGTTCTTGTGCTGTGTTAGCTGTTAGCTTTGTGTTTGCTGGTATAATTGTAACAGGATTCTCGGGCCCTAACATTGGTATCAGAGCGAGTCGACAATCTGGGAGGTGGAAGAAGATGATGCAAAAGATGATAGAGGATCGTTTAACCGCTTCAGAAGCAGAGATCGAGGCAATTAAACAAAAGGACCAAAGACTGCCACTTCTAAAGAAAAATTTAGAGAAGGTGCATGCCATGTTATCGGCGATTTACGAGGACCGCCAGAGACAGCTGGGAGGTTTGAAAATGACTGGGATAAGCACCGGAAAGAGGAAGCTCAGGAATGAAGACACGGCCGAAGAGGAGGGGGAAGAAGGGGAGACGTCCTTGAGCGTGGAAACAGGGGCATGACAGGATAGGATCAAGTTCAAGAAATTAGAAATGCCCGTTTTTAACGGGGAGGATCCGGATGGATGGTTCTACAGGGCGGAACACTACTTCCAAATGCATCTCTTGAATGAAAGGGAAAAGCTGAAGATCGCCGTGCTTAGCTTGGAAGGGAAGGGATTGAGTTGGTTTAGATGGACAGAAAACCGCAAACGGTTAAGATCCTGGAAGGAGTTGAAAGAAAGGATGTATAATCGATTTCAGAGTAGAGAACATGGACGGCGTGTGCAAGATTTTTGGCGGTCAAGCAGGAAGGTTCGGTGAGTGAATATCTGCAAAAGTTTGAAGAACTATCGGCGCCCCTACCGGAGATTGCAGAAGATGTTTTCGAGGGAACATTTACCAACGGTCTGGACCCAATAATTAGAAAAGAGGTATTCTCCATGAGGGTCGTGTGTCAAGGGCATAATTGTCCAAGGTTTTATTTACCGATGGCCGTATGCCCGAATACCACCAAATCACTTTATCTTTATGTCTTGAAAGTAGTTTAGGTTAATTCTTTCGTTTAGGTGTCGCCGAGTCATAGTATGACATTTCGGCTTTTTCATATGCAAGTCTGCCAAGGCCAAAATTCTCAATATGTACTATAGGGGGTACATGACTAGTCCGACCCCTGCCCAAGCCTTGTTGCACTCTTTGCAAGTTAAGCTATTTTCTTTGTAATTGACAGTCTTCAATGCTTTCTTTATGATGTTTTCAACTATTTAATTTCTCTCTCCCGTTTTATAAAAACATTTTCTTAAGAACGAGGAGGGAGGCTACATCATACCGCGAGTTTGTCCGCGGATTCCGAATTTCGAACGGCTGACTTGTTGATCGAGCTAAACAAGTGCAGCACAATCGTGTTGAAAAGTTACGATTGTGACAAGTGGTATCAGAGCCAAATTGGCTAATTGACGATAAGACCGAAACATGTCATCGTCGAACCCACCGGGCAAAGCCCAGAAAGACCGACTAGTAGAGCTAGAAGAGCAGATGCTCTACCTAGTCGAAGTTCCCGACTCCATCCGTTACTAGGAGTCTCGTCTCGATGAAATTTCCGAGAAAACTAATACGATCGATGTGGTAGCTGGCCGTGTCGAAGGGTTGCCGATACAAGAGTTGACACCCTAGAAGAAAACACAAACGCCAGAAGAACTGTTAACTACGAACATGGGGACAGTTCATTAGGCTTCGCTGCCCACATGCAAGAACGTGTCAGCGAGCTAGATAGCTCTCAAAAGACACTATTAGAGATGATAAACGACATGTCGGAGGATTTTAGAGTCACCCTCGATGTCGTTAGGAATGAAATCGCAGACGTGAACGCGAGGCTGAATCTCACGATGCGAGCAATGGCAAACCAAGCTCCAGCTGGAGGAGCAATTCCGGTTAGCAGAGTAAAGATCCCGGAACCAAAGCCCTTCTGTGGGGCAAGAGATGCAAAGGCTTTAGAGAATTATATTTTCGACCTTGAACAGTACTTCAAGGCTACAAACACCGTCACCGAGGAAGCCAAAGTGACATTGGCAACGATGCATCTGTCTGAAGATGCCAAGTTGTGGTGGAGGTCCCGATACGTGGACATACAGGAAGGGCGTTGCACAATAGATACTTGGGATGCCCTGAAGAGAGAACTTCGCTCGCAATTCTTCCCCGAGAATGTGGAAATCCTTGCTCGGCGAAAGTTGCGCGATCTAAGACACACTGGCGAGATTCGGGAGTAAGTGAAACAGTTCGCGGGGTTGATGCTAGACATCCACGATATGTCAGAGAAAGACAAAGTTTTCTGTTTTGTCGAAGGGCTGAAACCGTGGGCAAGGGCCAAGTTGTATGAACAAAGGGTCCAAGACCTCACGTCAGCGTATGCAGCAGCCCAACGATTGTTCGATCTGACAAGTGACTCTCAAGATGTGAGACGTCGCCAAAGTTCCTCACCTGGAAGGAACAGGAATAGTCGTTCGAGTTCTCCCAAAGCTGTAGGGGGAGACGAATGTTCAGGTAAAAACCGCAGATCTCACCAGTCAAACACAGGGAACACATGGCAAAGGTCGAATAATCAAAGCCCACCCAAGCACCGCCTGAGTTGTTTCATATGTGGTAGGCCACATATGGCAAAAGAATGCCCAAATAAAGTCGACTTTCATGCGTTTCAGGCCTCATTAATCGCGGATTCAGATGATAAGCCAAATCAAGCTGAGGATGAAGCGGGTCTGATAGATGGAGGTGAAAGAACTCGAATAGGGGCCATAAAATATCTGTGGTCTCTCCAGAAAAAGTCAGGGGAGAGAAACGTACCCACGAAAGGGGGCTTATTATATGTTAACACCTGGATCAATCAAAAGCAGACGAAAAACACTATGATTGATTTCGGTGCAACCCATAACTTCATAACAGAGGTAGAGGCCAGACGTTTAAGACTCCGTTGGGAGAAGGACTCAGAAAGAATGAAGGTCGTGAATTCCATTGCCCTACCCGTCTTCGGGTTAGTGAAACAAACGACGATAAAGTTGGGAGGATGGAAGGGCCGTGTAGACTTTGTGGTTGTAAAGATGGATGACTTCGATGTAGTGCTAGAAATGGAGTTCCTCCTTGAACATCAAGTCATACCAATGCCCTCAGCCAGATGTCTAGTGATCACTGGATCCTTTCCCACGATAGTGCAAGCAGAGATTCGTCAGCCCAACGGGTTTAAAATGATATCGACCATGCAACTAGTCGAGAGTCGCGCCCAAGAGAAACCACCATCTGTGGAGATCCCGCTTGGGGCATTGGGGAAAAGGGGGGAGATAATCCCGAAAGACACTCTATGTATCCCAGAGAAGTGCCATGATGTGCTGCCAAATAGTTGGCCTAAATCCGTGTCGATGCGAAAGACGATCGACCAGGGAAGAGAATTGTTGCCAGAGGCAAAAGCGCCTGTGAAGAATGCTTATCGCATGGCACCGCCGGAGTTAACCAAACTTCGGAAACCATCAGAGATGTTGTTGAATACAGGGTGTAATATACCTGTACAAGCTCCGTACGGAGCCCACGTCCTTTCTCTAAAGAAGAAGGACAAAAGCCCACAACAGTGTATTGACTGCCGTATCCAGAGTAAGCTCACAGTTCGGCGTAAACGTCCACTCTCCATGCTCACGAGGCGGGTGGACCGCTCACGTGGAGTGAAGCATCTCCCAAAGTCAGACGACCGACCGAGGCACTGTCGAGTAAGAACAACGAAGGCAAAGGGACTCGAGAAAAATTGTGTCACTAGGCATGAAGCATACAAGTTCCCCGTAGTGCCGCTGAGTCTTACCGATGCCAAGGGAGGAGAGTGTTACTCTGTGCAGAGCCAGATAAACGTGCCGGATCAGGTGGGGGAGCGTCACCAAAGTGGGTTGTTGAGAGAAGAAGACACTCAGTGGAGTGAGAACCTCGAGTGTCACGCCGCCTTCAATGGTTCAAAGCAAGCCATGATCGAGGGGCCAAGTCTTGGGGTCGTCGATGCGACCAAGACTCCTGAAGCTGAAGCCGAGCAATTCCGCTGTGTGCTCGGAGAATACCTGCATCATTGTGTTGATGGCAGACAAAAGAATTGGGTTCAACTGCTGAAGGTAGCCCAATTCGGTCATAGTGCTCAGACAGACTCGCAGATCAAGAGAAGTCCGTTTGAGATTAAAGGTAAGAGGCATTCTGTATTGCCGCCCCTCGCTGATGGCCCTTATGTAGGGGACCGCCCTCAAGTCCACTGAGTTGGAGAGGAATGTGACCAGATGGCCGACATCGCTCGAGTGTGCCTAGAAGAAGCTTCAAGGCCTATGGAGGAGAGGGGAGATCAAAAGCGATGCCCTCTCGAGTTCGAGTGGATGACCAAGCTTCCAATTGACCGTGCAACAACGCCGTATGATTATCTGTCAACCTGGATCTAGAGGAAGACAGAGAAGTCAAGGAAGTCCTTGCTGACAGAGTAAGGACTGGTAGAAGGCCCACGAGGGAGACACATAAATTCCTGTTGAAGCGGAAGAAGCCTCTCGTGGAGGTAACAAGAGAGGACATGTCGAAGACCTTGAAACGTGGATGCAGAAGACCAAAGAGCTCCAGCTTCGCCGGTTGACGAGGACGTCAACCGTTTAAGTAGGGGAGAATGTCAAGGGCATAATTGTCCAAGGTATTATTTACCAATGGTCGTATGCCCGAATACCCCCAAACCACTTTATCTTTGTCTTGAAAGTAGTTTAGGTTAATTCTTTCGTTCAGGTGTCGTCGAGTCACAGTGTGACATTTCGGCTTTTTCATATGCAAGCCTGCCAAGGCCAAAATTCTTAATATGTACTATAGGGGTACATGACTAGTTCGACCCCCGCCCAAGCCTTGTCGCACTCTTTGCAAATTAAGCTATTTTCTTTGTAATTGACAGTCTTCAATGCTTTCTTTATGACGTTTTCAACTATTTAATTTCTCTCTCCCGTTTTATAAAAACATTTTCTCAAGAATGAGGAGGGAGACTGCATCATACCGCGAGTTTGTCCGCGGATTCCGAATTTCGAACGGCTGACTTGTTGATCGAGCTAAACAAGTGCTGTATAATTGTGTTGAAAAGTTACGATTGTGACACCATGGGCCTTGAAGATCTGATGGAGGCGGCCCAACTCGCTGAAGAAAAGATTGAAGTGGCAAGGGGTGGCCCACACCCGTACCCGAAGGAGGCCGCGAAAACAAACCCAAAACTAAGCCCAAAAAATTACAAAAGCCCGACCACGAAGATGGTGACCTTGGCGGAGAAAATTTCCCCCATCCGTCAAATTCAAACGCATTTCTACCTAATACAGGGGGAGGGGGAGGCCGACGCGAACATCCGTTTCGACGGTGGACAGACTCTGAACTACAGACGAGGAAGGATAAGGGTTTATGCTATCGGTGTGACGAACCGTTCAGCAAAGGCCACCGTTGCAAGAACAAGGAGCTCCGAATGTGTGTGGTAGCCGACGACCTTGACGACGCAGAGATACGAGAGATGGAAATCGAAGAAGGAATGGTGGAGGTCAGTCTCGTTGTCAAGCTGTCTCTGAACTCAGTGGTTGGTCTCACGGCTCCGGGTACGTTTAAGATTAAAGGAAAAGTGGAAGAGCGAAAAGTCGTGGTGATGATCGATTGCGGGGACACACATAATTTCATCTCCCTAAAGCTGGTGGAGGAGTTAAAAATCCCAACAACAGAGACGACCAATTATGGAGTCATCATGTGATCCGGCAAGGCAGTCCAAGGAAAAGGGATGTGCACGGGTGTTATCGTGGGGCTTCCCGGGTTAATAGTAAAGGATGATTTTTTGCCGTTGGAATTGGGAAACTTAGATATGGTTCTCGGAATGCAGTGGTTGCTTGCAAGGAGCGATGACAGTGGATTGGAAAGATTTAGCAATGACATTCACCGTCGGGGGTACTAAAGTAGTACTGAAGGGGGACCCGTCGTTGACAAGAATGGAAGTGTCCCTGAAGATGTTGATGAAGCAATGGCAGCCCGAGTGTCGGGGATTCCTCGTGGATGTCAGGTCCATGGGTGTATCGAGGGCGGACCGACAACTAACGGTTACTGAAGCGGTTGAAGAGCTGCAACCGAAATTTGAACAGCTTGAGCGGAAATTTGCAGATGTATTCAATATGCCCTCAGAATTACCCCCAATGAGACCAGTTGACCACCGCATACAACTGAAGGAGGGTACAAAACACATTAATGTACGGCCATACCGTTACCCGCATGTTCAGAAGAACGAACTTGAGAAATTAGTGAATGAGATGCTCGACACGGGATTTATTCGGCCAAGTGTCAGTCCATTTTCCAGTCCTGTGATCCTAGTGAAAAAGAAAGACAGAGGTTGGCGGTTTTGCGTGGATTATAAGGCGTTGAATAGAGCGACAGTACCTGATAAGTTCCCAATTCCCATGATTGACGAGCTGCTAGATGAGCTGCACGAGGCAAGTATTTTTTCCAAAATCGATCTGAGGTCGGGGTACCATCACATCCGAAGAACGTGCGGGAGCTTAGAGAATTTCTGGGGCTGACGGAATATTATCGTCGATTTGTGGCAAACTATGGAGCCATAGCCACACCCCTCAAACGCTTGACAAAGAAGAATAACTTCCGTTGGTCAGCGGAGGCCACGCTGGCATTCGAGAATCTGAAAAAGGCCATGGTTACACTGCCTATCTTGGCCTACCGAATTTCCAGCAACCATTTGAGATAGAAACCGACGCTTTCGGGTTTGGGTTGGGAGCGGTGTTATCACAAAACAAATGACCGATTGCTTATTTCAGCCAAAAATTTTCAGAAGCGGGGAGATTGAAGTAAGTCTACGAGAGAGAGCTAATGGCCATTGTGTTAGCAGTGGAAAAATGGTGATATTATTTGTTGGGGCATCGTTTCGTGGTGTACACCGATCAGAAGGCCTTGAGACACATCTTGGAACAGAGGGAGTTGATACCGGGGATCCACAAATGGTTGATGAAACTAATGGGTTTTGATTTTGAGATCTTTTACCGAGCGGGACCAGAAAACAAGGCGGCTGATGCGTTATCCCGCATCCCGATTGAGACTCAGCTGAACATTATTACGGTCCCTTCCATACTTGATGTCGCTGTGGTGGAAAAGGAGGTCCAAGCGGATGACAAGCTCAAGGACATATTTGAGAAACTATTAGTGGACCCCGGGTGTGTGCCACGGTATTCAGTCCGACAAGGCCGACTGTTTTATAAGGGCAGATTAGTCCTCGAGAAGACGTCCAGTTTATTACAAACCATTTTACACACCTTCCATGATTCTGTGGTTGGGGGGCACTCGAGGCAACTACGTACCTACAAAAGAATAGTTGCTGAATTATATTGGGAGGGAATGAAAAACGACATCAAGTTGTACGTGGATCGATGTCATGTGTGTCAACAGAAGAAAACCCAAGCCTTATCGCCTGCCAGCCTGCTGCAGCCCCTACCCATTCCTAACCGAATTTGGGAAGATATATCGATGGATTTTGTGGAAGGCCTCCCACAATCCAGGAAGTTTGACTCGGTGTTAGTAGTGGTGGATCGCTTGAGTAAACACACACACTTCATCGAGTTGAATCATCCATTCTCTGCCAAAATAGTGGCTGATGGAATTCATCAAGGACGTAGTGCGCCTCCATGGATATCCCCGTTCAATAGTATCCGATCGTGACCAACTATTTTTTAGCCACTTTTGGAAGGAATTATTTCGCTTACAGGGGACCCAGTTGAAAAGAAGTACGGCGTATCATCCCCAAACCGACGGACAAATGGAAGTAGTTAACAAGTGCCTTGAACTATATTTACGATGTTTGTGTCAAGAGCGACCCAAAACATGGAGTGAAAAGCTAGCGTGGACCGAATATTGGTATAACACCAACTATCACGCATCGATCAAAACGACCCCCTACGCGGTGGTTTATGGACAGCCCCCACCCCCCATTTGTTCCTACGGTCAGGTGAGCACAACACCGAATGATTCGGTCGAATACCAGTTACAGAACAAGGATGAAACACTAGCAGTTTTGAAGCAACATTTACAACAAGCCCAGGAACAAATGAAGAAGTTTTTCGATGTGCACCGAAGGGAAGTAGTTTTTGACATTGGAGATTGGGTATATTTGAAATTACAACCCTATAGGCAGCAATCGGTAGCTAAGAGGCGCTGCGATAAGCTATCTCCTAAATACTTCGGACCTTATATGGTGTTGGGAAGAGTCGGCGAGGTAGCCTACTTGTTGGATCTCCCGGAGAATGCAAAAATACACCCAATTTTCCATGTTTCGCAATTAAAAAGGGCAGTAGGTGATAAACACCGTATCCAACCGGACATATCTGCGCTTAATGATCAGATGGAGCTAGTTTTGGTGCTCGACCAGGTGACACAACTTCGCTGGAATGATGCCGAAAGGGACTGGGAGTACTTGGTTCATTGGAAAGATCAACCGAGTCATGAAGCCACATGGGAATCCTATGCAACGCTCGTGAACCAATTCACCGATTTCCACCTTGAGGACAAGGTGGCTCTTCTCCATAGGGGTATTGCTAGGCCTCCAACTACTCAAGTTTATCATAGAAAGAGGAAGAAGGGTAAGAAAGGCATTTTAGCATAGACAAAATGGTAGTTGGAATGGCCAATGGTCCCAAGGGCACGTGGCATCGGTAAAAGGAGTTTATATATAGGGGAGCGTTTAGCTAGGGTTAGGCATTGGAATGTTTGGAATGTTTTGAATGGACAACCTTGTTCATTTGGGAGAGAACAACCCTCTCATCTGGCTGTAATCATTTTGTGAGAACCTTTTCTAATGAATGACTATTCCTATATAAATATATAAGTTCCATATTGCCTCATATTGTTATAGAATGCTGTGTGATAAGTTGTTCTTGTGTTGTGTTAGCTGTTAGCTGTTAGCTTTGTGTATGCTGGTATTATTGTAACAGGATTCTCGGGCCGTAACACCTTCATATTTCAACTGAGAACACATGGGAGTGACCACGTCCACCTGCAAAGCAGAAATATCCAATTCTAAACAACAGGGGCAGTTGAATAGAATGGGCAAATAAATTATTCATGTTTTGAAATAAATATAACTTTCATATCCCCATCAATAGATTACCAAAAGTAATTGAAAAATTATAGCATATACAAATCAAACCACGTTACATAATGACATTCACAGCGGAATATGATGGAGTTCAATGAAACTTTACCTCCCTAAATATAAGAATGAGTGTATTTATCTCTGGCACAACCATCTGAAATAAAATGAATATATCAATCCTTGCACAAATTCTTTAAAGGAAATTGAAAAGAGAGAGAACGGGTGCCTTCAAGTTCAACATTTACATCATTTGAGTTAATAGGTTCCTCTGTTTGCAAATGATTTAGAATGTCAGCAACACGTACTGATGCTCTCCCTTTGGCCCTCACATTTGGTATTGCGCCAAAGGTAAACTAACATACACAGCCAAATAATTATCTCATGATTACACATTTATTCAGGAATATAAAAGAGTGAACATAGCATTTTGCAGTACCAGATGTGTACTTATAATACCAAGCGATTAGGTAGAGGGCTCTGCAATGGCTCCAAAAGCTGACAGCTCCAAAAGAAAACTAACATTCCAACTAACCATTCTCCTTAGAAAATAAACAAGGTAATGAAACTATTAGATTAAAAGTTGTCTGTTGGAACTTGTTACACTATTAACTGAACATGAATGTTGAACCATGAGTTAGAGATAAGATAAAAGAGACTAACCGATCCATGCCATTCAGCACGATGCACTGTACCAAATGAGCCTGAAAGAACGAAAAATATTATGGTGAAGACCAAAACTAAATAGTTATCAAATAAGACCTAATAGATTTGAATTTAACAACCTTCACAGTATACTTAGGATCCACTCTGGCTTTGTGCTGGAAATTTGGTTTATAATATACTCATTTTGCAAGTCACATATTGTGTTTATGACATTTTGTATCTTCCCTCCTTTTCTCTTACAATATTTTAACTGAATCAATCTTGAGTGTAGTGTAATCCATCTAAAAAAAGATGAAAAGGTTAATACAAGCACAAGAGTGGCGGTTAACGTACATGGCTTGCAAGGATATAAAGGAAGATATTGAATGCAGCTTTAGCCTTGACACTTTCTCGGAGAATGCTAGAAGGCCATCTAACTTTCTTTAAGAATGAGTAGATTTCGAAAGACCCTTGGCAAATATTGAACAATGACAGTATATTTCAATGACCTCACTGCATATATAAATCAATTTCCTCTTAAGCTTGGAATGAGAACTAAAACCACCACCTGCACACGAGTATTTTTCACATGCATCAGAATAATACCATCAAGTTTAATTTGAGTACAATACCAATGTACTTTCTCTCTTTCAAATGCCATGAAGTTGGCTAAAAAGTTTCATCATGTGTGCACCCTTCTAACATTAATGATTGACATAATTAACTCTTACCTGATCAATAGGATCTGTCAATTCGAAAAATGCATTGGCCAGCTCACGACAACTAATGAAAAATTCAAATTTTTCTGTGAACCCTGCATGCTTAGTAATGCACAGGAAATGAAAATTTTAACCCCTCCCAAGTAAGAAAAAAGGAAAGATAGAAAAGACATTCAAACAGCTGTTGGTGTAAAGATTTGAGATCTCCATCATGGTCATCCTCCAATAATTTCCCAAAGAGGAGAATAATTGAATATTTTAGGATGAAAAACAAAATTGATAATGACCCCGAGCTTATTTCTTTGGAATTCTTGTAGATTACTAAAGGAATTAGACAATATGGCTTTGTGTTTTAACATCAGGAGTGGATATCTTGTTGTAGCACAAACTTAACTTATGACCCGTATGCTCTGTAAATTATGCTTTTATGTTTCTGATTGAATAATTAGTTGTTTTTGTGTGTGTACTCTCACATATATATTTTAAATGGTGATTATCTTTCTTGTCCTACAAATGAATCCTTGGTTACAAATGGAATGGACAAAGTTGAAAATGAGATTGATAGAATCTAAGCCAGCAGAGGCTGAAGTTTCATACCTGGGGGAGTGAAAGAACCGAAAGAACGTCAACTGTGAAGTAAGATAAAAAGAATCTCCAAGCTCTTGAGATAAGAGAAATCGAAGTTGTCCAGGTCCATACCTCGGGCAATGCTTCAGCATGCTGACCAAGCCGTTAGAGACAAAAAAATTTCGTAAAATTCTTCACAGATTGAAAAGCAATAAAGAAGATAAACCTAGCGGAACCAGTTAACCTCTATTTTCTTTCTTCTTTTCATATTCTTCTACTTATTGAACGTTCTACCTTCAGAAATCTTCTATCCCTTCTCTTATGTACAACTAAAAGAGACAGAGAGAAATTCCTCTCTTTTGAATGCCTGAAACAAAAGAGGAAATTTTTTAATAGTTCTGATATTTGTACGACTGTAAGGCGGAAAGTAACTCAAGTTAAGTCCTTTGAATTCTAAGATAGAGCACCTGTGTGGTAAATGGAAAATTAGCGTGGAAGAATCTCTTATACAAGAAGATTTCACTTTGGGTATGGACATTTGGGTTTTAGATCTAACAGGAAGAATTGTTGATAATCAACCAAGAAACACTCGAGAAGTTTTTGCAATAAACCCAACATGGAACCAATCAAGAACAACCTCAAGATTTTCAACAATGGCACGAAAACAAACAACAAAAACTATTAAGAAAGCAAGAATCACTTCAGTGTATCCCAGAATTTCCACCAAGAATTAAAAAACCTACAAGATTACCTCAGATGATTAGAAACAGAGAAGAAGACCTTTGTATAGATTCGGATTCTTCTAAGAAAGAGGAATTAATTGTTAAATCCTCATCCCAACATTCCTCCAAGATTTCAGCCCCTAACTTTGTTTCACACTCATTCAACATTACAGAAACATGAATCAAGAAAGTTTCCAAGATTCAAAAGAAGAACCTCACTCAAACAAAAGAGAAATGCAATTTCATTAAAATTTTCAGATAAAAAAGACAGTTGTTTCTATATATAATCTCAAAATCAGCAGACTTTAATTTTTTTCCATAACAATCCACAAGAATTGAATGCAAAAAGAACCAAGATTGAATCTTATATTTGTATCTCTACTAAACCAACATTAAATTAAGGACTATATAAAACTTAAATTTCATGAAGTATTCCAAACCTCTTAATATTACCTGTCAAGATCGCCATTAATCAAAAGTTTCATAAATGGGAGCCATGGAATCTCTCGTCCATTTCTCAATGAATCCAGTGCTCCTCTTGTTATGGTTCTTCTATTCCATGTTACCTCACCTCCTTTTCCAGCCTACATCTTTTAGAAATCAACTCGATCGTGCAATTGGAACCACCAAAATTGGAATTCAATTGAGTCAGTTCATTCTTCAAAATTTGAAAGCGAAACTACGTGAATTTAGACTCATATATTCACATATATATGTATGTGTACTATTTTTTCTTGCTTGTTAACGTTTTCTTTTGTTATGACTTCATGTTTCAAAACTTGAAAATTTGAAATAACGTTCAAACTAAGAAAGAAAACTCCACAACACAAGCCAACAGAAGTGATCAATCACAGTTTTGTTCAAATAGAGCTCACAATACCCTCCCATGCAAATTTGTCAATCAATGTTCAATTGGAAACACGAAAGAAAAATAAAAGCTTCCCAATATCTCAATCATGAAGGCTCTTTAGTTGACAAATAAGTCAAATGTGATGTAGGGATTTCAAGCATTGAGAGAAAAAGAGTTATTCAATGGTTTCAGAATCAAACAAGCAAAAATGAAAATATATTGTGATAACTATAGCATCATATATATTCAAGAATCACCAATTTCACAACATAATAAAACACATAGATATTATGTATCGCTTCATTAGAGAAGAGATTGAGAAAACGAAAACCTACTTGACCTATACGTGTTCGAATACTAAATGAGCTCAACGCATTATACTTAACCCAACCGGTTGAACTCTAAGGGATAGGCAGGAATGGTCTTGGTTAGGCCAAAAATGAAGAATTGCCCACACAAACTCAGATACTGAGAGAGCTCAACGCATTTTACTTGACCTAATCGGCTGGGCTCTAAAGGCTAGGCAGGTTTGGTTTTAGTTAGGACAAAAGTGAAGAGTTCGCCACACAAGCGCTGATACTGATGGACCTCAATGCATTTTACTTGACCTAATCGGTTGGGCTCTAAGTGCTAGGCAAATTTAGTTTTGGTTAGGCAAAAAGTGACGAGTTCCCCACACAAGCTCTGATACTGAGGGAGCTCAACGCATTCTACTTGACCTCACCGGCTGGGCTATAAGGGTTGGGCAGGTCTGGTTTTAGTTCGGCCAAAAGTGAAGAGTTCCCCACACAAGCTCTGATACTGAGGGAGCTCAACGCATTCTACTTGACCTAACCGGCCGGGCTATAAGGGCTTGGCAGGTCTGGTTTTGGTTAGGCCAAAAGTGAAGAGTTCCCCACACAAGCTCTGATACTGAGGGAGCTCAACGCATTCTACTTGACCTAACCGGCTGGGCTATAAGGGCTTGGCAGGTCTGGTTTTGGTTAGGCCAAAAGTGAAGAGTTCCCCACACAAGCTCTGATACTGAGGGAGCTCAACGCATTCTACTTGACCTAACCGGCTGGGATATAAGGTTTAGGCAGGTATGGTTTTGGTTAGGCCAAAAGTGAAGAGTTCCCCACACAAGCTCTGATACTGAGGGAGCTCAACGCATTCTACTTGACCTAACCGGCTGGGATATAAGGTTTAGGCAGGTCCGGTTTTAGTTCGGCCAAAAGTGAAGAGTTCCCCACACAAGCTCTGATACTGAGGGAGCTCAACGCATTCTACTTGACCTAACCGGCTGGGATATAAGGTTTAGGCAGGTATGGTTTTGGTTAGGCCAAAAGTGAAGAGTTCCCCACACAAGCTCTGATACTGAGGGAGCTCAACGCATTCTACTTGACCTAACCGGCTGGGATATAAGGTTTAGGCAGGTCCGGTTTTAGTTCGGCCAAAAGTGAAGAGTTCCCCACACAAGCTCTGATACTGAGGGAGCTCAACGCATTCTACTTGACCTAACCGGCTGGGATATAAGGGCTAGGCAGGTCTGGTCTTGGTTAGGCCAAAAGTGAAGAGTTCCCCACACAAGCTCTGATACTGAGGGAGCTCAACGCATTCTACTTGACCTAACCGGCTGGGCTATAAGGGCTTGGCAGGTCTGGTTTTGGTTAGGCCAAAAGTGAAGAGTTCCCCACACAAGCTCTGATACTGAGGGAGCTCAACGCATTCTACTTGACCTAACCGGCTGGGCTATAAGGGCTTGGCAGGTCTGGTTTTGGTTAGGCCAAAAGTGAAGAGTTCCCCACACAAGCTCTGATACTGAGGGAGCTCAACGCATTCTACTTGACCTAACCGGCCGGGATATAAGGGCTAGGCAGGTTTGGTTTTGGTTAGGCCAAAAGTGAAGAGTTCCCCACACAAGCTCTGATACTGAGGGAGCTCAACGCATTCTACTTGACCTAACCGGCTGGGCTAAAAGGGCTTGGCAGGTCTGGTTTTGGTTAGGCCAAAAGTGAAGAGTTCCCCACACAAGCTCTGATACTGAGGGAGCTCAACGCATTCTACTTGACCTAACCGGCCGGGATATAAGGGCTAGGCAGGTCTGGTGTTGGTTAGGCCAAAAGTGAAGAGTTCCCCACACAAGCTCTGATACTGAGGGAGCTCAACGCATTCTACTTGACCTAACCGGCTGGGCTATAAGGGCTTGGCAGGTCTGGTTTTGGTTAGGCCAAAAGTGAAGAGTTCCCCACACAAGCTCTGATACTGAGGGAGCTCAACGCATTCTACTTGACCTAACCGGCTAGGATATAAGGTTTAGGCAGGTCTGGTTTTGGTTAGGCCAAAAGTGAAGAGTTCCCCACACAAGCTCTGATACTGAGGGAGCTCAACGCATTCTACTTGACCTAACCGGCTGGGATATAAGGGCTAGGCAGGTCTGGTTTTGGTTAGGCCAAAAGTGAAGAGTTCCCCACACAAGCTCTGATACTGAGGGAGCTCAACGCATTCTACTTGACCTAACCGGCTGGGATATAAGGGTTAGGCAGGTCTGGTCTTGGTTAGGCCAAAAGTGAAGAGTTCCCCACACAAGCTCTGATACTGAGGGAGCTCAACGCATTCTACTTGACCTAACCGGCTGGGCTATAAGGGCTTGGCAGGTCTGGTTTTGGTTAGGCCAAAAGTGAAGAGTTCCCCACAAAAGCTCTGATACTGAGGGAGCTCAACGCATTCTACTTGACCTAACCGACTAGGATATAAGGTTTAGGCAGGTCTGGTTTTGGTTAGGCCAAAAGTGAAGAGTTCCCCACACAAGCTCTGATACAGGTTATAGTATTTTTGTGAATCTAAAGCAATTATGAAGCATAACCAAGTAGCAAACACAAACACTTGATGAAACTACTAACGGTCACAAAAACTTTGGAAGTTAGTAGTGCAGAGAGAGAAAGTGAGAGAAGTCAATTCTGGCAAAGTGAGAGAAGTCAGTTCTGGCCTAAAAAATCCCTTTCAACTCCTTCCCAACTTCCCAAATGCAGTTTAACCCCTTGAAAATGACCATAACTGACTCAACTTACAGTAAAAAATCAAATTGAGTGAACATATGGCAAGTGGGTTCAATTCCTTTTACCGTAGAAAACTATAATACAAGTTCTTTCACTACTTAAAACCCAAATTCCACAACCACAGTTATGCAAGAAGAAGAACAACAACAAAAATGCCTCTTAAACTCCAACAAGAAGTACAACAGAACTTGAATTCCAAGAGGGAACTTAACTTACCTCACTACTTCCATGGCTGGATTGAGTGAGCTAGAAATTAGAAAACACAAAGAATGAAGCTGATTTTGAGGTGCATCCGGAAGGCAATTTAAAGCTTTAGGCAGTAGCTATGTAACAAGTTTCCAAAGCGAGCCACCATAATCGACTACAAATAGAAATCAAAATGAATGAGTAATCAAAGTAATATTCAGTATATCTGAAGAAACAAACATAATTATTCTGATAAACCCTGCATAATTATTCTGAGATTATAAAGATGATGTTTAAAATTGTATTCAATTCATTTTAAAAGGTTAACCATGAAAAGAAAAGGAAGAACAGTGGAGACCATGAACTACTAAAGGCATGCAGTTTTTCATAAATATTATAACAAATAATAATCTACTGTTCTCATAAATTTATATGAATTTATGAAATTCCAAATGGGTTTTCAATTTTTTAAAATAGATTTTCGAGGTTGATACAACATTTTCAAATTTTGAAAAACATCAAAATATTAATTAAGATTGGGAATAAATATAGAATCTGGGTGTTTATCTTGTTCGAAATTTAAATCGAATCTTGGTGTTAACTAAGATAGAAATTTAACTTAAATACCTCAAATATAATAGAACCTCGACGTTATTTTACATGGTTGCAGGGATAGGGGTGCACTTAGGTACGCATATTAGCACGAGGAAGATAAAAACCTTCATCAGAAGCCGAGTAACGTCTGCCATTGTGGATACACACTCCTCTGTTAAATTTTCTACACCAGATTTTACATCTTCTCTAATCTGTGAGATGATTCAGACATAAGACCAGATTAGTTTTTCATATTACAGAAAAATGTCATTTGACCACCCAAATTAAGAAAAAAATATACCAAAACCCCCATAATCACACCACGTAAACTACCTTAACAACACAATCAGACAACCCAGGGATGGAATTCTCAGGAACGGTCTCTGGAGGCGGCTCTTCAACTTAGTCGGCGAGGGTTTGGAATCGGGAACCATGGAGTTGGGAATTTGGGATCTGACGGTAGAAGCATTTTCTTTGGAAGAGGACATAGGTTTCCGAGGGGTCTTCCGCCCTTGATTCCGGCGCCGTTAGCGCTAGGAATAGAAGATGGCAGTGGATCGGCGAGATGGGTATTTAGCAAGATAGGGTTTCTTGGGTGGATGCTTCATTTTAGAGAATGGAAATTAAGAGAAAGGAAGAGTGAAGATTCTGAGGAAGACGAAGGAGACAAGAGAGCGAGGAGAAGGGAAGGAGGAGAGAGGGGGGAGAGGAGGGAGATGTTGCCGTTGAGAAGAAAGATGAAGAAATTAGAAATGAGAGAGCGAAGTTCTTTTTTTGAAATTTGAAATGGAGTAATCTGACTTCTACTGTGTACAAAATAAAGCATTTATTTGTAGTATTATTCCATTTTCTACTATACTTCTTTTTTCTTTGTATTTGGATATATAGGATTGATTTTTTATTTCTTTTTTCAAATCAAATTATCAATTCTTAATATTCTTATTCTTTTAGTTTTGGATATAATTTTCATAAAAAATTTCACCAATAAAACATTCTTTCTAATTGGTTTGAGACAAATTCACACAAATACATATTAATTTTATAAATACATCATTTTTCCCAAAAAAAAAAAAAATATTTTAATTATTATAATAAAGGTTACTTGATTTTTTATATTCGTGAATGTCTAGTAAGTTGACGTACCTCGACTAATAAATAGTTATTGGTAGTAGAAGATGTGAATCACAAATATTATTTGCAAACTAATTACAGTATATTTGACTTATAATATAATTGAATAATTAACCTATTCATGTTCAATTTAGAGTATATTTAAACAACCAGTCGACTCACCAAGTCAAAAGTCCCACTTCGGAATAATTTATTTGTATATAAAAACCATTATTTTACGGATATAGACTTTTTTTATGTTGAAATCAAAAGCAAAAGTAACAAAAAGTGAATTGATTTTATTATTCTTTGTATATTTATGTTAACAGTTTACCAATTATTAAATTGAAAAATAATTTTTTGTCGTCAGCCGATTATCCTTTTACTATGCAAAGTGGTAATCTGATATTTCAGCAGATCGGACTCAGCTCCCCAAAATTCAGACAACAACAATGTCGGCTTCTTACTGCGGCTATGGATTCTTCGTCTCAGATTCTACAGTTCCCTCTACTAGCAGAGCTTTCATCTCTAACTCATGCCATTGGGACCTTTCCATCTCTTCTTTTTCCCACCCCCATCGCCTTCAACTCCCTCCATTTCGACCTCCAAACATTAAGAAACCGCATAGCAATGCGAACAGAAAAAGTACTTCCTTCTCTGCCCTGCCTTTCGATCTTTCTCCCCCTCCAATCGATGAGGACCTCCTTGTAAGTCTTTTTCCTCTATTTAGTCCAATTTGTTGTTTTACTACCCAAGTTTATTGCTGAAATTCTTTATGCTGATTTGATTCTGGGGTTACGAAGTGAACTGAGATGTATTTTTAATTCATGAATTGAAGACACATGCATTCATTTACGAAAGAGGGAACAAAGGACATAAAGTGTGTTGGTAGGCTTGATTTAAGAGAAATGATTTTTTTATTCTTGTTTGGTGAGAACTTGCATTGTATTACTATTGGAGATTGAGAACGGTCTCTCATTTCCCTTTTTTCAAGACTGTATCATTAGCATTGCTGAATACTAACTGTTGTATCACACGCTAAGTTCTAAACAATTTGGATATCTACAACGGGCAGGAGGCTGCGGCCGTTGAAGGTGCACGGATTTCTGATGATGGGATCATTGAAACTTTTCATAACGATGAACAGGCGCTGGATGCAGCCAATAATGGGGTTGCTGTATGTAGTCTTTCAACATCTTTCTTATTGATGTCTTTTTTCTTTTTGCTTTGCTTAGTTTGGAAACTGGTGATATCTTCCTTTTGAAAGAAAACACTATTTGCATCTCTAAGTGTGTGTGCTGTAGAAGTCTAGATGGTAAGAATTTTGATAAGTTGATCATCTGGAAGCTCACCCATGTGACACCCTCCTAGAAAAGATTGCATGGGGCATCGTAGTTGGCCTTGGGCTGTTTGTGATAAAAAGCATGCTTTTGATAAGCTTTTCGATTCTATTATTATCTTTTTACCTCACGGAACTTATTTATTTATACTTTGTATGAGATAAAAAAAAATAGGAAGTTACAACTTACAAAAGAGAGGGGAAGATAAACTCATCCAATGAAATCCCAAAAAACTTCAATGGGCTATAAAGGAAGATGATCCGCAGTTACAAAATAAAGCGACAATTTTCACCAAATCAAAGCCAAATAAGCAAAGGAATTCAAAAAATTCAGTGAAATAGTTCTCCTTGTCTTCGAAATTTCTGAAATTCCTTCCGGACCGTACAGATCAGAAAGAAGCCCTGGAGTTGATCGATGGGGACTTCTTTTGCATCGAGGAGGCTGAGGGAAAGTAGAATTTTGTTTCTTTTGGAATTTTTTTTTCAAAGCAGCCATGCTCATGGTGTAAATTGTCTCCACTTTTTCGTTTTTATATAGCTCGTAGATATTCTATACTCGTGTCTGTTAGGCCTCAAATTATTCATCAATACGTGAAGAAGGGCAAGAAGGGGAAATCACCCGAGATTACAGTGGGTTGAGATTTGGGGTATGTGTTTTCAGTTATGGAGTTGGGGTCCACTGAAAGAAGGTTTAAGAAGGGTTTTGGAATAAGAAGAAAGGGGTGGATATTTTATGGTTAAATCACCAATAAGAGGAGAGGGGCGCTCTAGAACACGCCATTACTGGTTCTTCATTTCTTTGTGCACTTTACTTTCTGTTTTGATATCATGGCTTGTTTAGTTGCATTGTAATGGTTGAAGACTTTCGTTAAATTCCAATATAATTTAGTATCAGGAAGTTGTTCCCCTGTTTTTGAGCTATCTTGCTTGTTGGGACCTAACAATGTCCTATTAGAGAAGTTTCTTGTTCTGTTACTCACTTAGCTTGGGGTTTTTCTACCCTATTTTTTAATTTCATAGATCAATAAAATTGTTCCTTGACTAGAAAAAGAAAAGATATATATTGCAAATGAGTTGATGTTTTCATATTTTGTTGTTAATTGTTAGGTCGTGGATCTTTCTCATTTTGGCCGACTAAGGGGTAATTTTCTTCTTTCTGTCTACTTGTCTCTTTTCATGTTCTATTACTTTTGAGTCCACTCTTAATAGAATGCTTATAAAAGTTTTCCCACCCTTCTTTAAAGCATTCCACGTATAATAATTGAGATTCATGGCTGCTTCATGGTGTATTTCTAGGCCTCCAATATTGCTGAAATACTCATGCAGGGTTTAAAAGTGGAACTCGGCGTGAAAGTTAGTTAGTTAGTTAGCATTGGGTGGATCACAAAGAGAACGCGTGGGAGTGAGTGTGGTCAATATATATAATAACATGTTGTGTGTTGGGAAATTTACCGTTTTTTGTGAGAGTGTGACACACGCAAGTATACTCATCGTGTTAAGAATGTTCAGTATACTAAAACGGTTAAGAGAAAAAACTCAATCGGCATCCTTGACATTGGTTTGGTTGAGAGAAAGTGATGGGGGAAGATAATGGCCTTCCTCCTCATTGCTTTTCTCATCTTCTTTTCTTTTTCTGAATCCTTCTGATATTCATCCAAAGGCATCGAACACCCTTGCTGGCATTCAATCTAAGAAAAACTTAGTTGTATCTGAGCAAGTTTTCTGGGAGTGCTCGGATGACAAGGTTTGTTCGGAAGCCAGTAGAGATGAAGAACTGGAATGCCCTTTCGGTACTTTGTGCAGGCAATTTTCTTGTCAGCAAGGAACCTCCTCATTGTCCAATTTTGCTTGACTTTGAGCTTACCAAGAAGTTAGCAACCGCCATGGAACAACCACTGGCAAAGACGTTTTTAGCCGTTGCAGAGGTTTGGATGACATTATTGTTTTCTTCACATTTATCTTCTAACGTTTGATCTCTCTCAAGCAAAATTGTGCAAATGGTGATCGCTAATTAAGAACAATCCACAAACAAAAGTGAAATCTATCTAAACCCTAGAACTACTAACAAATCAAGCACTCATTTTCAATAAAATCGTATTGAACATGTATAGTTTATGTAAAGAGAATAAATAGAGCAAGAGAAAATTATCTGTTGATCACGATTCGTCCTGGGCACCGAGACCGTCCACGTTGTTCTCTCGATCTTTACGTTCAGCTATGAAAAATCCTCTGAATAGCAGCCTCTCAACCTCTGTGGAATGCCCTAGGTGAACTCAAATCGATATTTCTTTCAAATGACAGCAAAACAATGATTTAATAGGGTAAATGAACCGCAATCACGACACCATTAAAAAATAACGCGCGTGAGCATCCTGTAGCGCTTCATGCCTCTGTGCTGCACTCTTACGATTCTGGCAGATCTTTTCTGCTCTTTTTGACCCCTTTACATCTTTTTCTTACCCTCAAGCTCACTTGAATTTGTTTACAAGCATGAACTTATGGCTATAATTTTGGCTATGCAACACTGGAGTTTGTATTTGGTGTGGATCAAGTTGTAACTTTTTTATCAAAGAACTCTCTGCCTCTAATTGCTGAGAGAGTGTGTATTTATTGATGAATTTTAGGTAGTTACTATGGGTAGTTACAAGTAGTTAGAGAGCTGGATAACTAATCAGCTACATATGATTAGTTGGCTTTTTTTAACAGTCTTTTAACAACTTATCAATAGACTGTTTAATAGCTATTCTAATTACATTATTTACATCATTCCACCCCCTTAGAATGGACTTGCCCTGAAGTTCATTAGTGTGCAAGCTTGAACTCGTCCATAGTAAGGCTTTATATCGACAACGTTGAACACTGGGTGTATGTTCATATCTGGTGGGAGTTCCACTTTGAAAGCTTTTCCTCATATTTTTCTAGGATTCGTACTAGGCCATCTGTCTATCTTTTCAATTTGCTATAAGTATCGGATGGGAATCTACTCTTCTTTAGGTGCACCATTACTAGGTCTCCCTTAGCAAATTTAGCTTGCCTTCTTTTCATATCGGCTGTCTTTTTGTAAGAATTTGTCGTTTTATGAGGTGATCGTGGACTTCCTTGTGTAGTTGTTCAAGTTTCTCTACCATGCTTTCAGCTTCTTGACTAATATCCACTGTTGTAGGGAGGGAAGCAAGGTCAAAGGTCAACCTTGGCTGTTTAGTATAGACTATTTCAAAGGGGCATTTACTTGTCGACCGATTCCTCATGTTATTAAATGCGAACTTTGCTTGTGTTAGTGATGAATCCCATTGCTTAGGCTTAGATCCATCGAGGCATCGTATGAGATTTCCTAATGTTCTGTTTGTCACCTCTGTTTGGCCGTCTGTTTAAGGATGAGCTGTGGTGCTATATTTGAGTGTGGTATCAAACTTCCTCCATAGAGTTCTCTAGAAATGACTTAGAAATTTTACATCTCTGTCAGAGACGATTGTCTTAGGTATCCCATGTAGTCGTACTATCTCTTTAAAGAAGATATTAGCGATATATATAGCATCGTTTGTCTTTTTACAAGCAACAAAATGGGTCATTTTACTGAACCGGTCTACTACGACCATCACAGAGTCATAGTTTCTTTGAGTCTTAGGGAGGCCAAGCACAAAATCAATGGAAAGATCTTCCCATATGGTTTTTGGGATAGGTAATGGGCAGTATAGGCCGGCATTAGTGCTTGATCCTTTTGCCTTTTGACAGATGGAGCATCTTCTGACAAAATTATTGGAATTCCTTCTTAGCTGTGGCCAGTAGTATCTTTTAGACACTAAATCAAACGTTTTATCCTGGTCAAAGTGGTCAGATAAGCCTCCTGAGTGAGCTTCTTTAAGTAGTGCTTCTTGTAGGGAGGTGTGTAAAGAGAAAGCCCTCTACGATATGGTAATCATCAGCCTTTAAATAATTTTTGCATTTGTACCACGTTTCTGCAAAATCAACGTCTTCTTTATAAAGATCAGGGAGATGTTTAAAGGCTATAATTTCTTAAGATAGTAGTGTAAGGAGGGAACTCTTTCTACTAAGGGCGTCAGCCACTTTGTTTTCCTGTCCGGCCTGATGTTTGATAACAAAATCAAATCTCTGTAAGAAGGAGATCCATCGAGCGTGCATCTTGCTGATGCTCTTTTGTGAGTGAAGATATTTTAGTGAAAAGTGATCGGTTAGGAGGATAAATTCTCTAGACAGTAGATAATGCTCCCACTATTTTAATGCTCAGATAAAAGCATACAATTCCTGCTCGTATGTGTTCCATGACTGTCTAGATGTGCTGAGCTTTTCACTAAAAAATTCAACTGGGTGCCCTTTTTGAGAGAGAACAACTCCAATTCCCATGCCACATGCATCGACTGCAACTTCAAAAGGTGAATTGAAGTCTGGAAGTTGTAATATAGGGCTAGAAGTCAATTTCTTCTTGATGTTATTGAAGCTTTCTTGCTGCTGTGTATTCCACTTAAAGTTCCCCTTCTTTAAGCAATCGATAAGTGGAGCAACAATAGAACTGAAATTTCTTATAAACTTCCTGTAAAAAGAAACTAATCCAAGAAAGGCTTGGATTTCTTTGATAGAAGCTGGGATTGGCCAAGTTCGAATTGCTTCAGTTTTCTTAGGTTCCATACTGATTCGATGATGAACCCAAAAAAAGAAATTTCTTCCTTTAGAAAGACGCATTTCTTCTGGTTAATATATAATTCTGTTTCAGTCAACACTTGAAACAGTTTCTGAGATACAGCGTATGTTCATCCTTTCCATTGTTGTAAACAAGTATATCATCGAAGTAGACTACTATAAATTTTTTGAGGAAAGGATGGAGCACTTGATTCATCAATCTCATGAAGGTGCTGGGTGCGTTGGATAATCCAAATGGCATGACCATCCATTTGAGCCCTCATTAGTTTTAAATATTGTTTTCCATTCATCTCCCGGTCTAATACGTATATGATGGTGGCCACTTCTTAGATCAATCTTTGAAAAGATAGTAGCCTTGTCAATTGATCTAAAAGATCACAAATTCGAGGAATAGGGAACCTGTATTTTACAGTTATCCGATTAATTGCCCTGTTGTCTACACACATCCTCCAACTTCCATCTTTAGGTGTGAGTAGAGCTGGTACTGCACAGGGGCTTAGGCTTGGTTTAATATGTCCTTTCTTCAACGGTTCTTCAATGTGTTCATGAAGAATCTGATATTTGTGAGGACTCATTCGATAATGGGCCAGATTCGGCAAAGATGCTCTTAGAATCAAGTCTATTTGGTGCTGAATATCTCGCAGAGGTGGTAAGCCATGTGGTTCTCTTTTCAAGTGGGGAGATTCAGCAAATAATTGCTGTAGTTTAGGTTCTAGGATTCCCGGCTGTTCTCCTATGGACTTATCAACAACAACCAGCCCTAGGATGTCTCTTTCTCTTTCACTGATCAATTTCTTTCCACTGACAGTGGTGAATAGCTGCCCCTTGATCTTCATATGCTTTGCTCCCTCATTATATTTCAATAAAGGATGTAGAACAATCTTCTTCCCCATCCAATAGAACTCATAGGTGTTTTCTCTCCCCTTATGCAAGGTTTGAGTGGTGTTGCCATGGCCTTCCTAGGAGCAAATGACATACATCCATGTCTATTACTTCGCAGACAATTTGATCCTTGTATCCACTTCCAATGGAAAGTGGCACGGTGCAAATCTCACTCACTAGAATTTCTTCACCCTTCTTTACCCAACCAATTTTGTAGGAGTTAGGATGTGCTTCTGTCTTTAGATTTAGAGTGATTACAAGCCTCTTTGCTACAAAATTTTTGCTGCTTCCGCTGTCAATAATCACGTCACGCACCTCCCATTAATCGTACATCTGGTCTTGAACAAGCAGTGGCGTTGAGGATTGGTTTCTTCTTTAGGTGCAATTAGGACTCTCTGTATAACACAGGATATGCTGTCACCATCATCAGCTTCAATCAATTCAGTTTCTTCTTCTATTGTTTTGCTGTCATCACTTGCTGCATCATACTCTTCATCAGCCAAGGCTACTGTTTTTCGCTAAGGACAAGTATTAGATAAATGACCAGTTTGGCCACACATAAAGCACTTGCCTAATGATGGCCGATTGTAATTATTTTGAACCTTTCCCTTGCCTGCGTTTTCTTTTTTCTTGGCTGCCTTCTGTGCTTCAACATCTTTGCCTTTTTCTGCAGTAGATGTTGATGGTTGCTCATTCGTTTTACTGCAGTAAGGTTATTTCTTGGAAAAACTTGTTTCCCATGTATTCTTTCTATTAGTATTCCTCAATCTTGCTGCCATCATTTCTTCTACAGTTTCTGCAAGAGAAATACCTTTTCCTTTATATCAAATATTAGGCCACCAATGAACCGTGCAATCTGATGTTGTTCATTCTTACCCAGATTGGTTCTAGCACTCAACCTATGGAATTCTTTAATATACTCTGCTATTGACTTACTTCCTTGGCGGCAGTTTTAATATTGGTTGTATAAGGTTTGTTCATAGTTTGGAGGTAGAAAGCATGCCTTCAAAAGTCTTTTCATCTTCTCCCATGAACGAATAGGTGGCTTGCGGTATCTTTGTTTGTTTATTTCAAGTTGATCCCACCATGCCGAAGTTCCTCCACGTAGTTTTAGAGCCATTAGGTGCACCTTCTTTCTATCGGGAGTGTCCATGTATTTGAAGAAGTTTTCAGTGTTTTTAATCCTATCCAAGAAAGATTCAATATCACACTTACCGTTATAGGTTGGAAGATCAAGTTTCATCTTGTAGTCATGATGAACTTCCCTTCGTGCTTCGTGTCCTCTGTAAGCTTGTCTCATTTGAATGTCTCCATTGTCATCCCAAATATTTCCTCGTTCATCGCCACTGGAAGAATCATATTCTTGCCTATTTTGCCAAGCATCACCTTTTTCCAGAGAATCGTCATCAGCATAACGCAGTGGCATCTCCATTGGCCTTCTTATTTGGTCATTTCTTTGATTGGGCATGTTACTGAAATTCCTTTGAGCTCGCCGGCCTCCTCTGTTTCTCTCATTTCGGTCAATGTTCATGTTGGCTTCAATTCTTGCTGGTGCTGGTAGCCCATCCATCCTTTGAGTCAACGTCTCCAAATTATCCATCATCCTATTAAATTTCTCGTGTAAATCTCCCAAGAAGTCTTTGACGGCCAGCAAGCGCACCGTGGATGTCCTTGGAGAGAGAGTGGCGATCGCTTCCACCTCTTCTTGCTCACGGTTGTCCCCCGCGGCAGGGATTCCTCCTCTCCGGTCAGCCATCCGTTCGAAGATCGGGGCTGCTCTGATACCACTTTGGTGTGGATCAAGTTGGTAACTTTTTTATTAAAGAACTCTCTGCTCTAGTTGCTGAGAGAATGTGTATTTATCTATGAATTTTAGGTAGTTACTAGGGGTAGTTACAAGTAGTTAGACAGCTGGATAACTAATCAGCTAACTAATCAGTTGTAGCTGATTAGTTGGCTTTTTTTAACAGTCTTTTAACAACTTGTCAATAGCTATTCTAATTACATTATTTACATCAATATTCTCTTGGGTCAGTGATCTATAGTTCATTATGATCAGAATGCCTTGAAATTCTTAATAAGTGTGGTGCTCCCTAAGTATCAAAAATGGGTCCCAAAGCTTTAGCATGTGTAACAGATTATAGTTTATTTTTTGAAAGAATACATCTTTCTTCTTTGGCTTTTGTTAATTAAGAGAGAAAAATTGGCAGATGAATTTATTTTTTCGCCCACATTCTCCTGTTGTACGCGAAGTATTGGGCCGAGCTGGATTTGAACCAACGTAGACATATTGCCAACGAATTTACAGTCCATCCCCATTAACCGCTCGGGCATCGACCCGGGAAGAATCAATATCAACAAGGAAACTTATCTTCCAATGGACCTTGTCCGAGAAACCACAGCCCACATGATCTCAAGCCTTGACGATCACATCCCCTTCTTTGTTTGTGCAGTTAAGACTTCGTCGAGGATTTGTCCTGTAGACATCATGTCTTTTTAATTTTCTTGTTATTTTTATACAATCATCTTCTGCACTGAACTTGTTATGCTTCTTTACTGGTATTTGAGATTGCCCCACAAATCTAGAATGCTACGGTATTTTGTGTTTTACATACGACCATTTTTTTTGGGTAATTATTGAAAATGATGCATGTATGTATATGAAGTTAGTGGAGATGATCGTTGTCAGTTTCTTCATAACCAAAGCACAGCTAATTTTGAAAGTTTACGTCAAGGACAAGTAAGTTTTTACTAGACACACCATGATATCATATTCTAACCATGCTTGGTTAACTTTAAATTCTTTTAGAATGGAGTTGTACTATTAAAAGATTAATATTTTATGCCATTTTTTGTTAACTATAGGGGTGCAGTACTGTATTTGTTACACCCACTGCTCGGACAATTGATATTGCACAAGCATGGATCATGGTAATGCTACAAGCTTGTATTTCTCTTTGGTCATTGGTTTCCTGTATCCCAACTTGTTTCGATTTCGTTTTAAAATTCATTTGTTATGCATGCTGCTAACAGAAAAATGCCATCACATTAATTGTGTCACCAGTTACACGTGAAAGCATAATTCGGATGCTCAACAAGTAGGTGTTATTGTAAGTTTTAATTGTCCTCTCGTGGGTTTAGTGCTTTTTTTTGCTTTTACTTCTTGGTTCCATTATGTTATTTTGATACTATCCTTGCACAAGAGCCAACATGAGATTAGTTATAATGGAACATCGATACGAACTGAAAAAGCTGAGGGAAAGCCTCTCAATCAGATTTAATCTCAAAAGATGAGTAATTGGAAAAAGCTTATGATGCATTGAAATTGGGACAGTAATTTTCTGAATAATACTTCTGAAATTGAATCAATTAAAAATTGAGGGAGGAGGAGATTTCGTAGCTTCCTAACCAACTCCAAAGGTCAAAAGATATAGCCCGAGTACAAAAGGTTATAGCTAACCCAATTACAAACAACAATAAAGCCTAAGTATTATTGTATAGTTATTCTAATTACATCAATTTCCCTCCCTCTAAGAGAAAACTCACCCTCGAGTTCATGTTGAAATTTGTAGTTGGTCTGGAGGTAAATATTCGGAGATATCAGCTATATTGAAGATAGGATTGTCATGTAGATCGTCATGTAGTTCAATCTTGTAAGCGTTGTCACCAAATCTTTTCAAGATTCTAAAAGGACCGTTTTTGGCTGAAATTTCCTGTATTTTCCAGCTGGTAGTCTAGCTTTTCGAAGAAAGATTAGGACCAAATCCCCTTCTTTGAACTTTTTGAATCTTCGTTGCCTGTCGGCTTCATCCTTTCCTTGTATTTTGAATTCATCTTTTCAAGTTGGTTTGTTACTTCTTCACACAGTTTTGCTTTCCATTCAGCCATGGTTTTTATCTTCAAGCTAAGATCAACGCTAGACGAGTCGGTAGGTTAGCAAGATCGACAATTAGCCTAGGTAATTTAATATAAACAATCTCAGAGGTGACTTCCTTGTGGATCTATAATCTATTCTTCATATGGTTGTAGGCAAACTCCGCGTGTTCTAAAAGAGATCCCATTACTTAGGTTTTCTCCTCCAATACAACGTATGAGATTAGCAAGTGTCCTATTCGTGAGGTTTGTTCTCTCCCCTCCCCTTCACCTTTCTCCCCAATACTCCTTCCTGGCAACTACTCTTACTGATAGAGCAGTTCATCCTTCACCTCTCGTCTTGCAATTTTTATCAACTTGGAGGAACCCATGAAAGTGGTAAACAACAAAGTAGTTAATTCCTACCTATTGCTTCTGGTTTGAAAACGGGTTATTCAACATTGAGGATGTAGATTTCAACAAAAGCCTCCAAGTCAACCATCATGGATTGGCCTAGTGGTAAAAAGTGAGACATTGTCTCAATATCTAACTAAGAGGTCATGAGTTCATTTTATGGTGGCCACCTACATAGGAATTAATTTCCCACGAATGTCCTTGACACCCAAATGTTGTAGGGTCAGGCGGGTTGTCCCATGAGATTAGTCGAGGTGCACGTAAGCTGGACGGATTGAGAGAATAAATTCTTTCTTAGAAATGGCGAGGATTTGAGTGGAGCCACGTGATTGATGAAATTCCGTGCAACGTTAGGATGGGTTTTAAGGTGTGTCGTCCGACCAACCTCTGGTTACCCATCCTAAGTTCATATTTTCTCAGGGCAAGACAAGGAGGACTGGCAATCTTTTTTAAAAATGGTAAAAAGCTTCCTTATGAAACAACATTACTTGCTTGGCAATCTCCATTACCCCGGCAAGATACATAGATTCCCATACCAATTTGCCATGTTCAAGCTACGCGAAAAAGGTGAGGAACTAAAGTAAAAGGCTTACTCTATTTCTCGATCAGCAAAACGGAGCTTATCCCCTAGCATTCCCTTGAAAAAGGAGGGTGAGTTTTAACGAAAACCAAGGGAGAAATTTTTTTGATCTTGTGCGTGAATGAAATCAAAGAGTGAATGGGCGTGAACGAACAAAATCGAAGAGTGAATGTGGGGAGAAATCGATTTGAAGAGAGGATCGAATGAGGGTGGGGCGTGAAGGAATGAAAACAAAATCTAATAAAAATGAAAAGGGCCATGGGGGGGGGGGGGGGGGGGGAGCATATGTGGCAAACCCTAAAAATAAATTAAATTCGAAAGTAACAAGATACTCCAGCTTAGAAGAAATGGTTCATCCCGAACTGCAATATACTCGATTCGAACACTGCCTGTACCACCGGAGAAATACCTAGTGACATTATCATCTACCCAACTCTTGGCAGCTTTCAGGAAGAGTTTAAGAGCTTGAGCATTGGATTGGGAATGCTGATGGTGAGTTGAACATTGGAACTGGATAGTTTCCAGAGGACGAGGGGATTGGGATTTGGGATTGAGGAGCTTGATTTTGGAGATGTTGGAGTTTAAGAGTTCGACAACCTTGAGCAGCGGAAGAGGGTGGGATGCCACCGTGCTTCAGTTAAAGATGATGACTGAGACAGAGAAATGGTTAGAAGAGAACAAAGAAAGCCCTACAAGTTATCCAAACAACTATCCCTGGTTTATATATTCACAATAAGACACATTTTAACGTTCATACAAGAGCAATAACCAGAAATGTAGTAAGAAGAGAATAACATGAAAGTAACAAGATACTCCAGCAAATTATAGAGTGCTGGCTCTCTCCCGTCATCTATCATTCTTCAAATGATCAATCACAGAGTTCCAGCAATTAAATGTGATATCTTTCTTTCACCTTGAAACTTTCTGAAAAAAATGTTTCTTTATTTCATCTGGACTTAACAGAAAGTGGAAGGTAAAATTATAGTAATCTAGATGACTGACCAACACTGCTTTGCATAGAATTTTCCATCCACTACCTCTGCATAATACATACATAAACTGAATATTGATTGCATGGGAAAGGGATTACTACTTATTTTGATTTGCAGCATTATTCCTTGGAACACCAATGAGAAAAGGAATTGTTTATTTATTATTAATTTGTTATTACTTTTATTCTTTTGCTTTTAGAAGTTGATTTGATCCATTTATTAAACTCAAGATAGGAAAATAACATAAACTCAACATATGAATGCATGTTTGTTTTCTAGATATTCCATTTACGATTCTTGACTTTACAAATGAATTTTAACCAGGTACATTTTTTTAGCTGACAAGGTAGAGATTCAAGATATTACCAATCAAACATCTTTGTTAGTGTTGGTGGGACCTAAAAGCAACCAAGTAAAATAGCACTATGCAGTTCTCATTAGAACAAAATTGTTTTTATTTCTTATTACTGGTTTACATGTACTAATTATATTAACCCTCAAATGCAAGCGCAGATCATGGAGGATTTGAACCTTGGTAGTATAGCTGGAGAACCTTATGGAACACACCAGCACTTTAGTGTAAGCTTTTGTTAGCTACTTGAGTTTTCAGGCGTTACTTGCTTTTTATGATGAGAATTGTTGTAGTTCTAATATTAGAGACATTCTCTTATTGTAAATAACTTTGATATGTTTTTCTTTTTATGGTCTTTTCTACACTTCCCTTCTTTGGTCACTCTTGTACCTTGTATTTATATTTCTTTAGTGCATGGAGTAGGCAATTTTGATTCTGTCAAACCTAATTCTTTTACATGGTACTAGAGCGTTCCAAAAAATTAGGTTTTTGAGAATTTAGAACCCTTATGTGGAGTAGGTGGATTTATACTTTTGTGCAACGCCACCGTTCTTGGTTTGTTTGGCATCGTCAGCCGCTGCTGCCAGAAGTTTGGTCTCTTTTTCTTCATTATTTTTCGACACCACCCAGTCCAACGAGGAGCCCAGACGTCGATCTATAGAATTCCTTCTAAGCGCGTGAAGCTCACACGCTGCCACTTCCTCTGTCGCTACATCCTCGTGCTGATGCGTGTAGGTGTGCGCGCCCCCTTTCTTGTTCATCTTCTGTGGGGCTTGTCGGAGTTGTTTCCCCACTTCGGTGTGTTGTTTGTTTGGGCTATATACTCATTGTTTTTGGTTCATTCAAGGAAAAACCCTTTTGGTGAATTAGGGTTTGCTTCTACACAACTTTCCTTGAGATTTTAATTTATATTTTGTCTTTTTTTTTTTTTTTTGAGGTAATGGCTGACAAGAAACCAGTAGTCATCGAAGATGATTCCTATGATGTCAAAAGTAATTGAACACAAGTTGAATGGATCCAATTACTATTCATGAAGATCAAATGTTCACTACTTTATTAGGAGCATTGAGAAGAATGAATGTTTCAAGGAAGAGCCACCAGCTGATGATACTAAAAAGATTTGGTGGCGGACGATTCAAGAATGCTTCTACGAATAAAAAACTCTATTGACAGTGAAATCGTTGAGTAATTCACTGCAAATTTGTCAAAGAACTACCGAATACCTGGATTTTCTTTATTCTGGGAAAGAAAACATTAATAGAGTTTTTGATGATTGTAAGGCTCTATATCAACCTGATGAAGGAGAAAAATCTCTCACAAGTTACTTTATGGAGGTCAAAAATACGCGTGCAAAATGCTGATCTTGTTTTATGCTCTTTGAAAAAAAAATACGTGTGCAGAATTCAATTTCTTGATGCCAATTAGCACTGATCCAAAAGTTGTCATGGCTCAATGTGAATAGTTCATCATAAGTTTCTTAGTTGGTCTGGTACGTAATCATGAGATGGTCAAAGATCAAGTTTTGTCAAGCTAGAAAATCTTGTTATTGGAAGAAGCTTATACTCGAATACCTTTAAAAGAGAACCCACAAGCAATTATGTCATCTGATTCTTGCTTTGATTGGGCGCACAAATGACTATATAGGTAACAAGGGGATTGGATCAAATAGCTCCAAAGGTTATTCCAATAACCAACCAACAAATTTGGGTGATGTTTGCTATTGCTGTTGTAAACCTGACCATACAAAACGCAAGTGCAAAAAACTATTGAATATGGTTCAAAAGGTGCCATCTGCACTTGTTGCTTCTACTCTTGATAATCTTGATAAGTCATTTATGATTTTTGTGAAGGAGTTTGCTAAATTTCAATAGTATCATGCGTCATTGATGGCATCAACTTCTACTCCCATTATTGCCATCACGAAGGCAAGTAACATCTCTAAATGCCTTCTTCCCTCCACTTCGAAATGAGTCATTGGCTCTGGTGCTACAGACCATATGACAGATAACCCCAATTTATTCTCTAACCTTTGTACATCTACCTCTTCACCTAATGTCACTATAGCTGATGGAAGCTCCACTCTTGTTTTAGGATTGGGAACCATCCATCTTACTAAATCAATTTCTTTGTCCTTTGTTTTGAATTTACCACACTTCTCTTTTAATTTGATTTTCGTCAGTAAACTCGTGATCTTTATTGTTGTGGCTGCTTTTTTCCTTGTTATTGCTTATTTCAGGATCTTATGACGAAGTAAACTATTGGTAAAGGCCGTGAATTTGGAGTTCTTTACATCTTTGAACCACAAATACCTACGGCCATCACATGTTTCAGCATGTCATCTCCCTTTGAAGAACATTGTCGAATGGTTCACCCGTTTGTCTTTTTCTTGAGGAGTCTTCGTCCCCAGTTTCAGCATTTGTCTTCCTTAGATTGTGAGGCATGTCAGTTTGCTAATTTTTATCGTTTTAGTTTGTATCCTCGAGTCTATAAAACGAGCTAGTGCTCCATCTAAATTAGTTCATTCTGATGTTTGGGGTCTATGTCCTATTGAGTCCAAAGGTGGGTTTCGGTATTTTGTGACATTCTTCAATGACTATTCTTGTGTAATGTGGTTATATTTAATGAAAAATCATTCCGAGTCACTTTCTCATTTTTGTAACTTTTATGCTGAAATTCGAACTTAGTTTAGTGGTGCTCTTAAAATCTTACGAAGTGGTAATGCTAAATAATATTTCTTTCATGCACTTAAGTCTTATTTAGATTCTCATGGTTTTCTTCATCAATCTTCTTGTGTTGATTCTCTTTCACAAAATGGGTTGCAGAACAAAAGAATCATCATCTTATTGAAACAGGCAGAGCCTTAATGTTTTAGATGCATGTTTCAAAACTTTTTTGGGTTGATGCTGTTTCTACAACTCATTTCTTAATAATCAATCACATGTTCTTTTCATTCTTAAGTTTCAGAGACCTTTTTGTTCCTTACGCCCTAAACAACATTTGTTTTCCATTCCACCTGAAATATTTGGTTGTACTTTCTTTGTTCGAGATTTTCGGCCTCCACATACAAAATTGGATCTAAAGGCCTTAAAAAGTATCTTCCTTGATTATTCTTGTGTTCAGAAAGGGTATCGGTGTTATTGTCCCAGTCTAAATAAATATCTTGCCTCTCTCAATGTCTCATTTTCTTAACATTTCTCCTTTAATTCCTCACAATATAACTTTTCGTATACGAGTGGGGAGCATAAGGTGTCAGAGGATGATTTACTTGTCTACAAATTTGTTTTTCCTTTTGGTCCTCTTCTAGATTCATCTCTACCTATGTCTACCTCCATTTGTCCATCTGTCATTAAGGTCTATGATTGATGACAACCTCCTTCGGATCCATGCCCTACACCTGAGGCTTCTTCCTCTCTTTTAGTTCCATGCCCTGTACCAGAGGCTTCTTCGTCATTGGATCTGAAAACGAACGAGGATCTTCCTATTGCTCTTCGTAAAGGTAACATAAGTGCACTAACCCTATTTCCTCTTTTGTTTCGTAGAATCATTTGTTGTCTTCTCCATGTTCTTTCATTGCATCATTAGAGTCTATATCCATCCTTAAAACTGTTCATGAAGCCTTGTCTCATCTTGGTTGGTGTGTTGCAATGGTGGAGGAGATGACTCATTTTAGATGACAATTGTACTTGGGATTTAGTCTTTTCCGGTAGGAAAGAAACACATGGGCTGTAAGTGGTTATTTGTGGTTAAAATTAATCTTGATGGTTTTTTCGTTGGGTTAAAAGCATGTCTTGTAGTGAAAGGCTACCCATAAGTCGTTGACTATGCTTATACTTTTTCTCTAGTACCAAAAATGATATTTGTGAGGTTGTTTATTTCGTTAGCTTCAATCAATTACTGAACTTTACACCAACTTGTTATTAAAAATGCATTTCTTCATGGTGACCTTTAAGAAGAGATGTACATGGAATGAACTTAGCTCAACTAGCATTTATTACAATACATTTTTAAAAAAAGAAGAGGTGTAGCCACCAGGATTTGTTGCTCAAGAGAAGAAGAGAATGATATGTTGCCTTCGTAAATCTTTGTATGGTTTGAAATAGAGTCCACAGACTTGGTTTGGCAAATTTAGTCAGGTGATTGAAAGCTTTAGAATGCAAAAGAGCACGTTGGATCAATTGGTCTTTTTTAAGAGATTTGAGAGTGTTGTCATTCTGTTAGTTCTATATGTAGATGATATTGTGATTAATGGTGATGATGCTTTAGGTATCCAGTCCCTAAAGACTTTTCTCCGTTGCCAATTCCAAACAAAAAGTTTGGGCATGTTGAAATACTTCTTAGGAATTGAGGTAATAAGAAGCAAGAAAGGAATATTATTATTTACAAAGAGATGTACTTGACTTGTTGACCGAAACAAGGAAGCTAGGGCCTAAACCATGTACTAAGTACCCCAATGATGCCTGACTTACAGCTCAAAAAAGATGAAGAATTGCTAAAAGATTCGGAAAGAAATAGGAGGTTAGTGGGAAAACTTAATTACCTTACAGTGACTTGACCCGACATAGCTTATTAAGTGAGAGTATTACGAGCTAGTATATGTCATGCCCCTCAGTTGATCGTTGGAGTGCTTGACAGATTTTGTGTTATCTGAAGGTTGTTCCTGAGTATGGTTCGTTGTATAAGAATTATGGTCATATTAATATTGCATGTTTCTCAGACATCAATCGGGCAGGATCTAAGAAAGACAAAAAATTAAATTCAAGATATTGTGTTTCTGTTGATGGTAATTTGATTTCTTGAAAGAGTAAGAAGCAAAATGTGGTGTCACATTCAAGTGTGGAATCAAAATATAGAGGAATGACACAGTCCATGTGTGAATTGATTTGGATAACTTCTTGTTGAGTTGAGATTTGAAATCACCACACTGACAAAATTTTGGTGTGATAATCAAACAACACTAAATATCGCATCTAATCCAATGTTCCATGAGAGGGGACTAAACATATTAAAGTTGATTGTAATTTTGTACGTAAGAAAATTCAACAAGGTCTGGTATCTACAGGATATGTGAAAATTGGAGAACAATTAGAAGAATCTTCACGAAACCATTGAATGGAACATGTATAGATTCTCTATGTAACAAGTTGGGCATGATTAACATATATGCTCCAACTTTAGGGGGTGTTATAATTCTAATATTAGTTATATTCTCTTATTGTAAATATCTTTGTTATATTTTCCTTTTGTGACTTTTTCTACACTTTCCTTCTTTGGTTACTCTTGTACCTTGTATATATATTTCTTTAGTGAATGCTATAAGCAATTTTGATTCTCTCGAACCTCAAGTGTTTTACGAGAATCAACAGTTTTATTAAATATTTATGAAAAGCATTATTGAAAGCATGACAGAAACTCTCCCCTATCTTGTAAGGGCTGAAAATATGAAAAACAAAAATTAAGTTTGTTCTATCAGTGCCAATTTAGATTAAAAAATTCCAGTGTGGAAATGTATGAGATAATAATTTTGGACTTTGTTATGCAGGTCAATGGCATGCCAATTACTGTGGGGGTGGGAAGTGTCATTTCCGAAGAAGGCTTTTCACTGTTGATATCACCTGCTGTTGCTGGACCAGTTTGGAAAGCTTTAGTTTCTCTAGGTGCTGTTCCAATGGGCTCAAGGGCTTGGGAAAAGCTGAGGATATTTCAAGGTGTGCATCTTTTGATGTTTTTCTGCTCTTTGATTTGCTGGTTCGCTATTGTCTCATGCACTTGAAATTTCAATGCCATATATGATCATATTGATTCTTTACGATGGATGAAGTTAATAGTGGAATTTACGTAACATGACTTTGCAATCTTTATATCATGATATCATGTTAAATATTCGGTTGAACCTGTCCTGTGTTTTGCAATATTTTTTTATTTTACAATGCTTGAGAGAAAAGTACGTTTAAACAGATAAGTACATCGCCCGAGGTATTAGTATCTGGTAGAGCATGAAGGTAGAATTCTCAAGAAGGTTAAACTTTTGTTTGGCAAATCCTTCATGAAAGAGTCAAGACGTTGTATTTGGTTTTGAAGAAGTCAATTAGTTTGATAGGCTGTAGTATTGTATCCTTGGATGGGGCTTAGGATGTTGACCTCTTCCTATGGAGATGTGGTTATGATTTTCCGACAGAGTTATTCTTTAGTTTATTTTGAATTTTGATATGTTTGGTTTCCTCTTAGATTAACCTAGAGGGCGTAGTTTTATAGTCATTTTCTTTGCCCTGTTGGCATTTATGACTTTGTGGTTCCTTCCGGAGGTTGGGAGGTGTTTGGAACTTTGAGTTAGAAGTCTAGAGTTAATGGGTAGAAGTCTGTATTTGGAGTGTAGAGTTGTTTAGTATGGAGGTAGGAGACATTAGAGGGAAGGGGGGAGAGAGAAAAATGAAGTTCTATGCAAACTTCAATAATAAACACTTTTGTAGTTATTGGAGTTGAGTTATTTAACGCTCATTTATGGAGCCGGTGGGCCAAACACTCCCAGAAAAGAATGTCTGGAGGGGTCAAGGGACACTGAATCTGTTAATCCCCTGTTCGATTACAATTTTCATGCATCCCTAAGTTTTGATGTTCAAGGATTTTTGTAGTTATTTGTTTGAACTTATTTTGCTTGATTAACTCCCTTCTTGTTTTATTTTGCTCCTTTTGTATGGAGTTTTATTTTATATTATTTTTTGTAATTTTTCAATTTTCTCTCCTATCAAAGAAAAACGATTTTGAAACTTGTGGTTAGAACGGAATGCTCAGATCTTCACTGGAAGCAACAAGACATCAATTGGTTCATTGAATCCGCCTATAGAAACACCTTTTGTCACCTTTTGTAATCATTAAGAATTAATCCCCCAGCTGCCTCCTTTCTGTAACTATAGTTTATCATCTATTTTCTATCATTTGGGGTATTGTTTATAATTATCCACATATAGAAACACCTTTTGTCTTCATTTCATGATAAAAATTTAAAAAGAAAAGAAAAGAAAAGAAAAAGTAAAACCATTTTATTTAATGCTGTTACTCCGGGAATCTTGGATGGCCTGATGATTGGCTCGAGTCTTGCAGGAATGCCATCTCCCCAGAAAGAGCTTACCGACGAATTCAATGTACTTGAAGCTGGTCTTTGGAATTCAATTTCTCTCAACAAGGGTACTCATTTCTTGCCTTTCTCTCTCTCTCTTTTTTATTTTATTTTATTTATTTTATTATTATTTTTTACCTATGATTGATCGAACACTCAAATTTTAATCTCTATAGGTTGTTACAAGGGACAAGAGACGATATCTCGATTAATAACTTATGATGGAGTGAAACAGAGATTGTGGGGACTTCAGCTATCAGATTCGGTGGAACCTGGCAGCCCAATAACCATTGATGGAAAAAGGGTACCTATTTCTTTCTATTTTAGATTTAATTTTTTTTGTGGAAATTGAAATATTTTGTCAAATACTCCCCTAATCACGAACCTTCCTTTATTTTGTGAAGAGACTGATTATATAGGATTTGAATGTTCTCCAGAACTTCTCTCTGGAGTATTAAAATCTGATGAACTGTCACTGAAAAATTTCTCCTCGCCTCGAACATCAAACTTCCAAACTCACTAACAGATTCTCCCCTCGACAGTATGAGCATGTTTTCGGTTGAATGTTTATGCATTTTGATCCATGCCAAGAAAATTTGTGTAGGTGGGAAAACTTACAAGCTATGCACCAGGAAGAAAAGAGTCGGAGCATTTTGGTCTTGGCTACATAAAGAAGAAAGCTGCTTCCATTGGAGATACTGTAATTGTTGGAGAAGACACCACTGGTACGGTGGTGGAAGTTCCATTTTTAGCTCGACAACAACCTCTATCCAACAGCTCACCAAGTAGCACTCCTGAAAGCAGTGTACAATAGTTGTTTTTTATTACTATTTCAATGGGGTTGAGTTGAACCACAGCTCTATATTTTCTTTAATAATTTTAGATATGGATGCTAAGGACGATGGTTTTTGAACCCTGTTTGTGCATATCATCAGGGGTTTTCTTTGTTGTTCAACCGTATTTTTAATGCAAAATCACATTTGGTGTATATTATTGTAAGGTCTTCAAGGATTCTCGTATGAGAATTTTGTACATTGTTTCCCCTTTGGTTGACCACGTTGGATATGAAGGGTTCCCTTAGGGGGTGCGTTAAGCCCAAAATGTTGGGAGTGTACGAGTTGGGGGTTGAGCTATAAACTTCACTCCTTTTGACTTGAGGAGTTTGCAGACCTTACTAATAAAAAATATCGATTTTATACCTCATGTAACTCCTTAGTTGGGAGTCCACAACTTCACTTCTGGCTTCAAATAGTCTCTTATTTGTTATTTTTTGTAAATATCAAAAGAATCCTTGTAGACACTAAAGTGATCCATGAAAATTTCAATACAGTTTGTAATGAACTCAACAAAATATTCATACATCTTTGGAAGGTTTTAGGTGCATTAGACAAACCAAATGATATTTGTCTAAATGGACATGTGAAGGTTGGCTTTTCTTGGTCTCCCTAGTAAATAGAACTAGGAATCTAGTGAAACCTTGAAATATCACTAAGGAACCCTAAAAAAGACTTTTTTTGTAAGATGTTCAAGCATTTAATCAATAAACGAAATTGGAAAGGGTCCCATTTAAGTACAAAATTTAACTTCCTAAAATCTAACACATTTTTCAATCGTTTTGAATTCTAACAGGCATAACTACGCCTTTTTCATTTTTAAATGTTGTGGTACTTGTTTTCTTGGGTACCACGTGCATAGGACTTACCCATTCGTTGTTAGCAATAGGATAGATTATACCTGCCTTCTATAGCTTGAATATCTCCTTCATCATGACGTCTCTCAAAGCGGGGCTCAGATACCTTTGAGGTTGGTGGCATGGTTTGGACCCATCTTCCAGTGCTATCACGTGCATACAAACTGCAGGATTGATTCCTCTAACATCTGCTAAGGTCCACCAAAATTGCCAACTTGTACTCTTTTTAACACTCCCACCAATAGTTCCTCCTATTCAGCTTTAGATCTTTCGTAATTATAATACACAGAGTCTCTTGTTCTCCAAGGTAAGCATATTTTAGATGCTTTAGGAACTTTGTACTCTATCAAGTGGAAAAAAAAGCACTATGTCAAATGGATCTTCAAGACAAAAAGAAATAAAAAACGAGAAGTGAAGAGATATAAGGCAAGACTAGTTACAAAAGGCTATTCTTAAAGAAAAGACATTGATTACGATAAATATTTGCTTACGTTGCTCGTTTGGAGGCCAAAAGCTTTTGTTAATTGTGCTTGCTGCTCAAAGTAAATGGAAGATCTTTTAGATGGATGTCTAATCAACATTCTTAAATGAATATCTAGAAGAAGAAGTCTACTCAAAACAACTTCTTGGTTATGTCGCAAAAGGTCAAGAATATTATGTTCTAAAATTAAAAAATGTGTGGTACAAATTGAAACAATCATCAAGAATATGGAATAGTATAATCAAGACATATTTTCTTGACAATAGGTTTTTGAGATGTCGTTATGAACATTGTCTATATTAAGATTAATGGTGGTGGAGATATTATGTTGGTTCATTGGTAGTGGATGACATAATAATCTTTACAGAAACTTGTGCAAGTATTTTTAAAGATCTCAAGAAGGCAATGAGACCTACGAATTTGAAATGAAAGATATTGGGTTGATGTCATATTATCTTGACATTGAGGTTAAAAAGTAAGTGGGTAGTTTTTTCATCTCTCAAGAATGGTACTAGAGAAACTCTAGAGAAGTTGAAGATGATCAATTCTAAACCTATCACAACCATGATAGAAATTGGGACAAAACTGTCAACGTCTCCTTCGTATTTCAAAAGCTTGATTAGAAATTTGAGATATTTGACTTCTGTACGACCAAATTTTCTTTTCAACGCTGGATTGGTGGATCATTTTATAGAATCTCCTGGAACTAATCATTTGAAATCGAGAAAGAGAAAATTTTCGTTACCTCAAAGGTACATTTGATTATGGGTGATTTATTATTCATCTAAGGAATTCAAGCTTGACGGTTATTATGATAGTGATTGGACCGGAGGCAATGACAAAAAAAGTACAAGTGGATATGTTTTCTTTGTTGGTAATATTGCATTTACTTGTAGTTCTAAGAAGCAGCCTATTGTGACATTATCAACTTGTGAGACAAAATATGTCATTGTAGCTTCATAAGTGTTTATCATACAGTTTAAATAAGAAATTTGCTGAAGACAATTGGACTTCTACAAGATAATCCAACTACGATCCATGTAGACAATAAGTCAACGTACAATTTCTTTGAGAATCTTGTGTTTCATGACATTAGCAAGCACATAATTAATACAAGATTTCACTTGATCAAATATTGTATCTTAAGAAAAGAGGTTCAAATTGAATATGTGTAGACTGAAGATCAAATTACATACATTTTCACGAAGCCACTCAAAGTTGAAGTCCTAAGAAGTTGAGAATCACACAAAAAATTTAAGACATTTGAAAGTTATATATTGATTGATGAAGAGTTGGCAAACTTATTTAGAATTAGATACATCGATAAATTAAGTAGGAATTTAATTGCCACATATATTTGAATTATAATATGAAGTTATGGATTCAAAGAATTGATATTCTGTATTGTAAAAATAACTTGTGAAAGAGTTAAGTTCCATATGAGAGTTTTGTTTTTTCTCTTAAATATTCTATTTGGTGAATATTTACTCGAAGTGTTCGTCACATGCTTCCAATATAAAAATACACAATGAATAATATAATATCGAGTAATAAAGTAAATTCTTGATTCCTCCACTTGTATTTGTGGATCCAAAGGTACATGAATTCGTGACTATATTTCTCAAAGTAAAAAGTTCCACCATTATGCAGTCCTCTTGGAAACAAAGACACTTCTTTGCATTTGCAACGCCTAACCTCCTTTGGATATTCTTGCAATCAATTTTTATTTTTTCAGTCCATATTTTGGAGTAATTTTGAGATAGTTAAAAGTTTTTTTACCAAGTTTAGAATCACACTTAACCATACCCATAATCATTCAAAAATCATTTCAATGTTTATTTTTGAGAACACGGTTTTCCAAACTTTCAAAATTGATTTTTAACGATTGAAAACATCTTTTCAGTGAGTTTTAAAAACGGATAAAAATTAAAATCACTCCAAAAACATTCTATTCTTTGCCCAACCAACCAATACAAGAGTTCCAATCACAAGAACTTCAATGGCAGTACAGCCTTTGAAGTGAATGCTTTCCTTTTTTTCATTGATCACCAATCTGCTTTTTCTTGTGTCATTATAAATCAAGAAATGAATTTCTTGAGAGATCATAGAATGATCTTACCAATATTCTCCTTGAACCCTCTTATTCCAAAAACATGGAGATGAAATCGGTATCAGTTTGAAGGGAAATATCAAGAACAACAATCTTGCAAAATGGTAGCAGCTTCATCTCTTTGTTGTTGAGTCAATTGAGAGGGAAATTTGACGAGGAATTGAATGCGAAGGTCACCTCTAATTCCTTGTTGCTTTGGGTTAGGCATTCCTTGGCCTTTGATAGCTTTTTGAAAGCCTGGATATATGATGTTATCAAATGAGAGACTCATTTTTTCACCTCCCAACAAAGGTATTGTGATTGAACAACCGGTTAGTGCATTAACTAAAGGAATCTCAACTCCTAAGTCTAAGTCGTCACCATCTCGACTGAACAACGGATGCCTTCTTTCATCGATCGAAAACGTTATGTCGGCTGGGAGGTAACCTGGTTTCTCGTCTCCTTTTCCTTCAAATGTGATCTTTGTTCCTTTTTTCCATCCTGGCTTTACTTCTATTTTCAACAACTCCTCTTCTTGTACAATTATCCTGTTTGTCATAGTCATGAGTAAATGCTAGTTAGATTACTACCCTACATTAATAAGTTTTTGCTTTTTTTGGAAAACATAGATGAAAGCATTATTATAAATTACATACAAAAATATTATTTAGGACTTTTAAAAGTTTTCGAGAAAAGGAACGATAAATGGTTACTATTTATGTTTCAATACAAAAGATGAAAAAAGAAAAAAAAGAAATTTAGACATTCAATTTAGTTGCTCATATGCAAACTTTAAATAATCACAATCACTTTTGTCATTTTTCGGATGTATATGTTTGAATTGACTTTTTAAATATCTAAATAAGTTTTATTTACGAACACTCAAAAGCTAACCGAAACAGTAACCTAAAATTATTTTAAAACATGCTTTTTAGTCCTTTAGTCTTAAATTTTAGAAAATTAAATACATATTTTGTGATGAATTTTTAGAAAAATAGAAAAAGTGATTCTAATCCTTTTATAATAATGTCTAAAAATTCTTAAATCTTTATTATTATTTCTATAAATGAAAAATTGGTTCTTTACATTTTCATGAAAGTAAACCTTTTAATTCATAAATTTTAGTAGGTGATAGTTTTCCTTAATTTACTTAAATTTTTGTAACATAGTTTAATATTAAAAAGATTTGAACTTTGTAAATACAATTGGTCCATTGTTAAACAATAGAAGTTTATTGTTACCAATTCAGAGTAGGAAATTAAAATTAAATCATTAAAATAAATTTTCCAACTTTGAATCAAAATAAAAACTTTAGTTGGAATCTAAATTTTGAAATTTAGGAGATTTTCAAACAGAAAGAAATTTACAAAATATTCAGACTCCAAACAAAAACATAAAAACAAAATTTATTAGGCTTTGATTTTTGTAAATATTTTGTGAAAGGTACATTATTGACAATCTCCTATATTTTATATATTTGAAAACAAATAATTTAAATGTTTAGTATAATAAACACAAAACAAGAATGTTATAAAGAAAAATCCAAAATTTTGATAATGAAGAGAAGAGTAACTAACCCATTAACAATGGCGTCTCTTGTGATCATAATCTTCTTAACGCATCCTTCGCACAATTCTTCCAATGTGCATTCCAATTTCTTCTCTATCGGAGGCGGTTTCTTCAACGCCGTCGATTGCGAGTATATGATCGGAGTACTTTTAGGGCTTCTTCTGCTCGTATTTCTCGAAAGCGATCCAATATTATTATTCGCCGTCGAGTTAGCTTCTGAAAAAATTCCTCCTTCGTTTGATTCCGATACGTCTGTTCTTCTACTGAAATTCCTCGATATCGGTTCCCTTAGAAATTCCAAATCTGAATTGCTCCTTCGTTTTTCTTCTCTCGATAATGAGGTCGGCGTCGTGCTCCTACGGCTCGCATTTCTCGACAACGACCGTGGACTTGGCGTCGTGCTCCGACGGCTCGTATTTCTCGACAATGACCGCGGACTTGGCGTCGGCGTCTTGCTTCTCCGGCTACTGCTTCTGGAAATTGTCCTCGATATGTTTGCGAAGAAACTATCGTCTACGCTCTGATTGTGGTTCGAGCCTAATGGCGTGGTCGGAGAGTTGATTATGTACGTCTCGTTTCTACCATTGGACTACAGGACAAACACATTACAATAATTTAGTAAGTCCCTATAATGCATTTTTCTTCTTCTCTTGATTATTTTGATTTGATTTCTAAGATTTATCTCTAATCTGGACAAAATTGCATGGTCTGTGTAATTGAATTGAGGTAGAAGAACAAAATCTCTAATACTATATATTAAGGAATTTGAGATCTTTGATTACTATTTTTATTACATTACGCACCTTGTTAGGTTCTTCGACGGATGTTAAGCTCTTAGGGCTCTTCACAGAAGGATTCCATTTCATGAATCCTTTGCAGAGATCTTTGACTGGGATTCCAAGAATTCTGTATAAATCTGTTGTTGTGTGTGAACGTGTTGTTGTATGATCTGCCATGGCAGAAAGAGAAAAGAGAGGAGAAATGGAGGGACGAAGAATTTGGTGTTTGCAAGAGATTGATCAAATTAATCGATCAAGGGAAAGAGTTTAATGAACAACTTAAATTAATATTTTCGAAGAAGAAAGGCATTAGGAGGAAGGTTTTTGGTTAGGAAGTTATGAAGGGGAGGATGGATCCATCATGCATCCATGGGAGGGGAAGGTGAAGGTGAAGGGTGAAGGTGAAATTGGAAGAAATGAGGTTTCTGTTTTTGGTGAGAGGTTTAATTTCTGAATTTATTTATTTATTTATTTATTTATTTATTGATGTCTATATTTAGAAAGTACACAACCAAAATCTCCTTCATAGTTGCCCAACCTCTTCTATTACCCTCTTCATATTTTTCTTCCATATATTTCAAACTCTTTTTTTCTTTTTAACTTTCTTTGTTAAACAAACCAAATGCAAATCCCAAATCGTTTCCCATTCATAAAACTAACCTCCATTTATACGTTTTTTTTTTTCACTTGGTTAGAAATTAAGAAATACTAAACTAACGCCGTTATTCTATCATTTGATAGAGGTTTGAGTTTTATTTCAATTTTGTATTTTACTATTTAATTATTTAAAATTAGGTCACATCTACCAATGTGTGGATCAATCCTCAAGATTGTTTCTTTATCACATATATTTAAATATAATATGTCTTCTAACCTTTATTGTTTATGGTTTAGAGTCAAATCGGTAACGGTGATAATGATTGTGACATTTTTCGTAATTCTGCTATGTAGTAGTAACAATATATATATTATATCCATAACGAAAATGGTAATGATATTCTCACGTAATTTTCAACTACAATCAGATTGAGCATCTTCCACTCCTCAATTAAATTGGTGTAATTAATAGATAATGATAAATGCAAATGACTAAAAATGATATTTAATGAAAATTGAAGTTAAAAGTTGAACGAATTTCTTTTAGTGTTGTTTTATTTCCAAAAAGAATCAATCAAACACAATCATCTATGTTTTTAAATTATTTTTACTGAATTATAAAGCCTAATTTATGTCTCGCTTTTACAATTTTTCCAGAATATTTTTACTAAATTGTAAAGGCTCTCGTCAACGAAATTCCTAAACCCACAATTAAACACAAATTATAAAATGAAACTATGGAACTAGCACTATGATAACATAGCAGAAGTGCAAGGTTTGGGTTGATTCAAAAGAAAACGCTAAATAACCTAAATATGAATTATGTAGCTTCAGGAGCAAGGAAGGATTTTATATATGTAGTTCCCATCATTGATTTTGGTACTTGCTCAAATTGAAATGGTAGAAAATGATATGGGGAATGAAGACCCTCTTATTAAGATTTGAGTTGAAAATGGTACTGGTTGCTGAATGTCTTCATGTGCTCCCATAGTTTGTATGTCAAAATGAGGGTGAGTAACTAGGATCAACGTACAGATTAAAATAATGCAACTTTAATGTCTTCTTCAAAATGAAAATCTAGTTAAGAAAAAATGATACGGATAGGAATAGCGTAGCGTTACAGCGCCTCCCTAGAGCATCGCGACGCTTCAACAGATTTATAAATCAACCCTTCGTTGGTTCCTATAGTACGTGTGGTATTTTGTATGTAAATGAGTCAGCAACATAACCAAGAGATTACCCTTTTTCTTGATATTGATTTATTATCAGCAGCTTCTTGTAAACTCCTATCCATCATCTGCACAAACATCACAAATCCATCATCTTTAAGGTGTAATAATGAAAGTTATAGACTCGGTAAGTGCAAAAAAAAAAAAAATAGTATTGTTCTACTAAAAGACATGAAAAAGATTTTGTTTCTAGTTTTATGATGCTATGAAAATTACATACTTCTTTCCTTTTAATCAATATTGTTATTTTTTAAAAATTAAATTTCAAAAACAAAAGTATGTTTTTTAAAAAATTATTTTTTATGTTTCAGTTTTTGAACTTTTATATTGATGGGAGTAATTTTATATACTTGAGGCTAAATTATAAAAAAATTCTTACTAATTTTCAAAAGTTTTGAAAATATACAACTTTCAAAATGGGTTAAAAAATACCCTTCTAATTTTTTTGGGAGGTAAGTCATTAATGTTTTATTTCAAAAATATCCTCCAAAGTTTAAAAAATACACTTAAATTACAAAAAAATTGAAAAATAGTCTTAATGTTATATAAACAGAAACCGTTAACAGTGTCATCTCTGTTTTACATATTTTTCTTCTTCAATTCTCTCTTATTGCCCTTTGTGTTAAAGTAGTATTTGACACCTATACATAAAATAAATAAATAAACAAAATTGCATACTTTAAGTGAGATATATGAACTATAATAAGAAAATGATAATAAATAAAGCACTAAATGATTATAAGACAAAAATAGATTTTAACTACATTAGCTTTTGTAGTGGGTTAATAATCAAATACTTTTCTTTTTATTTCACTATTATTGTTTTGGTATATATGTATTAAGAACAGATTTTGATTTTGGAGTTCTGTAAAAATTTTTGTGAATTTTTTTGTGAGATTTTATCTTTTAACTTAAATTTTTTATTTTGATTGCTGAGAAATTGATACAAGCAATTACAAAATTAAGATAAATATAAGAACATGTACATATGAAAAAAAAATCTCTATATATAATTATTGGTTTAAAAATTGGTTCTTTTCAAACTTAAGAAAAATTCAAACAAATTGATCACCCTATTAGACATGAGGTTGGTTTTTTTAACTTCATTTTTTAATTCTTTTAAGTTATTCTTGTCGCGAGGAATGAATAATTTCGGTTCAAATGCTAACGGGTAGAGTTATTTTCAAACATTTATTAAGTTAATGATGTTTTTTGACACGGATGAAAGTATTAAAGGTATTTTTGAATCAAAATTTTAATGGTTTCCATTCAAAACTAATAACAATGATATTTTTTTTAACAATTTTTTAAAGTTTAAGGATATTATTAAAATTTTTAAAACTTCCATCCAGAACTTGTAAAAACTTTGATGCATTTCTTATAATTTAACCTAAACTTAATTTGAAAAAAAAAACAAAAAAAAAATAATGAAATTGTGGTTATCATCAAAATTAGCATATAAGTGTAATTGAGAATACAAATTTCACCCCAAAGATTATATAATGTAATAGAAATACCTGAACATGCAAATGGGAGGTAAGAATCTGATGGTCATGATGAGAAACAGAAACTGTGGAAGCACCAATGATCCTTAAGCCTTCTTCTTCTGCCTTTTGAATCAAATTTGACAACTTATTATTATTACTGTTTCTTGGGTTTATGCATATTTGGATTATGACTTCTCCTTCGCAAAGTTGATGGATTGAAACAGTTGGATTAATATTATTATAATATTGATTATCCAACCCTTCATTTTCATCAACTGATACTAATACTCTTTCTGCATTATTATTGCTCATAATCCTTTCTTTTGCTTTTATCAAATTTTGTTTCTTTTGGTTCATCTTTTCAATCTCTTTTTGTAGTGTTGGAATGTAGTCTACAACTTTGTCGATTATGGTTCCTGAGCTCCACCTTTTCTGCAAACAAAACCTCAAATTACTATTAGGGTTTCAAATTTATTAAGTGAAGAATATTTAGTATTCAACTCACTTGAAGGTTCCAACTTGGACCTCTAACCTCATGTGTGTGTTTAAGTGACTCCAAACCCTTTTTTGATTTGAAGTAGAGATGTTATTTTGTAAATTTGGCATGCATGATTGATCATTTGGCATCAGGGATTCACTAGGAGACCATATAAAAGGTTTTGCAAGTTTTACAATTAATGAATTTTGATCTCTTTGTCCGGAGAGCCTTTATTAATCTTATGGCAATATTCGGATCTAAGAACTTATTCTTTATCTCAACAAATTAAAGTCGATCTTAAGGCAATCTTTGTCTAAGCTTCGAAATTGAAGTAATTTGGAGGGGTTTGAGCACTTCCTTAATTGATTCACATACCCAAGAATTCATAACTTCAAATTCACTAGGATTTTTCATAAGACATTGATTACAATTTATGGTTAAAACAGAATATACTAACCTTTGATCTTCTAGCATTGGGAAGCAAAGAGCGAAGTGAAAAATAGGAGTGAGAGAGTTCCAACCTTCTTTGTCTTTCTCTAGCATTGTGTTCTTCTTTCTTTGCATTTTCTTTATTTGAATTTGAGGGTTCTTCATTATGAGCATTAATGGATGGTGGTGGAAATAATTTTGAATTTTCTCTCTCTAAAACTCCATAAATGTTATCACTTTCCTTCAAACCCAATAATGTTGAATCTTCCACAAGTGATCTTCCAATTATTTCGTTTGGTAATAACAATGCTTCTTCTCCACTTTTTGATAATCGGATAATTTCTTCTAATTCTCCATTATTATTACTCCAATTTCTTAATGGAGTTTCTTCCTCTTCAATTCCATTGTCTTCATCAATCAATATATGTTCCTCCCACGGTGTCAATGACATACTCAAAAAATATTTCCTGCAAAATCGTCCCTTCACAAAACACATTTAATTACCTCATACTGTTTGAATTATTTCTCCTAGTTGTAAGATTTTGATGCATTTTGAGTGTACTCTTTTCTCTCATTTCAAAATTACTTTGTTAACATTTTTTAAACCCTAAAATTTTTAGAAAATTTTCAAAAACTTTTTTTCTTTTTGAAGAATTTACTTTTAGTTTTTGGTTCCCAAAATTTAATTTAATTTTTTTAAAAAGAAGAGATCCCAAGAGTATAGTCACCAAAACAAAAAGACTAAAATAGATGAAAAAAAAATAATGTTTATATAACTTAAATTTTAAAAATTAAAAACAAAAACTAGATGGTTATCAAATATGGGAGAAAGAATTTGACACTCCCATGAATAATCCACACACAAGATTAATTAAAGACCATTTTTCATATGTCTTCTCTAGATCTCTCATTTCATACACCAATGAATTGGGAGTAAAATAATAAAGAAATACAGAAGAAGAAAATTAGAAAATAGTTTTAATGATTTGAAGACATACCTCTGTGTTCTTTCTAAGCTTCTCTGATTTGAAGAAGAGAGATGAACAAAATGAAGTTTTACTTTGTTGATTATTAAGAAATAACCTACTCTTTGCATCCAAATACACACACAAAAAAAAATCTAAAAAAAAGTCAATTTTATATGGCCTCAAAAGATAAACTCAACAAATTGTTATATATATTTATGTATGTATGTAGTACCAACTCACTAAATGGTACTAACTAAATAAAATAATAAAGTAGATAATATGATTTATATTTTATTTTAGGCAATTAATGAATATGTCAGTTTTGATTTTGTGTGTGCTTTATTTTATTGTAGACTTTTATTTTTTAGTTTACTTTAGTTAGTCAATAATTACTTATTTATATATGTGAGGGATGATTATTTGATTCTTCACATATGCAATTGATTAAGTTGAAAAAGAGTTTAGTTTCCTTAAAAAGAAAATGTTTTTAATTCTCTTTTTATTCATGTTTCTTAATCATATCTTAGCAAAATGTATAGACTATAATGTGCCATAATATATGTTCTAAGTTTTAAAACTGTAAATACTAAATAAAACGTATTTAAATTCATATGAATTAAAATGGTTATTTAATCGTACTTAAAAAATGTAAATTTAATCATAAAAATATTATACAAGGTTAATTATCAATAATTTATTTTGGAATTATTCAACATCTTAGTCTTTGTAGTTAGATTACAAACATGAAAATAAAAAGTATTGGGTTGGGTCACATATGACAAAGTATACAATAATGTTGTATTTGGGGAATCAAATACCATGGTAATTTTGATTATGTAACGCCCTAAGTCCAGGTTTTAAAATCTGGATTTGACAAGTGACGACCCTGACATTTTCATTTAACCTAACAACATCATTCTTATTTATGTTAAATGATTATTAGAGTGAAAGTCGTTGTTCTCACAAACCAATACTAGTATTTTCAATATGGCTTTGTCTTCACTCACATGCCTCTTAGAAAAATTCCTAAGAGATCACCCAACGTAAAATTACTCCAAGGTAAGCATACTTAATTTTGGAGTTCCTATGATTGGGTAACCGAAAAGAAAAATGCACCTTGTTGGTATATAGATGGTAACTTTCAATTCTTTTAAATCTTTCTATAACCCTACTTTTATGTCTTTATAATCTCTATCTCATTCAGATGTGATATATATATGTGTTTCATTCGTGTTTTCCTTCTAAACTCAAGACATTACAATTCACGTTCCCCTCCTAAACTTAAAACGTTACAAATTAGTTGATAATATTAGATGAGAATTTTGTGAAAGGATTCCTATAAGATTCACCAACTCCTAATTTATGTCGAGTAAGACCTAACTCTTAGAGTGATAGAAAGAGACTTATGTCACCGCAAAGAGACTAAAGCAAGTCACACCACAAGAAATTTTTTCTTTAATAGCCTTGGAAGATAACCCTTTTCAAAATGGGTTATGGAATGAAATGAACAAAAATGAAGCTAGTGAATTAAATTGAAAAAGCAAAAAGGGTGGGGAATGCATAATGAAAAATTTTCTTTAATAGCAAGTCACTATAAGCTATCTTATAGCTTCTACTCATAGCTATAAATGGCATAATTTTTCTCAAAATTAATTTGTTTATATAATTCACTTTTGATATATATTATATAAATAAAATAAATTGAATATAGATGCTTTTATTGATTTTCTTTTTATGTACAGATTTGTATAATAACATATCTAAGCTATACTTTTATATTCTACTATAACTTCTGATCCATTATAATTATACAAAAAACGCTACAAAAGTTCTCGACTTGTAATAACATGGGCCGTCAATATCTTCAAAAAAAGACTATAAAAAGTTTTTGTAACATTTTTAATTCTTATAGTAAGTGTTGGATTCAAAACTATAATTTTACAATGATCTATTCTTTAAATTGGCGATATATAACTATTTTGTCTCTCTATAAACTTTGTGTAACAATATTAATTCAGTATATTTTTAGTTTTATAAACATAATTAGTTGACTTTTTTTGTATTAACACGAGTTTACGTGGATAACCGAAATAGTTAGTTATTTGAATTTTCATTCTAAAATTACTCAACTAAAATAAAAAAAAAAAAAAAAAAGAGAGAGAGCTTATTTCAACAAAATATAAATGGTGAGAATTAAACTACAAATAAATATTAAACGACAACTATTAAATTAGAGTATATATAACATATAATGCAAATTATAAAATTATATTCAGAGGTCAAATGGTTACAAATTAAAAATATAAGAAAATTGAATAAAAAAACATATATGGTTATGTTTGGAGCATCAATTCTAATATTTTTAATTATTAAAACCTATAATTAATTATTTCGAATTTTGTAATCGTGTTTACAGTTTACTACCTTTTCTGAAATAATCTAAATTCTAAATACACACTACTATGATCGAACTATAATAATGCCTCACCATAATAACCAATCCCAACAATATTATATTTAAGAAAGCTGTCCAAAATAGTGTGGTTAGGGGATATTGTTTATGTATTAAGGACATGATCATGATGATTAAAATTGAAGAAATTAAAAGAAACAATAATAATAATAATAATAATAATAATAATAATAATAATAATAATAATAATAATTAAAATGAGAATAATATTGTGATGGAAAATAATGAGATGTACTATACAGTTGCGAAGGTTATATATATATAGTACACAAGTTGATGAAGGGGGAGTGCAGTACATATTGTACAATCAAATTCTTAATGAGTTGTTTCCTCCATTTTCCACACGTTTTTAGGAATCTTGACCTTCAAAATCATTTTGATTTTTGATGCATCAATATTAATTAATTAATTAGGATCTGTTTCGTAGAGAATTCGGATTTTTTTTTTGTGCTTTCAAATTCACTAAGTTTAGCAGATATGTGTTTAACAGACCATTCGAATTGTGTTTCTGATGAAAAAAATAGTTTTTTTTTTAATGATTTTATTGTTTCGAGAATTTGAATTTTACATTTTCACTACTACTAGGAAAAAAGACTTTTTTTGAAGTTTGTCCTTTTAAAAATTTAACGTTTTTTTTTAAAAACATCAAGAAATAGGTGATTTCAAAGATAAAATGTCGATAACTTTTATGAAAAGGCAGAGGTGGGTCAAAAAAATTTCAAAACTTTCTTGACGTTTAAAAAACGTCAAGTGATATGTACTTTTCATTGATATTTTAACATGTCACTTGATGTTTTTTATACGTCAAATAATATCTATTTTTTCTTGACGTTTTCAAAACGTCAATAATTTTTATGAAAAACTGAAGGTGAGGTAAATTTTTGAAAAGTTTTTCACTATGAAATTTTTCTTGATATTTAAAAAACGTCAAGTAATATCTATTAATCTTTTTATGGTTTAAAAATGTCAAAAAAAAAATTATGAAAAAGCAAAGATGATCGAATTTTTTTAAAAATTTTCACGTTGTAAACTTTGTTGAAGTTTTTAAAATTGTAAAGAATACTAGAAAAATACAAATAATTTTTTAGTATTCAAAATTCCGATTCACAGTGAATTCGTTTAACTTATTTTCTAAAGCGCCTTCGTTTGATAGAAGATGAATGACTAACACAAAAGATAACAAAAAAAATTGTTTGAAGGACTACCAAATTTCAACCTGGTTACGCTCTAACTAAAGTGGAAAAGAAAGATTATAAAAATACATTTTGGATAAATAGAATATGATTTGTAGTATCTCTCCAAGTTTCTCATACCTAATCGACCTATTAGCTTGATTTGTTAGCGTGTTGCGCTAATAACTCAAACGTCACAAGACCTTGGATTGATGTTTTCTTCACAATTATTTTTAATTTTGAAATACTCATAAGTGAAATGTAAAAACAAACAGATTATGTTGCTTATCAAAAATCTTTTGGAAGGAATATATCACTTTTAGTATCTTTAATTTGATGAGAGTAATTGGCCTATTAGCTCAGTTGGTTAGAGCGTCGTGCTAATAACGCGAAGGTCGCAGGTTCGAGACCTGCATGGGCCAATAAATTTTTAAATAAATATATTTATTTTGAGAAACAGAACTTAAACTAAGTAAAGACATACAAAATAATTAGTGAACCTAAGGCAACTTTTCTACAAAGTGATAATTTGATTTAAGGGTGGTTAGTCTTAACAACAAATATGAGATTGAGTGAATATGACTTTTTATGTTCATTTAAGAGTTGTTATTTTGTAGGAAATCTATAAAAACTCTTATATTACAACTGCCTATTGTGCCCTTGACCCCATTATTGAGAATTTCACAACAACCTATTGTTTGTACATTTTTTAAAAGACATAATTATATTAAATACATTTAAAAATATTTTGAAATACAATATGTCATGTTGTAAATTCAACTTATTTTTTTAATATAATATACATTATGAAATTTGTTAAGAAAATAGAATGTAGTCTCACTTCCTTTATTTAGGTTGTTATTAATTATCGAAAAGAAATTAGTTTTGGAAAGGTTATGTTTAAATTTCCTAAATCTCCTTATTCCATGGTTAGTTTGGATTCTGCAAATATACGCCTAAGTGGTGTTTAAGAAAATCAATGATACAATGTAAGGTGGGTAGTCCTATCAAGAAAGAAATCTAACAAGTTCGGGAAAAAGGTAAGAAGTCTTAAGATGCGTTTGATGACGATAAAAAATGTGAAATCTTCGTATTGAAGTCAGGACATTAATTCGTGAACTTGGAGAAAATTGTTGGAGTTCAAAACCATTGATTCAGGGGGAGTATTTCCTCTCATGTTATGATTAATCATTTTTTGATGTATTGTATCAGTTTAAGTTTGACACAGGATAATGTGTTGAGTATCACAACTTAAGTCATAACATTGTAATCGTTAAGTTTTACAAGAGCAATATAATCTCTTCTCATAGGTTTGAGACCCCCAAACGTAGTTGTAGTATCATCGAATTGGGTTACCACAGTTGACTGCGTTGTTACGGGCTAAGCTTGATCCAGCTATATAACGGATTGAAGAACATACAAGAAATCACGATGCATTAGCTTCAAAAGTGGAACGAATATGGAAGCTTATAGAAGACATGAGTCGGGCCCAGTAAGGACCACCATATGATCTCTAGCTTTGCGATACGTATATATGTTTCCATTATTCTTAAGTTCTTGAACTGATAGTATTCAGTGATGATATGCATATATATGTACTAAACTTAGCCACTTTTAATTTGTACCATAGTAGGACTTGCGGTGTAGAATAGCTATGAAGCTCATTAGATGTATGACTTTCTTTGCGCTTTTTTTTAAACAAGGAATATCTTTTATTTGTATTATGAACTTTGTTACATTTTATGAATTTCATTGTATTATGAACATTTAATTTTTTGTTGAATTTGTGTTTGTATTCGTAATTTACTAATTTACTAATTTATTTTGAATTTTCTTTAATTGAATAATAAATGAATGCGAATATTTCAGGAAATAAATCTTACTAGAAAATATTACTAAAAAATATTTCAGAAAAAAAATAAAAATTACATATTTAAAATATTTTTCGATGCAGTACATACGTCGGGAATATGGTGCAAACGTCATGTTGGGAATGGTTATTACCAACGCATGGATAACGTCGGATATACAAACGTCGAAAATAGTTATTCCCAACGCATAGTCGACGTTGGAACTGTGGACGTCGGGGATGCCTTGTCGTCGATGCATCAAAGATGTCGGTAACGGTAACGTCGGGAGAAGTGTATTCTCGATAGATGCCTTGTTCGTGATGCGTCAGGAATCGATCTCCCAACGCATTTTTTTTATGGTCTTCCCGACGTCTGTTTCTTCGTCAAAAATTTAGTTCCCGACGTTAGTAACACTTATGCCAATGTTTTTATGCGTCAGGAGTTGCTCCACTTCTTGTAGTGCATATGCATGGTGAGAAATCTCTATTCGGCATGCTACCTACAACTATTTTTTAAAAAAATTGTCAAAACGATGCCAACTTGTGTTACTTGTCATGTTTTAAATAAAGAATGAAAAACCGAGAGATATTTTGAAAAGTGTAATACAATAATTGATAACATATGTGATGAAACAGAATGTGAAGAAACACATTTTTTTTGAACTCGTGAAAAATGTTTACTTTTAGTGTGTCATTATCGAAATAAAAGCTTATAAAAACAAATGAAAACAGTTTACTTTTAGTGAGTAATTTTTTTTTAACATGTGAAGAAAAGTTACCCTAAAAAGTGTTTTGAAATAAATTAGCGGTGAAAATTCAAAAAATGTTACTATTGTTTAACTAATTATTTCGGTTTTAAAAAACATATTAGGAGGTTCAATTTTAAAACGTGAACATTGAGTTTACACATTTGTTTCCTAGCGTGAACTAGCGTGAACTAATTGTGAAAAGACTAAACATGTGTTAATATGTTTTCATTTGTACTTGTGTCAAATTCCTAAACATGTGTTCATCTTTTTTCTTAGTGTGAAAAATTTGTTCGTAGTTATTATGTTTTATTAAATAGTACGTGCATCTCTTTTTTATTCTGCTTTTGATTGTTTTAAACATATATTACCCGATTATTGGTCTACAATTACGTTCACTATTCTTCCACTACAGTGTCCTAATTAAAATGTGAAATGTATACTATTGGGATGTTACATTTTCAAAAGTACATACTCAAAGTCCATGGGAAAAAATGTAACTTAAACCAAAATATAAAGTGCATAATAGAAACGAAAAAAAAAACACGTTTAAGCAAATGTATTCAACTTAATAAATACAAACGAAGGAGAAGGGAAAATATAAGAAGAACGAAAACTGTTTTCAAAACAAGTTACATTACATTACAAACTGTTTACAGATAAAGGAAAGAAAACAAAAAACAGAAAAAATAAAATACTATTAACGGCTAGTCCGAAGTACCTCGTACAAAGTTATTGTGAACGGCGACGTCCTGCATAAGAGAAGAAAAATAGTAAGGACACGGGACATATGCACAACGACTTGTAAATAGTAAAATGTATGGAATAAATAGTACGTATACATACCTTGTACATGCACGAATATCACCCGAAAGCAATAATGATAACGTAATGCATTAATAAAGACAATACTGTGTATTTACTTTTTAGATGAAAATAAATACGTAGCCTCAGAGTTTTGAAATCCGTTCAAAGGAATGAACGAAATTTAATAGTTGTCGAAACATGAATAAAAATGCACAACAAGATGAAAAATGCAACTACATTACAAACAGGGAATAAAGTAAGAAAAAACAGAAGAATCGTATAAGGAAAGATGAACAAGTATTTTTGGAAAAGTGGTGTAATGTGAACAAAGTGAGTACAACATATGTGACTACCAAAAAGGAAAGATGGAATGTACCTAGAAAAGAAGGCCGAAACAAACAACTAAGACAAAAGTATGGAAACATAAATTAAGTTACCTACGAATGAGAAAACACCAAAAAAAAGAAAGAAGGCAGCCAATCGCAAATGCAAGTGCTAAATGAAAAGATGAAATGAGTTTTATATAAGGGAAATGAGGGAGTAAATAATGCCTTTAATGACCACATCAAAAAAGTAGAGAAAATCTCTACCTCTCTACAATTAGAGGATAAAGGAAGAGATAGGTCCAAGCATTGTCAAAGGGTAGCTATTGGGAGCTACACAAAAAGTCCAGCAAGAAAAGATAACCAAATAACTTGAAAGGACAAAACAATCTACACATCAGCCCAGATTTTTTTCCCAATGAGATTAGTGAGTAAAGAAAAGTTGGAAACAAATTTTTGTATGACAGTGAAGCATACAATACAAGCAGCCAGGACAATTCATAGTCAATCAATTTTAAGAGCAAACAAAGGAGTTCTAAAAGGGACCGAATCACCCAATTGAAACATTACAAACAATTTATTAAATGAAGTGTATAAAGAAAAGATCAATTACAAAAAGGGATACCCAAACTACCGAAATCAGTAGACCAAACTACAAAAGAAATCAGTGAATGAAAAACTACCAAAATCAGTGAATGAAAAACAACAAAAAAAAAGTTACATATAGATAACAAAACGATTAAGATGTAATAGAAAATAGAGAAATTTACTCATCATCGGCTTTTGTTTGAAAAAAAAATAAGATTCAAACAGAAGAATACCTCCCTACCATGCTCGATTTTGACTCATTGTCAGGCAAGGTTGTGAAGTCTACATCAGTGAAGGGCAACTCGAAACGCAACTTTAACACCAAGCGGCAAGGGGGTTTTATTGAGCTGAAAGCAAACCATTCCAAGGGAAAAACGAACATGCATGTTCACGAAAAACACCCAAACAAGAGAAAATTGAAAGGAGTTTGGAGGCAACGCCAGTGGAGTGCCACCTTCAACAAACCAACATTCAGTTTTTGCGGAGTTAGAGAGACGGATGAGAGAGATGTAGATCGGTGTTGGGCATCACTGTAGGAAACCCCTTTTCCATGGAAACGGGGGAATGTATTTTTTGGCGCAAAAATCGTCAATGGTCGAACCTTACACACAAATGGATGCAAAATGAAAGTGGAAGAGAATAAGGAGAAGAAGGAACCACATAAATCCGAAGTGAAAGAAGAAGACGGATCGAAAAAGGAAAACACAGATTGAGGGAAGTGATGAACACGGGTTGAAGGGAACAAATGGGAGAGATATTCGAGTACAAATGAAGGGTTGGGGCTAAAACGGGTATTATGGAAACCCTAAAACTAGGGTGTCTATAACCCTTATTCTAAACGGGGGTTAGGATTGGGATAACCTAACCCCACAGTAATTATTGTACACCAAACAGCCCCTAAGGTTTTACACCATAATTTATTTTAGTTTTATGCCAATCGATCAAAGGTTTGCATTGTAGTTTTTCTCTTCTAACAACCAATGTTGATTGAGAATGTTAATGGAAGGTTTCTTCAAATTTAAAGTTCAAATATGGTTTTTGTGTCAATGATTATATTTATTTTAAATATTTATATCACATTTTAGTTATCTTACTTTTTCGTGAGGTTAAAAAGTATCTTAGTTAGTTTTTAAGGGGTTGTTTGCCCCTAATATTAGAGAGGAGTTTTAGCCCACCCCATATTTGGTCCTAGTATTATCATAGTACTGCAATTAGGATTTTCCTAAACCTAGTATTATGATAATATTTTTCTCACTAAGCTCTAAATATTTATCAAGGAAAAGTAAAAGGTCAAACTAAAGCAAAAATTCCAGTAGGATACACCACAAAAGGAAACAACACCGACAATAGCTAGATAATAGTCTACACCCCAAACTAGACTATTATGATCTCCAGACTATTATAAGTCACTCGTCACCTCAAACATCACAAATTAAAAGGTTTAAATCAAAATTTATTTTCTTTAAACAAAATGTATTTTAAATACTAGTAAAACTCAGATTGTTACGATTTTAAAAGTAAATGTTTTTAAATTAATTATAGATAAGTTTGTATTGAGATTTTTTTAAAACAGACAAAATTTGACCAACTATTTAAACTCTATAGAATAATTATAGATAAGTTTTTTAATGAAATTTTTATTACAGTTGGTTTTTGTATGAAACGTAAATATTTTGTCAAATGTTTTATTTTTCATAATTTATTTTCTTATTTCCTATATTATCTTCTTCCTTGTGGGTGTTTGTAATCGAGTACTTAGTAATTAATTAAGGGTCTTTTCAAAAATATAACAAAACAGCAAAATATTTACACTAGAATAATTCCAAAATCAGAAAAAGCTCACAGACCTACCATGAAAAATACAAAAAATGTCCCGTCAACCACGTCGTCAAAAACGCGCGTAATATATTTGGTACATGATCGTTTAGATTTAGCTATTGTTTGATACACGTTCATTTAGATATTTGATATATGATCGTTTAGATTTGACTATTATTTGGTATACGATCGTTTAGATTTGGATAGTCAAATCTAAACGATTGACGATTTTTTTTCAAGATTTGGTACACAATCGTTTAGATTGGCTAAACGATTTTTTTAAAAATTCTTTTTATACACGATCATTTAGATTTGACTACATTTGTACACGATTGTTTAGATTTGGCTTTTCTTTTACACAATCGTTTAGATTTTGCTACCCAAATCGTTGTTTTTTTTCAATCTTTTATATTTAGTACACGATTTTGAAAAACCAAATAAAAAAAGCTTGGAAAAAAATAGATATTTTATATTTGATACATAATGAACCAAATAACACTTTTTTTTTTCAAATAGCACTCTGAAAAAAAAAAAGACGATAAACAAACGAAGATGGAAAAAAGGAAAAGAAGAAAAGACGATGAAATAGACAAAGATGAGAAGAAAGACGGAAGAAGAATTTTAGAATATTTAAAAAATTACTAACTTTATAGACTTTGTTATACTAGCCGTAAATATTTTTACCGCTCGGTTATATTTATGAATTTTTTTCCTAATTAAATTTGAATTAATATGAGTATTCGTCTAAGTACAGATAGGCGGTGGGTACGTTTTCGGCCCAATGATCCAAAACACAATTCACGTGTAGTAGACGAGACGGAACCTTTGATCTTTCTTTCTCCAAAGTCCAAACATACAATTGAGGAGCTGAAACGAAGAGACAGACAGTGAGTGGTTGACGAGAACAAACCGACAACTTCACAAAAATCCTTCCGACCAAAATGAATAAATCCACCATTTACGCTTGGCTTGTTTCAATTGTATGCTTCCTTGTTTTGATGATCGTCACCCCTTCCATCCCTCAGTCCCAGGACTACCACGATTTCGCTGATCACCGCCAATTTTTCGGTCAATTTTCCTCTCCTTTTTCTCATCTCCATTTTTGTTTTAATCTCTTCATTCCTCTCCTTATGCAATGCTTCTGCTTTTTCAATTTTTCCTTCACTTGCTTGTAAATTAAATTCATCCTAGTTTCATTTCAATATCACTTGTGTCGAGAAACAGGAGTTTTTGAAGTGATCCCATTTAGAATTCTGGGGTTTCTTTCCCGTCTTTGTACTTGGTGTTAGGCGTCTTTGTACTTGTTGTTAGGGCTTTTTTTTTCCGTATTTTTTATTCGAAAGCTTTGAGCCCATCAAATTTCTCGAAGCTCTGCTGCTATTATTGGGGGAATTGGTGTTAGAGGCTTGTATTCTCCAACTTTTTTACAACGTTGTATTTGGTTGTGTGTGTGTGTATGTATTTTCTTGTTTTTTGGATGTTACTCGGTCGCTGATGATTGAACTTTTCGTCCTTTTTTCTTTCTCAGGTATACCTAACACACTGAACGTGGTTTCAAATTTTCCATTCTTGATTATCGGCCTCATAGGACTTGTACTTTGCTATCATGAGAATTATTTTAGGCTGAGGTGCATTTTACTTTGATATCATTTACTTGTTTCCTTTCCCAATTTTTAGATCTTACTCATTTATTGTGTGATTATGATTAATTCTCAATTTATTATCTTTTCCAAAGTTTGCGAGGTGAGCTTTATGGTTGGACTTGCTTTTATATTGGCGTGGCTCTTGTAGCCTTTGGCTCCTCTTATTATCATCTTAAGCCAAATGATGCTCGCCTTGTCTGGGATCGGTTACCCGTGAGTCACTTCCCCCATTGTGGAGTACAGCTTCTATATAGATCACTTTCAACCATCTAACAGTAATGCATACAGTACGTTGATTTTAACTAGTATACTCTTTTGGAAATTGTAGATGACCATTGCATTCACTTCGATAATTTCAATATTTATTATTGAAAGGATTGACGAGTACAAGGGAACACTGTCCATCATACCTTTATTGTTGGTCGGTATAGTTAGCATTTTATACTGGTGGTAAGTTTTTCCAAATTGTTTATCTTATTTCTTAACAGTTTGCATTTTACTAGCATCACTACTTTAATGGAACTCAATATCTCAGATACTTTATCTTATAAATTGGATCGATGGGAATTTGGGTTTCCTGATAGTCGTTGGAGTAATATAACATATATGGTTGAATAGGTGCGATATGTTTGACTTTGTATAAACACAGTGGAGACAAAGCCCAAATAATGCCTTATTAGTTATTTATATTACTATGCAAATCTCATTCAAACTGCTATCCTAGCGTTAGGTACCAAGATTAGCATATGGTTAAGGATAATTAGATAATTAGGTAGTTACCGGTAGTCGGTTACTGAATATGGTTATATATAGAAGGTTCAATCGAGAAGGAAGATGGCAGTAAATGAGTGGTTAGGTGTTGGGTAGTATTCTCAAGAGGGGTTCCAAGTACCATAAACTTGGATTATCTTGTAGTTTCTTCTTTAATTCTCGATGTATATTTTAGATCTCGATTCTTGCTAGGAAGTAATGTAATACTAAGCTTGCTTGATATGCCTTACAATACAAATAAATAGTGCGGCTTTTGGAAATTTTGAATTGTCTTTGACTTTTGGATTGTCAAAACAAAGTAGGGAAAATATTTCAAATAATGCTTCAGTACTTTAAAGTGTAATTGGTTATCTCATCGTTTACATGCTAGAAACAGTTCGATTATGGAATGAACTTGGAGAAATTCGGGTTTTATGTTGTATGTGATTGACCTATTTTTTTGCAGCTTGTTTGATGATCTACGCCCCTATGCACTTGTCCAGTTTGTTCCTTGTATTGCTATTCCATTAATGACTATTTTGTTACCTCCTATGTATACACATTCTACATACTGGCTTTGGGCTGCAGGTCCGTTACTTATTTAAGGTTTTCAATTGCTATTTTCTGTCTTGTTTTTGGGAATATGTGATCTTGGATACATCTTTTTTCTTGCAGGATTTTATCTATTGGCAAAGGTAGAAGAAGCTAGCGATAAACTGATATATAAATGGACATATCATATTGTTAGTGGCCACACACTTAAGCACTTATGTGCTTCTATGGTCCCTGTCTTCTTAACATTGATGCTTGCCAAGCGAACAATTGAACCAGACAGGCAATTATTTCTTGTTCTCTATTCTTTTAATCTTTCTAATTTGTCCTTGTGTTGCAACTATGATTTATTTGAAAGCGCATGCTTGCAGAAATGCTTCAAGTAGATCTGCAACACTAAAATGAGACCTAATAAGAAAATAGAAGAACATGGGAAAAATCTCCTTGATTAGATATATTGATAATTCCAATTAAGAACAAAAATGAACCATGTCACAATGTCTCAAGAACACTGGAATTCAGGAAAAGATAAAGAACGGAAAAAGTAATGGTATGTCTGCATGGTGCATTTGAGAATTTCTGGACTACTAGTATATTTCCTTCTGCCAAAAAGTCCATATCACAAAAGAGCCTCTAAACTCCTACATAAACCTCTTTGCTGGTCCCACCTCTCTCCCGTTACTGATTGTATGATTCTCAGTCCACAATCAATCAAGAATTCCCCTTTCTGCCCCTATGTTTGGACTAATGGAAACATAAATGCTCCATTCTTATGATAAGGGTTCCTTGTTGCGTTTGAGATTTTTTTGTATTATGATCTTAATCACCCTTGGATGGTACCGCCATTCAAGAGATTCACAGTGTGCTCATTGTCACCTTATCCGTTCATTCATTCAAAAGAGAACAGAGCATCAAATGGTTCTACTATGTTAGAGCTTCTCAATGGCAACATAGACTCGAAAAACAACCGTGTTTTCAAGTACCAAGGAAAATCTTTGATGGCTTTCTATACATACTTTTTTCTCTCACTTGGTACAGATTCATTTTACTTTCATATAGCTACAGTTTATCTTCTCTAGGCAAAATGGAGGCTCTGTCTCTTGCCTAACTCAACATGTTAATTTCCCATAGGTTTAGAAAGTGGAGAGCAGGAGCGTTGTATACTTTTTCGTATAGAAAAAAAATTTATAGACTGTATGCTCTTGTTTCTACTTTTCAAAAAGAAAATTGTTAGCATACTTTCATATTTCAATCCTTGCATTTGACTTTGAGCTTTGAAAGACGTTAATTCAGAGATGTCCAAAATTTTGGTACGAGTCTAGATCACTTTTGGAGTTCAAAATTTTCAAAGAAATATGGATGTACGAGTCTAGTTTCATCTTCTTGCTCCCATTTATTCTGTTTCTTGAAGGCCATACTGTACAAATCATCTATAAGTTGACATATTCCAAACTTCTCATTTCGACATTCACACATATATCATGACGTACTTTCTTACCAATTTCACTAAAATCTTTGCATCATAACCCCTGTTTGAATCCCATCGTTTGTGATCACTTGCAGGCAGAGTTTATACAAGATTTGGAAGGTGACATTGATGAAGTTTAGAGATGATAAAAACAAGGTAGAGGCATCAGTTTGTTCCTTCTCATCTGTCCCTATCCTAGAACCACAATAGTTTAGATTTGGAATATATTTGAACTTGGTAAATATCGCTCTTATACTGTATAGCTGCATTGAGAAAGACCACACAGAACTCAAGCTCCCAAATGTAACCTCTCTTTAATTATCTTCAAATTCTAATTTGCTTCCTCCAGTGACCAATGGAGTGTAGAGTGAGTATAGTATTGTTTGAATACATTAACTCATCGATATCTATTTGGTTAAATTATATCAAGTACTTTGAACTTTTGTTCAAATACCTCAACCCCATCACATAACTCTAGTGACCAACTCCCGTGACTACCTTTGCACAAGAAACTCCGGCAACATACTCTGACGGCCACCTTCACATGATCAACTTTGGGCTTTGGCAGAACTACCTATAACAACTCAAGCAAAGACCACTTTGGGTTATCAACTCCGGGGACTATCACCTTTGGCAACCAACCTTAACATTCACTTTAGGGAACCAATTCGATGAAGACCACCCCTGACGAGATCCTTATTGAGAACCCTATTTTTTGTGAACATGTAAATGTACCTTTTATTTTTGTGCATGTTCAAATTCATACTTTCTACGATGGTTAAAGTATATTATTCCATTTGTAGGTAGCTTATTAGATTTAACCTTAAAAATAACCATAAAAAAATATTTGCAAAAATCAAGATCACACAAAACAAATATCATTTTGTCGTATTAGTGTAAAAGGTAAAAAATGAAATGTAATTAAAAAAAACTCCAAAATATGGATTGTTGGGTGGATTGGATTGTTTTCTTATTTCCTAATAAATGCATCAAAAAATTTAAATATCCATAAATTTAAAGATTCAAACTTCATCTAAACATTATCCGTAAATATTGAATAAATAATAAAATAACTATAGTATAAATATAAATAAATATAGGGAAATTGTCATAAATACAACATTTGATAAAAATATCTACATTTTTGTGTAAATTTTTTATCTCTTAGTAGTTTATTGTATGGAGTGCAAAATAACTTGTCAAATTTTTCTATTTTTGAAAAAACCCTATTTATATCATTAATTCGGGTTGGGTTTGGTTGAATCGAATTTTTCAATCCTCAACTCGATACTCAACTTAATCCACCAAAATTTTCAATACAACAATACCCATATTTTAAACTAACTCAATCCAACTCATAGAATATGGATTGGGTAGTCTAAGTTGTTGGTTATTCGGATTATTTTTACACCCTATTTGATTGTACACGGTAAACTTTAGTCTTTGTGTTTTTTTTTAATTTATTATTTTTCGTTTTTTTCTTTTGATTATTTAGTTGAAATCCTATTTCATTAATTTAGTAAACAATTAGTTTTTTTATTTCTTATTATTCCATCATACAAGTTCTTATTTTATTTATGTTTTATCTACGTTTAGATATGTGTATACATACATGCTTTCTTTAGCATTTTACTTTGCATCTCAAATTTTTTCTTTCTTTTTTGTTTTTCTTTTTCCAATCTATTGTGGTTAATTTTAGTTTTTTTAATCAATTTCTTTGACATTTTGCACTTAAAAATTTCGACGACGGAATTTAGAAAGGCCTGTGTCTTTTTTTTTTTAGAACAAGAAACAGTTATGAAACGCATTACTGTTTATATTTCTTGTTTCTTGAAAAAAGAAACAGAAACAAAAAAATGTGTTTGATAGTTGTTCTTATTTACTGATTTTCTTCTAGACTTATTTTTTATTTTTCAAATGTACTCCAATTAAACATTAAACAAAAATATAGGTCTATCCATCAAACATAAAAAATAAAATTATCAAAAGTTTATTCATTTAATACGAAGAAGTATCAATGCACAAATAAAAATAATAACATAAACATAAATTGTATTTATCCTTCAAATGTTGCCAATTTGATTGGCAATATCATCTCTCACTCGGGCTATTTCTCTTGGATGATGTCGACTCACTTCTTAATCCATCAATTTCAATAACCTCATCGTTATTTCGTGACATCTATAATTTAATATTAATTAATTTTAAAATAAGTTATTATGTCTTCAATATTCGGAATTGAAATAAACAAAACAAAATTTAACCTTTAACTCTACTACCTATGATACTTTAGAGAAAAACCAACAACAAAAACCTAGATTCGCACAAAGAGGAAGATGAAAACTATGGATCCAACGAAGAGGAACAATCAGGCAAAAACTATGGATCAGACGAAGAGGAATAGTCCAGTGAAGAGGAAGAGTTTGGGTTGTCGAGGAAGACGATGAGAGGTGAAGAGGAAGACGGTGTGCAGAGGAAAACGATGAGTGATAGAGAAAGATAATGATTACTTGGGAAAGATGATGGAGATAAGAGGAAAAGGAAACCAATAAAAATAATAATAAAAAAAGGAAATAAATAAAAATAATTGAGAAAAATGAAAAAGAAACCAATAAAAATAATTGAAAAAAGGAAAATGAACCAATAAAAATAATTGAGAAAAAAGAAAAGGAAACCAATAATAATAATTGAGAAACAGGAAAATGAAACTAATAAAAATAATTGAAAGAAAAAAGAAAAGAAATAAAAATAATCGAGAAAAATGAAAAGAAAAGAAATAAAAATAATTGAGAAAAATGAAAAGGAAACCAATAAAAATAATTGAGAAAAATGAAAGGAAACAAATGAAAATAATTGAGAAAAATGAAAAGGAAACAAATAAAAATAAATTGAGAAAAAGAAACCAATTGAAGTAATTGAGAAACGAAACTGAAGAAACTATTTTTTTTTTTTTTGTTCCCAATAATTTCTTGTAAAATGAAAAATGTTTCTATTTTTTTTAGAACGAGAAACAAGGAACGTTATCAAACACATATATTTTTTAAAAAATAGAAACAGAAACAGAAAACAGGTAACAAGAACGTTACCAAACGGACCCATAGTTAATTATTTCTAAATCTTTGAGGTGAGGGGTGGATCCTTTGAGAGTCATGATCCCTAATACTTTTTGTTAAAATCTTTTTTTCTATTTACCTAATTTTGCTATGTTGTATCTTTGATTGTGCTTTGTTCGTGTATTAGTCAACTTAATTCCTACTTTGATTTCTAATTAAATTTTCTCAAATTTTTAAAACATCTTTTAATTTAAATTTCTTTAAGAAATTTTGAAATCTTCAAAAAAAAATTCTTCTTTTTTTAATCATTTAGAACTTTTTGCTTTAAAATTATAATTTTTTATATTTTCAAACGTTCAAAAAATAAAGTCTTTGATTTTATAAAGTTTTCTAATCAATATTTTTTTAGTAACTTATTTATACTATTTGCTTTAAACAAAATTCTACTGTAAAATCTAGAAATGACTCAGAATTGATATTTATAGATTCAGTTCGATATTTATAGATTCATTCTGATATTTATAGATTCAATATGATATTTATAGATTCTCTAAGGAATCGATCTCTTTTAGATTTGATTTCGATAAAAAATAAATATAATCAGTGTTTTTTAAAAAAAAAATTTATTCAAAGACTATTTTATAATGAATTTTGAGAAATTGTAATAACTTCTCATTTTATTATGTGAAATTTTTTTCTCAATATAGTCTAATCGATAGAATGCTATCAACTTATCTTATAGGGTCAATACTTCAAATATTGAAGTGATGCAGTGAATTTTATTTAAATAATGATTTCAACTCAAAATATCAAATTTGGCTACGTTTTCTAAACGGATGTTGTGGGGATACTAAAACATACTCTTTATATACAAATAGCTGCCGAACTCAACCCTAGTTTTCGTAAACAATTTTTTTATTGATTTTATTAAAAATTGTTTGTTTTATTTCAATGTCCAATCACACCCTACAAAGATCGGTGGCGACTTCATTATTTTATTTTATTTTAAAATCAACTCCTTGTTAGGCGGTCATTGCTCTATGTTATCTCGGGCAAGTGGCGACAATTTTTGTTAGATATTTAAAGTTAAAACTAACTGTTAATTACATGTTTTGGCGTTCTCCTTCTACTACTCATTTCTTATGATCGGCCGGATGCTGTGTGTTGTTCCGAAATGATCTTTGTCTCGTAAATTTTGGATTGCAAAAATCTGTTTAGGAATTCTTTAATGGATGGCTTATGACTTGAACAGTTGAACATTCACTATGTTTTTGGAATATATTTTAAATAAAGAATGTTTAAAGTAATTGGTGAAGGTATACTAATTTTTTCTAGCAACAGAAATGATAAAGTAGACGATGGTCAAAACACATCAAATGTTGAGATATTTTTTTCAACATATATATATCTTCTTTTACTAAAGCTGAAGATTATCGATCGAACTTCGTCGTTTACAAACTAAAGGTTTTTGTTATCCATTAGGGGATTGAATTTAATATACAAAGGAAAACTAAGACATATTTTTAAAATCAAGTTAATATTTCCATTCCTGCTTTAACTTCGCTGCATGCTAAGTAAAAATGTTATAGAATACAACAGTCTATTACTGGGAGATGTTAATATTATATTATGTATTGGAGTAAATATATCGACCAACTCAAGTATTACTATTTTAATATTGAAAACAAGAAAATGATTCGTTGACCCATGCATTATATTCTAACCAGTTTTGTCCAGATTTACAATTGGTTACCTGACGACTGGACATTTTATAATTATAAATATCACATAGAAAGTTCATTATAAATATATTAAGAAGTTACATTGGCGGGCATTGTAGTAGTTTATTTGATACGTTAAAATTGAAAAGTTCGAAATAACAAAACAAAAACTCAACGTGAAAATAAAGGTTATTGTGCATTTGAGTTCCAACAAACCAATTTGTGAGATATTTGGACGGAGCTAGTGTTGAAGCTATCCATGCAATTTGACACGAGCTGGTAAAACTATTGGTGAAGGAAGACGAGGTGGTAAAACTACTGGTGAAGGACGAGGTCGTAAAACTATTGGTGAAGGAAGACGAGGTGGTAAAACTATTGGTGAAGGAAGACGGGGTGGTAAAACTATTGGTGAAGGACGAGGTCGTAAAACTATTGGTGAAGGACGAGGTGCTGAAGCTATCGGTGAAATATTGGGACGGGACGGTGAAGCTATTGGTGAGATATTTGGACGAGGTGGTGAAGCTCTGGGTGAGATATTAGGACGCGATGGTGAAGCTATGGGTGAAATATTAGGACGAGGGGGTGAAGCTCTTGGTGAAATGATAGGACGAGGCGGTGAAGCTATTGGTGAGATAATTGGACGAGGAGGTGCAGCTATGGGTGAAATATTAGGACGAGGGGGTGAAGCAATGGGTGAAATATTAGGACGAGGAGGTGAAGCTATGGGTGAAATATTAGGACGAGGAGGTGAAGCTATGGGTGAAATATTAGGACGAGGGGGTGAAGCTCTTGGTGAAATAATAGGACGAGGCGGTGAAGCTATTGGTGAGATAATTGGACGAGGAGGTGAAGCTATAGGTGAAATATTAGGACGAGGGGGTGAAGCTCTTGGTGAAATAATAGGACGAGGCGGTGAAGCTCTTGGTGAAATGATAGGACGAGGCGATGAAGCTATTGGTGAGATAATTGGACGAGGAGGTGCAGCTATGGGTGAAATATTAGGACGAGGGGGTGAAGCTCTTGGTGAAATAATAGGACGAGGTGGTGAAGCTATGGGTGAAATAATAGGACGAGGTGGTGAAGCTATTGGTGAGATAATTGGACGAGGAGGTAAAGCTATGGGTGAAATATTAGGACGAGGGGGTGAAGCTCTTGGTGAAATAATAGGATGAGGCGGTGAAGCTATTGGTGAGATAATTGGACGAGGAGGTGCAGCTATGGGTGAAATATTAGGACGAGGGGGTGAAGCTCTTGGTGAAATAATAGAACGAGGTGGTGAAGCTATTGGTGAAATAATAGGACGAGGTGGTGAAGCTATTGGTGAGATAATTGGACGAGGAGGTAAAGCTATGGGTGAAATATTAGGACGAGGGGGTGAAGCTCTTGGCGAAATAATAGGACGAGGCGGTGAAGCTATTGGTGAGATAATTGGACGAGGAGGTGAAGCTATTGGTGAGATAATTGGACGAGGAGGTGAAGCTATTGGTGAGATAATTGGACGAGGAGGTGCAGCTATGGGTGAAATATTAGGACGAGGGGGTGAAGCTCTTGGTGAAATAATAGGACGAGGTGGTGAAGCTATTGGTGAGATAATTGGACGAGGAGGTAAAGCTATGGGTGAAATATTAGGACGAGGGGGTGGAGCTCTTGGTGAAATAATAGGACGAGGCGGTGAAGCTATTGGTGAGATAATTGGACGAGGAGGTGCAGCTATGGGTGAAATATTAGGACGAGGTGGTGAAGCAATGGGTGAAATATTAGGACGAGGAGGTGAAGCTATAGGTGAAATATTAGGACGAGGGGGTGAAGCTCTTGGTGAAATAATAGGACGAGGCGGTGAAGCTATTGGTGAGATAATTGGACGCGAATCAGGCGACTCTATGGGTGAAATATTAGGACGAGGTGGTGAAGCTATGGGCGAAATATTGGGACGAGGCGGTGAGGCTACTGGTGAGATAATTGGACGCGGAGGTGAAGCTATGGGTGAAATATTAGGACGAGGTGGTAAAGCTATGGGAGAAATATTGGGTCGAGGTGGTGAAGCTATCGGTGAAATAGTGGGACGAGGGGGTAAAGATATTGGTGAGATATTTGGACGAGGTGGCGAAGCAATGGGTGAAATATTTGGGCGAGGTGGTGAAGCTATGGGTGAAATATTAGGACGAGGTGGTAAAGCTATAGGTGAAATATTAGGACGAGGGGGTGAAGCTATTGGTGAAATATTTGGACGGGGTGGTAAAGCTACAGGCGAAATATCGAGGTGAGGGGGTGTAGCTATTGGTGAAATAGTGGGACGAGGCGGTAAAGCTATTGGTGAGATATTTGGACGAGGTGGTGATGCTATTGGTGAAATATTTGGACGAGGCGTCAGTATTGGTGCGATGCTAGGACGTGGAGGTAAAGTTGTCGGTGGAATAACGGGTGGAGGAGGAGGAGGTGGACGTGGTATCGGAGGAGGAGGAGGACGTGGTGATGGAGGAGGAGGAGGAGGACGTGGTGATGGAGGAGGAGGAGGAGGAGGACGTGGTGAGGGAGGAGGAGGAGGAGGAGGACGTGGTGAGGGAGGAGGAGGAGGAGGAGGACGTGGTGAGGGAGGAGGAGGAGGAGGAGGACGTGGTGAGGGAGGAGGAGGAGGAGGAGGACGTGGTGAGGGAGGAGGAGGAGGAGGAGGACGTGGTGAGGGAGGAGGAGGAGGACGTGGTGAGGGAGGAGGAGGAGGAGGAGGACGTGGTGAGGGAGGAGGAGGAGGAGGAGGACGTGGTGAGGGAGGAGGAGGAGGAGGAGGACGTGGTGATGGAGGAGGAGGAGGACGTGGTGAGGGAGGAGGAGGAGGAGGAGGACGTGGTGATAGAGGAGGAGGAGGAGGAGGACGAAGAGGAAATGGAAAAGGAGGGAGTCTAATCGGTGGAACAGGAACTATAGGTGGTATTGTAATAGGAGGAAGACGAATGGGGGGAATTGTTATTGGTGGTAAAGGTTTTATCGGTGGTATTGTTATAGGAGGAAGACGGATAGGAGAGAGACGAATAAGAGGTGAGAATGGAGTGAATATTGATGAAATCTTTTTGGGAAAAGAAAAGGATTGTGAATACTTCCGATGATGTTTGGGTGATGATGATGTTTGAGGGAGATGATGAAGGGAAGCTTCTTCATTCCCCTCAATGCCCAAACAACTTAAACTCACAAATAATAGACCAAACACAAGTAGGGTCTTGTAGGAAGCCATATCACATATGAAGCTTCCTCCTTCGGTGAGATTTCAACTAGAATGTGTTGAGCTATTTATATACATTATGTCTCAACTCAACACATCCTTTCTTTGCCATTATTTTCATTTTCCAAGTTGTCGTTTAATGTTTTTTATTATTGGAAAACCAAGAAGGTTGGTTTAATTATCGTATTACATAATTTTCAAAGGAAATAAATCCCCATCTCATAAATTTGGATGGAAAGTCAATCATTATTTTACTGTTTTTCACTTTAAATTTCATTAAATTCCCTTATTATTATATATGTTTGTTTGTAAAGGACTGAAGACATGTGGGAATATTATATTCATTCTTTGTTGTAAAAACTTACAAAAGGGAAATTCAGTTATGGATTGAGTTTCATGAAATTAATTAATTGGAGTTAACGTACCAAATTCAAAAATTCAACTTTCAAGCATATTAATAAAATCTCACTTTTATGTATTTTTCAGCTCATTAATGTATATGAAAAGTTAATTTACATAAATCTAACGAAACCAAAAAATATTTACAGTTCGTGAAACAAAAAACAAAAACTTATTAAGTCGGTAAAATAATTTCATACTTTTCAGATTTGCTTTTGAATGTTGCGAACGATTCATCATTTCATTTTATTCTTCTTCTTTGCGATTTATTTATCTTCTTGTCCATATTTTTTTCATCTCCATTTTCAGAATTTTTTATTTTATTTTTTATTTTTAAACAATCTATTATTCTATTTAAATCTCTTATTTCATCTTCACCATGCAAAATTTTGGGAAGCTACTTTATCATTCTCATATTTGAGAATATTAAGAACGTTTAAATATCATTTTGACATAATCTAAATAATGATCGCTTACTATGTACAGTTAACATGATCGTTTACCATAGTTAACACAATCATTTAAGTTTGAAGTCTTTTTCTCATCATTTAAAACAAACTACACGATCATATTGGCATGATCTAAATGATCACTTACCATAATCAACACGATCGTTTAGAATGATCAATACGATAGTTTGATTTGAAGTGTTTAACGATCATTTACATTGATGATCGATTACCATAATCAATACAATCGTTTAAACTTGAAAAATTTTTCATCATCGTTAAAAAGAACTACACGATCGTATATCATGACTTGATCGATAGTAGATCATTCGTTTAGACAATAGTGCACGATCATTTAGGATAATATTACTCGCACACGTGTGTGACTAATTAATCGCGTGTTGACTTGTGTATTTTTTGTATTCTCCATTTTAAGTCTATAGATTTTTTCCATTTTTAAAATTGTTTTATAGAGTGTAAATATTTTACCGATTTGTTATATATTTTAAAAAACCCCTCAGATAAACAACTAGCATATTTGGAATTTAAAATTCTTTTATTTTAATCCATAAGCATTTAAAATGTTCATTTATGGTTTCGAAAGTCTACTTTTTTTTTTTGGTTTGTTCCGTGAACTTTTACAAGCTCTATTTGATTAAAAGGAAAAAAAAATGCTCTAGATAACATTTAGTCTCTCTCATATCTTACGCTAATCTAATTTAGTCTCTAATTTTTAACAATAAATTTAAGGTGAATTTTGATCCTACGCTTTATATCTCAGTCTTATTTTAATCCCTGAATTTTTAAAAGATTTTGTTTTGGTCAACAAAATTTTTTAAAATAACTTATTTTGATTTTTGTTGTTAGTATTTCATATACTCTTTAAGATGACATAAGTTATATATATTTAGATGATTAGACTCTACATTCCTCGTATTAATTAAATTAATAAATAAAAAAGAAATCTTGTTAATTTCTTATTTCATAAATCTTTTATGCCAACACGGAAAAATAATAAAAAACACTTGAATCAAATAAACTAATCTTGTTCTTTCTTCCTCCAAAACTTAAATCTTTCACTTCCTCTCCCCACCCTTTATTTATTTATTCATTTTTCAAATTGAAAGTTTGAAGCAAATTAAATAAGAAGAATATTGAGTAGAATAAAAATAGAATAAAATAGAACTAGCATTTTGGTGAACATCCATGACAAAGTAAAATAAACTAAAAAAATAAAATAAGTACAACACTCAGTATATAAAATAAACTCTAGGAAATAGAAAATAAATATTCCCACAATGAATCACAAAATCCAAAAAAGGAATAAGAAAGAATTAAGAGGAAGAGAAAAAAACAGCTCAATGAATCACAAAATATCTCAAACTTGAGGGGCTGTTTGGGGTTAGCTTATCCCAACCCTAACCCCCGTTTAGCCCAAGGACTATGGAAACCCTAGTTTTAGGGATTCCATAATCCCCGTTTTATCCCTACCCCATTCATCTCCACTCTGCCAAAAACTCATCCCATTTCTTTCCCTTCAACCCATGTTTCACTCTACCCTCAATCAGTGTTGAAATTTTCGATTCTTTTCTTCTTCCACTTTCGATTTCTATGGTTTCTTCTTCTCCATATTATCTTTCTTTTTTCTTTTGCGTCGATTCGTTGAAATTTTCGTCGATTCTTTTTGTCGAAAATCTCTTCCATTTGTTTCCCTTCAACCCGTGTTTCACTCTTTCCTCAATCAGTGTTGAAATTTTCGATCGTCTTCTTCTTCCACTTTTGATTTCTGTGGTTTCTTCTTCTCCCTATTCTCTTCCATTTTCATTTTGCATCGATTAGTTGAAAGGAAGTTCGGTCAGTATGGATTTTTTCACTGAAAAATCTATTTCCCTGTTTCCATTGAAAAGGGGTTTCCTACAATGATGCCTAACACCGATCTACATCTCTCTCATTCGTCTCTCTCACTCCGCGAAAACGAATGGTAATTTGTTGAAGCGGCCCTCCACTGACAATGCCTCTAAACTCCTTTCGGTTTTCTCTTTTTTGCCTCTTCTACGTGAACATGCATGTGAGTTTTTCTCGTTGAATGTTTTCTTTGCCGCCCAAATGTTAAACTTGGTGTTTCGAGTTATCTTTCAGGGATGTAGAACAGGTGCTTCTTAGTGTTAGCTGGCATGGGTCTAAATCGAGCATGGTAGGGAGGTATTCTTCTGTTTGAATCCTATTATTTTCAAACACAAGTCGATGATGAGTAGATCTTTACCTGTATGCACATACATCTCATACATTTTGTGGCTGATTTCCATTCACTGATTTGGTTACTTTTCGATTCACCAATTTATTTCTTCTAATTTCAAATGTATTCCATTCATTGATTTCCTTCTACTTTGGTATATTTATTTTGGTACATTTCCATTAACTAATTTATTTTGTATTTTCATATACTGATTTTGGTTTATATTGTTGTGATTAATCTTTTCTTTATGCACTTGACAAAGTGATTTTCTATATTGTTTCTGTTGGGTGATTCGGTCCCTTGTACATATACTTTCTTTGGTCTCAAAATTATAAATTCTCCTGCTTCACTATCATCAAAATATTTCTTTTCCAAGTTTAGTTTAGTCACTGATATCTATGGGAAAAAACAATTTATGTGCAGATTGTTTTATCCCGTCAACATATTGTGTTATCTTTTCTTGTTGTACTTTTTATGTAGTTTCTAATATCTACCCTTTGACTATGCTTGGACTTATCATTTAACCTGACTTTGCAAGATTTCCTCTGCCTTTTTTAGTGTGGTCATTTATATCATTATTTACTCCCCTATCTCCCCCTATACAAACCTCATTTCTTCTTTTCATTTACCACTTGCATTTGTCATTAGTTACCTTCTTCCTTTGTTTTGGAAATTTCTCATTTGTGGGTAAATGCTTCTAACCTTTCTATACTTTTGTCCCTAATGTATGTTTCTACCTTGTTTTCTCACCTACATTTCAGATTTCCTTTTTGGTACTCACGTATGTTTTGGTGTTTTCTCACGTATGTTTCTGCCTTCTTTTCTAAGTACATTCCATATTTACATATTTCCTTATACAATTCTTCTATCTTATGTAAATTTTTTTCCTTTCCTTCTCTTCTAATGTATGTTTCTTTCCATATAAATGTACCTTACCTATTTTCTTTAAAGTTCCATTTCTATTGCTTTTGTTTCATTACAATTAAAATTATGCAATTTATTTCTATTTGTTGCGTACAAACTATCGGTTTTGTAATTTTGTAATTCTTTTTCTATGGACATTTCATCCATTTAATAAATTTCTTATTATTTTTTTTTCTACGTTCAGAACGCATAAGGGGGAAATTGCCACAAATGTACTTGGTGTAACACAAAAAGGAATTTCGAATACATACTAGTCGGTTGGAAAAAATCCACAGTAAATTCGTTGATTCCACGGGATGTGCTTGCACGACAAAACAGACAGCAAGTGCCAAAGGGTATTTACAATTTTTAATCCCACCACGTCATTTTAAAATTCCATATTGAACGCACATGAACCATTGGTTTTCGTAATAGGATATTACTATTTATGCAATGCGGGTTATCTAAATGCAGAGGGATTTATCGCCCCATACAAAGGCCAGAGGTACCACTTGCAAGATTGGCGTGGCGCTGGAAATGTCCCAACCACTGCAAAGGAATACTTCAACATGAAACACTCATCGACAAGGAATATGATTGAAAGTGCATTCGGTCTTCTGAAGGATCGGTGGATAATACTTCGTGAGAAGTCGTACTATCCCTCCAAGTATAGTATCGGACCATCCTAGCATGTTGTATGCTGCACAATTTGATAAACAGAGAAATGAAAAATTACGAAGACATAGACGACATTGACGAGGCGGATTTTGCGTACGCGACGACCGCCTTAGGAGATGACATTTAGTACATTGAGACCACAAACGAGTAATCTCATTGCCAGGACAAACTAGCTGAAGCGATGTTTAACGAATGACAGTTGCGTAATGCATAGATAAAACAATTTTAAATTAGAACCCCTGAGTTGTATGACAATTTAAATGACCTTTACTCTTATTTTGAATATCGAATGTATGCATGCATGCTTTACATATCAATTGGGAAATAGAAATTATGTCCTAATATTGTTTGGCATTTTGTTAACGTGTTTCATGTATTTATTGTCATTTGTCATTCTCAATATGGCAACCTTGTCATGTGCCCCCAAACATGAATGCACAAATGAAGAGGAAGGCACTCTAATCGATTGTTTAGTGGAGTTGGTATCCACCAGCGGATGGAAGTCCGATAACGGTACGTGTCGGCTAGATTACCTGGCCCAACTTGTCCACATGATGCGCAAAAAGTTGTCTAGATGTCATGTTTGAGCAACCACTATAATAGACTACAGAATTAAGACACCTAAGCGGACCTTTTAGGCTATTACAGAAATGTGGTGGCCAGCGTGTAGTGGGTTCAGATGGAACAATGATGCAAAGTGCATCATTGCGAAGAAGGAAGTCTTCGAGAACTGGTTTAGGGTAAGGAAACTATGCAAAACGCAAAACATGACAATACTTGCACATGTTACATTTACTTTACATTTTTCGTATCAGTAGTTTAAAGTGGTCCTGTTTTTTATGCAATCACATCTTGCAGCTAAATGCCTCCTTAACAAACCATTTTCCTATTACGACGAACTTGCATATGCGTTCGAGCGAGATAAGTCCAGGGGTCGCTTTGTAGAGACGTTCGCCAACGTCGGGTCTAATGAGCCTGTCGGGTATGAGGAATTTGACGTGCCGGATGGAAACGATATGGAGTTTCCATCCATGTAGAACTAGGGGATTGACATGTCCCAAGAGGATGTACGTGCATCACGACCTACTCGTGCGTCAAACGGTAGGCTTAGATCGAGCATTTCCAAGAAAAAGAGGGGAAGCTAGTAGGAGGGTGAGTTTGAGGTGATACATATGACCCTGGAGTGTACGAATGATCAGCTTAGGGCCATTTTCGAGTGGCATGCGCATGAACTTGCCAATGACACCTTTGTTCGCCCGGAATTCTTACGCCTATTGCATGAGATGTCTGACCTAAGCAGTTTGGATAGGGTGTTGTGCCAAAGGCAGCTTATGTCTCATATGGACGATATGCGCGGTTTCGTAGAGATGAGTGACGAAGAGAGGAAGAACTTTTGCAGAGTCCTCATATGAGATGTCTCGAGATAATTTATGTCCTTCTTTGGCTGACTTACTTCATCTTTTCTTACTTTACTATAACTATGTTTTTTACGGTTCTTTGTAATTCTATTTTATCAAACTTTTTTGGTGTGTGTACGGTACTTCCATGTGTGTATGATTTCTACTCATTTATGCATATGTTTTTTTTTAATATTCTACTGTCTGATTTCAGTTTATAAAGTTTGGTTCAAATTAAGGCAATCCGTACAGTGTATATGAACAATTCGAAGAATATGGTGTTCAAGTGCTACGTAATAAGTAATTGAATTCAGGAATATAAATATGGACGTATGTGTTAGAGTATATAATGAAAGATGTTAAAAAAAATGTACGACGCTATCACTAATTATAAAAACGCAATAACTAGTTTTAAATTGTAAAAAATGACTTAGAATAAAATTAGTAGAATTTGTTAACAAATTATTTCGAAATTGGTCAACTGTATTTACTAATTTAATAACAGTACACAGGAAAAAAAAGAATATGCAATAAGAATTTTTCGACGCTTTCATAATAAAAAAAATATACGACTCTATCGCTAATTACAAATACGCAATAACTAGTTTTTATTTCTAAAAAACGACTTAGAATAAAATTAGTACAATTTGTTAACAAATTAGTTAAAAATAGGTCAACTATATTTACTAATTAAATATCATTAGACATGGAAAAAAATAATATGCAATAAGAATTTCTCGACGCTTTCGTAATAAAACAATATGCAATCTTTTTGTTTTTTGGTATTTGTACAACGTGAATTAAAAAAAGTTCATAAGAAAAAAAATTCATAACCCTACCTACATAACCCTTTCCCCAAACACATATTATCATAAAATCCTTATAAACTTACCCATATAAACATTCCCCCAAACACATCTTATCATAATATCCTCATAAACATATCTACATAACCCTCCCCCAGACACATGCTATCATAAAATCCCCATAAACCTACCCACATAACTCTTCCCTCAAACATATATTATTAATACCACTATTATAACCCTTCCCACATCACATTTCCCCCAAACACCACTTATCACAAAACTACAATTCTAAACTCTTCTCCCTAACAAGGGTTACGATAAAATTAGATTTATCATAATATTTGTTTTATCATAACACTAATTCTTCCATAACCTAACCCTTCCTCCAAACAGCCCCTGAAGCATTAAAAAAATTGTATGTAAATGAATTGCATTTAGTATATAAGTTAGAAAGTGAAGTAGAATAATAATATGTCAAAATAGTGACTATCAAAATCTAAAAGACGATGACTTATTGAGTTCTTCGATAAAATATCAATTTATCATCTAGTCTTTCAATGTTTTGGCAACATAGTCATCTGAATATAGAAGTCACCACGTTATTTTATCAAAAAGTTAACAAAATATTAACGACAATAATCGAAATATATATTTTTTAAGTTTATGAACTAAAACATACATTTTTTTTAAGTTTAGAGACCGACATAAAACAGATATAAGGTTTGAGGATAAAAAAACTAAGATTAAAAAAAAAAGAGTTGGTTAAATTTAAACAAAAAGATTGACTAGAGACTTGACAAGTTGATCGGGGAAAAAGAATGTTTTTTATTCTTTTTCACGTCTTTTTCTCTTTCCCACTTCCTCCTCTCTCTCGTTATCATTATGTTCTCTCTTATTTTCTCCTCCCTCGCTATCCGAGAGATTTATTACTTTACTTACCATTTGTTGGAGAGCAATAATCCTTAGATACAGCTGCCATGCTCTTCTGCTACACAATAATAATTATTAATAATAGTTCACTTTTTAAATGGACACTCAAGTATTTTCTTTCATTGAACCAGAGACCTTTATATTGATGATGAAACACCACAAGAATCAAAGCTTTGAACTAATTTTTAAAACAAAAAACTTCTTGGAAGTTTAGCCATGGTAAGAAAGGAGAGAGAACATACAAGATAACAGACTGAAGTTTTCTTTTTCAAATTTAGCGATGGAGTCAAGGGAGAGAGAACAAGCGAGAATTGAGTGAGTGAGGAAACGGGAGAGAGAAAGAAGAGAGATATGAAAAAGATTAAAGAGCAGTAATTTCGTTGAATCCAACTTGGCCACTAAACTTCTAAATCAATTTTTTTATTCAAAACTAATAATTTCTTTTATAAGGGACTTCAAAACTATTATTGAAAATTTAAGGCCCGTTTGGTAACGTTTTTGTTTCCTGTTTCTTGTTTCTGTTTCCATTTTTTAAGAAACAGAAGTGTTTGATAATGTTCCTTGTTTCTCGTTCTCAAAAAAAGTAGAAACGTTTCTCATTTTATAAAGAATTATTGGGAACAAAAAAAAGTAGTTTCTTCTGTTCCGTTTCTCAATTGCTTTTATTGGTTTCCTTTTTCTCAATTTATTTCTATTTGTTTCCTTTTCCTTTTTCTCAATTATTTTTTTTTCTTTCATTTTTCTCAATTATTTTTATTGGCTTTTTTCTTTTTCTCAATTATTTTTATTGGTTTCCTTTTCATTTTTCTCAATTATTTTTATTTCTTTTATTTTCCTTTTTCTCAATTATTTTTATTGGTTCATTTTTCTTTTTTCAATTATTTTTATTGGTTTCCTTTTCCTTTTATCTCCATCGTCTTCTCCAAATAATCATCCTCTTCCTCTTTTACTCATCGTTTTTCTTTGCACTTTGTCTTCCTCTTCACCTCTCACCGTCTTTCTCGACAACCCGAACTCTTCCTCTTCGTCGGATCCATAGTTTTTGCCTGATTGTTCCTCTTCGTCGGATCCATAGTTTTCATCTTTCTCTTTGTGCAAATCTGGATTTTCGTTGTGAGTTTTTCTCTAAAGCATCATAGGTTAAGAGTTAAAGTTTAAATTTTGTTTTGTTTCTTTCAATTCTGAATATTGAAGACATAATAACTTACTTTAAAATTAATATTAAATTCTAGATGTCACGAAATAACAATGAGATTGTAGAAATTGATGGATTAAAAAGAGAAATTGCCTGAGTAAGAAATGATATTGCCAATCAAATTTGGTAACATTTGCAGGATAAATATAATTTTATGTTTATGTTATTATTTTTATTCGTGCATTGATACTTCTTCGTATTAAATGAATAAACTTTTGATAATTTTATTTGTTATGTTTGATGGATAAACCTATATTTTTGTTTAATGTTTAATTGAAGTAGATGTGAAAAATAAAAAATAAATCTAGAAGAAAATCAATAAACAAGAAACAGTTATTGAACACTTTTTTTGTTTCTGTTTCTTTTGTTTTTCAAGAAACAAAAAATAGAAACAGTTATCAAACGCATTACTGTTTCTTGTTCTAAAAAAAGAAGAAACAGGAAACAGAGAACAAGAAACAAGAAACAAGAAACAGAGAATAGAAACGTTACCAAACGGGCCCTTATTGATCAATTTAAAATCTATTTCTCAAAATATAGTTACACTTAAGAGGCTCGTTTTAAAAAAGATAACAAAACGATAAAATATTTATATTGTATAAAATAATTTCAAAAACAGAAAAAGTTCATCAACTATACCGTTAACAATGTGCTTAATATATTTGGTACACGATCGTTTATATTTGGCTATTGTTTGGTACACTATCGTTTATATTTGACTATTGTTTGGTACACGATCGTTTATATTTGGAGTCAAGATTTATTTTTTAAATTCTCTACACACATCATTTAATTTGGGTACACAATCGTTTATTTTTTTTGTACACGATCATTAAATTTGGCTTTTTTTTACATGGTCATTTAGATTTGGATACCCAAATCTCTACCGCGTTCTTTTCCAGTCTTTTATATTTAGTACACGATCTTTAACAACCAAATAAAAATTTGAAAAAAAAAATATATATGTTATATTTGATACACGATCTTGGACCAACTAACAGTTTGGAAAAAAAGAAAAAGAAAGAAAGAAAGAAATATGATAGAAAAAAAAAATCGAATAGTAGATGAAGAGGAGAAGAAAGACGACAAAATGAAGAACAAACCTAAAATATTTTTAAAATGGCTAACTTCACAAACTTTATTATACGGGTTATAAATATTTTACCGATTTGTTATATTTATGAAAATTTCCCAACATTTAATCTTGCATATTTAAGATTAAAAATTTAAAGATGCATGTGATATTATTTACCATTACATAGATAATAATAAACTTTTTTTCTAAAAAAATACATCCTTTTATTTTGCTCTTCAAACTTTTTAGAAATAGGGGCTTTTGATCTCTAATGTTTCAAAATGACCAATTTAGTAGGTTTGTTTTCAAGAATAGGTTTAAAATGTACCTCAACTAACAAAAATATTAAATATAAATATAAAATTAATTCAAAATATGATATGACAAGATGACTAGAAAAAAATATTGTTTTTTTAATATTTCCCAATTAACAACTCTCTATCCTCTTTCTTCCACTTTTCTCTATTCTCTCTGTCTCTTCTTTCTTCCTCTTCTCTGTTATCGTCTCTTCTCCCTCTCCATCTTTCATTTTTGAGATGCATGGGGGTGTGTGCGCCCTCCAGGAGTCCTTCTTAAAAGAGGTTGGTGGGGATGGTTTTGATTTGAGGCCCCCTACGAATTAGGACAAGATCAAGAAGAACATTTTTTGTTATTTCAAGTTGGTATATTCATGATACAATTTTCCTCTATTATATTATTGTTTAGTTTCTTTGCAACTACGTCGTATATATGATGTATCTTTGTTTGTTGCAAAGCTTTTCAACCCAAAGTAAGTAGCCACTTTAATTTATTGCTCCTTGAAGAATTAGTAGGGTACAATTTGCAAGGTGTGGTGTGTGCCACAAGAGTCGTTTCAAAATATGGAGGAGATCAGCCATGTTAGGTTTTATTTTCAAAAGCATTTAAGCTTAAAAACATATCAAATGGGTGTGTCATTAGTGCATGTGAATCAACTAATCAATTGAAAAAATGAATGAGAAAAGCAAGATGGATATGGATATGGAGATGGAGATGGAGATGGAGATGGAAGTGACTTATTACTGAAAACCCAACGATTAAATTAGCCAATTCAAAGCATTAGGAACCAATCGTAACTATTCCTAAAAACTCATAACGAAAAGAGTATTTTCCCTTTTTTCTTCTTTTCATTTTACTATTAATAGAATGTTTGATTGGTCATTCAGTCAAAATGGAGTGGAATTTTCCCTCGATATCATACCTTTTAATCGATCTAACACCATAAATATCAGTAATAGATAGAGATAGACGCTAATAAATTACTACAGAGACACAATTCTTGGTTGTACAAATTGCTTGTCCATATATTATGTTCGGTTCTGTGAACAAGTTTAATTTGCTAGTTGTTTTGCTTTGTAATTATTAAATCAAAGCTCTTCCATGCAATAACGCAAACTTTGTAGGCTTTTTATATGTGTTTAAGGTCATTTTGTTATTGTTATCCATTTTGGAAATCAATTATTATTTGTTAGATCTTTCCTTTTCTTTTTTTTTCTTCTTCTTGTTGTTATTTATTTTAAAGAAATTGTATCAAATGAAAAAAAAAATTAGAAAAAAATAGTACATAACACTTGTTTTTTTGTATATTACAAATATGACAAATAATTAGATACATCAAATGATTATCAGAGGGCTATCAAATGGCTATTAGAGGACTATCCACTTTTAAATTTGCTACTTTTACAATTTAGAAAATACAGTAACATAGACCCCTATTATCGTTTATAATTTTTTTACATCGCCCCTTCATTTTATTTTATAATCTTAAAATCTAGATTTTATTTGATTTGGGTGCCATAAATTTTATTTTAAATACTTTTTAGTATTATTGATTCTTAGGAGGGGTATACTTGTTCGTTTTAAATAAAATAAAATACAATTTATGCATTTAGACATTTTAAAGTGAAATAACATGCATAAGTTTCTTTTTTTTTTAAAAAAAAAAAAAGGCTTCTTGTATGTCTGTGTCAAACTAATAAGCTTAAAAAGTTTGGTCCATAACACAAACTTATTTACTTTTAAAAGAATGGCAATTAAAAATAAGTTCAACTCACTTGATACAACTAAATATACACTTGATATACCACTAATACACTCGACACACTCAAATAACACTACTAATTATATATACTTGATATACTACCAATATTCATTTTGACACACTTGATACACTTGATATATATTTGATAGACATTAATTTGATACACACTTGGTACACTTGATATACCAAATATTTGGATTTATGATAAAACCTAAACTTGCTAATTTCAACTTATTAACCCCATTTAGTAGACCAATCCATCTTTAAATTTCTCTTTCTTATATATGTTGAAAGACAAGAAAAAGTGGTGTGCATAAGAGATGACCCAAGCTCTTGAATTATACTTAGAATAAGGATTTTTTTTAAAAAAAATGTAAATATAATCTGTGTGACGGTAGATTCTTGTGGTTTATCAATGATGGATCAATATTTGTAATAGAGTCTAATCTATGTGTTGAACGAGAAATTTGGATCAATCACAAATTGTCACATCATTTGCTAAATTAACTACGAGAATACAAATAATTTAATTTGGAACTAATTAAAAGTTGACATGTGTTCTAAATTGAAATTGTAGACATAAATTGGCAAATCCTGATGATACCATGTGTTTTCATCATCACCGTTGGATCATGTTAATTATTTTGGTCAATTCAAATATTAGTATTTGGAATAAACTTCAATTGAGTCTAACAATAAGCTTAATCTAGTCTCATCACTAAATAAGACCTTATTCAATATGGTTAGGGCTTAAGAAGTCTAATACATGAACCAACCAAGTCCAAGCTCATAAAATCTACCATACGACTCTATAAATAGAGGAGTTCTTGTTTTGTGGGGCTCAGAAATTTTTTATTGTAGAGAGCTTGGAGAGAATTCTCCCGACAACAAGAAAACTTCAATAGCTCCTAAATATTGAATCGCTATTTGAAACTCAAGTCTTTTTAGGATACAAATATTCTTCCAAGACTCAAATTTCAAGAACATCAAGCACTCTGATTCCATACATCAATCATAAACATTCAACTAAGAGAAAATTAGAGGATCAAATACTAAAGATCTAACCACTTTGCATCAAATCAACACAAATACAACATAAACACAAGTTCAACTCCACGAAAGATGTTTTTTCAGAAATCTTGTGCGAACACCATGATAGACTTCTACCATTAATGATCTTGATAGATTTTGTTATATTTGCAATTTTTTAAAATAATATCATATATGATAACACTTTAAATTTTTAATTACTATGTTTGCAGTTGTCCCATCTATATTTGTTTCAAGCTAAATAAATAAATAAATAAATATATATATATATATAAACTGTTTTTTACATGCAATATTATGTGTTAGGGACGAAATCGAAAGCTATATACTTCAAATTCTCCCACTCTCCCAATTATTGTATTAGAAAACTTGTTAATTGTGAATATATTTCAAGCAATTGGCCAAAAGTAAATTACCACTAAATCTATGGTTTTAATCATAGTGTTCTATACCAAATGATTTATTTAGTCAACAATTTACTTTATTAACAAAATTAAATATAAATTAATTACAACCATATATTTTTTTAATGATTTAATAATTTACTGAATAAGACTTGATCATCATAAATAGTGTCAAAATATTTTAATATATGTGACCAACAATATCTCACTTAGTTCTAATAGACTAGTCAACTTCAAAAGTTTTTCCTTTTCCATCATTAAAATCATAGTTATTGTCATAAAGTTATAATTATGCCTCCAAAGTCTACTGACCTTCCATATTTTTTTATTACTAAAAAATGGAAAAACTAAAACTAAATAAGAAGGTATTGTATTGAAGAAATTGGCACAAAAAAAAAAAAAAAAAAGAAACACCGCTTGAAAGAAAGAAAGTTTTATTAAAAAAATTTATAAATAATGGACATTTTTTGGAAGAACACTCACTCACTCTCTCTCTCTTTCTTACTAACTCTGTTTTCTTACTTTGCTTGTTTGCTTAGCTTGGTTTGTAAATAAGGATCACACAATCTATCTATAGGCAGCATAAATTCTTTGAAACCCAAGCTGATTTCTCTATAATTCTAACTATTTTAGATATTTTTAGTCTCATCTTTTTCTAAATGAACTCGAAATAAAATCTAGGATATTTCTAGATCTTTTCTTTTAGGTATTTATTTATATCTTTCTACGTAATTCTAGAGAAATTTAATTTACATACTAATAACATAATTTAGATATTTCAAGACTCTCGTAAATGAGTTAGTGTTGATATATATTTTAACATATTGGATGACCATTTACTTTCTAAACATGTCCGTTCCATGACCATTTGCTTTTTAAAAATTAAACATATACCCTACTTTTTCATCTACATGTTTTCTTTGTCTTGTGATGTTTACATTTTTTCAAGATTTCAAAAAACTAAAATCCTATCTAATAATTATTTGAATTTTAAAAATAATTAAGTCACTTTTTTTTCTCAAATTCATAAAATATCTATTTTTCAATCGAATATTTTTAAAATAAAAAAATATTAAAACTATTTACAAAATATAACAAAATTCACCAAGTTCTCTTTAATTCATTTAAGTTTTTTTTTTTTTTTGCTATATGTTGTAAATTATTTTTTTATTCATAACAATTGCCTTTGTGTTTAATCTTTCTTAAATAAAAAAATTGAATTCTTAGTGAAACTTTGAAAAAAAAGTTTATTTTTAAAACTAATCCTTTTTTACTTCTCAAAACTTAGTTGGGTTTTTTATAAGGTTAAATTTTCAAAAACTTAAAACAAAAAGTGAAAGTCTCATCTAGTAACATTTTTTAAAATGAAGCTTATTTTTTCTAATTGTTGTTTTAATTTTTATCTTTTGAAGTAAAAGAGTTGAATTCTAATCGAAATTAAATATATAAAAAAACAAAAACAAAAACATTAATTTTTAAAACTTAACTTGAATTTTGAAAACATTGGTAAAAAGTAGACAATAAAACAATAAATTTAGAGTTAGGAAGGATCCTTTTTAGGCTTAAATTTTTTATATAATGATAACAACGTTAAGTAATTTTCAAAACAAAGTTTTATATATCTTTAGAATTTGATTATGAACTCTTAAGTGTTTTTATCATCTAAATTAAAATAGAAAATGGGATGAAAAAACACAAATTTAGAAATTTAATCAATTGAAAGCTAAGATCGTAATGAAATGAATGAATGTATCCAACAAGTCCTTTGATCAAAAGTTTAGAATAAATTCGGTAGCTTTGTTTGTATACACGCAAAAAAGTTATATCATTAACTACAATAATAATTGGTATTATTGAAAAGAATATTTAAAAAACTAAGTAATAGGTTTTGTACCAAAAAAGAAGTTGACTTGTGAAGAGAATAAAGAATAATAAAAAAATTGCATTATGAAGGGTAAATGCGATCAACAAAGTTCCAAGACTCACTTAACGTAGACATGACTTTTGTCTCACCTTGAAAATTTAAAACAGCCAAGAGGATATCAAGGATTGTTAAGTGCGACACTAAAGTATGTTGATGGTGATAGTATAACTTTGTCACCACATGCACGCCACTGCCGCCATTCGGTCGGGATAGTTTCGGGTAACTATACTTTGCATGAACAAGATGTAACTTTTTGTTACCTATCCGTTTAATTTTTTTTAACTCGTTTTGGAAAATTAATTAAACGTTTTTTTAGAGTTAAACATTTGTAATTCATTTTCACCCATTTTTTGTCCTTTGAAAAACCCTTTTGTTTCACTTCTTCCTCATTCTCTTTAATTTGATCTTCCTCGTCTGTATTAGTATTCGAAACACCCGATTTGTATTTTCTCATCTGATTTCTATCGCTTTCTCTATTTCAAGATTTCTTCGTTTTATTTCTATTTTCTGTAAATCCTGTTTCTGACATGCACACGTCTGAATAGGGAAGCTGTGTGTTAACTTTGAAGATCAACCGACATCATGATTAGCACCATGGTTGGCCATAATTGCTCTTAAGGTAATGGATCATCTAGTCACTGCACAATGATTATTTTTTTTTCTTGACATCATGATTGCAATAACAATAAAGATATCTACACTATTTGTTAAATTTTCAAAAAGAAAAAAATATTTATAAACTGCGAATAATCAAATTTAAATGTTCACAGTCGAAAAGAATTTAGATTTCGCACGACAGTAACTCTAAATTCATTGAAAAATGTAATTTAAGAAAGAAAGAGGATCACAATTTATTGTATACTTAGCTTAGTCCTTCTCGTGAATGAAATTTATATCACAAATGATCGAACCACTTTAAGCTTTGCACACATTCATCATCTTCTTCAATAGCATCATCTTTGCTTCTCCCCCTCTGTTTGTTCAGGATGTGCGTTTTTCTATTCGTTTGTTGCATGTAAGTGTGTATATGTCTTTGTACCTAACAAACACTTTTCAACCAAAGTTCTAGACCACTTCACATTTCATCAACAATGTCTAAGGATAAAATTTAGTAAGTAAAGCTAATATGACAAATATACGTGACAAGAGCTGTCTTTGCTTGAAATTTAGGGTCACATGTGTTTATTTTATGAGAGCCATATAATTAATATTAAATGGTAATCGAACAACAATTAGATAACAATCACTATATTTATTAGAAACTGAATTCAAACGTTGCTTAGAAAGCAAACGGGAAGCATCCTTAAATACTCATACTTTGAGCTGTGGGATCGGGCCCCAGAGATACCCAAATTCTAGAGAGGGTGAGGAGATAGCAACCATGGCTTTGTCAATATCTCCACCTGCGCCGCCATTCGTGGATGGCACAGTGGATTAAAATAACGATGGACTTATCTTTTTGCTAAAATTAATTTTGAACCGTTTTTCATAATTAATTATGGACCGTTGAATCGTTTTTCTTTAATTAATTTTGTGAACTGTTGAACCGTTTTTCTTAATTAATTCTGTGGATCGTTGAACCATTTTTTACTGTTAAACGTTACCAACATTTTTTACCAAGGAATCGTTACCTACATTTTTTTTATCGTTGAACCGTTACCAAAGTTACATTTCCTCCACTATATATATCACACTTTCTTTCTCATTTGAGATCATCAAAATCAAAAATAAAAACTATTATCTCCCTTTCTACGTACTCTGTTCTGTTTTTGAATTCTGAGAGCAATTAGGATAGTATCCATTAAAGTGTTGGTTTTTCGTTCGATTTTGGTGCAACTCCGATCGACGAACATATGTTGTTTTATCCTACAAACGACAGGGCAATTTTAAAACTATTTGTATACCGAGCAGAGCCTCGAAACGTTTTAAACAAAGCTAGATCTGCGAGTACTCAACCATACTACTACTAAGTTTTTGTTTTGTAGATTTATCCTTCCGACATATAGCTCCATCGAAATGCATCAACAATAATCACACAAAAATAAAATAACAATTGGTTTCACTGACAATTAGTATCAAATATTAATTAGACAATAGTAAGATAAAAACCAATATTAGAGTAATCATAACCATCAGATAACAATCGGTGTTGTTAACAATTAGATAACATTCAATTTCAAATAACAATCAAATAGAAGATCAAATAAGATACAATCAGTATCAAATAACAATCCATACAGTAATATAAAAAAACAATCAAATAGCAAGCAATATCATTGATAATCAAACAAAAATCAAATCGTAATCATATAATCGATAATTGATGCAACCACTCCCACTACAAGTATATTGTCATTTCCCAACATTATATTGCAAATAGTCGGAAAAATAACAAAAATGTATTAATGTATCTTTCATCGACACAAACTCCATTGGAATTGTAGCTATCAATAATAACGATCGACAATAGCTACCAATTTCAACGTTTCTAAAACTTACTTGACAAAATTCGATAACACCCAATGCATATTCACTTCATCGGGATTGTCAAACTGCCCACCCTGTTATCTGTGCATCGACTATATTGTTATCTCTCAACGATTTATGACAACGTCGGGAGAGTATTTGAAATGTAGATATGTGTCTATTTGTAGACATATCGTCCTAAAGTTGGCGTCAAGATAACATTAGGCTCTGTGGACACCTACTTGCCTAGAGTAGACATTTTCTCTATACGAGTATAACCGAAACAATCCATTACAAATTCAATTACATTTCATGCTAAATCTAAATTTCATTAAAATAAAAGAAATTAGTAGTTCCTAATTTTGTTTCATTACATTGGAAAAAGTATCAATACGCAAAAGATAATAATGAAGTTTCTACCTTATAAATATGCATATTTTTTTGTGCCAATCATCCACCTCAACCCAAAAAAAAAGTCTTCTGTCCTTGATGTTCGACTCAAAAGTATTCACCTATTGCGACAAGTTTTCAAGTAATTCAATTAGTTTCAATGGAGAAAAAGCAACATGCATATAAATAATCACTCTTAAAACAAAAATAACATAAATGTTTGTCCTTTCGCAAAAACTAACATTATTCAACTTATTGGTCCAACTTATACATACACTTCGTTCAAACTTTTGTGGGGACATTAGTCTATATGAAATGTCTCCAAACACAAGCAAGAACTTATGCAAATGCATCAAACAAAAAATGAACAAAACACACGATGATTTTACAACTCCTACAATTTAATCAACTCAAACAAGTAGAGATCAATAGTTAACCATAGCATATCTCACCGACCCCTACCATTTAAGTAATACAGACAAATGAGTTACTAAATAAGTCCTAAATAATCAAATTTATGTTTGATATCAAACCCCTTTAAAAGTGATTTTCATATATTTAGATTTGATTTTCAATTATTAAATTTGGTTTCAAAAATTAACTTACCGTTATATATCTAATTAGTAATTATATTTTCTAGTTGAAAAATATTTTTTTAACTAAATAATTATGGTATTGTCAATTTGTTATATTGTTAATTTTTTATATGCATAGTTGATATATGTTTATGTATAGATATCGAAATAAAATTCAAAGCGTATATAATTATTTATTTTATTTACAATTTAATAACAGATAATGTTAATCATATTTTGTCCTAAAAATTTAAAAAAAAATGTTAGTTTGTATAAATGACAAAAAAAACTTAAAGTAATAATAATATCATATATAGCACAAGGCTCGATATAAAATAATTACATATATAGCACAAAAAATAGTAAAAGACTAAAATATCCATGTCCAACCACCATTTTGGGTGTTTCTTGACGAATTTCTCAAATTTAAAACTATTAACGGATAGCATCCATTAGTGGTATCAATTATCATTGATAACATCATTGTAAAAGCTATCAGTGATATATGTTATCACTTATATTTTTTAATTTGAGAAATGATTATTTTACAAACTTCTCGATTTTTTTCACATTGAAAGCTATCACTAATAGCTATAATTAGTGAGTATCACTGGTAGCTATTATCAATCGCTAGGATAGCTACTATCTATAAATGATAACTTGTCACCATTACAATTTTTTTTACTAGTTTTCTTAAATTGATCAAAAGCTATCATTGATAGCAATTGATAGTTGTTATACATTGCTATAATCGATAGATGCTATCAACAACAGCTTTTAATTTAAGAAATATGTTATCAGTTGATATAATTGATAACGACTATCAGAGATAACTTTTAAATCAATGATAGCCACTGAAGGGTAGAGTAACTTTCAATTTGAGATGGTATCAGTTGCTATAGTTAGCTGCCATCGCTAATAACTGCTATCAGTGACAACTTTCAATTTGAGAAATGTGGTATCAGTTGCTATCATTTATATTTTCTATTAGCGATGTTGCTATCAATTGATATTCCTCATAGCTACTATAGGTAATCTTTTTATATTGTTATATATCAACTTAAAATGATATCACTACGATTGCATTAGAAGGATATTGATGATAGTAACTATAAAACGATATTATTAGAAGGATATTTTTTATAAAGTGATATCGCCTTGGTAAACAATATCAATTTTGAATTGATGAGGTTTGATTATGTTATCAATCAATATTTTTATACCTACTATCAATGATATTCTTCTATTGCTATCACTAGTAATATTTATCAGTGATAGCAACAGAAGGATATCCATTATAGCATTTATAAGTAATAACCTTAATAGGCTATTATATATCAATGATATCAGGGTAATGCTACTATAAAGTGATTTTATGGTTGTTTGTTTTCAACATAAATGGACAAAGAAAAGAGATCAGATTAGCATACTACCGATAACAGCTTTAAATCACTAATAACATATTATCCATATGATAGCTTCTATCACTAATAGTATAAATGAAATTGGTATAGTTGCAACTTTTGTTGAAATAAATAATTGACTTCTGGTTATGTCATCAACATTTATATCATTTAGAAATTCAAAGTTCAAGTGATTAGCGATAAATTTATAAAATACATATTGACATATTACGTATGATGCAATTGATAGAGAAGTCATCACAGATAGCCTGATATCAGTAATAGAAGTCATCACCGATAGCATGAGATGAAGGAAACTAAACACCAAATTGACAATTAAAAAAAAAAAAAATACCATATGAATGGTAAAAAATCAAAATTTTTGCAAATATTGTTCCATTGTGCTATAGATTATAGGATAATTTAGATAAATGCAACAAAACCCAAAAATATTTACAACCCATATAATAAAAAACAAAAGCCTATGAAGCCAACAAAATATTTTCATAATTCCAAGTTTTCCCTTGCGTCACTTATGTTTCTTTTTTCTTCTTCTTTGCAAATTCTTCTCTTCCAGATTTCTTCATCCTCTTCTAGATTTTTTTTCTATTTTTAAACGATTTCTTCTTTTGTTTAAAATCTCATATTTCATCTTCACCATTTTTGACAAGATTCTTTGAAACTACTTCATCTTCCTCATATTCGAGAATATCAAGATCGCTTAAATATCAATTTGACATGATTTAAAGGATCCTTTGCCATTGTCAACACGATAATTTGAATTTGAAGCAATTTTTTCATCATTTAGAAAGAACTACTCGATCGTGTTGATATAATCTAAATGATCGTTTACTATAGTTAACACGATTGTTTAGCATAGTCAACATGATTATTTAGTTTTGAAGTCATTTTCCCATAATTTAAAAAGAACTATACGATTGTGTGAATATGATCTAAATGATTGTTTACCATAGTCAACACAATCGTTTAGCATAGTCAACATGATCATTTAGATTTGAAGCCTTTTCTCATCGTTTAAAAAAAGTTACATGATCATGTGGATATGATCTAAACGATCGCTTACCATAGTAACACGATAGTTTAGCATGGTCAACAAGATCGTTTAAAATTGAAACATTTTTCCCATCGTTAAAAAGAACTACATGATTGTGTATCATGACTTAAATGATCGTAGACCATTCGTTTAAATTGTACATCGTTTAGAAGAAGATTACTCAAACACTTGTGTGTGACCGATTAATCACGAGTTGATTGAAGTATTTTTGGTATTTTTCATTGTGGGCCTGTGGGCTTTTTTCGTTTTCAAAATTGTTCTATAGAGCGTAAATTTTACCTGTTTGTTATATTTTTGAAAAAAACCCTATATTATATTTATTTTCAAATTTGTCCTATTTGGTGCAATTTTCCCAAAAAAAGAAAAATCACAAATGGCCAACGAAAAGTATTTTACACAAATACTAAAGGGGCTCTTGCAAATTTAGCAATATTAGTTTGATAAATTAGATTCATAGCATACCACTTTTAGATTTGCAAAAATGACAAAATTCAAGTTCAACCCACATTTGAAAAATGAAAAATTACAAAACTACCCACTAGAATTATCAACATTTTCATGCATCACTTGATGTGTTGTTGATATACTCGATGTGTTATTGATCCACTCGATTAGGAGTGTTCAAAAAATCGATAACCCAACCAACCCGGATTACCCAACCCAAACTGTAAAGGTTGGGTTAAATTTTATGTTGGGTTAGAAAATTAGAGAAAAAATGGTTGAGCCGGGTTGTCGGGTTGTAAGTTAGGGGTAGGGTTGACTCGGCCCAACCCGATTATATATACATATATAGATACACACACACATATATATATACCTAAAACCTAAAAGTAACCCTCATATTGAATGAACATTCTATACTTAGAATTTGAATGTATAACACATATATACATTTGTTACTTTGTACCTTGAATAACAATTTGTTTACCTTATTATGCTTTACTGATACACTCGATGAATTAAATAACACTTGATACATATCATTGATTTGATACACTTGATATGTTGTTGATATATTTGTTAAACTTTGCAAATACACTTAATCAATTAAAGACACTTGATGCACTAAGCACGATACATTACATTGTGGATACACTTGATTAGGTTTGATACACTTAGTAAATTTGACAAACTTAATATACTGCTGATAAACATTTTATACTTTCACCGATACACTCGACAAATTTATTACACTTGTTGCATTTCATATGTTTGAGACCATTGATGTACTCTTGGTACATTTTTTATATCTACTAATACACTCAATTGATTAAGATACACTTGATACACTTGAGGTTTTGATGATACACTTGAGGTTTTGATGATACACTTGATATACTTCACTAACACACTTTGATACATCTTATATGTTTGCTGCACTAAGTTACATCATTCATATACTTAATAATACTACATTGAATTGTATAAAATTTGAAAAAAAAAATGAAAATCATGTAGTAAGTATATAAGTACATCATAACACTAACATACAAAACTAATACAAAGTGGGAGAAAAAATAATGATTGTGGTCTTAAAAAATGGGAGAAGAAATATGAGATGATTAGGACATTAAAAAGGGAGAAGAAATAAGTCATTGAATGGTAGTTTGAGAATAATAAAATATTTAAGACGAAATGTATTTTAAAAAATGATAATGTTGTTATATTTGAAAGCAACCATTTGAAAGAAATTTGAAGAAAAAAACTTAGATTTAACAAAAAAATGATGATTGAAAATCTAGAAAAAAAATGGTGAAAAAAAAAAGAAGAATGAGATGAAGATGCTGAAAACGGGGATTGAGGGAACAATAGTTTTTTTTTTAATTATTTTTTTAAATTTTTGAGAGAACCTACAGAAGACCAACAAAAACATAATGTTTGAGAAAAACAAACATTTTTTATTATTAAATTAATTTTTCATTATGAATACAAATATGATACAAAGGTTTACAAAAAGAAAGAAGAGAAAGTGGAAGATGAAGTATTAGAGAGAGATTATCAATAGAGAGAGAAGAATTTATGAGGCAGTTTGAGAAGAATATAATTTTGGGAATAATCAAAATTTTAAAATAGGAAATATCTTCAAAATATTTTAGAGATTAAGATTTGACATATTTGTAAAATTTGAAAAGTATGTACCATAATTGTTAAAACCTAGTCTCCCAGTGCTACAATTTTCCTAAACTAAATTAGATAATCGTGTTTGAGTGACAACTTAACAAAAATTATTTATCCCCTAATTTCCCAAAAATCAATTTTGTTTTCAAAATAAATTTTATTTTAAGTCAAACACCGTCATTATCATAGGAAGAAAAAAAGATTTTGAAATGAGAAAAAAGCCATTTAAAATCACCCATGATTCTTCAAATTAAAATCAATTAAAAAAAATGTTATAATTCAATGCATGCTTATCTTTCTTGCATGAACTTGGCCTTTCTCATGGACCTCCAAGGTCACACTAGACACCCCTGATTGTAAATTGTAATAATAGATAGAGCCTATACTTGTGATGCATTGCATTGGCCTTTAATACTTTTCTTGAGACTTCAAAAGCCCTGACGAATAGAAAAAGGTATCCTTGAGCAGTACAGCTCTGCTTCCTCCATTTTTATACTGCTTCTTTGAATCAACGCTGTCACTCTCCACGTGATTATTCTCCATGATTCTTCTTCCTCATGCATAAGCAATCCAATCCAATCTCCATTTCCCCTGCTCACTACGTGTTTGATTCCTTGCCGCATCGAAGTGGTTGTTGTCTTTTTTGGAGATTCCGCACTTCGTTTCTTTGACTGCTACAGGTTCTTGTATTTGCATGCCTTTCAATTTCGACAAATTCGATAGACAGAGAAAGTGAGCGAGAGGGTCGAGCGTCAATTTGGATTGGAGCTGTACTGTCGGTATGAGCTGCTAACTTTTATTATGGATGTTGATGCCTTCTTTTCTTAGGTTATGTTAACGCATAGTGGGGGACAGCTAGTGAAAAGGGTGTTCTCTTGTTCTTTCTCTTTGTCTCGAGGGTTTTTGTGGGTTCTCTCTCACTCTCACTATTTACTTTCTCCATCTTTTCTCTATTCTGTCTGGCTTGTAATTGATATCTGTTCGTATGTCTGGTGCCGATTCCTCGTTAGTTTATTTCTTCTGATGTAAGTCAAATCCGTTTGTAATTTCGTTTATTGCCTTAGCTGTTTTTAGTTTCAATTTTGTTCATTTATGTGCAAATTGTAGATTGAATTAGTTCAATGGAATTTTTCTGTTTAGTGGACTCGTAAAAATGACGCTTGCCGATTCCTTTTCTATCTTTGTTCCCAGTATATTTGATTAGCTAAATTATACCAATTTGGATATTCCTTATTTCAGTTCCTGAGGAATTTAATGTTTTTCATTTGATCAGCCAAATAGTTGCTTTTAGATTTTCTGGTCTATTGATTTCCCTGTTTGTAGGAGATTCTTTCTGTATGGAAATCCATTTTCTATTGGTATTGGTTGTTTTCGTTTATATTGTAGGCAGGGCCGTGTTTCTGTGAGCGTCTAAATTTTCTATAATGGAAGAATTATTACGTAATCTAAATCTTCCTTTACTTCCGATCATTTTCTGGAGAGTTCTATATACCGTTTCCCCTCAGTAACAAGAAACACGTTTCACTGCTTGGAGTTTACTAAAATCACAAAAAAACTTGATCTGCAAAGGAGAGGAGACATGGTGTTTTGCTAGATCCATTTCTAATCCCATCCTAAACAATTTTCTCTGATTTCTTTCATACCATACTGCCCACAAGATTGACTTAAAACCATCAATCTGTAAGACTTGACCCCTAATCTTGAATCTACGACTGTGCACAATTGAAGCCTGAAGGATGCCCATGTATTCTTTCAATGAAAGTTTGGTTCATCATATAAAGAAAAAGTTTAGAATGGAAAAACTCATGTTATTGGTCCTTCCCTGCCTTTCTGACAAAGTGCAGCAACTTGGACTTTAGATCAATGGAGGGATATTTTCTTTTTTTTTTTTTGAAACGGAGATGGGCCTCCGTATTAAATGTATTAATAAAGGAGACTAATGCTCATATTAAACCACCAATTCAACCAAAAGCTTAAGCTGGTGGTGAAGGCAAATTTAATTATATATCACTAATACTCCCCCTCACTTGTGGGGTGCTTGACCACGGGACCTCCTCACACCACTTGCTCTAATACCATATTAAACTATCAATTCACCCAAAAGCTTAAGCCGGTGGTTGAAGACAAATTTAATTATATATCACTAACAACTCAAAAGTACAATAGAATTATACTAAGAGCGAAAAGAGCAATTACAAACAAAAGTACGAATGAATTGAACAACACAAACAACACAAATGAAACCATGAGCAAAACAATAGAAAACTAAGAACAAAGCAAACTTAAAAATCTTTCTAAAAGAAGCCAAAAACAGCTGAAGATTGCAGACTAAAAACATCAAAATGGGGAGGAAACGACCAAGGGAGAGCAAACAACCATGTTGCTTCAAGTTGAGGATTGTTGAAAAAAATTTCCTTTTAAGTAGTCCTTAAATCTTGAGTGAGTGACTAGAACCAGAATATTCCAAAAGAACTTTAGGGGGCCAAAATAATAGAAGCATCTGTCGAAACTCTCGTGATCCACTATAACAACCTTAAAAATAATTGGCTGAGAAAACAAGATCAAGTCTAATTTTTGTACTAGAAAAAATAATTCTACATTTCTCAACAATAGACTTCAAGTGATCTGGAATTTCACAGTGCTGAGCTTGTGAGGTAAAGAGGTATTCAATAATTAAATCCTCCTCTGTCTGAAATAGGGTGTTGTCATCAGATTCTAAAGGATCCTTAATCGACTGGTCATCCTTATCTGCTGGCTTTGGCATGTGTTCGGCTTCCTCGATGCTCACACTAAAAGGAGAGTTGAAATCTGCTACACTCTTCTTTTTCGATGAAGAGATTGGAATTTGGGTAGGAGAACCTCTAAAAAAATTTACCTTTGAATTAGGCGTAAAGAAAATGAAGTATTTAAAAGAGGATGAATAGAGCTATGAGGATCTAACCTGTTTGATTGAGGAGGGACTTGCAAAAGGGCACAATTTACTTCCAAAAAATCAGGGTTCTCTGAAATCAACTTTTCCTTGGTAAGTTTTTTCTTTTCTCCTTTACCCTTTTCCTTCTAACAACATGCTTTGGAAAAGTCTTGAATTGATGTGGGAGAACCCTTGATTTTGGATGTTTCTTAGAACAGAGGGATGATTGTAACTCATTGGCTTCACCTTCTCCGCATAACAATCTTTCAACACCTCAAAAGTTTGCTCTTCAATCTTCTTTCTGTTGTTTGATGACCTTATTTGGGATGAGTACCAAGTCATGTATTCATGTTTTGACTTGAAGCCTCCTAACATTTTGTTGAATGAGACCCAACCCTGCTTATCTTTACTTGAGGGAATATGAATGAAGGATCTACCATCTGTACAGGGCCAAACAACGCATCTTATTACCCAACCGAACTTAGCTATGAATTTAGAAACTTCAACCATTCCATTTTCAACTTTTTCACTTAAGAATCTATATTCTAGTTTTTTGCTCAATTATGAAATGGCTTCATGAAAACATATAAGCTGGGGGATTGATAATGGCAGTATTATGTTGGCTTCTACATCTTCTACTTGAAATGATCCATCCTCATACCAAATGCGGAAAAACGAGTTATCAAAAAACAGGTTATCAATTTTACAACTTTCCACTTCCATATCTGATTATGATTGAAAAATTCAAAAAGGAAAGAGTCTGAAAACACACTCGTCGGAGAACCGAAAACAATGGTTTTCTAGCTGGAAAACTGATAGATGAGTGGTGTTGGAAGGGGGGAGGGGGGAAGGGAAGGGGAAATGAGAGAGGAGAGAGAACTTACCTTGTTTTTTTTTTCAAGCAACTATGGAGGGGTATCTTCTTTGAAGCCTACTAGCATCATTCATACCTCCCTGACAAAGAAGCTGTATGAAGGGCTCAACTTCTTGGGACCATTGATCTTCTAGATATTTATCTACTTTTTCTACAGTTTTGGTGAGGTTTGGAATAGAGATTCCACGACTAATTGGTCAATGGATGTTTGTTGTAAGTTTCATAATTTAAATTAATGGTCATGAAAGAAAATGTACAAATTTTGAAGGCTACATTAATAAAATAAGAGTATTAAGTTCTTTTTGAAAAGGAAACGAAACTTTTCATCAATATAATAAAAAGAGACTAATGCTTGAAATATAATAAGACATAAGACATAAAATTCAAGTAAACTAGAAGAAGAGGGGGATCGGCAAGCGTACCTGGATATCTCAACTGGGTTGACACACTCTTAGCGGTTGAAATAATGAAAAGAGTCGTTGCTCAACATAAGTCGATACATAATAGAGATTAATTATACTCATGAATCATATAAATAGGAAAATTGAATCTAATCTAGGAAGATGAAACCTTTCCAATTTGAACAGATGTCTTCTCGTTTCTTTCATAAAAGAAAGTTGAACAGAGGTCGACAAGCTTGAAAATTGCTTGGAAAGGGAGTACGAGGTGGATGCATCAAGTCTTGCAACTTCAAAACGATCCATCCAAGATAAGAACTGTCCATAGAAAACTCTTTGGTTCCTTTTGAACCAAATTTCAGCAAGCAAGGCCTTTTACCACATTTACCTAAAGTAAATAAGAATGCTAAGTTACGGACGTGAAAGAAAATTTTACATTTATCTTGTGCTTGATTATCTCTTTCCCCAAGCGATACGTTGCATTTAGAAAATTATGAAACTGCTATTTTAATTTTTTTTATTATCTTTTTTTGTAATTTTTTGATAAGAAACGAAGAAAGACTTCATTCCTAAAACAAACAAGGAAACAACCTAGAGGGCAAAGAAGCAAGATGTCTCCTCCCATAACCAAGGATTACAAAAGGGCTGCCCAATCTAGGTTGATAGTGTGGATGGTGTAGTTACAAAAAGTTTGTGAAAGCTACTCCTATTTGAGGCTGTAAACTGTACAAGATGACAAGATAAATACGCTTATTTGAACAAAATTCTAGCATTCATTTCCTTCTGTAAGAGCCACACAATAGCCTTTGTCACATTGCTCCAAAGCCACAATGGCTTTTTCTTTTAAACCTCCTCAAGGAAACAACCATACATTCCTTAAATAAATGAACAAACTAAGTGTTCCTATACCCTTCAACTGAAATCACATTGAGGAAATAAATGATTAAAAGTTTCTTCCCTTTTCTTATGCAGCATGCATATGTTTGAAGAAAGGGAGATGTGAGGTGTTCAACAGTAAAAAAGAGAACACTAGGTTTATGTGGGAACCCTAGAAAAGGGAGAAAAAACTACGATAGAGTGTCACTTTTATTATTTTCACACAAGGAGAGTTACAAGAGAAGACAACTTAATAGGCCTTAGCAAGCCCTAATATAAAAAGGAAATAAACTTAGGGTAAAATAAAATACTAAAATACCCTCAAAGCTATAAACTATCAATAAAGCCCCTTATTTTCAACATGAGGAAATCTCCTCTGGACTTTGTCATTGCTAATTTGTTATATTGTTGTTTCTCTTTTTATCAAGAACTCTGGGCTAGGCGTGTAAATTATGGACCATCTTTTCTGATCCAAGATTTTGGCACCAAGATTCAACTACCATGTCAGGTACTTAAGTGTCTTGGAGAACCACACCCTACAAGGCAGTTATTGGGGTGGGAGAACTAAGTCACTTAATTACCACATTGATAATCCCATTAAGCAACGTGGGACAAAGGCATCCCATACTACCTTGGTTTCTATGATACTCTCTCTCCAAATTATATGGTGCTGGGCATTAAAAATTATTCTTGGCGAATAGGGAATTTGTATTGGTGGAGATTAATGGTCTGAGTTTGAAAGCCAGGTTTAAATGAAATTCTCTTCATGAAATTCAAAAACTGTTTTTGAGGTATAAATCATTTTTGGTAAAATAATATATAAAAACAGTCTTTAAGAACAAAACTATTTGAGTCCCTTTAGGGACATCCAATAAAATTGGAATGATACAGAGAAGATTATGGCCCCTGCACAAGGATGACATGCACAAATTGAGAAACGGTCCAAAAAAAAAAAAAAAAAAGAAACTATTTGAAAACATTTGCTAAGAAACTGTTTGTAGAAACAAATTGTTAAAATTGAGAAAGAAATCAGGAAAAGGACAAATTACTAAAAGTGCACCCAATAAACCCTTGAGACGGTGAATGTAACTGTTATCATCTGATTGCTGTATTTTACATTTTTGAGGTCTTTATTGCCTTCATTTGTGATGATGTTGATTTATTCTAGAGTTGCCGAAGTGGATGATATAATCTCGTATTGGTGATCAACATTGGGGAAACTATTGTTTTTAAGAACCTAGATGGAAGTCATGGATGTCACGGCAAGAACGTGACCTGTGCTTATGGAAGATATCCAAGGGTAATTTCATCTTTAACCTAGTGAAACTTTCTTCTCCTTCTGTACCTTTCAACACTTTCATGCACCTGCACACATGGTTTTTTCAGTCCACATATTTGAAGAGCATTTATTCTTTTCAGGCTTGCCGAGAATGTGCTCTCAAATGGAGATGTATATATTGGCAGTTTCAAAGATAGTTTGCCTCATGGTAAGGGGAAGTACATGTGGTTGGAAGGAACAATTTATGATGGTGATTGGGAAGATGGAAAAATGACAGGTAAGGGAAAGATTACGTGGCCATCGGGAGCAAGATATGAGGGTGATATCTCGGGTGGTTATCTTCATGGTTTTGGCACCTTCTACTATTCTGATGGGTCTATCTACAATGGAGCTTGGAGAATGAATATTCACCATGGGATTGGACGAAAGCTATATGCTAATTTAGACATTTATGATGGTTCTTGGAAAGAAGGGATACCTGAAGGCTGTGGTAGATACTTCTGGAGTTCTGGAAATTCTTATATTGGGAACTGGAAAGGTGGGCAAATGTGTGGTAAAGGGATAATGAAATGGGTAAATGGTGATCATTTCATTGGCTTTTGGTTGAATGGTTTTCGACATGGATCTGGAGTCTATCATTTTGCTGATGGTGCATATTACTTTGGATCGTGGAGTAAGGGCCTCAAGGATGGAAAAGGGACATTTTATCCAGCTGGTAGCAAACCACCATCTCTGGAGAAGTGGCATAACTTTATTGGTTATGATATTGATGGAAAAGGTTTTGTATCACGTACTCTCTCACTAAATTTAGAGAAAGAAAAAGCTCCAAAGCATGGTCTTAAGCACAGTTTTTCAGAGAAGATTTCCGTCACTGGAATTTCAAGTGCTGGAGGACTATCAAATTGGCCTACATCAATGGAAGTAAATTGGGGCAGTGATCCTGCTCGAGAAACATCAGCCGATGAAGATTCCTGTGTGATGTCCCATGCTTCTAAATCTGTTAAAGGTCAAAATAATGTACCATATAATCATAGAATGGTTTATGAAAGGGAGTACATTCAAGGAGTTTTGATACAAGAGAGGGTTAAGGAATATGAAGAACTATTGGATAGAAGTAAGGAACGGAAGAAAACTACTATGAAAGAAGCAGCGAGGGTGTCATGTGTTAACTTCTTTGAAAGTCATCGGAGCTACTATTTAATGCTTAATTTGCAACTTGGTATAAGGTAAATCTGTTAATTTTTTTGGACAATACAAGTTAAATTTGTTCATTGTATGTCTCTAATCTGGTCCACAGGCTGCCTTACATTTGCATCTAATATGAATTTTTTAAACAGTGGAGGTAGAAATACTTTAGTTTGAAGGAGACCTTGATAAACCAAATACTGTAGATATTCTAGAACAAATCTATAGTAGTAGCACAAGTAACACTTTGATGTATACTATCACATACATTCCTTTAAATAGTTATCCGTGTGACTATGTAACACGAACATTTATTTTTTCTTTTGTTGATGATGGGCATCCTAATTTGTATTGAAAAGAATGGGAAATCTAGAAATCTAGAAAAGCATGTTTAGTAGGTTTTCTGGAGTTTGTTTTTAGGCCTGTTATTGAGATGTCATGAATTAAATAATAATGGTTGATAATTATTCTACTTTAAGTTTTCAGGTATACTGTTGGTAAGATTACACCAGTTCCTATGCGTGAAGTTCGAGCATCTGATTTTGGAAGACGGGCTAGAATAGTGATGTACTTCCCTAGAAAGGGCTCTCAGTTTACACCTCCACACTATTCTGTCGACTTCCATTGGAAAGACTATTGTCCTATGGTCTTCAGGTAATTTATGATCTACTGCACATCATGCAATTAACTATTTATAAAATTGCAATAGAAAGTTATGCATTTAAACCTCTTGTTATAGTCCTGATTACTAAACCAACATAACATGACGATGTTATTCTTCCTCCTTTTTCTAACTTCCCAGTGTCCTGGTGTTGGATTTGGATGACATACTATTATTTCTATTTCATTTGACTGCCCACCAAATTTTTAAATATGAAGGAATGCAAACAGTTCAATTGTTATTTCTATATTCTTTTCTATAAATATTGTATTTGTTCTCCTTTGTTGTAGTTTCTTTTTTAGGGGGTTTTGATCTTCAAAGATTTAGATTTTTCTTAGAAGGAAACAAGACTTTTCGTTGATGAAATGGAAATAGATTATTGTTCAAAATACAATGAAACCAAGTAAGAAAAAGAAATAATAAAAAATATAAATGAAGGCCCTGACTTGGAATTATCCAAAAAGTAAAGCAAAAGTAATTAAATATGACCCATGGCAGAACAAGATGACTCTTAAATGAAGGCCACTTAGTCTGAGACTATGAGAATAAAGAACCGTGAGATGAGGGCGAACAGTAGGAGGCAAGTCATTAGAGAGAGCCAATTCCAAATTCTTCAGTGCCGATAAGAAATCTAACAACCCATGAAAACCATATTTGAAGGCCAACTCGACCTATAACTCCCCCCAAGTAGATTTGGTTAACTACTCTTTCTTTGCCTCGTTTCAATAGACAGTAAAACCCCTCTCCTCTCCTTAACCCCTTTCGACCATTCCTCTCATCAACTTCAATTTCTTCCTTTATTCTTTTCCCTTCCAAAACTTGTTATCCTTCTAATCACAACCATTGCCTTTGATCCTCCTGATTATATTCTATAATGGAAGTCAAAAGCTGCAACAAAGTCTCCTCTTGGTCCGATTGATATGAGTTTGCATGTCTGAATGCCTCTTCGTGGTACTCCCCAAGAAAACAATTTAAAGACTTCTCTATGCATGATATCTTGCTAAAGTGACGGGCCTTTATTTTTCCTCCTTGTTGATGCTTCAGATTTGGCTCACAGCCTTTGATGGTTCTAACTGTTTCAGGATCTTTCTTTGTCTGGCTGTTTTTCTAATTTCTAGTATTTTTAAAAGTTGCTTCTTATGTTCTTTTTGAGTTGTATTGGTTATTGTTAGCCACTTAGCCCTGCACTTGGACGTTATTAGTTGATTTGTCTTTTTATTATGTATGGATATGATGAAGGTGCTAAGGGCAAAAGGGGTGTCAACAATCAACCTAGTTGAGATGCTTGGGTGCACCTCCTAATCTTCGGTTTGATTGCTCTTTGTATAACCCTCTCGTACTCTGAGCTTTTGTCTTATTGTTTATTTATTATTAATAAATGATGTTGTTTCCTTTAAAAAAAAGAAAAAAATGGAAGTTAAAAGCTGCAAAGTTAAAAACCTTTTTATATATTTATTTATTTTTCTTTCACGTTTGGAAGGAGGGAAATGGATTTGTTTGTAGAAGACATGAGCAAGGATATTAAAACTTTCCTATCACCAGCAATGATAGGATGGTTTGTAGCGGAAATCGATCGTTTGTTGTCCTTATCTGATGTAGGGCTACTTTGGGAATTCAGAGTGGCTGTGTTTTATTTGTTTATTTTAATCATTTTCCAATATAATATTTTAGTTTAGGTGTGACAAAACCCTTCTCCGTTGGGTTGGAGGTTTGGTTTAGTTAGCTAGTTAGGTGTGACACCACCTTTTCCTGTTTGGGTCTATTTAAAGGGAACTTTGTTAGCATTCTTTTATTATTCAATATCAATAAAATTCCTTCTCGAAGATTTCTCCAAGAAACTTTTGATTCTCTTACAAAAATTGCATCAATTGGTAGCACAGCACTCTTGGCATAGGGCCTGATGGTGACCAAGAACTCCAAGAATCCCGAACACCTTACTGTAGATGCAAAAGCATCCTCATACTCTCAATCTTTCAACTGGCGCTTACGCATGTGGAACATCCCTGGAAGAACAAAATACGCAGGCTTTTGGATGTGCAGTCCAAAATGGTTGGCATCATGGCTTCAGTGGCTGAAATTTAGAGAGCTGTAGAACTCCTCACTCAAGAAAAGGGTAAGTCCACTGCTGCTCCTGTCCAAGCACCAAATTCCAATCCCCTGCCTCTAAATCGGTTTGGGCAAAGTTTTTTTTTTTGGGTTTGGAAGGACAATGAGACTTTGGATTTAAATCTTTATCAGTGGGTGAAATTTAAAGTTGCTCTTGAAGACTATTTTAAGACAATGATTTCTTGGACAGGACATGTTTAATTGGCGTACGACTGGAAAGGATAGTAAGAGCTTGAGAAGTCCATGGGTCAGTATTTTCCATCCTTGGTTGAAAGTGGAAGCTTGGGCTAAATTCAAACTTAGGAATGGTAGAGAGGGAGACACTTCTTTTAACAACTGGTTTTCAAAACTCTTCAGAATTGCTTCACTTCCGGAAGTACCGATTGCTGAACATTGGGACCTAGAGTTGAACTCTTGGTCTTAATTTTCGTTGACTACTAAAGAAAGAAGAGATTGCTGAATTTCAGGACATGATTGGTTTAATTTCAGCCAGAAGGGTATTTGAGACATTTGATAAAAGAATTTGGTCTCTGGAGAGGAACGTTCTTGATTAAATCTCTAACTACTCATCTTTCTCCCTTTTCTCCTTTAGATAATGTGATGTACACGGCTCTATGGAAGAGTAAAAGCCCAAGAAGGGTGAATTTTCTGGTTTTGGTGTTGGTTGGTTAATTTAACGTGTCTACAGTTTTGTAGAGAAATTGCCAAATAGCTGTCTTTCACCCTCTATCTGTCTGTTTCATCTCCAGCATGAAGAGAAACCATCTCATCTCTTTTTTCCTTTGCTCATATGCAGCCAACTGTTGGGAAAAATTGTTCTCCAACCTTTAACATGTTCTGGGATGGTGTAATCCTCTTGTACTATGAGCTTTTGTCACATTATTAATCTATTAATAAAAGAGACTGCTCCTTTCCAAAAAGAAAGAAAAAAAAAAAAAAACCAAAACACTCTGGCAGGAATAATCTCTTGGCCCTTTGTCTTGACACATGGATTATTGGAGATGACTTTAATGTCACTCGTTGGAGCTATGAGAAATCTACTGGGGATTCTTCTACCTGCAGCATGGTTCTTTAGTTCCTTTAGGAGAGACTGCAACCTCATCGATTCTCCTTGACAGAATGGCCTTTTTACTTTGTCCAGCTTCAGGTTCAACCCCTCACTAACCTTGATTTGCAGGTTCCTCATTATGGAGAGTATAGCATTGGTCAAAAGGTTAGGAGGGACAAAGAGAGGATAGGAAATTTAGGGTCCTTCAAATTTCTTAGGGTATTCAGTTAGATGTCATGGCTGTCTACACTCGGTTGGGCCTGTGGCAAGGATTATCTTAGGTTGGAAGAGCTACAGGTGAAATAATTGTCCAGGACGTTTTATATATCTCGATCTCTCTCTATTTTGGTTTATTTATTTTTATTTTTGATTAGTAAATTGCTTTGATTTTTTTGTTGTATATCTTTCATTTTCATAAATCTCTTGTATTGTTATATTATCATACTCATTGGCACTCCATAATGTACGGTTACGTTCTTCTTGATTTGAATAATGATCATAACTTAGAACCTTTATTTGTTATGATTTTTTTTTTTTTGCTTTTCATAATGTTAGGAATCTGAGAGAGATGTTCAAACTAGATGCAGCGGAGTATATGATGTCCATATGTGGCGATGATGGCCTAAGAGAACTCTCATCGCCTGGGAAAAGTGGAAGTATCTTTTACCTTTCTCAAGATGATAGATTTGTGATCAAGACTCTGAAGAAATCTGAGTTGAAGGTTTGAAGGCATTAAACTAAAGATCCCTGGCTTGACTTTGTTAGTTAGTGAATTCCCATTCCCTATTTCCTATCCTTAGTGCAGTTTCTTAAAAAATCAATTATGATCTTTATTTTCCTTTTTGAGAAAAAAGAAAACTTAAACTTTCGTTAAATAATGGTTAAAATAATGAGATGAGGTTAATGCTCAAAATAGATTGAAATACATAACTACACAAATGAACTTAGAATGTTACAACAAAATTAATGATGAAGTAGGAATAGAGTATTCTGGTCAAATCCTTAATTTATTAGGATTATGATTAGTTTCTTTGTTTTATTAGGGTTTAAGATTAGTTTCTTTTATTAATTAGGATTAGGATTGATTTCTTTTATAAATTAGGATTAGAATTAGTTTGTTTTTAAATTACAAATAGAGTCAATTCTCTCACTTGGTGTACATCAATTTGGTATCAGAGCAACCGTATGGGCCAATGTTGACTACCATCGTGGAAGATCGAGAAACTCTTCTTGACGTTGATCACAAGAGGGAGTTTTGTGAGTTGTGCCCATTGTCGAACAATACATCTAACAAGGATTTATCAGGATTTTGCAAGAATGGACTATTATCGATCAAGGAAGACGGTGAAGAAATAATATAACAGTTGGTATAGGAAAAAAAGTCAAATTTTCTCCCCAAAGCAGTGTTGGAATTTTGATTCTAGTGATTCAGAAGAAGAATTCCAACATAATAATTTTGTCCGTGCTCGATTTTCTTAAAGAACCTATTCTTATTCACATTTGAAATTTGATTATAATGATTTTAGCGATTTCGATGAAGATTCTAATTTAGTTTGGAACGATATAATAAGGCAAAAATTATCAACAATGAGCCCAACGGTCCAATCAAACCGGTTTCTCAAGAAGTCGATGTAATAATTGGGAGTTAGATGATTCAGAACATGATTTAGAGTGTGAAAGAAATTATTATCACTAACATCAAAGAATGCCCATCAATCATTCCCACACAAATTTGAAAGTTGAAACATTTTCAAGAAAACAAAAGTATTCAAATAAAAACATCTATCAAGAGAACTCTAAAAAGAGAGTGAATTAATTCATATTCTTTTGAAAAAAAAAATCAAGGAAGACAGTTGTAATCTTCAAGATTTATCAAGAAACCATAAAAATTCACATTGGGCCACTAAAAAAGATCAAGAACTCATCCAAATGGGTTGTGAAACTTTGCAAAAAATGAACGGAGTAAAAGAAAAGAAAAAATCAATTGAAAATGAGTTGAATAAGAAAGATACAAAGGTCGAAGAGGAGCTTGCATTGAAAGAAGAAAAATCGATGGGACTAATATGCAGGTTATTCAATTCGAACCATATGATGAGGAACTATTAATCGATGAAATCAATAATGGAGGTGTTAAAGAAGATGAAACCACCACAAAGAATGTGTTCATTTGGTCAGATCAATTAACTAAGCCACACAACCAACCGAAATTACCTCCACCACATGAGAATAAGCCTTGTGTTATAATTCTATTATTGTGATTATCTTTGTTATATATATATTTTTTTGGTTATTTTTGCACATTCCTTTTTTGGTCACCTTTATATCTTGTATATATATTTCTTTATTGAATGCAGTAAGGTATTCTGATTTTCTCTCAAACCTAAGTGTTTTACATGGTATCAGAGTTTTACATGGTATTGTGAGTCATGTCAATTTGCTAAATTTCACCATCTGAGTTTGTTTCCTCAAGTCAATAAACGAGCTAGTGCTCCACTTGAATTAGTTCATTTTAATGTTTAGGGTTTGTTTCCTATTGTGTTCAAAGGAAGGTTTCTGTATTTTGTTACATTTGTAGATGACTATTCTCATGTAACATGGTTATATCTAATGAAAAATCTTGGAGTTACTTTCCCATTTTCTGAAATTCGAACTCAGTTTGGTGGTGCTCTTAAAATCTTACGGAGTGATAATGCGAAAGAATATTTCTCTCATGCACTTGAAGTCTTATTTAGATTCTCATGGCATTCTTCTTCAATCTTCTTGTATTGATACTCCATCTCAAAATGGGGTTGTAGAACGAAAAGAATCATCATCTTCTTGAAACCGCTAGAGCCTTAATGTTTTAGATGCATGTTCCAAAATCATTTTGGGCTGATGTCGTTTCCACAACCCGTTTCTTAATAAATTGCATGCTCTTGTTTGTTCTTAAGGGCGATATACCTTTCTGTACCTTATGCCCTAAACAACCTTTGTTTCCTATTTCACTTAAAATATTTTGTTGTACCTGCTTTGTTCATTGTGTTTGGCCCTAAGATACAAAGTTGGATCCAAAGGCCTTAAAATGTATCTTCTTTGGTTATTCTCATGTTTAGAAGGGGTATCAGTGTTATTGTCCCAGTCTAAACAAATATTTCATCTCTTGATGTCAGATTCTTTGAACATTCCTCCTTTTATTCCTTACCTTCTTTTTCTTCGAATACAAGTTAGGGGAGCATCGGGAGGTTGAGGATGATTTCCTTGTTTACAGTGTTGTTTCCTTTTCTAATCCTCTTCCCAATTTATCTCTACATGTGTGTACCTATATTCATCCACCCATCACTAAGGTTTATGGTCAACGACAATCTCCTTCAATTTCATGCCGTATACCTGAGGCTTCTTTGTCTCCTTCAGTTTCATGCCTATATTAGAGGCTTCTTTGTCATTGGATCCGGAAACAAGTGATGATCTTCCTATTGCTCTTCGTAAAGGTAAACGTGAGTGTGCTTCCCATTTTCTCATTTGTTTCATATAACCATTTGTTATCTTCTACATGTTCTTTCTTTGATCATTAGAGTCAGTATCCATCCCTAATATCGTTCATGAAGTCTTGTCTCATCCCAGTTGGTGTGTTGCAATGGTGGAGGAGATGACTGTCTTTGATGACAATTGTAAGTAGGATTTAGTTTCTCTCCCTCGGGAAAGAAGCCTATCGGTTGCAAATGGGTGTTTGCAGTTAAAGTTAATCCTGATCGTGTGTTGCTCGATTAAAAGCACGACTTGTAGTGAAAGGCTACACACGAACATATGGAGTGACTATTCTGATACTTTTGCTCCAATTGCAAAAATGGCATTTGTAAGGTTGTTTTTTTCATTAGCTTTGTTTTGAGTTTAATCTCTTTTTGCACTTTTGTCTTAGGTCTTCTGTATGCTCTTTGTTGAAACCTTTGTAAGGCTAGTGATTTATAGTTTTTGTTCTATTTGTAATGGTTGAATTTATAAGTCTTGGCCGATTTTTGATGTTATGTTTTGAAGGATATGATGAGGGCGTTAAGTGGTGTCTTTTTGATGTTATGTTTTGAAGGATATGATGAGGGCATTAAGTGGTGTCAACTTAGTTGAGATGTTTGGGTGCGTCATGCTTTATGCTTTTTGCTCTTTGTATAGCCCTCATGTACTTAGAGCATTTGTCTCTTTCATTTTACATTTATGTGAATTAAGAGACCAGTTTCCTTTCCAAAAAAAAAGTTGTTGGCCCTTACATCAACTTGATATTAAAAATGCATTTCTCCACGGTAATCTTCAAGAAGAGTTGTATATGGAGCAACCACCGGGGTTAGTTGCTCAGTGGAAGATTGGAAAGGTGTGTTGCCTCCGAAGTCTTTGTGTGGACTAAAATAGAGTCCACAGGCTAGGTTTGGAAAATTCGGTCAAATGGTCGACTTTGGAATGCGGAAAAGCACGTCAGATCATTCGGTCTTTTTGAAGAGGTTCGAGATTGGTGTCATCTTGTTAATTGTGTATGTTGATATTGTGATCACTGGTGATGATGCTTTAGGTATACAGTTGCTACAAACTTTTCTTCATCGCCATTTCTTTTTAATATCCGTGAGTGTTCGGGCCAGCAGGTGGCCACCATGGATTGAACCCATGACCTCTTAATTATTTATTGATACTGTCTTTTTTACCACTAGGCCACCCATGATGGTTTTTTCTCCATCGTTAATTCCAAATCAAAAGGTTTGAGCTTGTCGAAATACTTCCTAGGAATTGAGGTAATTGAGGTAATAAGAAGCAAGAAAGACATACTATTATCACAGAAAAGTTATGTACTTAACTTATTACCTAAAACAGGGAAGCTAGGGGATAAGCCATATAGTACCCCAATGATGCCCAACTTATAGCTCACAAAAAATGGAGAATTACTAAAAGATCCTAAAAGATATAGGAGGTTAGTGGGAAAATTTAATTTCCTTACAGTGATTCGATTCGACATAGCCTATTCAATGAGTATTATGAGCCAGTATATGTCGTGCCCTAGCTGATCATTGGGCTACTTCGGAACAGATTCTGTGTTATTTGAAGGTTGCTCTTGGCGTGTTTTTATAAGGGTTTGGACATGCTAATATTGAATGTTTTTTAGACGCCAATTGAATATCCAAAGAAGACAAAAGATCAACTTTACGATATTGTGCTTTTTTTGGTGATAATTTGATTTCTTGGGAGAGTAAGAAGCAAAAATGTAGTGTCACGTTCAAGTGTGGAATTAAAATATGTTGTTATGGCACAGTAATGTGTGTGAATTGATTTGGATATATCAACTTCTCTTTGAGTTAGGATTTGAAATCACCGCACCAACCAAATTGTGGTGTGATAAATCAAGTAGGACTTCATATTGCATCGGATGCATCGAATCCAGTGTTATGTGAGAGGACTAAACATATTGAAATTGATTGATATTTTGTACGTGAGAAAATTCATGCTTGCTCCTAAGATGCTGTTTAAAGAATCCTAAGATATTTGAAGGGTACTCCAAGAAATGGCATATTGCTTAAAAAGCATGACCACCTAAATGTCGAAATGTACACTGATGCTGATTGGGTAGGTAGCACAACTGATAGATGATCCACTTCTGGTTATTGCTCCTTTGTTGAAGGAAATCTAGGTACTTGGGGAAGTAAAAAACAGAGCATGGTTGCAAGTAGTACAAAAGAAGAATTTATGGCATCAGCCCATGGTATTTGTGAAGGCATATGGATAAAAGACTATCTGAAGAATTGAAATTCTCTCAGACAATGCCTATGTGCATTTATTGTGATAACAAGACAGCGATTTCCATTGCCGACAATCAGTCCTTCATGATAGAATGAAGCATATTGAGGTTGATAAACACTTCATAATGGAAAAGAATGTTCAAGGAATAATATGCATCTCTTATCTTCCAACAACCGAACAAATCGCAGATGTGTTAACTAAAGGTCTTCCAAAGTGACAATTCAATAACCTAATTGACATGCTGTCTATGGATGATATCTCCAAACCAACTTGTGGGGGTGTTGATTATTTCCTTTGTTGATTCTTTCCTTGGTTGTTAATATTTTCATTATATTTAAAGATATATCCGAATGTTTATTTTTTCTTTATTTTGTATTTTCCTCGTTTGTGTGGGGTATTTCTTCTATTTAAGAAAACTCTTTTCTTTTCGTGCGAAATAAGAATATGTTTTACACACCATTGTTTGCTGAAAATGCTTCATCAAATTGGCTGAAGGGTCATTAGAAGTGTTCATTGGCAAGGCAAAGAAATGGCAAGAACGGGGTCCTTTTCATTGAAAGTTCAAAAAATGGAGTAAGAGTAAACATAGTCGGCCTTCGGTTATTGAAGTACATGGAGGATGAACTAAATTAAAAAATCTATTTCTAGATTACTGGAACAATCAGATATTTGAAGTATTACAGGAGCATTCGAAGGTTTGTAGAGTATTGTTACTGAAATACTTATCTTCCTAAATATTTTCGAAGCAAAGATTCAAGTAAAAGGAAATCTACGTGGTTTCTTGTCATACAATACAAATAACAGATTTTAATCGATGGAATTTTTCTTAAACTTTGGTGATATGGAATGATTGATCCTCCTCCGGTAACCAAGGGTTGTTTATTGTTTGCGGATTTCTCATACCCATTTGACTCGCAGAGATTTAAGGCAAGTTTTGAAAGATGAAGGTGTTGTTGAAGATTCTGTCATTTTGGAGGGCTTGGAATATCTAAAGTCATTCAAAAAATTCCTTCGAACACAAGGAATCCTTTTGAAGTGTTAAAACAGGGGGTTCGACAGAAGCAGCTGGCGCCGGAAAGAAAGTCCTCTGTTGAAAGCAGTGGTGAAATTCAATCCGATTACCATGGAAGGTAGTGTGAACAATGAGGAGTCACATTTAAGAAGGAAAGAGAAGTCATTTGAAGCTATAGAGAATAATTTAATTGAAGAAGCGCATGAAATGTTTAATCCCAGCTTAGAGAATATGGCAATTAATGAAGTGAGCGTTGGCCAACTTGCTATTTTGGAAATGTCTGCGAAATTGAGGAGTCGTTCAATGGGTAGAACCGAGACAGCAATTATAGCTTTTCAAGCCAGAAAAAAAATTGTAAATAGATCCTCTGTTTCCCCTGTCACTCGGTTGCTGTCTAAACATCGTTCCAGACTCCTCAAGCCATTTCCCAAACATTTTATCAGAAGACAGACATCTTTCTCCAACTCCTGGACAACACTACTGAATCCTGACTTACTTGAAAACTGCTGTATAATAGTTTAAGTTCCAGAAACTCAAATTAAAAGGTTAGATTTTTGCCAATCAAATTAAAAGGTAGTGACTTGTATGACTGGCATTCTTTGGGGAAATAATTTCAAAGCCTAAGAAGTCCGTGGATTAGTATATCAAGAACATGGGTTAAGTTTGATTGCTGTTTTTAAGCTAGGTAATGGAAGAAGAATCAGATTTTGGTTGGATGCTAGGGTGGATTAGTTGCCTGTGAGTGTAGTATTCCCTCAATTATTTTAAATAGTCCTTAAACCGCAAGGGTCTGTTGCTGATCTCTGGGACTGCACGCATCTGTCTTGGTCAATTCTTCTTTGGAGACATGTAAAAGATGATGAATTGGGTGCATTTCAGAACCTTATTGGATTTATCTCAAAAGGAAAAGTGCTGGACAGCCCTGATAAACGCTTGTGGTCTTTAGAATCTGGGGGAGCTTTTTTGGTTAAATCTTTGAGTAATCCCTTAAAACCATCTTCTCCAGTTGATAAAGGTTTGGACAAGGCAATCTGGAGGACTAAGAGTCCCTTTCGAGTCAATGTAACGGTCTAGATTATGATTTTTGGCGCACTTAACTGTTGGGATGTCCTTTAACATAAACTTCCAAACAAGTGCCTCTCCCCAACATGCCTGCTTTGTAAAATAGCCGGAGAAACTCAGCTAACTTTATTTTTCGGTTGCTATTATGTTGTGAAATGTTGGCAGAAGCTATTGAAAGCTTTCAGTTTGAGCTGGGTGTTCGTAAAAGTTTTATTTGAAATCAGGTGTCAAATTGCTCTGGTTCAATGCAGTAAAGTGATGTAGAACATCCCCTTTCTTGATGTTTCTTTAAAGTTCTTTAACATTTCTTTAGCTAGTTCTTGAATATCTTGAATTATCATTCTTGTATCTTAGATTTGTTACTCTTAGTTAATTCTTATATCTTGAGTTAGTTCTAAAATAAACTAACTCAATCCTAAAATGTTAGTTCTAAAATAACTAACTTCAACAACTCTTATAATTTTCCAGCCTATATAAAGGCTTCCCCTCTCATTAATAAAATACATCAGAAGTATTATTCAGTAAAATTCTCTAAAGTTTCTGCATTACTGCATCATAAAGGCTCTTTTGACAGATTTGTGGTTTGAACGAAATCAGTGTGTTCCACAATATCACAACTCCTTGGCAAGATCGTGTAGAATTGGCTAGAATTATCTCCTACTGGAGTTCCTTAGCCAAAGAGTGTGAAGACTATTTGGTGCAGGATATCAGTTTAAATTGGAGCTCTTTTGTAACTCTTTTCAGCTAATTATTGTTTTACTTTTTCTTTGTATGTGTTTAGGATTGGATAGGAGGGTTTTGTTGTTCTCTGGTGGTTTTTGTTTTGTTTCTCTCTTATGGGCTGATAGCCATATTCATGCAATCTTGTGTGCTTGGACTTCTATGACTTACACAGTAAGCTTATATTTGGGGATGATGAGTGTGCTATATGGGTGTCAACCTAGTTGAGATGTCCGGGTGTACCTACTAATTTGCTATAACTTTTGTACTATCTTTTCATTATATCAATAAATAGTTTGTTTCCGTTTAAAAAAACATGGTTCCTTAATGTCTCATATTTGAGTTTATCTGAGCATTCTCTACATATAACGGATATACGATCACTTTGGATTGAAAGTACTCTTTCAGCACCCTTTTAATCTCTTTACAGTCATCAAAAGCAAATAGCTTTGAGATAATCCACAAATTATTGAAGTCTTGCTAAAAAACTTCCATATTTCAAGCTCTGATTTTTGTTGCTCTGTTTTTTCGATTCAGCTACAGAGGATTAGATATGTCTCTTTGACTTCACTTTGTCCGTGTATCTTTCCCCGATAGATTTTGGCTTCTGCTCATTGTACATCCGTGATGTTGCTGTTAGTTGAGATGAGAACCGTGTCGCATACTCGTGTTTCAATTTAGAACCATCAATCATCTCAAGGAATGTTATCCATTCCTGCTTTTCTTCGCCCAAAAGGATATGAATGGAGGATCTACCTCCTTAGAGGGCCAAATGATGCATCTCATTATCCAAGCATTCATGTTTCTGAATTTAGATACTTGGAAGACTCCATTTTCAACTTTTCTTTTCTTGAGGAAGAATGTACCCACTGATCCTTGGATCCGCTCCCATCTATTAGCAGAATTTCTGTCTTATGCTTTTTGGAATTGTATTTTTTTTTTCAGTTAATTTTAATTTTTGTTTCATGTAATATTGTAATTTGAGTTTTTGCTATTTGCATTATATCAATGAAAAGCGATGTTTCTTTTTTTCTTTTTTTTTTTTTTTTTTTTTTTTTTTAAAGAAGACATTTTCCTTTTTGATTACTTTTACGGGCCATTTAAAAATAATTAACAATTTAATATAATATAAAATAAAATATAATATAAATCTTTAACCTATACCACAACAATAATTCATTCCATGGTCACTGAGATCTTTTCCTTTTCCTATCAGTGACTTTACATAGAGATAAGATTACGTTGTAGAAGGCTATAGAGAGTTGTTGAATCCAAGTAGGCATGAACAAGTTTTAGACCCTACTATGAGCAATGATAAACATAAGCGACGGAGTTTTTTCTCTTGGGCAAACATAAGATTATAAAAATGTCAGAACCTCACTAATGGTCTATTTCCTTTCTGCAGGTTTTGCTCAAAATGCTTCCTAAATATTATGATCATGTAAAAGCACATGAAAATACTCTCATAACAAAATTTTTTGGTCTCCATCGTATAACAATTCATGGTAGGAGTAAGGTATTTACCATCTGCTATATGGCCTTGTCTTCTTTTCTGCTAAGCACGTTGATTTTCACCTCTAAGCTGTCCATCTTTTTCTTATCAGGTACGCTTTGTAGTCATGGGCAACATGTTCTGCACAGAATTAAGAATTCATCGTCGTTATGATCTAAAGGGCTCAACTTTCGGGAGATATACTCATGGAGATAAATCCAAAGATGGTATAACATTGAAGGATCTCGATTTGTCATATGAATTCCATATGGATAAATTATTGCGACAATCCCTTTTCAAGTAATTTCCTTCTCTTAGAAGTAAATCTCGGTAGGTAGCACTTCAGTCAATGAATATTGTCTTTAAGAAGTCTAGATGACCTATATAAGTAACTGAATGAATTTAATAATCTCTAATTTTTTAAAAATTAATATTACAGTTGAGAAAATTTAACCATATAGATAAAAAAAAATGATATGAATGGTATTAAACTCCACTTCACGAAATCAATTTGTACTCTTGCAAGGTTGATTGTGAGACAGAAGTAAAACTTTGAAAACTAATATATTTAGTTTACATCTCTCCAGATGGCCATATTATTCATTTTATGGGTTGGATATCAATGCAACATGCCCACAAGAATGAAACCAGCATTGAATTCTTGTTTCCATTTCTTTCTATGCCAGACAAATTTCTCTCGATTGCATGTTTTTGGAGTCTCTGCACATAATTGATTATAGCCTACTGCTAGGAGTGCATTTTCGAGCTCCTGAGAAATTAAAGGCTTTGTTGGAACCTCCTGCTACAGTTCAACATCCTGAAAATTTACTCCATGATGATGGTATGTCTCTTCTACCTTGAAAATAATGCCTTTTCTGGATAAAGGATACTTACTAGAAATAATATGTTAGATCCCAATTAATCTAGAAAATATATTGAAGTTAGCAAAACAGAGCCCATGGGTGATAAAGAATTTGGAAGTTCAGGACAAATTTTGATCACCTATGGATTGTCACGAGGCTCTTTGCGTTTGATGACTGGAGGGAGATACGGAAAATTCTGGAAACATACTTTGGAACAAGCATCATCATTAATCCTTTGTATGACGAAAAGTCTCTATTAGCATTGATCGGGCCTTGATAGAGGATTTCATCATCGAAGCAGGAAGATGGCTGGCGATGTGGTCCTTTCATCTCAAGTTTGAAAAGTGGGACAAATTTAAGCATAGCAGATCTTTGGTAATGAAAGTTTTAGGTGGTTGGTTCAGAATTCGAAATCTGCTTCTGAATTACTGACGCAGAAAAGCCTTTGAAGCTAGATTATTTTGGGGGACTGGAAGACATTACCATAGAAACAATCGACCTCATGAATTACAATGAGGCTTGAATTCAGGTCAAACAAAATTTATGTGGTTCATGCCCACCATTATCGAAATTATAGATTTTAACATTATAGATTTTAACAGAGGAAATATTTTTATGAACTTTGGCGATATTGAGCTTATGGATCCCCAAGTATTACCAAAGGAAGTTCAGTTGTTAAAAACTTCAAAACTCTTATTGACCAAATACGAGTCAAGCAAGTTATGGAGGATGAAGAAGTCGACTTCTCCTTTTTCCTTTCAAATCTCGACGCATTCAAAGCCATAAAAATGGCCCCTTCGAGGCCTTGAACCCCATCCACGACCCACCTTCGGCGCCTGAGAAGAAGATAACTGGGGTTGCACAGTCCAGTGGCATCCTTCTGTTGCTGGTATACGAAAAGGCACAATTATAGAAGAGAGAGATTTTAGCCAAAGACAACTGCATTGTAGATTTTGTGGGCCTCGAACTCCTGCAACTAACCACAATTTAAATAACACAAAATGTGAAAAGGCAAAGGAAGGAAATCGAAAGGCACCAACCCAACATTAATTTAGAAAATGGCGCTCGCATGACACTACTAAGGAAGCCAATCAGTCATTGGGAAAGTCAAACATTAGTTCTTTCCCGCCAAAAGGCATAACTAATGCTCATACAGCTGGAAAAGCCACTAAGTCATGCTTTTTAATCAACAATCCCTTTATTTTTGGAGGAAGCAATGAAGCGGAAGTCAAAGGGGTGCTTTTAAAGAAGAAAGAGTGTTTTTTCGGTTGCTCCCTTGTTATTGCCCACCAAGAGCCCAAGAAACTTTCAGCCTAATTCCTTTGATTTAGTCCAATCGGTTAAGGGTCAGATTTCTGCCGCTCCAAGTTCCACCTTGAGAAGATCTCTCTCTCCTGCTTCTTTCAGCATTGTTTATTCCCTCTGTAAAGCCCAAGACAGTGCCCTTCGAAGCTCCTTCTGAAAAAGCCTCAAGCCCTTCCTCTTCATATGCATATTTACCTTCTTCATCTCAAGTGTCTTCGACCAGTTCCGATCCAAGAGGTACTTCCAATAAGCATAAAAGATGAAATAAACCCCCACTTCCCTTTATGACGTTTCTGAAGCATTTTGTTAGAAGGAGGCCGAAGGATCTCTTAAGAAAGACTCTTATAAAGACAAAGATGTTCAAACTTCTGAACTTTTAAAGGTTAAAGTCACTCAAGGCCAAGCTTCTTCATATTCAATTAGGACAGATATCCTGAACTTAAAAATGAGTTCTTTAAGGGCAGATTCAATTTTAGATCAAAACCTTGATTCTTTGGAGGTTAATTGTACTTGGACCCAAGCTCCTTCTCTTTCATCCGACTTTGTCCCTCAGAGTTCTAGCCTTCCACTTTTTAAATATTATGCTTTTTCCGTACCTTCCTCAAAAGTAAAATTTTTTAGAGGCTTCCCCCTTGCAGAAATATGTTGAAGTTTACACTGATTTAGGAAGACTGACAGAAGATATGTTGAAGTTTATATTGATTCTGATTAGGTTGGATATATTGTTGATAGAAAGTTTTACCTCAGGATACTGTACTTTTGTGTGGGGTGATCTTGTTACTTGGAGAAGAAGCAAGGAGTTATGGTTAGAAGCAACGCTAAAGCTGAATATAGGGCTATGAGTTTGGGGATTTGTGATTAGATCTGGTTGTAGGAGGTGTTGGCTGATCTCTGTCAAGACTTTGAGGTGCCTATGAAGCTATTTTGCGATAACAAGGCAGCCATTAGCATTGCCAATAACCTGGTCCAACATAACAGGACTAAACATATGGAGATTGACAGACACTTTATCAAAGAGAAGCTTGATGATGGTAGCATTTGCATTTCTCACATACCCTCGAGGCAACAGATTGCTGATATCCTCACAAAGAGGCTCATACAATATTTTGATTTGTGTGTTAGCAAGTTGGGTTTTTATGACGTTTACGTCCCAACTTAAGGGAGAGTGTTGGAAATAATGGGCTTAGGTCATGATGAAAGACCATGGGTTTACTTTGTTCTAATTTTTTTATTCTTTTAATTAGGCACCGTGGTTTTTCTCCCTGTACTAGGGTTTGTACATAAAATTGTGTTTGCTCTTTGTTACTACTTTCGATATAATGTTTTGTGGCATGCTTGTTTCGCTAATATGTTGGGTGTTTGGTTTAGCTTGAAGGAAATATTAGGATTTCATAGAGGTTGAAGGATCATGTGAGAAAATTTGGGAAGGAGCTGAACTTAACAGATCTTTATGGACTGTCATTTGGGATTATTGTAACCATTAGGTTGGTTATATTCGCTTGGATTGGAACCTATTTATTTAGTTACACTTTTGTCACCTTTTTTTTTCATGCCTTTGCACTCTCTTTCATTTTTCAAGGAAATCTAGGTTACTAAAATATTTAAAGAAAAAGAAAAAAGGTTCATTCACAAATTATTGATGAACTGAAAATTTGTCCCCAACAAAAAATAAAATAAAATACCGATGGCACTATAAGAATTCTCCTTAGTCCCGCTGAAGTAAAGATATCACTTTGAGGTTCTTGTCTTCCATTATTATATGTTCGGGGGATCTTCCGTCTTTGTTCCTGTTTAAAAAATCAAAGTAGTTCTGATACTACTGTTGAGAAAATGGAGTTCGATAGAAAAAAAAAAAAAAAGAATGTTGTGGAAATAAATCAATATCTCAATGTTTGTTAAACATAGAGAAGAAAGAGAAAATTGAGAGTGAAATTAAATCTTCTTATCGAAGTAGGAAAAATTGTTTGATGCACTAAATGCGAAATGTGGTACACAAAATTCTGATACACAAAAGGTAGAATGTGGTATATGAAATTGTGATCGTGGGCAAATTTAGTATGGACTGAGGAGGGCTTGGATCGCCCTCAATTTTATGCTCTTAAAATCGAAATAATACCAATATCAGAAGTTGACCATGTGGTAAAACTATCCTCCAGCACCCTCTAGACCTAGATTTAAACTCTACTCAAAATTTTTAGATCTGTCACTAATTGTGATACGTATTCTACTTGAGATGTTACCTTCCTAAAGGTAGAAAGGTAAACTTAATAACTTACAAATCGAAGATATTAAAAGTATAAACTTAATAACAATTAAAAACTTAAAAACCAAAAAATGAAAAATAAATCACACAATAACTTCAAGCATTGAATGAAATTTTGAAACTAAAGGTGAAAAGGAAAAAGCTCATTACTCAACACTGCCTTTTAGTTACCGTTCGTTTTCTTTCCTCTCGAGAAAGATGTTTCAATTTTTCCTCTTCTTCTGTTATTGGTAGTGTTGAGGGTGGACTTCGTTTTGATTATGGAATTTTCTTTTACAACATACTTTTTAATTATTCAATACGTTTTTCTTCATGACCCCCTTCAGCAGGTGAATCTTCGGAAAGCGAGCCAACAATTCCTCCAAAGGGCCTAATACTTGTAACACATGAACCTAGCTCCGTAACCACTGCTCCAGGTCCTCACATCAGAGGAAGACCATTGAAGGCATACTCATTAGGTGACAGAGAAGTTGATGTATTGCTGCCCGGTACAGCGAGGTCTGTTTTCACTATTTCTATATGGTTTTTTGCCTGATAATATTTCTCTTTGGCTTTCTGTTTTTAAAAAATCAAACTTATATTTATATATATTAGTTACTTAAAAAAATTCATTTAAAATCCTTGGTTAATTTTTCTTTAAAAAAAATTACCTTCTACGATAAACTACTCTTTGTACTTTTAAAATTTTGTCTTTGATTCTTATCAAATGAGGTATGCATTTTGCCAGTCAAACTTTACTTTTGGTTATTGGTCACATGACGGACCAACCCAGGATTCAGAATCTGGATGCGGAACCTAATGATCTCAACATTTACATGCATCTCCTTTACTTGATAATGTTTTCCTTGCCTTGAAGTGCTTTTAAAAGTGAAAGCTATTCTCGCAAATGATCACATTCTTTGCATGCAGATTTCGTGTGCAGTTGGGAGTAAATATGCCTGCCCATGCTAGTCAAAAACTTCGAGAGGCTCGGTCGGAGTCTGCTGAAGTAGAACTTTTTGAGTTTTACGATGTAGTTCTTTACATGGGCATTATAGATATACTACAGGAGTACAATGTGGTGAAGAAGCTAGAGCATGCATACAAGTCCTTCAGATTCGACCCTCTTTCGATATCGGTCGTGGAACCTCATTTGTATGCCGCTAGATTCATAAGTTTCTTGGAGAAGGTCTTTCATGAGTTACCATGAAAATGTAAGCAAACATCATGCATTTGTAGTTTGCTTTCAGCTGTGCTCTCTCCTTTGTTTTGGTTGTGCTCATTGTTTTTCGAGTTTAGATGATATTAAATTTTCAATAAAGGGTGACAAGATCATGCCACAGTCATTCTTTGTAAAGTTACATAAATGCTTATTAAATAAATTGGCTATAATTCTCCACTACTGAGAAAATTATGTATATTTGTTTGAATATAAAATCATCTCATTCTTTAGCATCTGTATTGTAGTGAACCCATTTTTCAATAATACTAGAGAAATACATGTTGCAATATATATAAATACACTTTCGTGTGTGGTGGAAACCGAGGGTACAGCATCATGAAGGCTTTAGAGTCGAGAAGTAATTTTTAGGTTTTATAGAGTATTGAACTTATTACAGTTAACAATTTTGTTTATCTTTGTAAGTTGAATATAGTTTATAGAAGGATAGATCAGCACTTTTCTCGGAGTGAATTGGGCTATAAAAATATCATCATACTTTTATTATATTGTTAGTCAGCTACATGTGTCTAATATATATATGACATTAAAAATGGATCAGATATTTAATGTTGGTTGAGCGACTGACATTGAAGAATTGTCTTACTAACCGTGTTTAATCTCATGCAAAAATCGACAATAAAATCATCTTAGTGTCAAGCAAAAACCGACATAAAGGTGATCGATGTCGAACATTTTTAATAACATTATTTTTCATTTCTAACAGGCGACTGAAATTGTACCACTATGTTAGTTTTCGATTGACATTAAAAGTCAATTTTTTTTTTCTTGTTGTGGATGGGATAAACTACTCTCATTGCAATCTGTTTGAGATGAAATCAAATGTTATCAAATATGAGCAATGATCGGTGAAGAATTTGCAAAGAATAGAAAATGGTGAATAATGGGCAACAAAGTTAATTTTTTTTTTTTTTTTTTGTTGTGGATGGGATAGACTACTCCTCTCATTGTGAACTGTTTGAGATGGAATCAAACACTATCAAATATGAGCAGTAAGAATTTGCAAAGAATAGAAAAAGGTGAACAACAACAAGTTCTAGATCGTTCTCTTACTACTTTCCTTGTGGTCATAAAGGTTGTTCTTAACTATTAAGTTAAACTAAGGAATAAATAACCGATAAAAAAATATCATAGAAAAGTTCGGCAGAACTTTGGTCTATCTCTAAGACCAAATATTTGCACACAGAATCAATATGTAATAGATTACCAAAAATAGGTAGGGAGCAAGTGGGCTTTGCAAATTCCAAATTTTATGAAAATGGAAAAACTAAACACACAGACGAAAATGATAGCAATTGAAAAACGTACCTACATGAAGGAGAAGAAAACTTTGGCCTTTGGGGCGGGAAGCTAAAGAAGAAGGCAAAAGAAAAAAAATATATATGTATATGTATAGATGTACATCTATATGTCTAAATATATATGTATATGTATAGATGTACATCTATATGTCTATGTAGATGTATATGTATATTGATGGGAATGTTAGGCATGTTCAGTGAAAATCGATTGAATTTTATCCTAATTGTTCCCGGTTAACATATTACAAAACCCTGTTTAATTAAATTAGGATTTTAAGAGATTTTATCTCTGTAGCTCTAATTTCTCAATTTTTTCACATGTACTCAATCGACCGGATTACAACTAGAATTGACCTGTTATTCCTCGAACTCATAATCGAGTTGTGGGACTTGATCAATTGAAGAGAGAGATAAGATGAAATTTGAGTAGCAAATTGGAGTTGAGAGTTGAGGTTTTTTTTTCTTTTTTTTTTGCCTGAGAATGGATAAAAAATAGGGTCAACTAGAAGAATAGCAACTTTAAAATTGTCATTTTGAAAAATAGCAAAACCGTTTTTTTTTTTCAAAAATGGAAAAATGAAAAAAAATACAATAAATAAGAATTTGCAAAAACCCAAAATACCTCTATACATATAGAGGGTAAGCTACTTTCTTAAGCTAAAATGAAATAATTATACTTTAATAAATGTTGAAATATAATTACAACTACATATATACTTGTTCAATCAAAATTAGAACCCTTTATCTCCATTTTTTAAAACTGTTGCAATGATTTGCATTTTCCATTTTTGTTTTTCGATTCTCCATCTTTTTTGTCTCCCATCTTCTTCAAGCGAACAAGCCCTAATCTTTCCACTTAAAGAGGGCCAACCTCAATCTCCACCCTCTCTTTTGCAAGTTACCATTCCATTTGAAGTTTCAGTTTCATCTTCAACTTCATGGATCATGCATTTTCAAGAAGAATATAAGCATTTGAAGTATGTAAATACTATCTTAATTTTTCATCTTCCATCTTTGATTTTCAATTCTATAACCTACAATCACGCTTGGGGTGGAAGAACAAAAACCTTGACTCGGAAGATACAAAAGTTGCATTTTCTTTGTCTCTTAGGGAAATTTTAATTGATTTTTTTTAAAATTATTTATATTATTTAATTAATAAAATGTAGATGAAATTTGGGAAATTTTATCTAAAAAACACAATATCTTAGCTTATTTTGTTGGAAAAAAAATTTAAAAAATAAACTAAGATCTTAATATGAAAATTAATTTTAATTTCCAAATTAAATATTCAAAAAATAATTAAGATCCAATAAGAAAACTAATTTTAATTTCCAAATTTTCCATGGTGGAAAAGATTCAAGGTTATTTTGATATAAAATAATGGTTGAGATTTAGCCAATAAAAAAAATAATAATATGGTTATTTTGAAATAAAAAAAATGAATAAAGTTGTTTTAATCTTCAACAAAATTCTTAAATCCTAAGATATTAGGAAGAGGTTATGATAGTGGTTGTATATCACCAATTAATTACACGTGAGAGACTTTTGATAAGACCAGACCACATATATTGAAATAATTACAGTTCGCGAACGTGAGTATTTTGGTATCGTATAAAATACCATGAAATTGTGGCACTCTGAAATTATGGTAGTTGGTATGTTATTTCTTCAATCACATGAACATCCAATTATAAACATCAAACCAATATTGATAGAAATTACAATTTAATTAATGTTATTCAGTCAAATGAACATATTTTGGTTTAAAAATCTTTCTAAATACGATTAATGCAATAATTTTCTGGTTTTAATTCATTTCCACCCTTGTACGAATTAATGGTACTAAACTAATTATATATACACACAATGCTATATTTTAGAATAAGTTAATTTAAATTTAATAAGAAACCTTGAGAAACAAATAGGCGAATTCTCACTTAAACAAAGAGGGCATGAAAAAAGAAAATTGATAAAATAAATAATAATTTGGTTATTTTGAAATTCAAGTAAGGATATTTTGAAATAAAATCAATGTTTGAGATTCCCCCAGATTCAAAACAATAATTTTGTTATTTTGAGATTCCCAATTAATGTGATTTTGGTATAAAATCTATCGTTGAGATTCTCCAATTTTAAAAATTAATTTTAATTTTCAAATTAAATATTTAAATTTTAAAAAAATTAAGATCTAATAAGAAAACTAATTTTAACTTCCAATTTATTAAGGGTCGAAAGATTTGGTTATTTTGAAATAAAAGAATCGTTGAGATTTAGCCAATAAAAAAAATAATATGGTATTTTGGAATAAAAAATAAAGAATAAAGTTGTTTTAATCTTCAACAAAATTGTTAAATCCCAGGATATTAGGAAGAGGTTATGATAATGGTTGCATGTCATATTAACACGTCGAAATTAATTACAGACTCATATATGTATATCACCAATTAATTACACTTGAGTGACTTTTGATAAGAACATAAATGTATATCACCGGTATGAATCTACATTCATTTTCTCAAAATTTAAATCACATTTGAATATATAGCGGTCAAAGTTTGATTTTTCAAAAGTTAAAAGTCAACTCTTTAACTTTTTACAACTTTGACCATTTCCATCAATTTTGAGCTTACGAATATGAATCTAAATTCATAATTGTAATATTTAAATCGCATTTAAACATAAATCTCTATCTAAAAACGTACATATATCACAAATACTTGTCAGTTTTTCTCTTTCCTTTCCTAATTCAAATATCCATTCCACCGTACTAATTCTAGCTTTATTCTATATAAGCTAACAGGGAACCTAATGAATCTATAGATTATAGATATCAATGATAAGAGATTAACTGACTAAAATCTTTTAGAATGAGCTAATAAACAATATCCATTAACTAACGAGTCATTCCACTAAAGTCTCGTACGTAGTTGTACTCCTTTCACTATAGATATATTGGTGTCCATTTGATATAACTATGATCAGTAAGTTAATCCTTCACAACTCGTAATCTCATATGGATCAAAATTACTATTTTACCCCTGAAATTACATTTTGTTCCTTGAGTCCAATCGATCATTTAATAAATAATTGGTTTAAGATCCAACCTATAAAATGAATCCCTCTCAAGCCAATGAGAGGGTGAGGCCCTATGTTCAAGACCTGAATTTAGGGTATAAGGGAACAACCTATCTGCTGATGCTAAAGTAGTCATGAGTGAATTCAATCTTACATCCTATGTCTCTAGCTATCCGTCCGGTTTTACCTCTGAACTATGAGGCTTGTTGGGTCAGCATTGATGAGTTGTCATCACCTATTGAGATCTAAGGATAATCCCATGTAAACATAAGTGCATATATAATTAGCTTAAGATTAAGATTAAGTTACCTAGGTCATCAATAATGGAAATAGTCGATTTTATACCGTAAACTACGTTATAACATAAATGTGACTATTTCATGGTTTAGTCTTATGTAAACTCTTTACATAGAATATCTCCACTTTCATGTCTCTATACAAACGATTCAGGATAACATAATTTTTACTAACTACAAAGTGAGTCACATCTATAGGGTTCTCAGAATAAGGCGAGACGCTCAACCTTATTCATATACTATATATAGACCGTTTAGGCTATATACTCAAACTTGAACCATGTTAATTTATGTCTCTACAAAGAATTCAAGTTTACTCAAGATAGCCTCATGACCTTAGTTTATATGATTCAAGATTATAATATTCAATTTCACTAATAATTTCTCAATACTAACTTTATTGAATAGAATATAATTTTAAAGTTATAAATTATGAGTTTTATGACATAAAGTCCAACATATATGTCTATGTGTACATATGTATGTATTATATATGTACATATATATATGTATATATATATATATATATGTACATATATGTATGTATATATATGTAGATATCCTCTCTTTTCATGCATTCACTTAATAAGTTGCAACTTACTAATACCACCCGGAAGCTCCTCCGACAACCGGACACCAGAATGTGCAATCCAACTACCATGATTAAAACCAAGAATACTTATTGGAGATAGTGGCTGAGAGTTCATAAATAACTGAGGTACAAATTGCAGAGGAAAGTGCAGGCGACAGAGGAAGGTGCAGGCGGCAGAGGAAAGTGAGGGCAACGAGTTAGGCGATAGTGAACCTTTCGAATCCAATTTTGATCCACTGGTACTCTTTGAGAAGGAATAACTTTCGGCGTTGGATTGTGGAGTGTATAGTGAGATGTCGATTATAGGACAGAGAAATGAAATGGAAGATGAAGTGAGAGTGGAATTGGGATTGAGAACAATTAATGATGAGAAGTACAATTTCTTTGCCATGTATGACGGACACGGTGGCACTCAGGTTGCGCAAGTGTGTCGTGAACAGTTGCACCAGATTGTGGCAAAGGAGATTGTGGGTTGGGGAGACATAGATGGGGCGGAGTGGGGGAGGTTGATGGAGAAGTGCTTTGAGAGAACGGATGACGAAGTGAACAGAGGTGCCGTTGCCATGAAAACGGTCGGCTCGATCGTGGTTACGACGATGATTGGGAATGAGGAAGTGGTGGTGGCCAATTACGACAATTGTCGAGCCGTTTTGGCTAGAGATGGAATTGCGTTGCCCTTGTCTGACAATTATAAGCCTGGCAGAGATGATGAGTTGAAGAGAATTGAATCTATCAATGAGAGGGTCATAAACTGGAATGGCTACCAGGTGCTAGGAGTTTTTGCCACTTCAAGATCCATCGGTGATGAATATCTCAAACCATTTGTTATCTCAAAACCAAAAGTGACTGTGACCAAGAGAATCGACAACGAAGAGTTTCTCATACTAGGAAGTGATAGTCTATGGGATGTTGTTTCGAATGAAATTGCCTGCAACATAGTGAGGAGATGTTTTGGAGGCCAAATTGAAGAGGCTTTTGTTGAAGGTAGAGAACGACAATCATGTTGCTGAAGCTGTAGCAGTGTTGGTAGAGTTCGCGGTGGCTTGTGGAAGTAAGAACAACATCAGTGTAATTATAGTAGATTTGAGGAAACCAAAACATTCCTCTCCACGAATCCAACGACTTCGTGGTTTCGTGTAGACTTTTTCAACTTTCGACTATACTGCAAGCTCACCGTGGATTCATAATTTTGTCTGTGGATAGAGGTAATTCTATGGCAATCATATGCTAAAAATGGGTAGGACCAAGAAATAACTGCAATGATAGTATAACAGCTAATTCTTTTTCTTTATAACTTGTTCTTCAATATATGTATATTGATACCCTACATCGAGTGGACTTGCGTTTTCTAAAATATATAAATATATATACACACAAATACGTATATATATACGTGTGTACGTATGTATATGTATGTATGTATATATGTATATATGTATGTTTGTATATATGTACTTATATGTATATAAGTATGTATGAATATATGTATGTTTGTATATATATACTTATATGTATATATGTATGTATGAATATATGTACTTACATGTACATATGTATGTATGTAGGTACTTAAATAGATGTATATGTGTGTGTGTATATATATATATATAATATCATATATATCTTTGATAAACACTAGTAGATATTTATAGCTTTCTATAAATGTGAATTAATGTATAGGATTTAAAATTTTACTATATTTTGTAAATATCTTTAACCCTTTTTTTAAATAATTTGTTATATATATATACATACATACATACATATATATATATATATATACATATGTACATACATACATATATATATATGTACATACATACATACACTAGTAAACAACGCGTGCGATGCACGTAAAAATCACACACAATTTTTTTTTTAATTTTAATTTAACTTTGTAAAATTCGAACAATCATTTCAATATTCTCCAAATTCATCATCTTCTTCTCCTATGTTTCTTTGTTTTTCCATTGATCGAATTTTGAATTTGATTTGTTTGCACAATTCAAATTCCATTTCTTAACATCTTACGTTGGAAACTTAACCATCTAATCTATATATATCCAAATAAAGTGGAAGATAACATTATGTAATATTTGTGGAAGATGAGAAAGTTACAATTATGACCCTAATAACATACAACATTAACTAATATCGGTTATGGAATCAAAACATTTTTTTTTAATAAGAAGATGCAAAGTTAACAAAGTGTAACTTCTATCGTGTTGAATGTAAAAATGACCACAAACATTAAATCTATGTAAATGAGAAAATTGTCACTAAAGCAAAACTAAAAAAAAAGTTATAATGAAATGGTAAAAACATCCAACAGAATTATATTTCTTTTAAAAATGTGAAATTTCAAGACTTTAATATTTCTCGCTTTACACATTTTATTACCTTTATGTATACTTTATAAATTTCAACAATATTTACATTGTTTTAATAAAATCAAAGTATAAGTTACTCAACCATTTCATTAATAAAATAGCTTTGATAAAAAATATTAAATGAAGAAAAATAGCAAGATTCCCATGGTTACATTAAAAAAGATTCTCAATATTACATGACTTAAACATAAAGAGCATAGACATATGTATATGCAAACCACGAAGTTTGGTGGTTCGAGTTTCCCCAACTTTTATTGTGTACTAAAAAGAAACCTATAAATGAAGGAATATACACAAACATATTTCTATACACAAAAAAAAAAAAAAATAGGCAACAAAATAAAAAAAAAATAGAAAAGAATAGAAAAACATGATTTGATTTCTTTTTTGCCTTAAGCATTTTGTTGTGACTTGTGAACATAAATGAAAAAAAATGGGGTATTTATACCCAAAGATTTGAAAAAGGAACAAATTAAAAGGTTGCAAGAGATACAAATCATAAGAGAATGTGAATAGTTGGAAGATAAAAGATTAAGGGAGAGAGAGGAATATGAATGAATTTGGATAAATTTAAATGACACAAATTAATTGGAGAAAATTTTTTAAAATTTTGAGAAAAGTTATAATAAGAAGATGAAAAGTTAACAAAGTGCAACTTCTATTTTATTGAATATGAAAATGACCACAAACATTAAATTTACGTGAATGACAAAATTGCCACTAACAGAAGACTAAAATAGAGTTATAATGAAAGAGTAAAATGGAACTTGAAAGTTTCTCCACTTCCATCCTTTTATATATACTATAAATATTAGAAATAATTGATATTTTGCTATTATCTTATTTTTTTATTAGTCAATTAACGGTCAAATCAATATAGAGATATTTAGTATCATTTTTCAAACTTCAACGACCAAAATGATTCTTTTAAAATCTCGAATATCAAATAAACATTAACATGAAATCTTATGACCTAACTCTGTGGGTAACAAAAGGAAAAAAGAGAGGGAGAGAGAATATGCATTAGGGAATAATGTTTTGTTGTATAAAATGACATTCACATAACTCATTCACCACAAAATGACAAACAATATAGAACCTCTTTAGTGAACACCAAGAGACCATTTATATATTTATAACTTCGAAGCAGCCTTATATATACATTTTAAAAGAAACATTTGACATATAATTTAAAAAATTTAGAATAACTCCAAAAACAATTCTCTAGCAAGAACACCAACAAAAACTTCCAAATGAATATTCAATTTCATGAAATATTTAAATTATAGACTTACACAAATTGTTTACAATCTCTTTTTCCTAATTATATTGATAAATATATCAATAAATTAAATATTTCAGTTCTCAATGAACAATATTGAGTTTTTTTTAGAAAAGAATTATCGTGTTTATTTTTTATTTTTTTTAAAATATGTTTGATGTGATATTTTTTTTAAAATATGTTTGATTAATCACATCGAAAAATATTTAAAATATCTGTCCACAGACAATATGTCTCATAAACTAAAATAAACGTCGATAGATATTAAATTTAAAATTTTTAACTTTTTTTCACATGTTATATTTTTGTCAGCAAAAACGATGATGTGTTCATGCAATACACAACTTTTTCCATTTTTCACTGGCATAAACGAAAATTTGCTCACACAATAAAATTATGTCGGGACATCATATATTTACTCACATTTTCTTTACGTTGTTAAAAAAATAACTGTCTGAGTAATGCATGATTAAAAATTACATTAATCATGGAATATATGGTATAGCATGACAAGCACATATTTCAAAATGTTTGTGAAACATTCCAAAATTTACTTCAATTTCTGCTAATTCTCACCTACTAATTATTTTAGCAAAAGGAGGACAAGAATATGTCACCAAAACATAAACAAATAAATTGCAATAACTACTCTAACAACAAGTTCATGGGTCAATTTTGATTATTTTTTCTATGTATAATTTTAATAATGTCATTATATATTTTTATTTCCTAAAATTTTTTAATTTAAATCTTGAGAGATATAAAATTAAGTATTTAATGGGATTAATAAACTTCTTGAAGACAGGTGGGAATGATAGGGCAAAGTGAAAAGGAAAATTGGAAGACACAAGGAGTTAAAGGAAAGATTTTAGGGATAGATGGTGGATTGTGAAATGATAATAATATGTGATTTTGTGAAAACTAAAGGGGAAAGCAACACTAATATAACAGAAGCAATATAAAGAACTATGGGAAGTAGAACTGATCATGGGGTGAGGATGAAACAAATCAATACAATTGTAGAAAGAGATCAAGAAAATGGCCATTTTCACTTCAACAATTGTGGAGACTCAATTGAGCTGACAATCAAGTTACTGGTTTGGATACTTTCAAAATTTTGAGCAATAACGTGTGTTAAGTTAATAATATTAAATTTTCATTAAATTTTCATTCACATATTAGCTTAAACTTATAAATCAATAAGTGATTTAAGATGATATCAAAGTAAATGGTCCAATGAGGTCACATGTGTTCAAACCCGATTTTAGATATCGAAATGACAAGTTATATTAAAATTTTCATCACCAATAATAAACATAAGCCTTTTAGGTCAATTTTGGAGATTTAAGATGTAGGAGTAATTTTTCATCACCCGTTTTGTGTGAATGTGTTAAGAATACTCGTATAATCTTAATTTTTAGGTAGGTAGGTTGTCACCACATCTTTTATTGAGACAATATCTCTTTGTTTTACGTAGGACTAATTTTTTTATAAAAGAAAAAAGGAAAAAAAAATCCATTTATAACCTTAAACTTTGAGCAATGTATCAATTAAAAATTCGAAAACTTGGTGTAAGCAACTATGACCTTTGGTTGAGAAAAAGAAACCCTTAATAAACAAATCTAAACCAAACATGAAATTATTAACAAATCTAAACCAGTTGGTCCATATTTTTGGAAGTGTGTTTTGTTTAATTTTAGTTTATATACCTCCGAAAAAGTTGGCAAAAACAAAGAAAAATTGCAAAATATGATGAAAATTTGAAAAGCCAATAAGTTCTGTTAAATTATAGGTTAGGTTAGGTGGAGTTAGGATAGTAATTTCTAGTAAAAGAGGATTGATTTCAGAAAACGAGAGAGAAGACCACAAATATGTGTAGCCATCTAAATTTTCATCTTTACAAATATGAATTAACTGAAGTATTTAAAGAGTAACATCAAGAAACAAAGCTTCCATCTCTTTTTAAGAAAAAGAAAAAATTGGGAATAAGATTTAAAAAGAATGAAAATAACATCTACTCACTAGAGAAATTGTATCTTTTAATTAACCTAAAGTTAAAGTTTTTAACTTTGAAGTTGGTTTGTTGGACTAAAGCAAATGGGTAAATAACATATTGATAAAAGCTTGCCTCTCCATACCATTGATTAACACAAACCCTAAAAATCTCTGAATATCATTGGAAAGGTAATCTCATATCTTTCAAATATGAGAGAGAGATCATTATAAGCATATATATATAACAATGATTAAGCATATTATTAGGCTATGAAGCCCCCTTTGACGGTTTCAACTTTTTATTTTTTTATGATATCATCGTTAATGCAAACAGCCACAAATGTCATATTCGGAAAAGAAAAGCAAAAGAAAAAAAAAAAGGTCTTTGATTTAATTCTGTTTGTTTCCCTAAGCAAATCAAGAAGGAATCACCATTAGTCAAACACAGAAAACAGTAATGGAAAACCCAAACACACAACACGAAAAGTCAAAACAAACACCACATAACACAAAAACCATTGTCTTTGACCTTTCTTCTACTTTATTGACAAGTGTATATCCCATGCAGACAAAAACAAGAAAAAGAAAAAAAAGAAAAAAAAGTCATTTCTGCCTCACACAAACGTAACTAAAACAGAAAATGAAATCAACAAATTCACCTTTCTTTTAGAGAATTCAACCCAGAGATATATGAAGACGACTCTTCTCTGAAAGAAGTGTTTGGTTGACGGGAATGAAGCCTGGTCCGAGATTATATATTTAACAATCCAACAACAACCCTTTTTCTTTATCCAAAAAATTTGATATAGTTTGATATATATGAACCTCGAGCCAAACAACATTCCCATCAACCTCAACCTCTTTTTCACACACCAGGTAATGTACAAAACTCAAGCCTGGCATGCATGATGGACCTTGAGAACATGATTTGTTACAAGTCCACCAAACACCCATTTCGAGATTTGCTCGAGTTTTGGAGGAAGATTATTAGACAAAAAAAAAAAGAGAGAAAGAGGACCATATTAAGGTTTTGATCCAAACCTCTTTTATCTCAACAGAAAGGAAAGATGAGAAAGAGGGAGAGAAAAGATCGTATAGGATTTTAGACAGAGAAAGGGAAATTGAAATTAGAAAAAGAATAGGAGAGTTGACATTGAGTAAACCCTAGAACACATCACTTTATAGTGCGACGATAAGAGATGCTCCTTGCTTTTAACCATTTCTTTTGGAAATATTTTTCATTTTATGACGTCAGTCAGTTAGGCACAAAATAAATAGGGTTTTCTTTTTAATTTACCCTAAACTATGATTTTGGTTCTTTACATTTATAAAATATTCCATTATCCTAAAAGTTCATTATATTATATTATATCTTTTTATGAACTGGACATTCATTATATATAATTTCATTTCAATGGATTGGGTATTCTTACCATATCCAAGTGGTATGATAATTAGAATGACTTTAGCTAATTGCTATCACCATCTTGTCCTTTTAATTGGACTAGAAAAAGATCATAACAAGTGATCATCACAAATGATGTATTGAATTTTTATTATGTATGCTCCAAAGCAAAATAAGGCCTTTATGCAGAAGGGGTTTTCATGTGTAAAGAGAATAAACAAACTATACACAATTGAAAAATGAGATTTAACACAAATTTTAGTTTACATTCATAAGTGATGAATTAGATCTACTAAGGGAATCTGCCAATACAAACAATATTAGATAATGAACATATTTTACCAAGCTCACTTCTTTAAAATTCAATATTTTCATTCTTCTTCATTGCGAGCACTATCATGAGCATATGCAATTTTATATTGGACAAGAAAAAGAAAAACATGTTTATATATAGAAAATTTTAAATTGGCAAATTCACCCATAGAGAGAGTATAAATTATGTTCACTTTGCCACTAAATTATAATTACTATATTATATCAAACTTTTGTTTTGTATGAGTATATGTTTTGATTATTTTTTTTTCTATTTGGTTAATTGAATTAATTTTTTTGTATTAGAAGTTAGGCTGTTAAGTTTGAGTTTAGCTTCTTGGAATCACAATCAATATATTGAAATAAACATTTGAATCATTTAAATGAGAATTTAGATAAAATATATAATTTTTACTCGAAGAATATAAGAGAGAGGAATAAAACTATCAATTTGAGAAATTGTTTTAGATGAAAAAAGTGGCTGAAAATATTTATTAATATTATAGAATAGACTTCGATAAACTACTATATATGCTTATCATTCTCACTGGTTATCAATGACAGATCGCAATAGACGACGAGCATAGATGTTAGTCTATGGTGATCAATTGCATTTTGTTATTAATAACCAATAAAAAAATTACTATATTTTTAAATATTTTAGTTCATTTTCCTCTGTTCGAAAACAACTCTTAGTTTATTAAACTATTATTCATCGGATTTAAATATATAAAAGTGAAAGATTGAGTTAAATTCAAAATATTACATTTTCTTTAAACAATTACATAAAAGCAAAAATCATAAAATTTATAAAAAATATTTATTTCAAATGTCAAAGTTTTGTAAAATATTTATAAATATAGACAATTTCATTTAAAATCTATTTCTTTTAAACATTTATCTTATTTCATTTAAAATAGATATGAAAATGTTTGAAAATAAACGATTTATCTTAGTAAAAGTTTTACTATTATTTATAAATAATTCGACTCGTTTTGTTATATTTTAAAAACATTTAAAATAAGTACTTGATAACCTATACATATTTTAAATAATTATTTTTTACTTCACACCCAACCAAACACAACGGCACCTAACTTTCTTGAAAGACAACTTAAATAATGTTTAAGAATATATTGAGGAATAATGTTTTGGTGTATAAAACGACATTCACATAACTCATTGCCCACAAAATGCCAAAGCAATTTAAAAACCACTTTAATTAGCACCAAGACACATCCTTTTTCCTTTTTATTTTTCTTTTTTCTTTTTTTAAAAAATATTTATTCATTTGTTTATTTATTTACAACTTCGAAGCTTTATATATACTTCTTTTATATATAATATATACACATACATTTGAGCACATAGTTTAAAAACTACTTTAAAATTATAATAACTCCAAAACTAAAAATATATACTTTTGTTTTTGATCTCTCAGAAACCCTCTTGACAGATTCTTAAAAATGAATAATTTTCAAATAGTATAGTATTGGTTAAAATAATATCCTTTTTCGTAGAATTTATTCAATTTTACATCTGTATTTTTAAAGAAAAATGGTAAAAAATGGTAAATTTTATAAAATATTTACAAATTATATCAAGATTTTAGATTTTATGATAGAGATTGATATACTTATATCGGTGACATTATTGATAGATAATAATAAAAGTTTATTAATTCCTATCATTAATAGAATCCAAAATTTTGCTATATTAGATAAATAGTTTGGTTTGTTTTACTGCAAACATAACTCAATTCACGTGGGAACGTAATAGTTTTTTTTTTTTTTTACTTTTAAGTAAATGTTCAATTTAATATCTATTTGCTACTTTATCATTCATTTTTAGAGAACTTTAGGGAAAATTTGCTGTGAATAAGAAAGAAAATAAAAAACCTATTTTCATAATAACAAAAAAAATTAAATAGACAAAAAATATAGATAGGTTTTCTTATATTTGCAAATAGTTTCAATTTTCTTTTTTTAATTCGATTCAAATTTTTGTTATTTTTATTAACCTTTTTACTTCACATTCTGAAAACATATTTAAATATTATATATTTTCTTTTATAAAAATGTACATATTTACCTAACTACAACTAAATTTGAGATTTAATGAAAATACATGAAATAAAATTAGACATTTAAAAATAACTAAATTATTTTTAATAATAAAACTGCAAAATATTTATAATTATAATAAAACATTACAATTTATTTTGTAATGAAAATATGTAATTTAGTCTTAAAGTATATAAACTCCCAAATATGGAAATCAAAGGTTGTCTGTTACCTTAATTTTAGCCTAAAATATGTAATTTAGTCAATTAATTAAGACAATAAATTTAATTAGTTTAAATCTTCTCTTGTGTATACCCTAACTTTTGTGTAAAATTATTTATAAATCTATTTGTAATAATGCATCAAAGTATAATATATATTAATATTTTTGGATAGGTAAGCAAAAAACTTAGCTCAACGAATATATGCAGCATAATCAAAATTCAAGAGATCCGTGATTAGAATCTTCCAAACTCTCAATTTGTACTGAAAAATATTTTTGATGTATTTCCATTCGATCCTAATTTTTTTTTAAAATTGGAATCGTTTAAATTTATAATCTAGACTAGGAATAGAAATTTTTATGCATTCTAATTATATTCCATCTTAAATCATCAATCGATCGAATATCGATCCACGTTGTATGGTACCTTTTATAACAAATCCAATTGCATATCTCTTACTACTATACCGTCAACACATTACATTTAAGTACAACTTATCGAATTAATCTACTTCAAAAGCAATATTTCACAAACTTAGTAAACTTAAATTATATTTCATAACTAGATTTCTAAATACATATGATACAATTTTAAACATATTTCTTTCAAATTAAACTTCTTTGTTATTTTATAAATAATATTCTAACAATTCTAACCTTGAAGGAACTTATTTGTCGCTTTTTTTCCCTTTTTTCTTCCTCAATTGTAGTGTAACAACCCAACTCCTTATACTAAGTCGAAGTCATTACTATTTAAATGAACGTATGAGTATGTAAATTTTCGAAAATAGAGTAAGTCAAAACCTCCAGTTTTCAAATAACTAAAACAAATGTTTAACAAAGAAAATGTGAAATAAGTGTAAAACAAAGTCCTAACTCGGGCCCTATCTACTTTTAACAAAATAAAATAACCAATAAAATAAACGAAAAACTGAAATGCAATACTAAAATCCAACTTTGACACAAGCGGAAGCAAGCGTGTCTCTATGGCCCACCACGATCACTTCTGGTCACTCGCCAGCTTGCCTTTGTTCCTATCTCTGCCTCTGCTTGAAAAAATGGAAATGGAAAGAGTGAGCATAAAAATACTCAGTAAGTGACCCCCTACTAGTCCCACTAGGTGCCTGTTAACTCCCTATTAGAGCCTTGAAAGTGGTACTCCCGAACTGGCACGTCCCCGAACACGTGCAACATGTGCCCCCGTAGGGGCAAGCTGGTCCTTGGTAATTCCCAAGGGAATATATACCTAAGACGCCCGGGCTGTGAGCGGTTCCGTCGGACTACTCATGTCATGTCTATGTCAATGTCAATGTCAGATTGGTAATCCCGTCAGACTACGCAGTCATAAGTGGGAGCGACCCCGTCGGGTTTCTCCATCATGTTTGTGTCATAAAGGTGGTGATCCCGAAGGACACCCATGTGGGTACGACTCTAATAAGAAGCTAACATACACCCTACACATCGCATGTACACGACATCCCATCAATCACATCATAACTTGTCATACATATCATAATTCCATCAATACATGCCATAACATATCAACCATAACGTACCAACCCTAACACATCATATCCGTCATCCTCAACTGCTACTATGTCTCTAGAACGAAGACAGTAGCATTTACATACTATTTACGCTAACCATGAAGTAAATCAGCAGGCAAAACGGCCAATCTATCTTTCTCTCTCTCTCTACAAACCCAAGACGGGTACTTAGCCATCATCAATACGTAACCATAAATTCAAACATGTAGTTTCTTTGATGTAAAACGAAGGTCTAGTAGGAGAATCTCTTACCTGGAGATTACTCGACAAGTCCTAGCAGTAAACAACACACTCCTCCAAGCGGCGAAAGTCCTAAAGGATCAGGAGCCCACAATTTAATAAATTAACCCTCAAAGAAAGATTGTTCAAAACTCACTTGAAGCGACTTATCGAAGGTCAAGGTCAGACTTGGTTTGGAATTAGTTGGACAATTCCCCAGCCCGGCTTCCAATTAGCTGAGTCAGTTTAATCCAACGACAAATTTAGTTAGGGTCAAACTACCTTAATTGAATGGGTAAAAAATCAAAATCAACCTACTGAGGCTTACAGAAAAGTGTGGGTCAAAACAGGGCTAAAAGGGAGCTTGGCGGCTCAGCTGGCTCGGCTAGAGAGGTGAATTTAACTAGCGGCTCGACTGGGAGGATTTTGGCTCACGAATGTGGCGCAGGCGCGACTTGAGGCGTGGAGCGGGCGCGCGGGCGGGTCGCGGGTCGGGCGGCTTCACGCGGTGAAGCGACGCCGGTGCGGGTTGGTTCCGTGTTTGGGTGACGGCTGAGACGCTGGGGGCGGACCTTCGATGATGCGGTGCTTGCGATCGACGGCCGCTGCTGCTCGGCGAAACGGCGCAACGAAGCTTCACGTGACGGTCGGCGTTCGCGAATGGTACGACTACGGTGGAGCGGTGCGACTTCGGATGGCTCTCCGACGCGACTGGAAGAGTGGCTATCGGCTTGGGTTGGCCTGCGACGATCGTTCGACGACGACGGTTGGAGGAGGGCAGCGACGACGGCTAGGGTTGAGGGATTTGGAATTAGGGTTTAGTTGGGGAAGATGAATAGTCTCCCACGTTTTCCAATGCCCCTTTTTAATAAAAAAAATATAATAATTATCATCTTCTTTTATCTTTTTCCCTCATTTACTCCAAATAACAACCACCCATTCTCTCTCTTCATTTAAATCCATCGAATCTCCCCTTGAAACTCAAATACTCTCTCTCTCTCTCCAATTATCCTTACTCAACCACAAATAACTTTACCAAATTCATTTTCCAAATAAAACAATTATTATCCAAATCAAAATAATTATAACACCAAACATTAACTAATCACAAGGTCCAAATATAAAAAAAAAATCAAATTCCTCAATTACTTCCAATGTTCCCCTAATTACACTTAAGACTATAAATAAAGTTCCAAATTGTTGGGGCGTTACATGTAGGTCTCTTCGTGTTTTTACTTAATTCAACCAAATCTTTTTACATGCAAAGATGTATTTAACTAATTTTTCTTTTACATAATTTTAGTTAATATTTTATTTTTTTCAAAAGATACATGGGTCACTAGATGTATTTGGACATCTCCACACTAGGTAGAGACCTCCTTAGCACTCTCATCATTCTCATTTCATTAATATCGGAAGAATTGTTACAGAAGCAAGGAAGTAAACAACAAAAAAAGGACTAGAGAGCAACCAAAAAATAGATCGAAACACTACTAGACAAAAGGAATTTTTTATGGTTGTAGTTTTTATTTCTTGACATTTTTTGAAAAAATCGTCAAGAAAGTGGGGATTGGAAGGATAAACCATCAAGAATTTTTATGGAAGACCAAATTTCAAAAATTTTGTATATAACCATAAACACTTACTCACCGAAAAAAATTGAAGGAGATGAACGGGATAAGAAATAATGGATGGAGAGAGATCAGAAGGAGTGATGAATTTTTGAACAAAATCACCAAAAGAAAATTAATTATGGGGTAATTTTGATTTTAATATTATCATAATAGAATTAATTACATATCATATTTCATATGATATTTAATAAATGCAAATCTTGGTCCAGTTTCCTTATTTTATTTTTTAAATTTTTTTAAAATACTATTAATAATAAAGATGAGTATTTTGGTCTTTTGGACTCTACATTTGTGTCAAATTGAAGCTCATTGAAACATTTATAAAAAATTTGACAATATTAGGTCAAACTTGTAATAAGACATTCTATTTTAGGCTATAGTTGTTAAAACCCTACTCTAATTTGAAGTTTGGTGCCCTCGTTTCTCCTTGAAATTTTCTGGTTTGCACTATGCTCCGTCATTTCCTTCTTGAAAAAAACACAACAACAAAAATCACGCATTCCACTCATTTTTTATAGATTTGGTTAGAGATAACTATGATATACCATGTAATACTACTTGTTGGAAAATATACAATCTATTGTCATGTATATAATTTATTGAGATATACTACGCACTATATCTTTTAAAATTAATGATAAAAATGGAGTAGTAGCAAAAAGATTTCGTGTATCGGGATATACGACTTCAATTAATCCACGTCACCCACGTGTGCTAACTTAGATATTAAAGAACGATGTTTACCTAGAATACGACTTCCCAATATTTATTATTATTATTTAAAAATGGAAAGTAGATTCAACATTTTAACCATTATTAGAAAAAGTCAGAACTTTGTGATTTGTTTTTAAAATATAAAACTTATTTCAAAAGTTACGAATTTAATGTTAAATTTTTATAAATAATTGAAAATGCAATTATTAAAGAGAAATTCTATAAATTTTTTTTAATAAAATTCAAATTTTCGTAACCTAAAATAATGCTAGATTACTTAAAAATCTATTGTCACGCCAAAGAGACAAAAATGAAATTTGTAAATCATAAATGAAATAAAAATAAAAATCGTAAGTTTTTAGCCTCATCCTTATCATACAATTTAATTTGCAATTTAAATTGTAAATTAGATGAAAATGTTTTGTTACAAAAAATAATTTGATCCAAGTAAATTAGGAAAAATCCACATATTACATAAATAACAAATAAAATTATATATGGTAAATTATTTTAGGTAATTGTATATATAATTACCCAAAATTTATATTTGTAAAAAAGAAAAAGTTTCCAAAAATAATTTGTTAAGAGTAAATTAGGAAAAAATCCACATTTTACATTATTATTTATGGAACAAATATAATTATATATGGTAAATTATTTTATTTAATAAGAAAGTAATTATATATACACACATGGTAGGATTGGTGGGACTACTCACCGAAGTCGTAGACTAGGTCCATGACTTAGGTGTCTTCTCACGTAGAAGTCGTGGATTGGGTAGTACACTACTTAATCTAGTTGTGGACTCTATCCACGACTTCGCTACTCTATTTTTTACCATAGTTTTTTCTTTACCTTATTTTTGATATTATTTTTTTAAAAATAACATTATTTTAAAAAAATTCTCTTGCATTTGATTGTATTATGAAATTAGTTAAGTATTCAATATTTTATTTTCTATTAGATGAAGATATATGAATATATTATCATGTATATTATTTGTATATATGTTAATTATTGTATACAAAATATTATCTAATTATGGGCCAAAGGAAGTTATATATAGTTTCTCTCCACAATGAAGGTACATTAATAGTGAGATAATGAAAAATTATACATAATTGGATTTCAAATGATCTTCCTACAATAAAATAAATCTCCTACAATTAAAAATGAATAAATAGGTAGAACCCGAATTGAAATGATAATTACACACAAAGTCAATTCAAAATCAACTCAATAAAAAAATAATTTTTATATTTGTGTCGTTACTAATTTTCTATTTTTACAATAAAAACGATTAGAAATTAATGGGCTCTTATGGACTTCTAAGCTTATTTTTATGTAACATTGTAAAACATTAGACTATTAAAAAAAAAATGGTGGATCGAAGACATTTATGTAATTTGACCAATTTAATTAGGTGATTAGTGTAAAAAGCACTATATTTAATGTTAAATACTCATTTACAACCCAATGGTATCATATTATTTGGTAACTCTACTATTTTTCGAGTAAGAACCATTTTGTTTCAGAGCATTCATCTCTTCTATGAGACTTGTACTTTTCAATTGGTCTTGATCTAAAGCTTCATGTATTTTGGAACAAGTTATCTATCCTAGTTGTGAAGGTAGTTGTGAAGGGTCTATGGATCTTTGAAAATTTTGGATATGATAAGTAGTTTGCTATAGGGCATTCAATATAATTCTTAATTGATATTTTTTCTAATGGCTACGGGGAACATCAAGATCAAACAAAATGGACACCAATTCAAGAATATGATCAAGGTAATTAAAAGTAGGGATATGTGAGCAAGATTACAAGCGCGGAGAATGACAGTAGCAGGAAACACTACGATGACAGCGACAACAAAAGGCACGTGCAGAGACTTGGATAGTGTAAATTCGACTAAACCCACGTTGAATTTCAATTGAGGTTTCAAGAGCTATGTAGCGATATATAGGTAGATTGTCTACAATGGCGGATTGGACAATGGTGGACTTGTGTGTGATGAATGATAGATTAGTCTTCCAATTAATGATCGATGGATTGGTATATGTGACGGTCAACAGTGCTTTCAACATATAGTGAAGGACGATGAGCAAAAGTTTGAAATTAAATGTGTTTCGTTTCACTTGGCAATCTATAGGATTCCAGCGATGGTGAGATTATATAGGAATTTAGTTCTCTGATACACCATATATAATATAATTGGGTATACAAGATATATTTATCTTTTCTTCAATATAATTCACGTAACATAGATCTTTTTATGCAGAAGATCGGAGACTCATTACAATTAAGTAAAGAAAAGAGAATGACAATATTAATATGAAAGGTAAAAATACAAAGGATATCTATACAAAAATGTTGTTTAACAATCAAAATTTCAACGATTGAAATTAGTGAGAGTGATGGTAATTAAATTTATAATATTATTATTCTATTGATTTGATCCAAAGTTGGTTAGATCAATACTCTTCTACTTAATTAAGACTTGCACGTAAGCTAACTCAACCATGTGCTTTAAAAAAATATATATACAACCTAATTACTATAGTGTCACGACATTATTGTACATTAATTCAAGACAATAAGTATACATCCATAAGCGTATGATAATATGTTTTACCTAGGATTAAAACAGAACGAAATCATTCATTACATCAAACATAGTTCAAAATCTCACAAACAAAGAAATAGGGAAAGAATCCTAATAACCCAAGCTAGAAAGCGTACCAATATTGTGTCCACATCGTTTTTGCTTGATTACAGAGATAAGATGGAATCAAACCTAAACACTAATACTTAGGTGGATAGAGGGCAAAAAAAAAAAAAAAAAACGAAGAAAACGATCAGTCACATGCCAAAAATGACTCGCTGGGATCAAAAGATATGAATTAAAAATGGAAACTACATATTTGTATCAGCAAAGTTGATGACGCGACGTTGTCACAGAAAAAAAACACTATTTGCACTGATCTTTCACTACAAGAGAAGGAGGTACTCCCGACGCCAAAAAACGTCGATGAAAATGAAAAGTACGTCGAGAAAGGATATCCCGACGTACCAAACGGTGTTGGGAAGAACGTCGGGAGAAATGCGTCGGTAGAGGCTTTCCCGACGCCGTGTTGGTACAGCGTCGGGAAAGCCTCTTCCGACGCCGAGATATGCGTCGACATAGGCTGCGTCGGGAATACCTCATTCTCGACGCAACCTATGCCGACGCATATCTCGGCGTCGAAAAAACCTCTTTTCCGACGTTTTTTCCCGACGTTTCTTTATGTCAGGAATTCCTTTTTGTATATATATTTTAAATATTTTATTTCTACTTTTTTTCTTATAATATTTTGCTCAAACATTCACAATAATGTTCGGATATCTCAAAAAAAAATTCCGACGCTTTGGATTAAATTAAAACAAATTAAATATAAATTAAAATAAATTAAGAAATATACAAACACAAATTAAAAAAATAGAATTAAAATAAATAATACGAATAAGTTCACTACAACAAAATATAGTTCTCAAAATAGAAAAAACATAAACATTAAGAAAAAGTCTCCCAACGAGGTGCGTACGCACGTTATTCTACATCTTCGGTCTTAAAAATGGTATAAAAATAACTAAGTTTAGTACATAATCATATATTGCAAAAACTTAAGAATAATAGAGACATATACGTACCGCAGAGCTAGGGAACATGTGGTGGTCCCTGTTGTGCACGAGTTAGTTCTTCTATCATCTTTTTCATACTTTCCACTTGTGAAGCTAATGCTTGGTGATTTCTATCTTGTACTTCAATCTGTTCCAAAGTTTCATGAAGTTTAGTTTGTAATTCAATCTCTTTTTCTGTGGACTGCGAACAAGATGTCGACAAACTGCTTGCACTCTCCGTTCTGCGGGCCTTCGACTTGGGTCCCCAACCAACGCCTTTTGAGTAGCCTGGTCGTCTACCCAACACTTGATCGCATATCTCATCCTCAGAGAGTGGCTGACTACCCTCTGGGGTAAGCTGGGATTGGAGTTCCAGCATTTGATTCTACAACAAATTTAAAAACTATGTTAGGTAACACGCAAAAATATATAATGAAAGTGGATAATTAATAAGGGTATAACTTACATGCGCATCCTCGGCGACCTGCGACACGAATGTCCCAACTCGAACGTGTGTTTCCCGAAACAATTCCACACGATCGACCGGCTACCCTCTTCTTTCAGCGAGCTCATACTGTCGTTGTAGAAACGACTTGGACCCGCTACTATGATTGTAAGGCTGCTTCTGTCTAGTAGCTTTGTTAGTCCGTGATTGCTCCTGCATTAAAACAATTATATTGTTTATTTCTTATACATATTAAAACTTGTTATCATAATTAATCATGACAAATACCTAGAATGCACGCTGATATAATGGTCGAGAGGAAGTGTCAATCCTCATCACGTCCAACCAATGCGTTTGGTGGGTTGGCACGAGCCTCCTCCGGGTCGCTGTACTTTTTGAAATATCCATGACAGTCGGCCCGAAACTCTTTAAAGGTCGTGAGCATCTGATGCTCAACAAACCTGTTCATTGCTTGATCATTGAAATCAAGCACAAACAATCGCTACACATTACAAACATAACACATTAGATTGGTTAAAGTTAGATATGTTTCAAATGAAATCATATATAAATGTGTAGTGCATTTAATTACCTGGAGGTCGCCCTTGACGACCTCAATGTATTCTCTCCCAACGTCCGCCCACTTAAGACAGCAGACGGGAAATGTCTTTCGCACGCACACGCCTATCGCCTGGCTGAAGCGAACGACGTGTGGAGAAATAGGCTTCTCCGCTCCAGGGGCGATCGTCATCGGAATGCGCCCATTTATTACAACGTGGCGCTCTAACTTCAAGAGTCGAGACTGCGCACGTCTCCTAGGAGTCGGAGTCGTTTGTTGAGAAGAAGACCCTGCTCAATAAATAGACAATAACATATAAAGTTAGAAACCTTACATGAAATATTTCTAAGTTAAAATGAAGAAAATTCTTAGACTCACCCGTATTGTCGCCCACAGATGACGACCCTCCCGCAATGTTATCTAAATCATCCTCAAACTGGAGGAACATATCGTCCGTCTCCATAAAATTATATCGTCGATATGACATAATGACTATGGACATAGAAAACAAACATTCAATAACCAAATACGAACACATAGCTAGAATCAAAATATATAAACTAGATATAAATATGTGCATACGTGGTTTAATTTGTCACTATAATTCCTCATCGCTTGCATGTGACAAGTGTTCATCCACATTGTCGCATCCTAAACCCAACCTAATTATTAACACAACCTAATTATTAACAACAAAATACTTCAAAATCTTCGCATCCTACAAACCGCTCCAAACTACAGAGGCTACCATAACTGCAAGATATATAGCCAACACAACCTAATTATTAACAACAAAATACTTCAAGCTATCCTACTACCACCCCTTGAAACCAGCAAATTCAAAACAAAAAAGGCTACCATAACTGTAGGATAGCGATCCCAAACATAAACAAATTCAAAACAAAAAAGCTACCATAACTGCAGGATAGCCATCTCAAATCAACAATAAAAATATTCAACACAAACAGGCTACCATAACTGTAGGATAGCCAAAACAAATCTTAACACACATATTACATTCCCAATTCAATTTAACTATTAACCCCCCCTCCCCTCCCCTCCAATTTTAATTTTCAATTCAACTATAAATTCCCCCCCCCCCCCCCCCCATTTCAATTTTCAATTTAACTTAAACCCCCTCCCCCCAATTCAATTTTCAATTTAACAATAAACCCCCTCCCCCAATTCAACCCCTATTCAATTTTCATTTAACTATAAAACCCCCCATCAATTCAATTTTCTAAATAACCCTAAACCCTAAAACATTCAAATTTCAATTCAACCACAAATTACACACATTCTATACAAAAATACATTTAACAAACAAAAATCTATTCCAAAAGAAAATCCTAAAATAATTTTCATAAAAAAAACCCTAAAACATAAGTTTAAACTAAATAAATTTTCATTTTCCACTTACCTAAAGTGGCAGACGGCGGCGAGGGACAACGGCGAGGGAGGGCGGCGGCGGAACAGCGGCAGAAGGGCGACGGAAATGGCAACGACGCTCTCGGCTTCTCCTCTCTTTTCCTCTCTCGATTTCGGTTCTGTAAATTATAGAACTGAAACGATTTAAAAGAGATTTCCCGACGCAGTGACGTGGCGTCGGGAAATCCCCCGAAACGCGTTAGGAAAAGGGGAATTCCCGACGCTCATTAAACGTTTTTCCCGACGTTTGATGCTGCCTCGGAAAAAAACCCCTATTCCCGACGCCGCTCCTGACGCAGTGTTCACGGCATCAGAAATAGTTCATTTTTTAAAATTAATTTTCCCTTTTCCCGACGTATACTTTCCGATGCCTTCGTGATGCGTCGGGAAAGAGTGTTTTTCCGACGCATCTCCCAACGCGTTGTTGACGGCGTCGGGAAAGCCCTTATTGCCGACGTTCTTTATGCCGACGTCCTTTTCTGCGTCGGGAATGCTCCATTTTCTTGTAGTGTTTTAGTGGTAGTTTTGTAATATTTTTGGAACTTTTGGCCCATATACTTTGTTAGGCCTTCGAATTGATCCGTTTTAGCTCTATTTTCATGTAATGTTTATTCTACCAGCAAAGCTAGATAGCACATTGTCGGTGCTGTCAATTCTTCATTTCGAGCAATTGGCATGGGAATCGCCACAATTCTATCGTCAACAAAAGATCATCCTAATCAGAAAATGTGACGATATTTCCACCAAGAGAAAAGCTCATCAAGTTGGATCTCTTTCCCATCACTTCTCTCAACAGCATATGGTAGACATTGGGTTGTTGAATATCAAGCCAATGTCTAGAAATCCTCCAAAAATAATTATCTTGAATGACATCTTCAACTGTTGTGGGATAAGTTTATTATTCTCATTCTTGTTCATATTCGAAATGTGGGTCAAGCTTGTTATTGCTTGTCCAAAAAACTAATCGTTTACAAAATATATCTGATACGTACTGACATCTTAAAATCTTAAATCACTCATATGCAAATAAAGATTCAATGAGCAACAAATTCTTTAGGACAAAACAAAGTCTCGCGTAACAAGGTCTCAATTTGTTTGGTATCCTTCTTTTTCTAAGTGTCTCACTCTCCCTGGTATCGTACTCTCTCTTAGTATCTCATTAATATTGCTCTATAGCTAGTAACACTCTCACTAGTATTTCTTTCGTCGATATCACTCTCTTATATCGCTCTCTAACCTATCAGTTATCACGTTCACCATTAACTTTCCTCAACTTCCCTTATCTCTATGTTACACGTCTTCAATAACACATCTTAACCAAAAAAAGAAAAAAAAAAAAAGACAGATTTTAAAATGGTCTGCGGATTCAGTTCAACGACCCAAAATCCAATGAGACACAACATGTGGCACAAAATATTAAATTCACTTACCAAACGGATTCCAATTCATGGAAGAATATGGAAGGATTTGCAAGTTGATTTCGAACACAGTGAGACCAGTTCCACAGTGGAATGTTCAACTAATTAAACAGAGTTGTTATATTTAAACTTCATTCATTCAAAACCATATAATAGGTACCGTAAGGGTAAATCCCTAATCTTATGTAGTGATGATTTAAGCAAAGAGTCAATTGATATTTTAAAAATATATATATATAAAAAAAAAAGGCCATCATTTGCCATTTTGGGCCCAAGATTTTGGTCATCTGTACATGAATTGAAGTTCAAAAAGAGTAAAGTTAACTTCACAGGTTGTTGGGCCAAAATAGACCCTACTTAAAAAGGATAATATTGTGGGTTGAACAACCGTTGGGACAATATTTTTAAAATAATTATCGTAAATACCGCAAAACCTATCGAAGATAAATTCTAATATTAATAGCCTATATTAAGGGATACAATTGAAAATGTCTATCGGGTGGGTTCGAGGATGCCATTCCCTATCCCCACGCTTCTCATTTCATCCTCACCAAATTTCTGACGGGATTAAGGTGAGGATTCCCCTTGGGAAATTAACTAAATATGTAAATCTACAGTGAAGTTGCTTATTATTGTTAGTCTTATATTATACTCTGAATTTAAAGATAAAACAATCAAATTTTGGCCAGAACTTTTCCGTAGAAAGAAATAAACACAAATCAAATCATTCACATATATAATCTAAATTTAAAATTTTAATTTAAACACACCTATTATCTTCACCTTATAAACAATCAAAGTTGAAATTTAAATGTATTATTTATATAATAATTAATAATAACATAACCTTACATCACTATACTAAATAAATATAATCGAAGCGTGGAAGCGTGGTCGAGGTCGAGGAATGCATTCCCATGTCCCTGTCCCCACATTTAGTCCAAGGAAAGTTTTTTATTATCCATGTATATATTTATCCACATATTGTAATATTATTTTATTTAAAAAACCTAATTATAATGTGTAGTAAATTTGAAAAATAGTAATCGGATATATAACAACATTTTAAAAATAATAATAAATATAACAACATCTATCGTCGATAGATTCTTATGATATCTTGTAGTGATATACCAATATTTACAATGATATATTTCTATTATAGATAGACTTTATCAGATTCTGCCTATAATATGATACTTGTATTTTTTTTAAAAAAAAAAATTGTTATATATGCTAATATTTTAAATGTAGTTGCTATATTTGAACCTACTTCTTTAGTTTGACGAGCAACGAGAGTCCGACAGATTTTAAGGATAGAGAAGGAATGGTCTCTTTCTTAGGCATGGGAGGGACACAGTGTGGACAGTTACAAAACAGCAAATAACTTAGGGTGTCAGCTGATCTCAATAGCATTTTCTTTCTTCCATCCCCCCAAACCCATCTCTTCCTTCTCAACTTGGCCTTATCAAATATAAATGCCTCCCAATGGTTGGAAACTTTAAATGCCCTACCATTATTTTGCTCCATATATAATACTTTGTGTACTACTCTTTCTAGTTGCTTTTTTCAATTTAGATCCTTACATTTATAACCTATTTTAAATTTATTTCCCCAAGGTTGGTGGATATTCAAATTAGTTGGTGAAAGATTTATCATCTAGGTTAGGTTAAGTTTGTTATGTGCTTTTTAAGTGTTTAATTTAATAAATAAATCGTTTTTAGAGAAAACGGAAGTGTATATAATGACAAGTAGTACTTAAAATTATTGTTTATATAAAAAGAAGTTTAAATGATTAAGAATTTTCTTAAAAAAAAAATAACTTTTTTCTCAAATTAATCCAAACGTTCGTAGTGAATTGATACTATTTGAAAAATATGTATCACATTGGCCGAAAACATGTTATTAGGAATGTTGGTTTTCTAGTTTTGGCAAAATTTATTTGGCTTTTTCTTTGGCTGATTTAGTTTGAAAAAATATCAATTTATATCGTCCCTAGAGTTTGGAGGTTGTATATAAACCATTGTATTAGTTTAAACCTAAATTTTTAAAATGCATCAATTTTAACTTCTTTGTTAAATTTTGTTTGAAAAAGCTGTGTAAAACTTACGATTGTATCTATTCAAAACTCCAAACTTTTATAAGTTAATCAATTAAACTCTTAGTTGAAATTTATTTTGATAACCATTCATTTACTGGTTCTAATAATTTATTTTGTAAATTCAATATTCGAGTAAGTTTGCAAACATGTAATAATTGTTAGATCGATTATTTTCAAACATAATCGTTGTTACGAAAGATTTAAATTGATTTATTTTTAAAATTTTAGGAGTTTATTCGACATGGACTACACATTAAAATTTACCATATATTCGAGAAAAGAAATATGTTTGACACATTTACAACAAATTTATGGTAAAAAGTTTATACATTTATTCGTTTAAACTTTTAATAACTAATAAAAAGTTTTAAGGTATAAATTGATATACTTTTTAAATTTATTTTTAATCGTCTAGATATTTTATTTTTAAACCCTAAAATTTAAACTACTTAAAAATTAGCTAAATATTCAAAGTATAAAAACTTTTGGTAGACACTAATAGAAATAAATCTATTAATGACATATATTATTGATAGAATCTATCCGATCATTTTGATATTTTTTAAAAATGTCTATATAAAATATATATTGTAAATGTTCAGCCTCTTAGAGAAAAATAATTTTAGAGAAACAGAAAGAGAAGATGAAATAAGGAAAAATGATGAGAGAAGTTTATCAAAGGGATAAACGAAGCTTTCAAATTAAAACAATGGAGGAGGGCGTGAGAGTGAGTGAGAGTGAGAGTGACTTAAATTTAAGTTTGTCCGTTGAAAGGAAACAGACATATCAATCACATCAAATGAAGGTGGACCATATACCATATTATTAAATCAACTACCAAAATCTATTACCTACCCAAAAATATAAGTTCAAACATTTTTAAAAATAATTATTAGCTGTGAAGGGAAATGTTCTTGTAACGACCCAACTTTCCGGACTAAGCTGAGGTCACTACTTAATACCCAAACTCGACCACACAACATAAAATTCATAACGGACCGATTACGATTTCTTAAAATGTTAGAAATATTACAAAAAAACGGTATCGGGCCCTATTTTAAATCACAGTCACAAAAGTTCCAAATGAAAACTCAGGTCATCAACTCAAAATCACAAAACCACATATTCTAACAAAAAAAAAAAAAAACATTAGCGGAAGCAATAAGAAAACCAGACGCGTCCATATGGCCTTCACGCATCCTTCCTGCCTCTCGTCGGTCTGCCCCTCGCTGTGCCCTTACCTGAAAAGTTAAAGAAGAGAAAGGGTGAGTATAAACATACCCAGTAAGTAAGGGACCCACTACTGGGCCCGTTAGGGGACAACAGTTAACTTCCTATTCGGGGGTGCCCTACATAACAGTCTAGTGGTTCCGTAGAACGCACATATCAGTCCAGTGCTCCCGAAGGATGCACACATCAGTCTAGTGCTCCCGGAGGATGCACCTATCAGTCTAGTGCTCCCGGAGGATGCACCTATCAGTCTAGTGCTCCCGGATGATGCACATATCAGTCTAGTGCTCCCGAAGGATGCACACATCAGTCTAGTGCTCTCGAGGGATGCACCTATCAGTCTAGTGCTCCCGAAGGATGCACATATCAGTCTAGTACTCCCGAAGGATGCACACATCAGTCTAGTGCTCCCGAAGGATGCACACATCAGTCTAGTGCTCTCGAGGGATGCACCTATCAGTCTAGTGCTCCCGAAGGATGCACATATCAGTCTAGTACTCCCGAAGGATGCACACATCAGTCTAGTGCTCCCGAAGGATGCACATATCAGTCTAGTGCTCCCGAAGGATGCACATATCAGTCTAGTGCTCCCGAAGGATGCACATATCCGTAAGGCACACTACCCCATAGATGAAGCTAACTGTTACCCCTCAGTCCATACTAAACCGTCCACAACAGTCACACCCCAACGACATTCATATTACAGTTCCGCCATAGGCTTTGTCAGTCAGATAGTATAGGTTTAAACAACTACACCCTCAGTTGCTATACGCGTCACCAATTCGCACACCATTAGGGAAAACCCTAGACCCAATCAACTAACCAACCAAAACCGGACTCACTGTCCTTCTCCGTCCAAACTCCATGATCAACATCCAGACAAATGATTACTACATACTGAACCGTAACTTCAAGGTCCATCAATATAGAATTCCAATCTACAATTAGCAGTCACAGTACCTTTACATCAGACAAAATATAATAACAGTGCTTAACAGTCAACACACATACAGTTATTCAGTACAGTCACTAACGTGTAATCCCCTGTGGATTACTACGTTTCCAGCCTCGATCTGAGGTCCAGTAGTAGAAAAACCCTTACCTGATACTCGGTTATGCCCCTCGATCGAATCCACGCTCAACAGATCCACCTAAACGAAACACGAAGGTTTTAGTTGATGACTTTAGTAGAAGTCGTTTTAAAAGGTCAGAAACGACATCCGTTGACTTACCCAAGGAAAGGAAAACTACCTCCAAACAAGCCTACCGCGAGACCCGAGAACTCAAGCGTCAACTCTGTACTACCTTCAAGGGAGAAAAGTAGGGCCATATCTTATTCCAATATTCAAACTCTAATCGGATGTAGCAACATTAGGGAATTCATCGAAAACAATCCTTACCGAAGACTCACCGTGACCCAGAGCGGAGGAAGGAAGGCTTAGGTGGCTTGGTGAAACAAGGAGCTCGGCTCGGCTTGAAGGCGTTCGGCTCGGCTCGGCTCCACCTCGGCTCGGCTCGGCTTGGCCTCGGCTCGGCTTGAAGGCGTTCGGCTCGGCTCGGCTCCACCTCGGCTCGGCTCGGCTTGGCCTCGGCTCGGCTCGGTTTGGCCTCGGCTCACAGCTCGGCTTATGGCTCGGCTCAACTCGGCTCGCGGCTCGGCTCAGTGCGGCTCGCGGCTCGGCTCACTCGGCTCGCGGCTCGGCTTACTCGGCTCGCGGCTCGGCTCGTGGCTCGGCTCACTCGGATTCGTGTGTGGCTCGGACTGGAAGCGGGTCTCGGGTTAAATGCTTGGAACCGGGTCGGGTTTTGCAGCGCGAAACGGGCAACACGAACGACGGCTCTCCGGCGTCCGACGACCGTGACGAACGGCAGCTGGGAGGCGTTCGACGACCGGCCTTGCTCCCACGCGGCGAACGACTGACGGAGGGCGCACGCCGGTGGCTGGCGTTGTGAACCCGAGAGGAGATCGAAACGGACGGGTCGCGGCGGCTGTTCGATTTCGGAGACGGAGACGACGACGGCAACACCAGAGATGGAGACGGAGATGAAGTCAGAGACGGAAATGGATTGAGAAAGAGACCAGGCGGCTACACGAACGGACGAGAAAGAAAAAGAAGAGCTGGCGGCGGACGAAGTTGCGAACGAAGAAGAAGAAGAAGAAAAACTGGGGGGGGGGGGCGGCGCGCGCGGGAGGGTTAGGGTTTTTTTCTTTTTAATAAAAATATTATATATATATATATATTAAGTAATAATAATATTATTAAATATAATAATAATAATTAATAATAATAATAATATTAAATATAATAATAATTACTAATAATATATATTAAATAAAAATAAATATAAATTTATAATGCAATATTAATATTAACTAATTATAATAATAATAAATAATACTATATATTAAATAAAATAATAATACTAATTTATAATAAGACATTAATATTTATATTAAGTAAATAGTAAAAAGGAAAAATATTAACGTTAAAATTGAAATGACAATAATACCCAATAATAATAATATAATTAATATTATATTATTAAAATTCACTTAAAATGCTAAAATTTTTACCTCGAACTTCGGGGCATTACAGTTCTAAACCAGAAAATATCTTTACTTGTTACGATTTCGGAATATGGTAAAGTGGCTCTTGGGTGGAGAACTACACCTTTAATGGGTGTCGGGATGGGTTTATTTGCGATATTCCTATGTATTATTTTAGAGATTTATAATTCTTCCATTTTACTGGACGGAATTTTAAGCAATTAGATTCGATTCACAAGAACCCTTAAATAACTTTTCAATAAAAAGGAAAGTCTAAAGTAGGTAGGTTTCTGCTTTTTAGCCCACTATTTTTTGGTAGTTCGATCATGGAATTTATTTTTTTCTGTATTTCTGGAATATGAGTGTGTGACTTGTTAGAATTGATCCTATGGATACGACAGAAAAGAAATCGGTCATTTTGATAAAGATGATTTTATCTCGTTGGATATTCAGTCTAGGCTAGTATCTGGAGCACATAATATATGAAATAGTAACTTCAATATTTGATTTATACTTATCTTTACTTGTTAGTAAATATGCGTTTGAGGCAATGATTAAGATAGTAGTATTATGATAGTATGCATTCGGAGGAAAGATTATGACAGTAGTTTCATCATACTTTTTTTATAATACGTATAATGTAGATCTAATACACAAGTTTTATTACTTTATTTTATTAAATAATCTTACTTATAATATTCATTCAATAAATTTAGCATTCATCGTGATGTTTCATATTTTTGTTCATATGTATATATTGTACATCGAATTCAATTTTTTATTTTTACGGGAGTTTGGGAGATTATGGTAATAAGGAGTTTGAATGGGTAAATAGGGTGTTATGTGAAATTATGGGTAGAAGTTTTTTTGGGGGATTATGAGGGATATTTATGGGTAAATGGGATGTTATGGAAACCTTAAAACTAGGATTTCCATAACATGTGCCGCAAATAAGAAGTGGGTTATTGTAATCTACTCCAATCTCCCTTAATACCCACTCCAAATAGTTCCGAATGGTTTATTTTGAGTCCAAAGTTTATTTTTATGAGTTTTATTCAAAAGATATAATTGTGTCAATATGAGTTAGCTCAACTGACACCTATATGTACCCGATGACAAAAGGTCCCATGTTCAAATTTCCCTACCCCTAGTTGTATTACAATACCTTTTCAATAATAATAATAATAATAATAATAATAATAATGGTTTGAGTGATAGAATAGTCAAGCCACAAAATAAGAAGATCAAAAAGGGGAAAAAATGTTGTAAGATTTTAAAAACGATCTTTTTATTTCCTTTTTATGATCAACGGTTTTTTTAGCAAACTAAATTTAGCTATAGACTTGGTACATTTTTTAAATGGCTTTCTAAATGTTTAAAGATGTGTTTATAGGTGTATTATAAACACTTAGAAAGTTAATCCAAATGCACCATTAATTAAAAAAACAAACTGATTCTCTAGTCAATTTTTTCTAGTTCACCAATTAAATTGAAAACATAGCAAAGAGCAAGTTCGGAACCGAACCCAAGAGGATCAATGTTTAGATATGCAAATCTTGAATAAAAAATGCAATAAATTTCTAACATATGATGGGGAGTTTTCAAGTGACAATCCAAGAAAGCAAAGTAAAGGAAGTAAAATGTTTTTGGAATTTTAGAATAATAGGGCACAAAGAAAGATATAGGGTTCTTTCAACAAATAATTATGCTTAATTTTGAGTTAAATTTTAACTTATATCTCATATGCTTTAGTGAAGTTAATTATTTTGTGGTATGGAAATGATTTAAATTTGAATTTTGAAAGCATCTTGAGGTTTATGTTCAATCATATAAAATATAAATTTTGTAAATATCTTAGTAAGCATATAAATTGTAGATATTTTAATTTGAGCTGTTATTTTTTAGAATTTTGTTAAAAACTTGAGAAATTAATTATCTTTTTAGGTTGTTGCTTAAAAAATTACACGATGAAACTAACTATAAGGCTTCACTAATTATCTTTAAGGGGCGTTTGTAAAAATAGCTAAAAATTTTATGATAATAGGGCCTACGTGATCACTATATTTTCTAAATTGCAAAAGTAGCAAATTTAAAATTAGATAACCTTCTGTTAGCCTTTGTATATCCTTTTGATTGCCCTCTAACAGCCGTATGATATATCTAATTACTTGTCATATTTGCAATATGCAAAAAAGACGTGTTATGGGCTGCTTTTTTCTAAATTTTTTTGTCAACTGATGCAATTTCTCATATTGATGCTCAGAAAAAGGATCATTGAGGGTACACATGTAATTTAAGGATTTCAGAGTCTTGTATTCATTATACACAACAATTTTGTTTGTCTATGCAAAGGGAATGTAGTTTGTGGAAAATGACATATAGCTATATGTTATGTACTTTTGTTTAAGGAACTAATTCAATTGTTATGTTTGTTGAAATTTGAGTTGTGGTGTATACAAATATCATATCACATTTATAACAATATTATTTTTGTCTCCATGCATGTGTGTGACAAATAATTAATTTTTTTTAATAAAGCAATTTGGCGAGCATAACGTGTCATAAAAACTTCCAAATTGGTGTTTAAATCTAGACTGGTACTACCTTTGTAAAGAGGCTTCGGAAAACATCAATAATCTTTTCATTTCCTGCAACTATGCTAAAAAATTTTGGGAGAATTGTGGAATCTTTGTTAGATCGGAAGAACAACTTCCAAAATACTACTTCTCTTTCGAAAGGAAATAGGCCTCTTAAAACAAAAAATCATGAAAAACCCCTCGTTGAAGTTTGGGAAGATATAAAGTACTCTCGGGTCATCGGACTAGCAGAGTCCCTCTCTGTGCAATAAATTATTTGGCCAACTCTATTGCTATTAATCTCCATGCTTCTGCATAACTTGTAATGGTCTTGGGTTGATTTTGGGCTTCACTACAAGAATTTTGGCCTTTAATGTCGGTTTAAAACCGACATTAAAGGCCTTTAATGTCACTTGGCAACCGACATCTTTGTGAGCGTTATTAAAGGTCTTTAATGTCGGTTGGGCTTTAATGTCGGTTTAAAAACGACATTAAAGGCCTCTTTAATGTCGGTTTAAAAACGACATTAAAGGCCTTTAATGTCAGTTTTCAACCGACATCTTTGATGGTGTTATTGAAGCCCTTTAATGTCGGTTGGGCTTTAATGTCGGTTTAAAAACGACATTAAAGCCCTCTTTAATGTCGGTTTGTTAGTTTTCAACCGACATCTTTGATAGTGTTATTGAAGCTCTTTAATGTCGGTTGAACTCTGATATGTCGGTTTAAAACCGACATTAAAGCCTAGTTTTTTTATTCGTTTTTACAAATTTATTTTTATTTAATTGTTACATTATTGTCCTATAGACCGACATTGGGTCAATGTAGATAAATATGTTTTTCACACGCCAACAAATCAATGAAATTCATATTATGTTAGAAACTATAACATTTGTCTTTTACATTTGAATACACAAAATAAAATATTAATATTATGTTTATATATACATTTCTACAATAGTACATGAAAAAAAAATTCTAATACAAGAATTAAATAATTAAAAATCCTAAATGCCTTCTCAGTCTTCAATTTTCAACGGTCGCTTGACCATTTCTACACAATCGCTTAGCTTTCAACCCGATATCACTTCAATTATCTACAAACAATATCCAAATAAACCATTTATATGAATAACAAAGCTGTTTGAAGTACTGAAATTGCAGAAAAGGATGAAAAGTTCTTAATATTGCCCACCAAATGAATAATCAACATTTTTTTACATAACATTATTATGAAAACCAATATCAATCTATAAAGAAATAAGCAACATCAACACAATAAGCTGAAAAGTAAAGCTTATTGTAGTCCAACGTAAGCATAAGTAGCGCAAAGAAAAAATGTCCCTTACGTCACCAATGGAATTTCATTCCAAGTAAACATAAACATCATTAAAAATTAACTAAAATAATAAATAATAAACAAAACCAGAGAAAGAGTTTATGCTGAACTAAAGATCTCTTTTGTAATAATAATATATATGTTTTAAACTTTTGCTGAAGCAGATATGCAGAAGCTTGACTTTCTAGTTCCAGTCCCAAATTATACATCATAATAAGACCAGAAGTTGCTAGTACTTTTCTCATCATTATATCCACATGTTTTTCTAAAATAATAAGAGCAATGAAAGAACAAAAGCAAGTGTCATAATGGACGAGCTAAAGACATAATGCTTAAGAATTGAATAAAGTAACATGGCTATGTAAAATCAACCTGTAAGACTAACCTGGATCAGGATGAAGTGTTTTTGGGTCACTGGGACCAACCAATATATTAGTGACACCAGTCATTTGAAAAGACATGTAGGCATTGAAGTAATACGGAGCAAACATAACCACAGAATCCCCAGCATCACACAATGTAAGAACAAGGTTAACGAATGCCTGCAGTAAAATCAGCACTACATTTTACCATAAGAAGACAATCAACATAAGGAAGTGTTCCAAAACGAAAGCTGATAATATATGCAAGCGTTAACCGAGTTTTTCCTTTGTACTTCTAAGCCAATGAATGATAGGATGTCTAATAGATAAGTAATGCTGCAACTTAAGCTGGCCATTCTTGCCAGTTTTGATTCATTATTATAAAAAAATTCAATGATTTGCACTATCATCACCTGATTTGCACCGGCTGTAACCATCACAGAGGACTTGTACAGTTTATTTTCCTCATTCAACTGCAAAACAAAAAAACAATGATTTAGTAAGTCCATGACTGTCTGGTTCCATAATATAAACAAGAACACAATTTCAGAGAGAGAACAATCCTGTCATGTTAAAGAATGAGAATTCAATATCTTACTTGTGCACCCTTCAAGAGGGTCTCTTCTGTAAATCCTCGGATATCTCATTTATTCAATGAAATTGTTTCTTATCCAAAAAAAATAAAGGAACAAGAAAGATATCGATATGAAAAGTAGACAAGGTCAATCATTTCAAGATTTCAGAAACCAAGCAAAATGATAAGTTGAGCAGAGCAAAGAAAAACGACTTCTGGTAGCAAATTCACAGATTAGCTTTCAATCTGATGACTTCAATCATTCTACAAGCAATATCAAAATAAACCATTTAATCTGATATCATCTCCATTATTGCAAACAAACATGTCAAGCATAGTAATAAGCAGTTCTATAGCCTGTGGGGACTCATAGGAGAAAGAAAGTGTCCCCTGAAAAGGGAGGAATTAACAGCCAAAATCATTGACTTTCATTTACACCACATATAATACACACAGAAAGTGCTTGTACCTCAACTTTTCTTTCACTCTGTGGGGATGTTCAATTCACAAGAAACCACTTAAAATGGGATACATTAAAAGATGATCCAAACATAGAATAACACCTACCTCATAGCCAGACACGGTTGTGTTTCAGTAGTCCAAATCTCGAACAAAAGTCTTGTCCACATCCATGTTAACTGTACTATCCATCACTTAAAATGTGAATGGTTTAAGTTGCAACTACAAATTCAAATTTTAGAATTAACACAATTGCACATTGAGAAAACATGCAACAAACTTTGTTAACCACCCCACCATCCAGAAACTATTGAAAATTATTCTAATTCATCCAAACCATGTCAATCAAAATGAAGTATGAAGATAGATTTGGAAGTCCTGAGAGAAAGAATACTTCTAAAATCAAAACTAAAATTTCATAGAGGAATGATGAACTAAGGAACCATCAGAATTACCAATTTTGGCCAAGTCAAGTAGGTGTATCTATTGAGAAGGACAAAAGTTCAAAACCCACAAAAATAATAATAATAATAATAAAAGAAAGAAAGAACCATCCTCGACCAAAATTAATCCTCAATAGCTAAAAGCTGTTCGGTTCACATCATGGTTGCGTCTTCTTTTGAAAACACTCATCATTTGGTTCCTTAATTTCATCTCCATCAGTTTCAAAACCAAAATCGCATTCCCCAAATATTTGAAACAAACAAAAAATAAAGATGAAGACAAGATTTGAGCATAAACATAGAAAAGAAGGGAAGTTTAAAGCATTGTATACTTATCATTTTCTCTTGTATAGTTTATATATTCAAAGTCGTTCTATTGTTGCTCACATGAGCTAGCTCTTAAATTCAAATTCAACTAGGCTCTTTATCAGTGGTTGAGAGAGGGGTAGGAGAAGAATCTTTTACCTTTCTGTTTGTCTTAACCTTCACATAAATCCTTTTTTTTTAACAAGGTTGAAAATTCTTGGTCCACTTCACCATGTATATTGTATACATTGGAATAAACTGTAGACAACTATTCGTATAGGGTTGTATCCTTTTAACTCCATGAGTAGCATGTTCCTTTATGAATAGACACCATTTCAAATTTTAACCAACTTGAGGAATAGACTATCCAAATGGTCATGAATCTATAAATATGTTTTTTCTTCGAATTGGTTTTTAACCTTTCTCATAAACATTTTTCTTCCATAAAACTTTCTTCCTATTATAAATTTGTTGAAGTTTTCTTTGTTCCACAAACTTGGGTTCGTTAGATTTTGTGAACACTGTACAAGGTGTTCCTCTCACAAGAAAGTGTTTGCCAAAACAGTCATACCTTAACCGATTCACTTGGCTAACCAAAACAGTCATACCCAAATCCTTGAAACTCCCAGTATGGCTAATCCCACAATGTTTAACCCATAAATCATTCATACCCAGAAACTGTTTGCCAAAACGCTCAGCCCAAAACAAGTTTGAGTTACCTTTGAAAGCGCCGACAATATCGTCAGGATCGATCTCCGGCAACACCCATTCCTTCTTACTCCAAACGCCGGAACCATAAGGCCACGTAGTTTTCCCCACGCGCGAATCGAAGAGGTTTCGCCAATAGGCGCCGTCATATTTCTTCAATGCCTCCATGTCGTGTTGAATGTCGAGTAACCCACCAGATCGACTTCGGTAAACGATCTCGTCGAGAGAGTAGCACTCAGTGGAGTCGAGGCTAGCGTTAAAAGGGACGTACTTGGCCGAGAAGTTGCTCCGATCTTCTCCGGAGGCTGCACAGTGGCGACGGGCTTCATCTTTGATGTTCTCGTCGGCAGAACGACGGTTCTTGAGAGTGGACAATGGGGGAGAGCCGTCAGTTGGTGGAGAGGGGGAGGAATCAGAGGTAGCTTTAGGGATTCTGAGAATGGGGTTGCGGAATTTTGGGGTGGATTGAAGCTTGGGGTTGCGAGAAGGGAAAGAAATGGTGGGGTTGAAGAGGGAGGAGGTAGCCATTGTTGGGAGTGAAGGTTTTTGGGTGAAGATGGAGGAGGCAGCGGCGGCGGTGATTTGGGGTTTGAAACCCTAAATATATCTTTTATATATGAAACTCCAAAAAAACTTAAAATTATTATGTTTGATATCTATAATGTCGGTTAGAAAAAAAATAGATCTTTAATGTCGGTTTAAAACCGACATTAATCCTTCATCTTTGATGTCGGTTTAAAACCGACATTAAACATCCGCATTTTAAAAAGCGACATTAAAGATCCGTTTTCATTTTTTACAACCGACATTAAAGGTCATATTTCTTCTAGTGCTTTTCTCTAGCCTTTGTTTTTGTCTTTCCTTGCTTCTTGTATCTTATTCTTTTATCATATGAAACAGGAATGATAATGGTGCTACGGAGTTATCCGCCTAGTGAAGATACTCTCTGTTGCATCTACTGAACCCAAAATTCGCGCAAACTTATATTTAAAAAAAAACATCATAAAAACTTATATTTAATGTCGAGCAAACTCATTTAATGTAGGTCAAGCGATTGACATCAAAGAAGCAGTTTATCAATGGTTTTCAATGTCCGTCATTGATCTATAATGTCAATCGAAAACCGATATTAAAGTAATCTATAATGTTGGACGAAAACTGACGTTGAAAAACCTCTGTTAGTACATCCTTTTATTGTGATTGTCCGATCGAAATTATACCCCTCGAAACGTCTGTTTTTTACTGACATTGTAGTCCAGTTGTAGTAAGCTAATGCACTAAAGTATATGATCACTACACCATTAAATCTATTTCATAGCTTTCTAATTTGATAGCAAAAAATGTAAAAGTGCATATCTCAATCGATAAAGGATATATTATCCTCATTCCAGAGATTTCTACCTCACCTACCATTGAATTAAGAAAATAAAAATCGAGATGACCTAAAGAAACAATGACATAAATCGTCGTACGTACACTCTTTTGTTTCATTACTTTCATCTTCCACATAACCTCATACAAATTTCAGAATTAATGCATGGGATGACAGATATCAAAGTTTGGTCAAAAAGTTGGTGCTTTTTTTATGAGAGTTTATTGGGGTTGGTGATCTTTCACACCTAGCTCCACACTCAACTAATTAAGTCTTACTTCTCTCTTCTAAATTTCTCCTGCAGACATGGACTACACTGCACCATCTTCTCTGAACTCACCCAAGAGTGAATTAATGAACCTTTTAAAAAAGTAAAAAGAAATATTTATTTACTTTTTTCAAGAAAACATCGAATAATAATTTGAATATTTCTCCTACTCTCTCACTCAAACATATTTCACCTTATCTGATCTTTTTATCTGTTAGTTTTATGAACAAATTAAGAGTTTCTTTTAAAAGTAATCATTCTATCTCAAGAAAGCATTCCAGCTTGAAAGGCAAAGTGAGTCGAGTTAGGAAAAAGTTTGACTGATGGGGTGTGATGTCTCGAAGAATTTCATAAATCTAAACTTTAAAATTGGCAAATTTTATTAAAATTTTAAACCTTTATTCAAGTTTTTGTTTTAACCCTCATAGGAAAGGTTAGTAACAGGCCGGAAGTATTGCTCTATATGAAACGTACAATTTGCTAAAGAAAAGTATAGAGATAGACTCACCAAAGGAGTACTCGATCCATCATTTCGTTAATGAGAATGCTAGCTTTCAATTTCAGTTCTAAATTTTCTATTCGATCCATCAGCTTTTGGTACAAATAAAAAGCTTTCTGAAAAGAGTACTCTCATTCTAAAGTTGGTAACCTAATAATAGTTTCTTGTTAATTTTATTTCTTATTAGTATCAAGCTTGTTTTTCGCTACATCCAACGTATTGAGCGCAAGAGTTTCGAAATGTTACGGTTCATATCTTTTGTTATTTGGCTCGCCAACTCTCTCTTTCCAGTTGGATTATTTTTCTACGTATAGTTCCTCTCCCTTAAAAGACCAATAAATAGTCTGTGGTATTATATTCCCATCAACAGAGATCAAGTGTCGCGTAGTGGCTTTGACTATATGTAGACTCAAGTGGCTTAAAGCTTTACTCGGGAGTTTTGGGACAAATCATCCTCCTGTCATAAAATTATTTGGTGATCAGAATAAGCCAGAAATATGGGATATTACTCAAGACCCAGTTTTTAAAAAACGTATAAAACATATTGATGTAGATTGTCCTTATGCTTACGATGTTGCTCAAGATGACACCATTGATTCATTATCGTGTTTCTACTTAAAAGAAGGCTTCGAGCAAACAACAGTTTCCTTATCTTCTCCCTCCACTGGATTCATGATACTCATACTAGGAATTAGGAAATATATCTTCGTGGATTTTGATAATATATATTCCATACAAAATGTATTGAGTTTTTTTTAATAATATGTACTAAGTTAATAGTCATGACATGCACTTACGCATCTCAAAGAATTAGGTTGGCATCTCTCTGTTTTTTTAAAGAGATATGATCGGGTAAGTAAGTGCACCCAGACCATCTCTATTAGATGAACACTCATTTAGCACCCTCATCATTCTCATTTCATTAATAATAAGAGTTTAGTACAGAGAAGCAAGGGAAAACACAAAAAAGGGCTAGAGATAAAACCCCAATACAAGTAACCGATCGTCAAAAATTAAACAAAGGCATGAAGATTTAAAGTTAAAGTGCTCAGGCCATAGTTGACAAAAAGGGAGATCTACTGGTTCAGTATTCGGTAAGAGCTTGAATGTCTTCCAAAGCTCGAAAATCAATTTTTCACGGTCTTTGAAAATTCTATTATTTCTTTCCTATCAAATAGACCACAAAAAAGATGATATCATATTGAAAATGACGGTGCCTTTTTAGATGGAGCACCTCTCTTTTAACTCACTCACATCACACCTCTAACACGAAAATTATTATATTTTTTTAGATAGACTTACTCTACATGAAAACCTAAGAAAACACCTTTTATTTTATTTTAAATTTTTTTTCTTTTTTGGTAATTCATTTTGTGTTTTTAAAAATTAATGCAGCTTTTTTCTGTTGGGAATTTATATTTAAGATTTAATTTCATTCTTTTAGAAATTTCATTTTCATTTTGTGGGGGTGCACCTAGTTGTTATGGTACCAATACCAACTGTCCCTCCATTTGGTGAGACTTTAATTAAATTAGAAGATAAGATTCATTATGGAAAATACAAATAATAGCAAACTTTAAATAAAAATAAGAAAGAAAAAAAAAACATGAACAACAACAACAATAATAATAATTGATAATAAAACATTCTTGTGGGTGTAATAAGATTTTATAAATATCCAACAAAAATTAAAACATTAAAAATCAAAATTAAATATAATAGAGTATTTTTTCTTTTTGCGAAATTTCTATATTATTGAATAAATTATAATATATTTTATATATATAAAAAGTTAAAAAAACTAACTAAAAAACTAAATACCAAAAAGAAAAATAATAATAAAAAATACTAATGATTTGTAAACCCTAGTTTTCTTTTTAACATCTTTATAGAAATTAATATGTAATAACGTATATTTCTAAAATATTTATAAGATTTTTTAAACTAATAATCGCTCCATTTTATTCTCTTTCTCTCCTCTACAATGCTTAAATCATTTTCTAAAGAAAAATAATATAAATATATAATTTTGCATAAATAAAATCATAAAAAAAAATTGTGAGTGTGTTTTTTTTTTCTCTAGATGATTATTTTAAACGCATTTCATATAAGAATTTGATTAAAATAACTATGAAATATGTATATTTTACATCAACTTAATAAAAGCTTGACTCGTAACTTGAAAGCCTAAAAATTAATTAGAGGATGGATTAAAGAGGCAAAAAAAGATAACATTTATAGATTGACAATAAACAAATAGAAAATAATGAAGTTGAGGCAATTAAAATAAATATTTATTACATTGAAAAAAAAATTGAACAGACGTTTAACTAGTATAGATCTTCTATCAGCTTCAAAACTAAAAGGTTGGATTCAGTCACCTTATATATTGTAAAAAAAAAAAAAAGATAAATATTCACTCTTCTGGATTCCTAACTAGTTGTTCGTTAGAGTGTGATCGTCTCAACAGGATAGTGTAGAGTAACAAACTCTAAACTCGAGTAAAAGAATCGAACCTCAAATAACCATATCAATGCAGATAGGCTACATTCTCGAGACTTTGGAGAAAAAGAATCAAACAAGAGAGGAATAAGAAAAGTAGAGAGAATGTTTTTAGAGATGAATAGAGAGCTAAAATTTGAGATGTCTCAAATATAGAAAATATAGCAACTATATATATATATATATAGTTGCACGTACTTGAGTTTGTAACTCTCTAACAAAGTGTACGTACCATTAGGGAAAAACACTCTTCCAAGAATAACTCCATATATTAAATGTTGTTATCATTATTATTATTAAAAACTCATGTTAGAAGCATAGGCTAATATTTCACCTTTCTTTATTTCTAAAAATTTAAAATTCCATGTGAAGAAAAATCACTACACAATTCTAATTTATTTAGTGATGTAAATTTAATTTGAAATGTTTTCACTAATACTATGTAAAGTAATTATAATATAGAATTCGTTTTCTTAATATAGAAGGTTTGAAGTATACAACTTTTTTTTTTTTTAATAAAAAGGAAATTATATAATGGATGGCCAAGCTATAACCTCTCAATTGAATTATTCGAAAAATTCTAAAAAGGAAAAAAATATGTAATTAATAAAAAAAACATATTTCCATTTTTAATAAACATCTCAACCCCATAAGCATACTCAGATGACGTTCTATTCTTTTGCATCCACGACTTCTCCATATTATATAAGATGCAGTTTAATCTAAAAAAAAAATCAACAAAACAACGAAATTAAGTAAACTTAAACTGAATCCATATTCCAAAAACTAACAAGTTCTATATAACCCAAACCAAAAGCCTCTATATTATACACAAAACCAATGAATTCTATCCAATGAATTACTATGTATAGTTGAAGCTATCAAAAGACGAAGTCATTGTTCGAGTTGGTACCATAAAGTTAAAGCTGAAGTTTACCGACATAATGCGATTAAGATCATTAAAAATTTCAAGATATAAAAACAAATTTATTGAGAATACTTTTCTTTTTTTAAAAAAAAAAAAAGACCACTGAAGTGCATGTGAGTGGATTTACCACCTTAAAGATAATTCATAATAAATAAATATACATCATCCTCTATGCCTTTTTCTTGGTTACAGCGGAAGACTTTAAAATGTTTTGAAAAAGGAAATTTGAGACTTTTCTTTTTCAATGTTTTGTTGGAGGAAGAAGAAACAATTTCAAATATATCATAAAATTAAGAATTAAAATTTTGAGATTTAAAAGTGGTTTTTCTTTTAATGAGATGTAATGGTTGCATGGGTATAATACTGTACTTTAAACAGAAAATACATCACCAAAATATGCTAACAAATACCCAACACCAATAATTTAAAATATAATGTTGGTGTATAAGTAGTATATCGCATTAACTCAACAACATCGTATCACTACATTTGAAAAGAAGAATTTATATCACTACTAATAGTTCTTAAATATGCATTTTTTTTCTCTCAAAGTACATACTGCTACAACAACAGCCCACTGAAAATCTAATTTCAAGCGTCGCATTGATGTATGAATAATTCATCCAATTCACTCAAAATGATTGTTAATATGATCAATTAAACCATTATAAGCTGTAAGCTGTAATATAATATAGTAGATATATGCATGTTGAAACACTAATTAAATTAAATTTATCTCAAATCGTCAAAAAGCAGAAGTTGATGATGAAAACAAATTTAATATAACATATAACATTTTCTCTCACGACTTGAAATGTAAAGAAAAGCCCAGAAATCAATATGAAAAGGTAGGGAAACAACTATACAACTATAATTACTATGCTATGCCTTTCCCTCCTCAACTCCCTTTCCCATCACTTCATCCTTTACTTAAATTTATAAACTTCTAAACTTTTAAATTCAAAAACTTAAATTCACCCACAAAATTCGTAACCTCTTGTGTGATACCCTATTAAATAAAAGATTCAAATTTATGTAGCCAACGTGTTTGATACCATAAAAAAAATAAATATTAGATATCAAGAATCAACAAGAATCAACCTGAACTTGGAGTCTTTGTCCTTCCTATTCCTTTCCAAATGCTTTCTAATCGAGACAGCCTTCTTAATCAAATGGTAAAGATCCTCAGGAATCTCCGGAGCAAGCCCTTTTGATAGTAATAAAAAAACACACATTCAATTACCACAACAGCTAAAACCTAAAACTAATACATTAACATATACTCAATCATCCATATCTATCCTGGTAATAGCTAAAATCTAAAACTAATACATTAAAATTTCGAATTGATGAACAAGAAGAACAAGTACAATACCATGAGCTTTAAGAATGCGCAAGATCTTATTGTCAGTAACACTCTTAACCTCAGCAGTACCGTGAGAATCACGAAGAATGACACCGATGCAAACTATATCCTCACCTAAATCATCCAAGCGGAAAGGTGAGATGGAAACAAGAGAAGATTAGAAAACAGTTGCATATGGTCTAGAAAATTAGAAAAAAGTTGCATATGGTCTAGAAAATTAGAATATATCCTCACCTAAACCATAAAAAAATTAGAAAATTAGAAAACAAGATCAATTACACTGATTTTTGAAGATCACCTCCACTATTACACAGCTGCATATGGTCTCTCAAATCTAAAAGTCTCTACATTCCTACTTTATTGCCGATATTATAAGAACTTCTTGCAACTACAGCAATGATATAGCTTTATTTTCTCCATTCATTTTCCTGCCCAAGTTAAGCTAATTCTAAAGAGAATAGTTTTTTGATTCCTTTCTTTGAACCCAGTAGAAAGTAAGAACTTCCAGTTTGACCAACATTTTAACATAGCACAACATCTCTAATCTGGTTGCCTACCTGTCACTACACCTCATCTACCAAATACAAGAAGCTTATACTAAACGCAACTCCAGCCATTTCATCCTTATTTACAGCATTATTGTAATTAATTTATGCTTTTCAAGATTCGTCGACGCCAATAAAGCCCGCAACACAAATCTTCCAATGCCTTGACAACTTTCCCTTGTCTAAGAATCCATAATCTAAATCGAAATCAAAAAACATGCTAAAAACCCCAAATGAAAGAAGATGGAAATTTTACCGTGAGAGGATGTATTTTGTGAACGCGGACGAATTTGATTCCAAGAGTGGGCGAACCTGGTTGCTGGTTGATGTGAACGCAGACTAGCGGATGAGTTTCAAAAAACCTGGTTGCTGTGAACGCGGTTGCTGTGAACACGATTGCTGTGAACGGGGACGACCGGACGAGTTTCTTTAGAAGGAGAGAAATGCGGCCGAATTTGATTCCAAGGGTGGGTGAACAGAACAACAATCGATCGAAATGGTGGCGGCGATAGAAATGGTGGCGGCGATAGAAATGGCGGCGTCGATTAAAATTGTGGCGTCGATCGGAGAAGAAATGAAGGAGATTTGGAGAAGAAATGAAGGAAGTTCAGAGAAGACGAGGGTCGAATAGATTTGGAATCTAATAGGTCGAAAAGGTAAAGTAAGAGAGAGAATTCACGAAAAAAATTATTAAAAAAAAATTAAATGGACCTTTAATGTCGGTGGAAAACCGACATTAAAGTGTCTATTTTTTCACAAAATAAAAATATTAAAATTAAAATTTAAATGGACCTTTAATGTCGGTTCTCAAAATGGCGGACCTTTAATGTCGTTTTAAAACCGACATTAAAGCTTAGTCTTTAATGTCGGTGGAAAACCGACATTAAAGATCCGCCTTTTCAAAACCGACATTAATGTTCTTTTTTCATTTTTCCCAAGCGACATTAAAGCCTATATTTATTCTAGTGTTAAGTTAAGCTCTTGTTACAAATTTGGTTGGCTTATTTTATTAAAGGCAAAATTGGACCATCAATTCCTTAATAAGGTTATTAACAAATCAAATCTGTATGTTTAATATTTATTGATAATTATAAGAGGATATATTTTCAGAAGTTGGTTAATATTTATTAATAAATAATAAGAAGTTGGCTTTGGTTGCTTTTTTGGTCTTGACCTAAAATACAACTTGTGAGCTTTAGTTATAAACACAGTTGGTTTAATATTTATTAAAAAATAATAAGAAGTGGGTCGAGTGGTATATTTATTTATGTGGAAGACATAAGTGGGGATGGATGTCGAACTGATTCTGCATTGAGAAAGTCTTTTACGAACTAATAAGTTTGTGTGGTTGTAGTGTTAAACACCCTTGTTACTGGTATATCGAGTGATCACTTGGTTGAGAAAATTTGTGCAAGTTATTAGGAGAGTTTAATATTGAAGGTTATTTTGAGGAGTCTCTCACAGGGGGAGCCTAGACAATGAGACACAAGGTTGAAACATGCAGCCTAGATCGAATCCCTTGTTCACACATATATCAAGTGATTTAGAGGGAGCTTAAACGTTTATCTTGTAGAATTAAAGTCGTGCTTTTCAAGATAGAGTTGATTATTGATAAGTTATATGTTTGTGATTCTCTTAAATCTTAATAAATGATCTTTTCAATTAGGATAAAGGTCCCCAAATGTAGGTGTGATTATATTGAACTAGGTTACCAATGCATACATGTCGTTGGTGTTCTATTCCGTCTTTTCTTATTGTTATTTATGTAGTTACTTCAGTTATTAGCTTATATAAGTCATTAAGTTAATTATGACTTCTTTTTCAAGATCCCACTAATCTTTGATCCATCTAATTTAAATCCTAAAGTTCAATATTCAAATTATCTAATTAATTTAAATGTCATATTTTCTCTCTTTCTTAATGTCGTTAAATATACCGAATATATTTAACAATTTACTCTAGAAAATTAAATCAAACAATTTAAATTCTTTCATCACACTATTCTAAGGAAAACTTTGATATGAGAAAATAGGGGTTCTAATGAACCTACAATATTTCATGATCTTCAACAATCCTGACTAAACTCTTTAAACTAGTTAACCAACATCCGTTACCTACCATGACTGTCCACTATATAGCTCGTAGTCAAAATAATCACCAACACTTATTGAAAATTATAATAATAATGCTGTCTACAAGTTTTAGGACATAAAACCCAACAAAGTTAATTAGCACTTAAGGGAACAAACAAGCTCTCTACTAATTCTAGAAGCGGGACAAGAGTGAATTCCTTCTTACACCTTATGTCATCAGCTATCTACCCCGTCTTATCCCTAAAATGGGAGGCCTATTGAGTTTAGTGCTAATTAGCTGCTTTCACCCACGTAGATCTAAGGATAATCCCGTAATAAAATAAGAATTCATAGTTAGCTCAATATTAAGATCAAGTTACCTAAGCCATCAAATTTGAAATAGTTAGTTTTAAAGAGTAAACGGTGTATGGTGTTATAAAGTAAAAGTGACTATTTTATGGTCCAATTTTATACAAACTCTTTGCATAGAATGTCCCCAATTACATGTCTCTATATAAGCGATTTAGAATCACATCGTTTGTTTTAAAGACAAAATGGGTCACATCCATAGTGAACGTCCCCAGAATAAGGTTCTAGCCTATTCATATACTATAGATCTTTTAGCCTATTAACTCAAACTTGATATCCACTTTATGTCATTACATAAAGTTCAAGTACTCATATAATAGTCATGGACCCGTCTATTGGATTCGAGGTTATAAAGTAAATCATTAATTCAGCCACTTCATTGAATAATATCTCAACATAACATCTAATTTATCGAATAATAGAATATATTTATCATTTACAAACCACAAATTTTAGGACATAAAACCCAACACATGAGTGCGAATGTGAGTGTGTGCAAGTTCAAGCCCCAACTTTTTTTCATTATCAATTAGTATTTTTCCTATGAATTTTGAAACTTATATTATATTTTTAATAGAAAAATTGTATAAGATGACAAAAAAATTTAGAAAAAAAAAACAGCTCATGGCACGTTTTTTTGCTTATTGCAAATATGACAAATAGGATGACTATGAGACAGTTATTGGAGAGCTATCAAAGGGTTATCTACATTTAAATTTGCTATTTTTGCAATTCATAAAATGTAGTGACATGGACTCTATTTTCATATAAATTTTTTTTGCTATTTTTGCAAAAAAATTCTTTTTTTAATATTATAATCTATAATAGAAAAGTTATATTACAATTTAAAAAAAAAAAGTTTCAAATGTTATATTTTCTTTGCCTGAATTTTATCATTCATATTTAATTAATTTTTACAAACATTAAACTTTGAGAGAAATTTAAAATTTATTGCAAATAGGGTGGCTAAAATTTAACATTTTGAAAGAATAAAAACTAAATTTGACTAAACGATAAAAGACAAATACCAAAATAATATCTTAACGTTTCTGTTATCTCATTCAAAGAAACATATACCAAATAAAAGAAAAGTGTTAGGTATATATCTAATGTTTTGAAAGATACAATTAAACTATATATATAGTTAGTTGTAAAACAAATGGGTAATTATAATAGGTAGCAATTTTTAGAATAATTATTAAGTATATAGCAATATTTTAAAAAAATTGCAAATATAGCAAAATCTATCAGTGATAGGCTTCTATCGTTGATAAATTCTTATGGTTTATCAGTGATAGACCAACATTTACTACATAGTCTATCAATGATAGACTCCTATCATTGATAGATTTTGACAGATTTTGCTATATTTGCAATTTTTTTAAAATGTTGTTATATACTTAATTATTTTGAATATAATTGTTACATTTGCAACTATCCCAAAACAAATACTTAATAAAAAATTCAAACACTCAACTTAAAAGGAGAGATACTAAAATGATAATTTAAAATTTAAAGGAAAAGTTTGGAAGTTTATATGAATGGATCAACCATAAATAAACCTAAAATGGTGTGTGTGGACTCGATTATTCACTCTAACATGTTTGAGTTTTAATGACACGAGGAAAGCAACATCAAAATGGGGAGAGAGAAAACTGTCATTAAAACAACAGCAAAAAGAACTGACATTTCATTTTTGGTGAGAAAAATTACAAAAGAAAATTTGAATTCTCTAAAATTTATCACCCTTTTTAATTGTAACCAAATTATATATGTGATTAACATTCACTAAGTAGAAGCTAATTCATATGTATTTTTCTATTTGAAAAAAGATAAAAAATCAATTTTTAATAGAAAAAGTATGAATTCGTTTCAAATCATTTCAATTCTTTAATTTTTATAAAAGGACAAGAATTATAATAATACAAAATGTTCAACTAAACATTTGAAACAAACTACTTTTTGTAATTACTTGATGATGTAGGAGTAGTAGTTGTCCAAATTGCTAGGTCCTGAATTATTGGTAGTAATTTAAACTGTAGTAAATGTTGAATAAGATTATAAATTGAAACACCAACAACCTCACTATCCTCTATAAGGTATATAGATTAAATTTCTGGTTGTGATCAATTTCACTTTGAGAGATAAAAGTAGTATTAAAATTCGATAAAAGTTTAAAATTAGATAATCAAGTTAGAGTTTTATTAATTATGACAGACAAAGTTGACAAACAAAACATGAAAAAAATAATAATAAGAAATTGTTAAGTATATTTTTTAGCAGAAACCAAAATATCTGTAATAAATATGCTTAATTTTTATAAAAACAAATGATTATTAAAGGGGGCCTAGAATTTTGGAAGGTAGATATGGGAAGTGTTTGAAAAAAGGATACAATTAAATTAGTAGATATACCAATGGATCCCCTTTCTTCTGTTTTCTTTGTCTCTTTTTCCCCTCTCTGTGATTTCAAGCCATTACTTTTATGATTAAGAGAATCAGAAGGGTTTTGGTGTGTATTATTTAGAATTTGGGGGAAGATAAAAGAATTAAGGAATGGATGAAATTAAAGAAAACTTCCACTTTGTTGTGTTTCATTGTAAAAATGAACATTAATTCTTCTATAAAATAGCACACAAAAAGGTAGGAAGCAAATTAAAACTGAGTATAGAATTGCAACTTATTGAAATGGATGTGCTCATCGCCTCATATTACGATGTTTCCACTTCCAAAACTCCTTCCAGAGACCCTCATCATCTTCCTCTTCCTCCATATCCATTTCCACTCTCAATTATTTCTTGAGAGAATGGAGAAGGGAAAATATATACACTGATAACCAAATAGAAAAAATAAAAGGGAAGAATGGAGAAGGAGCTAGGAAGAGAAGGTGATAATATTTTTTTCGTTTTTAGTGTGGAAAGAGTATATTTGAAATAATCTAAAATATAAAATATAATATAGGTTTTATAAAAAAAAAAAAAAAAAAAAAAAAAAAAAAAAAATTTACCCTTCTAAATTTTATCTCAATTTTTCTTTAGTCAAATAAAGTAATTAACCCTCAGATCATTTAGAATTGTTTTCAAAATTTTAGAAACTAAAATTTATATTTTAAAAATTACAGATGAATAGATATTAAACTTAAACTTTATAGATAGAAGCATTTCTTCTTCACTGTAATATTTATTATTACTTGAGATTATAGATGGAAACATAACTAGGAATCTTAGTGATGATAGAGTGATATTAAAATATCCATATGTTTCTCTTTCTTTTTTTGAAGCTAATTAAGGTGATAGCAAAGGTGGTGGTTGCTTGTCTCCTCCCCCACCCAAATTGACACCACAATTAATTCTCTTCTCTTTTCTTTATACAACACATATTTGCATTGTTATGACTCTCGTTTTTCCACCCATCAAAAAATATTTGGCTGCTTCTCTTCAATAATTTTGTCATATCTTGTTGGATAATTATTTAGTTTTCAGTGTTTTTTCTAATTTGAGTTTATAATAAACCTTCGTTCCATCTTTAAATTAATCTTTCTATCATATAATCCATTATTCTTGAAAGAAACAACTGCATGTCCATGTCCAACGACGACTCAATCAATATAGGATTTTGATACGGAAAACATATGGTCTTTGATGTGTTGTTTGGACTTGTAGTTCCTCAAAGTTGTTTCTACTATATTTATGTCTTCTTGTGGGTTGCTCTCTATTCCCTCTAAAACCTTGTGTGTATTGCTTATCATATCCCTCTATTATTTATTGATATATATATCAATTAATGGAAAGTAAGACATAAGGAGTTTGCTATAAATGTGTGGGTTTGGTTAAGATATTGGTTTGGATCTATCAAACAACCAACCATACTTTTTTAAAAAGGAAAAAGAGTTAGGTAATGTTTATCAAACCATTATTCTTTTTTTCTTTTTATTATCTCTTCTTTTTCTAAAATTCTAATTCATTTTAAATATTTTTTTAAACGGAAAGAAACTTGATTGATATAGATGGGTAGCTCTTTTTATAATATAGTTTAGTTTTTTAACAAAGTTGTTATGATCGAATGATGTTATCGTTTTCTTTTTTCTTTCCTTTATTTACTTTTTTTTTTTTTGAATGATTGTAGCGGGTGACAATTTGAGTTTAACGATTTGTAAACTTGTCACACTTTTTTTTTCATTTTACGGTTATAGCAAAAAATGTAGTATCAACTCAAGTGATACACTTGATACATTCGATATACACTTTGATACCGAATACTACCTGATACATCTAAAAACCCGATACACATATTTATGTATGTAAATGTTGAAAATGACAAAATACTAAAGAATAAGTAAATATGTCTATTTGACATTTTTGTAAATAAGTTATCAAACCTCAAGGTAAAACAAATGCAAAACACATTCTTAGGAAGCATTTAGGGGCAAGGAGTGAACTATTATAGTTAAATTGTTTTGTTTTGTATTTAAAGTGTAGATTTTTTTATTTTGGTTATAGTAGCATGTGTTTGTGGTTTATATTTTATGATAATAAATATATATTTTTCCTTTCCTAATTCTCTAACAAAAATTCAAAAGCTTTTTATCATAAATACAAGTATTTGGTATTTCAAGTGTGTATCAAGTATGTATATATATCATTAAATATGTACCAAGTGTATGTTACGTATATCAAGTGTGTATCGAGTGTATATCAAGTACTATATATCCACCATATATCCATTGTGTACCAAGTGTAAATCATGTGTATCAAAATGAGTAGGATATCAAGTGCATATTAGTAGTGTATCAAAATGTAGAATGTGTATCAAATATATCTTATGTATCTGATGTATCATGTAGATATAGCAAAATCTATCAATCATAAACTTTATCATTAATAGATTTTTATTACTATTAATGAAGTTCATCATTGATAGACTTCTATTAACATCAATGAAGTTTATCATTGATAGACTTCTACTAGCAATATGGTTTATCCGTAAGGGTTTGATCTAAAATTTCTATATTTATAAAAAAATTTATAACGTCTTATATCTTCAAGCTTTGATCATTATATTTTGCAACTGCTCCCGCTAAAAAACATGATTATTTTTTTCAACCTAAATTTTTACTTCCTTTGTAATTCACTTTGCACTTAATAGTAATATTTTGAATCTTAAAAAATATATTTACATCATACGTACTCACACAAAGTTAGCAGAGGAAAAATAGAGGTTTTTATCGATCAAAAGTACTTAGTGATACACTATTGAGGTTATATAGGTAGAGCAAACAAAAATAAACAAAAGGAAAAGACTAACCTACCCTTATTAGATAAAGACTAATCTACCCTTGGGATAAATAATAATAATAAAATATGTTAACATTCACTGCAAAACATGATGCTACAACGATAAGCATTAAGAGTTTGTCAGTCAAGAAAACAAATTTGTTGTGAAATGGAGTGTGCCTTAGTAAACATATCAACCATTTGCAAAGAAGGGGAAACAAACAACAAGGAAATATAATGTTGCCAAGTTGAAGATGATGACAAATGACATGAAAATCAATCTAAACATGCTTAGTTTGCTCATGAAAACTTAATTACATGTTATCTAAATAGTACTCTGGCTATCACAATACAATGGAATAGGATGACTAAAATATACATCCATATCTAGAAGCAACCAACGTGTTAAGATTTTGTCAAAAAGATTTAATGAGATTATCTTATTTTAATGAGTTATTTAATTCCAAAAAGCTTTTATTTTAGGAATTTTGTATCAATGTCTTTTTTAGGTTAATCTTGAGAACAAATATATATATACTACGGAACTTGTAGGTTTCAGTACGACTGATGAAAAAAAGGATTCGGTATTGCTAGTCGAAACTATCATTGCAGTAGCAAGCGGAAGAAGGTAGTGCAATTATCTATCTATGGTCGCAACGAGTTGATCTGTGATGAACTAAATGATGAGTAATATGAAAGAATAAGTAATGATCAAGAGATCGTCTTCAATTCAGAGAGAGTATGGAGACATCTTCAAGTAGATTCACTCATATGTTCAAGGGGAGCCTGAACTCTTAAGTCATTAAGGGCTTTAATATAGTCATATGCTTGAGTCGAATATCACTTACTGTATTGATGTATATTGACTATGTGAATCTAAATAATATTACTCATCTCAGTTATGCACAACTCCACAAACGTAGGTTCTATTTACCGAACTGGGTTACCAAAGTTTTCTATATTATTTACTTCTATTGTCCCTTTAGCTAATACATCAATCAATTACTTAAAAATTAACTAGAGGATATATTGACTATCTCATAACTTTTTCACAATATAAACAAACAATTTATTTGACATGTAGTTGAGACCATGATACGATACTTTGCTTCTATAGAAAATCAAGAAATAACTTTGTTTCTTACTTTTCCATAAAATAAGAGAATCATCCAGAAAATATAAAATCCAATGGTCGACTTGCAATCCGTAGGATCACTTGTACAATTAGTATAGGAGAAAGCACACCATTTTAGAGATGATGTACAAGCAAACAAGAGACTTTAAAGTCTAGGATCACTTTTCAAATTTGGATTCTAGGATCACTAGTCAAATTTGAATATGAGTGCCTTGAATATACCTGAGTATACAAAGGACAACAACCCAAAGTGGGGTAGGAGCATTGACAAATTGGCTAATCACGTGAACTATATATGCAATATCAGGACAAGATCAGTCACAATAAGATAATCAAACTCTCCAACAATAGTATGATACAAGCTGGAATCTGACAAAGGAAAGCCCATTTGATAGAGAGTATCGAGCATTGGTCTCAAGAGGAGTATCCACAGTTCTATTGTCAATGAGACGAGCATGATCAAACAATTAGCTATATATACTTTATAACTAAGATAGGAGATAACCTTTTGAGAGAACATGCAACCTCAATACCCAAACAATAGCGTAGTACTCCCAAGTATTTCATTGCAAAACAACGAGATAACTCTGATTTTAAAGATTCTATTCCAACACATTCACCACCGGTAATAATCAAGTTATCAACATACAAGAACACAGTAAAATTTAGCTTATGCATCTATACGCTTGACAAATAATTGTAGAATCATGAAGACTAGGAATAAAACCAATCGATGTGATTAATGTGAAGAGCTTTTCAAACCAACCACGAGTTAGTGCTTGTTTCAGACCATAAAGTGCTTTACAAAGCCTACACACTTCACCGGATTGGTGGTTAATACAAGGAGGATAAGGAGTCATACTAGCCTTCTTCGTGAAGATCACAATTTATAAAAACATTTTGAGAGACATCCATTTGAGTTATTTTCCATCGACTAAAAGAAGTCACAACAATAAATTAAACGTGGATATAAATATCTCTTCGAATTTTATTTATATATATAAACACACACTCATGTAAAAGTGTTACAAACTTTGAATCTCCATCACCAAACTATTGAACAAAAAAAAAAGGTATATATTCTAATAGAGTATAATAATTTCAGTAGCATACAAATAATCATGAGAATTAGATAGGGAACTACAACCCTCAACTTTTTTTGGTCTTGTTGGAAAGTGTTACCATTTTTTATTATACTGAAAGAACTAAAAAGATGAATTATATTTTCTTAAAAAGAAATACATTATAACATTATAACCTTAATTAGCCATCTCTACCTCTTCCTACTATTATTCTGTTATTGTTATTGTTGCTGTTATTATTATTATTATATCGTTGTGTCTATATTTTAGGGTTTTGTAATGTGGTTTGGTCTGTTGGTGTCTTCTTCTGTTCATTTTTAATTTAAAGAACTATATATGTATATATATATATATTAAAAGAAAAGCAGTAAAGTAGGTGAATTAATTAATAGGATAAAATTGATTTTCAGTAATAATTAATGACACGAATTTCAAATAGAATTTATGATAGATTTAATGTCACTTGTCCAACTCACCATGTTATTTTGCATCAATTTTACGGTAGTGTAAATGCAAATACCAAATATCCTTGGGAGGCAGAGGCACACACTACAAGTAGCAAATTTATTCTTAGAATAAAAATTATTACTACAATTTATTTACATATTAAATGAACTCTAAATTGTTGAAGAAAATTAATTACATACTGAAATATCTTTGTAGAAATGGAATCTCATCCATTCGTTTATATTTAAATTTTTGGATTTTAAATAAAAAGTTAGTTGTAAGATTTTAATCTTACTTAAAAAAAAAATGAGGCTAAAGAAATCATGGGAACATAGTTTTCGAAATTTAGAAACAAAAATAAAATAGTTATCATGCCATCTTTATAGATCATTATATGTGGGTGGGTGAATGCAATTAATTTTTTTATACTTTACTAACCCTTCCCTTTAATTGTGAACTTGAATGTAAGGATTTGAACACAAAACATCCTAAACCATGCATTACTTTGATGTAATTTTATATCGCTAATTGACCTAAAAACTTAAGTTGATGGGTGAAGGTGAATTTAATTGTATACGACTTAACACTTCTCTCGCTTATATGAGCTCAATATATGTAGAAGGCTCAACAAGTACAAGTGTAAACAAATATTAAATGAAAAGGAAATAATATATATTACAAGCGTTTGATGAATATAGGATCTCCCTAGACTACATGTTGTAATACCTATCTTAAATCACCAATCAACCCAAAAGTTTAATTTGATGGGTGAAGGTAGATTTAACTATATATCATCTAAAACTTCCCCTTAAGCTTATTAAGCAGGTTGCTTCAAAATGTCTTGGGTTCAAGCTCCTACAACGTTATTTCTTCTCCCCAAATAATATAAATTTTCACTTGCTTTGGTTATTCTTCATATTTCAAGTTCGCAAGTGAAGGAGGATATTAAATATAGTATTAAATCTGTTCTTGCTCATCTACTTAAGTTTTTTTTGGTCAATTAGTAATTTAAGAATTAATGAAATAGTTAATAGTAATTTTAAGTTTTAAGAGTTTATGCATATTCATAATTATTGAAATACATAAATTGTAAGTGAAGTCATGATCATGTCACCTATGTTTTGTTTTGTTTTTGTTTTTTCTTTTCTTTTTTGTTAACTATATACTTAACATTTATAAAGTGGTTTGATATCTGTCATATCCCATATATAATTTAAATGTTGTGCCTAGAAAAAGTAAAGGGATCTTTGTTCAAAAATGAAAAAAAAAAAAAAAAACCCTAAAATTGTGAACACAAGATCCCTAAAATATAAGTGAATATGTACTTTTTTGGACAACTACTAAAACAATTGGTTTCTTTATCTTACATGTGATGGTTTCTTATAAGTGTTTGAATAGGTATGTTTCTAACTATAAAAGAAAAAAAAATTGTTTTCAAGTATTATTTAAAAAATCAAACAAAAAATATGCATACTTAATTTTCTTTTTTTTCTTTGGGATATTTTCATTTTTAAACCATTAAAACATCACTTAAAATAGGTGCTTCAAAAATAATAAAATATTAAAACCATTACTTTGGTAAAGAAAAAATTACCATCAAATGTTAAAATGATAATTGTTATTTTCTACATCAAAACGGACAAAATTTGTAGTATGAATGTATCAATTTCTACTTTCATTCATAAACTAACATGTCAATAAATAAATGATACATTAATTTATTGTGTGAATAATCTACTCTGCCTTGTTCTTAAATGATATAATTAAGATGACAAGTAATAATGATGGTTGGATAACATATTTTGCTTTACTATTTCTTCAAATTTTCCCCTATATATCAATACTAATTGTATTTTTTAGATTAAAATACAACTTTCGTTTTCATATTTGTAGGTTTTGTTCAATTTATTAGTCCCTATACTTTGCTTGTTCAATTTTAGTTTGTGTGTACTTTCTATAAATACTAAATTTAGTTACTTAAATTTAATTTTATCGATATTTATATAACAATATTTTCATGCAAGAATATAAAATATGTGGATGTAATTTCAAAATTTACTGATAACGTTCTTTTTTAAAAACAATATAAATTAGTATTGAGATTAAATTTAAGATTTATTAAAAACACAAACTATAATTAAACAAACTTCAAAAACAATTTCTTAGGATTAACTTACAAAACAAAAGCAAAAATTTTAACTTATAAAATTTAATGTCTTAAAGTTTGAGTAAACATATCGTTGTTATTGTTCTTATTATTATTATCATTATTAGGAGTATTTTTAAAATAGAACAAAAATTCAGTGTCATAAACAATGACAGAAGTGAATCAATATTTATCTGATGGATCTAAATAAAAATTATTTTATAGATATTTTAATTAGTTTGGTAATTTACAATAATTGTTATTGTTATTATAATAGTAGGGAAAGAGAGATATCACTTTATTAAATTTAGAGAAGAAATAAAGAAATGGAGGGAGAGAGAGGCTGAAAACGAAGAAGAAAAGAATAAATGATTGAAATATGACCCTTGACCACCATGCAATATTAGTTCAACATATTAAATAAACTATCACTTACCAAACATCTTGAATCATCAGATCGTCATCATCCTCATGAACAACGTAGAAGTGATATAAATATATATATAGTGTTTCTGAAGAATAATTTAAACTCACAAATCCCAAATGAAGAACGTAAGAGATGGACTGAAAAAGTAATGGTTGTTTTTCTTTCGTTTTCACGCCACCTTTTTAGGAGCCGTCATCTTTCCATTTGCGCCATAGTTCTTAGCATGAAAATCCGAGAACAAAGCCAGAAGCGACGAGTAAAATACGACATTAAAGCACCATCCCCAAACACCAGCACATCCCGTCCCTTTATGTGTGACATGAAAATATAGCATCAAAGCCAACACCACGAAGCTAAACTGAAACTGCACAATCTGACACTCTGTCACAAGCCTCTTCCATCTTGGCCTAATCCCAAGTGCACACGACAAGTAATATGTGTACATCAACACATGAACCGACGAGTTTGTTACTAATACCAACGGAAACAACGACTGCGACGAATGAAGCCATAAGTAACACATAATCACAACCGTTGCGTGGTGGTACACATGGAGGAATGTCAGCCGTTTGGTCGACCCACTCAAGATGATCAAGAAGGTATCGATGAATTCCACGATCTTGGAAAGGTAGAAGATGTAGGCCCAGAAGAAGAGAGGGCCACGTGGAGGGGTTTTTAGGGGAAGACAAAGAATGTAATGAAGGTGAGGTGCGTGGGAGAAAGTGGAGAGTGTGCATCCCAGGGCCATTGTGAAGGAGAGAGCAAGGAGGATAAGGTTATGAACGACTGAGATTCGTTTGAGAATGGTGGGAGGGAGGGGAGGAAGAGAGAGGTTGGAGAGGAGGAAGGTGAGGGAGAGGTAAGAGATGACAGTGACAGTGAGGAAAAGTGGAGAAGAACCCAAGGTTTCACCTTGAGACCATGAGAAATTGAGGATTTTTGGGTGGTTTACAAGCCAGTAATAGAGACTATCAGTGATTGTTAGACTCATTTTTCAACCACGCGCCGCCGTGAGAAGTGGTAGGTAGTAGTATAATACTTGGTGGTAGTGGTGAAAGAAATGAGAAAGAAGGAAGGGGTTTAAATTAGAAGAGAAAGAGAAGTGAATGAATGTGTGTGTGTATTCTAAATGTTTTTGGGACTGCTCCTATTTCGTAGCTGGAAAGATGTCAGCGTTTTGTATTGGGCAGCACAATATTTATAAGGCCATATGTAGAAGAAAACACAAGGCCTTCAACCTTTCACTACTACAAATGGAGTACCCTTTTCTCTTGAAATTAGTGAAAAGAGATGGGCACTTTGATAATGGCTATAATTAAGAGAGAGATAGAGATAAAAGGGCTACTGTCATTGTAGAATGGGGAAACTCACTACTTACTTTCTTCTCATCTAACTTTTTAATTATATCCATTTAATGTTCTTTCTCAAAATGACAATTTTTTTTGTCACTTAAATCATTCATTGGGATGTGGTTCATAGGGGATGGAAGTGTCACTTTAAGATTTGTTGAACTCAATGATTTATAAGTGAAAATGGGAATAGTTATGGTTATTTGGGTAAGAATGATACTCGTGTTGTTACTAGAGATGGAAGTGTCGTTTAATTTGAGATGGTTTGGAATGAATGTTTACCACATATATGATTGTCTTATTAGCAGCAAGCAGAAGTTTTCATGACATACTTTAATTACAACTCAGAAAAGCAAGTATGTATTTCTCTAATAAATTAAAGCACCTAATCATGATTGTATTGTGGAATAATATGTTACCAAGTCACCAACTACCCTTTGTTATGGATGGCGGAACCAAAATTCTAGGTACTTAGGAAACAAATTCGTATTAAATTAAAGGAATTTGATATTTTATAAATTGGACGAAAACTTAAAATATGGATTTTAGTTATTTTTTATTCATATTTGTCTTAAGGAAACCATTGATAGAGAGAGAGACTCCAGGTAGCACAAATTTTTAAGGTCACTATGCTTGATTGTATACCCAGCTTCATCAACCATGTCCATTATGAATATATGAACCATCAACCGATACTCCCTAACTTAGAAGGTAGGCTAATGTTATGTAAAATGGAGGAACTAAAGCATATATATATGATTAGTATAGAAGAAATATCAAGAAACATCAGAGAATACACAAAATAATTAAGATTTCCCTCCTTATTCAATTTTCGGAGACCCCTTATCCACATCAACCACAACTTTCATTGCCTTTAAAAAGAGTCTCCCTCACATAATAGATAACTCAGAAAGAGGGGAAGAGGCATTAACATCAATCACATAAAATTCAGTAGGAAAAAGGTCATTCATCACTACCAAAACATTTCTAACCAAACCAAGAGGTCTAACTAAGCAGAGATCAACTAATTGCACTAACGTATCAACAGATTGGCATGATATTAGATTGAAATTCATAATAAACAAAAGCAGACATGATGTTTATAACAGACCCTAAGTCTAGCTTAACATGCTCAAATTTTCTAAATCCTAAGACTAAGGAATAGAAAAAGTAGTTAGGTCATCATGCTTCATAGGAAGATTACCTAGAATAATTGCTTCTTTCCTATCTTATCCTTTTGTTCTATACCTTTTTTTTTCCTTATACAACACCTTTTCCCGCACTTTCTTTTCAGAGGACTAGGTAGACTTCACCTCTTCTTTTTATGTAACTTTCTGAGCAACAACTAACCTGCTAGGGAAAGGAGCAATAGGAACATAGAATCTAAACTCAAAGGAGGATCAAACCATATCTAGTGTATTTTGAGCGAAGCTAAAAGTAGTCTCACATGAGCATCAAACTCCTCAACATGTGCAAAGATAGGTGAAATATGACTCTCAACAAAGCATATGGTGGAGATGGCATTGACATTCCTCACATTGAACATCTGTTGGGAAGGAAGCTTCCTATACCAGGTGTTGAGTGGTCTGACAGTGTTGGCCAACTAGGACATCTAAGTAGCCAAGCTTTGTATGTGGAATATGGTCGTTAGGTGCAAGCAATGTTCTTTAAAGTACGTTCTAGATCAAGGATCAGCCATGTTCTCAACTTTCTACTCCAGCTGCTTTTATGAAACCTATGTTTTAGAATATAAGGGTTATGAGGAAGGAGACTATGAATGTTAAGTATAAGCTTAGGCATTTTGGAAGAAAGTCTGCATTCTAACTAGGTGATTCGAGGAAAGAGTTTTATTTTGAGCTAGGTGTGGAAGAAAGGAAAATTTAAGAGGACTTACTAGTCTGGATTTAGTCAGTAGGTTACGTGTAGGGTTAAAGTTAAGCATGATAAAAGGAAATATTAAACCTACATATGTAAGCTACAAAGAAGGAGCTGACAAGCTAAGATGAGTTTAAGGACGACTAATCTGGTTTAGGATTAAAATAAATAGCTTATGAGCTTAAGACGAAAGTTATCAAGGAATTCAACGAAAGTTCTAAGCGAAAACACTGTCAACAAAAAGTCCAGGCGAGAAGAGATGATCTTGAAAGTTAGGCAATAAGAAGGGTTCAGGAGGAAAGGAAGAGTTTAAGCTTTATGAGTGATTCTTCAAAGAAAAAGAGCAAAGTTTTCTAAAGCTTTTCTTTCAAAGTCAAGTTATGTTATATGTATTATATGTTATAATTATCTTAGTTATGACTTATATGTAAAGCATCACTGTTTAAAAGCTTATTTACGAGTTAAAGTGTATTTTCTCTTGATGCTTGTATGCGAGAGTAAACCATTAGTTTTATATATTCCTATCAAGAGCTAGCTATTACACATAGGAGTAGAGGTTGCCATGCATTCAGTGGTCCGCATGGTAAAAGGATGACTGAATACGTTAAGTGGTCTGTGTTCAAGTGCCTATCACTTGAGCAACTAGAGTTGAACAAAGGTCTGCAGAGATACTAGTGGTGAAATGAGTCATCATAGTAGTCTTATGTTGAGGAAGTTCAGTGTCCAGTCTAGAGGAGTAAGTAAAAGCTAATGTGATATGTTGTTTAAAATGTGAGTTGAGGCGGTAAGTTTTATTGCATACTTGTATTCCCTCAAAGGTTTTACTAAATATCACTCACTAAGCGCTAGGCTTATGTTTTTCAGAGTTTTCCTTTTCCTAGATAAGCAAGGCAAGAAGGTCGTTAAGAGGAGGCGAGCTGCTTAGTTTATCGAATGTATTTGTACCAAGTTGTACGAAATTCTTAATAAAGTTATTAAGTTTTTTTTTTAAGTTTGAAAGTTTTGAGTTCTTATCGCAGAAAATAATCCTTTAAAGTTAAGTATAGATTTGGGGGGTTTTGGTGTTTCATAGAGACGTTAGAGATGCCTAAGTCACGACCTCATTTGGAACACAAGAAGGAGGCGTTCTGGGTGGGGCGTGAAAGCTTTTCCTCCAATGTGCCTTCTACACATATTTCCTCTTATGAAAATATTCATACCCTAGCTTCTCTCTTTCATCGCCTTTTCTCCCATTCAAGCTCTGCAAAATACAACCAAGAATCTCGATCCTAGGAAGATCGGGTCATATACAAAGAAAGAAAGCTAAAGTACAGATCAAAGAATATAGAAAACTGATATTTTAAAGAAATCAAGACACTTCCTAGCAAGGGCACCACTTTGATCGAACATTTTGTCACCCAAATTTGGATCAAATAATTAATCGAACTATATCTACAAGAGTTAGCCTAAGTGGGAAGATTGAATCGAACACAAGGAGCATGTAAATTTCTCAAGCAAATGGTTTTCAACCTGAGGTAATTGATGGAGGGTCTGTAATTGGTTTCAATTATGGAAAAGTAAATTGTATTAAACAAAGAGAACCGGAGATGTGAATAATGATACAAAGCCTAGCTTGGGTTATGTCAATCTCTTCCCATTCAAAGAATTTGAACATAGAGTTATCATAACTAAATTAAGTTGTTGTTGATCCTAACCAACTTAATTAAAAAAGCTAACTAAATTGTCCTAGCTTCTAATGTGTTAAAAGCATTTTGTGTCAGGAGTAATTCCACAACTGATCTCGACGCAATATATAGACGTTAGAAACTATCTGGAAATGAAAGTTAAAAATTGAAAGGAATTCTCAATACCTCAATGTAAGGAGTTAGGCATTCTTGGGTACACTCAACAACTAATTAAGTCATGAGTGTCAAAAGGAAACTCATGAAACTTGTCATACGATTTTTTTCGCTTCAAGTAAATGTTCGCTATACTTGACGCAAATAAAACGTTAAGTAAAATCTCCCTTATACTTGATACGAAAAAAACGTCAAGTAAAAGCTAACGAAAAATAGTTCGAAAAAACCCGTGGAAACTCCACTTTTTTAAAACTATACTTGACGTTTTTTCTTTAAAATGGTCAATACTTGATGTTTTTTTTTTAATAAAAACGTCAAGTATGTAAAAGTTGCTAGTGTCAAGTAAAATAGATTTTGGTGTAGTGTCAGGAGTTCCCTTTTCAAAACCCTCTTCAAATATGCAATTTCACAAATCTGAAAAGGATCATAAAACCCTTCATTTGTCATGTCAAACGACGAAAAATTAAACTTGGGACTCCAAGAACATTTCCACCGCTCCTTTAATAACGTCTAATGTCGCCTTCCACCATCGGCTCCTCTCGCTGTCAGACCCTGCTGCCGATCATCTATCTTGATACGAAATTCAACCTTCCTCTCCATTTTGAGAATCTTTTCCTCTTTTGATTGATATAAATCTTTGCTCTCGTTTTACAATGGATTATAATGATTTTGAGATAATTTGTGGTTGTGTGATGATTTTGTTTGTGAAATATATGTTGGACTGAAGTTGCTTAATGCATGATTGGGTTGATTGTAGTTGCTTAATGTATGATTGAGTTGATTGAAGCTGCTTTCAAGAGGTTAAAATTTGATTTAATTTTGATTTTGCTTATACATTTAACTTTGATCTTGCTAGATTTAATTTTTGGGTTATTTTATCTTAGAGTTTTTTTTTATTAGTTTTGGCTTTTCAGTATTATTGTATTTATTATGTGATATATATAATTAGTGTTATTTTATATTGGATTCAGAATGTGATATATTGTTGGATTGAAGTTGCTTAATGTATAAGTTTCGTTAATTGAAATTGCTTCGAAGAGGTTAAACTTTGATTTGGAAAATGATGATCAGCTGAATTATATATCAACATTTGTTAAATTTAAACTTTAATTTCTAGAATGATTTGTTTAAAAGTTTTGTTATTTTTTGCTTATTTGTCTCATCTTGCTCTATCGATTTTATTTGTGATATTTTTATATTGATTCAAGTTGCTTTCACTAATTTAACCTTGGATTTAGAAAGTTATTGTTTCAAATAGGAACTACGTTCAAGACTTCTTTAGATAGTATATCACTTAAGTACGATCTATTCGATAAACTTGTTTGGATTTTAATAAGTGTTTTTCATTCTTATAAGCATCCATGAGTCTATATATAATAAGTAATTAACTATAATTATTTGACTAAAGAATACAAGTAATAACTTGTGTTGAATTCACAAGTTTATCGGAAAAACTTTTATTATTAAAGATCATGAACAAGGAGTAGATCAAATTTAGAAATAAATTACGTATATATCGACTTTGTGCTACAATTTCGTTATCTAATATATATATCGTTTGGTTTGATTAATATTATTTTGGATTTTAATTGAAGAAACTACAAAAGAAACGACTCAGGTGACTATTAAAACAATTAAAATTTGACAAAAAGCTAAAGAAACGACTTCCAACCATGTCGTCGAGAGATAAGTTAACAACTCCCAACGGGCTTCGTCACAAACTCCTAATCGTGTCCCGACAGGGTTTTCTCGACCAATGTGCCCATGAACAAAAGGTCGTTGAACATTCTTTTTCCAATGCATTTTTGGACATTTTTCGAGAAATATATTCTTGCTTAGATTTGGTATTACATTGATTTTTGCTTTTAACCTTGTTAATTTTGAGAAATATTTTTTCACTTTTTAAGTATAGGAGTGTTTGAACATTAATCTCTGTTTTTCATCCATAACCAATCCAAAAATTGAGAAATATATTCGTATTTCTAATTTTAAAAAATCAATAAATATTGAGCCTAGCAATAAACAAAATAGAGGGTAAAATTAATCTTAAAAAAGAAAAAAGAAACATAACATAATACTATATATATATATATATATATATATATCTCATATTGTTCCATTGTAGCACTTGTTCCTTCAATGTTGTTAATTTTCTCCTCAAGATATGTAAAAGCAATATAATTTGCAATATCAAAATTATTTTTCATAATTTCTTGAATTAATAATTCATCTCTTCTATATATTTGCATATTTTGTTTCCATATGACTTTTCAATTTTCATTAATTTATAGAGACATTTAAAGTTAAAAGAAAAATGTACTCACGGGTCATGACTAAAGTCAATCAAGATCACATCTAAAATTAATGTGGAACTTTCTTTTTAATCAAATATAGATCATATCTTAAAATCTATAACCACTACCAAGACCAATGACTAATTATCTTTTTTTTTTTATGCTACTAAGTTAATATGTCTAGTCCAAGTGAGCATAGCTTAATTGACATAATATTTGTACTATCGACTTCAAAGTTTAGAAGTAATTAGATTTTTCTACCCCACATTGCCAAATGGAAAAATAAGTTAATAAACCCCTACATTCTTTTTTTCTTTTTTTGTTTAATAAGTACATCTTTTGGAGGTTCATTTTGAAGAGGCCAATAATGGAGAAAAAAGAATATATATATATATATATACCTTATGATGTGTGCAATTGAAAGGGATCGTATATAGAGAGACATATTGAGAGTCATTCCTCCCTTTACTATATAAACATATTTTAGGGTTTTGTTTTAGAGAATTTAGAGGTTGAGATCTCAAAACATGTTGATCATTATTGATAGTACTCAATGCTGCATTCAAAGCCATACTCTCTATTATAGTTATTAGTTGGAAAGCTTATCTTCCTCTTCACTTTGGGTGGTAGAGTGTGACATTCTTTGAATTCCTTTATTATGGTGGATATATGTATCCAAATTTTATTGTTGTAGATCAGCTGAAAACCCTATTTGTTCATATAGCTCTAATAAAACTTCACCCATACTGCATCATTTTTATCAATGTATTGTATTTTATACGATACCGATGCACTATTCACTTTTTTCTAACATATTCTACAAAACATGACAAAATGTATGTCTATGATATATCAAGAATAATGTAGTTTCAATATCAATAATATATAAACAGTGACAAAAGCCAGAACGATTTTACTTAGACGAGTACAAGTTCATATAATAAAAGATATTTTTTAAAAACATATGTAACTATTGACAAAAAAAAAATCAAAATTTGTGGTTCAACTAGAAAAAGAGTTATTTGTTAATACAACGGTTGATTTTTAAGCATTTTTATACTGTACGAGATCTTTAGATAACGAATTGAAAGTTATATATCTAATAAACATTTTTAAGAGATTTATTAGTGTAAAAATTGAAAGATTAGATATTTATTGATCATAATCTAAAAAATGAGTATTAAACTTATAGTAGCTTAAATGTATTTTAAAATAATAATATTAAAGTAAATAACAAAACAAAAAATTTATATGCGAAAATTGTGTTTATATATATACTTTAAGTTTCAAATACTTATAACTTAAATAACCAAGCAGTTATAAAATAAACGAGCATTATCAAATATAACAAAATAAATCAAAATATAATAAAATTTTCAAAAGTACTATGATACGAAGCTTTATTATATTTTAAATATATTTTCAATAGTTTTTTTATTTACAATAATTTCCATATTTCCCGCACAAGAATCAACACATATGCAAGAAATTCTTTTACTAGAATTTAATCAATAAAAATGGAATTTATTCTTTTTAATCGGTTATATGTATCTGAAAGGCATCATTTTCAAAGATAGAAAAATTGATAAATTATTTACACTCTATAAAAAAAAAATCGTTAAAATATATAATTTATTATATTTAATTTTTCTATTAAGGGTAAATATTTTGTCAAATATTTTATTTTTGACCATTATCTTATTTATTGATATTTTAAGTGAGGAGAATTTAAATATGGTTAAAGAAAAAAGAAACAAAAAAACGACAAAATATGGTTGAAGAAAAAAGAATTAAAGAAAGAAAAAACAAAATATTGTGAAAGAAAAATAATTGAAAATTGGTTGATTCAAACTCTCCTCACTTGGGGAAGGAAACTACAATTTGTCCTAATTTTACCAAAAACAATATAAAATATATAAAACCCTACGATCCAAAGGGGAACACATTTATTTATTTAAATATTATTTTAAGAACTTTTATTCTTTTAACTTTCTAGAAATGTTCATCTCTTCAAGTTAGTTTATCGATATTTTTATTGATATTTCAAGAACATCGAGTGTCCTAACATTATGGTTCCACCCTTTTAATGCTAACTATCTAGATAGTACTGTAGTTTTAACGGTAAATTTGATAAAATATTTATAAAATAAAGTAATTTTTTTTAGATTCTATCAATAATAGACAATAATATAAGTTTATCGGTGTCTATCATTGATAGAACTTAAAATTTTATTGAATTTTGTAAATATTTTAATTTAATTTATTATATTAGTATTTACTATATTTGCAAATGTCCCTGATCTTTATTAATCATACTTTTTTCTCGATATTACATTTAATGTTTAATGTACTTAACTTAAGATATCTATCGTAATCTCTTAATTCAATATACCTAACTTTTTGTACACATGAGAAATTATCCATTATTAGATTAACATATATTATATATCATATTAATGCATCTGGACACCTATATCGAAAACCTATGTATAATTGAAAATATAGCTATTAAATTCAAAGTATTAGTAATATGTATTTTAAAAAATTAAAAATATAGTAAAATTTGTAATGGTTCATAAATGTTAATATATATATGTGTTAATTTTAAGTTAGTTTCTAAAACATTTGGAAGAGAAGAAGTGATAGATAAATAAAATTAGAAAAAAAGAAAAAAGAAGGGATGGGTAAAAAAGTGAGAGAGGAAATAGGCATTAATTAATATGAAAATAGGGGAGTGTTCCATTGAATATAAAGACAATGACACAATATTGAGACAAGAGGACAGTTGATAATTACAAAATTGAATTAAATGAGTACATGCAACCATATCAACCACATTACATTACATTAACCTCCATAAATAAAATTAAACCCAATAAAAAAAAAACATATTTTCTTTCTTTTCTTTTTTTCTTTTGAAGCCAAAAAAATAAAAAAATAAAAAAAAAATTGTCCACGTAAACCCTTTTGAATAAATAATCTAACATAGGAATTTCAGGTGTTCTTAAATGCTTTCACATCCCCCACTTTATTTACATATATATATATATACACATATATATTCCAATTTCCAAATATGAAAATTATTATTATTATTATTATTATTATTATTATTATTATTATTATTATTAGAGAAACTTACATAAATTTAACAAAATTGTAAACTATTTACGGCCCGGGTAACATAGCCTTAGCCATTTTTAAATATTCCAAATTTGTCCTTCCATCTTTCTTTTCTTCCTTGCGTCCTCTGTTATTCCGTTTTCCCCTGCGATTTCATCTTTCTTCTTTTCTCTTTTTCTTTTCTATGATTTCTTTTCATCATCTTTCTTATTTTTTCAATTGTTTATTTATGTCATTTAATCTTTCCATCGTCTTTCTTTTTCTTTTTTCTTTTTTTTTTTTTTTTTTTTTTTTTGCGTTTACATTTGGGTAACCAAATCTAAACGACTGTGTATAAGATTGTGTACAACAAAATAGGAAAATCTAAAAGATTGTCTACAAAATAGAAAAATCTAAAAGATCATCTTTAAAGAATCTTGAAAAAAAAATCATTTAGATTGGAGTAACCAAATGTAAACGATTGTGTAAAGAAAATAAAAGATTGTGTATAAAGAATCTTGAAAAAAAATCATTTAGATTGGAATAGTCAAATGTAAACGATAGTTTAAAAAAAGTAAATGATCGTGTAAATAAATCTAAACGATCGTAAAGATCGTGTACCAAATAAAAAAAATCATTTAGATTTGGGTCCCCAAATCTAAACGATCGTTTAGATATAGTTATAATTTATACGCGATCGATTAGATATGGCTACAATGCGATCGTTTAGATATGACTACAATTTATCTTTTCAATTCCATCATTTAATTTTGTTACACGATCGTTTAGATTTGGGGACATTGTAGTCATATCTAATCGATCGCGTATAAATTATAACTATATCTAAACGATCGTCTTATAGTCATATCTAAACGATCGCGTATCAAACAATAACCAAATCTAAAGATCGCAAGTATATTACGCGTTTGATTGATGGTAATATTTGAATTTCAAATAAATACATTTCAACGACATAATAATTTGTGAATGCTATAGAAAATCTTGTAATGATGAATGTTCCCACATACAACAATATATAGGTTGACATACAACATATTTATACAAAATAATAATAATAATAACATAAAAAAAAAAGAGAGGAAAAACTTTGGTTAAACAAAGAAACTAAACACAAGAAATGTTGCCACAAAATGTGTTGGCACCAACCCAACAAAAGGACACATATATAAATTAAGTTACTTGTTTGTGTTGTCACCAACCCAACAAAAGTTAAATGTTTTCAAATTTCTCATTTTTCTTATAAAAAGAGTGATCGATACCTAAATTTGATTCTAGTCATAGATATATTTTATACATTAAAAAGTATAAGATCTATAAAACGTAAAAGTATAAGATTTATATATCAACTTGAATTTCTCTAAATAATTAGTTTATTCATTAAAAAAAATGTTAATTTTATTTCTTTAGTTAGTTCTTTATATATTTTTAGAAACATCAATTTTATGTGATATATTTTATCAAAAACAATGATTAAATGCATACTAGTATGTATCTATTTCATGTGCTTTTCATCTCTCCACCACACAAAAATAACGAATAAAAAGTTGTACGTTCTTTTTTTTTTTACCCTGATTGCACTCTAAATGGTATATTCTTATACTAAAAGAATAAACTTTCCTTGTTTTATAACACTTCTTTTCTCATCATCTATAGATGTTACACATCAGTTTGCCTCAACACCATTTGCTACTTTTGATTTGAGCATGTATGTGTGGTAAAAAATGAATAGTTGATGAGGTCAATCTCTTTGCAAAAAGACTAACATCCATTTGACGTTGGGGCGGGTAGTTAACACACTCGTTGCGTAAGCCAATATTTACAAAGACGAAGCTACAATGTAAGTAGAGATCGATGAAGCACAGTATATCGTTTTCAATGAAAAGATTAGAAAAAGAAGACCATTAATTCCCTGCTACCATACTAACAATAATTTTCATTTATGTAATAGAAGAAATTCTATATGACAGAAAGCTAGGGGTCTCCTGCCACCAACATAGAGAGAGCTGCTCTCTATATATTAGGTTAGCCACATGTGCAAGAATAATGAACCTTATTATTAAACAACACAATTATATGAATATGAAGAGCTACATATTCCAAATTCTTCAGCCACATTTAACTATGAATAAAAGAAGAAATGAAAACGACATGATTGTTTTGTTTACAACAAAAATACAATAATTCTGCATTATTTGAAGCACATGTCATCCATTTCATAAGTGTTCTTAAGAAATAAGGGTCAGCTATTTGACTATTTTTGAATTAGCAAAACTACGGTGAGATATAATGTAACGCCCCAAATCAAAGTAATTTATTTTTTAATTATCTTAAGTTTAATTTTAAAATTTTGGGTGTAATTTTCTTTCAGTTGTTGAAATATTTGAATTGTGGAGATTGGAATTTATTAGATATTTTGGAAAATATATTATTGTTTAAAGTTGGAATTTTGATTAATTGTTTTAAGAGATTTGTGTTGGGGAGAAATTTGATTAATTATATGTGGTTATGTAATTAATTAAATTTGAAGTTCAAATAATTATATTATGTAGATAATATAATTATGTAAGGATATTTATTTTGGGAAAGATGAAAGTGATTTGATTGGATAGAGGAGGAGATTTGAGTTTAAAAAGTAGATTTTATGGATTTTTAACGGAGAGAGAATGAGATTTTTGGGAAATAAATAAAGCAAAATGAAAAGAAAATAATAATAATTTTATATTATTATTAATTTTCTTTAATTAAGGTCTCGGAATGCGTGGTAACCATCCACATCTTCTTTACAAACCCTAAAGAAACCCTAATCTCACAACAAAGAAACCCTAGTCGTTGCCACGCTTCATTTCCGCCGTCCAGCTGCTGATCATCTGTGTAATTGAGCTGACAACCAACCTCATCGACGCATTTTCATAAGCCAGTCGATCGCCCAAGCCATCTTCGTCCGCTCGTTAGCATCTTCGTCAGCATCTCTGTCAGCGTCTCCAGTCATCGGTCGTCGATCGAGTCGCCATCGAGATCTGTGAGTCTTCAACCGTAAACACCCGAGCTAGCCGTTCTCCGTCTCCGTCCGTCTCCGTCTCCAAGCTGTCTTTGTCAGTCGTTCGTCTCTGTCTCCGTCACAAGCGTCGTTGCACCGTCGACAAGTCGTTCTGTTCCATCACAACTAGTCATCGTCTACTGCTTCTTCGTTAGTTGCTCGTCAACCGTCGCAGTCGATCTCCTCCTAGTCGCCCAAGTCGTGTGTGTGTGAGTCGCATCCCCTAGCCGCCAGAGCCATCCGTGTTTGTGCGAGCCGCACCCTAGCCACCCGAGTCGTCCTTTCCCTTCAGTCGCATGCGAGTCACACGCCAGCCATAGTTGAGTCGCTTCCAGCCTCAGCCCGAGCCGAGCCGAGCCGCCTAGCCATTTTTTAGCCGCCAAGCCTATTTTGGCTTTTTCACCTATATTTTTGACAAGTTTGAATTGGGTTTTGGTTAATGCCCAAGAAAGAATTAGTTGGACCCTAAATAATTTAATTTTGGATTAAATTGAATTATTTTCTTAAAGAATTGGAAGTGAGTTATGGAACATTGTCCTAAATTAAGGTTAAGTTGGATCCGACATCAACTTTTGGTAAGTTGAATTAACTAGATTTTTGGATCCTAAATTAACTGCAAATTTAGTTATCTTAGTATTTTACCCTTAATATTTAGTATTTTTTTTTAAGCTTGACTTTGCTGTTAGAAGGGTATATCTGTGAATTGAGTTAATCTCCAGTAAGAGATTCTCCTACTAGACCATCAAATTGAAGTAAGAGCTGCATGTAATTTTTCGTTATGTGTTGTTGTAGCTGAGATGCATAATGAGTTTATGTTATGATAACTGATAATCAGGACGGAGTTTATATTTATGTTGACTGTTAGATTTGACATGGTAGTGGGATGATAATCATGTTTGATGATGTTGATGTTTATGCATGAATTATTATCCCATCATTAAAACTATTATGATTAATATTCATGTCATGCTTATGATGTTATGTTATGCCGCATACTATTGGATAGGGTGTACTGTTAGCTTTTTCGATTAGAATCGTACCCACATGGATGTCCCTCGGGATCACCACTTTTTTATGATTGTGTAGTCCGACGGGATCACCAATCTAGTATGAGATGATATGTTTACGAGTGGCTCGACGAAGTCACTCACAGTCCGATTGTCTTAGTGTTTCCTTTGAGATTCACTAATGACCAGTTTGTCCTAGGTGTTCTTTGCGCTCACCGAAAACTAGTTTTGTCCTAGATGTTCCTTTGGGTTCATCGAAGACCAGAGATGTTCTTATGGGATCACAGATTGTACGTGTTCGGGAACGTACCAGTTAGAGGTACCACTTTACAAGACTCTAATAATAAATTAATAGCCACCTAGCGAGACTAGTAGTACCCTTACTGAGTATATTTTTATACTCACTCTCTTATGTTTAATTTTTCAGGCAGAGGTAGAGGTAAGAGCAGAGGAAAGCTAGCGAATGACAAGAAGTGATCGTGGCATGTCATAGGGGACCACTTTTGCTTCCGCCTTATGTTATTTGATTTGATTTCAGTGTTTATGCACTTATTTATTTTACTCTTTTAAAACTAGATAGGGTCCAAGCTAGGAACTTACTTTTAGATTTATTTCTACTTACTTTAGTTATTTATGTTTTTAATGGATATTTGAGTTTTTAATTACGAAAAATTTGATATTTTCTATTTAAATTGTTGTTTTATTTTCATTTAAGTAGTAATGATCTCAGCTTAGTATAAAGAGTTGGGACGTTACAATTGGTATCATCAAAGCCTAAGCTTTAATTAGGTTCTGTAGACTGACTTACGATGTAAGTCTTTGTTTTTTGTTTTTACCCTATGGCTAATATGGTCCTTCGTCACTCGCCAGGTATGTTTTATGATTTATGACGATGTTATGAATATAACCTTGCCTGAATTAAACTAGATAATGAATGAATAATGTTATGACTATATTGTGAAAACTTCTGCCGGTGGAATTTAAGAAAAATGTCGCCACGTAAAGGTGCACGTAGAGGTGGTAGGGGAGGCAGGGGAGCTGGACGTACCCAACCTGAAGAGCAACCTACTGTACAAGCTGCCAACCCTACTACAGTCGTCACTCAAGTAGACCTCGTTGCAATGGAGAAGAGATATCGAGATATGCTGAGAGATGCTTTAGTACCATTTCATGCTGCGCAGCAGACTCCGACCGCCCCTCATCCAGCCCTAGCGGAATCTCAGATCGTGCTAGACCATTTGTCAGCCGAGGCTAAACATCTAAGAGACTTTAGGAAGTACAATCCAAAGACATTTGATGAATCTATGGATAACCCCACCAAGGCTCAGATGTGGTTGACTTCTATAGAGACCATCTTTTTTCATGAAATGCCCTTATGACTAGAAAGTTCAGTTCATAGTTTTCTTCGTGGAAGATAGAGGTATTGCCTGGTGAGAGACTGCTGAGAGGATGCTAGGTGATGATGTCAACCAGATAACCTGATAACAGTTCAAGGAGAGCCTCTATGTAAAATTCTTCTTTGCCAGCCTGAGGTATGCTAAGCAACAAGAGTTCCTGAACCTGAAGCAAGGCGACATGACTGTGTGGAGCAGTATGATGTAGAGTTTAACATGCTATCCCATTTTACTCCCAATGTAGTAAGGGATGAGGCTGCTAGGACCAAAAAGTTTGTTAAAGGTCTCAGACTAGACCTCCAGGGTTTCGTTCGAACCTTCAAGCCAACCACCCATGCTGATGCACTGCACCTAGCAGTGGATATGAGTCTGCACGAGAGGGTTAATCCATCCAAGGATGCAAGAAAAGGGTCAACCCCAGGTCAGAAGAGGAAGGCTGAGTTGTAGCCTATTATAGCGCCACATAGGAATCTGAGGTCAGAAGACGTTTTCCAGCGACACCGCTAGGAGCTTGCCACTGCAGGAAAGACTTTGAGAGAGCTACCTGCCTGTCGTAGCTGTGTGAGATCTCATGGAGGATGTTGCTTAGTGTCAGGGGCATAATTGTCCAACGTATTATTTACCGTTGGTCGTATGCCCGAATACCCCCAAATCACTTTATCTTTATGTCTTGAAAGTATTTAGGTTAATTCTTTCGTTTAGGTGTCGCCGAGTCACAGTGTGACATTTCGGCTTTTTCATATGCAAGTCTGCCAAGGCCAAAATTCTCAATATGTACTATAGGGGGTACATGAACAGTCCGACCCCCGCCCAAGCCTTGTCGCACTCTTTGCATGCCGAGTTATTTTCCTTGCAATTGACAGTCTTCAATGCTTTCTTTATGACGTTTTCAACTATTTACTTTCTCTCTCCCGTTTTATAAAAAACATTTTTCCAAGAACGGGGAGGGAGGCTACGTCATACCACGAGTTTGTCCGCGGATTCTGATTATCGAACGGCTGACTTGCTGATTGAGCTAAGCAAGTGCCACACAATCGTGTTGAGAAGTTACGATTGTGACAAGTGGTATCAGAGCCAAATTGGCAAATTGACGATTACACCGAAACATGTCGTCGTCGAATCCATCGGGCAAGGCTCAGAGAGACCGACTAGTAGAGATAGAGGAGCAGATGCTCTACCTAGTCGAAGTTCCCAACTCCATCCGCTACTTGGAGTCTCGTGTCGACGAAATTTCTGAGAAAGCCGACATGATCAACGCGGTAGCTGGCCGTGTCGAAGGGTTGCCAATACAAGAGTTGTTGGCAAGGGTTGACGTCCTAGAAGAAAACACCAACGCCAGAAGAACTATTAACTACGAGCATGGGGAGAGTTCCTCAGGTTTTGCTGCCCACATGGAAGAACGTGTCAGCGAGCTTGATAGCGCTCAGAAGACACTATTAGAGATGATAAACGGTATGTCGGAGGATTTTAGAGTCACCCTCGATGTCGTTAGAAATGAAATCGCAGACGTGAACGCAAGGCTGAGTCTCACGATGCGAGCAATGGCAAGCCAAGCTCCAGCTGGAGGAGCAATTTCGGTTAGCAAAGTAAAAGTCCCAGAACCAAAGCCCTTCTGTGGGGCAAGGGATGCAAAGGCCCTGGAAAACTACATTTTCGACCTTGAGCAGTACTTCAAGGCTATAAACACTATCATCGAAGAAGCCAAAGTGACGTTGGCAACGATGCATCTGTCTGAAGATGCAAAGTTGTGGTGGAGGTCCCGATACGTAGACATACAGGAAGGACGCTGCACTGTAGATACTTGGGACGCCCTGAAGAGAGAACTCCGCTCGCAATTTTTCCCCGAGAATGTGGAAATCCTGGCTCGGCGAAAATTGCGCGATCTAAAACACACTGGCGAGATTCGAGAGTACGTGAAACAGTTCCCAGGGTTAATGCTGGACATCCGGGATATGTCAGAGAAAGACAAAGTTTTCTATTTTGTCGAAGGGCTGAAACCGTAGGCGAGGTCCAAGTTGTATGAACAAAGGGTCCAATACCTCACGTCAGCATATGCAGCAGCCGAACGGTTGTTCGATCTGACAAGTGACTCTCAAGATGCGAGACGTAACCAAAGTTCCTCACCAAGAAGGAACAGGGATAGTCGCCCGAGCTCTCCCAAAGCTGTCGGGGGAGACAAACGTTCTGGTAAGGACCGTAAACCTTACCAGTCAACCACCGAAAATACATGGCGGAGGCCGAATGATCGAAGCCCAACCAAGCGTCCCCTCAGTTGTTTCATATGCCAGGGGCCCCATTTGGCAAGAGAATGCCCGAATAAAGTTGACTTTCATGCATTTCAGGCCTCTCTAATCGCGGGTTCAGGTGACAAGCCAAATCAAGCCGAAGATGAAGCGGACCCGATAGAAGTGGGCGAAAAGACTCGGATTGAGGCCATAAGGTACATGTCATCTCTCCAGAAAAAGTCAGGGGAGAGACACGTACCAACAAAAGGGGGCCTAATGTATGTTGACACCTGGGTCAACCAAAAACAGACTAAGAGCACAATGGTTGATTCTGGTGCAACCCATAACTTCATAACTGAAGCGGAAGCTAGACGTCTAAGGCTCCGTTGGGAGAAGGATTCAGGAAAGATGAAGGCCGTGAATTCCATTGCCCTACCTATCGTCGGATTGGTGAAGCGAACGACAATAAGGTTGGGAGGATGGAAAGGCCCCGTAGACCTTGTGGTTGTAAAGATGGACAACTTTGATGTAGTACTGGGGATGGAGTTCCTCCTTGAACATCAAGTCATTCCAATGCCCTCAGCCAATTGTCTCGCGATTACCGGATCTTTCCCCACGGTAGTACCAGCAGAGATTCGTCAGCCCAACGGGTTTAAAATGATATCGGCCATGCAACTAGACAAGAGTCGCGCCCAAGAGGAACCACCATCTGTGGAGATCCTGCTTGGGGCGTTGGAAAAGCCGGGGGAGACAGTCCCCAAGGACACTCTGTGTGTCCCAGAGAAGTGCCATGATGTGATGCCAAGTAGATGGCCCAAGTCCTCGTCGATGCGGAGGAGAACCGACCATGGGGTAGAGTCGCCATCAGAGGCAAACGCGCATGCGAAGAATGCTTATCGCATGGCGCCGCCGAAGTTAATCAAACTTTGGAAACCATCAGAGATGTTGTCGAATACAGGGTGTGATATACCTATACAAGCTACGTATGGAGCCCGCGTCCTTTCCCTGAAGAAGAAGGACAGAAGCCCACAATAGTGTGTTGACCGTCGCACCCAGAGTAAGCTCACGGTCCGGCGTAAATGTCCACTCCCCATGCTCACGAGGCGGGTGGACTGCCTACGTGGAGTGAAGCATCTCCCAAAGTCAGACGACCGACCGAGGCAATGTCGAGTAAGAACAACGAAGGCAAAGGGACTCGAGAAAAATTGTGTCACTAGGCATGAAGCATACGAGTTCCCCATGGTGTCGCTGGGTCTTACTGATGCCAAGGGAGGAAAGTGTTGTTCTGTGCAAGGCCAGGTGAGCGTGCTGAGTCATGTGGGGGAGTGCCACCAAGGTGGGTCGTCGAGAGAAGAAGACACTCAGTGGAGCGAGAACCTCGAGTGTCAGGTCGCCTTCAATGGTTCAAAGCAAGCCATGATCGAGGGGCCAAGTCTTGGGGTCGTCGAGGCGACCAAGACTCCTGAAGTCGAAGCCGAGCAACTCAGTTGTGTGCTCGCAGAATACCTGCATCATTGTGTTGATGGCAGACAAAAGAATTGGGTTCAACTGCTGAAGGTAACCCAATTCGGTTATAGTGCTCAGACCGACTCGCTGATCAAGAGAAGTCCGTTTGAGATTGAAGATAAGAGGCATTCTGTATTGCCGCCCGTCGCTGATGGCCCTTGTCTAGGGGACCGCCCTCAAGTCCACCGAGTTGGAGAAGAATGTGAACAGATGGCCAACATCGCTCGAGTGTGCCTAGAAGAAGCTTCAAGGCTGATGGAGGAGAGAGGAGATCAAAAGCGATGCCCTCTCGAGTTCGAGGGGATGACCAAGCTTCCAATTGACGGTGCAACAATGCCGTACGATTACCTGTCAACCTGGACCTGGAGGAAGACAGAGAAGTCGAGGAAGGCCTTGCTGAAAGAGTAAGGACTTGTAGAAGACCCACGAGGGAGATACATAAATTCCTGGTGAAGGGGAAGAAGCCCTCGTGGAGGTAACTAGCGGAAGACCTGTCGAAGACTTTGAAGCGTGGATGCAGAAGACCGAAGAGCTCCAGCTTCACCAGTTGACGAGGACGTCAACCGTTTAAGTGGGGGAGAATGTCAGGGGCATAATTGTCCAACGTATTATTTACCGTTGGTCGTATGCCCGAATACCCCCAAATCACTTTATCTTTATGTCTTGAAAGTAGTTTAGGTTAATTCTTTCGTTTAGGTGTCGCCGAGTCACAGTGTGACATTTCGGCTTTTTATATGCAAGCCTGCCAAGGCCAAAATTCTCAATATGTACTATAGGGGGTACATGAACAGTTCGACCCCCGCCCAAGCCTTATCGCACTCTTTGCATGCCGAGTTATTTTCCTTGCAATTGACAGTCTTCAATGTTTTCTTTATGACGTTTTCAACTATTTACTTTCTCTCTCCCGTTTTATAAAAAACATTTTTCCAAGAACGGGGAGGGAGGCTACGTCATACCGCGAGTTTGTCCGCGGATTCCGATTATCGAACGGCTGACTTGCTGATTGAGCTAAGCAAGTGCCGCACAATCGTGTTGAGAAGTTACGATTGTGACACTTAGCAGGGAGTGGAGTTTGTTACAAGTGCAAGCAATCAGGGCATATAGCTAACTTTTGTCCTCAAAAACTGCTTGAGACTTCGAACCATACTCTCACTTCCCAACAAGGAAGAGTATTTTTCTATACTTCCATTCTAAATTTTATTTCGTAGTAGAAATCTATTTGCAGCTTACGAGATTCTTTTCAGGAGGAAGTTCGCTTGCGGCTCTTTGTGGTCTATGCTTCTTTCGCCTATTCACTTGCACTTTGGTTCTAACTCTTTGATGAAAGTTATCTCCATTGTAGGGTCAACGTGGAGTCAAATACTGGTTCCATCATTAATTATGTGTTGTCACTCATATACTGGTTTATTCTCCTTAAAATGGAAAAATGGGTTTTGATTGAATGCTCATGATGTGTTAGGTGAATGAAAGGGATGTCGTTGAAAGAGAGCAAAAGGGTTAAAAATCCCTCAAATCATAACAACAAAGTTAATTTGTAACCCAAACTCAGTTAATAAAGAAACTAGCAACCTAGTAATTAAGAGAAAGTTAAGGATCCAACTCAAGAAAATTTTGTTTGCAGATAAATTAAAGTAAGCAGGTAAATCTATTTTTATTATTTTTGATAAAATGTTGGCCACACCAAAGATAAAGGTTTCTCTCGATAAATTAAAAGTGAGAAAGAGTATTTCTAGCAATTTTTTCTATCGTCGAACATATTTGTTCAATTTCAATCTACAACTAATTAGTTTAAAAAAAAACTAATTAATCTCAATTGATGAACAAAAATTACATCAACATTCATATTAAACTTGTTAAATTCATTTTCATCTTAGCAATATTTTCATGCATTCTTTAAATTTGCATTAACATCTTAGGTTACAATGTTGTGACATTCAAGAGCAAGAAAATCTTTGTCTTAAAAATGATTAATTAGTTGAATTCAAAAGGAAAGACATGCTTAAAATCAAATGATCAAGAATTTCCATCGAGTCAATCTTGTTTCAAAAAGAATCATGCTTAATTAGAGTCATTAGAATTTAAACAAAGCTTCATGTTATCAGAAGTGATCAATTCATTCAAATAAGAACTCATGCAAAAACAAGATTAGAATTTAATTAGAGATCGAAAGTAGAATGCCATTAAAACATAATTCCCAAGAGAAAATTGGAACGAAAAAAGACTTCTTAGAATTTTATTGATGGTTTTTTAGAGAATTTACAATAGATATAAGTATGAAACGTGTCGACATTATACTTCGTCTTTTCTTTTTCCTTCAAAATAAAAGTATGAAACGTACGTGCATGATATAAGAATAACTGAAATTTGTAATAAACAGAATATGAACGCATATAAATTCAACGGTAACTAATAAAAATTCAATTTTTTGAGCTTGAAAATTTAAATCTGGATACCTCACATATAGACTTTTATATATATATATATATATACAACTTATCTTTAGAGCAAATGCAATTTTAACCTATATTTAGTGACACTCAGTGATGATATAACATACAAATGTTGGTACCTTCTAACTTCTAACTTCTGTCTACCAACTAATATGTTATTGGTACCTTCTAACTAACCTTTAATCCTTCTTCTCTCCATACATTTTCTATCACTTCTCTATTGACATAACATACAAATGAATTCCCACTCCTTCCATTTAATATCCTTTAATTTCCAACTAATTTCACTAAACATAACTAATTTCTTTTCTTTTTCTTTTTCTTTTTCTTTTTCTTTTTCTATCTAAAATTCTCTCTACCATCAAACTTCTTCCTAACCACTTCAATCCTCTTCAAATTAATCACTTTTCTTTTCTACTTGAAAATTAAATGCTTTTTATCCTTTTAAAAGCTCACTTTTTAAATTTTGTCCATTATTGTTAAATTTAAATCCTAAGAGTTTTTCTTAGAGTTTTCTCTTTTCACTTTTTATTTTTTCAAAATATGTATAGCAACAAAGCTTAGAATTCTTTTATTTTACTTTAGTGGTATATTGTTCTTTCTTTCTTTTTTTCTACAAAATTGTGATATGTTAAATGGTAATGATGCTTGAAGGATTTTTGGCAACTTTTAAGGTTTAGTCAGATTGTAACAAAATTTTAAAACATTTAATATTTGGTTATATTGTAAAAAATGTTTTTTTTTTAACTTTCAAAAGTTTCACCAATGTTTTTTTATTAAAAAAATATAAATACCGTTTGATCCGTTTTACAAAATATCCATAATAAACTATTAAAAAATTTCATGAATACCTTTGAATTTTTTAAAAAAAAATGTTTAAATTTCTCACCACCTAAAATAAAAACCAAATTTTTAAGTTAAAACATAGAGAAGTAAGACGTTACTAAACTTTTGAAAGTTTAAGGATATTATGAAAAAGTTAGTAAGTATTAATAGTTAAATACATTTCTTTTATTTGACTATTCTTTTTTTCTTTTTCTTTTTTTCAAATATGAATTTGAATTTTAAACTAAATATAATTGTATTAATTTAAATCTTGAACGACTTTAGAGTTGTCCTAATTTAAACCTCAAACTAATATATTTATATCAAATTAGACTTTGAATTTTAATAAGTGTAAAAATTTAAATCTTCTAACTTAATTCACAAATGTATCGATGCTCAACTTTCATAAGTGTATTATTCAAATAAAACATAAAAGGAATAATGTTTATTTTTCCTCTCTGGCCTTCTTCTTTGGGTTTTTCTTGTTCTTCTTACGCTCTCTTATAATTGAGGTGATTCAATTATAAAAGCTGAAGGTTCTTGATACATTTATGAAAGTTCATAGGCGAATTTGATATAACTATTCATTTGAGGTTTAAATTGATACAAATTTAAAGTTTAGGAATTAAATTGATACAACCTCCAAAGCTCATGGTTTAAATTGATGTTTTCCTTATTCTTTTAGCATATTTTAAGTATAAATTTTTATTTCAAATTTTGGTTTAAATTGAGATTTTCACAATTTCGTGTAGTAAATAAATTTTTTTTATTTTGATTGGTGAGAAAATACTGCATGAAAATTGAATTAATGAAAGTATTTTAAACTTTTTTTCAAGTTTAAAAGAATTTGGAGAACTTTTCAATAATTTAAGGATATTTTTTAAACAAAATATTAACTATCATCATCTAAATCTAACGATAAGCATATTTTTAACTTTTTTTAAGTTTAAAGACATTTTTCAAAGACTTCATTATGAACATTAATTTTTAGAATATGAAACCCACGTAGAAAATAAAATTGTAACAAAAAAATTCCAAACACATACAACCATGAACAAAATGGACTCTAAAATTCTTAGTTTATAATATGTACAAACCTCGGCTAGAAAAATATGATTTAAGCATGAGATAATACATATACTCATCTTGAACGTGAAGTCGAAAGTTTGGATCCTTTCCCTAAACCATCGAGAGTATATATAATACAATATGTAAGTATATTTTGAAAATTTATAACAAGAATGCTATCGATAAAATGAATTTTAAAAACAAAATAATGATAAACATTTAAAAATTTATTGAAAGTACGATAACTATGGACTAAAATTAAAACAAACTTCAAATTATATGAATGAAATGCTACTAAACTAACCTAAGTATATGTTGTTTTTAATAGATTTACTATAAACTAAACAGTTCACACCCCCCAAATCTCTGACTTTCTAAGCTTCTCCCATATTCGACTTGCTTCTCTTTTTTACTCTTTCATCCATCCATTCGATTCTCCCATTATAGACACTTTGTATGAGTATGTTTTCACTTCATTCTTGTTCTACAAATGATATTTTCTTTTCTTTTCTTTTCTTGTTAGCATTTAAGTAAGGAGAAGTTTTCTTTTTTCTTTTTTCGTATCTTAATTTGGGTATACAGAAAAGCAAAAAGTTCCATCGAAAGCACTTCTAAAAGCATGCACAGTTCTAATTATTATTTATACAAAGCCACAAAACAAATTGTGTATTATTGACTCTAACATCACTCTATTTTACCTTAATTTTTAAAGTAATTAATAGCCCAATAAAACAGTAAAGTTGAGCATTGCTCAGTAAATAAATACACCAATATATCATTTTAACAGGTTGATGACTTCATCCCAAAAATGGTTAAACTAAAAGAAACTATCTCACTGGTACATTATTAATTGAGACAACCATATAAATATATAGCAAAGTGGTTTTAATGAACAATAATAGTGTGCTTAGGTGTAAATGAAAACCAAAGTCTATAAGTTATAAAAGCTATGTAATAATTATTATAGTAATAAATAAAAGGGTCCCAAAGTATGGAAAGCAAATCAAAGGCATTCAACTCCCCTAACCCACCAAGTAACACAAATGGAACTCCCTCAATGCTAACTGAATCAATGAAATACAACTAATTGGCAACAGTGTCAGAACTTAATTTTCATTTCTTTTCCCTACAAGTGTATGTCAGAGTTTTATCAAGAAAACATCACAATGAAACTAAGACTAAATAAATGAAGGAATGGGTAGAAACTTAAAGAGATGGTGGACTTTGAATAGTCTAAATTCTCCTTTCGAATTTTCGAGAAATCTCAACCTCCTAAAGCCAAACTCATAAAGAGTTCAACGTAAAAGTTCTATTGCATATCCTTTCTCTGTATCATCCATTGTTTAAATGCAATAAAGTCCTCTAGCCGATCCTATTTATTAAATGATCAGACTTATTAATAAATATAACTAAAATCTCAAAAAGTAATAGAGGTAAATAAAATGCTATCTTAGCATCATAGGTAAAAGGTTAATATAACATGAAAAGGATTGGTACAGGTTAAAATGTAAAATATCAACATGCATGAAAATGTGAAGACTGAAACTTTACATAACATGCATATATGCATTATATAAAACAAAAGAGTACTCTGTCCATATCGAAGTTAAGCAATCATGGCCATTATATTCATGACATCCATCATCTCATATTGCATAAAAAATTCCACTAGAAAATAAGCAATATAGTGGATGCATCAGAGTTACAAAAAAGAGGATTTTGTACACCAAAGAGGCAATTAAATACACATCCTCCGGAAGACGAGATGAGGAGTTTCCAACATTTTGAAATGTTCTATTGTTAAGCTCAAACCAAAGGCCATTATCATAAGGCTAGCACCAATCAGATTACACCATTGAAAATTTTAAGTGGAGCTTTATGGGAAATGAATCGATAACTCAAGGATTCCAGCATTCAAATGTGGAAAATCAAATGAAGCATAGATTCGAAGTTGAGACCAAATCAGAGAAGTGCAATGGATGAAAAGGAGCTTAGCATTTCACCACGGTTTCTGCACAGAATACTCTAATTCGGGTTTAAATGGATGGCATGAAACGAGCTTGACATTTGTCAATGGTGTTGAGGTGATCGTTATGAAGGAGCATCCATTTAAAAGGAATTTTGCTTGTAGTTGAATACCTCCATTGCAAATATTGCTAAATTCCTACGAAGCACTAACACTTCTAAACTGGCAAAGTATCGATGTTCAACACCTACCTGCCTTCGACACGTCTCCAACACACTACCTAGCGTGTTTATTATTCATCAAGAAACAGCTAGGACACACCAGTGATACGCGTAGGACAGGTCAAGTACACCCCATATATGCAAAACCTTTTGTAAAAATATAACAACGTAACAAGTCGCACCACCAGCAACCCATTTGTGGGGCATTTTAACTTGATTTAAATTAACTGTTCAAACCAATTTATTCAAAATTCTAGAGTTTTTACACACTTCATCCTCAAAATTTATCCACACCCTTTTTCAAAAAAAATTAAAATTAAAAAATCAAAAAAAAAAAAAAAAAAAAAAAACCAGTGTATTACTTGATTTTTCCTTCTAACTTCAGCAACAGTGGCGACTTCAATTTGAAGACCCACGGCTGCCAACAACTCATGTGATTTTTCTTACTAATTTTTTGTATTTGCTCGTTTCTGTTCTTTTCTCCTTTGGTTTTTACATTTCCTTTATTTTTGTTTTGTTTTTTTTTTTTTTTTCCTTACGTTTTATTAAATATGTTTGTATGTCACACAGTATGTTGAATTATGCACACCTATTTGTTTTTGTAAAAAAAACAATAATAATAATAAATAAATAACAAATCCTAGCACAAGGGAAATAATATTCTTACAAACAAATTAAAGCAAATTTTAATCAGCAGACAACGTAAAGAACTTGGGCAAACAAAATTGATGATCACCTTTTTAAGAGCATGTTTGGACATTGATTTCAAAATTATTAAAACCATTTTTGTGGAGCTCAAGATTACTTTGTAACACTAAAATAAACCTTTAATCACAAAAAATATAAAAAGAACAAATTCAAAAACGGAAAAAACTCAAAGATCCACCATATAAAATATCAAAAATGTCCTATCAACCACGCTGTCAACAACGCAGACGTCCTATCAACCATGTCGTCAATAACGCGCACGTAATATATTTGCGATCGTTTAGATTTGGTTATTGTTTGATACACGATCATTTAGATATGGCTACAATTTATACGCGATCACTTAGATATTGCAACAATTTATGAAAATTTTGGTTATGTTTAAATTTGATTACGTTTAGATTTAGGAACTTAAATCTAAATGATTTTTTTTTTCAAAATTTGGTACACGATTTCTTTTTATTTTTTACGCAATAAAAATACGATAGAAAGAAATCACGTCGAAAAAAAAAAGGAGGAAAAGTACAAAGACGATGGAAAAGCGAAAAAAAAAAGGAAAAGAAGAAAAATAATGGAAAGATTAAACGAAAAATAAGAAAGATGATGGAAAGAAATTGCAGAAAAAAATAGGAAAGAAGAAAGACAAAATCGCAGAGAAAGACGATGAAAGAAATAGCAGAAAAGAGACGAATCGCAAAAGAAAGATAGAAGAACAAACCTGAAATATTTAGAAAAGGACTAAATTTATGGATTTTGTTATACGGATCATAAATAGTTTGGTATTTTATTACATTTACATAAGTTTCTCAAAAATTAATTTTATCTGTAATTTTCACTTTTAAATATAAATAAAAAAAATTATTATGAATAATTGAAAGCATATTTCTAATTATAATCATTTTAAAATCACTACCAAAAAATGCCTTAAATGTGATTGTGAAGTTTGCATCAGTTTCAAACTGTGTTGTAGTGAGACATCTAATGAGAAAACTTATAGCAACATTTATCGACTTTTTTAGTTTGGTGGTTTGATAACTTAGCACTATCGCGGTTCCCTTTTCCTCACCGCATACTTGAAGTTGAACCAACATCTCAATTTTATTGTTTTATAGAACTATGAATTACCAAAATTCTTCTTATTTTACAAATGGGTGAAGCCCTAATATACAATGATAATGGTCCAATATGGCAAACCTCTCAACGGTAAAAAGAATGACAAAATAAGGCAAGAATATTACACATTAAGTATGTAAATAAATGCTGGAAATAACATTCTAGATAGACGGGAAGCAGTAGACTTTCCATATTCAGCATACCCGTTAAGCTGGATTGTATATGTTGATTAAGTCCATCTTGGTTTCTAAGACTTCAATTGTTCTTAAATAGGGTTTTGCAAGAATATCAGAAATCAGCATCTTGGTCCTTACGAGTTAAGGGAGATGCTTTGGTTTTCAATCTTTTCTTTAATAAAGTGTCGATCACTGGGTCTTCTGCGATGCTCATAGTAGCTTGGTTGTCACAATGTACCTCCATTGGTTCTCCTTATGTGATTTTAAGCTATGATAGGATGCTTTTGAGCCAGATTCCTTCACATATTTGCTTGAGCTAGAGCCCTTAGTTCCGCTCTAGCACTACCTCTAGATACGATTGATTGTTTCTTACTTCGCCACGTGACTAAGTTTCCCCAAACAAAGGCACGGTACCTAGTAATTGATCTATCTATTTTTTTAGGTTCCCCAATCAGCATCCGTGAAGATTTCAATGTTTCATTTCCTAGGTTTTTTGAAGCACGATCCTTCTCCTGGAGTTCCTTTCAAGTATCGAAGTATTCTATAAATAGCTCACTGCAAAACAGCATTTGATACTAATCTTTGTCGACCAATGTGTTTCTATTGCTTAACTGATGAGTCGTGTCAACGGGAGTATTGGCGGGCTTACATCCAAGCATACTTGTTTCCTTTAAAAGATCCAAGACATATTTTCTTTGAGAGATACTGAAACTTCCTTTGAGTGAGTCACTTTCATCCTCCTTTTTCTCTCCTCTTTCACTCCTCTCCTCCTTTTCCCCTCTCCGACTGTCCCTCCTCCCGGCGCTAACATGGAAGTGAAGAGCTGTAAAATTGTCGAGTCCTTCTACTGCATTTGGTTCGACAAGGGACATTTCAACATTGAAGAGGTTGATTTTCGAAGAATCCTACAAGAATCAACTAAGATGGTTTATTGCCGGGTTTGGTACAATATGAGGAACATAGCTTCGTTCTCAAAAACGGCAGAAGACTCACAAAGTTCAGAGCTCCTTCCGGATAGATAGTCTGATGTGTTTCTCGAAATTCCTCAAGGTTTCAATCCTTTGTGCATACACTCAGGAGGTGAGAAACAAGGATGGGTCTCTTTCTTACAAATGCTAAAAAGTTTCTTAATGAACCACGATTATAGATTGCGGCACTGATCTCTTCAACCAGCCTCTCGTTCACATGGAAATTAGTTGAATCTCATTATATTTGCCCAGGCCCATGTTAATTATGCAGATAAAGTGAAGGCCTCAAACTCAAATTCACCCCTGCACAACATATCAAAAAACAGAGTCCGAAGCCAAAAGATAAGCCATTCCTCTGCTCCTCCTCTAGAAACCCTAAGCTTGCAACAACAATGGGTTCGAAAATGTGTTGATGTTATTAGAGAGGATTTCAATAATTTTGAAGTCCAAAAGACTTCATATTTTCGAAAATTTGAAGTTTTATTAAATTTTGCACTTTTGTTTCAGCTATTATACTTTGAGCATTAGACCCATTCACTATTTCAGTGAAAGTCTTGTGTCAGTTTCCAAAAAAAGGTTGTTGTAAATAATATGTTCAGTGGCAGATCTAAACCTAATATGGTCTCTTCTTACTACTTATGAGATAAGTGCCAAAGATTACTGAGCGCCTACTCAGCACAAGAAAACTAAAATTTACAACCACCTGGTCCACCTCCCAATCATAAACTGATGTCCTAAATCACACATGGCAGGGGAAGACTCCTGCTGCACGAAGGAGGCATACTTCATAGTTGATTCTCTAGCAACCAAACCTATCCTCCTAAATGGTTATGATGGTATACTTTTAGTTGCGCACATCAGCCTCTAACTTTAACCATCAATCTTGCCTTGGCAAGCACCACATAAGTACAATTTGAATTATCAATAATGATCCCAATTTCCAGAGCAGTTTGCTTACAGAAAGTTCTTACCATCTACGAAAAAGTTGTTGGAGTACTTCAAGCTTACTTCAAGCTTAAAATTGAAACATATCACATGTTAGCATATCATTTTACATACTTCAAACTAAGATTGTTTGCACGTATGGTTTATTGAAGAATGTCAAAGATTTGGCATTTCTCTACAGTTTATAGAGCAAAATAAACTGTGGATAGGTTTCACTCGATTATCAAACAAAAGAAAGAAAGTGCAAATTACTGGAACAAAGCATCATCAATAATTGTAATGATCTAAATCTAAAATAAACAAAGCACAGCCAAACTGTCACTAAAAGAATCATTGGGTTTTAGATTCTATTCTCTTCTTCCTATTGGCAGCATAACTTTTCAAATGGAAGTTGATGAAAAGAGCTAGCAGAGAGCCATTGAAAACAGCATTAAAGCACCAACCCAAAAAGCCAGAGCAACCACCAGCAGATCCACCAAAATGATCATACAACATTTGACCCGAGACCACAAAACTAAACACAAACTGTAGGATTTGGCAGTCAGTGACCAACCTCTTCCACTTTGGTCGAATCCCAAAGGTGCATAGGAAGTAGTATCCATACATTATCACGTGCACAGTGGCATTGGTCACAAGCGCTATGGGGAACAGTGATTGGGAAGTGTGAAGCCAGAGATAACACATGATCAAAACCGTGGAATGGTGGTAAACATGGAGGAACGTGAGGCGTTGAAAGGACCCAGTGAGGATGATCAAGAGGGTGTCGATGAATTCAAGAATCTTGGACAGGTAGAATACATAAGCCCAGAAGAAGAGAGGTCCAACTGGTGGGGTGTGAGGTGGAAAGCAAATAATCCAATGGAGGTGAGGCACATGGTAAATGGAAGAGAGAGTGCATCCAAGGGCCATAATGAAGGAGAGAATGAGAAGCACAAAGTTGTGAAGGGCTGAGATTGGCTTGAGAAAGTGTGGGGAAAAGGAAGGAATGGGAATGTGGGAGAGGAGGAAGGTGAGGAATAGGTAAGTGAAAACAGTGAGGATGAGGAACAGGGGAGTGGAGGCGAAGGTTTGGCCTTGGATCCATTCGAATTTAAGAATACTGGGATGATTCACAAGCCAATATCGAAGAACTGAGAGAATTTGATTCATTATATACTTCAAACAACACCCAAATGAGAGGAAATAGACAAAGGGATTTCGAAGAGATAATGCATCAACAGAGATTCGTTCTAAACAAACTCATATAACAATTTAGTTTGGCAAACAATTGAATGAAGTCAATGGATAAAGGTTAGTGTTTGGGAACCTGAGATTTGAGTCGGGAAGCAAAGCTGTGAGACATTGATCCAAAACTTTCAAAATGTGGGGGAGGGGGGTGGGCAAAGGCGGCGGAGCTGGAACTGCAACTCAATGGAGAAAAAATGAACGCGACTGATGATGATAACGAAGCTTCACAACGTACCTGAAGAGGAGGGTGTGGATAACCCTTTGGAATCAAAATGTCTTTACATCTTCAATCTGTGTTTGGATGTGGAAAATAAAATAATTGTTTTCAACCCTTAAATAGTTTAATACAAACATTTCAAGTTATGTTAATTAGTTACTTTATTAGTAAAATAAAAATTAAATTAATTACTGAAAATAACTTAATTAAATTAATTAGAATATTAATAGTTTCAGCCTAAGATTTATATTAAATGGCTAAGATAACATTCACAAATTCATTGAGTCTAAATGATATTATTTATATTTAATAATTAATTAAAATTAATATTAATATAGTTTATATCACTTTAAAAATTAATTAAGATATATTTATGGTTCTTCGTCTAACCCATGACAGGTTGGGGATAAAATTATTTATGTTAGGGATAAAATTTCTTTAATTTTTTTAATTACTAATTTATATCCCTTTATGAAATAGTTTTCGAATAATAAATTTAAAATTACTAAACACTCATGCTACAATTTTTGTTGTCCTTTTAATTAATAAAAATAAATATGTTCGTTCAAATCTAAATATTTTGACAAAAATCGGTTAATTTAAGAGATATTTTTTAAAAAAAAATATATAGGAGAAAATATTTACAAACCATTTTGAAAACATAAAAGGCTCACAAACCCATAATATAAAATATCAAGACTACCCCAGTCAACATGTAATGAATTGACCACACGGGCGATACATGATCGTGTAGATTTTGATATATATCATGTCCTTAGATGTAGAGAATTCTGCCTTTAACTCATTCGATATCATTCATATAATGCACCAAGATGAAAGAAGTGTATATCTACACGATCTTATACTTCATTTTAAACGATGGCTTTCAAATTTAAACTATCATGTAGATCATGATACACGATCTTAGGTTTAGTTGCACCGAGATGCCCTAAGATAAAAGAATTATGTTTTTATTTCATTCAATCTCGGGTATACAATGTCTTAGAATGAAAGAATTTTTTCTTTTAGATATTGGATCTCGTGTCTTAATGGCATCGAGATAAACTGGGATGAAAGAATTCTACATATATTGCCCCAAGATCCCAAAAATGAAAAACTTCTGCTTTTAGTTAGTCAATCTTAGCCCTTAATTGCATCAAGATGACCTAAGATTAATAAATCGCAAAAAAGATATAAATCACAATAGCATATATGAAATTTATGAAAAAATGATTAGGCATCATGAGCTTCTTTTTTTTATTTTGTTATACAAGTCGTAAATATTTTGGATTTTGTTATCTTCATGTACGGTACTCTAACTTAAATGTAAGTTACGTTAATTAACAAATTAAAAAATAAATAAAAAAGAAAAGATAGAGAGAAAAATATACCAATATACATTCATGAACATTCACTTTTACAAAATAAAGAATACCAAGAAGCACATCTATAAAAAGTTGATTTCAAAATCCTATGGTAAAATACCTTTTTCCTCTCTCAAATATCATATTTTGTTGTGGTCTCTTTTTGATTCAATATATCAAACCTATCTCTACCTCCTATAGTGTATGTATATGCATGTGTGTATATATTTTAGGGAAAAAAAAAACGTAAAGACAAATGAATCAAAAGTAAAGTCAACTCAAGAGGGATGGTCTTCCAATAACGTAGATGAATGATGATATCGAAATAAGCAACAGAATTACACGAACGATGTGAACCTCAAGAATAGATCCATTTAGATAACACATCCAAGGATTTCTCAACAATTTCAATTTCCTTTCACTTTTCTTCTCCCTTTACGTTTTTACCTCTGCCATGTTCTTGGATTTTTAGATCAATGTTTCTTTTCTTTAAAACAAAAAGTATGCAAATAAAAATATTTCATAATTGGAGTGTGGGTGACCAATGGAAATGCATTTTTGCATTCTAAAAATCGCAATTTTCTAACCTAAGGTTAGAGAAGATTAACGCCGTTAAAAAATGGCTAACAATATAATTTTTAAAAAAAATTAATCGAAAAGATATCGAATTAAAGCATATAAGACCATTTTGTTTGGAAAATCGGTAAAAGTATTGGCAAAAGTAACATGCTTTTTGTTTTCGTTTTTAAAAGTAGCGCATTCTTATAAAATTCGTAAAACTATTTTTCTCAATCAATTTCAGGCAAGATCGACCACCGAGATTTCCTAAAATATTAAAAATTTTCAAGGTTGTTTTGGGTTTTTTAATTTTCTATCTTATCAAAAAAATTATTCAAACCTTCCCAAACATTACACCAAATCTTAACTCGTTTTTGCTACATTTACTGAATTCGATCTCATCCCAAATGTTACACTAAATCTTAACTAATTTGTGTTACTTTTGCCAATTTCTCCAACTATTTTTGGTCAATTGTCATTTTTCCTTTTCATAATTTCTTCCCTTTAATTCTTTAATCAATTCAATTATCTTCTCATAACTTCAAATTAGAACGTCGAGAATTTGGGAAAGAAGAAAGAAAGAGGATGCTAATTACTTCCCTTTCTTTAATCAATCCAATTATCTTGTTATAACTTCAAACCGGAATGTCAAGAATTTAGGAAAGAGAAAAAGAAGAAAGAAGTAAGCTCGTTGATGAGAGGTGGAAGAACTGATTGGACAGAAGCAAGAAAGAAAGAGAGTGACAACGTTTGCTATGACTGTGTTGAGTGATGTAAAAGAAGGTTTTTGGTTGAAGAAGAGAAGCATTAGGAAAAGGAAAATGGTAATTTAATCGAAAAATTGACAAAAGTAGCAAAAATTAATTAAGATCCAAGAAGGTTTGAATATTTAAAAAAAAAAAGATAAAAAGAACTAAATAAGATTGGAAAATATTTGAGAAATGGTATAATCTCAGTCTAATTGTCTACCGAGATGCACCGAAAAAACCAAAACAATCGATAAGTTGAAAATTTTAAAATTTTATAGAAATCTCAATAATCAATCTTGCTGAGAAAAACGATTTTACAAGTTTAAAAAAATATGCTACTTTTAAAAACGAAACCCAAAAGTGTGCTAAGCCAAATTCTCATTTTGTTTGTACGTAGTTTCCACTTTTAGTTTGAATCCTTTAATTTTAGTATACTTTATCTTGGTTGATCTCCATGACAATAGTTAGTCTTTTCTCTTCTTCCCACAACCAGCACAAACACATAAACCCTCATCACATCAATACATTATTGAACCTAATATAAACCGATCGACATCAAATTGTTGATTAAATTTTATTTAATAATTGTTATGTAATTTTAATATTTTTCAATTTTGTCCTTTTTCATGACACTTAAGTATAGTTAACTTAATCATTTTCTAATATATTATGGTTTTTGTTGGGAGGCTATCTAAGCTTATTAGGCTGTTTTAACTAGTTTTTTATAATTGATGTTTTAAGGGTTTTTTTTTATGGGTAATTATAATAGGTAGCAATTTTTAGAATAATTATTAAGTATGTAGCAATATTTTAAAAAAATTGCAAATATAGCAAAATCTATCAGTGATACACTTCTATCGTTGATAGACTCTTATGGTTTATCAGTGATAGACCAACATTTGCTACATGGTTTATCAGTGATAGACTCCTATCATTGATAGATTTTGACAAATTTTGCTATATTTGCAATTTTTTTAAAATGTTGCTATATACTTAATTATTTTGAATATAATTGCTACATTTGCAACTATCCCTTTTTTTATCAATAGAAATTCTTTGGTAGACTACAAAGCTCATCACCACCTTATATTCGATTGCATACTAAAAACATTCGTGTAAGTTTGATTATATCCAAGTTACATGTCAAGAACATTCAGATGAGTTTGATCACGAGTGCTCAAACTTAGAGTGAAGAACTAGTACTCCTTTGTTTCTTGGTCGGTTTTAGAATTTGATATTAGAGGTTAACTAATGATTTCTAATTTTTAAATCCTAACCATCCATAACCATCCATATAACACTTTCGCATTGGAACACCTAAAACAAGAAGCCATTTATACCTTCTTGTTTTGGTGAAAATAAAAGGAAATAAGTTGGTAGTGACCGCCGGTGGGTGGCTAACGATAGTCAATAAAGAGAATGTAATAACCCTCAACCAACACGATTGATACCACACCTCAATAGTTGAAGTTCAGATTGAAGCTCCTAAATGAACAAGTTTTTCTGTTTTTTGTGTGACAGTAAAGAGGGCAGGAAAGATAAATATACAACAAGTTTGAGGGAGGAATTAGCAGAAATGGGGAATGAGCCAAAAGAAAAAAGAAAAAAGAAAAAAGAATCAGTAGCCAACAATCAACAACTTGTGGCCGATGTGATGTCTACAAGTTACATTGTCTTATGGGACTTCATTTGACGTCTCTGTCCGAGAACATAGATTTTGGAATTTCATGTATCCTAACAATTTCTCAAAAGAGGAAAAAAAAAAAAGGATTAGAAATGTTCAGAGCATCTTCAGGTTGTTGGTTTTTTTTTTTTTTAATTTCTGAATTTTGGATGGTAAAAATTGGATTTGAGCCGACCTGATCAGTAGGTCGGGTATTGTCCGTACGGAACTGAACATGGGTCGGGTCAGTTTTAAGAGAAAACAACCGAATCCAACCTACTTACACCTTTATATAGAAGTTCCCCACTGGAAGGTAAGATTTTTGCTTTACTTTCCTAATGGGGAAATGAATATTAACTCAATCAGTAGTTTCATACCAAGACTACTTTGATTACCTTATTCATTAAAGAGATAATACCAGAAGAAGAGTATTTCAAATGTTCAATCAAGATGGCGGAAAACACCAACCAGAAGAATGAAAAGAAAAACCCAACAAGGGAAATTTAATAATAATTGCATGAATTCAGCTTTAAATGAATTTCTCCAGTTGGATCACGAGGTTACATCAAAGGACAGAATATTATCCACCTATCAACTAACTTTTATCAAAGATTTATACGGCAACTTTGCACCAAATCTATAGTCATACTGCAAAACTGGGGGTACTGAACAATGCATTAACTGGATAAAAGATCACGACGAACCTGCCGTTACCTTTCTCCGAACAATTCTCTTCCTCCGTGCTTTGGGTACTGATTCACCTTCAGAGACAGAGTCAGCACCAGACTGTTTGAGACCGAGGAGTCCAAGGCCAGAAATGATGGCATTCTTTGAAATAAACCATTTCGAGGAAGACTGATTAATGTCTTCAGAAGGTCGGTTGTAAACCTTCTGCAAGAGTTCCCTTGACTGAACCAATGGATCTGCCTCTATTCCAAGCCAAGCCAATCTTGATCTTTCTCCTAGTTGCACATTCAAAACCCTACATACAATTCCAATATGGTTTTATAGAATATTCTTTACCCAACAATGTCTTTTTGGATAAGATTGTGTTTAAACCAGAGACTTTAAAGGGAAAAAAAATGGCATGTCTAAGGCTTCACAAATAAATGCCAAAGATATTTCAAAAGGGAAAAAGCAGTTCGAACCTCATTGCAGAGCTTAAAAACAGAGCGACTCCAATAACATCAAAATGATTGATCATTGCTCTGTCAAAACCGCATAGTAACTGATACCGGAGATTTGCATAGAGGCCGAGAAAAGCACCATACCCGAGAGCATTGGTACTCACAGTTGGAACTGATACAGATAACCTGGCAAACACGTACACAATTCCGTGTGAAGAAAAATGGGAACTTAATTAGCACTTCTATTTGCCAAATGGGAGTGATCTATTACCTTTCTTGCTTTTTACTTGAGAGAAAATTGGACAAAACACCTTGAGCTGCTCCTGCAGTTATACCGACCAAGCACAACTCTGCAGCTTTGTAGAAGAACGAATGGATTCTCTTTTGTAGGTCAAATTCCCTCATAGGATAACTTTTTTCAAATATATTATTGGGAAGCTTCTGTAATGTATTTTGCAAATCAAATCGGAATGTATTTCCATATGAACGACAAGGAGCAAGTGACCAAACAACTATAGCATTGCAAGCGGTAACAGTGAGAACATTAATGAGCGCCAGATCCCATTCCTGTTTTATCCTGGAGCCACAACAGAACAACAAATTTGTAAGCCAATCAAATAAAAGATAAATTTAAAAAATGAAATAAAGTTTAACCATATGCCTAAATAACAAACCTGTCCTTGCGATTCTTTATTTCCCACCAAGCTGAACAACCAATTGTAGCAGCCTGCTCTAAAAGAAGCCTATAGAGAAAGGAAGGATCTGCTAACATCCTGTGCAATTATATAATATGTTGAAGTTTGATAATATATATTTCTTTTTCAAAGAGTGCATGCAGTCTTTCGCTTAAACAAACTACTGATCAGTAAAAGAAAAATTCAAGTATGGAACCATGAAAGAAATTAAACTGTTCATTTTATCGTTTTGAAATTTATTTCCTCAAGAAAAGGAGATGGAGGGGGAAGCTAGTCAAGCTGTTGGTCCACTTCCACATACTAGATATTGATAGAGAAGTATTATCATAGATATGTTGATATAATATAAAATATGCATGTCTACTTCAGAAAATTAGGCAGAAAAGACACCATAAAGTTTCCAAAGGAGATGACCCTAGCACTGAGAATTGGAAGGTGAAAGCGGGTTTGAAATGGCAATTTTATGTGATCATAATTCTAGACAGCGACTTGAGTTCCATGATAGGCTTCAATAAACAATGGACTCCTATCAACAATGGACTTCAATTGGTGATAAGAGTTTGTCAATCACTTTATAAACTTCCTTCATGGTCCAAGTCAGTCATAAAAAACATGCATGGAAGAAAAATGACTTGAAGAAAAAAATGAAACTAATAAAAAAAAACGGTTCAAGTTATTTAAATGGACCAAAAATGAAACTATAAAGATGAAAACATTAAGCAAAACTTAAGAAAGAAAATAAAACGTGCAAATAGTTCGAAATGAAACAATCTGCGCTAAATTTGTGTACTAGTGATTTGGATTGAAATTGTGTATTGAGGGGGGTTAAGACTTTTCACTTAGATTTTGCAATTTTGCAAATAGTTTTCTTAGATTTTGCAATTTTGCAAATAGTTTTCATAGATTTTGCAATATTTGAAAATGGTTTTAAGTTAAGCTATTTTGGCTATTTGGCTCATTTTGTCATATATGCAACCATCCCTAAAATGTAATGTCAGCAAGCTTAAGAATCCAGTAGAATTCATGGGTAATTTAGAATTAGACATTACAATATCTAATTGCTTAAATTCAGGTTTAGGATCTAATATTAAGACGCAGATGCTTAATGGACAATCAATATCTTCAAGTAAGCGAGTTCCCATGTCACCTCTCCAAGAATGGTGAATTGGTAAAAGAATTGAAGTGAATTACCTAAGAACTAAAGGCCTCGTAAATTCTACCAGAGGTTTTTAAAGAAATCACCTGCCAATAAAAGCCCGTGAGATTCCTTGAGGAAGTGCCCGTGAAATGAACCGAGTTGTAGTTGGCCTGGCATTCACTGCTAAGAATCTTACCATTTGAGCCGAGCTAACTAAACCCTGGGATAAATAATTTGTCAGCATCTAACCAAAGTTCAAGGCTAAATATTTAGCACAAAAGGAAAATGATAAAATATTTCCTACTCCAACGAGAAAATATTACACTTAGGGGTGGAAACAGTTCGGTTTGGTTTGGAGGTGAAACCGAACCGAACCAATTTATTGGTTCAAACCAAACTGAACCGTATTTATGCGATTTGGTTCGGTTTCAAATTCGGTTTTGGTAATTTTAAAACATTTTAAAAACAATTCGATTCGGTACGGTTTTAAATTAGCTTTTGTTCTTTAAATTAAAAGCAGTTCGGTTTTAATTTAGTTTTACTTTTTTTAAAAATCTATAAGCATAAAAATATATAAATAGTAGTTAAAAACGGTTCAGTTCAGTTTTGGTTTCAAATTTCTTTCAACCGGGCCAAACCGAATTTTTCAATTTCATTAAGTATTCAGTTCGGTTTTAAGAAACAGTTTGGTTGCTGCGGTTTGAATGGCCACCCCTAATCACACTAATAAGATAATCAAAACACTACCATTTCATAAGCCTGACGAAATCCAGCAGGCAAATCCATCATTGTCTTCTGCCACTCGTTTAATACTGCATCTACAAATTTACGATCAAAAAGCTAGAGCAAATATGAAGTTAGTGCTAAAAATGAGCCCATAAAAAACAATAGCAACACAGATCTGTCGGTAATAGATTGTATACCTCTTCAAGAAATTTCCTTCTCCGGAACAAGCCACCCTCATCTCCCTCGTCGCCATCATCAAACTCATCATAGTAATCATCATCATCACCATCATCGTCTCCACCGTCACCGCCACCATGATTGATTTTCTTGCCAATATCTCCACCACCTCCCCCAATTGCAGTCTGCAATTTGCTATGACATTATTTCAGTTTGAAACACTTGGAATTGGGAAAGTGAAATAACACAACCAACAACATAAAAGACATGCTTAATTCCACCAACCAAAAACATAACTGGACAACAGAAAACAAAGGACATGTTTTTTCTTTTATAAGCAGAAAACAAAAAGACATAAAACATAATAGAGAGCAATTGTGCTCTAAAGTGGAGGGTGAAGTGCAAAAATAGAAATAAAAATAACAACTTCGGTATATTTAACTCCAAAGACTCTCAAAACGTTTCAGTCGACAATTCTTGGCTAGAATCATTTTTCCTTTCTTTGTGTGTAATGAGAAACAATAATTCCAAGTTCCAATCAGACAAAGGGAACAAATACTAGAGGGACACGCAACCAAAACCCCAAAAGGAGCCAACCCAAAACAGAAAAGGGCTCCACCAATGCATCTGACATTTTACAGGTCAACCAGAACTAGATAAAAGCCGTGCATCAGAACTTGTATGCATAATTGCATGATACAAAGAGGTGAGGTGAATTTGAGACTCTGATGCATAAATGTAAGGCATCTTGTGTTGGAGCTTATCATGAATGCTTACCACCTTAGGAAAAAATAAAAAACTTAATCTTCCAAACATCAACATAGCCATTTGAATGTTCAAAAGTTGTGTTCTGTGATAGATGCTTCAAAAGAAATTTTGTAGAAAAATCTCCATTCGATTGCACAGCTTCCACAAGATTCTGTCACTGCCTTGTGTTTGTTGCAAGAAGGATAAAAGATGCATAAGAGAGGTCCAATTTTTTTATTTAATATCATTGAGATTCCTTCTAAGAAGCAAATTCCAAATGTTAGATTCCACCACCCAAAAGTATTTAACAAGTGCAAACCTTTTTATTGTCAAATCAAAAAGCCAACAGAAGCTTTATGCTATCGAAGAGCCCTTCGACCAAACAAAACTACAAAATGAGGTATGTGCCCCATCCCTAACATTATAGGGAAGTCAATAAAATATCAACTTCCTATGCCTCATAATAGAAATCCACAGACCCCAAAAGGATCTATAGGATGATGAGCCCAGAGATGAAGATAAGCAAGTAGGGCCGTACTAAGCCTTGATGACTTTCTTTCAAAAGGCTCTATTCTCATTCAGGATGCATCAATTCCCTTTTGCTAAGGCTCGTTCTTGTTAATCAGCTACAAATCCCAACACTTCTATCTTCAATTGGAAGCATGACATTCTCCCATTTGAAAGGGTGGAAGCTAATGCTGTCATCATTTCCTTTCCAAAGATTCACACCTTACTCGGCAAGGGTTGCTTGGAGAAAAGTGAGTCTACCTACAAGTTCTTTCAAGCTAGAAGCCTCTGAGATTCAAAATGAGGCTTACCATAGGATAGAAGGCCATTTGCACCCCGACAAGCTGTTTCCACCCAATATGAAGAGGGAAGGATCACCGTATCCTAAAAATATAAAATATGTCCCTCTTTGGGTGTGCTTTGTCTGATTCCTATTTAAGGCAAGGGAACCTTCATTTCTAGGGTAGGCTGTGTTTCCCCCTTCCAGTAGAACCTTGTTTGTTGTAAATGGATACAAATGATAAATACAACCTAGGACCCTTGTGTTCTTCAGGTTGATTAGGGTGTTGGTTCATAGAGAATTCTCTGGCGATGTCAATCAGATGTTTCTGAACTGTTCCTATATCTAGTTTGGGAGAACACATTTTATACTGTCACAGAATGCGGTGATCCTTCAGCTTCATATTCGGAGGAAACTTCTTAGCATACATTTTTTTGGGGTGACAATGGCATTTCTTCTAAGTTGTTACAATTCAAATCAAAGAAAATTAATAAATAAAATAATAATAAATAGTTTAAGAATCAGGTTATTTTCTAGATGACTTTGGTTACAAAGAATACATGTATCAGAATGCCTGTAGGTGTCATCAAGAGGTATAAGTCAGTTATGGTTTTTTCTTGATAACTATGGTTAAAAAGAATAAGATGTTTCAAGGTGTTTGTAGGCGTCCAATAGAGATGTGGCTCCATTTGGATTTTTTATTGACAACTTCAGTCAGAAGGAATAACAGATTGTTCTGGAAGTTTGTCAGGGTCATAAAGAGATGCGAGTCTATTTGGGGATTTTCTTGGCAACTGTGGTTAGAAGGAAATAAGAATAGGAGATTGTTTCGAGATGTATTCAATGATCATAAAGAAATATGGGTCAAAAGAGAATTTTCAGTCTCCTATTTGTCTCTGTTGAAAGCAAGCAGAGCGGTTTGAATGCAAGGCAGAACCTTTTCTCTTCAACTATCTTGGTTTCTCTCTTGAAGAAGACCTTGAGACCCATCCTTTTGGAGCCCATCAGTTGAAAATGTCATATCCAAGCTGGACAAATGGTGGAATATTTTTATTTCCAGAGGGAGATATAAATTGGCCCAAATCCGTTTCATTGAGTGTCCCTCCCTATCTCTCCTTCCCCACAAAAATCCAAACAAAAATAAGTTACCACTACCAGTAACAACAAAATTATTGGCAGGGATCTTTTTGTTGGAAGGATTTTCCTCAAAACCATGGATGTGCTCTCGTTAAATGGAAACAGATTGCTCTTCCCGTGCTTTCAATGTGCGAGATTTGGGAGAGGAGAAATGTTCGTTTAGTCCAATGGCACACTCAACAGTGCCTCATCGTCTCACTTAGACACATGCACAGTCCATCGGCTGAAGTAGGACTGTATATATGCAGATGGGCAGGAATTATGTGTTCTACAAAGATCTCTAGGCCATTAAACATTAATACCATTTTTCTAAACAGAAAAAAATAAGGATATCATAGACAAGAAAAGGAGGCCAATAATACCTTTCAACAATTGATCTTTTCTAGAAGGGTGAAAGGAATGACCTTGCTACAACTGTATCCTTGAGTTTGGCGCACTTATTTTTTTTCTAGAAAATTTAGCGTCAGATACAATAAGGATGACCAAACTATCTTACCATCTACAAAAATGTCAATGATTTTTCTTTTTCCACCATTGTCATCAAACTTTTGTCATCTTCATAAACAAACCTCCTTCGTGTGAAAACTTTACTATCCTAAGTAACTTGTCTTCACCTTTATGTTCCTTGAAAAGTTCAAGAGTGGGAGGCAAATCTAACAGACATTTTAACTTTGAATTTCAGAAGCCAGTCAAGAAAGATTCAGCTTACATGGACAAAAAGAATTTTCTTCAAACTTTGTACAGTAGCATGACTTCCTTTATTAACCGTCACCACCAAGATTGAGAAGGATTCAACACCAATTATGATGGAGCATTGTGAGTAATTATGCACCATCAAGGTGAAGCGAAGGGAAGAGGATGGTTCCCATGAAAGGGTTATATTGGGCGGGCATCTGGACAAGAGTACAAGTCATCAACTTGTAACAATTTCGAATTTGCTTGTTTTCGTTAAGTCCACCAAATAAGCATGAGAAGTGGACTGTAATCTTTTTTAATAATACACGTGAGTGCCCAAGATACACTCACCCGATTAATCTCAAAAGGCAATAGTTTAACCTTTTTATATGTGTTTTTCATCGAATTAAGCAGGTAACTAGTTCAAACTCATTCTCTCTTAAGCTCTTTACTTCTTCTTTTTCTTTTTTTCACACCCCCAATAACCATTGGGCTTACTCGTGATAGTCCTGCACCTCTCTCCAAGAAATATGATTCAGTAATCAGTACTTGGCAAATCCATTTCTGACCTACTGAGAAGTGGACTCATTTTTATTAACGGTGATCTAATAGCGTTCAAAAAGAAAGGAAAAATTGGCATTGTCACTCCCTCTAACATCTTTTGTTTCTTATCCAAAAATATACAAATAAACCAAATAGCCCTGCCCCCTCCCCCAAACCCCTGCACTTCTCCTATACCAATTTTCATTCTCAGTAGAAACTCCAAACAACAAACACCAGAAACAATTGGTAGTGGTTCTGTACATCTAAATTAGGACATCTACTGTTCAACTATCCATAAGAATTAAGATAAGATTAATATTCTAACAAAAAGCATTGCCTCTCAGATAGAAATAGAAACCCAAGTTCGGAAGACCTATATTTCAATTGTAATGAAACGTTTAACAGTTGGCTGAGATAGGAAAACGTCCCTAATCAATTGCCAGAAATACAAGGAACAAAAACTTCCAAGTTAAAATGCCATTTCTCATAGAAAGGGAGCCAAAACCAAAGTTCATATTGCCAAAAATAATAATGATAAAATAAATAAAGCTGCTTTTCCAACTACGAAACATTTCACGACTAGAAGAATCCATGCAACACCAAAGCATAGGCACAATCCAATTGAGCGAAAGCAAAACTGAAGTAACTTGCCTCAGGGCTAGACTTGGACTGCTTCTGAGACAAATCAAGCTTGGATTTCTCCAAAGTTACAGAACCAAGGGCACCAAATTGGCCTTTCATAACAGGGCCAAAAGAGGAAGAAGATATGGCAAGAAAAGGGTCAGACCCAGCAGGCGCAGAGGGGGTTTCAAAGCAACGCTCCAGAAAAGCAATGGAATCCCCATAAGGAACACCCGAAGAAGAAGAAGAAGAAGGGAAAGAAGGAGAAGAAGTTGTGAAAGCCTTGACCACCAAAACTGCTCTATTTCGATAAGAGGGACCGAGTTTAACAACCGAGGGCAGCCATAGCTTGTTGGTGGTAAGCTGGGTGTTAATGGGCATGATTTGAGCCGTTTGAAACACCGCATGAGACATATTCGGCTATGGATGAGGTTGAATTGAATCCCGTCTGTTGTCTAAATGGTCATCGAGATTGAAACGGGGAGGAAGAAGAAGAAGACTAAGGATTCCGAATTTCCCTGGTACTCAATCTCTCTAAGAAATGGGGAAATTAGAGAGAGAAAAAGAGAGAAGAAAGTAGGTGGAGAAAGGGGTTTTAATGGATTAAGGATAGCCGCCTGCGGAAGGGACGAAGAACACTATCTTCAATAGAGATTGACCCACTGAGTCGACTCCGGTTTTCTAGACGAGTTAACTCGATGCCGGAGTTCTTCATCCACTTGGGCCGGGCCGGGCCCGGCTTTGTGTTTTGGGAAATACAACTATACACCCCAACAAAATTATTTATATTATAACAACTTGGAAGCTCACATGCTAGCAAGGGAGAATCAAACTAAAGGGATTTAAGATTTCATGGATTATTAGAATTAAGCATGTTAGAAAATTGTGGACGAATATTCAATTGTGAACGATCATAAGATCTATTATTATCAAGCAAAGAACTTGATCGATAAGGTGATAAATTTTGCGAGTTTTTTTTGAGAGAAATAAGTTTATGAACGCTTCATTATTTTTTACCAAAATTCAACAGATTCATATATTGTAACGAATTTTCTTTCAATCAATATATGATGGGCTTCATTTGTCTATGATTACTTTTGTCTATTGTCTATCTTCATCATGCAATAACTAAACCCCCATTGGACGTGGATGAGTTAAATTTTAAACTTTTAAGCTCGGAGAGAGAAGCTTTTACGAAGAAGTTAAACAAAGATTTAACTTGTAGTTTATTCCAAAAGCCTAAGCTAGAAGAAAACAAACAACTACTTGAGAGTTGTGGAGCTTAACATTCAAAACAAGCACGAAAGTTAGAAATATATAACTCTTACGCTAGTGATCAAAGTAAGTTAAGCGCCTGTGGAGACATAGATATGTGGCTACGCAGCGAGAGTTAGAGACCTAGACGTTATAATCATGAACATAGAACTTCCTTTCAAGCAATGGCATGATTGATATTGCTTCCTCATCTGTATCTAGTTCTTATAGTATGTTCTTCATTCATTACTGTCGATTCATCTCTTCTTTCAAACTTATAATTATTATTTTACAATCTTTTTCCAAGTTTTAATTTGAAATATGTTTTTTACTATTTATCTTTACAAACTTGTATTAGAAACTTTCACTATCACATTTTCTTAAGGAAAACTTTCCCATGTTAGACTTTGATCTTTGTTGAAACTACTTAAGATTAATTTGACTTAGATCGATTTTATGAAAATTTTGTTGTAATGATCTATGAATTAATCCATAATCATTGTCATTTAAACTTGCCCATACCACTTTAGTATACATGTATTGAATTGTGTATATATGAGTAGTCAATACACACCACCAATAGTTGTTGAGAATAATATTAAAATTAAAATCCTATATTTTCTCCAAGAGTTAAGCGTTTGCATTGGCACATGCAAACACTAAGGGGACACATCAAAGACTCCTTGAGGTCGCCAAGCATAAATCTCACAATGTCTCAAACTAATGATGAATACTTTAGGATATGGTGTCACACGTCTCTCACCCACTTATTATAAATACTTTCTCCAATTCACTTTGATATTAACCTATGCAAAACACCATCCATAGGTGAATGCACCAAACATAAATCACACAATAATGTGTATTACCCTCTATATATCAATTCCTTCGTCCACCAAGTATTTTGGGAACCTAAGGTTTTTTTACTTAGAAAAATCAAGCTAATTTGGCTTCAATAAGTCATGGTTAATTTGCTAAATATAACATTTATATAGATTGTTTTAACAATATATTTGATAAACCCTCCAAACAAATTTAATCATTTTAGGAATACTATAATTAAATGTCACTCTCTGTTTGTTACAATAATAGGAAATAATATATTTGGTATTTAAAAGAACTTTCATCAGTTTTGACATTAAAACAATTATGGAATTAGAAACATCTCATCCAAAATAAAAATATTCATTTAAGACTACTTCTTATATGAAAATTTAAAAGAAAAAATCCACACATTTTGGTTTTGCCAACATAATTTATTTGTTAGACTTATGAAAGGGAACTCCTACTTTTTAAAACTCATGCATACTTAGAAAACAAAAACACAAACACAACATAACACACACACACACATATATATATATGTATGTGTGTGTATAATTAATTAATTTATTTCTTGAGAGTACAAATATATGTAGCCTTCATAGTCCCTTAGACCCAAGCAGCTTCGTAAGGCCAAAAGTAATGGCCATAGCCATCCACCCTCCAACCACCACTCTTGCTGCTGATTTTCCAACCGGAGTTCTCCCCAAGATGGCTCCAACTATCCCAAAAACCAATAGCGTCAAGCTCGCCACCGCTGCCACCACCCCCAGCCTCACCTTATGGTCTCGGATAAACACTGCTGCCACCAAAGGAATGACTGCTCCCACCGAAAACGCTATCGCCGATGCCAGTGCAGCCTGTAGTGGATTCGGCAGCTTCTCTTCCTCCTCGCCCGGCTGTTTTGGTTCCATGTTATTCTGTAGATAATGTAGGAAGAATAATATATATAAGCTCTTGTCTTACAAAATTAAGGCTGAAGTTATATTTTGAAATTTATCCAAAATGCTCTTATTCACAGTTTTTTAGTTATTTATTTCTTAATAAGATAAAAAATAATAGCTTTGATCACATTACATTCTTTTCCTTCCCATTTCTCTTCAGCTGAGCTTTCTCAATATCATATTGAGTATAAACTGAGACAAACTCCCCTATGGCCATACTACAAGCTCCGGCAACCAGTCCAGCAAATCCAGCAATAAGCATGGCTTTGGCGTCGGGCTTCACGGCTCCGACGCCCATCATGAGCGAAGCAACAGAGACGAGCCCATCATTGGCCCCTAGGATTGCTGCTCGGAGCCACTGAGCACGTTGAGTATAATCAACACTGCCAGACTCAGAAGCCATATTAACTGAATTATATGATGAATCGAATTTGAATATGTTAAGAAGAAGAAGAAGAAGAAGAAGAAGAAGAAATGTTAATATTTGCTTGTGGAGGGCACACGCCCAGAAGGGATTTTTATAGAGAGTGAGTAATTGTTTTCTGTTTTGTTTAAGCAAAAGAAAGAGAAATGAGAATAATAAAATAGAGATAGTGGTAGAAATAGGTAAAGATTAATGGATAGTGTGAAAGTCACTACTCAAAATTAGTGCTCACACTTTCTCTTAGTGGAATTGTGGAAAGTTTATTAGGGTTTTTTTTTTTCTTTTATTAAAAAAAAATAATAATATTTGTGACTTGCGTCAATTCAAACGTAATATCTATATTATTTCTATCGAATTATCGTATTAGATATAAACGGAGATTTCATCGATCGGATAAAAATTTCTCATCTATATCGTCAAAATTGTGAGGTTCTTTGATCCAAATATGGAAATCTAATCAATACATGTCTCTTCAAGATCATGATGTCTTTTTAGATTCATTATATTCATGAATCAAAGTCTTAACTCATTTTTGTTCATGGACTCCATGAGATGAGGTTTTATATATCATCAATATCTCACAATCAATTGGACCCCAATTTTTATCTAATATATAAGAGTATAACACATCTTACTCTTTATATATTATTGGTAGAATTGCAAGAGAGAACTCAAATTTTATTTCTTTTCAAAGTGCAAGTGTGACTTCTTTTCACATGTAAATAGTTCTTGATAGACTTATACAGTGAAGACTGTATTTATAGTACTTAATTATATCTTAGGCTCTAAAGAATCAAACCTACTATTAGATATATAATTAGATATATACCTTAGATGATATATAATAGTTGGTGTAGCGGTTGGGATAAAATCGTCAAGGTAAAGTGCATACCACTAGACGTTTTTTAAACATCAAGAAAGACCTTAGTATGAAATTTTTTTCGAAAATTCGTTCACCTCCACCATTTTCTTAAATCTTTTTAATATTTTCAAAACGAAGGAAAAAATAGATATTAATTGACATTTTTAAGATGTTAAGAAAAAGTACACATCACACTTCACGGTTTTGAAACGTCAAGAAAGACCCCAGAGTGAAAAGTTTTCGAAACCACTCATTTCTAGACATTTTTTTTCAAAACCGTCTAGAATTTAAAATGACAAATGTCAAGAGAATTTGTTTTTATAGTAATGAATTTTGAGTTGTTCGTGAAAGATCATATTATATATGTGACGATTAATATCTATAAAGATATAACTAATTACTACTCTACGTCAATAGTAACTATCTCAAGAAGAGACACAAGAATGTGAGTAGTAGTAGTCTCTGGTTCCAATTTCATAATTTTATATATATATATCATAGTGATTTAAAACTCGGTGGTTAAATTTTAGTTTTTTTTTACAAGCAGAAAATATTTTCAAAAAATAATCCTATTCTAAAAGCCAAAAAATGTCACAAAAATCCTTTGTTTTAGAGTTTAGGATTTAAGGTTTAATGTTGTTCGTGGCCATAAAAAAGTGTACTTTGATGTTTTTTTTTCTTTTTTTTTTTTTTTTGTCCATTGTTATGGAAAATGTCATCAAAACAAATTTCTCGATTCATACTTTTCAACTATTTGTTAAAAATGTCAAAACAACACTTTTTACTAACGTTGTTTGGGGTGTCAAGAAAACAATTTTATTTTCTATTAACATATGTTTTTATTCAATTTTTTTTTTTATTGTCAGCTATACACTTTTTTAATAGGGAATATTAAGTTGCTACACAATATATTCATAATAGACGTTTTCTTGCCCATCAATTAAACCAATTTAAAAAAACATTAAAAACTAGATCATTGGAAGCCCCATATACACACCATGTGATCGAACCCATACAAACTTTCAAGTCCACAATATTTATATTTGTTTCAAGAAGTAAGTAACCTCACATGGTACCTACTAACTTGTACTTCATACACAGCCAAAAAGTTAAACCACATTACTTACGTATACAAGTTATAATAGCATTTTTTTATAGAATAATGCGATGAAATCCCATTTTCTAAAATTGTTTTCTCAAGAAACAGGGGTTGAGATTGAGAAATATGTCAATTGGGACCAACAATATTTTCGCAAGTCGGGTCTCACGATTGTTTGCAAGTCTTTTACAACCGAGATTGTGGCATCTAACAATTAATCGGTGCATGATCACAAAAGAGTTGTAGAGAGAATTTTGCAGCAATTTTGTGCAGCATTCTCCTACCTTAAATTGTGACATAAAACCGACTCTAAAGACAAGCAAGAATATAAATATGATATGGAAAGGAGTCGTCAAAAATCTAACAAGAGAGATTTATCCATATCACATCAAATATAATCTTGACTGCTTACTAGAGACGTGATGAAATGGAAGTATACTTTGATCTGTCTATTTTAAAGGTTACATAGACAAAACAATTCCAATCATATACAAAATTTATTGGAAGGAAAAGTAGAGGTAAAAAGTCTAGCCAAAGCAATTTCATAGTGAGACGAGTTATTTGTCATAAGAACGAGGGAGTGGCATTAAGTAGAATTATGTTGTCATCCCAAATTACACAAGTGTGACAAACAATCGAGTTTAAATTCACAACACTTGAAGAACAAAAAAAATAATAATAATAAGAAAAAATTTACTTTTTCTACTTTTTGTTTTTTTTTTTTTTTTTTTGTTTTTCTTTTTGTGTTGACATACTTGTTTTATTTGGAGCCAATGGCAAATGACAATTTGGGACGTGATTTGTTTTTACCCAACAGTTTCATCTGATTAACTCGTTGTTCCTCTTCTTCCTGTTTTTTCCTCTTAATAGCTTCTTCTTTTTGCCTTTGAAGCTCTTCCAGTTCTCTATATCTTTCTTCCTCTCTCTTTTGTCTCTCTAAAGCCTCCCTTCTCTGAGCCTCTTCTACTCTCCTCCTGCTCTCCTCAACCATTCTTTCTAATTCTTCTTTCTCTTTTCTAGCTTGTTCCTACACCAACAAACCAACCCCACAAATTCACATTTCTATCCGAACCGAAACAAAACCGCAATACACAAGTTGGATTTTGGCAGATAGTCAGTAATAGATAGATATAGTACGTACCTCTTTCCGTCTGGCCTCAACAAGGGCAGCTTCTTTTTCCTTCTCAAGTTGAGCGGTCACTTCTTCGTTAAGCCGTGTCCGTCCCTCCTCCAACTTCTTGTTTATATCCAGTTTTAGATTATCAGAGTTCAGTCTCTCTTCAACTTCCTTGCGAATTGCTTCTTCAACTCTCTTATTCGTTTCTTCTTTAAGCAATTTGGCCTGTGACTCCTGTTGTCGCCTGAGAAAAAAATAAAAATTTAAGAAAACGGCCAACCCCGGATATGTAAAATGCACCACCTGAAAGCGTTCTTCAATTCAAACAACGAACTAAATGACAACTGACTTTTCGTGCCTCGGTGCGTTGTTTTTTCCTCTTCCGGTTTATATAAGCATATAGTAAATTAACAAACTAACCTCCATGACGAGATAAGAGCACTAAAACATGCTTATCCTTTTAGGGCATACCTCTAACTCAATCCTGATCCATACAAAAGAGTTATAAAACTGGTGAACAGCATATTAACGAAGCATCAAATTGATCATCAAATATAACAAGTCTATAGCAGTATCTTCCTTCAGAAAATCCTGTGGAGAAGAATGTCAAAGTAACCTGTCGCAGTTTTAAAACCAATCACCGGAAAAACTCAAATCCTTACAACTATAACATTCTTTGAATGGGGAGCATATGACTTCTTTTTTTTATGTAAAAATTGATTTTTATCCATGTAGTTATAACCCTTTAAACTAAGACAGTAGGCATTTCAAGTAAAATGAGGTTCCTAGAGGCCTATCAAGCTCAAACTAGTCGATATATACTGTCACATCCTGAAAGAGTAAGTACCTTCAGGATTGTCAAACTGTACAAATATTTCATATTAGGTGTTCACATAAGCATGCATGATAACAGCAGACTGTCATTCAGGCAACCAATTGAATAGGCCACATTTTACATTCGTTTGTCCCATCTTAAAAGCCCTTGCTCAAATTTAAATCAGTTAGGGATTCGGTAGAACGGCGAGCGCGAGTATGGAGAATACTAAAAGAAAGAACTAGATGGAAGAGCAAAAGCCAGATGTGATAAAAGCTCCACAGTGCAGAAATAAACAGAGCAGATTCTGAAGCATTAAACTTTTTACTCCTTAGACTCCGAAAATATTAAAAAAAAAAAAAATCAATTTCTCTGGTTGATATACAATTGAAAGGAGAACATAGAGTTCTGCTGAAGCAAAACAATGCCTACATCTCACCATTAGGTTTTACTTTAATCATAATACTCTTGCCTCTATCTAAAAGACAAACAAGAATGCCTCCTAAATTAAATTAATAAAGCATCTAGTACCTTCTCCTGATGTTCTAAGCTAATCAAACAATAAAACTTTTCAGTCACCATATGAACAAACATGAGAATGCAATGTCCATGATAATATAACAAGTTTATAGATATGGTTTTTTATCATCCGTAGCACATACATACCCCTCTAATTAACAATAGAGATAATGAGGAAGCTATTTGTCAATGAAATGGTTTCTCATCCAACAAAAGAAAAAAGAAATAATGATAATGCTGCAATGAGAAAACTGAAAGGGAGATTGTCCCACAGCACTGTAACATTATTAAACAATTCTGTAGCCATTTTCAATCAGTTCCAATACTTATAGAAAATTAGTTATACTCAACCATTATGATGTGAAATTAAAAAGAATGTGCTCGCATGAAATCATAATCTTTAGAGATGCAATTCCAAATCATTGAATTACAATCCACCTATAGCCTATTGTTCCATTTTCACCTTCAGGAATCTTCACAAGTAAAAGTACATCCACTGCAGGTGCAGGTACAGAGGTAAAAAGAAAATTCTAGCATATGCACAAGCTGACAAGCACAACTACAAAAATATGCCAGCATTTCTGGATGCTGGAACATCCATATTAAACTAAAGCTGAATTCTTGATTCTTTTTTTTTACTTTAAAAAAACCATAAAAAAAGAAGCATGAACCCAGGCTCTTTCAGTCAAGAAAAAAAAAAGTTTTAAATTAAAAAAATAAAATAAAAAGTTTTCAATTTTGATAAAAAAAATTCTAAGATTCTTCGTGAACACAACTAGATTACTATCATGATTCTGCTTTCAAATCCCTCTCTAGCTAAAGAGTAGTAACTATTTTGACTCTTGTTCAAAGATAGCACAGACAATTGGGGCGAGAATTCACTTAGTCATCCTCGTGTGGTTTTAGTTATGTCATTATCTTTCATGGTCAAAAGTTAGAGAGCCCGACTGAAATTCTTGTAGTATCACAGCTGAAGGGTTCAAAATGTTAAAGCCCACAAAGTACTTAAACGAACTACAAAGGTCAACAAGTGATAACATTTTCCATTGTAGAATATTAAATGATTCTGCAGTGCAGACGAAACCCAATGATAATTGAGAGACAAAAAGAACATAAAATTAGTGATCCAGTTAATATACCTTTTTCTTTCTTCCTCCTTTTTCAATTTTTCACTGGTACTTTTTTGCTCAATGGATCCGAGGCTAGAACTAGAAGATCTACGATGCAGAGATGATGAGGAACTTCGTCGTCTCTGCTTCTTATAACTCCTTGAAGTTGGAGAACGACTTCTATGGTGTCTTGGTGTTCGTGAACGACTTCTATTACGTCTTGGAGAAATTGAGCGACTTTTTCTTCTGTATAATGAATAGAAACAATTGAGCAAGATATAAAGACTTCTATACATAGGTATGTATCAAGCTAGCCTACCACTTTGCACCGTACAGTTACCTCATACATTGTTAAGAATAAACCTTTGTGAGCTCCATCTTTTATCACATCACATGAAGAAGAAAAGTCACAATCGAGCAATGACGGAACACCCATCAGCACCCATAACCTGGTCGCTTCCCATGTAATAGGAATAACTGACTTATTTCACAATTTTCTTAGCAAGATCATGTCTATTCTGTTTGCTTCTACCACATTTTAGAGTTTTTTCCCTGAAGATTTCTAAAATTTTCTCCCCCACTCACCATTCTCAACAAATGATTAAATACCATTAGGAGGTACTTGACAATTGTGCCACAAAAATCAGAAATTTTATGTGAAATTCAAAATAGTAAAGCACATTTACAAAACAAGAAAACAAACCATCAGCACATAAACAATAAAATAGGTCAAAAAGATCCGGAAGATATAACTCACTGAAAGAGAAGTACAAGCAACCCTAACTTACAGTGGTCAATTTTTTGTAATTGAACAATAAAACAAACACGAAAACTCAATAAATTTTATTATCACAGCAACATAGAAACCCGTATTGTTTTTTGTCATAATAATAAGAATAAATTGTAAATGAACATTCCATGAAATCAAAGTCCTCTTAATTCGACAAAGAACACGTCCTGAAGTAGAAAGAAAAAACAGGGGGAAATTTAGAGCAAAAGGGGCAAGATTCATGCAGAAACTCCGAAGTCAATGAAGTAGAAACCGCGGGAAAAAGATACAGTGTCGTCAATCTTCTCATAATTTCGTCGGAGATTATTCAACGGATTAACTCGAAAGTAAATAAAACTACAAACATAAACGGGATCACCTGCTGTAAGAATACGGTGAACGGCTCCGGTCTCTCCGACTCCTCCTGGAATACCTATGCCCTAAGGGAGATGGCGAAAGCCTCCGCCTATACAAAGGCGATCGAGATCGTGATAAATCCCGAGGCATCTTGTATCAAGAAGGACAAATCTTCACTCTGTAAGCAAATTACTTCGATTAACATCAACATGGTCGACACAATAAACATCAAGATATTGTATTTGAGGAACCATCTTCTGAAATAAACATACAAAGAATAGAACCGAAGTATGAACAACTAAAAAAAGCCAAGGTCAAACCGGACGGTTGATTCAGGAAGCAGAGGGAGGGAAAATATCCACAAAGGAGCTGAATGTAAAGCAGCGAAAACCCTAGTATACAGAGAGTAGTATGATAAAGAGCAAGTGGAACCCTAATTGGAAGCAGAAAAAGGATCGGAGATGAAAACATACATGTATGTATTACCCGAAATCGCAGTTGATGAGGTTGGAATCCAAATTGAGGAGAATCTGGTGGAAGGTATCTCCGAGGATGGGGATTATAAGAAGAAGAAGAAGAGGTGATCCGAATTGAATCGCTCCTCCCTGTCCCAGTTTCCGTTCTTCGTCGTCGGTCCGATTGGAATGGGAATAGGGAATAGGGAATAGGGAAAGCAAAGGTGAAAGAACCAAAGTCTTCTTCAAGAATTGAACGCCGTTCGTTCGTTCTTTCTTTCTAAATTCTCTCCTTGTGCTGTTAAATTCCTGTTCGCCCTAAAATTATTCTTATTCATTCTCATTTGTCCTTTTATACTTTTTCATTTAATTCATTCATTTCCAACAATACTTCCTAAATTTATAATTTATGAAACACAACCACCGATATGGATACAAATACGAATATGATACATACGTATGAATACGTCAATTTCTAAAAATCTAGAATACTGATACGTCGATGATGATGCGTTTTCCTTTTTGAAAAACAATATATGTTATCGATAAATTTAGTGATGCTATAGTACAAAATACGATACAAAAAGTAACATTTAAGATGTTGAAGAAAAAATAAGTCAATAAAATTTAATAGATCATAAGTTACTCGTACTGATCAGATAAAAAGATTAGAGGGAGATAAACGAAAAAACCCTTTGTTGAAGATGTTCAAATATGTTGTATTTTCGTGTACTTCATAGGGATTCAAGCGTGAAGATGAAGATTGGATGATTCTAGGGTTTTTTTTCTTCCTTTTAGTTTTGAACTCGAGTTGCAAGACTTTTAAATAGGTTGCTTAGTTTTAGATTGGGAAAGATTACATGAGTTACTTATCTTTTTCTATAAAAAATTGTCGGTGTAAAAATAGATACGTCAAATTACGTGTCAGATACGTATTTGGAAACTAATAGGAAGTATAGTTATTTGATACGAACTTTTTGTCGCACATGAATTATGTATGCTTCATAGCGAGGAATGTTATGTGAATTATTATAGGCTAAATTATAAAAATAAAAATAAAAAATTGTTCCTAAACTTTTAACCGTGTAAAAAATATGTCTATAAAGTTTTAAAAAGATCCTTAAATTTCTAAAATTAGTCCAAAACTATTCGTAAACTTCTAAAATGAATTCGAAAATACTCTTACCTTACCATTAATTTTGGATGAAATTGTGAGTCAAAAAATACTTCAATTTTCAATGAGTTTTAAAAATATTCTAAAACTTTAGAAGAAATTATATGAATGGAAAACATTAATAATGTCATCTCCCTACCTTTTATCTTTTTCTCCCCTCCCTTCTTCAATACCATACTTTCCTTTTTTTTTTTTGTTGACTACTTGACTCTTGCTTATCTAAAATAAATAAATAAATAAATTTGTACAAGATAATCAAAGAGTTTTTCCAGAAATGGAACAAAACGCAAAAGTATCTAACAATTTTGAAAAAGAAAAAAACTCATAAGTCCACAACATGAAATAACAAAAATATCACGCAAACCTTTAGATCTTGGTAAATGATCGTTTAAATCTATCACTTGTTTATATGGAATAGATAGTAATAGTCGATCATTTAGATATTGATACACTAGATATGATATCGATACACGACAACTAATCATTTAGGCATTGGTATACTAGATATTATATTGGTACACTAGATATTGGTGTACACGATAGTTTACCAATATCTAAATAATCTTGCCAATTTGTTTACGAAGAGCAGATCTAATTATATTAATGTATATAATTGATTTCTTCTACATAATACTAATCGATAGGACCTCATACATGACATTGTATCAAATCTAAACGGTAATTATCTTATCCGTAGGGGTCGAGCAGGTTCTAAAGGAAGAAAGAGGTAGTAAATAAACGAGGAAGATGAGAGGGATGAAAGAGTTCGGTTTGTACAAAATCTAAATGGTCTTGCTACGGTTCATGATCTTGTACAAGATTGTACAAAGTCTAAACAATCTTGGTACATGATCTTGTACCAAATCTAAATGGTCGCTTGGTACGATACACGATCTTGTACAAAGTCTAAACAGTACACGATCTTATACGAAATCTAAATGGTCTTGGTATGTGATATACAATATTGTGATCATCTAAATGGTCTTGGTAGCAACAATAATCTCTAAAATAGAATATTGATCGTTTAGATTTTGGTATACGATAGTTGTGAAATATTATTTTAAAAAGACCAAAGTGTTGTTACTACTCTAATCGTAAATGAAAAAGTAATAATATAACAATTTGCTTGGAGGAAACATGTAATCCCCACACTATTAAGAATGACTTAGAGTTTCGATTGGGTTCAAAATGATTATTTGAAAGTGTTTGATGAATATCAATACTAAAACATTTTTGTGTTCTTACAAAAAAGAAAAAAAGCGTTTAGAGTGATTGGTTATAGATAACAGCAAAAGAGAATTATTTTTAACATAAATCAGTCATTTTCGCTTATTGAGTTTAAGATATTAATTTAGTACTTAAGTCTTCTCTTTCTATGGTATCTTCTCCACCGTTGCAAAACTACTGTGATAATCAAAATTACTTTCAAGACCATGATTTCTTCCCTTTCTATGATAAAGCATTTCTGTAGTAGAGCATGTCTAACACTTAAATCCAATTATTAGACACATCGAACACTCAAATACTTATCTATATGCAAAACTTTTCTGCAGTGATCACAAACACACCGATTGCCAAACGATCAAGATGCAGTTAACAGAAAATCGACGATAAAACAACTCTATGATAAATTTTATTCCAAAGGTTCATATAGTCTACAATCTAGTATCATGCCCTTTATACTTCTTGGTGTAAGAAAAGAAAATCAAAAAGAAGACTAGAGAAAAAGAATAGTATTTTAGATGAGCTTCTTTTTATGGAAGAATCGCTTCAAGTACCAGAGTTGAAGTGCTGAAGCAAAAATACAAACACCCAAAGACATTATGCTAAACCACGCCACTCTTCCATTTGTTTTTTCACTAACTATCCTCATATCCGCTTCCCTGTGATTGTATAAATGATTAATTCAAACATTCATGGAGAAATTTTTTTTTTGAATCGGATTTGAATAGTTTTGCAAAGTAGATTACCTGTTCTTTAGATAGATAAGATTCTCATGAATGGCCTGTACCGCCCCTTCAAGTTTCAGGAGCTCAAGCTGAACACCCTGCAAGTTAGCAATTTGAAATTAACTTCAAGGTTATTTGAGGAAACATATGAAGAGCAAAAAACTTTGAGTGGTACATATAAGATCATAAGTTTATCCTTCTTTGGGATAGGAGTCGATTGGCCTAGAGAGCGATGTTCATAAGCCCACTCTCCGTTTGGTCCAATGTGTTGTTTATCACATTAAATGTAAAAATAACCCTACTCTAAGACTTAAAATGGTAATGACTATTTAAGTACAAATGTTTCTTTAATCCCCTCTCTCGCTCTTTCCCGCATCTCTCTCTTCCTTTCGTGTTTTCTGACCTCCTTCAATCCTCTTATTTCAGTTAGCCATGTGTGCTGGCTCCACTAATGCCGACTTCGTCAAAATTGATAGATAAACAAAATTGTACAATATACATAAAACATTACAACTTAACATCTCAAATTAGGAATTAACAAGAACAAATATTTATTAATTAAAATTTTGACTAAAAAAATTATTGGAACCTACCACTTATTGTAAATTACAGCAAAAATGAAAACAGCATAAACTCAAACTTTACAACTCCAGGTTAAACAACTACGCACTTACTTTATAACTCCAAACTAAACAACTCTACAACTCAAATTCAGACTAAATAACTTCTTACACTAATTAACGCCTCAGACTAAGCAAACTCCAAATTAAAGAACTCCACTCCTTGCCCCCAACATTGCCTTGGTGACTTAGTAGTGTGCTTAGGCATGAAGCACATAGAGGTGCTAGTAGAGTCTCTCACGTTGATTCAGGCGAGGTGGCATTACAAAACCACACACCATGACACAGGTCTAAATGCTTTTTGGCACCTGCCTAAAGCTTTTGTTTTTGTTTATCTTCCTTCTTTAAAATATTGGTTGAAAAAGAAGGACCTGATGTTGGCAAGTTAACAACATACATCTTTCCCTCTAATTCTAACAAGCTTCTCTCTTAGTCTTCAGTCTCTACTAGTCATGGTTTTCAACTAGTGGTCTACATCTAATTCTCTTATTCTGATTCAGTCTCTACCCCTCAAACTAAGTCCCTCCAACCTCTCATTCTCGCGTCTCTCTAGCCCTGAACCCACTCATTGTTTAATACCAAGCAACCAAAATGGATAAACTAAAATTAGACAGTCCTAATATGACTTCAGAGAATGAGAAGGGGAGGGGAAAACTAAAAATCAAAGAGGTGCCAACCATTTCATTAGTGAATGAAACTATGAATACATATCAAGGTTTAAAATGTCATTGTCGATGCAAATGTCTGTCTCAATTTCACTGGAATATTGATAAAATGTTGCTGCCAATAGATATTTTTAGAAATATTATAAAAATAAAAATTTTATGAAAATGTACTTAAATTAATAAATAAATTTTTTAGACTTAATACTTAATTTTATTATATTACATTAGTGACATCTTGTTGCTTCGTTATGAGCCCTTAGCCTATAAATTTCAGTAAAATATCATAGCTGAGCTACATAACGAGCAGGTTGACGGTTCACTACCTTAATCTCCGCATCTTAACCTTTGACTAGCATGATTTTGAAGTGCAAGTGTCCTAAGAAAGTTAAAGTTTTCCTAGTCTTGGCTTTTAACAGCCACAACACTGAAGATGAACTTCAAATAAAGTTGAGGAGTTGGACCCCTTGCCTTCTGGTTGCAGGATGTATCTATAAAATGTGATTGTGCCTCTAGATTGTGGAATTACTTGACTGGAAACTTGGAAACTTCTTTTTCCCTTCCTAAGAAGGTGGAAGGTTTTGTTTCTCATAAAAAAATAATAAAAAGACCACAAAAAAGGAGGCCAAAGGTTGGCTTGTGGAAGGACTTCATGCATGGAACTTGAGAGGGAAAACCGAGATTGTTGAAAGTTGTCTCTTAGATCTCTTTTGTGGCACATTTAGAAGGAAAGAAATGCACACTCCTTCAGTCATATTTTGACTTCTTTTGTGGTCTTGTACACAATAAAACATCTTGGCGGGTTTCTTTACGTACAAAAGTCTGCTGTCATTAGATAATTATCGATGATTCAAAGGCTCCGATGATGTAGTTTTTTTTTGTTTTTGGGGTGTGTGTGTGGGTTGAGAACTGGAGGGTGCCCTCTATTGCCAGCCATTAACAAAAACACTTCTTTTACGAAATAAAATAAAATAAAATAAAAATGATAATAATTAAATTAAATTAAGAAAAAGAAAAAAGAAAAAAAAAACACTTCAATTTTTGTTGGAAGATGATTAAGAACAAGACGCAACTCAATGACATACATATCTTGAAACTGTCAGCTTAAGAAGAAAACACACCTCAATTTTTTCTTTTTTTGCAACGGAATCCCAGTCCTTAGCTGAAATCCCAGTTCTCCAATCGAGATTTAAGCTAACTTCACCACCACCCTGATGATGACCATCAACCCAAAAGCATGCCAGATGGTTGCCAGCCTCCGCTGTGGTGAATGCAAACTGCCCAGTCGTTTGATTCTCCTTTTGGTGGAGGTTGTTCCCGTAAGGCGATGTCACCTGAGAGAGAAAATTTACAGATTGAATAATAAGCCAAGGATACAAGGACATAGATCAACACATCAGCTGACCATTTCCACATATAAAGGATATTACTTATTACGTATTAGGATATTCTCTTCACATTAGCTTAAGATAAATGGGATTGGCAACCAAACTAAACAAATATGGCGATTCTTCTCACCTGTAGAGAAAAAAAATTAATTGCATAGAACAACTTTTAAAACAAACTCTACAAGATGCAAAACTAAATGAAGAGAACCCAACAGGTACTAATGAGCCTCCCACTGTCTCCCTTTATCCATTACCAATCTTTATCACTATTAATTATAGTGGATGTAGATGTCTTTCATAGCACTCACTGCCCACGAAACAACAATCACTCTCTGCAAAATTCAAGCATAATGTAACACTAATGCATACATGAAAGAAAAAAAAAATCCCGACAGAAGATAACTAAAGAGGCAGTAAAAAATCTTGTGAAACCAAAACGACCAGCATCCAATCCGTTCAAGATAAGCAATCTTAATTTCCGGTAAGATTACATCTTCAATCAGCCAGAAAAAACCAGGTAGAAAATTGAAAAGGAAAAAAAAGAAATCATCGAAAAACCCTAGCGTTGACCGATTGAGGGCTCACCTTGACGGAAACGGTGGGCGTGTGGGTGTAATTCTCAGAGATTACAACATAATCAGCCAAAACAACGACGTTGCTGTGGATTTCCTCAGAGACGCACTTGGTTCCTGTTGAAGGAAGGTTAAGCCAAATGGCATGTGTAGGGCGCAGAAGATCCGTCACCAAGAAGGTGAAAATTAACAGGAAAGACGGCAGAATCATCCTCCAGTGTTCCATTGCTGTCTTCTCCAAAGAACGCGCTCTCTCTCAGTCACTCTCTGTTGAATTGTAGAAAACTGGAGAGAGAGAGAGAGAGAGAGAGATATGCGAAACGTTAGAATGAAAAATGGGAGAAACGGCTTGGGGAGATGTAGTTGGTAGGGTCGAAGCTGGAGCTTTAATGGCGTTGGATTTGGTTGGTGATCGGTATTTGAGAGCCCAAGGTTTTGGAACCCTCTCGCGTACTCTTTTCAAATTTCACCTTTTTGACTCATTGCTTTGGTTTCATTTCCTTATAAGACGATGGGATTTGGTAGCATCGTTGCGTTCTCTCGCCCATAGCAAGCGCGTGCTCTGTCCAAAGGCCTTCTTCATCTCTTTCCTTCTTTCTTTTGAAATATATTATACATAACAATTAAACACATCAATATAGTATATATGTATCGTATCGATCAATGAAGAACTTTTCAATCAATAGATAATAGAAACTTAGGGTTGTTTTGACCCTCAAAATATGAAAAAGTGGAACGGACTATTATAATTCTATGGGCTATTTGAACGGTGAAAAGAAATAACTAATCCTTTTCATGTTTGAAGTAAGGAATAAGGAGAAAAGCAATAGGTTTAATTCTCATTTTCTTTCTTTCTCTCTCGATCTCTCTCTTTTAATATATAATATATATACTTTTCTTTTTTTATTCTTAGTAACACTTTTTGTTTATTTATTTTTATTTTTCGTTAAATAAACACGTTTAATTCAATTCGTCAAATATAATATAAATGATCGATAATACTTGCTTCATTCAATAATTTGACACCATTTTAGATATCATTTGATTTTATTACCTTCTTTTATAATTTTTTTTTATTACAATAGTTATTTTTCTATATTAGTGTAGTATTAAAAGTTTTCATTATATGGTTAATAATTTAAGGCGATTTAAACATAATTTAGCAGTAGGATAAAACCCATTTAAAAAAAATAATAAAAAAATATTATAGAATACTAAAAAGTTTGAATCCCAATTATAATTATCTGCCTTGTAAATATAAATTTGAAGGTATTTTAGTGGATAAGACACCTTCAAAATTTCTTGAGGTTATAATTTTATTATAAGTTTATACATATTTCAAAAAGTGTATAAAAGTTTATGAAATGGCTTTTTTAAAATTTAAAAATATCAATAGTTTCATTTATGTTTTTCTTTTTTAAGTTATGTGTCTAACATCTCTTTATATATATATATATACTATTATACATAAAAGTTAAAAGTTTAGTTGTATTAGCCATCAAATACATATTTTGCCTACGCATGAACTCCGATGTAATTGACGTCACCATTTAACTATATTTTGAGTCATAATTTTTTTTTCCCTTATTTCATTTTGTTTCAATGCAATTATGTTGTTTGTCGTTTGTTTAAATCGATTGTTAATGTTTCGTACTTTCTCGATATTGCAAGTACAACGTCACTTTAAAAAAAGAGGTATAATTTTTTTTTTCGCTCATAAAACATCGATTAAGTTATTGACATGGAACGCTTGTATACAAAACGTTCAAAATTGACATCGTTTTTACGAAAACTTATCGAGCATGCTTTCCGATTAAAAATGAGCGAATTCGATAAATTTAAAATACAATTATTCGTGTATTGTATTTATAATACGAATTTTAACAAAAAATTTAAGAGTATGAATTTAAAATAATAATAATAATAATTTGTCACGATCCTTCCCTCAAGCAAGAATTATAATAATTTTTTCATAATCCTTCTCACTTATTCATTCCCCTGAGGATTATCATAATCTTTTTCTTTTCATAATCCTCCACTTTTCTCATTTTCCCCTTATTCCTTTCCTTCCCCCAAACGCCCCTTAGGATTATGATTAAGACTATTCTACTTCTTCCTCTATTTCTCATCTTTCCCTATTTCCCACTCCCCCTTTGTCACTATTCCTCGCTCCGACCATTTTTCCTACGTCACTATTTCTCACTTTTCCAAGGTTTTTATATATTTTACAAATTTTAATTACGCCACAAGAAAATTCATCTAGTAAATTTTGTTAGGAAAAATAAATTAAAAAAAAAATCTACTTTGCAAACAAAAATAACTTAGGAATATGGCTTGTTAGGAAAAAGAAATTATAGAAAGATATATTTGCAAAATAAAAATCTAGTTAGGACAAATAAATTTAAAAAAAATATATTTTACAAAAAGTACTTAGAAATATGGCTTGTTAGGAAAGATACATTTGCAAAAATAACATAATAAAAGCTACTTAGAAAAAATAAATTAGGAAAATTTTATTTACAAAAATTTAAGAAAATTGTGTAAAACAGTTAATGCTTAACCATAATATGAAAAATCATTTGCTTAAAACTTTGCAAAAATATTAATTCATAATTTTATCAGTTTATTTTCAGTTTTCGAAGAGGAAAAAACAAACAAACAAACAAACCGGACAATCAACAAGTTTTGACAATGTTTGCTATAGAAATAAATAAACATAATAAAAATAAATATTGGTAATTAGGTGCATAGTGGATGAAATGAAACTATATTTGTATTTCCATTGAATCAAATTTTATTTATTTTTTTTAGTTTTTATTTCCAAATAAATCAAAGGAATAATTTTCAAAAAAAATTCTAATTCTAATTTTTCATTGAAATTCTATTTTATGAAAAGATGTAGCATAAAACAAAATTTGAAGAACCAAATTTATATCATAAATTTGAAGAAGAAAATATACGTTATAATGCATATTTTTAAGAGACAATTTATGTTATAAAAAGAAAGACAATATGATAAAAGAGAGAAAAAGAAAAGGAATAAATTTATGTCATAAAAAGAATAAATTTGTATCAAAATCAATGATAATATGACTAATATATTTAAAAAAGAATATAGTATGTAGTGGTTAAAATCACCCAAGAACTTATCAAATTTAATTTTTTAATTTTCTTTTAACTTTTACAAAATTAACAAACTTATACTTTCTTTAAAAATCATTATCGAAAAAAACCCAAAGTAATGAAAAAGACTAATAATTAAATAATGAAAATGAAGAATTAGTAATTAAACTTTCTCCTAAAATTATTTTTGTTATATGTAGTGACTTATGAAAAATGTAATCAAAGAAATAAACATCCTAAACAACAAGATTTAATAAAATCAGTTAGAAGAAAAAAATGTATATTTCATGTATCATGACAAAAAAATTAGATGAACATCATAATTAACAATATTTAATAAAATCAATCGAAAGAATTTGTGTATTTTGTGTACATTATGTATGTAGACAAAAAAAAAATAGTGAAAACCCTAGTTTATAACACTTTTTCATCCCAAACACAATTTATAATAACACAGATTATGATAATTTCCAAACAAAACTTATAATGACACAAATTATAATAGTTTGCACTTCAAACATTGACTATAACAACACAGATTATAATAGTTTGCACTACAAACGCAAATTATTATAATCCTTATATTATTATAATATCCGATCTATTATAAGTCATCCCTTGTTCTAGATGCCTCCTCGATTCATTTTAGAAGGAAACATGCAGAATAAAAAAGACATGTACCAAACCCTTATGAGTAAATGTGAGTCAAAATCCAAACTTAGGCATATGTAATTAGTGCAGTATCTAATTGATATTCTTGCAAATTTTATGTTTTAATTTTCCTAAATATTATGGATATTACGTGTTGTTTTTTCTTTATTATTATTTTCAATTTTTTTTTTATTTATTTCTCTTACACATGTTTCTTTTAGTATTTTCCCGAGATTAAGTATTCGAACTATTTTCATTTTGGTCAATTGGATGATTACTTTTTATATTCATTGTTGTGAATCAACCAAAGTTTTACATCGGTTAAGTAAATGATCTTTGGTATATAAGTACATACAACTATCTTTATTGGTATGAGACATTTTAATATGATATCAAAAACAAAATTTTAAAAACAGAAAAACTAGAAACCGAAGATTCTAAATTAATTTCGAGTTGGGTGTTGACTCTTCCATTGTGTTAGAGCTTTAAAACATCCCTATTGTGTATAAAATAACTGTATATGCTTACAGGGAAAGTTCCCAAGTACCTTGAACTGGATTTATCCAGTATTGCATCATCTTTACATTTCAATATATTAAGATCTAAATTTCTCATTTTAGGATGGTTGGTTGAAACTACTTTAGGTAAGAATGTGAGATGAAAACCTTGGTAAGAAACTGATCAAGAACTTCAAGTGAAAACTGATATTCAGGCAATAAAATTTACCATATCATGGAATATACAGGAAAATTGAGAGCAGATGGTATATAAATAATACGTAGGCAGACCCAGTATGTGATGGTATAAAGATTCAATGGAATATCTACAAACCCAAAACGTGACAGTATTGATCACTGGCATGGCCCGATACAACCTCATAAACCCAGTGTTGACGGTATCGGCCTCAACACCATCATCGTTTGGAAATGGTAGATAGGCATAAACATATACATAAGTGAACTGTTACCATACTCTAATATCTGGATATCATCTGCATTGAAGTTCTAGTGTTTATTATCCTCGCTGTCATGCTCTTTTTTAAGCATGATGCAAAAAGATCACAGGCGAACGTGGACCAACGTTGCCGGTGTTCTATACCATCGAGTAATCCATGCTCCCAGTTGCATGTCAAAAGCTCCATAGCCATTGAAGACCGGCACCAAAATCACCGAGTTGATGAGTGGCAGAAACCAGTTACTACAACCTAAGATAAACCATCACCTGGTAATAGTTACATGCTTTTGTATCCTATCTCTATATGAATCACCTTTAAAGTGCATACATCCTTTTGTATTCGTTATTCAACAACTCTGATTCTGATGCTACAACAGACATGGAATAGGAATGAGATCTGCTCTCCGCTCGCTTAATACTTCTCATTTTTGACTCCTCCATCCTGTGTTGAACAACACAATAGCACATGGAACCGATTGTTGTAAGCATTATTGTGCTACCAATCACAGTTGCACAGATCGCTAGCCACTTGTGGTTTGACCCAACAACCACATATGTGATTGAAATGAAGGCAACTGAAATGAAGAGGCAAGCCAACCACATGAGCTTGTTAATTACAAAAACCAGCTGTCTCTTTGCCTTCTGTTCAATCACAACCACAGATGTCTGGACAACTACAACTGCCAGGGAAATGAACAATGCCATACTGTCGGAGACCATAAAAATGATGAAAGCTGCATTTGTAGCGATATGTGCCTGTCCCAGAGTTTCACCATTCGATTTCTGCTCGACAAACTGGCCTGGTACGGTGAATATAGCCGCAAAAGCAACAGTAGCAATGAGAACAGCCACAACAGTTGCAGAGTTTATGGCATTGTTGAGACCACTAATGTGAAGTTTCTTTAACCTTTTCGCGATTCTCTGAACCCTAAAACCGGTTTGGCGGGTCTGCTGTAGTTGGGATTCAACATCATGCTTTATGTCACTAACCGTCTGCTTAAGTTGCTTGGCAGCACTCGGGGGCTTGCCCTGGTCTTTGGAAATGACTGCACCTGCTTCCTTCAAAATGTTTACAAGTTCTGTAGATCCAAATTTCTCCGCAATGTCAAGTGGGGTTTCTCCATTCTTGTTGATGGCATTGATGTTGATTCCCTTAACAGATAATAGGCAACGAACATTCTGCAAATATATAAAGATCTCAAAATAAAGCCGACATCCAGTATGAGAATTAAAAATTGAAGCTGAACTTTTTCTTCAATTTAGATAGACAAAATGAACATCAGCATTAAACTTGATATAAAACAGAAAATGATTAGAAAAACCAATTCGCAAGTTTTTTCTCTTCTTTGTATGCTCTAGCTAGATAACCTTTCATTACAGTCAATTAAGAATATTAGGAGTGGCTAGCTAAACAGACCAAACTAAAAGAGTTGTCTAATGTCCTCACCCTGATGATCTTTGATTCACTTTTTATCAGAGTATATGGGTGAGGATTCAGAGTCATTCAAAAATTTTGGGGAAGTTTTTCAGTCATCATCTATTGAGACTTTTTTATAGTCTTTTGACGTGAGGCAATTAACGTAAAGAATTTCAGCCCATTACCACTATTATTATTAAATGGACTGTATACGAAAATTTACAAGGCTAGATAAGAGATCGGCAGTTCCCTCCACAAAGAACCCCAAAGATCTTTTGCCAAGTAGCCTTGAGTATTTATCAATCATGTTAACTAAGAGTATTCCGGACCAATTAGATCAAGTCACATAGGTGCCTTAAGTAGTCCTTGTCAACTTTGTGAGGGCCTCATGAACTACAGTAGTTTTTTATACAGAAGTTTCAAAGTCGAATCTGATAAGACTGCAGCCCAGCAAGTAAGATTTAACGTGCAATTGACCAGCTACCCCAATCATATGGGTCTCACACTTGATCAAAATCCCAGAAGCCTATGTTTGGGAACCAATGATGAAAAGTTATAGGAAGCATCTTTATTCCAAAGAAGATAAGGCCTTTTCCTTAAAAGGTCATCTAACTCTTCTGTTAGCTTTGAGTGGAAGTACTCACTATTTCTTGTCAATGTTTATGACCCCTTTGTTCCTACCAAGAAAGATTAGGAACTGAAGAACAATTTATTTGTGGGAGTGTCTGAAAAAGGTTGGCCTCATGTGGTCAATAGTGAAAAGAAATGTGCATGGGTCGCCTGGTTATTTGGAACTTGCTTAGAAAGAACATCTCTTTGACTAAAGGGTTTGGCATCTCTCTTTAGTTTCGTTAAATAGAGTAATTATAAGAACTGGTTGTTACACATTTGCAGGTGGGATGGAACTCAGGATGTTAATTCTAGAAGGATCATGGGATAACAAAGATCCTCTATCCAGTACTGTTGCGTATCTTTATTCTCTACCAGGCATTGTTTCCCAATTGATAATCTTCTCGTCTCTGTAGAGGGTCACTTTGATTTTAGGTTTCAATGATATGCTTTCTATTGATAATCTTGTGAGTTGCCTTCTCCTATAACCTATCATTTGACGTTGAAATTCTGAAGACAGTTCGATTCTTCATTCCCTGGCTGGTAGTGTGGGGAAAATCAACACTTTTGATGTCATCAAAGGTTTTTAGCTCTCAGGTCAAGTCCAAACTGGGAAGTGTTGTAAAAAACTTTTTGTAGGATATAAATCTTCAGTTCAGGCTTTGCCCTTTTCTAACTTCAATGTGGGTCGCTTTTTACAAGTCCCTCGGTGTCATTACAAGTGGTTTGGTCCATATAGTTAGATAGGAATAGGAGGGTTTAAAGTTTTGCAGACTCAAATCTAATGTGTTGGAGTTTCCTATGGATTCTTGTAATTGGGCAAATGCAGTTCTAAGTCCCCCACCTTCTCAGAAAACAAAAGAAACAACAACAATTTTGGGGCATTTTTTTAAATTTTTGAAAAGGAAACAAAGATTTCATTGATAGTATAATAAATACAAATAGGATAACTTATGTACAGCCTCATTATGATAGAAGAAACATCCAAGGAACACAAGAAATAGTATCATGGGTTCAATCTTTGATAGCCACCTACCTAAAATTAATTTTCCTATGAGTTACCTTGACACCAAACGTAGTAGGGTCAGCGGGTTATCCTGTGAGATTAGTCGAGGTATGCATAAGCTGGCCCGAACACTCATGGAAATAAAAATAAACTAAAGAATAATCTGCGAAAAGCAGAGAGAGAGAGATGACCAAGAGGAAGCTAGGAGCCGTGATGAGGCAAATGGAAATACATTATTCCCTTGTTTGTTTTTCCATTGATATTGGAAATTCATTATATCAATTTTGGGGCATTTATATGTCTGTGTGTTCCTTAGGTTGTTTATTTCATTGTTTGTTTTTCTATTGATATTGATAGAATTCGAGCTTTTAAAAATATATACATATATAATATTGCAGCACACAGTTCTCTTAATGCATGTGAAAATATAAAATAAAACTGAACAAATTCAATCACCATGGCCAGTGGGTAACTTTTTTTTTTTTTTTAATTGTGCTTTTGTTCTCCGATTTTCTTTATATCCGTAGTTGTCCGAGCCAGCTTACACGCACCTCGACTGATATTACAGGACAACCCATATGACCCTACAACATTTGATTTCTTACCAATGGTTTTCATATTCCTATGTAAGCATTTGATTTCTTCAATTTTTAAAAACAAAACCAAGTTTTTGAAGACCAATTTTTTTAGTTTTTAAATTTTGGCTTTAATTTTGAAACATTTCTGAAAGGTAGGTAACAAACCCTAAAAACTAATAGATGGAAGTGGTGTCCATGGGCTTATTTTTTAAAAACCAAAAGCCAAATAGTTAACAAACGGGAACTAAATGATAACAACATTATAACTATAGGCTACCCAATGGATCACAGTATATTTGAAGTTAATCAAGATTCAACCACAATCTATTAAAGTAATTGGATTTTCAAGATTAAAGAACACTAACGAGACACTGAACACATTATTACCCATTGCTAAACTTAATCTCAGGGAACCCAATTATGTTAACAACAAATGGTGGACTAATGTCATTTTGAACGGGGAAGAAAAATGGCTCACTAAACGAAAGTCCTTGGTAAGCATCCATGCCATATCAAACTAATAAAGCAAAATTTGCATCAAGTGAACGCTTTTTAAAGCTATAAAGATGTGCAAAATAGATTGTTTACCTCAGTACGTCTCTTCAACACTGCAATGTGTAATGCTGTATTACCCTTGTTATCTTCCAAAGTCAAAACTGAAGGATCAGGTCTTAGTAACTCCATCACAATGCTATCGTTCTGCCCTTTTACAGCCATGTGCAGTGGGGTTTGCCCCTTCTTGTCAGTTCGGAATCCGAGGGTTGGGTCCTTTCTTACTAATAATTTAACAACTTCAACATGGCCCATTCTGGCAGCTGAATGAAGGACAGTCTTTCCATTGTTTCGGGCTATCTTAGAAAGTTCTGAGTCTGTTTCGAGAAGGAGGTTTACCACATCAATGTGCCCCTGCATGGCAGCTGTGTGCAAAGCAGTTGAGTTGACCGAGTCTGTGGTCATGGCCAAGTTGGGAAATACATCAAGAAGTTCCTGCAACACCTCTGCAATATTTGTTCGATCAGAAAGGGCATCAAAAAGAAATAAAATTATAAAGAAAACAACAAAAGGTTGATGTCATAGTGCAATATTCTGAGGAAGAAGATATCTGATGATTCTCCTTTATTATTTCAGCTCTTTTGGTTGATAAATTTGAAAACGTGATAAAACCTCGTGAAAAGTCAAAAAAGTAAATCTAGAAAGAAAAAGTGAAAGCAGACCATTACCAGCAATCAGGTAAGATCTTGACAAAAAATCTTATGCCATCAAAAAATAAAAACCAGAAAATAAAAGGTCTGTACCTAAGAAAAAAAGCATACATATCTGAAGATTCTAGTAATATATTTAAAACTTATATTAAAAAATCCAATAGCTAAATAGAGTTTTGACACAGAGGAAAGGGGTTTCAATAATGACCCAAAAACAACGATAAACTCCATCAGATATGTATGAGAACTCTATCAGATATGTATGCTTTTTTCCCCTATATAAATAGAAGATTGAAGATTCTAGTTGTGTATCCAACAAGGGCAAATGTTCATGAGACAAGTCGAACACTAGTCTAATCTGCTTAACATGTGCTTGACACGTGGCCACCAATTGTCGGACTTGTATTCAGTTTGTTCAAAGTTTTGATTTGTGTGTATTCTGTCTAACGCATATTAAACACAAACTATTACTTGTTCAAACTAAAGTGTTTCTTCGTTCTCTTCGTAAACCATCGTTGAGATGCAAGTTTAACAAAGGCAATACCCTGTTTACAAATCAACCAAAAGAATAAACATATTTTTCAATTTGAGGGGAAAAGAAGGGAGCAATAAAGGTGGAATCATAAAGTCAAATACTATTTGACAGTTGATAAAAGGTCAGATACATAGACACACATTTATCGAGCAATTGGCATATCCCTAAAGTCATTGACAATAAGACATGCTATTATGATCGAATGTGATATCTGATTGCAATAGTTTAATCACCAATAGAGGTTCTTACTGAGATGGCCATGCTTCGCTGCGACGTGGAAAGCATCATATCCGTTTCTGGCAGCTATAAATGAAGTCTCAAGGTCCAAATATTTCAACATCTCTGCAACGACGAAGTCATGCCCATTTTCAGCAGCTGCATAAAGAGGAGTCTCACCTTCGAGATTCTGCTTTGACAATAATGAATTTGACTCATTTTTATCATTGCTATTCTGAAGAATCTCTTTGACTCTCACTACGTTTCCAGCTCTTGCTGCCAAGTGAAGTGGTGAATCCCCACGTTTCCCAGGTGATTCCTTCGTCTTCTTCCTCTCCCCGCCCATGAAACTGAGTTGCCTCTCCATCACCATCCGAAAGCTCTTCTGCTTCTCCATGAACCCTCTAATGCTTTTCTGCTTCTCCATGACCACACGAGAGCTTGGTTGCTTCTCCAACGATATTTCTTTCAAACTATTCTCCATGATCGTATTCAGAAGATCATCCAGCAAATCAGTTGACAAGTAAATCTGAATTAAACAAACTCCCTCTTCGGTTGAAACCAATTTTTAAATTCCACAGCCCCGAAAACCTAACGCTAATTGCTCATGGTGGGTGGAAAAAAACCCAACACTAGAAATCAATCAACGATCGATTCTCAGATCGCTTGATTTAGGAAGTAATAGAAGAAAAGCTTAAAAGTCAATCGATTTGGTACTTTCCTGAACAACACTTGTTAAGCTTCTGAATTCCAAAATTCAAATCATTCCTCCTTTCCTCCTGCCAGCAATAAAAAACCCATTTTCAACTTCAAAAATTACAGCAACCCATGAAACCAAAAAAGCTAAAAACAAGAAATTAATACCACAATCAGACTATCAGAGAGTAGAATCAAACACCCAATACCTCAGCCTGGAGCTTCCAACACCCACCCACAAGACGTATCAGCAAACAAAACCCAGATGGAAAAGAAAAAGAAGAAAACCAGATGAGAACGAAAGATGAAGAAGAAACACGTTTTGAGGAAGAAGCATAGAATGAAAAATGGAAGATGAGGAGAGACAAAAGCACTTGTTGGGGCTCTGTTTTTAATTTATTCGAATACATCCAAAGGAGTAAAAAGAGAGAAGAAAAAAAAAAGGGGGAAGAAAGATGATAGATACTGTCAGTAATAAGAAATGAAGAAATATCCAAAAACCCATTACAGAGTGAGAACCACCACAACCACCATTTCCACATGTATCGCACGTATCAATCAATCTCTCTCTCTCTCTCTCCCTTCTCCTATCCTGTTTACTACAGCGTCAACCTTTTTCAGCCAAACACGCCTTTCTCCTCCCCACTCCCTAAAACCAAATCATGGGATTCTATTTCCCACGTCATGATGTTTTTATCCTCTTTTTTGCTTTTACTTTCTCTTATCTGGGTAATCATCGTCATACTGACTACTCTCTGTATTCTTATATTAGTTCACACCTTTCAAAAAAAAAACCAATTCCTTTTCATATATCCAATTATCAATAGAAATTTAAAACATGACAAAAGAAAAATACGAACAACGCTGGTATGAATCTATATTATACTAAAGAAGTAAGAGTAAAGATGTAACCATGTGTTTGATGATAGACTTGTTAAAGTGCTTAAAAAGTAAAAAGTATATACTTTTTAAGTGTTCTAAACATAAAGTTGGCTTTTTGAAAAAAAAAGGAGAGGAATTAAACATGCATGTATATGTGTATGTATGAGAATCAAACTGTTTTGTTTTGTTTTGTTTTGTTTTTGTAATGGTCAACACAGAAAGGACCAAACATACAAATTAGTCCAAATTTGGACAAACATTTTGTGGGTTATGATTGAGACAAATTAAATAAAACTTCAATTAATGAACTCAACCTTCAAACCCCTTCAACCAATATACCTTTTTTCAAATTTTAAAAAAGAAAAAACAGTAAAATGTTTTATCCAGGATTTGTGGTTTTTTCCTTTGAGGATAAATAATTTGTTTTTGATTTTATTTATTATTTTTTGGAATAATTTTAATAATTTAAATATGAGATATTTTTAAATATAATAAAATAACTAAAATATTTGTAAAATATAGAAAAACTTTAGAAACGGGTAAACTTCTACCACTGTTAATAAATGTCACTGATAGAAGTATATCAAGTATCTATCAATGTCTATTCTTCATAAGATATGAAATTTTGTTATATTTTGTAAATAGTTTGTCAAATTTACCATTTTTTAAATAATTTTTATTTAAATATTTTTTGTATTTATATTTACTTAACTATTTTATTCTTTTGTGAGAGATTGAGATTGACTAGTTTTTTTAATTGTATTGTAAATGCAAATATTATTAGTTTGTTTGTTATCTTAAATTTATTTATTGTGTTTTCATATTTATAAAGACTTTTTCGTCCGACTTATGCAATGAAAACACGTGCGATGCACGTAGTTATATCTAGTAAACAATAAAGCAGTAAATTTAAAAGTGTAAAAATATGTTTGCATAAATTTAATTTAAAAAAAAAAACTAAAAACTAAAAAATCAGTGGGTTAAACTAGACGTTTTAGGATAATTATAATAGGTAGCTATTTTTAGAATAATTATTTAGTATGTAACAATGTTTTAAAAAAATTACAAATATAGCAAAGTCTATCAGTCATAGACTTCTATGGTTGATAGACTTTTATGGTTTATCAGTGATAGACTTTTATGGTTTATCGTTGATGGACTCTTATGGTTTATTAGTGATAGACCAACATTTGCTACATGGTCTATCATTTACAGACTTTGATAGATTTTGCTATATTTGCAATTTTTTTAAAATGTTGCTATATATTTAATTATTTTGAATATAATTGCTACATTTGCAACTATCCCTATTTTTTAGATTAAAAGTTTTATATTGTTTTTGGAAGTATGACTACAAAATCGATTAGAAAACCTATAGAAAACATCATTGAGTTAAACCCATTTTTGTGACATAATGTTTGGAGGTTAACACATCGTAGGAAGAAGAGAATTTCTTTGTTTAGGTCATACTAACCTTATAAGCTTCTTTGGTTCCTTCTGTATTGAGATTTAAATGAATGGAACAAAAACTGTCCTAACAGTAAGTCAAACTAATAAATAAAAACCAAAACTAAAGACTAACTTTGGCTGAGATTTGATGTTCTTGAAAAATTAATTAAATTCTAGAAGTTTTCTCCTTGGTTAGGTGAAGTCAAACTGAGGGTACCATCACAAACCAACGTTTCTCTCATTTTAAATTCTACTCTCTCTCTCTCTCTATATATATATATATATATTAATTGTTTTTTCTTCCTAATCGTCATATCGATTAACTTCGTTGCATAATAATGGAGAATATTTTTAAATTTAGTAAAATAAACTAAAATATTTACAAATATATAGCAAAATCTTTTATTCTATCGAAGGAACTAATAAATTTCTATCAATGTCACTGATAGAAATATAGTAATGTCTATTGATACTTCTTATCGATAGATTTTGAAATTTTTTTATATTTTGTAAATAGTTTATTAAATTTACTATTTTTGATAACTCCGTATGGTATTACTGTTTTTTTTTTTATACTTTTACTTGACATCGTAACTCAGACAATAATTGATAGAGAAATTTTAACAGATTGTTTAATTAGATAAATTAACTGTCCGAAAATATATCAAATCGTATAATAGATATTATAAACATATAAATATTAATAAATAAGAGGGAAAACATGTGAAAATTGTTTAATATATATAGGCCAATTTAATTATTGGTATAGTATTCTTAAACAAAAAAGAAATGCATTTTTTTTTATATAAAAATAGGAACATGAAAATGTGCCTTATAATTATTCAATCAAATATTTAAAAAAGAAAACTTATAATAATTGAATGTCATAATTAGTTTTTAAAATAAACAATGAACACAACAACTTGTACTCAAAAGCCTTTAACTCAATCAATTAAGACACCTTCATCATTCAACCCTTCTCCCTCTATTTATAACATCATTGAGTAACACACTTTTCATTTCATTACTCTTAATAGTTAATACTCATCATTCTATGTACCATACACCATGTTTGGTAGATAATTTGAAAAATAGAAATTTCAAAATAAGGGATCCAATGAAAACAAAGTTTTATTTTATATTTTCAGATAGATATATGTTTGACATATTCAAAATTTGGATTATAGTTTTAAATATATATATATATATATATATATATATATATATATATATATATATATATATATATATATATATAATGTATATCATACTGTATTTTTATAAATCATAAAACTACTTTTACTTGTCCATTGACATTTAGTTGACAAGCTATTATTAATTTATTTATGAATATAATTTATGTTTAATAAATTGATTAAGTTGCAACTTTAGTCCCTAATGATTGGAGAAAGTTAGAGTTTTGTTTATAGTTTGGTAAGATCTTTATATATAGTTCTTATGATTTGAAAACCTTCATAAATAGTCTCGTAGGACTGCTTTCCATGATTTTATCAAATCAAAATGACTAGATTGTAGTTATAAAGTATAAAGACTAAATTTCATTATTTTGAAACCATAGGAACCAAATTTGTTATTTTACCTAAACAATCATGATACGCAATCGTGTAGGAAATAATACACAATTGTCTAGTTCTTCTTAACAATGGAAAAAATACTTCACGTAATTTTTCTTTTAATGCATGATAGTGTAAGAAATGATACACGATCATGTAATTATTTCTAACGATAAAAAAAATGTTTCAAATCTAAACGATCGATTTGGTTCATATCAAAGTCATATTTAAATAATCTTGATATTCTAGAAGAGGAGTCGTAGGAAAGAAAGAGAATATGAAGAAAGAAAGAAAAAGAAGATGAATAAAAATGGAAGAAAGAAAAATTTGGAAGAAATCTGTACTTTGTTTACTTAAAAGAAGATGAACGAAGTAGTTGAAAAAATCTGAAATAAAATTAAAATAGAAGAAGAAACAGTTGAAGATAAATAAATCACAAAGGAAAAAGAAGAAATAGAAGCGATGAATTGTGTGTAATATCAAGAACAAATCTGGATTTTATGAAAAACTTCTACTGACTTGTAATAACATAGCAACCCAAACGGTAGAGTATAAGTCACTCCTATTTATGGGTCATTTTGGGCCAAAGTGTAAAGGGTAAAGAAAGAAAGAAACAAACAAGTTTTCAAGAAGAGATCAAACATAAAAAGTTCCCTATTTATGGGTCATTTTGGGCAATTTTGAAACCTTCATTTCAAGAACCTGAATTATTATTATAAAATACTTCCTTTGCTTTAAAGAAAAAAAAAAATCACGATTAAAAAAGAACACCCCTTTCAACCTTCTCATTACCATAATATTATTGAAGATAAAAACTAAATACACTTAACAAAAAGAAAAAAAAAAACTAAATATATATTAAAAAAAATAACAATAAAAGATAAACACTATTTTATCCGTCCGTTCATCAGTAGAAAGAGTAGTTTAATTATTACAAAAAAAAAAAAAAAAAAAAAAACAATATCACATTACAAATTAGGGTTAGAGAGCTTATATATTAACACATTTCTCTCGTATATACAATAAATACAACTTAGGTTTTAGGGTACCAAAGCGTGTTGATCCTAGACCATGACTCGCTGATCAGGAAGTAGGACCCCGTAATTGATCGTTTGAAACGTCAGACCAACAGATCATGATATTTCAACCATAAAAATAAAAATAAAAATAAAAACTTGAGCCTCATCATTCACAAGGAAACAAATTTGTTGGGCATTCACAAATAGCAAAGGAGAAAAGCTCTTGGATGCAGTATGTACATAGAAACAAATTATATTAGTAAAATAAATTCAGATTAATCACCACAACCCCATTCTCCTCTTCTTATCACCAGTTAAGTAGAACAAAAGTCATATACAATGAGATAACCTCTTCACCCTACTTATCATCCTTTCTACCTTTTCTTCAACACATGATAAAACAGACGCAATACATACACAATTAGCAGAGCCACAGGTGGAGTGCGATTCAGTGATGTTCAAATCTTCGGCAGCATTGTATTTCCTATTTTCGACATCGGGATTTGACAGTTTCTATAGCTGTAAATGACAGGTTCATACTTGGAACGTCGTCAACTATTTACTTGGTGGGCAGTTGTGTTTTTATTCCCCAAATATCTCTCTATAATATGAATAACTTGGTTATATACCTTCATGAACACAGGAAGGTAAGAGGTAACCCAGTTTCGTATTATTAACAACTGTAAAATAAAACGCTCATTCCAACACCCTCTCTCCTCTCCATAGCTACACACTACCACCACTATAAAGAATTCACTCTTCTAAGCATGCGTTTTGGTCTTCGCTTCTCACTAATTGGAATGAGTTTCTTCTTCAGCTTCAATAAAGATAATCAGTTCGTCAGCAATACTACCAGTAAAGAGAATCAAATCAATCCAGGAGTAAGAATATTTAAAGTAGCTTGCCATGTCCTGCATTTGGATGCAATCAAACTAGACAACTATAGGATGCTAATGGAGTTTTGATCAATGAAATTCTACCCAATTGCTTCTTACGTGATGAAACATTAACAATCAATTAAAATGTCAAATACCACGAACCTCAAGAACTTGTGGGAAATAACAAAATTATAATAAAATAAATCAAGCAAAAGCTCGGAATTCATGATTATTCTGTTTCTGTGAACACAGACAACCCAGCCAATATGTGCAAGTAAATGTAATTTCAGGTAGGTTCCATTTAGATTATAACTTCTATGCTGCACTTGGGTCAATCCGAATTTCAATGAACAAATTTCAGAATGGCCCAAGGAAAAAGAAACTGGGCATGAAGTTTTTTTAATAAACTTGAAGAAAAAAAATCAATGTTGAGCAACTTCAATAGAAACTATGATCTACGAAATAGACATATTTTTTATGATGGAAAAAGATAGTTTCAACAATAAATGACATGTACAAAAAAAGAATACAGCACTCAAAAAAATCTTATGATGTTCAAAAATTTAAACTAACGAGCATTACGTAAACATGTGTCAAATTTTATATGTACCAACTACCTAGTGAAGTTCTGTCTGAAGAGAAGAAATTATAAGAGGTTGGTACAATGCAGCTAATTTTTTATCCTCAGTTATACAAGAGATAAACTAAAATTTATTTAATGATACATCCCTAGGATATGCAGCAGCCACACTCAATAAATTTCACATGAATAGATACTCCATTCAATGGTGATGTTAGGATACTTCAAAATCTTAATGTTTCTTCAGCATAAAGAAGCAATTAGGTAGAAGAATTTTAGATATCGCAAGAATCTTAGAGCACCTAATAGGCTGATACAGGACAAAAAAGTTATTCAAGTCAAGATGATGAACAAATATCAAACAATTTTGCAGTTTGAGTTTCCAATGAAGATTCCTCTTCTGGTATAACAAATGTTAATGAATACATTACTTCGGATTTTACCTTTTACAGATTCATATATTACTCTGGGTTTTATGAATACAGTATACACACAGAGTCAGAAAGAGGAGCTAATGCAAATATCACCAAAGCATCTCTATGAGCATTAAACTACTTTTCCAAACCTCTTAACAAGAAATTTCTGAGTGGTTGTTTTCGTATTAATTAGTTTAAAGCTCTAGGATTTGGTTCTATTCCTTGAAGAATGCAATTAGAGGACAATGCTAAAAGAAACATAAGTTGTCTTCTCATATGGTTGTCACAAGGCTAAATTACCCAGCATAACTGAAATAACAAAATCCTAGTACGTAGAAATTATTTCTTATATCAATAGTTCAAAGATAAGCTGGAAATTAATAATCCTTGCAATCCTCAAAATGATTATAGCTGCTTTTTAAAAAACTCTCTTTCATTCCCAATTCTCTCAACAGGGTTTCAAATGAAAAGTTTACAGAACATATAAATTAAGATATATAGCTACATGAATGCTCAATCATATTTTCTTAAATATCAAGTTTTATCTCTGCGCGTATGCTTACTTATTCTTCCAACAATCATATTGCTAAAAGAAGTTTAAAATTGACGGATAGAAAATATGTTCATATTTCTACAGTAGTTTTCTTCTTGATTAAAATTTCTTAGGCAGGGAAAAAGGAAAAGAAAAAAAAAAAGAAAAACTTGCTATATCTATCCATCATATTTAATTTTTTAAATGCATTTATTTGAATACAGAAATGCCATTGAACAAACACTTCAATCCTACAACTTCTAAACCAAAAACTAAGGCATACAGTTACTTAGGCTTAAGCCTGTGGCCAACAGCCTAACATCTAAGTTCATTTTTGCTCAAATGAACTCCAAATTCAATAATATGAGAGGAAAAAAAATTACAGCGGTCTATAACTACAACCTACTAACCTCTAATCTAGCACCTGAGTCATTGTAAATGATAATACTTGTACCAAGCATCCGAGTTACCCATGCAATTAAACTATTACGAGACTGACTAGTTCGTACACATTATATAAACATGATATGCATCATGATGTTATTTGGCATTTAAGTACTGTTTAAGATATGCTTTGGGTTCGACTCTTGAATGTGAAGTATTAACATGTCAAGAACTCATCACATATATTATACATTTCCAAGAAGTCCACCTCAAAATAAATAAGGACCACTCAACAACGGATCATATATTTTTGGTAATAGTCTTTTTTAGCTTTATCATTACATAATTGAGTCCTTTTTTGCAGTACATCCTCAACTAAAGTAAGGGATCTGTAATCGAGAAGTAGAATTCTAGCTATAACTTTTTTTTTTTTTTTTGTTTATCGAGAGAATTCCAAGGATTATTAAAGTAAAATAAAAAAATTATAAAAAAGGAAAGAAACATGAAGAAATAAATAAAAACAAAATAATCTAGTTCATGCAAGAACATAGAACATAGACAAGATTATTCAAATGGTACAAATCTACAAATATGAAATCCCAAATTACACTCTCAAGCATGCATCATCAACTACTACACAAAGAAAGAAAAATAATGTCAAACAATAAGTACATACCTGCTTAGACCGTTCCTTGATGTGCTCAACCTGCATTTAGAATTTGATTCCTCAGAACTTCTGAATGGATGATGATTTAGACTCGACACATACAGAAATCCTAAGATGAATCCAGCATGTAGCGGACCAAAATCATCAAACAAGTCAAGAACAATAAAATGAGCAAGAACTCATTGGCATATCGTAACCTAGTTCCAAAAGTTACGACCATGGAATGGCATTTTTTTATTTGGCATTAATAGTGCATATAATGTTACCAGATACAAAAACGTATATATTGAAATTTAGCAGAATACAGGAAAGCAATAATTTGTGAATTGTGGTAAGCTTTAGTGAAGAACAGTTGACCATAATGTCCCTAAATTATTATCATAGATCACAGTTGCTGGGAACTTTCTCATATTTCTTTTGAGAAGAAGAAGCACTGCCTGTTACAATCTCACGTAGAATGAAACTTGATACCATCAACATCCTTGAAGATATTTGTCACATGGTGGACTTGATTGCTGGTCATGCTCAATGTAAGCTTGGAGATGGTCCTTCTAGTTTATTCTGGAAGGATTCTTGGTTATGTTGGGGTTTTTATGAACTGTATGCCGCTACTTGTTTAGGCTTACAACTAATCCATATGCTATGATGGTGGATGAGTGGGTTGAGGCAACTGAAGCATAAGATTTGAGCCTTCGTCAAAATATTTTTGATGTGGAAACAACTAAACGGGCCAACCAATCACACTTTTTTTCTAGTTTAGACTTTGCAGCTCGCTTGACACATGGACTTGGCCTCTTGAATCTTCTATGTGTTCAATCTATCCCACCATTTGCCTATTTTTAGACTCCCATTTCTCCTGACATACGGACTTGGCCTCTTAAATCTTATGTGTTCAATATATCCCACCTTTTGTCTACTTTTAGACTTCACAGTTCTCCCAACACATGGACTTGGCCTCGTGAATCTTCTATGTGATTTCCTGTTAAAACTCTTACAGAGAATTAGGGCACTTATTCTAAGAAAATAAAGATTTTTCTTTGGGAGCTTAGGTTATTAATACGGTTGACCATTTACAAAGGCACATGCTTTATATTGCTTTATCTCCTTCTACATTATGAGTGAATCCAAAGCCAAGACTCAATGCCGTCTCTCTATCCACTGTATTTTTGCTTCTTGATTTTAGGCCATTATTTTGAGGCTTTTGTTTGGTCTTTACCTTTTCCTAAAAGCATTTCAAACCTCCTGGATAATGTTTTGGTTGGCCACTCTTTTCAATGGTATTACAAAGGATATTGGGCTTGCTTTAAGCCATGCTTTCTTTTGGACTATTTACAGTGCTAGGAATAGTGCGTCGCTTATGGGAGGTTTCCTACTCCTTTGATCACTTTCTAGACCTTGTACTCTCGTCTGCCTTTTTTTTTGTGTGTGTGTGTGTGGACAAGGGGGGTGCAAGAACAAGCAACCATTTGCTCTTTTTTTTTCTTTATAGCTAATAGTTTTTCTTTTGTAATCCATCTACAGGTATTACATACTTGGAGTTTTTGGTTCAATGACATTGTTTTATCGCCCCCCCCCCCCCCCCCCCAAAAAAAAAAAAAATCAACATCTTGTCAACCATAGGGCCGGAGGCTATGATTGTTGTTCAAGTCCAGCTCATGATACTTCAATGCAACTTCTAATATCCACAATAATTGGAGAAATTTTCTTTATGCTTACCATGTTTATTCAATTCAGGCATCTGAATTAACTTACAAAACCCAGAATAAATGACTGGGCAAGCCTCAAGTTGCCCCCTGATAATGAGTCATTGGTAAAAACCTATTTTAAGAGCATACCCTGGATAGGATCTCCCTCCAACTGTTTATATTCTGAGACTTCCAAAAACCTTCAGGAAAAGAAAGGTCAAGATCGAGATCCTCTATAACTCTACCTTTAGAGTCAAACAGGGTCGGTGTGGTTTTTCCCTCCCTCTTGTCTTTCAAGCATCAGCTTCAGAGAGAAAACACAACAGAACCAACTGAATATTACTGATTTAAGAAAATAAAATTTGAAAGTATCACTTGAGAGTCATCTCATTGAGTGGCACAAACTGGCATTAGAGCACACGGTCAAACTGATTATCCGACCATCAGGTACTAAGGTGGCAGAACATCGAGAAAAGCGGTGAGTGGCGACAAATGTAATAATACTAAGTTGATTAAAATGCGATAACAACTACAAAATATCCACTGAAAGAACGAATAACACAAATTTCATTCAGAGGTACCTCTTCTCTCAATAGCCTTGCACGTTCCTGCTCCAGTTGGGTCACAAGAGACTCTAGCTCTAGCGTATAAGCCTAAACATAAACGCTTCAAATTAAATCTCGTTGGAAAGTTGAAATAAAAATTTAAGAAACCCGAACGTACTTCAAGAACTCAGTTTCCAAGACGACCACGACACTCTCTTGCACAATAAGTGATGCATTGAAACGCTATAATCACCACTACGTGCGTTTCGTTGTGAAACTTAATAATTACTCTCGGAAAGACCAAAAAAAGTAAATAGACAAAAGAGGAATTTGGATATAAGATGAAATCATTAACCTGCTTGCGTTCCCGAGAACGGGCAGCGGATTCCCTGTTCTTGATCATCCGTCTCTGTTTTTGCTGAGTGGCCTTATCAACTGGTTCCTCAACAACAGCCCTTCTTTTCCCTCTTCCAACTCCAACGATTCTGCCATCGATTCCACTCCCATAACCTCCCACCATGGGACCTTCCAACTGCTGCGACGGAATCTGAAGCTGATTATTATTAAGCGTGGAGTCGACAGCATAACCCCCAACAGGTTCAGAAACGACCGGAACCCTCAAATCCTCATCACGAACAGCCCCAGACTTAGACAAAAAATCTTCAAGCGTAATTTCGCGATCCATAGCAGGGTCCCGCCTCTGATCACCCCCAGAAACGATCTCCTTCCAGACCTCATCCACAGTCCTGGAACTCAATTCATGCGAGGGGATGGAGGAGGAGGAGGAGGAGGCAATAATGGGATTTTGAGTGTGAGTTTGAGCATCGGAATACATGTTCTTAAGCAGGTCATCCATAGTGATGGAAACCAAATTCCTGGAGGGATCAGCGATAACTGAGGAGATAGAAGAAAGAGAGGATTGAGGCGGGAGATCAGGATTGGTTTTGGAGGTGGATGCGATCTCGACATTAGAGGAAGCCATGGGCGAAATTGTAGGGTAAGGAAGTCAAAATTAGAGGTGAAAATTGTGGAAGGTTGAAGAAGGATTAAACAGAAGGATGATAAAGTGATTAGAAGTGAAGTGATAGTAATTTGGGATTGTGAATTTTTTTGTAGCGTTGCAATGAAAGAGACGAAAATTGGTTGTGCGTTTGAATTGAAGGTTGAGGAAGGAGAGATGAGGAAGATGAAGAAAGAAAGACGGGAGGGGAAGGGGGAAGGGGAAGGGGAACGGAAGACATTACATATAATAATAAATACATATAAGATTGAATTAAGAATTATAAGGAAACGCTTCCGGATCTTTTCCTTCGCTTCTATCAATCAACCTTTTCATTTTTTATTATTACTAATTATATTTCTTTTCTTTTCTGTTTTTCTACTTTTATATATATATATATATATATATATATATATATATATATATATTTATTTATTTATTTATTTATTTATATAAATATATATAATGGGATGTGACTACGTGGCAACTGGCACGTGCTACTCAAACCTTTTACCCTCATTTTATTATTATTATTATTATTATTATTATTATTATTATTATTATTTCTTTTTTCTTTTTTAGAATAATCTTTTTAAGGAAGTATTTTGGAGATGGACAGTGATTTTATACTAGTGTGGTTATTATAATAAATAGTATGGGGATTATAACGGTATACATTTTGGGTACAGACTATTATCGAGGTTGCTTCATTTTGTAGTGGTGGCTACTATTCGGATTTTCGTTTTGTCTTGGCCTTCTACTTTTGTTTGGTAAATAATTGGAGCTGGAGAGGTGTGAGGAAGAGAAGAAAGAAGAGTGGGAATAAGCATTATTATAATACTAGGCCAAACAAGGAGTTGATTAAATTTTATTTTAACACTGCGTCTTTTAAGTAGGTAATTAGTGGGCTTTACGAAGATAGACGTAGGCCGAATTACACCTAAATTCCAACATGAAATTTTAGTAGAATTTGTGCTACTTAATTCATAATTTGCTTTTGGAGTAAAATTGAACCTCTACCCAAGACGTTTTGGCTTGAATTTGGGTCGTAGCAAGTTTAAATTTTGGAATATGAGCAAATTTTACTAGGTTTTGTCATTAGTTTAATTTGATTTGAGGATAAGAACAACGTTGGAATATGCTCGAACTTTAATTTGAAACTAACTTATTCTTGATTTTGGTTACATCAATAAATTTTGAATTTTGCTTTTGGATAAGTTTTGGATTATGCCTTAATTTGAATTTGCGATAATTTGGAGGTATTAACCACAATTCTATTTAACTTGAATAAAAACATAATGTCACTGACACTAAGGTGTTCTTATGTTGAGGTTTTAGACTTGCTAGGGCACAAAGGAGTTCGTAAGAGAGAGAGATGGTAGGCCGAGCGCATAAAAAGTTAGAGAATGTTTAAGTGAACTTTATTGATGCTTCAGGTGGATAAAAACAAACGAGTCTCTTTGTGCTATTTATAGACAAACCTAACCAACATCGGGACCATTCTAGAGCCTACCAAACAAATTTCTATAAGCATTATAGCTTATGACAAACTTTATTAGATACTACCAAACACCTCTCAAGATCAATAAAAATGTATCTCTCAATTCCATCATGGTACATACCGTATTTAGCTTATAACAAAACTCTCAATTCCATTATGATACATATCATATTTTCTCTTGTAATTTTCTTTAAAGATCAATAAAAATTCTCTCTCAATTCCATCAAGAAACATAGCTTTGGGAATTATGTAAAACTAAGGTACTTTTTTTTGGAATGAAAATTCTAACGATTCTTTCTTGAGAACCTTGTCTAATTTGTTTTCTAATTTCAATCTTTATTTGAATTCAATTATTGCTTTTGTATGATTTATCTGTTTGATTGAATTGATGTCTTATCTAACCATAAATTTAGTTTAATCTTTAATAGCGTTAAGCATGATTTTTCAAAGCAATATTGATTGGCAATTCTTGATTTGATCTTAAGCATATTTTCCTTTTGATATTTTCTTAAATTTTTGATTCGAATCCAATTAGTTAATCAGTATCAAGATAGAAACTTTTCTTGTTTTTGAATGTCACAATATTGAAACCTACAAGCTTAATGCAAACTCTAGAGAACTTATGCAAACTACTAAGATGAGAATGTCTTCTCTTGAGTTTAATATGAATTTAGAATTGAATTAGTGACGGTAGTTATATTAGTAATAGCATCTATTAGTGATAGAAGATCTTTCTAACAGTTGCTATCAATATTAGCTTCTAATTTGAGAAACTCGAGAAGAAATTCCCAAAATGTTGGATGCACATGACTTTTTTAGTCCTCTACTAATTTGTTATATATGTAATTCTTTTATCTTGTGCTATGCGTTCTATTATTTTTTACTTAAACGTCATTTATTAAAGTTTTCCTATCCACAAAACCTAAGAATTTTTTAAGTTAGGTTTCTTTTATCAATTCTAAGGTCGCAATTTATTAAATTTCTCGAAATGATTTAAATTAAGGTATATAAATGAATTCGTTTTTACTACTAACAAAAAAAAAAGGGTTCATTAGTTTAAAAATATTTTTAATGCTGACTTTATTGTTAATTTTTAAAATTAAAAAAAATTATTTCAAATGTAAATATTAATATTCAAGAAATCAAAAATTTCAATTGAAATTCAATACATTAGAATAAATTACAACTTGAGTCTTAAACGTTTCTTTAAGTTTTTCTTTAGTGAAGTTTATCGTGTTTGTATCATCTAATAAGTTCCTAAAATTCTAAAAGGTATCTCGTAAATTTACGAATTTTCAATTTTATATTTAACAAAGTCTTCTTATACCATTAAAATTGTTTAAAACCAAATATGCATCTACAATACATCGAGTATTAAACCAACTTTAATAACTAAGCTAAATTTATTCAATAGCTTTTTAGGGTAATTATAATGGTCACAATATTAAGAATAATAACGGAATAGATAGAAATATTTTAAAAAAATTATAGATATAACAAAGTTTATTAGTGATAGACCAATATTTACGACATAATCTATAGATGATATACATAGACCTCAACAAATTTTTCTATATTTATGCTAATATTTTAAATCTAATCAAATAGGTTTATAAAGTGAGAAACTAAATTTATTACAAAATTAAAAGTATAGGAATTGAATTAAATTAAATTAATGTAGTAACGATATAGTTAGGTTTTGAGAGAGAGTTTAAACAAAATAGTGTGTTTTTAGAAGAAGTGCTTTACCATTCTATTAGAGAAGGGCAAAAAGAAAGAGGCAATAGTGAAAACTCGTGATTCCATTCTTCAAAACCAAACTCAGATCAAACCAACTAAGAATCTACACAAAATCCTTTCATACACTCTTAATTTCTATGAATCAAAATGAAGTTCATCTGCAATTTAAAGCCATCAATGGAAGAAATTACAAGAAAGAATCAATACCTGCTTCAAATCCGGAAGATCAATTCAAAGACGCTGCTACGTTTGGTCGAGGATGACTATCTTCAACATCAATGTTTTTTGAATTTTCTTCCGTGAATCCGAATGGCGTCCAATTCAATGGCTCATACTCCTCCACTGTTTCCCCGCTCAAACCGTCTTCTGGTTTCGTCATCCACGCTGCTGAGGTGCTCATCGATGGCATCGACGGAGTTACTTCATTAGAAACGGCCGGCGGATGTATAGGACTAGTCGATGGCGAAACTGAGGACATTACCGGCGGCTCGAATTGGAAATTGGATCGTCCCGGTGAAGGACCAAGAAATATATGATTAAATGGAAGATCAATGGTTTTGTTCAAAGAATTGCTCGGACTAATCGGTGGAAATACAGAGGAGATGCCGATTGAAGGATCAGCGGCCGGACCTGTGAAATCTCTGTTCTCTTCAGGCGGAAAACTACTGGGAGCGCTAGGGCGAAACGGCGGAAGAGGAGGAAGAGAATAGTAGGGAAATTGGATCTGAGAATGCAGACTGAGAATTCCTTCTAAGCCATGGACGGCAACGTGACGGCTGTAGTACAATCCAGGGAGAACAATGTTAATACCATTGACGAAAATGGCGTCGGAACTTGAGCCCCGAAGGCGGCGAGTGAGAGAAACATACTGTGAGGGAAGAAGAGTCTGGATAACCTGGGAAGGGAAGCGGTTGAGATCAGAAAGAGAGAGGCGGCGAGGGAGGCAGTGGTAACGGAGAGTGGCGGTATAGGTGAAGGCGGACTGAGTCATGGCGAGAGCGAAAAGAGAGGAGTCGGTAGGGGCGAAGAAGGTGAAGGAGGCGTTGGGGGCGGCGGTGAGGAGATCGAGATGGAGATCGGAAGTGGTTATGGCGTTGGAGAAGAGATTGTAGCCTTGAGCTCTGACAACGGAGAGCATTGCGTCGAGCTCTTGCGTAGGAATGGAGGAGACGAAGGAGGTTTTGGTCAGGAGGAGGGAAATCACGAGGATAGCGACATGGAGACGGAGGCCGATCTTCATTCGGACTTGAAACGCCATTAACGAGAGCTTCAAGAATCAAGAATGAAGAAGGTTTGTTGGTTGCTGCTCTTCTTCAAGTTCCCCGCCATTCAAAATTTAACCCTCTTTATTATTTTTTTAAAAAAATATTTTGATTTATATAATTTCGGTACGTTGTAATTTGTGGGTTTTTTAAAAATAGAATTATTGGGCAAACTATTTACACCACATGTAAAATACCCAAAAAGTCCGTCCAAAAAATGAGAATGACCCACGATTACAAGTCTCGTCATCGATTTAGCCCTATGATTTCACTCAAACATGCAACTTTTCAGTTTTGGCTACTCCATTTTCTTCTTCTTCCTTCTACAACGAGTAAATGATAATATTTTCTTCTTCTTCAACAGCGGCTACTTCCTTTTCGTCTTCTACCTTATTCAACAAACTAACATAGCCCACTACATCCTCATTCTTCCTCCACCGCCCTATTCTTTCTTCATCCTCATTCGTTTCGGCAACAGGGGGAGAAGGTATGGACAAACCTATCAACATTTGATATGTGTAAGATCATGTTTGTATATACTATAACTATTTTTTTCTTAACATATGGTCAGCAAAAAGGAAAAAGAAGAGTAAGAACAAAAACAACAAAATGAAAAATGAAGATGTAAAATCAAGGGTAAAATTTATATTAAAAACATATGTTCTTTCATTATACATATCATTTCATTTTAAATTTCTTGTTGTAGAAAAATAAAAAAATGAAGGTGATTCATTGTCGATGTGTATAGTGGTGTACGTCTCTAATAGAAATTGATAGAAACTGATTATGTTTTGCTGTAATAATTTTACATTATACATATATATATAACAAAGATAAATGGTGACACCCTATTATCGGGATGTACAAGTAAACAATATATAGGGAATATCTTTGATATAAATTGACAGAATTCCATCATTCTCTGTCATAATATTTTCAAACGACACAAAAGAAATAAAAATTCTGAAGTTGCATTAACGCTTAGCTTTAACTACCTTTCATTTATTTGTTAATGATTGAGTAGTAAAAGTCTTTTTTTATTAAAATAAAAAATTGAATTTATAACTTTCTATCAATAAAAAGTGATTAAAAATTCTACCATGTTGACATTTTTTGTCATTTGCCATTTTTCTACTTTGATACTTTAGTGGTTAGCAACTATTCAATATTACTATTGAAACTTTATTTTCATTAATTTAACCTATAAATGAATAATAACGATTCTTCTTTAATGGTTTTTAGACGGTATACGAGGATTGCAATATTTATTTATGCTTTAATGTTAAAACTTGAGGATATGTATATCCATAAAAAAATAATGCATAGTTTTTTATTACTGTCTACCACTAATAGATAGTGGTATATATTGAGTTTTATGTTCTAAAACTTATGATGTGTGAATGTTAAACTATCATATGGTAATATTCTTTGAAAATATATTGTATAGAAACTATCATGAAATAGTCACTTTTTCCTTATAACGCTGTTAACTATTTAAAATTTCGACGTTGATGACCTAGGTAACTTGACCTTAATCCTTAGCTAACTATGAATTTTTGTTTATTTGGGGTTATTTTTTAATTTGCATAGATGAGGGTAGTTCAACAATGCTAACCCAAAAAACTACCATTTCACAGGTAAAACTGAGTGGATAGTTGGGGATGTAGAATTTAAGAAAGAATTCATTCTTGCGTGTTTTTGAGGTTAATAAATAGATTGTTCTCTTAAGTGCTGACTTCAAATCATGAACAAAGAGACTTTGCCTCCTTTACTAGTTCGAAAAAGATTTCGTTTAGTTGCTATTGGACCATAAACCAATTATTCTTTAAAGGATAGGCTTAAGAAACAAGAGGAATTTGATTTGTTCGAATTGTTTAAAATAGAATCGTTAATAATATTTGATATAATTTACTATTATAAATTGAGAAAAAAAATGTTATTTAAATATGGAATATTTGAATTTTATTTAAAATTGATTTTAAGTTAGTTCATCAATAGCAAAAGAAATTTTGATTGTTAATCAAAAGTCAAGATGTTGACTTTTAACTATCGAAAGTCAGAGGTTGACTTTGTTCTTAAGTTAGTTGAGTGAAACTATCCCACTTGTGGTGTATAAGCTATGTGCTTGGTGTGTTATTCATCAAGAAATTTGTCCACCAAACCCACTTACTTAGTGATTGTTAAGGCCAAGTTTATATGCAAATAGGATTTGCAAATCTTTTGGCCATATAATTACACAATTTGACCATGTAAAAAGATGATGATGTTTAGAGACTTTTGCTAGAATTTCTAAACGTTAATAATAAGTTATAAAGTGAACACTCAATGGAATTACCTTTCTACTAACCCTAGAAGCAAGTAAGATTGAATTCCATCTTACACCTTATGTCCCAAACTATCTACTCGATCTTACTCTTGAAATGGAAGGTTTATTGAGCCACCACTGTCAAGCTGCTCTTACCTATGTAAAATTAAGGATAGTCCTAAATAAACAAGAGTCCACAATTAGCTCAAAATTAAGATCGAGTTACTTTGGTCATCGAATTCGAAATAGTTAGTTTTAAATGCAAAAGTTGTTATAACATAAAAGCGACTATTTCATGGTTCGTTCCTATACAAACTCTTCACATAGAACACCCCCACTCATATGTCTCTACATAAACGATATAGAATCACATGGTTTGTATCAAATACAAAGTGAATCGTATTCCTAACGTCCCTATAATAAGATGCTCAACCTTATTCGTATTTGTAAACTATAAACCATTTAGACTATCAATTTAAACTTGATCTACTTTTATGTCACTATACAAAGCTCAAACGTTCATACAATAGTCAAGGAACTTTAGTTTATTAGATTCATAATTATAATGCGCAAATCACTTATTTTAAACAATGTCTCAATAACAACTTTATATTAAACAATAAAAAACTATTTAGTATTTACAAACCACGAGATTTATAACATAAACTCAACATACTCTCACTTGGACTAAAACTCTAGTGCTATAATATACAAATGTCAAGTTCAAATGAGATAAATGAATACGATAAACTAGGACATACATCAAATAATACTCAATAATGCGATGACATTTCATTAGCTACAAAGAGGATGAGAGAGATTCAACAAAAAGATCATGATCTAGGAAAAGAACAAAGCAACAATAGGAAGGGAAAAGAAAAAAGAAAAAGAAATAAGAATCAAAAGTTCTGATTAATTATTGGTTGATTACCCAAAAGAAAGGAGGAAAATAAAAAAGAAAAACTTAAAAAACAAAAGGAAAAACAAAGATAAGTAAAATTATTGATTTAGAAAAACAAAAGTAAGTATAAAAAATAGATTATTTATAATTAAAGAAATTGCACAAATACCTTTAACATATAAACTCAACACTCCAAACACGGACACATACTCGATGTTTGGTTGATGTTGAGTTGAGTTGAGTTGGTAATTAAATATAAATTAACACAAAATAACTAGATAATAAACCTTTGAATGGTTTGGATATATTCCATAGATGAATTATTTTTTTTTACCATTCAACTCAATTGAATTACACTGGCGGTTAACAAATGGTGGATAAGTGTTTTACTATTAGTAGGTTAATTTTAAAAAACCAAAAAGTTAAATGATACGGTAGAGTAGCAGAGGAAGGGGAAGAGGAAGAGGAAGGAGAGGAGCAGAGAGTGCAATCATGGATTTTGGTCGTCTCACTGAGGCTTTGGCTTCCAAATCTTACGATAAGATCGCTGATATCTGTGACGATCTCATGCTTCAGGCAACTATTTTCTCTCTCTTTTTCATTACCTTCGTCTTCAGTTTTCTTTTGCCTTTTCCTTTTTCCATAACTCTCCCTAATCCTAACCTGAACTATCCTTTGTGATTTGTTCAAAATTTCATAGGCTGCTGCCGAGGGCATCGCTTATAAGGATGAATGGCCTTACGCCATCCATTTTCTTGGCTACTTTTACGTTGATGACATGTAAGATCATTTTCCTTTTAGATGGATTGATTGTGGTACTGGGCTTTTATGGCCGAAAGTTTTGTGCTTCTTTGTCTTTTGATCAATCGCCATTTTACCTTTTGGGTCATTTCGGTTGGTTGGTTGGTTTCACTCTCCTAAACGAGCTCTTTGCAACTACATTTGAAAATTTTTGTTTCCTTGTAACGAATAGAAAACAACATATGTTAGGGTACCGGACCAGGAGGAGAGTGTGTTTGGGTAATGTTTTCGTTGATTATCGACTCAATTCTCAATCGTTTTGGGTTTTGAATGGTTTTTAGTTTTCCTTGTGAGTGATTTTCCTGGCTCAGAATTCTTTGTCTATTTGAAAAAAAAGTTGTTATATACGGTTGAAATTGCCTTGCTGGTGTTCCTCAAAAATATACTTTAGTTCTTCACTTGCTGTTAGGGCTCTATAGTGTTACTTTGGAGTTATTTGTTTCGAAATACACTGGGTTTCATTATTTGGCCATCAGCTCTCTTCTATAATATTTTAATTTATCTTCTACATCTATCTCATTTTGGGTTGCCCTGGCAAAATCCTTGTGTGAATTGTTATGCATTATCTTGAACTCGCTGTTCAGTTTCTGTTTTGGATTTGTTTCGTTTCTTCCTCTTCCCTCGTTTCTTCTTCCACTCAATTTTTTGGTGAAATTTTTTCATATTTTGGTAATTCGTAAGATTACTCTTGGTTGAAGTTGAGTTTCCTTACCTACTAGATTTGTGGATTATCAGCTGGCTTTTAACTGTTTAGCGGTTTCTTGCAGCAATAGTGCTCGATTTCTCTGGAAAGCAATACCTTCTACTATTAAAGAAAACCGACCAGAACTGGTTGCCGTTTGGAAAATTGGCCAAAAACTTTGGACTCGGGACCATAGGGGTGTATATGAGGCTATTCATGAATTGGATTGGTGCCAAGAAGTTCAAGGCCTATTAGCTGCATTTTCAGGCAAGTCTCTTTAACTTTTTCCTCTTTCAAAGACAGCCAAAACATTCCCTTTGTAAGCTAGTAAATTTACACACATACCCCATTCAGAAATGCGCATCCCACAACAATGATACAGTACCGTTTTCTCCTATTTTTCTTCCCAAACATAACCAGAGTTGATTTCGGTAAGAAACCAAGCTTACATTGATCAGAATGAAAGAATATACAAAAAGCTGAACAAAAAAAAAAAAAAAAAAAAGATAAGAAGTCACAAAAAGAAATTTTAACCAAACAAACTCAAACTATTCCCAAAACAAATCTCCCAAGAATTAAAAAAATATGATGTGAATCTTGAACATCGAAATACTTTTTGTTTCCATATTGCAGATCTTTACAGAAGGCGAATGTTTCAGTTGCTGGTCTCTGCCTATTCTACAATAAGCGTCCATGATACAGCTCAGTTTTTGGGAATGAATGAGGAAGAAGCCAAAGTTTGTAAGTTTCTTTATTAACCAAGTACTTCTATATTTTCCTTAAACTTTTGTGACCATATTATACTTTCTTTTCTTTATCCATTGAGATAGTGGAACAGTATTAATGACTAGAAGGTGGTTGCTTTTGTAGTCTTTTGGGTTGGTGGTTCTTTCTATCTCTACCACCAACCAACTTGGTTGTATTGTTTTTGGGCTTTAATTTTTTCATCGTTTCTTACCAAAGTATATATATTTATTATGGAAAGTTATCTGGGCATTGATTCCAATAAATATTGTCTACCTTCTAAGCGTTTGAACGTACAATAGTTGTTCTATATTATTTTTTTGCTATAAACCAATGAAGTTCTTTCCTTGAATTTTTTTTAAAATTCTTGGAAATTACACCATCAGCACAAAGTCATGGAAGATGAAGGGATATTTTCTGTGAATGATGATGCAATTAACCATTCACCAGCGTCAGGTCAAGAGATAGGGGAGATCGTCTTCATTAAACCATGGATTGGTGTTTTAAATGATTCTAGTCTGCATGGTCACTGACAAACTGTATAAAATAAGCAATATCTTGAGAAATCTTGACGCCTGCCATTGTTGACGACCATTCTTCCCATGCAATGTCTTTTGAGATTCCTAAGTCTTCTTTTGTGGCATCCATTATGCTCTTAAATTCTCAAAACCATGAGTGTCAAAGAGGTCAAAATTTCTTCATTGGAGGTTATTCCTTGTATTATTCTCGGAAAAGTGAGCCTATCATTTCTTCTCACTCACCCACCGGGGTTAATACTTTGAATCTTGATTTAATTGAAGAAGATTGTTTATGTCTCTTGGTCTCCTATTTAAGACAAGTGAGTAGTTGGAACTTAATGGCCATAGCTCCTAAGGTAACTTGTAGGAGAAAAAGGTTTTGATATAATGTTGGATAAAATGTTTGGCCAATTTTACAACACCTTCTTCAAATCATAGATCCCTAGACACTCGTCCCCCCGACGTATCCATCAAATGTCCTTAGATTTGTGTTAGACCACCAGTTATACACACTGATGTTCGGAGGGGTAGAGATGGGAATTCGTGGTCTGGTTAATGGTTGATTTTAGTTTCTTTACTATAGTTTATTTGTTCTTTTGTTATTTTGTGTAAGTCGGTGTGAGGTTCCTAGATATGTATGGGAAGGGTTCTATTTTGGGGATCTTTGAGGTAACTGTTTGTGTAAAAGCTTGTTGAGAACCACTTCTCAGAAGGTGGGGTTGTAATACTTCTGTTATCAATATTAAGCCAGTATTTTCTTAAATTGTGTTCTTGTGAGTCTCTTACAGTTTGGTAAAAAAAAGGTGGTCTCTTTCACTCGTAATTTGAAATAGTTTTTTCTTTAACAAAGGTTAGTGGACGACCTAAACATAGAGATTGATGTCCTTATTTGAGTGTGACTGCACAATGGATGAAGATGTTAGTGTCTTGCATTTAAAACAAGTTGAAACTCTAGAAGCCATTATTCATGTTTCCTTCATGAAATTAAGTTATGTAGCCTGATTCATCCTTCAATAAATTAACTGAAGTAGAATCGTAGAGAGAAGTCATTGAATCCATTTATGTTCATAACACTTGGTGCTTCCTGCTGCAGAAATTTATAAAATGGCAATAACCTTTGTTGTCAATGAGGTGATTTAAAGTGCATTCTTGATCACTAGTTGTTAGAATTAGTGGGCTTGGCCCAAGGATAGACTTACCCTAATTTTCTTTCCTTTTTTATCATAAACTTGTTGTCAATTAATTTTTCCCCTTTGTATCTTTTGTTTATAAGAAATAATAATAAGAAAGTCGAATTGTGGTTTTTCTCTCGGTACTCGGGTTTCCACGTATCTCGGTGTCTATTTTCTTTTACCGCTTTTAATACTAGTCAATAACTTTTGTTGTCTTATTGTATTCGTCCTTTATTACATCAATGAAAAGCTCATTTTCCTTTTAAAAAAAACAAAAGTGCATTCTTGATCACCAGTCGTATTATTTTGGTTGAAGAATTATTGTTTTGGCTTTTTAAGAGGGTGTACACAACAGTCCTTGCTTGGCAGATAGCAATTAGGGAAAGAGCTGGAGAACCATTGCAGCATTTTGTGGACCTTGGTGGTGATTTTATTGTCTTTAGAGCTCATGAAAGATTGTTGGGAAGAACCAACACAAAAAGTTGAAGAAATTAAATAAAGTCATCTACAATCATGCCATGGTGGACCTTTAATGAGAAACTACCTTTCACTTGGTCCACATAAGATTTAATGCCGCTCAATTTCTTATTTAGTTTTAGTGTAAAAAAAGTTACTAACAAGTTTTCTGATGCTGTTGAAGAAAGCTTTAGAGAATTTCATTGGTTTGGAAGTAGAGGTGGCAACACTTCACACCTCCTTCAATGAGTTATTCTTAGTTGTCCTTCGGATGACAGAGTTCTTGGCATATCGACATCAGGCTTTTTAACCTTGCTTTCTTGGCAAAGTGGATTTGGTGTTTTAGACAAGAAAAAGGGGCACTTTGGAGAAAATTTATCAAGGCTAAATTTGAGTCCACCAAGAGCGAGCCATTTATCACAACAATGTCTAATAAAAAACTGAAGGGCCTCATCTATGATTCTACATAGCATTCAGCGTTCTTATGGGAATGGCTCCTTGATTCTTTGGTCTGATCATTGTTTGCTAATACTTACCTCAAACAAAGCATCCCTAAGATTTTTGCCAGTGCTAAAACTAAATATGCATACATCACTGATGTTTGGAACAGTGAGAATAAATCATGGACTCAATTTTGTAAAAACTTTCTCAGAAGGTGAAATTGTTGAATGGGTTGCACGCAGCTCATCCTTGGCATTCGACTCTCCTCTCTCTCTGTTTTAATAAATGGATTTGGAAACTTTTCAATTAGTTGATTTTTCAACAAAGTCATTGATGTCCCACCTCTCTTCAGTCAACACCTAGACTTCGAATAATCTTTAAAAAGATATGGAAGCTCCCTTGTTTTAAAGCAATCAAAATTTTTCTAGGTAACCTGGTCACTCTTACCTTAATACTATACCCAGGGACTAGCTATCCCGCTCTTGGTGCTTCCTTTTCCAGAAAGATAGTGAATCCTAAAATCTCATCTTTTTCCATTTTTCTTTACCCACAGATATGGAAGTTCCCCAAAATTTTTATTATTCTGCAAGTATGATGATGTGATGTTGGATTTACTGTTCCTTCCTCGCAGATATATGGTCAGAATTGTTTAGTGCTTTTGATTGGCCCATGTTTCATATGATTCTCTTGGATGGCTCAGGATGATACTGTCAGATTGCCCTTTCAAAGCCACAAAGTAGCCTCTTTGGTCCAGCACCAGTGGGGTTTTGTCAAATATTTGGGATGAAAGAAATGCAAGAATAGTCAAAGATTACCAAATCCTCCAACCAAGTCATAGAGTCTTCTATATTCCAGGCTTTAGTTCTAGTAAAAATTTACAGCCCCTGTAAATGTCACAATAACTTTTTTTGTTGCAAACTGGAGTCACCTTTTGTATTCCATATCAATGGGTCCTCATTTTCTACCTCGTTGGATTATTTCATTCATGAATGAAATTGTTTCATCAATGAAAACTAAAACATAACAAAAGGTTTTATGATGCCAAAATTGACAGGCTAGGAAGAGTCAAATTTACCATTTTCCCATCATTCTTTGAAGCATGGGGTATCAATTGGATGCCCATCCCTTTTGGTTTTGAGGATATGTGGCCAAAAGCATTCTTCATTCACCTCTATACAAGTGGTTTAAATTCCTGCAAGTCTCAAGTATGGCCAGGTTTAGTTTTATGATAAAATAGAAATATGAGAAGACACTTGTCAAAACCTGGAGTATAGAGGTGAATGAAGTATTTGGACACATTCAATATCAAAAGGATGAGCTCTTACCGTTATAACAGATGATTGGTTTTGCCTCCTTGTTCAAAAAGAAACCAACCACAAATTACTAAGGGGTTATTTGGGGAGCCAAGTTGATTATTATAGTCTGCGGTCGTTATAACATGTACGTTGTAATAGTTTGTAGGTTATAGTATTTTGTGTTTGAGATACAAACTATTTTAGTGTGGGTAGGAAATAGTAAATATTTCAACAAAGAGGAAAGAGAGGATGAATAGAAAATAGTAAACATCGTAACATAGCGAGATTTGAAATAGTAACACTCTAGTTAATTATAGGATATAATAGTTGGAAACACCAACTATTATAATTGTAGACTTAAACATAGAGTGAGGTATTATAGCCCACTCCACCGATTTGTTGAGGGCCAAACACCTCCTGATTACTGATAAGTTCCTCCACATAACATTTTTTTTCCGCAGAACATTTTTATATTCTGTTATGGAGGAAATGTTATAGGCACACAGAATGGGTGATAAAAACTCGAGCTATTCACAAATTCGTCAAGAAAGCTCATATTACTGAAATCCTATTTTGCAAAGAAGCCTATTCTCTAACTCTAAAGTTGAGCTAGAGATCGTATCCTGATACTTGGTCTACTAATAAAGAGGAAATCACCAGAATTTTGCTAGAAGTCTAGATATTGGTTGGAAAAAAGATCTCACCAAGAAGTCTAGATGTTTCTTATTAAAGGGCATCAGAGACAGAGACAGAGACAAGACATCCATCCACCTATTCAGTAATTCTTCCTATGCTAGTCTTTTAGAATTTTGGCACTGCTGCTGCTTTTGGTTGGTTTACAGTGCTTCTGTGAGGCACCCTCGCCCTCCTATCACTTACTTTCACACGCCACCCCTTCAACAAGGAGAAAATGATCGTAGGCTCAGTCAGTAAAAGTAGGGCTTTATTTTTGTTATTTGTGGCTAAAGAGAACCTCTCGTATCTTCTCTGGAAAGGAGGCAAGTAGCAGAGCACCATATCTTATTGACTCTTCGAATCTTTTACCTCTTCAATGGTTTAAATTTGCTCTACCTTTTTTTGCAAGTCTATTTTCACTTCTCTTATAGCCCATTGGAAAAGGCTTCTGTATTCTTCCCATGGATAGGATCTTCATTCTTTGTAATTTCATTTTACCACGTTCTTATTTTTTAAAAAAATAATTGGGCAATTTTTTAAAGTTCAACAATTGTGGAGTAGGGCTTTAAATCATCAACCTTTGGGATAGTAATTTGTTTCTTATACGCTGAGCTGTTGTTTGGTTTGGCTCACTAACTTGGTATTTCAAAGTATCATCTATTATCATTTTTGTGATGAAACTCTACTTTTGCAGCTTTCTTATTGAATGTTACAAGAAACTACAATTGAATTGATGAAATATCAATTCACATTTGCCTCACGGTTGATCTCCTTCTCGAGATTCAACTACACTCATTACATGGAATTCTTTGATGCCTTTCCCGCCTACCAACTAACCCCTTTTATACTAACTACTACCCACCGACTTCCCTCTATCACAATTAACACGTGCTTATTTTTATTATTTTTTATTTCTTCTACTATACACAAACTTAATGGGAGGGTGTCTATCATTTTGTTGACTTGTTTAGAAATTCTTGGAACGTTCTAAAAAAGGACTTGGTGTGTCAAGGAATTATTGTGCTGGATGGGCTTTTGTAGGAGCTTTAATGATCAAAGAGTTGACGCATGGGTTAGTCTCATAAAAACGTGAAGGAGTACCACCTTATCATTCTGAAGGGGGAGAGGACATCTAAGTGATAATGGAGCGTACTCTTGCAGAAATGTTTTGCTCGGTCTTGACCAAAGATGCGGGAAATTGGAAGTATGACTACCATAAGAAGATGGAAGTTCTCCTTTGGACTCATTGTACTGCTACAAAAGGCGGCCTTAATGCCAGCAAACAAGATTCAGCATACTACCCAACATTTGTTCACGGTTGTCCAAACAATAAAAGTGCAACACATTCTTCTATTCCATTGGCGTTCATCGTTGGTTCGTGGCCACTAACCAAACTGGAGCTACAAACATTAATTGATTTAGTCTACTGATATAGTATGCTTGCATTTTTATATATTATGTTGCTTCCATTTGTTTGGAGTAGGTCAAATTGGTAGGCCACTTTTAAATTATGGAACACTAAGCTTTATCTACCGTCACAACCCTTAAACTCACAAATACGTGACTTGCATCGCTAATAAACCCTTCAAACCAGTGTAGCTGACTAAATCGTCTCTGAAAAGTTGGTAATGCAAATGACTGAGATTTTGTAGAAGGATTTGTTAGGTACCCAATCTAACAAAGAAATACTCAAGAACACAAGATGAACTCAAGAACAATCAAACATGAAAATATATTAAATGCAAGCTATGATATCACAAGAGACCCCTAGCCTTTCAAAAGAGCTGGACTTTCCTCAAATTCCTACTCAAGGACTATACTACAAAACTCTTCATATCTTGCTCTCCACCCAAGCCCTCTATTTATAACTGAATCATAACCACCTTATTATCTAATTACTAATATGTCCCTCCTATAACAATACTAATATTCTCCTAATAACCCCATTTAACATTAACCCTAACTAGGTCCCTTACAGGATTCTACTTCCCAAATCTAACAGTCTGTAAATTAACTAACTCAAAGGTGGAATAGTGTCGAAATTTCTGGACAGTATCATGGACGGGATTTTCTGGCCTTTGTTGCTTAAATTATCTGTCTTACATGGTCTGTTTTTTCTAGTAAAATGAGGGATAATAATTGCTCTATTATAGATTGCTCGAGGTGTTTTTTGTTTTTATATCCGAGATTTTCAAGGCCCGTTTGCCTTGGGGTTTTATTCCCCTCATAAGGGCTTTTTCAAAGTTGTTTGGTCTTTGAAATGCAATCTTGTCAGTGTTTTGGTTTGATGTTTTTCTTTCTTTGGCCTAGTTTGTTTTGGTTTTTCTTGGTTGGAAGTTTTCCTCTTTTTAGCATGTGTAACATTAGTTGTGTTTTGTCTCCATTGTTCATCTTTTATTTGGAGATATTGTATTTTGGAATTAGGAGCTAGTAGTCCCTTTTCTTTATATGAATGAAATTTTTTGTTCCCGTTCCTAAAAAAAGCTATAGTATTTGGATGACAAAAGCGTTCTTTAGATCCAGCTGGTTTTCAAATGGTTTTGTTTTTGGACTTACGTTAGGTGTTTTCGTCATCACTTCTAGCTAGTTTACAAACAAGAAAAGCTGTTATGTATTTGCAGATGTAACACAACAAGGATGGATAGTCGATCTTGCTTCTCAAATGTTCACTGTGAAGAAACAAGAAGTTGTGTCAGAGCAGAAGTTAGATTCTAGTAAATTGCAGCGCTTGACCGAATACGTTTTCCATCTCGAACATTGAGCGTTAATTCTTTAGTTCTTAGTTTGTTCTATTTCCTTTACAACTAGCCGTGCTATGTGGATATTTTAAGTCTCTACTTTGGAATTCTTAGGTTTGTTGGCTCCCTTTCCGCCAACTGTGAACTGCTATACTTCTCATGTGGAAACTTTGAATTGTTACTTCTGTATAGCATTAAACCGTGGCAACACTTTTTTGGGGGTGTTATTCTAATTGCTTTAGACACCAATTTTTTTAGGGTATGAATGTTTGGTTTTGGCTTTGATTTTTAACATTTGAAGGATATTCTCTTGGTTTTCATTGATACTCCATAATGACTCTCTTCTTGCCCTTTTCCTTGTATATGAATTCTGTTAGTGGTTTTGTAGATGTCCAAACGTTTGGAAATTATGTGTCTGGAAATAAAATCAGAGCTAAATCGAAGAAGAAGGTTTCGTTAAATGAATTGATGAAATAGAGAAGCAACCTTAGTGGAGTTCCAAAGTAGAGGTCTTTTTCCCAAATTCAAGAAGCCATTAATTTTCAAGGATTCAATGGTGAATAAATTCGATAGCCATCATAATTCAATAACTTGCGAAGAATTTTATGGACAGTTTCTTCCAAATTTATTCTTTTAACCTTCCAATTTGTTAGTGTTCGAGAGTTGTAATTTATACCATTTAATTCAGCTGCAATGCAAATGGCTTAGATTAGATTTTTAATGGATCAAGTTTCCTCCAATTTTACAAATTTATGCAACACCTTTAACTTGAAGGGGACTAATAATTTTTATTAATTAGTGCTATTAATAATCAGCATTAAATATTAATCTGGTAAACACAATGAGACAACGGTCAGTATTGTTAAGAATGATGTGGTCGAAGCATTGAACAATCATCATTATCAATAGTAATCCAACAACAATCAAATATAACAACTTTTGAACATGTAGTAACTTGGTTTGATCACTAAATAAGGACTTTTTAGGGATTTATTGATACAATTTATACCCAATTTCAACATGAATTAACCACTATTCAAAGGCAACAACAACATGCAAATATGACACTTATCAGACTGGTATCTAAAATTTCTGTTTGATTGTCACGTGATTGATATTGTTGAGTTTTATGTCTTAAAACTCAAGGTTTGTAAATGATAAACTTATGTCTATTTTGCAATAGAAAATGGGCATTTGTCTTTCAGTTTGACTGAGACCTATGATTTGGTTGATGAGACAGTAATGAATCTATATGAAAATTGTGACGCCCTCCGTAGACTTTGATTTTGACAACTTGCATGGTGATGGAATCTCTTTCTCTTCTTAGGAACAAGGGATTGAACTCAAGGTTCCCCACCCCACCTCAAATATTTGCTTTTATAAGAAAAGAACACATTTTCCGTAATAATCTCTAGAGAGCTTACACTGAATCAAGATCAAACTTTGCTATAGATACTAAAAGTGAACAAAAAGGAGAATGGATGGACATAAGACATTATCAAAGGGATAAGCCCTTTCCTTTGCATGCATAAAATCACTCTTGAAGAAAGAGCAAAAGCCGGAGCTCAACTTCAAAGGAGGTTGAATCCAACCATGAGGGAGGTTGTGGTAAAAGAGATCTTGAAGTTCAACAAGGTTGGAGTTATCTATCTCGTTCCAAATAGTATGTGGGCAAGTCTTGTCCATGTCGACCCAAAAAGATCGAAATGATGATGGTGGATAATAAGAAAAGTTAGATGATCTCGTCACAAATTCAAAATGGATGGCGTATGTGTATAAATTATAGAAAGTTTAACTAAGTGACAAAGAAGGACATTTCTCAATCTTGTTCTTGGACCAAATGATAGATAGATTAGCAGGAAAGCCCTTCTTTTGCTTCTTTCATGACTTCTTGGGTTTCTACCAAATACTGATCATTCAAGAAGACCAAGAAAAAACAACATTCACATGTTACCTGCATTTTTAGAAGAATGCCTTTCGGTCTTTGCAATGCTCCGTGTACTTTTCAAAGATGCATGATAAGTATTTTCTCTGACATTATTGAAAATTGCATAGAAGTTTTAATGGATGATTTTATGGTATATGGTAGTTCTTTTGATGAATATTTTCATAATCTAGGTTTAATCATGAAAAGATGTATAGAAACCAACTTAGTTTTGAACTATGAAAAACGTCACTTTATGGCTAAACATGGCATAATTTTAGGTCTATCTACTTTCTACAAACGATATTGAGGTAGACAAAGCTAAGATAGATGTGATTCATAGTTTCCATATTCTACTTGCATTAGAGACGTTAAGTCCTTTCTAAGAACAGTTTAAAAAATTGCATTGCCTTTAACCAATCTTTTGTTGAAAGAAGTTCATTTTTCTATATATGATAAATGCTGACATGTTCAAAGAGAAGTTGACCATCGCCCCAATCCTCCAACCTCCACAATGGGACTTACCGTTCGAGATTATGTGTGTGCTAGTAATCTAGCAGTTGAAGCTGTTCTTGGACAAACGGTGTACAAAAAGGCACACATCATATACTATGCATCTAGAACTCTCAATCCAACCAAGTCAACTACATTTTAGGTTCATAGATAATTGTCTTTTCCGATCATGCGACTATTAGGTACTTGATGATTAAGAAAGAGTCCAAGCCAACGCTTGTGAGATGGGTCCTTCTTCAAGAATTCATTCTAACAATCAAATATAGAAAAAGAGCTGACAATTTCGGAGCCGACCATCTTAGTATGATTTTACAAGAAGAAAATAAATTTCGTTGAGAGAGGATTTCTTGGATGAACACCTTTTCCAAGTAAATGATCCACCTTTGTGGTATGTCGACATTGTAAACTACTTGGTAACCGGTGAGCTTCCTTTCGAATTTACTTTTGCTCAAAAATCAAAATTGCGTAGTGATTTCAAGTACTATTTTTTAGGACCTCCTTACTTATCGAAGTTTTGTTTTGACTAAATGATTAGGTGTGTTCTCAAACATGAGCACGACTCTATCTTGTCTTTTTGTCACAAATTAGCATGTGAGTGACACTTTAATCGTAAGAGAACCGCAAGAAAGATTTTAAATAGTGGATTATATTGGAATGCACTTTTTATCGATGTTTAGAATTTTTGTAAATCATGTGGAAAGTGCAAAGAACCAGTTCACTATCTAGGAGGCATGAAATACCATTGTATTTCATCTTAATATGTGAAATGTTTATGTAAGGGGTATGAATTTCATGGGTCAATTTCTTACATCTCATGGTCATTTATATATTCTATTAGCGGCCGATTATGTTTCAAAGCTAGTTGAGGCTATCCCCACTTGGGCTAATTGTGCTTTTACTATCTTAAGGGTTCTTAGTATCTAACATTTTCTCTAGATTGGCATTCTGGAAGCGATAATTATGATCAAGGGACCCACTTTTGCAATCGTACCATTGAGGCATTAATGAAGAGGTAGGGTGTTCAACACCAAGTTTCTACTCCTTATCACCCTCAAACGAACGGTCAAGCTGAGATTTTCAAATTGAGAGGTGAAAAGCATTGTAGAAAAAACCGTCAACCTGAAGAGGAAGGATTGAAGCCTTCGCTTGAATGACGCTCTGTGGGTGTACTGCACAACTTATAAGACTCTAATTGGCACTGCTCCATTCAAGCTTGTTAAGGTAAGTTTTGCCACCTTCCGGTTGAGATCGAGCACAAAGCGTATTGGAGGGAGCAGTGCCAATTAGAGTCTCTACAAAAGCTGGTGACCACAAAGCGTATTGGACAGTCAAACAATGCAATGTCTCTAACAAAGGCTGGTGACCAGAGATCATTGGATCTTCAAGAGCTTGAAGAGTTGAGGTTAGATGCATATGATAACACTACAATTTACAAAGAAAAACTGAATGTTTCCGTGATATCAAAAATTGCACAGCTATCAAACTCCATCTCAGTCCCTCTTTCTTTTATATTTTCTCTTTCATCATTTGTGACGCATCTCTTTCAACAATCTTTTTCACTTTCTTCATTGATTCCACTTCATGGCCATGCATGAACTGAGAAAATGCTTTCATAAGTAAACAAATATATGTCCTTTTTGAATTATAAGCTAACTGATTTAAGCAAAGTATCATACCATTTTATTTTCGCATCAGTAAACAAATATATGTACTTTTAGATAAAATTAATGGATGAATATTTAATTTCTAGCTCATAGAAACACTAAAAAACTACTCAAATTACTATTTCCTGCTTTTATTTAAATATTTGAAGTACATAATTGCTGAAAAGAAGACCCCCTTAGCTATGGGAATTGGACAACTCTTTCAACAACTTAAGGCTCAAATTTCATTGCTGAAAGCTCAGCATTTCCTCTCATTTCATAAATCACAATTAACCAAACCTACAATTATATTTTTGTACATTCAGAAAGGTGCAATGATAATCTAATCAAAAACAAAATAATAATAACAATAAAGCACCCCTCGGGTATTAAAGAGGTAGTTGAAGACTAAAGCAACACCATTTTAGAAAAACAAAAAATGGTCTAAATTCATTAGAATTTCAGCTCACGCAGGCAATTGATTCATCCATACGGTTGTAGAATGAGCTGAGTTTTGTAATGGCAAGAGCCTCTCCAAACAATGATGCTCTGGTCGATTTTGATATACGGACTTCGACAAAGTCACCAACCACTGCTTTCCGATGTCCATCATAATCACCATCTCGATGTGGAACTGCAACATTAACAAACGAAACTCTATGACTTCTGTCGCTCTTGCCGATCATTTCTGTCTCTGGGGCTCTCTTGTTTGGTCCTTCCACAAGCACCAATTGGACACTACCAATTTGTGAATCATAACACCGTCCTGTACTGTTTCGAAAAGCTTCAATGAGTTCAGTAAGTCTTCTCTGCTTCACTTCCTCTGGAATGTCATCGACATAGTTCCGATGGGCATGAGTCTTTTCCCTCATGCTATATGCAAACATGTAAGCCATATCGTAACCAACTTCATTAATCAAACTCAGGGTATCCGCATGTTCCTCTTCGGTCTCCCCACAAAAACCTATAAATTGGAATGGAAAACGATGCATCAAGCCAGCAATACTACTAAGTGAAATATATTACATTGAACAACATGGATATATAATGACAATGCATTTTTTTGCAATTTGAAACCACTGATATTGAAGGAGGATTGCACTTCTGCTTCAAGAACTAAAGCACTACTTTCATCTCATAACGTTGAGGGAAATATAAAAAATTAAAAAAAAAAAATCTCTAATATCCATGGGATAAAGGCAAAGAAAAAAGAATAATGTATTTTAAAAAAAATCCGACTCTACTTGCTACTGTTTGTATTAACCATGTATAAATCCAGTATTATTAGCCCAAGCTACTTTGCTGGAAAATTAAATATGATATGGATCCAACTCGAAAAGTTAAGCAACGGTATCAAACCAATCTCCAACACATGAATTGGACAATGTTCTTCAGCAGAGAAAAAAGGATGATCAAAACTTCTTGCTACACACCACAATAAAAATGATTAGCTAAATCAATGAAGGAAAGTGACATACATTGCGTTATGTGAATTACATAGTGACACTTGTTTACAAAATCAAATATCGTAGAAGGTTTTCATTTAAGCTCAGTATCAGCATTACAGATATTCTGTTTTTTATTTTGTTTGTTTTTTTTTTCTTTCCTTAACAAGGATAACCGTAACAAAAAGTTCACAATTTTGGATTATACTTTAAAAGTTCAATGATTTAAATAACGAGGGCCAATATTACAGGGATAAAAACGACAGTTGAATCCAATTTATAAGAGAAGCGATGACAGATTCACAAATGTGGTCCTCCAACAGCAGAAGAGTAGAACGATTAGTATTTTTACGAGTACTGTAATATGACGATGAGACTGAGAGAAATTGAAATGAAAGAACAAACATTAGCCAGTTAACTGACAAATGAATCAGCAAGTGTTTCAAACGAAGCTTAGACTGTTTTACATATTTCCAATCTGATTTCTATTGCAGACATTATTATAGCTAAAATGGTTACGGGTTATTGTATCTTTAAGCATTAGTCTATTCTCATTTTATCAATTAAAAGTTTCATCCCTTTTCAAAAAATCAAGGAAAAAAAATTGGTTAAGGACTAAGGAAAAGTAAAGAGATTTTAAAAACAAAGAAGTTCTATATCCTGATCCAATAACCACTGCCGTTGGCTACGAACTTCTGACCACACGAGGTATGGGTACCAATGCTTCATATACAAAATAATCAATATTTAATCCAAATATTGCAGATTTTTTTAAATAAGAAAATATTATAGAAGTTAAAAAGGCCCACATACCACAAATGAAATCACTCGTTATTCCCACATCTGGAATGATTGATCGAATCTTGTGCACAAGATCCAAGTAGGCCTCTCGGGTGTATCCCCTACGCATTCTTTCAAGTACTATGCTATTCCCACTCTGAGCAGGTAAATGGATGCTTTTGCAAATGTTGTGTCTGTCTCGCATTAAATAAAGGAATTCATCCGGAAAGTCTTTAGGATGTGGAGATGTGTATCTAAACCTCATCTCAGGAAATTCAGTGGATAGACGATCTAAGAGATCAGAAAAACGCAAACCCATTTTCTTAACCTTGGCTATGGTGGAAAATCCATCACTGAGTTTCCAATTAGTTCCTGGTTCTATGTCTGCATTCTCAGTGGTATCATTATAGCTGTTAACATTCTGACCAAGAAGAGTTACCTCTTTCACACCTTCTCTATAAAGTTCTTTAACCTCACACACAATTGATTCAACAGGACGTGACCGCTCTCTGCCCCTGGTAAAAGGAACAATGCAGAATGAGCACATATTGTTGCAACCTCTCATCACAGATACAAATGCAGTGACTGAATTTTTGGCTATTCGTACCGGACTTATATCAGCATAAGTTTCTTCAAGGGAAAGAAGTGTGTTTATTCCCTTCTGACCATAATCTACTTCATCCAATAATCTTGGTAGATCTCTGTAAGCATCAGGTCCGCAAACTACATCAACCATCTTGTCTGAATCTAGTATTTTATCTTTCAACCTCTCAGCCATACACCCCAAAACAACTACTTTAGGAGGATGTCGAGACTGTGATCTTCCGGTAGCAACATTACTTTTCCATTGTCTCTTCAGAAACCAAAAGTAATTAAGTCTCTGCCACACCTTCTGTTCAGCATTGTCCCTGATAGCACAAGTGTTGATAAAAATGATCTCTGCAGTCTCAGGAGTGTCAACAGTTTCACCGTATCCAGCTTTTTTCATGATAGATAGAACAACCTCCATATCATTAATATTCATTTGACATCCATAGGTTTCATGATAAACACGACCTCTTGAAGGCACATCAGAAGCTGGTAAGGATCTGGTCATGAAAAGAAAGAAAAGAAATGTTTGGCACATGATTAAACTTGTATTACTTGAGATGGAAAAACTTTGTGAAATATATTCTCTCCATGAAAGGTACAAACAATAGCAAAAAGTGAGGGCTGCCCACCACTGTGAAAGCTATATGAGATTACAGAAAGTGCACACAAGAAGCATTAATTTTATGAGGGGAGCGTAGATACAAAAGTCCCCAGCTAGAAAGCCACAATTACAGACTGCAGCATGTAACTCTCAAGACCTCCAAAATTTACAAACACTACAAGTTCCTTTCCAATATTATCTTCTTCCTTTACGGCCAAATTCTTAACACCTTGATATGGTTTCACTTTCTCAAGTGAAGAAGCCTTTTGCAAACTCATGGCATTTTTGGATAACCCATCTCCCTTTTTCTGTATATCGTATTTGTCATGAATATAGTTTCAGTTTGCTAAAAAAAAAATACAAATGAATAAGAGTAATGTTAATATGATTATATGCCTTGTATCCCCTTTGTACTTTGTTCCCTCCCAAGTGAACGTTACTTATTCATTTTTTTTAATAAAAAAGAAAAAACAAAACTTTCATAAGATTAAATCAGAGGACGTCTGTGTCTACAAAAAAGTGGCCAAACAGAATGCAATGCATGGTTTTTGAAGCTTCTGTGGTGCACAGCAAGGAATTAGTCCGCATAGACTTCTATGTCTAAAGCAGCCTAAATTTGTACATAAAAATTTATATACTATGTATCTATTAACAACCTTAAACAGCATAAACTTCGAAAATGATAATCAAAGTAACAAACAAAGTCCATCCGTTTACACACGATGATTCCACATTTCAATTACACATAGGTTAGATCATCATTTAAAAGTTCCAACAAGAGAAAAAAACGAATAGAAGGAAATGGGAGTTATGATTTGAAAAGAAGTGCACAGTCTTACTCAGTCCCATTTTGTCTCAGAACCCAAGATTGCTCAGTGGAAATAGAAGGCCTCAATTCCTCCAATCTTTGGACTGACCCAGAGGCAGTTGTAGCAGCAATAAACCCACCACGAAAACGACGAGTACTCCGAGAAAAAGACCCAGAAAGTGGAATTGCAGTGGTGGGAGAAGCAACATAATTGGGAGAAGAAGGTAGGAAATAGGAAATGGAGGAGGAGGAAGATTTGGAAAAGGGTGGAGAGTAGCGAGCATAGCGAAATTTGAAGAGGGAAGAAGTGGGTTTGAAGATTATGGTGGTGGAGGAAGAGAAAGGAGGGGCTCTGAGAACGTGAAAGCCCATTTGAGAGAGTGTGGATGGGGAGAGACTCACTTGGTGGGAAGTTAAACCGATGATTGTTTTTCGTTGTCCATCGTAGAATTTTAGTCCCTCCAGACGATCCTGCCGTAGGCAAATGCATAAATTAGGGGAAATTGCATTTAACTTCAATTTCAATTTGACTAATTTTCTTTTTAATTTTAATTTGAGTTTTTCACATAAGAAAATTAAATAAAAATTTACTTTTCGAATGATTAAATTGTAAAATAAATTATTTTGAAAAAAAAATGATGTGTTTGACACTGCGATCTAAAATGGATTTTGAAAAAAAATGAGTTTATAAAATAATGTAATTTTAGGATAAATACTTAAAACTAATTTTTAGAAAAATGAATTTTTGAGGTGTTTAATAGTTTTTTTTTTCTTTTTTTGAAAAAGAACTTTGGCCACTACTTTTGACGATCCTTTATCACCAACCTCCGACAACCGTCACTGTTGATCGTTTTAGGCCAACACCTAATTACCATTTCTAACAACAGTCACTTATGAACCTTTGACCACCATCACCACCAATATTGTCTACCATTTTTCCCACAAATTGTTTTCAGTCAACCTCCGACGATCGCTTTCCAACAATTGCTGCAAGCCAAACTTTAGGTGATCATTTTCTGGTAATTTTCGCAAGCTAACCATCAACCATTGTCGATCGTCGCCAACGAACATATAGTCACTGTTTTTTTAGTTAGTGTTTTTCACATATTGTTAACGGTCGACTTTTGTCTACTGTTTTTCCAGTAATCGCTATTTGTCAACGTCTGGCTTTTTGACAACCATCGTAGACCAACTTTGACAAATGTTTTCAATGCCTGCCCCCTGCCAACTTCCAACGACCATTTTTCAGCGTCATTATTGACAACTTCTTGACATTGTTTTCCAATGCCCTTTTTTAGCAACCATTGTAGACTAACTTTTGACTGCATTTTTCGATCACTGTTTTTGACGACCGACATCGACACACCATTGACCACTGTCGATCGTTGTCAACAAACCTCAAATCACCGTTTTTTGCAACTGTTTTTTATCAACCACTGTCAATCAATTTATGTTTACCATTTTCTCCACGACCACTTTCAACCAACCTCCGAGTATCCGACAACCACTTTTGATAACCACTTTCGCCCAACTTTCAACGACCATCATTTGGTGATCTTCTTCGGCCAACCTCATGTCATCATTTTTTGGTGATTTTCTTCGGCCAACCTCCTGTCATCATTTTTTGGTGATCATTGTTGGCTAACCTACAGTCCTTGTTTTTCGGTGATTATCATCGACAAACTTTCCTTTGCCATTCTTCAAAAATCGTCGCCTGCCATCTCCAACCACTATCTTCGATGACAGCCTATAGCCAACTTCCAACCATTTCCTTTACAACAATTGTTGTCAGCCAACCTTCGGTGACCATTATCACCAAACTTCAATCATCGTTCTTCACGACCGCCACTGAGCACCTTTGACCATCGTCTATGGTAACTATTGTATGTGACAACCAACGACCAACTTCCAACAACTGTTTTCCAAAGACTATCATTGGCCATCTCCGACCACTATCCGCAATGATCATTTGCCCACTTTGACCATCAACTCCATGGGCAAATTCTTTATTGTAATTTTAGATTAATAAAAAAATTAGTATATAACAAATCAAACAAACTTTTGTTTAAAGTTGTCAAACGCATGTGTGTTTTTGGTTTTAAAGAGCTTTTAGGAAAAAAAAAGATGTTTAAATGAAAATGCATTTTGAAAAAAAAAATCTTAAGTCATTCCAAGTGGACCCTTAATCTTTGAACTTTGGTATATAACGATTTAGTTCTTGTACTTTTAATTATGTAACAAATTAGTTCATAAATTTGAATATATAACAATTTAGTCCTTCTACTTCCAAATTTTGGACAATTAGTCCTTAATGTAACAAAGTTCATAAAAATTAGATGTCAATATTATTATTTATGATGTAGATTGATATGAGCTGACCAATCATCACATTATTAATTAGATTTTATTGAACAATTGTGATTGTCCACACGAGATTTACAGAGAAATTTAATTTATGGAGTTGAACTTGTATTGATGTTGTGGTTGTGTTGATTTGATGCGATGTGATTCGATCTCTAATGCTTGATTCTCTTATTTTCTTTCGGTTAAATGTGTGCGTTTGATGTATAAAGTGGAACAATGTTGATCTTGAAGGCCACAGTCTTGTAAGAATACTTGTATCTTCAAAGGGAACTTTACTTGATGTTCTCGAAGGTGGAATCTTGGAAGAATATTTGTATCCTCAAATGAACTTTAATTTTCGAGGCAGTCAACTTGCCCCTGGCTCTTGGGAGAATTTGGTATAGAGTAAAAAAATTCTGTCCCCTATCAAAAGAATTCTTTATTTATAAAATTCTTTGGTGGACTTTACGAGCTTGGGCCTGGATGGTTCATGCCATGGGCTCAACCACATAGATTTGGGTCATATTTAGCATTTGAGTTAAATTAAGTTTTTTTTGCTCAATTGAACTTTACCTAAGTAAATAATATTTAATTTGACCAAAATAATTAACTTGATCCAAAAGTCATAATGCATGTGGCATCATCAGTCACATTATGTTTTCAATTTTAATTTGGAACACATATCAATTTTTAATTAGTTCCAAATTCAACAAATTCAATTATTTGCATTTTTCCGTGACCAAAATTTCTTATTTAATACTGATGTAATTTTAATATTTTTCAGTTTTATTCTGTTTAATAAAACTTAAGTAGGGTTATGATATAAATCTCCTTAATCTTAATTAATAAAACAAACTAATCCTAATCCCAATAGATTAAGGATTTAACCACAATAACCTATTCCTTCTAGATTTGATTGGGAGACTATTTAAGTTGTTTAGAGAAGATTTTGATAACCGAAGATTTAAGGTTTTTTTGGTCAAATGAAAGTTTTCAAGTAGAGGAAAAGCCTCAGACTCAAAGTTGCAGGTCAAGTATACCCAGGTCATCACAATTCTTTTGCGACGTAGATTGCATGTGAAGAACATTCAAGTAAGTTTGATTATGTTGCTTGTGGAGTGTTCAAACTTACATAGTGACGAACTACTTCGCCTTATCTCTAGGTCTTCGATCAGAGGGTAATCCATATCTAATTATGTTGATGTCAAATAGGGATTTTATATAATCTGATATTAAGGGTTCACCGATTGGGTTACTAATTTTTTCAAATCTTAGGATTTTCATATCATTTGGTACTTAAACTCTAAACCGACTATATGTTTAATTGCTTTGTTGATTGAGGCTTAGTTTCTAATTAGGATTTTTGTTTTGTTCATGTTTGAATAAAGAAAAAAAATTTACTATGAATTGAAGTTGACCTACCGTTACAAACTTGAATTTAAGAAGAAAAAAAAAACATTCAAAGTTTGAGATGTCATGGAATTATGAAGAAGGAAAAAAGAAAGAAAGAAAGAAAGAAATTTGGTAGAGGACTGTGACAATTGGAGAAGTTTAAAATTTTTGGAATCTAACACTTTTGAATTAAGGAACTCAATTTTCATAGCTTTTATAAGCTCCTAAAATTTAATAAGTTTATTCTGTTCGAGTCGAAGAATTGACATCTTTTATGGCCTCCTACCGATTAAAATATAACAAAACATCTTAATCTATTCTTATTGGGATTGATAAATATAGATTATTATCTTAGTCCATCATGATCTATCACAAAATTGTGATATTTTTAAAAGCTTTGTCATTTAAAGTAATTTCAAATTACGTAATAAATTTGTTTATAGAGTGAATCTTTGATTAGAAAGTTGTTTGACGAAAATGGAATATAAACATAAAAAGAGGGTTAAAATAGTAGCTTAATTTCTATTTTAATTTTCATACTTTCCATAGATTTTAAGTTTATTTAAAGGTATTTCCTCAATATTTATCGTTGAATTTCTAATTTATTTCTTTTTTCAAAATGTATTGTAATTAAAACGTGGGTAGAAAAATGAAACTGATTAAATGATTGATCTCGAAATTGATATTTGACTAAATTTCTAAATCTTATATACAACTATTTTATTATAAATTTTGAAAATATATAGATATATGGGTACTTCTTTTAATGAAAAAAAAAAACATTGTCATTATTTTATCCATTAAAGTAACAAAAAATGTTCAAAATATTATTTTATTTCCTATATTTTTAATTTTCTCGATTTTAATTTATAAATTTAGTCTTTAAAAATTAAATTTTACTAAAATTGATTAAATACAATATGTTAGTATAATTTTAAAATTTAAATTTAAAATGCTATATTAGTTCATTTTTTTTAAAAAAATAATAAAAGAGTATTTGACTCATTCAAAGTATAAAGAGTAAGATTAGAAATCGGAAGAATATATAGACTAAAATTTGTAAATATATTACATGGTATTTTTACTATAAATTTTGTAATATATACATATATTGTAACACAATTATTTTAAATAAAAAAATGCTAAAGATATTTATAAATATAACAAAATGTGTCTGTCAATAACAGATGAAAATAGTCTATCAATCATTGGTAGATAATCATGTTTTACTATACTAGTTATGTTTTACTATACTAGTTTGAATTACGTGAGTTGCACAAATTTAATAATGTTAAAATTCGTATAAAAGTTAAGAAAAACACAATTCACGTTAAATTATATATAAAAAATATAGTATACATTAGACAATAAAATTGTGGTATAGTCTTAAAAATTACAAAAATGTTACAATGATTTTTTAAATCAAGCTAAAAAAATTCACAAAAATTTGGGAGAGTAAGTTAAGAAAATTAAAACTAAAAAATGGATCGAAATAGATAGAAACCATGGATTAACCCAACCATCTAAAAGTTAGATTTGATAATCTAAATTTTTATTTTAAAAAAAAAGTTTAGACATATAAAATTTTATAAAATAAAAAAATAGTAAAATAGATATTAGTTAAATATAAAATAGGATTGTTTTTTAATATTTTATTTATTTTTGAAGTAGATAATAGTGATTTTTCTCCATCATTTTGGATATATTAGTAGGAAATATAAATTATTATTATTTTTTTTAATCTCTTCACATTGAAAATATCTATTATTTTTTTAGATTATATTCTCTGTGAAAACTTTTTTCTTCCATTTTATCAATATTTAAAATTCTATTGATTTTTTTAAAAAAATATTTTAAAGTGAATATTGTTGAATAAGAAATTTTAGAATCAATCACAAATTGTCACGTCATTTACTAAAATAATTATATTTGGGATTAATTAAAAATTGACCTGTACTAAAAATTGCCATGTGTCCCAAATTAAATTTAAAGACAAATTGGACATCAATTAAATATTATTTATTTTGGCTAAAATTCAATTAAGCCAAAATTAAAAATGAACAAAATCCATGTGATTAAGTTCATGCTTATGGTACATGGACCAGACCAACCCAAGTCCAGACCCAAGTCCACCATGTAACTCTATAAATAGAGACAAAATTGAAGAAGATACAACCTTTCTTCCAAGACTCCAATTTCAAGAGCACCATCGAAGATTGAAGCTTCTTCGAAGTTCGAAGGTTGAAAGGTTGAAGCTTCTTCGAAGGTTGAAGCGTCTTCGAAGATTGAAGCTTTCTTTCAAGACTCCAACTTCAAGAACACATACAAGCTTTCTTCCAAGACTTCAACTTCAAATTATTCTTCCAAATCTTCATACAAGCTTTCTTCCAAGACTCCAACTTATTCTTCCGAACTCCAACTTCAAGAACACCCTCGATTGAAGCTTCTTCGAATATACAGACTTTCTTCCAAGACTCCAACTTCAAGAAGTGTTTCGCTTCCTCAAATCAAACTTAAGCATCCGAGAGAGAATCAGAGGATCAAATTCTAAGATTGAAGCTCATTTGAAGATAAAGTTTTCTTCCAAGACTCCAATTTCAAGAACAACTTCGAAGATTGAAGCTCCTTTGAAGATCCAAGCTTTCTTCCAAGTCTTCAACTTCAAGAACACCCTCGAAGATTGAAGCTTCTTCGAAGATATAGTCTTTCTTCTAAGACTCCAACTTCAAGACCACCTCAAATCAAGGGTAAGCATCCAGCCGAGATAGAATGAGAGGATCAAATTCTAGAGATCGAATCACATCCCATCGAATAACATAGATACAACATCATTCAACTCGACGAATCAATTTTCTCCGGAAATCTCGTGTGAACAAATATTAAAAAATCTATTTTTTTAAAAGGTTAGTCCGTTTAAAATCTATTTATGTTTACTTAAAATATATTTTAAAATGAATATCAAATCTATTATTTCTTTTTTCGAATTTTTGTTCCCTATGTGAATTTATCATAAATTGTTGAAAATATAAAAGAATAGATTAAAAACTGAAAAAAAAGAACAGGAAACTAATAAAGTTTGTCTAACTCTAAATTAATTCAATTTAAAATAAAAATTGAGGAAGGAGAAATAATAATAAAATTTGAAATAATACTGTAAAAGATAGAGAGAAAAAAGAGTTTGGAAAAGATAAAGAATGGAGAAGGAGAGGGGCGGAAAAGAAAAGAAAAGAGAAGAGAAGAGGGGAAATTGAAAAGAAGAGAGAGAGGGAGAGGGTAATGGTCTCTCCCTCCCAACTCTCAACCTTTCAAATTTTGAAAATTATCAAAATCCAAAACCCAAAACACAAAACTCACAATATAACCCTCCCTCCCTCCTTCTCTCTCTCTCCTTTTCCACTTTCAAACGTCTCTATAAGCGCGCTCCTTCTTCATTTCGTTCATTCTCTCTCTCTCTCCCTAACATAAACCCTCCTCAGATCCATCTCCACTTTCACTTTCCTCTTCCTCCCAATACCCATTTCCCCACTTTTCATTTTTTGTAAGCTCCTTCCCCCCCTTCTCCAATCTCTTCAAACTTCATTCATTCCCCCAGCTTTTTCTGGGTTTCATGTTTTTTTTTTTGTTTTTTCCTGTACTCTTTCATTCCTTTCCTGGTGTTTTTGTTTTTCTTTTGAGCTCTTTGCTATTCTCTCCTTTTTTTTTATGGATCTTCAATTCTTCAATGAGAATGTTTTTTTTTTTTTTTTTTTTTTTAAAATCCTTTCAGCTACTGAACTATGTCATTTTTACTAATTTCTTTGTTAATGTAATCAATTACATCACTTTGAAAGTGGATTAATCAAATATCAACAATAACAAACTATGGGACTTGTTCCATTCTGATTCATCATGGAAATGTGCTTTCTTTTCACTTTTTTCATCTGCCAATTATAAGACTTCTCTGCCAGTTTATGACCCTAAATGCTTTCTGTTTGTTGGAGGATTTTGGATGAAAAACATGGGTGCATTTGGTGTAGTTTTTGTTAAGACACTACTGATCCGGAACTAGTCCATGTGATTTTTTTTTTGTTGATAATATGTTGAACTAAAACGCTAAAAGGTAATTGTGTGCAAATTGTGTGAAATTTTGTTGAATCAGGAAGTTTGAATGATTGAAAGTTCCTTATGGTTCTTGTTTACATATCATAATAATGTCATGTTACCTTTCATCCCCTGCTGATTCTTGTCTGTGAAATGTTTGGTTACTAACCACAATCTGTTTGATGATTGTCCACACAGAATGGACTCACTCCCGGATGCGATTGTTCAGTGCATCTTGTCACATATGAGCAATGCTCGGGATGTGGCTGTCTGCAATTGCGTATCTAAGCGCTGGAAAGACTCGACACCCTACATTCGAAGTCTCTATTTCCCTCGTAACTCTTTTGACAACCATTCGGGCGGGTTGAGTCCCGACAACATCATTTGGAGGATAATATCATCCATTGTTCACTTGGAGGAGCTTGTTGTTTATAGTCCATTTACAGGTGCTGGTCTTTCTTCATGGTTGTCTAGTGTTGGCCCTTCGCTTCGACACCTTGAGCTACGAATGGATAATCTGGTTGATCTTCAGGCTTGTCAAGAGAGCCCTTCCAAGTTGGAATGCCTTAAATCTGCAGCAAATTTGGAGACACTTAAATTGTGGGGTGTGTTAATGACACATTCACCCAGGTGGGATGTGTTTCAAAAGCTAAAAAACCTTGAGATTGTTGGTGCCAAATTTGAGGATCCTGCATTGAACACTGCTCTTCATGCATGTCCTAATCTGTCCAACTTATTGCTCCTTGCTTGTGAAGGTCTTTCTTCAGTTTCAATTGAGCTGAAGCATTTGGAGCAGTGTAAGCTGGACTTCTATGGCTTGGGGAACTGCTCACTTTTGATCAATGCTCCCAAACTTCAACTCCTTGAAGTTCAAGGCTGTAGTTGGATTAGAGCCCGTGGGACAAGTTCCTTGAGAAATCTTTCAATTGCCAATAATCACGGTAATCATCATAACTAAAAATCTTGTGAAGGAAAGTTTGGTATGATTCTTGGGAGGGTGAAATATTCGTTCAACCAGTTAAAAGAAAAATATTCTTTCATAGTTTACAAGTATGTGATCAAAACACTAAATATAAGAACCTTAATTATATTAAAGTATCACATTCAATAGTCATTGTAAACTCATTTTATGACAGTTATGATAGTGATTGTCTTGTTTGTCTTTAATGTTTACAAAATACAACATGATTTAGGGGATATAGTCGTTTCTTGTATGGAAACCATCAATAAGAACTAGGTTTAGGGTATACAAGGTGGAAGTTTGAAAACGTTTTAATTAAAGAAGTACTACGCGCACAGGATATCTTTAGGAGCCTTGAAATATTTGTTGCCTATCTTTATGGTTTGAAATATTTCATGATACAAGGATAACTTCGTTTCTTAAATCTCCAATAGAAAGAGCCTACAAGGTGGGTTCTGATAAATTTGCAAAAGTACTAACGCTTAAAAGTCACTTGAACTTCATTTCTAAGACCTCAGCTATATTAATCTTTATCCTTACGATTTGCTAAGTATGAATCTTTATCCTTACAATTTGATAGGAAGAGTATACATGGTGGATTTTGATAAGCTTGTTTCACTGGAGACTCTCTCCTTGAGAGGTATTCAATGGTGTTGGAGTGCAATAAGCAGAATTCTTGAATGTGGGAGTGAAGTGAAACATCTTTACATGAAGGTTGAGTTCACTGGAGACTTTGATGCGCTTGAACCTTTCCCAGAAATTGACTTTGTTGAGTTTTTCAATAACCATCCAAAGTTGCAAAAGTTTGACATACATGGAGCCATGTTTGCTGCACTTTGCCAAAAACACAGCCTTAAAAGTGTAAGTAGAATCAACTTGTTCTCGAGATGGATTGAGTTCTTGGCTTATAAATAACATTCTTTTGTTACTCAGGTGGATCCAGATTTTGCAATCTCATGTTTGGAAGAAGTATGGGTTACGGTTAGATCACCGTTGAACGCCGAACAGAAGATGAATACTCTTGAGTCGTTTACAAAGTATGCCAAGAATTTGAAGGCATTGGTTATAAATATACTTCGGATGAAGAGTAGCCATGGCAGTGCAGATGATTTCTTCGACGATATTTGCAAATTTAGACATTGCCACCCTAAGATCGTTCGCATAGAATAAAGCACTTCTCATTTGTGATTTTATTTCATCATTTATCCTTTCACATTCTCTGATTACAGGTTGGCCTCCTGAAATGATTTAACTTAGTTTGGTCATTCTTTTATGAATGAACTCATAACTAATTGCTCCTCTCCAGCGTTCTTTGATGCGACCATCAATCAAAGATGTTCATTTATTGCTGGCTTGAGCATAGTTCAATTGGTCAAGTAACCGTTTTTATAGGTTGTAGGTTTGAATTCCTACCGTTTGAATTGTAATAACCTAAAAAGAAGACAAATTGATATTGGTATTGAAGAAATGTGTTTTCTACATTTGATATCAAAATTTCTTAGTTTGAAGGAATGACCGAATCATTTTCCATAATAAAGATTTGGATAATTTTGTCTGATGCACAAGAACAAAGAGTGTATTTTAGTTTAAACCTACCAATTTGACCCAACTTTTTGTTTAGAAGGTTGAATTATAAGATTGGTTATTGGAGTTGTTGGTTGTCTATAGGTTAAATTACATGTTTAGTTTCAAGTCTTTATCAAATAGCTTCTTAAACTCTACAATTTTTTAATAGGCTCTTAAATTTAGAAAATTGTCCAAAAAGAACTAATTTTAGTTTTCACCTTTTGAAAATAACATGTTTTTCATGTATATACTTGTAGATATGTTTCTTTCTAATGGTCGAGATTATCATTGAGATCATATTGTAAATATTTAAAATTTAAACTACTCTATCTCAAGAAAGGAAGGGAACTACCCTTGATTTAAATAACCCTTCGTCTTCACGTAAACGAACTAGGTTCTCATTTCACTCGACTTCTTGCTTTCTTTACTCTGAAAATCATTAAGTCCACTATTACTCACCTACTCAAAATGGTTTAGTGCATCCTTAAGCTTAGATTTGTAATGGTATTCCACTTTTAATTTACTTTATCTGTTAATCTACTTTTGGTAGATAAGTTTGTTGGCTCAATTTGAGTGAAGGAGTAAAACAGTGGCTCCTAGACTCCACAGAAGGGGCTGAAAGATTAAGTCTGGTTCTCCCAAATTACTTGAAAGTTGAATGAATGAGTGAGTGAGATAGATTGGGGCTGTCAGACAAAATTGGGTACAGGAAGGTGGAGAAATCGGGAAGAGAAACAAATTGTCAAAAAGAACTGTCAAATCTGGAGAGTTTTCTATGAGGAGCTTGTTCAAGGCCATCCAAATAAGATAAAATTCTGTAAAAATACAGTAAGAGGTTCCTCTTGAAGTTTCATGAAGGTTGTTTAGGCTAATTCTTAATGGATTAGAAAAATATAAAGTTAAACTTACCCAACACCAGCTAGCCCCCTAACACCCATGATCCACATGGCCATGTGTGTGTCCTGCTGCACACTGCCAGTGCCGCTCACCCCTGCGCCCAGCGTCATAGTCGCACTTTCAAGCATAACCATGACACCCACACGTCCTAACTGCACTTTATGTTGTTCAACCAAATGTATTTATTTGAAGCTTGGGAGAAAATTTTGTGATTATTTGAAAATTTTAAAGATATTTCGGATATAAATCGCATAAATTTGGGTCTAAAGCCAATTTTGGGATAATTTTGAATAATATGAGATTTATTGAGAAAAATTCTTAAATGGGCATTGATTAAGGAGTAAATAAATTAAATGATATAAAGAAGAACCCATGAGATATGAAACCTTAAGGAGCTGTTGGAGATTAGTTAAAAGCTTGTAGAAATAAAGAGTTATCACCAACCACATAAATTTGCAGAAATATTACATCCTTTCCAAGTCATTTCATAATATCGTTGTTCATTGATAAAATAAAAGGACTTATTTTGTAGGAAGTATGATCTACTGAAGCAAACAAGTCCATTAGAGCAAGCATGACTCAATTTCAAACTAAAACGAGTTACAAAAATATCCTTGTTGGCGCCATTTGCAACACCACGATACGTGTCACGATGCTATTTTCTCGAGAGCTCACTTTTCATGAAGTGCTGCAGAATCCATGTCTAGTGCCACGCCCCCATTTTGATTGCCACGGCGCTATCAACAGTTATCCCTAGCACGGTAGCACTATAAACTTTGACGATCATTTAGTTATAAAACCCCCTTTTTCTCTTGTACTTTACACAATCAACTTCATAATTGGTCTTCCAAATTCATCAATAAAGTTTCTGTCGATTTCTTTAAAGACATCTTCGGTGTTCATCCTTCTTGATGCTACCGCAAGATCAATGAAGAACTAAAAGGTACTTCTTGGAAACCCAAGATTTTTTTAGTTTAATCTTTCTTGAGAATCTTTGTTTAATTTCTAATGAAGCTAAGAATAATTTTCTAATCAAAATTGTTAATCGAGTGATTCTTGAAATGATTTTAAAGATTTTTCCTTTTAATCTTTTATTGTATGATCAAATTTGAATTCAATTAATCAAACATTAGACTTTCCTTACCTAAGAACTTAAAAGCAAACTTAAAGGATGCATAGAAACCACTAAAATGAAAATGCATTCGATAAGTTTAGAATGAATCTTGATGTAAATCTTGTTCATTAAATAAGGTTAGTGGAATGATTGTTATTGCAATATTGTGATTTATTCAATGGTAGAAAGATTAACTAAAAATACCCATTCCCTCTCGAGATTTTATTTTGTGTCCAACTTCTTCAAAAACCGAAAAAGATTTACTTTATTTACTTTTCTACAGAATTCTTGATCGATCTTTACTACCTTTGTGGTAGTTCCTTTGTTTAAACGTTTGAGTTTATAAATATAACTTTCTTGGTTGAAGTTTGAGGGTGTGTATTTATACATTCGTTTTCTTTAAAGCGACATCGCTCCAATGCCTCCAACAACCATATTTCGTTAGCTTGATCAAATTACACTTTTTCTATACAAATTCAGAGATGAATCTTATTGTTAACTACAATTATGGAATACATCCAAACAATTAGAGTAATCAAATTGACACTTTTCTTCATTTTTTTCTTGATAATCATGGCCTCAACAAATTCATAATATAAAATCAAAACCAAACCAACCATTACGAAAATTACATTTATAGCATTCAAGTTTTGATGAATATGCACGTTTGGTCTTTGAATTTTAAAAATATACTCTTTTAGTCCATAAGTATATAAAAATAAACTCATTTGGTCCTTGAATTTTCAAATGTATATTTTTATAGGTTAAGTTTTAAAAAATAGATTTAATAAATATTTATTTCTTTAATTTTTTAAAAAATAATTATATCCTATTTAAAATTAGAAAAAACTAGTTTTAAAGAGGATATTATTTTTGAAAAAAATTTAAAGGTCTATATAATTATTTTTCTATACTTAAAAAATTTTATTTGAGAGACATTTTAATTTTTTTTAAACACTACAAACTAAAAAAAACTACATTTTGAAATCGGTAATTGTACGATTTTTATGTAAAAAGATGAACAATGAAGATGTAACTTAATTGTCAACGTGAGCTTACCTGAGCTGTCATCTATATGTATTTATTACCATTAATTTTAATTGATGTTTTAAAACATATTATTTAGACGTAATAAATTTCAATTAATATTTGAACTTATTTAATATAAATTATTGTCGTTAATTATCAATATTTTAATTAATTTAGCTTTATTTAATTAAAAAACGAGGAGAATTGTAGCGAAAAAAATGAAACTATTTACAAAATGTAGTGAAACACCCAACTATTTACTGTCCGCTAGTAAAATTAGCCATTTTTTAAATATTTCATGTTTACACTTACATCTTTCTTCTTTCCTTGCTGCCATTTCTTTATCTTCTTTTGCGATTTCTTCGTCTTTCTTCTTTTTCTCTTCTAGTATAATCTTTCCATCCTCTTTCTTTATTTTCTTTTTTTTGTCTCCGATTTCTTTCCATCGTCTTTGTTCTTTTTTTTTTTACATTGTTTAAATTCGGGTAACCAAATCTACTATCGTGTAAAAAAAATAGCAAAATCTAAAAGATAGTATATAAAGAACTTGAAAAAATGTAAACGATATTGTAAAAAAAAGTAAACGATTGTGTTAAAAAAACAAACCATCATCTAAACGATTATGTAAAAAAATAATCAAAGTAAAGTACAATTTCTTTTAAAAAAATAGTTTAACCAAATCTAAAGGATAGTGTACGAAACGAAAAACCATTTGCCGATCAAATCTACCTAAAAACAATTATAACCAAATTAAAAGATAGAATTAAAAAAATAATTACCAAATTAAATGACCAAATTTATACGAGAACAATAGTCATTTGGTACTACGCACGCATTGTTAACGAAACATTTTTGGTATTTTACACGATCGAGCTGTAGACTTATTTCGTTTTCGAAATTGTTCTATATAGTGTAAATATTTTGCCGCTTTGTTCTATTCGTAAAAAAACTTCTTTCAAAACTTCGAAAATCAAATAAATCTATTTTATAAATCTTAAAACTAAAAAAAATATTTTTAAAATTCATGGACCAAACAACAGACATGTTATTGAAGACTTTGGGAAACTAAAAACTAATTTTCCCAACAATTTTGTTAGTTACATTATGTAAGAGATGTTGTCAACATTAATATACAATCTATGGATCCATTTGCAGATTTATGAAAATAAAACCTTTTTTTCCCCTTAACTTAGCTTCCCTAAACTATTTTCTTATATTTTCCTGTTTCTGTCTACAAAAGAAACTTCATTAATAGCACCATCATCCCACAGATGTTTACAGCAACATTTAAAATTTTAACATGTATTTAAAAGAAAGCTAAAATTCAGATGTAGATAGGGAGAAATGAAGAAAGTTTGGATCATATATCCCATCTCTTTTTGACCCTGAACATTAGAGCTGCAGACCTAATGTCATCTTGTGGAACTTGTAACATGAATTGTACTTTCATCTTCATTGGAGCTGTTTTTGCTTTCCCTCCTTCATCTCCAACCTGAAATTCATGGTAACTCAGCTCAAAAACTAGTTTGATAACTATTCTGCTGTTAGCTTTTCCATTAGTATTCTTTCTGAAAGGCCTAAACAGCTGGAACAACTTACCCAAAGAGAAGCCCAGCCGAGTTTCTCCTTTGTATCGTAACCAGCTTTAAGTTTCAAATCTTTCCCATATGTGTGCTTGTACACCGCGCTCCAGTCGTTAGAATCAAAATCATACCAATAGCTGATAAAAGTTAATTGCGAAATATATATTTAGGACAAGGGTATGGTATTAAGCTATATCTTAATTGGACTACAATCAACTATTAGAATTAGACATCAAACACCCTTTACCGAGTTTGAAACCTAACCTTAATTTATCAGAAGGACCAAACCGACGCTTGAATGCAAATGACAATGCATTTGATGGCAAAGAAACTTTTGGAATAAATGAAAGTGCCTCATCCTGCAAAAGAGTTCAGACGCTCACCAAACAATGTTGAGAGTAACTAGTAAGTTCCAACAGCAAACAAGCCATGCTTGCATCTTTTTGGCCATAGAAAGTTCAAGATACAAGGCAGCAACAACTTTGACAAATTTTATTATTCTAACCTTGTAGCTGTATCTCAGTTCCAATTCTTCATCCTTGTAGTGAGCAGCGCAGTTGCCATTCAGAAATTGCCCTTTAAGAACACCATTTATTGACATTGCCCGGTTCACTTCCTCCTCTTCTCTTTCTTCCAATGAAATTTCACCCATGGGAAACTTAAAAGTTGCTCTTGGCTAAATAATATCAATATCGGTCGAAGTATAGTCAATTTTAACAGCTCAATAAAAGGTTCCCAGAGACAAAATACTAAAACCATTATAGTAACAATTTCTGTAACGCTGTCGAATATGGAAAGTAATATAATGCAGTTTATATACACATTGGCAGTGCCACTGAGGATAAAGATTCACAATTTACTAAAACTCACCGCTCCAATGGCAGGAACAGGTGAAGAGAGTTCCAAGGCGTAACCAGGATCGGCAATTTTAGCAACCACACCAAGCTCTCCTTGTTGACCCTGAAACAAACATATATAAGTTCATAAAAACCATAGCATAAAGGCACCATCCAGCATCGCAGGAGATAGCAAAAGTCAACCATAACCATCCGTGTTCTAGGCCTCGAGCACACACTCCAACGAAAGAAGATTTGAGAAATGCAGTTTACATTCTAATTAGAGAGAAATTTCTCAGGCATGTGGGCTTATTTGCTTGAAAGAGTAGATTGGGCATCAAGAAAAACACACAAAAACAAAACGAAACCTAGAAAAAGCAGGGGAAAGAAACCTTAATATCATGAGCAGCACGGAAGTGCAACCTAGGGCCAACATCGATAGAAGAACGGAGGAGAGCATTGTGTTCGTCAGGATCATAATGAATGGAGAGGTACTTGGTACGGAATTGCAACTGGGAGTCAGTAATTTGGCCCTTATTGTCGTTTTGGAAGGAGAACTTAATCTTGGCGAGGTTGTCGAGGAGCTTGCATGAGACCTTGTGGAAGAAAATGGAAGATTCACTGTCGAATTCGGAAGTGACTCGAATGGGGGGCCTCTTGGAGAAAGGGAAAAGGGGGCGAATTGGAGGAGGAGGAGGAGGAGGATCGAGAGATGGGGGGGAAGGGGGAAGTGAGAGAAGGTAATTGGAGTTGGGAGGTTGAGGAGCGGAGGATTCAAAGTCCGCCATTGAAGTAGCAAAGGATTAGGATATTTGAAAGTAGAGGAAGCACCGAAGCAGAAGAGAGGAAATGAAGAAATGTGGATTTTGGGATTTGGGCGGAACGTTGATAGGGATGGTGTAACAATTAAAACAAAAACACCCATTTTTAAATATTCTTTTCTTAAATACCATTAATTTTTTCAAATTAAAAAAAAAAAAATAGCAAAATAATTTCAGATTTTTTTATAAAAAAAATCTTACAAAAATGGTGACTAATTAAAAAAAAAAATCTCCAAAAATTGAGAATACCCCATTTGATTCTATTAAAAATTTAAATATTTTAAAATCTTAAATGGCTGAGAGTGAATGATAGGATAAACTTAGAAAAATTTATAAAAGAAAATTGAGGTAAAGTTTACTTATTTAATAGAGTTCCAAATTTTTTTGCTAAGACATATTCATTTTCTAGAATTTGAACTCCTAAACTACTCGATTACAATTGCCTAAACTACCTAGTTACAATTAATATGACATCGTTAATATTATTAAAGATATCCTTGCGAGACATAAGAATTAACGAAAGACTACTCAATTGAACTCAACACCTTAAACACAAACATTACAACTCAATTTTCAATTTTGTATCCCAATACAAATAATTTTGAGCGCCAAACGACCCCTAGAGAGGTGTTCGATGGACCATAATGGGATTGGTTTGTAATGAAATTTAATCCAAAACTCATGTTCATACCGAACATTTTAGGTCCAATTTGTAGTACAAAACATATTATATTTGGAGAGTTTTCAACTCAATTTTTTTTCTCACCGTTTCCATGTTTCACATTCTCATTTACGTTCATCATCGATCACACTCAATAATCCTTATTAAATTCCAATACATCGAACACTTATTAAGGTTTTATTAAAAATCCTCATTGAATCGTCTAACATAGCTATGCTAACTCCACTCTATATTATTAATATTTCTGTACGTTCTTCCACACGACATATTAAAATACTTAAGAATTTAAGAAATTAAGATTTACGTATGATAATTCTTTTTATTTAGGAAAAATTTTCAATTTAGAAAGTAGGTTAAATTTTAGAAAATTAGGAATTTTACAAATTTAAAAATGATTACAAATAAATAAAAAACAGTCAAACTCAACCCAATTCCAAATACGATAATCGATAACAAATCCAATAATGCACTTCAAACATAGTATTTCTATTCTTAGTAATCCTTATTACATTATAACATTATAGTAAACTCCATCGTAATCGGCTCTAGATGAGATTTGAGCTACACAGTCTTTGAAGTGCTTATACAACAGTTGATTCAGTCTAAAAAGCAAATGGGTAACAAGTAACATCAAACAAGCAAATTAGGTGCGAAATACATAGCATGATGATACAAACAAGAAACAACAACATTTAGAACTTGCTCCAACATTCAAAGTACAATAATATAAAGCTAGAACAAACAACACAGCAAGTGGAAGAAGCATTGAAATTCAAACAACCACAAAGTACAACAAAGCAAATTCCAAAGAGAGGCAAAGCATAGAGAAGAAGTAGGAGGAGGGAGTAGAAGCAGCACTTGGGGTGGGAGCAGATGCAGATGGGCCGCCCATTGGGCTTGGGCTTGGGCCTGGGCTTGGTGAGGGAGCAGGTAAATGAGAGGATGAAGCTGAAGTAACTTTGACTTCCACTTTCTGCCCCAATTGACAGTGCCCTGGAAAGCCACAGAGGAAATAGAAGGTTCCAGGTCTTTTCAAAGGGATGGAATCTGCGCCGGAGTTGTACGACGCCGCCGGAGAAGATGAGTTGCAAGCTTTGAACTGTTCTTGAGTCACTTGTAGTACATTGTGGAACGTGTTGTTGTATTTAAACACTGTAGTTTCTCAAATTTCGCAAGGTTAAAGTAAAATGAATGAAGAAAGTAGGAGAAGGGAAAAAGGGGGGGAAGTACTTACGAAGAGAGTCGCCGACATGGAATTTTTGGGAAGAAGCCCATTTGGCATAATCGACGGGGATGAGAGTGGTCCAACCGGAAGAGTCGCCTACTTGGTGGACGGTAGCAGCTACCGACAGTGTAAAAAGCGCCATTGTGGAGATCCAGAAGAACGGGGAAGGCATCTTCACAGAACCCATGGAGGGGAGGGAGAGAGAGAGAGAGAGAGAGAGATATTAGAGAGATGAAGAAGAAATTGTGGATGTGAAGTGAAGTGTGATAGAGTGTGAGAGTAGAAACCAAACAAGTAGGCTTTCTTTGTTTTTCTTTTTAGTTATTGAAGAAAGAAAGGGTCAATCAAAGTTTGGAATCTACTCCCAAATCGAGAATAAAGTTGGTTGTTGAGAATTGTTACGCTCCATAATTATTGCATTCTCTATTTTACTTTTCTTACTCTACTTTTCAATTTCGGAAAGATAATAGTAAAAAATGGTAAATCTTTTAGTTCTTTCAATATTGATATACAATAATAAAAATGTATGTTTAATTTTTATAAATCTTAAATTAAGATACCAAGAATTCTTAATATATCAAAATATCATACTGTTGGAATAGTTTATTACTCATTATTTAATATTGATATACACGAATTCTCACGGTTCATCATAGATGGATATTGTTTTTTTTGCTATAGTTGTAAATATTTTCAATAATTTTTAGATATCTATTTTGAAAATGGTTATGAATAAGTATTTACACAATATAACAAAATACTTAAATAAAAAAAGAGACCGTTAAATTTTACTATATATATATATATTTTTTTTTTTTTGAGAAGGAAGGTAATTTGGATTAAAATTAGATGATTAAAATATATATATATATATATATATATATATATATATATATATATATATATATATATATATATATATATATATATATATATATATATATATATATATATATATGAGAGACTAAAATTGAATAAAAAGAAAGAAAGAAAGAAAGAAAGATGAAAATAGTTGTTTGAAGGCGTAGGAGAGGCCTATCCACTTGAAGAATACTGTATTCATCGTATCCAAACAACCCTTATTGATACCAAAAGTTCAAAATCAAACATTTTTTTAGAATTCTTATCCACAACTGTGAAGGAGACTTGAATTTGGACAAAGCAATGGCCTCCTTTTGAACTTCAAACCATTTCCTTCCCCCTTATCACCTTCGATTCTTTCATTTCCGTATCCATGGCCACCCCCTTCTCCGCCACCACCTCTATCCGCCGTTCCCTCTTCCATAATCCCCCTCCCAAACCCCTCCTCTCACTCCGAGGTACGTCATTCTTCAACCCACAATTTTGTTTCCTCTTTCTACCTTTTCTGTTTGGTTTCTTCATCATCCCCCAATGCCTCGCCTTCCAGATTATAATGGAGGGTTAAATTGCGTCAAATGCGGCTCCAGTTCTGCGCATCTTTGTTCATGGAAGTCAGCTTCCAACTACGTCAGGCTCAACCAACGAGCCCTATTGCTCTCTACCCAACTCTCTGTTTCTGGGAATGTGTTGAAAAACAGGCATGTATTTGACTTTTATTTCGTTTACTTTCTTACGAGCCTTGTGGCGTTGTGTGTACCTTGTGAATTGGTGTAAATTTGAACATCCTCTGTAGTGAAGTGGTTACGTGGGGCAGCACTCTATGAACATACAAGCATTTTGCTTTTGCATTTGTCTTATTGCCATGCGAAGTTAATTTTGGTAGTTTTTTCAGTTGTGTTGATTTTATATTGGCTCTGAATTTTTGTTTTTAGAAGGGGAGTTGTGAGGGCTGCAACAATCGAAGAAATTGAAGCAGAGAAAACATTGATCGAGAAAGATGTAGTAAGTTCATATTTTCATTGATGTGGAGACTTGCTGTGTATTATACTCAAGCAAGCTTACGCTAAGAAATAATCGTGCGAATGACCATCCAATTATTCTCCAGAAAGCAAGGATGGAAAAGACTATTGATACTGTTCGGTCTAATTTCAATTCAATTAGGACCGGGAGATCAAATCCTGCCATGCTTGATAAGATTGAGGTACATGGAAATTTTTAAATTTGGCTGGTTAGTGGATAGTTGCTTCATTACGAGACTAGTAACATGCTAATGGTATGTGTTATGTACAAACCGTCTGTCGCTTTCATGAATTTTCAGGTGGAGTATTACGGCAGTCCAGTTAGCCTGAAGAGCATTGCTCAAATTAGTACACCTGATGCAAGCTCACTCTTGGTCCAGCCATATGATAAATCCAGGTATTCAATGTGCCGGTTGGCTGAGTTGAATGTATTTAGGAACCTTTTTGAATATATTGGTTGGTGCACCCTCAGGCACCATATGACTTCACTTTTTCCAAATTCCTATAGTTTTAAAATTGCTATAAAACAATACATGGTGGATGTTATGATGACCCTTTACCACGAAGCCTTGAAATTGAAGATCTGCAGGATCTTCCTTGATCCTTTATCCATTTCAAAATTGTAGATATTACTGTTACTAGCTTGCTTTTCTTTTAGAGACCTACTCAAGGGCTTCAAAATTTTGTCATCGTAATTTTTTTTTTTATGAATAAGAAGGTTTCACATATGCAGACATTTTTTTGGAGCTTTTCAATCTTCCTTAATCTTGACTTACTGGTTGAGATTGCTGTGGACATAAACAGCCTCTTATTATTAGATATAGAATGATGCCATCCAGCTGAACAGTGTAATGCATTTCTATAACGTCTCTTGGCAATCAGCATTAACTCTTAACGAGTCATCATCTTCAGCTTAAAGTCAATAGAGAAGGCCATAGTCAACTCTGACTTGGGATTGACTCCAAACAATGATGGAGAAGTCATACGGTTGACTCTCCCTCAACTCACATCCGAAAGAAGAAAGGTATTTTCCTTTGTATTTCCAAGAATTTTCCAACTAGATGTACCATTAAGCCTTTTCTATTTTAGCATTGTTTAATGCCAATTATGTAAGAACCAGTAGAGAACTTTTTTTTGTCTCCATTATCTTTTGCACGTTCATCTTAAGATGCTGTTCTATAGTTCCTTGTCTAGTCTGATCATGTTCTAGTGAAAGAAACAGTCTGCAACTATGCCTTGCAGAATATTGCTGTAATACTCTTGTGGTTCTATACCTATTCATGAAATTGAAGAGACTCACTTCCATTATTTAAATTGCCTGCCTTGTTGAGATTAGAGCAGGCGGTCAGTGGTGCATGTTATATTTTTCATTTTACCAAAGAAGCATAGACACTCAAGTTTTTTTAATGTGTCCATGTTGGACACATATTGGGCACTTCTTAGCATAATAGTTGATAACTCGTTAAGCATACTAAATAGCCACATAATAATATGAGTATAGGACAAAAATAATTCATGTGGAAGAATGTATGAGTTTTATTAATTCATGCAATACACTGATACAAGTTCTCTAAATAAATAGAATAAGTAGGCAAAATAAAAACAACCTTCAACTTAACTGACTAACCAATCCTCAACTAATTACATATAATACTTCTCCTCAAGTTGGGGTGGGAATATCCTACGTACCCAACTTGCTTAAAATGGAGAAAATAAGGATGTCTTATTGGTGTTCTCATGAAAGATTGGGTTTGAAGCTATGGAGATAGTGGCTTGATTGTCTCAATATATGAGAGCTGGAAAAATATGATCAAGATGTAAGTCTCCAAGAACCTAATTAATCCAAACTGCAAGGTCATGATATTGTGTCACGCGCTGCCCCGCACGCATCCTAAATTGCCATGCGGTATGCGGCGAGATTTAGAGCAATCTTGGCGCCTCCAAAGCGAAATGCCAGAACGCTCACTTAGGTCCTTAAGCCTTGCTTAATTGCCTGATGACTTCCTAAACTTAAATCTATACTTTAGGGGATAAATAACAACTTGACACAACGGAAAAAGATAAACCATTTCTTTTATTAACTTTTAACTGAGCATTCTACAACAATTCACATGATACAAGAAAATAACACTGAAACTTAAACTAAACGTTTGTTATCCCCTTCTCGCTTAGCAGCTTCTCATCCATTCCTTACTTTGGCCTTAACACCTGATCACCTAGGGAGTGAAAACTTAAAAAGTAAGTCAAAAGACTTAGTGAGAAAATTTTAAGAAAACCCTTTTTGGAATACCTTTCATAAACAACAACATTTCATATCATATCGTGTAAACACATCATATTGCATAAAGACACATTAGTCTCAAACAATCCTTTTACCAATAACATGAATCATTCCTTACGCCAAAACTCATCATCTTGCGTTTAGACTACTGTGATGTCCTTTTCATCAACAGCATCCAGAAATATCCTAATTCACTCCTTGTTGCTTAGGCCGCTAAGCACAATGCAAATCTTTTATGCATTGGCCTACTTCTTTCCACTATATAGTCCTTTTCTACATGACTGCCTTTACTCTTTATGTGCACATAACAGTTAACTTATTAATCGGGAGAAGACTAATAGTTTAGTCACAATTTCGTTAAATATTCATATAAAACATACTTCGAACATAATATAAATTTCCTCTAGAAATCTCTTTTAAACATTCTTATATAAAATATCATTTCAAATCAGTAATAACTTTAAAGAAAACCTTTTAACATAAACAAATTCCTTTAAGAAGAAATCACTCACAATAACTTGTCTTTTCTTCTCGTAGAACGCAAAATAACTTGTCTTTCCTTCTCGTAGAACGCCTAATGTCAACTCCACACTTAACTTCCTTTTCTAATTTCCACCGGCAAAACTTCTTATTAATTTGACTTCATCCTCTATTTATACTAATCGTGAATTGGATTAGTCATCCTTAATCCCTTAATAGCTTGCTAGCTCCTGCTCTTAGTGGTACACGTGTAAGCTTCATGTTTACCTTAAACATGCTTAACTCTTAACCTTCCACGTAAACCTCTGTCAAATCAAGATTAGACTTTTTCCTCACCTTGCTCCATTTAGCGAAGAACTCCAAACACTTGACCATACTTAAACTTAAATGCCAAGTGTCATATCGCGTTGCTTTACTTCATCACAAACTGACTCAAACGCCAGCTTCTTGTCAGAAGCTACTTCTCAAAACGGCTACTCAACACCTAGTGAAAATTTTGATTCTTCTTATCTAGGTACGGGTCTCACAACTGAACCCAGCTGATGAATGTGAGATTGTCCCTTGCTTCTTTGACTTCCAAGATTTCGAGGATTCTCCAAGGAAAACACCGAAGTCTATGACTGGTTTTCTGGTATCTACACATGCACCCCAGTTAGCATCTACAGAGGATTTAGGCTGGAAGTTAGAAGTTGGCTTCAATAAAACCACTTGGCCAGGTGCCTTCTTCAGGTGACGAAGAAGCTGGTGAGCAACTTCATATGTTTAGTAGTAGGTTTTTGATGAACTTGACTTAGGCAGTGGACTGAAAAAGAAATATATGGTTGATAGATTTGAAGGTATAAGAATCGTCCAATCAATCTTTGGTAACAAGATGCTTCATCAAGAGATAAATTTGTGCCACGGTCCTAAGAAAGATGAAGATTGGGGGAATCCATGAGCAGGCTTTGCTTCAAGGAAGTTAGTATCTTCAAGTATTTGCAAACAATACTTCCTTTATGAGAGAAATAATCCTTGTTTGGATCGGGAAATCTTCAGCCCAAGAAAGTATTTCCCATGTCACAAAGCTTTAAGCATGAAATTGGATTTTAACATTTGCTTCATCGAGTCAATTTCAGAAACACAAGACCATGTGGTAGAATGTCATCGACATTTACTAATAATGCAACAAAACGACTTCTAGATTCTTGAGTGAAAAATGAACAATTTGATATAGATTGAGTAAATTTGTGTTTGAATAAGGCAGCTAAGAACTTCATGAACCATTGAGCATGGAATAGTTCGATCTCATAGTTTAAGCATGTTACCCACAAAGTTATTGCTTTCGAATTTCAATCTTGTATAAAAAAATTTGGGCAAACATCAATTTATACCCTTAAACTTTTGGGATTGTATCGATTAAAACCTCAATCTAATAATTTTATTAGTTTAATCCCTGAACTTTCTTTAGTGAATGAATTTAAATCCTATAGATATTAGCGGGTTTTTATTAAATTTGAGTGGTTTTTAACCAGCGTGTCTTCCTCTATTTTTCTTTACTTATTTAGAAATAGTTGTTTGATATTCTTCTTGCTTCTTTGGTGGGATTTTGGAAGAATAATTACTTTTGTTTAGGTGATTTTGAGTTGATTTTAAACAGATTGAAGTGAAAATAACAACAGATCACAAACAAATGTTCTATATATTGATTCGTTTATAAAATTTAGAATTTAAATTGATACAATTATCATTTTGAAGTTTCTACTGATCTTTCTATTAATACACGTTCAAAATTTTCAAGGTAATTCAATATTTGCCACAATATTTTAACAAATGTGTCTTTGCATTGTAAAAATGATGTCACCTTGTCTGTATCTATGATTCCTAGATGACTCAATAAAAATATCATTTCTACGATATATCACAAATTCCAAATGTTTTAGGCTTTAAGCTCAATGTGTCAAAATTCAAAATGTGTGGGACACTAATGGAAAGTTACATATTATTAGCATTTCCTTTGGGGAAATGTAAATTTTTACATTCCAACTTTTAATACCTATTGTTTATTAATTTTGATAATTTGGGGGCAAATTAGGAAGACAATTTTAAAATCTGTAAATTTTTATATAAAATTTTTCAATCCATATGATCCCTCTTTTCTTTTTCTTTCTTTTATTTTTATTTTGTTTTTGCTTCACCTTTGTGTTTGGTGATATATTTGGCTACTTCACCTTGCAGGAGCTGTCAAAAGTTGTTGCAAAGCAGGCAGAGGAAGGGAAGGTATGTATCATATAGTTAGTACAAAGGGGTTGAGGTTGGGAATGGATTGAGATATATGTTCTGATGTAGATTTCTACTTCAAGACTTTTGGGATCTATGCTTAAACAGCCACTGATGGTTCTGCATCTGCCTGTTTACAGGTTGCAGTAAGGAATATAAGAAGAGATGCTTTAAAAGCGTATGAAAAATTGGAAAAGGTCCGAACTCATACATCTTCATATCTTAATCTTATGGTTCTGCTTCTAAGTCCTATTGATCTGCCTTCCCAAGAGCAAGCTCCTTTCTCTATTGTATAGTTTTTGCGCTTACTCTGGTTTCCTTAAATATTTTGTTCCTGTTTCAGGAGAAAAAACTTTCGGAAGATAATGTTAAGGACTTGTCAAGTGATTTGCAGGTTTGTTGTTGCTTTTAAACTCAGTCATTTAGAGCTTTTGGCCCTGCTTCAGTTATTTTCTATTAAAATTCAAGTAAGTTCACACAAGATGATAGAAAGGAATGGAGGATGTAATTCCCTGGTGAAGGCATCAGACCTTGGAAAGGTTGTACTAAATTCAAAAGCACAAGTTGTGAAAACATTTTGTAATCGTTGCATACAATGGGTTTTAAGTTATCCAGCATATTACCATGCTTATGTTCCCCAAGACTGTAAAATTTTTTCTTGTAGTTGTTAAAACGTTGAATTTATATATTAGAAGTTTTATTTCTCACTTCCCCCTTATTGTGAGCATCCCAAGTTAAGATGATTTCTTTGTGCAGAAACTGACGGATGACTATATGAAGAAGATTGATGTCTTATACAAGCAAAAAGAGAAGGTACGGTCCATCTCGATTGAACTGTTTTGAGTTTCAGAACTATTACTCAAACTATTATTAAAGGACTCAAAGACTCTGTTCCACTAATTTGACATGTTTCGGTGATTCTAAAATAGTTAAAGATAAGTTTTGTCATTTTAAAATCACTTAAGAATACGTTTGATAAATTTAAAATCAATTTTAATAGAATAATAAACACTTTTAGTAGTGTAGAATTAAACATCTGAGTCGATTTGAGTAATTAAAAGTATGTTTCATAATAATTTTAAATATGACAAAACTGATCATGACAATTTCAAAATCACTTTCAAACATACGTTTAATCGTAAATCCAAACACACAAATATTGGTTCACCCACTAAATCTATTTGATTAGTCACAATAGTTTTTGACACGTTTCTCGTATGTTAGTACCACTATGACAACCCAACCAACATATGTGTTTGTATTGTGTTTCAGGAATTGTTGAAGGTATGACCAAAAGCAAATGGTAGAGAGCTTTCCCTTTTGATTGCTGTGAAATATGAAATTATCGTTCTTTTTTTCCCCCTTGAATAGAGTTTTGATGTCAATTGTTAGAATCAATCAAACATCTTTTCTTTTTTGGTTGAAATGAGAGTCAGCAGCCTTGTGGGAAAAAGGTATTCAGCTAGCAATAGCATTATGCCTTTGGTTTTGTTTGTTGTAAAATTGGCACATCTCCAAACTTCTCACTTTGTACATTGGAACTGACTTTATCATTTACTCAATCATCACCTTTCTTTTTCATCTTTTATTTTGGTCTACTAATATGTATATTTTTCTGTTACGAAATACTATTGAAAATTTTGTTGAATTTTTAGTTATTGAATTTTGATCATAAACATGTATTAAAGAATGAAAATGAAATGTGGAATTGTTTTTACTCAAGAAAGTTTTTGCTTCTTTTAATTAAAATAGCTAAATTATACTAAATATCTTTAAACTTTGTACTTCGTATAAAAAGTAACCTTCCAAAGTTTTATTAATACTATTAAACATAAAAAATCATTGGGTTGAGTTTTCAAATTTTACATTTTCGTCTTTTGTTTCGAGTTTAATAGCAATTATTTTTAGGATGACAATTGGAGTTAGAGATTCGAATCTCTTTATTCAACTAATTCTAACAAATCTTTTAATTAAAATATTCATATATTTTATAATAACAGTATATTTCAATAAAATTTTGAAATTAAAAGCCTACTATTTATTGACCATTACAAATAGAATTATAGAAGAGCTTGAGTCGCAAAAATGATGGCAAAATTCTCATCTCTGCAAATCTGATAATTTGATAATCATTGTGTTATTTATTCTTTTTCCTTTTTCTCTTTCCTAGATTGCCCTCAAAATTATGACCCAAATTCAGTTTGTTTTCTAAAAGAAACTCAAATGTATTAGTTCTCGTCATCTATGTTACATACAACTTCGTAAAAACTTAAAACATTCAAATCCGACAAGTCGATAAGTGGTAGAATTGATCGACACATTGGCAAATGCCTCATAGAAGAATATTTTGGAAATACGATTTTCTTTCGGAAGATTTCATGAAAAAAAATCGATCTATCACTATACTGTCTAATAGTCTATATATAATAGACTATCTTAATAATTTATCCCTTGATAGATTCTATCCTCAATCACTAATAGACATCAATCGCTGGTAAATTATTTACATGTCTATTCCTAATAGACTATTTACAAAGATTCACAACTTATCAACCACTTTTACGTATATTGTTTAGGATTCTTTTTAATGTATTTTATTGATGGACCACTACTATATTTATTAATATTAATGAAAACCTTTTATTATCAATAGACTATTTTTATATCTATTAACAATAATTTTTGCATAAACTCACAATACAACCTTAATGTCGCCTAACCCCCAACCTAAAGTCACTTGGTCAGGACGCACACCGATCATCTCACCTACCACATGACCTCCAAACTTTGGCCGCCCACTTGCACTTCCTCAATCGATATGCATAGGCCGCATAGCAACATCTCAAGGCTTATAATACCACCTAGTGGCCTCCTAGCATCATCCATTCTGACCACCCAACAGTTAGTTTTATTTCCTTCCCTCACGTAACCTAATTCACATTTCTTAACATTATATTTTACTGTTTTCTCAACAATAGCAACAACAACACATTTATAAAGCATCTAAAAAAGTACCCAATACTTGAAAGAATTCAAGATCAAGAGTTCACAATTCATCTAACCCAAGGATAGCTATAATAATGTTCCCTTATCTTTGTAACGTTGTAAAGTTTGTTTTAACGTTCTTCACCAACTTTTTTTAAATTTAGAAAAGATATATAAACATAGAAAAACAGTATTAAAAAAGTAAAAGAAAATATCGAATCATATATGCAAGACATTCAATTAGATAATGTTCTATATCTCCTTAATGTAACATGGGCAAGAATGGTACCAAGTGGCAGATCACAGTTGGGCCAACAACACACACATAGCCACTGCCAAGTATGAACAATATAATGCTAGGGTCCTCCTTCGTCCTTGGGCATGATCAATAGGGACAAAATGAGATCCACTATCAACTCTTGTGGGTCTATCAGTTTATAATGTACAAACCCATATTTCTAAAACAAATCAAATCCTAATAACATATATGAAAATATATAACTCTCTAATTTAGAGACCAATAGTTGTTCAATCACACGACACACACCTAATTGGGAGCAACAACGGTACTTTGTGATTAATAATGAATTGGACCTTTTCATTCACTGATTGAAATCAAAGGCATTATAAAAACACAACTTATATATATATCAAATATTTGAGTTTATAAATAAAACATAAATGCAATGTAAAAAAATTGGTTAGGGCTCAACATGGCCCAAAAGGATACTGATTAGATTCACTATTCAGTAGATATAAAGGCATGGTTTTAAATCTGATCAAATCCTAAAATATTATTGTATCCAAATCATGGGACAAAAAATTGCTCAATCACACCTAAAGGGGACAACACTTCCTCCATTTGATTGTTAATTTATGTCTTGTTAAACACACACAAAGTTAGGCAGATTTTTCCTCATCAATGTCTCAAAATCTATCTATATTGATTGAAATCAATATGATGTTATGACCTAAGACAAATCATAGTTATTATATCAAAATTCTCACTAATATATATATATATATATATAAATATAAATATTTCACAGAGAGGTCTGATCTAAATTAAAAAGTCTACAGTTTCCTTTTTAAAAATATCCATAATTTTCTAATTCAAGTATGGAAGTATTGTTTTTTTTTTTAGATAATGAAGAGTTGTGTTGATTTGAAGGATATGATTTTTAATTAACATGAAAGGAAAGTAAAGCAAAGATTTTGAATATCAAAAGACAAAAGAGTTGAAGGGTTATCGTTGATTTTCCTATTTTAATTCATTAAGTCATACAAATGTTTTATATGGGATGTTGTGTGTCAATGATATTTAAATCTAAACACTATTTTTTGAATTCTTTTTCTAAAAATAATGTTTTCTTATTCGAACTTAATTGATATAATTACTCTCTTAAAAGACAAGAAGGTTTTATAGGTTAGGAAGCTGTTGAATATTAGACATATTCATGATTAAACTTTCATTATCAAACCTCCTAAGTACTCTTTTCTTCATACAATATTTTGTAGGTCCAATTAAACAACCTACAATCTCTCTAATTATTAAACATTAACTTAATATACGTTCAATGATCATCCAATATATATATATATATATATTTATTGAAAAAATAAAAAATAGTAATTGAAAAACAGGCGAAGTGGTAGGTCGTACGAGTGAGTATGATCGGCTGAAACGTCGAACTGACTGACCAAAACCAATCAAACTGAAGATAATCGATCGAAGATAAGAAAAGGTTCGATCGGTATCAATTTGGACGACATTTTTTAAAAATTTTCTAAGACTTGAACTAACTTAAACAGATCAATGGTCGATTTGTACTCTTTTATAGGCAAGGTTAAACATTTACTAACCTATATCAGTTTGGGTTGAAAATTCGACACCAACATACACCGATTGACCGATGCTCACTTCTAGTAAGTAGGCTGGCCGGGTTGGTGTTAATTGAGCTTGGCTTCTAGCATCTTAGGAATAGAATTTATTTTGTAATTGAATTCTGACAAATCATGTGTATGCTTCTAGTAGTAGTATAGTATCTGCTCTATCTATATGTATATAGAAAAATAAATTTGGGCTTTCCAACTTAAAAAAGAAAGACATTTACTATATATTTTTTGGTTACCTCAAAAAAAAAAAAAAAGTTAAAAAGCAAATTCTATTTTTTTGTTCTTTTTATGTTTATTTACAAATATTTTTTAGATTCTAAATTTCTTCAGTAATTTTTGAAAATTAAGACATATAAACATCATTTCACGTATAATTTTTAAAACTAAATCCGAGTTAGTATACGTTTAATTCTTAAAATTCAAAAACCATGACTACTAAATTATCTAAAATTTTGATTTGAACTTGAATAAACTTTTTAAACATGTTTAATAGATATATAAATTTTCAGTTTAGCATCCAAAAAAATCTAATAAAATATAAAAAAAAATGTTTAAAATTTAGCATTGTATTAGAGAAATAATTACTTTTGTTTCTAATTAAACCTAAAAAATTTGACGTTGTGAGCGATAGTTATATTTTCAAAAAAATGTTCGATACACCATATTAAATACATAATAGAGATATCATGATCTATTCTATATACTCTTCAAAGTTTAGAAATTACATGCGATAAAAATTGAAACATTACGGGTTAAAATTTTAACCCCTAACATAAAATTTTGAAGTTATAACTATGCGTTAGTTTTAGCGATATTATATGGTTCTAACATTTAAAGTCTATAATATAAACACTGATTCAGAGTTTTATGAGTTAAACTTCTAATTCTATGATACGAAAGTAGCTGTGTCACTATCCATCTCTACTAGTTTTATGCTATTACAAACGTAACTTTACATAATTATCTAACATTCATAACAATAGTAAAAAGCAAGAGGAAGTTAAATTCAGCATCAAAATTTTGAGATAATATTATGTTAGAAGTAAATGTTTGAATTGTAAGAATGAAACTGATGAAACCAATTTGAATATGGAAAAACATATGAGCTGATATGGAAAAACCTTTTCCATCAGTGAGGAAAGGAAATTAATTGAATTGTCTGCAGAATGCAATGAATTGATTGCAAAATAAGGAAATTAGAAACTATGAAGAAAAAAAAAACCATTTTTTTTTTTTTTTTTTTTTTGTAATTCTCAAGTTTTGGTTTGTTGGGATTTATTGGTATCCATCAACCATACCTTACCATCACTGAGGAAATGAAATTTATTAAATTGGATGCAGAAGGGCAATGAATTGATACAGAATAAGGGAAAGAAAAACTAAAAAGAAAACCTTCTCTTTTTAAGTTTTGGTTTAGTTTTCATATTCTAATTGATGTGTAAATTTGAGGTAATTTTTAATTTAGTTTTTAAATTCCACTTCATTTTTTTAAATATTTTAAAAAATATATACAACAAGAAAAAAGGAAATTTATGGTTTCATTACAAACAAACAAAAAAAACAAAAAAAAAAAAGAAGAAAAACTAAAAACTAAAAGAGAAGGTTACATGTTTATAGGCATAATTTAAAAAAGAAATAAAACTAAAAGTTAAGATCCCGTTCGACAATTTTTCTACTACACATCCTCAATGTATACAAAACGAATTGGTTTTAAATTTTAAAAAACAAACCCACATTTAGAAAGATTGTCGATTAAGACAGTAGACACCGTTTCCATCTCTAAATTTAGGGTCTTTCTTTGTTATTAACTTTCTACAAAAAGAAGAAAAAAAATCAAATCGAAATTTAAAAACTAAAAAAAATAGTTTTTAATAAATGACATTTTTAAATATAGTAAAATAGATTAAAATATTTATTCCATCACACACTAATAGACTTCAATTACTGTCTAATAGAAGTATATCAATGTATATCAATACCTATCATTAATAGAATTTGAAATTTTGTTATATATCGTAAATATATCGTCAAATTTACCATTTTTAACCCTTGAAAAATATGCAAATCATAGTAAAAAAAATGAGAGAAGAAGAGTGAAATCTAATATTTAAAGATAAAAAAACGAAAAAGAAAAAAGGTTAGGAAAAGAGAATGAAATAATAAAATATTAAAGGAGGAAATGGAAAGAATAAGAAAAATGTTAAAATTAAGGGGGGAAAAGGACAGGAGTGCCCTCAATTCCATGGTTTTGGATGATGCTGTATGCCTAAGAGCGGGAATCTCATGGGAAGTCGTTTCTGTCCTCTTCCCTTTTAAAATGCCTTCCTCTTTCACTAACTTCTTTTCAACTTCAAAACAAACTCCCAAATTCATTTATAAACCTCACCCCAAAAACAACAAAACACAAAAAACACATACCCCATCACCCACCACCACCACCATGTCCTCCTCCTCCTCCTTTTCTCCCCTTCTTCCTTATCCACCACCAAATTCTTCTTCTTCTTCTTCTTCTTCTTCTTCCTCCCGTCTCTCTTTCCACCCTCATCCTCTTCCTCCTGGTATGTTCCTCCTCTACACTACACAACACCCCCCATGCATATTTTTCTTTCTCCTTTTATCCTTATTATTTCTCTTTCAAATTAAATGAGGTTTTTCCCTCACTAACCTTCTGCTCCTGTTCCTATATTAATCGACACGTCTTTCTTTCTTAGTGGTCGGAGGAGGTTTGATCTCGAAGGAATCACTTTTTTTTTTTTTCTTGTTTTTTCTTTTTCCCGTGAAGTTTGAGAAAAAATAAATAAATAAATAAAAGACATATATTATATGATACATATATTTAAATCTCCAAGTAGTACTTATCAGAATTAAAGTTAGCGGCCATGGATGGAAAATTAGCAAATTTAATTATTAATTGTAATAGACTATATATACCTAATCTAATCTAAGACTACACCTAATCTAATCTAATACATTGATTCAAATGTACATATAATAATATATATGCATTTGTATATATAGGAGGTGGATGTTCATCATTGAAGGTTAAAGACGTCAGAAGATCCAATATCATCAAATGCAATGCCGTTTCCAAGCCCCCCACTCAAGGTATATATCTATTATATCTGCACTGTGCACACACACAAAAAGAAAAAAGGAAAAAGTTCTTTAAATTTATGAAAAATTATATATATATATATATATATATATACACACACACACTAATTTGTCACCAACCCGCAGAGTACAGCGATGTGCTACAAAGTGGTGTGCCAGTTATAAAGTGGCATCAGTTTGTGGAGGATGACATACAATCAGAAACTACTCCTCAAGTACCTTTCTAGTTTCCCCTTCTTCTTCTTCTTCTTCTTCTTCTTCTTCTTCTTCTTCTTCTTCTTCTTCTTTTTCTTTTTTTTTTAACTTAATTACATTTACTAATTAGCATAGATTAGAATTGGTTTTGGGTTAGGGGCATGCATGTAAAAAGGGAATTCATATACTGATGTCAGAGTTATCTGGATCTTTTTGTTTTTGGCTTATGTGTGTGTGTGTGTGTGTATAACTGAAAGTACCTGATCCCCACTCAATAACATTGGCTTACTTGTCCCTCATGCACTTCTTATATTTATACTCTCCATACATAATTTCAACTCTCCCTTTGCATGTGATGGGATTGGCTCGACTCATAGACCTTTCACTTTTCTCTTTTCTATGGAAATAACATTATTACTTCCAAAATGTTACCCTTTTTCAACTTTTACGTTTTCAAAATGTTGAATGGTCTTTTGTTGCTTTTTTTTTCCCCTCTTTTTCTCTCTCCTACGTGGAGTTTTGTCTATTCATCATTGTCTCTTCTCTTTCTCTCTCTTCCTCTTTCGGGTTAAGATACGATTAGTCCTAGGTTTTAAAATGTTACGGTCTGATAGTTGAGTTTTGTTTTAACTTAGTCTATTCGTTTTGAAATTTTATACTTTTAGCTTTGGCTTTTTATTATATGGTCATTTTATTATCGCATTTTAAAAAATAGTCGAATATCTTGAAATTATTTACAAAAATATAACAAAAAAAAATTCATTGAACTCTTTGGTTAGTAAATAGTTGTTGTTTGCTGTGTAAATAATAAATAAAATGACAGGTATTGATATGGAAAGAGATAGAGGAAAGAGTGAAGGAGATAAAGTCAATGCTGAGGTCAATGGACGATGGAGACATAAGCATCTCGGCTTACGACACGGCTTGGGTGGCTCTAATACCCAGCAAAGAAGGAGGAGATCAAGGAGAGGATCAAGAAGAGGTTAAGAAGAAGAATGGTCCTCTATTCCCTTGTTCCCTTGAGTGGATTGCAAAGAATCAATTACAAGATGGGTCTTGGGGTGACAGCCAAATATTCTCAGCTCATGATCGCATTCTTAACACATTGGCTTGTGTTGTAGCTTTGAAATATTGGAATCTCCATCCCCAAAAGTCTCTCAAAGGAATAGCTTTCCTTAACCAAAACATTTCCAAGCTCCAACATGAAAATGCTGAACACATGCCTATTGGCTTTGAGATTGCTTTCCCTTCCCTTCTCCAATTTGCTCAAAAACTTAACCTCCAAATTCTTCCCACACATTCCCCTATCTTACAAGAGATTAACCACCGAAGGAACATCAAGTTGACCAGGTAATAACTACTACTACTACTACACAACCTTCACATTCTATGTACACCAACATATATTCCACCCATCTTTTTGCAATCACACTGTCCAAAAACTCATTAACACAGTAGTTGATAACTGCCAAAAGGATGGAATAGAGAAACACAATAATACAACTTCTTAAAAAAGAGTCGGTCTATCTAAGCAGTGGTTGGACAACCAGGTGGATTGCAAAAGCAAACGAAAAATGAGTACAACGTAACCACAAAATAATATAATATTCATATTGTTATATTCAGTGAATAGTGCTTTAAATGCATGTTGAGCTACATCTATTATTAATTTATAGTGTATTTATGTTTTGAAAAATAGAGGGAATAAAAGTTATATAGGTGGGACTTGGGTGCATGGTAAATAATTAGAAAATTGGGATGTATAGTAGGAGAGAGCACTAAGACATGTGTGCCCAAAACAGGATACCAAAAGAAATAATGCATAAAGTGCCAACAACGCTATTGCATAGCTTAGAAGGAATGGAAGGAATGGAGGGTTTGGATTGGGAAAAGCTTCTCAAATTGCAATGTCAAGATGGCTCTTTCTTGAGTTCTCCTGCCTCCACTGCATTTGCACTCATGCAAACCAACGACCCCAATTGCTTTAAATATTTGGATTCCGTTGTCAACCGCTTTAATGGTGGAGGTAAAAAAATATATATATATATACACAAACCCATTATCCCTCCAATACTTTTAATTTCTTTTTCTTCTTTACACATTAATCAAATAATGTTTCGAATACCCAAACATTGGTCCCACCATTTGATTCTTTGTTTGTGTGATTGTTTGTTTATGCTCTATTCAGTGCCGAACGTGTACCCTGTGGACTTGTTCGAGCACATATGGGCTGTGGACAGACTACAAAGACTTGGGATTTCTAGATTCTTCCGTTCGCAAATAGTTGAGTGTGTAAACTATGTTCGAAGGTACTCTACAAAATCAAAACCAAACTCATAATTAACCAATTAAATTAAATGGGTTGATTTGTGTTGAAATGTTAATATTCTCTATTTTTTTCTGAAAGATATTGGAGTGAGAAAGGAATATGTTGGGCAAGAAATTCGCAATTTCATGATATAGACGATACAGCCATGGGATTCAGACTCCTCAGACTGTACGGCCATGATGTTTCCGCGGGTAAAAAGATAATTAGTAATCATTGATTGAATTTTATTAGAATGATTTAAGAAATGAATTAAGGAATGAATGAATGAATGAATTGTGATTTGATAGATGTGTTTAAGCATTTTGAGAAAGATGGAGAGTTTGTGTGCATTGCGGGGCAGTCCACGCAGGCGGTGACCGGAATGTTCAACCTGTATCGGGCTTCCGATCAGGTAATGTTCCCCGGAGAGAAAATTCTTGAGGAAGCTAAACAATTTTCCTCCAAGTTTCTCCGACAGAAACAGGCCAGTAATGATCTTTTGGACAAGTGGATCATCACTAAGGATTTACCTGGCGAGGTTATACTTCAAAACTCACTCGCCACAAACACACTTCGATATTGATTGAAAATCTTAATATAGATATCAAAGGAAAAAAAAAAACACTTTTGGATCCATGGATATATTAAACCTTTGATTGCAGGTTGGTTACGCTCTCGAAGTTCCATGGTTTGCGAGCTTGCCTCGGATTGAGACTCGTCTCTACATAGAACAGTATGGTGGCAAAGATGATGTTTGGATTGGAAAAACTCTCTACAGGTCTCTATCAACTTTATATTGTTAATCTAATTTTAATGACACTTACATACAAAAAAAAAAGTGGAGTAATTAGTTAAATGTGATTACAACTTCAGGATGTTTAAGGTAAACAATGACACATACTTGGAGCTTGCAAAACTGGACTACAACAACTGCCAACTATTGCATCAAATTGAGTGGGTTGATACTCAAAAGTAAGCAAACATTACTATTACTATTATCATTAATCAGTTTCATTATGTTTAACAAATTGATTGATTGATAATTAATTGTGCTTTTTGATTGGGGGCATAGATGGTACATAGAGAACAGGCTGAGAGATTATGGAATGAGAAGAACGAACCTTTTGTTCTCATATTTTGGTGCAGTGTGTACCATTTTTGAGCCAGAAAGGGCTAAGGAGAGGCTTGCATGGACCAAGACGGCTGCATTGGTCGACGCCATCGAGTCCCATTTCAAGGACGCCAATGCTGACCAACGACGAGCCTTTGTCCAACAATTTACCAACTTGCATGCTGCTCAATCCTATGATAATAATGCATGGTACTTCTCCTTTTCTTGAATCATAATCATACATTAAAAAAAACATTATTTTCCAAATGGTTTTTGCAGAGTACTTGCATAAGATACTGTTTTTAGAGATAATAATTAACTATAGAGCAACATTTTCAAAGAATTGCAAATATAGCAATAAACTCGTATTAGTGGTAGACTCCTAACACTTCATAAGCTTCATGAGCTAGATCTAAATTGCGTTATATCTACTAATATTTGGGCATGTTTGCTATATTTACCGTTGTTTTTTATTATAATAATTATTATTATTTCGACTTTGGGATTTATTTTGCTGTCTTTTTCCACAAGTCTTATACTACATATTTCTTGTTTACCATTATGTGGGAAGTTTGTGGCATCCTATGTCTGTACTTGTGTCAATTTCTTTGTGGATGCTTGTGTTTCAATCCATATTCTTGTACAACACTAGTGGGGATTTTGTTTTATGCTTTGTCACACTGTAAAATAACACTCCACAACACTTTGATATATTATCTTAAACAGTTTGTAAAATAAATGCCTAATTCCTTACCTTGAAATTACCAAAAAAGAAAAAATAATAATAATAACATATGGATCCAATTATATAGCTACAATCTGACATCAAAAGAAAACAGGCATATAAATTAGCAATAAAAACGTCTAGCCTTTATCATATCTACCAACTCCTTTAATTATAGTACTAGACATTATTCCATACCATTATATTCCTATATGTTTGTCTTCTATTGCTTTAGTTTTTCTATGTTCTAAACCTTTCAAAAGGTAAAAAAGAAAGAAAATCTCATACTTTCTTGGTTAAGTGGTTGGTTGAGAGACTAGAATCGAGTTTGAAAAGAGAGAAAAAAGCGAAAGGAAGATGAGGGTTATTATATTGATAATGATAATGAATGAAGATAGAAGAAATGTGATCATCTTTTCGTGTTTGTAAGAATGAATGAGAAGAAGAAGAGTGTGTGAGACAATTATTGGTGGAAAAAAGAAGTCAAGAGTTGATGAGTTAGAAAGAAAGAATAAAGATATGGGTGTTTGAAAAGTCGTTGATTTTGGGATTTGTTTTGACAGGAGATCAAGCAATGTGCAACAAAAAGGAGGACAAGGACTAGTTGGCATTTTGCTTAGAACCCTAACCAATATCTCTTTGGATATACTGGTGTCGCACGGTCTCGACATCACCCACCATTTGCATCAAGCTGTGAGAGTTTATTTTGTTTTTGTTTTCATTCACAACTCCATAATAATGCCATTCAAACACATTATGTTTTTGAATAGTAGTCAATTCCTTCATATCTCATCTTTTCTCAATTTGAAAAAAAATGCACATCACATCATACCCTATCAAAAATTACACATACTGAGTAGACATGAAGTAGATACAAACGCTAAAGTGATATAAATTCCCATCGCAATCATCAACAGAGAGAAATTCTGTTCATTGGCATAGGGCCAAAAGAATGCAGCTAACTAACTTCGAGTATTTTAAATTTTGTATTTGCTACTTGAAAATTAAGTATTAACGTTTTCATTGATTAAAATATAGTGGAAAAAATGGTTGTTTAAATGGCAAGAGGATGGAGATGTGCACAAGGAAGAGGCAGAGTTATTGGTGCAAACAATAATTCTCAACTCAGGCTGTTCAACTTTGGAAGATCTGTTGTCTAATCCTCAATATCTGAAGCTTTCCTACCTCACAAACAAAGTGTGCCATCAACTTGGTCACTTTAAAAAGCACAAGGTTAGTGTCTTATACAGAGGCCCAACCCATTGCACCCCACATAATAAAAACATTATATTCCCCATCCCTTTTTCCCCCTTAATTCATTCATTACAACCACAAATTGACCTTCCTTTGTTTTATTCCTTCAGGTAACCAATGGTGGCATCTACAAGGAGAAAACAGACAACAAAATGCCCCAAGAGATAGAAGAAGACATGAGGAAACTTATGCAATTGGTGATCCAAAATCCCTCAGATAGCAATGATATTATTGACTCACAAATCAAGCACACATTTCTAACGGTAGCAAAAAGTCTGTATTATGCAGCCTATTTCGATCCTTGGACTATCAACTACCACATTGCCAAGGTCCTATTTGAAAAAGTGTTCTAATCCTAGCTAGCCTAGCCACACAGCACAGCCACAGCCATGATGTATTGTCAATTTTTGTATATCCTTTCACCACATGGAACACAGAAACTTTGGTCCATGTTTCGTCTGTCAATAAAAAGAAAACATCATCTCTAAATCCCAAATCATTGCCGCTTTGACAGTGATTTAATGTGAGACAACTCGATCAATTGATATTGATTCGAATTGCTTCTAAACAAATGGGGCTAGTAGTCGATAGGATAAGGTAGATTGTAGGTTGCAGTAATATAAGATAGTGGGGATTTGTTTTGCAAACCACATAGAATTGTTTGGAAGGGGAGTTTCTTTAATTTTTCTGTTGTAATAGTTTTTTCCTGTTTACAGTCTACCTTATGAAACAATGGCAGACAAGGTGTCACATACAAACACGTGAAGTGTTTTGGTTAAATGGAATTTCTCAAAACCTATAAATTCATATATACACATACATTCAGATATATTCTCTAAGATTAGGCTTCCGAATGTGGAAAATAGCATTAACATATACTTGGTATTCCCTCCTGTAAACTTCTTTCCTTTCATTATTACTATTATTAAGTACAATGGAATTAGTACCTCCCAATACACAGGTAGGTTGACTAGGTTTGTGGTTGAGCTTCCATGTGCCTTTTTGATTTGAAGTTTCTCCTGCAAAATGGAGTAGAAAGTCAAAGTATGCACCAGTGGAGAAGGTGCTACTAACAACTGTAGAGCTTAAACTAAGACCGGTTTGTTAACTACCATTTCTATCCACTCACTTTTATATTTTGTTTGTCACATTTCAGGAGTATTTTGGAAATATAAGCCCAAAGTCAAAACTAAAAAGATAGTTTTAAATACTTGTTTTGTGTTTAAAAAGAAAATCGTTTTGTGTTTAAAAAGAAAATTTGAATACCATAAGATTAATTAATTGTGTGAAAAAAAACATAATTTTTAAAAACAAAATGATTATTAAATAAAATCTAACGTTGACATAATTTTAGTTGGCTCAAAAGAAAGAATGTCATGACTCTACACTTTGGAACCAAAAACTATACTATTGTCAGTCAAAGATAAAGTTTGTTCATACGATTTAAGTCCTCTTAAATAACCATTAATTTTGAAAGATAAAAGTACATTTAATAATAATTTAGTTTTTTATTTTTAAAAATTAAGTTTGCAACTGTTGGTTCATCCCTAAGTTTGTTTGTTCTGTAACTTTTGTTTTAAATTTGGTTTCAATATCCAAACTTATTTGGGAAGCTAGAAAAAAACTGCTTTTAAGAATTTGGTTTTTTTATTTAAATTGAGCTAAAAAAAATTCTAATGTTTTCAACGTCATAATAAAGAAATATAAGAAAAGAAGCATGATTCTCAAAAATAGAAAAAGGGATCTAAGTTGTCAGACGAATGATCAAGTTCAATATTTTTTCAACACTCTTCTATCAAATCAAATAAAGAAGAAAAATGATAAGTTAGGAATCTGAACTTCTAATATCTTGTCATCCAAATCAATTCACCAAAAGTTTCAGACGTTAATTCATTTAATATAATCTCAATACATCTACAGAGTAACTGTGGGATTTGGTGCACTTTTATTCTCACCTTCCCCATCGAATCTCTTCTCCCCCATAGTGCTGATTACCACATTGATCGAGACATATGAATTGTTATCAACTAAAGACCAATTACCCAAAATATCTAATCCAGACATTGCAAATCTGTAGGTTGATATGATTGATTTCATTTTCAAAAAAAAGATGACGTAATCACAAAGCCCATATAGTTCTAATACCACTTCGTATAAGAATGTTATCTAGACATATAATTTTTGGGTAATCAATGTTGAGTAAAGACAACAAGATCTAGTCTTGGGTTTGTCTAGACATCATAAGATGTTATTGTAGACAGTATAATTCCAGCATAAATTTACACAAAACTCAACATCTTATATTAAAAGAATGAAGGGATTATTATCTAAATTAACAATCAGAATGGCAAATCAGAAATTGTATAAGCAAGTGTTAACCACAAAATGGTTAAGGAAACGACAGAAAGAATGTAAGAACAAAATCAATGGATTCGATAAGCACTGACCAGTAGTGATATGGAAATGGGAGGCATGTGAAGCCCACCGCGAGAGTTCCATCTGAAATGGGTTGGCATTGTTGGCTGTCTCTGTGTGGCAGTTTCAATTGATACGGCTAAGTGTTCGACAATCTGGGGTATTGGGATATGGGAACAAAAAATTTTTTTTATGATTAAAGAAACAGAGAGGGGAGGGGTTGGGGAAGCAGACAAACAAAAAATGGGTTGGGATTGTATTTTCATTCAGACCCATTTCGAGTGGTTCTTGTCTTGTTTTCTTCTTGGTTCTTGGGAATGCGACGTGAGTAAAATCCTCAAGGCATAACAATGGATGACATTGCTTCGATTCTTCGACACAATTGATTGTTTTTCTTTTTCCTTTTTCGGAAACGGCAAGGAATTGACGGTGAATGTGAGTGAGGTGATGGTTGAGTTTGAGCAGTTGATTAAAGAAAGAAAGAAAGAAAGAAAGAAAGGTTTAGGGAACAGAGTTTGAGCCCAATAAGGTCCTTGGGCTCAACCACTTGCGGCTTCTTCTTCAATATGGGCCACTAGAAAGTTAAACGAATTTTGAAGCCCAAATAGAGCCCATTGCGTTGCATGCACCAAATGAGCCAAAAAGATTGCAAATCTAGGAAAAAAATTCCATAGCCTAATTGGCTATTACTTTATACCATAAGTATGATCCTATGGTAAAAATGAAGCATAATAGGAATATGGATATAGAAAAACTATAATATTAAAATAATTAAGAAAATAAAAAATTATAAAAAAATCTTCTAAAATCCACTATCTCAAATGTTAGTGGAATTTCCACGGATATTTGTAACACAAAACTTACTAAATGATGTTATTTATAGACAATTTGGCAAACAAGAAGTAGATTACAAAGACACAAGAGTTAGTATCTTTAAGATCCGAGGCAATGTAGATGTGATGTGGAAGAAGTGACACGTAGCATTTTGACACTAAGCATAATGGGCATCTATTCAATAATATTTATAAGATTCTCCCTTACATGTCCATTACGTATATAAAATAAGCCTCATTAAAATCCTACGAGAAAAAAACCAATGGAAAAAATCCAGTCAAGGAAAGAAATCTGTACTAAAATCCTAGTTATAGAAAAAAAAATTGGATTTCATATCATTTATACACCTACAAAATTATAGTTTACTCTCCCTTATGAAAATATCGTTTAGATCTCTAAGTCGTCACATTTTAATGTTGTGCACCAATTTTTCAAATGTTGTGTAGGTAATGGTTTTGTAAATAAGTTTTACCAAGTTATTTGTCGAACAAATTTATTGTACTATGATCATTTTCTTCAAGATCATGAGTGTAAAAAAAAAAAATTGGTGAAATATGTTTTGTTTTATTTCTTTCAATATAACCTTCTTGATTTGAGTTATACACATCGTGTTGTATTTGTATGGTATTGTTAGAATATTTTTACTAGAAGACAAGTCATGTATACCGCAAATTTGCTGAGTCATTGATCTTAGCCATACACATTATCGACTTGCCTCATACATCGCAAGTCTTTCAACATGATGATTTGAAGTGGTTGTTATGATATGTTTCAGTTACTCCATATGTGAATAGGTTGTCTGTTTGAGATCTAGTTTTGTATGGATCAGATAAATATTTAGAATATGCAAAACTAATTAAATCAAACTTTGATTTATTTAAATAAAACAACCTCAATATCAATTGTTCCTCGGAGATAACATAGTATATGCTTAATTCCGTTTCAATGTCTTTTTATTGAAAATAAACTATATATAGCTGATAAATTTACTGAAACTACAATACATGGTCTTGTAGTATTAGCAAGTAAGATATGATACTTCTGAACTAAGAAGTTCTCAATTTTCATCTAGAGGTCGAAATATATATTTCTTCACATCTAGTGAACGAAATTGCATTCGAATGTTCAATAGATGTGTTTTATTCATAAAAAAAAAATTCAAAAAATTTATGTACAAGTTGACTAATGAACAAATATTTCATCTGCTAAGTGTTCTATTTGAAAGCCGAAAATTTTATTTTTTCAAGACCCTTCATCTATATTTTTTTAAAAAAATATTCTATTGTCTTTAAAAACTCTTCAAGAGTTTTAATTATATTAATTAAAATTAGAAACATATACAATTATAATAGCAAATTATAAATGTGGTTTCTTTGTGAAAACATATGGACATATTGTATTATTTTGACATAATTCTTTCAATAAATATCTACTCAAATGATTGTACCAATTACCCAATCCATATAATGATCTATTTAACTTTATCGAATATAGTTCCCGGAAACTTACTTTATATATTTTTGGTATCTTAAATTCTTTTAGGACTTTGATATAAATATCATTATCAAGAGATCCGATCCATATAAATATGTTGTGTCCACATCCATAAGATGCTTAACTAGATTTTCATACAGAGTCAGACCAATTAAAAATCTTAATGTGATTGCATCCACCACTTGAAAATATGTCTTTCATAGTCAATAATAGGTCTCTGTGAAAAACCACGTGCAACCAAGTCATGCTTTATATCTTGTTACCTTATTAATTTTATTTCTTTTTCTCACAAATTACTCATTTGTATTTCATAAGTTTGACACCTTCTAATGTTTAGACTGCTAATCTCAACAATTGACGTTTTGAAAATGAGTTTAATTATGCTTCAATTCCTTCTTTCCATAAAGACCAATATTTCTTTGTCGACATTTTTCAACAAATTTTGGTTCAAGATCCTCATTTTCAGATATAATACAAAGAGCAACATTATATGCAAAAATGTTACTAATTATATTATTCTGATTCCATCTTTTTTCTGTCATGACATATAGTTTATTGAAATCTTATTATTATCTTTAGATATTTTACATTCTTTACTAGTCATGTCAAGGATTTCTTTACATGTAATTATATACCCAACCATGTCATTTTGATTATTGACTATTTTTCTTTTCAAGGATTTGTATCTTTGAAACCTACTGGTCTACCACGCTGATGGCGTATTCCATATTCATAAATGACAATTTGATGTGTTGAGATATCAATTTTCTATGGCACATTTGCAATTGATATATGTGAATTAGTTACTTTCTTTGCATCTATAAATTCATCTGATAATCGATTTGCTATATATTTTGCAAATGAATTATTTTTTGAACTTCAAGTTCACATTCATTTGTACAATAATCTAAATGAGACGATAATGAATGATTTCGTGTAATTTCTTTTTTCCAACTTCTGAATTTCTCTCCCTAATGTTAGAAATTTTGTCTTATTCAAATGACAATGAGTAAATCTTATAGTAAATACATTACCCGTTAGGGGCTCAAGATACTTAATAATTGATGAAGAATCGAATACAACATATATTTCTAGTCTCCTTTGAGGTCTCATTTTAATGCATTATGGTGGAGCAATAAGAACATATATTACGCATCAATAAAATTCTCAAATGAGAAATATTTGGCTCACAATCATATGCTAATTGTAATGGTGAGTACTTGTGATAAGTTGTCGACCTAATACGTACAAGTGATGTAACGTGCAATGACCTAGTAATTAATTGCAAATGTTCAGGACATAAAATAACTATCAAATGTTTAGGACGTAAATTTACCAGCATTATCAAAGCAAATGTTTTTAATTGGATAATCAGGAAAATGTTCTCTTAACTTAATTATTTGAGCAAATAATCTAGAAAATGTAAGATTTTGTCTACTAATACCATAAAAATACTTAAATGCTCACTTGATGAGTCAGTCCACATATATCATATTGAATTCGTTCTAAAAATATACATGATTCAATTCCTATTTTGATTGGTAATTGTTTAATTATTAATTTGGCTTGAGAGTAATCATTACATTTTAATTCATTAGATAGAAGAATCTTTTTGTTCTTTAATAGGTGTCCATTGAAATTCTCAATAAGTCTTCTCATCATTATTGACCCCAGATCACCTAATCTTTCATACCATAACAAATATATTTGAATTCATGAATTTCAAGTTCATTTTTGTATACGTTTCAATTACTCGTTTATGAATATAATATAATCTAGAAGATAAAGCATATACAACTTTTCTATACATGTTTCATTTGAGATAGTAGAGAATATAAAAATATTCTATCTTAATCTTTCTATTAGTCTCAATATGATAACCATTGTAACAATTATCTTTAAAACTCAATAGATTTCTCTTTGATTGACTAGAAAATAATACCTTTTTAATATAGAAAAAGTTTGTTTCTTTAGACAAAAGAACAACTGATTTTCTAATGTCTTCAATCAGATTTGCAGAACTTGGTGTCGTATTTACTTTTATGTTCAACAATGTCAAAAAAAAAAAAACATTTGTTGTTCAATAAACTCATGTGTTGATCTTCTCTTCCGGAATTTCAAAGAAATTTGTCACATCCAAATTAGTCAAATTACATTGATCAAATATATCATTATCCTGATAGACAAAATTAACTTATATATTTTTCTATTTTTTTTCTTTGATAGAAAAGCTTAATATAAATCAACTAAGTGTTTTAAGATGTATGACAAAAGCATGACAAATGTCTAGTCATACCACATTGGTAGCAGACTTCTTCATCACCTTTTGGATTCTTATTTTGTGGAGCTTTCCCTCTATGTGATCTTATTTTGTGAAGCTTTTCCCTTACCATCATCATTTCGTGTGTGTGTGTGTTTTTTTTTTCTTTTTAAATTTGGATTAATAGAACAACCCCACAAAAATAATAACTATTTCTTCCTTTGTCATTGTCTCTACTTGATCACGATTAACATTTCGAAAAAATGATGTTATTTCAATTGGTAATAATTCTCTTGTTGTTTCGATTGGTCAAGATTTGTGGTTTTTCATCATCAACTCTGTTATTTTGTTCAGACAACAAGAATACATGAGACAAGTTCATAGTATGTTTTAAAATCTCTCTCTCGAGATGAGTTGAGTGGAATTACGATCATCCCCTTGATTTTTTTTGTTCCTTTGTTTCTTATTCCTTTTTTGAAGAAGCCCATAAATAAGTGTACTTGTAAAAGAAATTTATGAGCTGCGGGTGAGTGGGTGTCTCATATTTCGTGGGCCATGAATTTTATCCTATGTTAATTAAGCTAACTGGAAGTCCCCAATGGCAACTTCGGCGTCTCAGCTCCATGTCTCCATAGTCCATAATCACCACACTACTTGAAAGTTGTAATACAAAAACCCAATTCTATGGGAGCCCTTTCTCTACTCCTTGCAACTTCTCTACCATCCTACCATTTTCCTTCTTCAACACAAACCCTTCTTTCTAACTTCGCTGCTTCTTCTCAACTCCTTTCTTTTACTCCCAAATGCACAAAATTCCGCACCAAAACTTTGGTTTTCGGGAAGCAATCACGCATCGATAACGATTCTCAGTTTCTAGATGAAAATGGGGTCGTCGATGATATGGATGGATACTTGAATTACCACTCTTTCGAATATGACTCCGTCTGGGATACAAAGCCTTCTTGGTTAGCTTTCCATTTCAGGGGTTTTTTCTTCCTCCATTTTTACTCTCGCTTTCTGCATTTTTACGTTTTTATCATTGGTTTTCATCAACTATCTAAATTTTCTGTTATCAGATTAGTTTTTTGAGGTTTTCAGAGAATTACAATATTGGGATTTCGGAATTAGTGCTAACAAATCAAGGAATCGTGAATTTCTATCTTGGTTTATTGTTTACATATTTGGTTGGTTATGGTTATACAGCGAAAATTATGTATTCAGCAATGTGCCTAAATAATGTTGGGTCTTTTTCTTTTGTTTTTTAAGTTTAACATGGTGGGGGTCGGCTATATTTGGATTTCTAGTTGCAGAAGTTGAATGATTAATGATGGGTTTTTTTGCTTAACAGTATTATGTTGTTCTAAGTTAGACATATCACCTATTGTTTACTGTTTCTATCCCTTAGCATGTGCTGATTATCACATATTGTTCATCTCTTTACAAGTTTGGTCATGGGACTCATGACTGACATGTTTCGTTTCTGTGTAGAATCATCTTCCTATCTGAAAATTTTAAGGCTGTGATTGCAATTATTTCAATTTCCACAATTTCAACCTTCATTACAGAAGTGCTTTTTCTTCCCTTAATGTTTAGTTTAGCTAGAATAATTTCTAGAGGGTAATGTAATGGTATGAAGAAGTTAGATAAACTTTTAATATTTTATCCTTATCCTATAGTATAGGCCACAATTCACATGACTTCAAATGAATCAAAAAGCAACTGAACTGATTGATTTCTGATTTTTAGAAAGAAAGTAAATGCACCAGTGCTATGAAGGCAACTGGGACTCAATTTCTAAGCAGTTTTGTACAGTTTAGATCTATATACCTCTTTGTCGTGACTATTGCCTTTCTGTGCTCCTCCTCTTTGAATCTGCTAAAATGGAAAAAAGAAAAGGATAAGGAGAACTTTCTAATGTCCATGAAAACCAGCCGTTGCCAGTCCGGATTGGTTTGGTGAGAAATGAGATACTCTCTCTTAAGTGTCGTCGAAGTTTTTAGTTTCAGTGTAGAACTCTTTTTTAGAGGATTGATATAATAAATTTATGTTTACCATAACCCAACAATTTAAGTTGTTGAGTTGATTGGTGATTTACAATGACATCAAATCCAAAGTCCCTATATTCGAAATCTTGTCACATCATTTTCTAACTAATTAATTAATATCGATTTTCTTGGACCTTCTACAAATTTTCAAGCTCGCAAATGAGAGGAAGTGTTGGAGTATTGATATAACTAAATTTATCATAACCCTTTAGCTTAATTTTTTGGGTCGATTTGTGATATACCACTTTTGCCATTACTTCGTGATTTTGATGTTGTTCTTCTTATCATTTTTTCACAAGGTGTCAACCATGGACTATAACACTGACAGGATTACTAGTGATTGCCTCTAGCTGGGTTGCTATAAAGTCGGTAGCAGTGACCGCAGTCATACTCACATTAATATGCTTATGGTGGTACATCTTTCTCTACTCATATCCAAAGGTTTGTGCATCAAATTATACAGCTCCTATATAAATAACCCGTCTTTGATTAATTTTGATTTTGGTATTTGAATGTAGAATCACCTTTAATAGAATGGGACTCTGCATATTTTATGAATGCAAGATCGCTTAGACAAAAACGTCGATATTGGACCATTTCTGATAGTATTTTACTTTTACTGCTAAAAACGAATAAGAGGAAGAAAGAAGTTGGTTTCCTTTTACATGAGAAGGTTCTGTGCATTTGCAGGCTTATTCTGAGATGATTGCTGAACGAAGAAGAAAGGTTAGTGATGGACTAGAAGACACATTTGGTGTCAAAAGGACACAATGATTAGTTTAGAGGAAGAGTACATATGTATTTACCAACTTTTGCTGATATCTATCTAAATTCTATTGCTGATATTATCACCGATACACGGATTATTTTAGTGATATCATTCGTAAATGATAAAGAAACAGGATTAGTTTTCATAATTGTGTTGATTTGTTCTATCCTGTTTCATCTTTTTCCAGGCTATTGATGAGCCTTCGGTGCTGTGTGCTTTATGATCTTTACTAAAGAAGAATTTATAAAAGCAGTTTTGATATGAGGAAACATGTAGCCAAGTGAAAGAAGTATTTCTTTCAAGATTGGAGCTCTAAAACCAATACATATTTTATATTTTGCCTTTATCACATTTTTCAAAACGTTTATTTTTTGGAAAGTGGTGATTTTGATTCATTTTTTTGGAAATCCTTAAAACACTTTTTCTTTTTCTTCGTAAAAAAATCAGGTAGAAACTTCGTTTTGGTCTCTGTACTTTGTTCGTTTTCAGCTTTTGTTCTTCTAATAAAACTTAAATTTAGCCGGCAAGTTTATTGTCTTTTTCAAATGTCACATATAAACATTTTTTCAAAACATTCATATATTGTGTTTTGCATGAAAAATATAATTATTTTGAAAATAAGTTTGAGACAGTAAATTTAATATTTATTTAAATATAAGGACTAAAATTAGCCATTTTATTGGGATTAAAATTGAGTAAATTTTGATTCACAAGATTAAAATAATATTTTAATAAAAAAGGTATAAAAGAATTTTTTTTCTTTTAAAGATAAAAATTAACATAAGTTGTATATGTTTATAAATACTTTTTAAGTTAGATTTAAATTTTAGTTTCTTACTTTGATTTTTATTTTTATTTGGTATACATGAACATTTAAATAGCATGAATTTAGGCTTTGAACTTATAAGTAAGCATGAAAAGCCGAGAGGTCGGTTGGTGTCACGACAACATTTTTTAGAAAAATTCAAAGGCATAAACTGATTGATTGACTAGTCAACGCTTAGTTTTGTACTTCTTCATAGTCGGAGTCGATTTGAATATTAGAGATTGGCCAAAACTAATACTCACCCTTACTTGAACTTTGGAAATTAAAAATTAAAAGTTTCATGATTTAAGTAGACATAAAATTAAGATTTATGTTAAACAATAAATTTTTGCCAATTAAATCACGCCACATCATCATAGCAAAATTGTGATGATTATAATTTGATTAGATTTTGGTAGTCAAGTTTTCTCATATTCAACCTAATTCAAGCCCCTGAAGAAAAAATTGGGCCAAAAAAGTAATGGACCCGAGCCAGTGCAAACAATTGGGTCCGAGTTCGACCCACCAAGGAAATGGATCCAAGCCCTAACCTGTCAATAAAATAGGCCCAAGCAAGCCTACCAAGCAAATGGGCGCAAGTCCAAACCCAACAAGTAAATGGGTTCAAACCTACCTAAAACCCATGAAAATTCTCTATAAATAGAGACATTCCCATTCATTTTGAGTATCTTTGGTTGAAGGAATCATTGAAACTACGAAGAATCGAAGCTCTGAAGAATTGAATATTCAAACTTCAGAAAAGCTCTCAAGATGTGCAAGTTCTAATCAACATCGAGATGATCACCTTCTAAAAGATTGAAGACTTGGAAGATCAAACTTTACTTGAATTCCAGATGATTGAAACTCGAATTGACTTGCAACTCCAACTTTCTAAAGATTGAAGATAAAAAAGTTATAAGTTTAAATTGTATTAGAGAGATTGAAACTCGAATTAACTTGCAACTTCAACTTCTTGAAGATTGAAGATCAAAAGGTTATAAGTTTAAATTGTATTAGAGAGAAAACATCAAATATGTAAATAGTAGAAGTCGTATCCACAACACCATATAAATCAATACAAAGTTCAATTCCACGAATTACATTTCTTATGAAATATCGTATGGACAAATTTAAAACAGAGAGCAAATAGTTTTAAAAAATCATGAATTTGCCATAAACATTTTAGACACAAAATTGAGATTAAGATCAATTTAGTGGATAGATATCATAGAAACATCTGGTGTCGTGGTGTAGTTGGTTATCACGTCAGTCTAACACACTGAAGGTCTCCGGTTCGAGTCCGGGCGACGCCATAATATTTTTTATTATTATTACTACACAATTGAGTAGAGGTACATTTATTTTAGAATGAAAGAAGTAAGAGTAAGGCCATAAGGTCTTCCATATAATATCAAACTGGGCCCATAAAGAATGGGCCTTGGTGAAGGCCCACTGCCGTTTCATCAATCAGACATCCATCACTATTTTTTAATTATTTCCCTACAAATATCATAACGTGCATGCTACTCCTCCCCCCCCCCCCCCCCCCATTATTGTATTGCTTCCATTAATTAATATTCATACATCCACATCATTATTCATTTTCTACTACCTTTTTCTTTTCCATTTCCCTTTTTTAAATCTATATTTATATAAATTTCAGATTCTGTTATCATAAATATATCTCCTCCATTATACACTTTTCACTTTTCTCTAAATTTTGATTTTTTTCTTTTCTCAAAATTAACTTTTTTTTTTCTTTCTTTTTTGTACCGACGATTGAAACCAAAGTTGAAAATAGTTCATTTTTACTTTTTCTACCAAACGAATTGAAACTATTTACAAAATGTAGTAAATTTTATTTTTTTGTTATATTTTGTAACTTGTTTTATTTTTTATTTTTTTTTCTGTTGGTAAGAATTTCTTTTATATATATATAATTGAAATAATATAAATACTCGTAGCTAGCTTAATGATAAAATTGTCATTTTCTCAAATTATATACTCTCTTGTCTACAAAATTGTTCATTGTATATATATATATATACACACATAAGCATATACAATAAAAGAAAAAAAATGGTTTTAGGTATAATTTTTATTTGATCTGTAGATTTCAAAATATTATACTTTTATACCTTTAAGTTTGAAGTTTTGTTTCACTTTTGTTATAATATTGTATAATATTACAATTTTATCTTTGAGTATTGAAATTTTGTTTCAATTTGGTCTTGTTTCAAGATTTAAACTACTACTCATTTTTCGTATATAATATTAGTGTCTATTAATATTGATTTTAAAGAATTATAAATGATTGAAATTAGTACTTATCGTTTTTATTTAAATCAAAATTCAAAATTTCGCTTCATAATTATTTAAAATCAAATAATAAAAAACCTAATAAATAAATAAATATTTATCACAATAGAAATGTTAATGGCTTAATTTACAATTTTTTTTTAAATGTTACTATTTATTATATTAATATTTGTCACCAGTCAAATCGAATTTAAAAATTATTTACAAAATAAAGTAAAATTGGGAGTGAAAAGAAAAATCAATTTCAAAAGAAAGCAACCAAAATGGTATTTTGGTAAATGTAATGAAATAGAAGGGCAAGTGTTATTACATAGAGGTAGAGCATATGAAGGGTGACGGTAAGACTCGATATTTAAATACAACTCTGAAATGATTTCAGTTCCGTCGATTTGGTTCATCAAACCCTCGCTGAGGGATCAACAACCTCCATGGCAACACTCTAATCCCAACTGAACTTCAAATTCTTCAAAAACCCAAAAAAATATTTCACAAAAACAAATTCCAAACACAAATATAGGAAGAAATTAGTGCCACTAGAACTCGTTCAAGAAGAAGAACTTCAGTTCTTCATGCCTTTTCATTTCTTTAGATCTTAAATCCTACTCGAGAACTTTTCGTCCATAATTCCGGTGCGTTTATCTCTCACTCTCTTCTACAAATTTTTCAACAAATTAATGCTTAGCACTGTAGTATCAGTTTTTGAATCGGTGTTTGGTTATGGATCTATTTTTTAATTGTTTTTTTTTTCTGGGCTGTGATTCAATATGTTTTTCCTTGCACTGCTTAGCTTTTAGTTATAGATCTGGTTTAGATAAGGGTAAATTTTCATTGTCTGTTGTTTTTTTTTTCAGCTGTACAGGTGGAATCTTCTTTGGTATAGCTTGTTGAGGTTCGATTTGGATCTAGTGTGGAAGAGATAAGCTAGGGTTGTTTTAAAGGCTGTTACTTTTGAGTATAGTTATCATCTTTTGTGTTGAGGTGTAGAAGTTGGATCTACTCAACCGAGATCTTGTTTTTCAACTTAAAACTGGATACATACTTTGACTTGGATTTGGAAGTTGTTTTGCTATGGAAGCAGTGGTTGTTATTGAGCAGCATAGGAACCAATATTATGATCGAGTCAAGCCTCATGGCCCAGCTCGATTTGGATCACTCCGATCCCGAGACTTTGGAGGGATGAATTGTAGGAGTTTCCAATCGGGAGCTGGAATCCTTCCAACTCCTTTGAAGGCTTGTACCTCTGAAACCGAACATTTCTACCCTTCTCCTAAAACACCCCCACCTTTTTTAACTTCCAACTCTGAAAATAGAAAACAACTTGCTACAGCGAGAAGTGCCCCAATTTCTATCAAACCCAAATTGTCAAACCAGAGTAATGTTTTTCATGAAGAATTCTATGATAGGAGTTTCTCGTTTTCTGAGCTTTGGGCTGGACCCACTTACTCAAATTCACCACCTCCTAGTTCATTACCTATTCCCAAATTTTCAGTTGCTAAGAGAACTACATCACTGGAGTTGGCTCGTTCTGCCCCTGAATTTGAAATGCATCATCCATCTGCTAAGTCTGCACCTCCATCTCCAACTCGAGACCAAGACTTTTCCGCTAGATATTTCTTTCATAGTGCTGACTCTGCGACTAAGACTCTACGTCGCATTCTTAATCTTGATGTTGACAATGAATGAACTTCAGGGAGCTTCAAGCTCCTGTAAATAGGCTTACTCTGTCAGCCGGTTAGCTTCAGTTTGTATATAGAATCAATAAATTGGTTAGTGAAGACAGTTATGAGTATCCTTGGTTTTCAGTGCTGGTGTACATCCTTCTATCGCAGCTATGGGCTCTGATGCTTTCAACTAATGTTCAGATGTTGCACCTTAATCTGTGCTTGGATGCAGAACATGATTTGGTTTTGGCAGACAAAGACAAGATAGGGTGCGATAGAAAAGCAACACAGATTAAATCTAAGATATTGGGAAGGCGGAAGTAGGCTGTTGGTGAACTTTAATATTGTAGTGAATGAAACCTTCATTCTGCAATCTGCGTGAATCTGCTGACTATTATCTATCTAATTTCACATTAACATCGCTAAGATTAGTCATGTGTCTGCTGGCTATTATCTCTGTTCTGGCCCATCGTGTCCTTACCAGATTTTTAGCCTCCATTCCATTCTAGAGTTTAGGTAGTCATGTAATTTGTATCATACTGTAGGGACCCAAACTAATGCTTCGTTTTATTTCTGTAGGTTTCTGTTTCATTCTTTCCATCCATTCCTTACATATCCTCAGTTCTAACTGCTATCCTTCTTACATAGATAGTCTGATGACTTATTGGTTAGGTTCCTTGTCCCTGATGAATTTGTTATTCGACAGTTCAATCTCTCCTCTTCTTTAACATCCTCAATCCCTTTCTTTTTCTCTAACCTCATCTAAATCTTATAGCTTCACTCCTTTGCTTGCACACTATGAAGGAAAATATTCCTTCTCAGCTGCCTTTTCAGTTTTTTTTGAAAGAAAAGGTGGGATAGGATAGTGATAGTTATGACTTTCCTGTGTTCATTACCTCTTGGTTTTATCATCTTTGTACTTGTCGTGTATGGAACTTTCTTACTGGCTTTTACAAGGTTTGTTGCCTTCCACGAGATCATTGACCACATGGAGCAGAGCGGTATATAAGGTAAACCTTTTTATATTGTTAACTTACTCCGTTCTCTTTATAAATTTGTTTGTTCGGTTGTTCATTTTTCTCATTCCCATTGAGCAGAAAACGTAAGGGTGGAGAGTTCAGGTGATGGTTTCAGTTGCATGTTTGGTTTGCTGTGGAGGTAGTTTGTCACCATCGAGTTTTCTTCCTAGAAGCCTTTGTCCAGTTTGTGTTCGTTTATCATTGTATTTGAAAGCTGTATACTCTCAGAGTCCTACTGTTGGTCGTTGGAGCCTTTTCTTTTCATTTAGTTTCTTTCTTTTCATATCAGTTTGGATGGTAATTTGCATTCACTTTCTGTTTTGAAGGGCAGTGTTTATTATTGTAGTTACAAGAAAGTGAAGCAAATATTGTAATGTTTATGTTATTTTCCAGCTTGTTGGCTACTTTGTTATGTTATGTTATGTTATGTTATGTATGAATGGTTTGTGCACTACTGCAGAAGTGAAATCGTACAAGCTTTGCTTATAACAGATGGTTTTCTGCCTTATTGTTTTTAATATCGAAAGATTAATTTAACCTTTATGAAACAGAAATTTATTAGAAAGTAAAAGTTGGTATACTTCATTAAATTTATAAGTACAGTTCCATGAAATTTAGAATTTGCCATGTTAGAGATATAAGAAACGATCTACTATCTTTGCTTGTCGTACTTGCTATTAAGATGGCACACACCTTGATGATGTGATTTGTGAATAATAAAAATTATCCAATCCACGTCATTCGTTTACTGTCAACTATAAATTTATAATACAATACAATAGTTTATTCACACAGTTTATAGAAAACAAGAAGTCGTTTTCTACAAAGTAGTGTTTTTGTTGGATATTTATAATATTTGTGGAAGGAAGACTTTTAATTTTCGAGTAAGGGAGGAGTGAAATATTCTTGAGTATTGAAACATATTTATATACAAGTAAACCATTATTATTATTATAATATAATATGTATATTGTATGAAAGATGAGATGTAATCAACAGACCATTTATCTGACGATTGAAGTGTGTGTATTCACTTCCTAAAACATCATTTCCCAGTCATAGCTTTCGTTGATCAATTGAATCGAGTAAGAATATATAGAGGAGTTAGTACAGTACAGCAGGATTCCCCTCCTCACACAAGCTATTTAGCCTTAAGTTATGAAATAAAACCGGGAGGAAGAAAATATGAATGCCAATAAATCATTCTTTTTGATTCAAGTATTTAGAAATGAAAATTTTGATCCTTCCCCCATCATACTAATTCGTAATATTCATGTACTATTAGACAGTAGACCGTTCCTATGATATCCAAATTCCAGGAGCCATCCATCAACATATACCCCCCTCCAAACTTAACATCAACGACCAAAGATTACAAAAAGAGGCAGCCAGTGGAAAGGGATTTTCCAGACCCAAAATACAATTCAATTACATTGGTACAAACACAAACGAATGTAAAAAGTTCCTAAATTCTCAACTGCGCACATCCCCGAATTGCCCCACGGCATCTTGTCATTGAAGCAGCATGTCGCCATGTTGGTCTCTCGCCTCCTGTTGTTAATATGTCAACATCTGACGTTGGCTTGACGTGCCAATTCAAACGGTCGGGACCAATATCCCCTCCGATCACGTAAATTTCATCTCTCAAACTAATCATTGCAAACCCTATTCGTTGGCGAAATTCGGATGCTGAAATAACGTATTTTTTAGGTTCTCTTCCATGGTACTTGAAAATATGTCCATGACCCATCACATAAAGTGAATCTTGAACAACAGCCATTGGACCTTGGGGCCAACCATACTCTTCAACTCTCCATTCAAGCTGCAGGCTGTCGAAAATTTGCACTTTCGATATTCCCTTGTGCAAGACGTGCAACTCGCCTCCAATCACCACCCCTGTGCAAGCAGAATTGTGAGTACGGTGTAGATCAGGCAGGGAAATCCAAACATCTTTATCAGGATCGTACATTTCTGCCTGAGAAATTGATTTTCTGCAGCTAGTAAAACCACCTGCAACAACAATCTTTCCTTCTAAAACACCACAAGCAAACATGGCACGTGGTATGAGCATTGATGCACGTTGAGACCACCGACGTATTACAGGATCGTATGACCACACCTCATTGGTTGCAAAGTTTCTATCTTGATCACCAGTTAACGGATCAACAGCATCACTGCCACCACCCAGCACATACAACTTCCCAGCAGTGGAGACAGCACCAAAGTGTGCAAGATGCCTAATTTTCGATGGAAGTACAGGAATTGTTATCCAAAGGTCTCTGATGGGGTCGTAAAGCTGCCATAGATTCTCTGGTTCAAATGCGCATACACATAAAAGATCTTCTGATGATCCAATCTCCTGTCGGACTCTAAACAGTTCAGCACTACGAATGGCAGCTTGCCAGGAGTGAGAAACAAGCTCCAACTTTGGATAGAGATGGAAGGGAACACGTGCAAGGCACTGATGAGCAACAGCGTCTGGAAGACCGTCAATCAGATCAGTCAACATAATCGCTTTTCATTCGTTTCTGATGATTATCCACCACAGGTTGTTTCTTATTTAGAAAGCAAGTAACCTGAGATGCCAAGAAGAATATTCAAACATTAGAGAACCAGTCAATACCTTCTCAAAGTTCGATGTGATTGAAATACAGAATGAAATAATCACTATCCAACATTAGGTAACAATTTAGAAGATGAAAAGAAAGCATCTTTTCGCTTACTGATAATTGAAATTTTTAAGCCGCAAAACAACATTCATCACACAACTCGATGATGGATGTACTCTAACAATGTTGTATCCATGGACAAAGTCATTGTGAGAGGCAACTAATTCAGGCAGTCAATATGATATGGTTGTAAATTCCAAAACTAGGGTCTTAACCATCCAAAAATAAGAAAAACTGTTTGAATAAACAAGCAAATGAAAGAAAAGGTGTATAATAATGATACGACTAATCTAACCAATATGCAAATCTCATAATGTGAAATTAACCAATAAATGGCCAACAATTAGAAAAGAGCACTCACATTCCCAGCAGTAATGGGTGTTTTTTTTCATGATAAGACTTTCCAAATAAGGAAAAAAGATACAAGGAAATTCCCAAGTAAATAAATTGTATAAACTTTCTAGTAGTCAAGTTTACCTCTTAACCTATAAAGCTACCCAAAAAAATTGTGCAAATAGTATACTTGTCTTTGAGCTTTAGCTACAAAGCCTGAAAAAAAACTACAATATGTAATATTTCAATTAATGAATGACCCTACATTCATTACTCAAGTCAAAAAGATTAGATATGTAAAAGAAATGCAAACGTAAGTATACCAGGATAATAAGAGATTAGTGAATACTTTTTTATTTTTATTATTAACTTTTTTTCCTTTTTTTTTTTTTTTTGGTTAGAAACAGATTAGCAAAGACGTACAAGCCAAAGTTTTAACAAAGAACAAGGTATCAGAATTAGATAGTAAGCATCCACAACTACGGAAAATTGATAAACAAATTTGGTTAGACATTTTTTTTAAAAGAAAAGAGATGTAACTTCAAACCCTTAACATTTCAATGTAGGTTCAAGAATATCTTTGATGCAAAAAAGTTAGATAAAGAGGATGGACAACTAGGGAATACATTTCATGAATACAGAAGAAACATCTTCAAATTGTGAGAGAACATTCTCTAAATCCCTTACCATTGACAAATGTACTAATTTACAAATGAATGAAAAAGAAATCAACAAAAACTAATAACTTGACTATATAAAAATTAACTAATCATCTAACATCTCATCCTTTCCACACTAGTTTCTTTATATGCTGACATCATTCTAAACTCGACCTGTATCCCCTCTGCCAAACTCTTCCAAGACGGAAGATTTCTGGTTCTAGAAACAAGATCAGACCTCTAATAGTGCAATTATATACATCGTCTACGAGTTCCGAGTTCACAGTTGAACCTAAAAATATTAAAAACTACTAAAAGAATTATAAGTTAAAAATAATATCTTCAATGAACCCTCCAAAAAGAGCATGCTGTATATGAGTAAAAAGACTCCAATGAGACCAAAAGATTGTCATCATATACTAAGAAAACTAATGAATATTGAAACAACTAAAGAAGACGACCTCGTCTTCTCACCTACTTATTTTGAAGAATAAGAGAAAGATCTTCCCTTTCTCAAATATTTCAGCTTTTTCTAGTCTGCTTCAATAATATATGTATGAAGAAAAGAGATACGCCAAAACATATCAATTCCTAGAGAAGACAAAATCTGGACAGAATCACTCAATAGATTATGGAACTAATTACTTAGAAACCCTTTGAAGATTCCAAAAACCAATCCTATTCGAAGAGTGCATAACTGCATGGATAAGCTCGCACTAACCCGTCAATTTTGGATCCAATCGGAATCAGTCATCATTCCCCTGTGGCTGGATGAAAAGAATCGGAAGTACTGACGAAGAAAGGATCGGAAGTTTTGAAGATTCCAAGAAAAGCAACGTAGAAACCCTCTGTGCTGAAATATATTCATACTTAACAAGAAGAAGAAGACTTAACAAAACCTCGAGTCTAGAAAATTAAGCTTGAATTGGCAATTCCTAGAGAAGAGAAAATCTGGCAGAATCACTCAACAGGACACGATTATGGAACTTATTACTTAGGATGTAAGATCCACAGTTTTCCACACAACCATTTGGTGGTTCCAAGAAAAGCAATGCAGAAACCTTTAACTTATCAGGAAGAAGAAGAAGACTTAATAAAACCTCTGGTCTAGAGATTTAAGACAGACTAGAACGAGATACTGATACCAGTCGAGGCCAAGAGATTTTTGATAAAAACTCTCCAACTCAAACTAAACAGAATAGAGTATTAACTCAATAACCCGTTTTGATAATGCGGTAACAAGGTCCATCTATTGTGCATGATCCCGAGTTCTCGCACAAACTGCCTAAATGGCTTCAAACTTCCAGGCCATATCCGCATGAATTAAACTGCTTAGACTCTAATATCAAGGAAATTCTAGCCAACAACCTACCGTATGCAAGAATCAATAAAAACCCATCATCTAATCCAAACACACAATCACAAATTATACCAAAACCTAAAATTTACAAAGGGGAAAACAAATAAAAACTCGACTGAACTCATAATCGTGTCATTTACTCAAACATCCAGAAACTAGGGGGGAAAAGAATAAATACATCGCAAATTTGCTTTCAAAGTCAAACCGGTGTCGAATTCAACAAAAGAAAAAGTGGGTGATAAAGAAGAACCCAAGATTCAAAACAGAAAAATTCCAAGAATTGTTGAACAATAAGGAAAAATTATGAAATGGGTATAAATAAAATCAAGGCAGCATTGGTAAAGAACAAGAAAGAAATGAAAAGAAATAGCAGTTATACCTGGAAGAAGAGGGAATTTGTGGTGTATTGCTCAGATTGAAGAAGAGAAAAAAAGGGTATGGTTGGATTGGTTTGAAGATTCAAAACCGGAGGTGTCAGAAAAGGAGAGTTTGACGAATTAAAAGGAAACCCAAGTCAGAAAAACACAAGGAAGAAGGAAAGAAAAAGAAAGAAGAAGGTTATGGAGGTTGTGTGTGTTGTTGTTCAAGGCAATGTTCCAACTTTTGCGAGCGTTTAAGAGATTGAAAAAATGGGAATCCAGGTTTTAGAATTTTCAATTACATTCAACTTACGCTTACCCTAAACAGAATGGGCGCTTGGGGGAATTCGGATATTCCCTAATTCCTTCAATTTTGATTTCTTCCTATCCAAGTTGACACATACTATGCACCAAATCTTGGCTTATACCTCATAATTAAATATACATATATCTATATCTATATCTATATATATATATATATATATATTTGTTTATACAATTAATTTAACTAATGGGTTTTTAATGATTATTGTCTTGAATTAGGATTCATAAAAATTTCAGTTTTTGGTTGAGTTTAGATTGTTCCTAATCCTTCTAAATCTGCTCTTTCAAATCCTTTTTATGTTTTCTCATGATGATCAACTTATGGTTGTTTTTAATTTTTTCATCATATTAGTTTCTTTTAAAAAATAGAATAAGTCTGTTTTTTTTTTAAAAAAAGAAAAATTAATATGAAATTTTACTAATGAGCTTTGTGCTGTAAAATAATTTGGAATCGAAAAATTTGGAACTAATCACAAATTGGGAGTCGTTTTTTAAAATTAATGAGGCGATTACCAATAATCAAATCTAAGACTAATTAGAGGTTAACATGTGTTAAAAGTTGAAATTGAAAATATAAATGGGCAAATCTAGACGATGACTTGTGTTTTCATGATTGAATTGAATAAAGGGTTACTTGCATAAATGACAAAAAATATCTAAAATAATAGCATATATAGTACAAAAAATAGTAAAAAACTGAAATACACACGTCCAACCGACATTTTGTGCATCTTTTTGTTGAATTTATCAATTTAAAAACTATCACTTATAGCATCTATTACCGATAATTGTTATCAATGAAATATGACATCATTGACAGTTTTCAGTTTGAGAAATGATTATTTCACATATTTATTCTCGATTTTTTCACGTTGAAAACTATCACTAATAGCTACAATTAGTGAATATCACTTAGCTCATTAATAACTACTATTAGTGATAACTTGTCACCATTATGAGTACTTTTTTTTTTTTTGCCAGTTTTCTTAAATTGAAAGTTATCATTGATAATTATTATATGTTGCTACCACTGATAAATGCTATCAATGTTAGCTTTTAATTTGTGAAATATGTTATCGATTTATGTAATTAATAATGACTATCAATGATAGCTTTTATCAATTATAGTCATTGAGGGGTAAAGCTACTTTCAATTTGAGAAATATGGTATCAGTTTCTATAGTTAGCTACTACCGCTGATAACTATATCAGTGATAACTTTCAATTTGAGAAATGTGGTATCAATTCCTATCACTTATACCTTCTATTAGCGATGTTACTATCAGTTGATATTCCTGATAGCTACTACAATTTTTTTTTTTTTTAATTTTGCTATCAATGTAAAATGATATCACTAACATTATCTATCAATGATTGCATTAGAAGAATATCGATCATAGCAACTATAAGCGATATCATTAGAAGAATATTTTTTATAAGTGATATCTCCTTGGTAAAACATATCAATTTTGAATTAATGAGGTTTAATTAGGCTATCAATTGATATTTTTAATAACTACTATCAACGATCTTTTTCAATTGCTATCGCTAATATCTATTAGTGATAACAACAAAAGGAAATCACTTGCAACATCTATAAGTAATATCCCAGTAGGCTACTATATATCATTAATACCAAGGTAATACTACTATAAAATGATGTGTGATTGTTTAATTTGTTTTTAGCATAAATGGGCAAAGAAAAGAGATCAGATTAGCATTGTTATCGGTAATAGCCTTGAATTACTAGTAACTTATCATCCATATGATAGCTTCTATTGCTAATAGTATAAATGAAATTGATATAGTTGCAGCTTTTGTTAAAATAAATTAATGATTTCAGATTATGCTATCAACATTTATATCATTTAAAAATTCAAATTAAAGTTTAAGTTATCGGTGAAAAATTCATGAAAAAACATATCGAACATATTAGGCATAATGTCATCGATAGAAATCATCACTAATAGCATGAGAGGAAGAAAACTTAAGAACAAAATTGACATTTAAAAAAAATTACTATATGACAGATAAAAATTTGTCATTTTTACAAATATTGTTCCCTTGTGCTATAGGTTATATTTATTTTCTAATTTGTGTTATTTGGTGTGATTTTCCTGATATAATATTAACCTATTATATCAAATACTCCTAACAACATTTAGCCTTTTTGAATTAATAGTTTGATCGATGCATGCATAATTATGATTGGTTGCTACAATATTTATTATATATGTTATGAATGATAAGGAGACTTGGTAACATAATTAAAATAACTATTTATAATAAGTGTCATACAAAAACAATTAACGAACTACAGATATGCGCGGTTCACTAATAGCGTGTTAGCTACATTCACGAACAGAGGGAAAACAAAATCTATTAGATAGAATGCTTAAAATACAATACAACGTCATATATTATATTCTCTAAATCCAAAGGTTAAAATCGTAAATAACTACATATACTTGATTTCGAAAACAAAGAGCTTTTAGGGGCAAGGTTCACTAATCAAATAGCGAGACTTCATACTAGGCTATTTTTAGTACCATATAACAAATTTAGGGATAGTTGCAAATGTAACAATTATATTCAAAATAATTAAGTATATAGCAACGTTTTAAAAAAATTGCAAATATAGCAAAATCTGTCAAAATCTATCAATGATAGGAGTCTATCACCGATAGACCATGTAACAAATGTTGGTCTATCACTGATAAATCATAAGAGTCTATCAACGATAAAAGTCTATCAGCGATAGACTTTGCTATATTTGCAATTTTTTTAAAATATTGCTGCATACTTAATAATTATTCTAAAAATAAAATTGCTACCTATTCTAATTACCCACAAATTTAAGACAATCCAATGGAAAAAACATAGTTTAGGTAAAATAGAAAGTAAATTAAATTAAGATAACAAGTTAAATTAAGATAAGATGAGATTAGAAGAATTTTAGAGGTATATTTAGAAAGTAGTACAAACATAAATTAATGTTTGGTTCAATAGTAATTAAGAAGTTTAATGTAACAAAAGTATGCTGAGAGTAATGAGATGATATAAAAGGGGGAGTTGATCATTAAGTTCTGACCGCCATCCGATGGGATTCCTCCGGTGATTGGAACAGTTTCAGAGTCTGTTGTAGAAGGAAAACTGGTCTGATCCCATGTTGTCGTCCACGTCGAAGGAGCTTCACCATCTTCTTCTTCGTCGGGGGAATTTCCCGGTGAACTTACTGGGGATACAGTCGGAGCTGCGACACCTTCATTATTATTTTCTGCATTTTCATTTCACATCCATTATACCCTCTATCAAATAATCTTGGGATATTTGCAAATTTAGCAATTATATTCAAAATAATTAAGTATATAGCAACATTTTAAAAAAATTGCAAATATAGCAAAATCTGTCAAAATCTATCAATGATAGGAGTCTATCACCGATAGACCATGTAGCAAATGTTGGTCTATCACTGATAAACCATAAGAGTCTATCAACGATAGAAGTGTATCACTGATAGATTTTGCTATATTTGCAATTTTTTTAAAATATTGCTACATACTTAATAATTATTCTAAAAATTGCTACCTATTATAATTACCCAATAATCTTCCGTTAGTATTAATTAAAATTAAAACATAGATGATAATGTAAATTTAATTATTTTTATATTCTACCATTTTATTCTCTCTCACTCGTGAACTAGACTCTACCGGTTGGTCATCTTTTAAATAACGTAGGTTTACCTTTCCATTTTTCTTCTCTAACTTTTTTCTATCCTCTTTCTTCCTTTCCTAAACTTTTTTTTTGCTATAATTTCTTTTCAGATTTCTTTCTATCGTCTTTATTCCTTTATTCTTCTTTTTTATTTCTTTCCATCCTCTTTCTTCTTTTCCTTCTTTTTAGTCGTTTAGATTAGGGTATTGTGTATTGTGTATTATGTAAAGAATGTTGAAAAAAAATTGTTTAAATTGAAGTAACCAGATTTGGTGTTAAAAAAATTAAGAATCTTGAAAAAATAAATCAATAAACAAATCTAAACGATTGTGTACCAAATTTTGAAGCCAAAAATCTAAACAATCGTGTAGCTAAATCTAAACGATTGTTCTCCCATAAAACATCAATTTATCATCTAGTTTTGATTTACGATAGAATTAAAAAATATAAACGACAAAATCTGAACGATCGTGTAACGATAGACACTACAAGAAAAGTTACCTTTTATGACATTTCATTACAAGAAAAATGGAGAGGAGAGAAGAAACAACTGTCATAATATGTCAAAATGCGCGTTTTTGGCGGGAAAAGACGTTGTTTTCGGAAATTATTTTCCGTGACAGTTATTTACTGTCATGAAAGGTTCTAGGTTTTATTAAAATAATTTATTAAAATAAAAATCCCCAAATCTATTAAATTAATTGATTAAAAATTAAAAATCCCTAATTTTTCAATCCCTTCCATTTGCCGCCGCGTCTTCCTCAACATATCATCTCCTTCCCAAACTAAGCGCCTTCTTCGACATCCAGCGTCCGATTCTTCCGCCCTGATATTCTTCCTCCACGTCCGATTTTCTTGCGCCTAGTTTATTTTCCTGCCCAATATTCTTCCAACAACCAGTGAGTTCTCAACCCCTTCCAATATTCTTCCAATATTCTTCCGCCTCAATTTACCGTCGCCCACATTCGATTTCTCTTCTGCCCGCGGTCGAACGAACTTCCGCCGATCGTCCGTCTTCCGTTGACCGTGTGTTATCCGCTGACGGTTCAACGTCGGCCAACTATTTCGCCTCCGCCCACACTTCAACGTTCGCCCAATCTTCTGCCAACAACCGGTGAGCTCTCAACCCCTCCCACTCTATCTCACTAATCAAGTCATTTTACATTAGCATATTTGGATATATTTGCTTTGAATTGTAAATTGTCAATGTCCTTTTAATTGTTGTTTGGGCTGAAAATTTGACCATATTTGACCATTGAGATGTCATTTTGTTCACAGTAACCTAAGACTCTAGCAAATGTTTTCTGCTTCTTGGGATAACCAGATATTTTGATGTTTCCTTCAATATAACCTCCTGTTTTTTTTAATGTCCTCTGAAAAAAAAAATACATTTCCACGTCAAAGTGAAGGTTCTAAATTATAATGTCCATGATATTGTGGAATAACAATTTGTTTACTCTTGATTACATGCCATGTAATGCATATAGAAGCTTATTGCAGAATTGGACATCAGTTGTGATTTTGATCCTGCCATTTGTGTATTACCATAGGTTTGAACCAGATATGCTAGCATTCTCAGGTTTCTATTATGGTGGAGGTAAAAAGGAAAGGAGAGAATTTGGAGCTATTCGAAGGCGATGGAAAACATTACATGTAAGGGGTCTTAGTTTTAATTATGTGAATCCATTTGTTTGATTTGATTTATTTACAGAAAAATCCAATACTTCTCATCAACATTTGCAGGTCAATTGTTGTGAAATGAAATTGACCAGCCCAATGGCTTTTGTGTTTGAATATTTATGAGGGGCATAATTAATCCTTATCTGGGGAATGTAGTAAATAGCATAGCGATATTGGGTTGAGTCTTGTATAGAATTCTTGTGTTGGCAAAAATTTGTCTCTGATATCTATACATTCTGATATTAAGATGAGTCTAATTTATAAGTTCTAGTTTAAATTTAGATGACAACTATTAATGCCTTTTATGATCTGTTGTATAAAACTGATTCAAATTTATTTCAGCAAGTAAGCAACCCTGATAAAGAAAGGAGGCATGGAAAATGTCCACCGACTCCAGAAGAGGTTTGTTTGATGCTGAGAGCACTTGGATATGGGCAGGATGTTTATATCCTTCAATTTGGCTTGAATATGTGCCTCTATGACCCTTAAATCTCCATGATTTTTTGCTTTCCATGGCTTTTAGGTCCTCTGATGCCGCCACATCACCAAATTTGCTTTCTTTGGCTACTTTTAGCACTAATTGTCGCCTACCACTGACACCCACTTTGTCATCTTTTGGTCTTAGGCTCTTGAAATCTTCAACTAGATCATCTAAGGTTTGTTGGTGTTGGTTCTTTTTTTTTTTTTTTATAGTTTTTTGGTTTTTTGCTGGTGTTTATCTTGTTGATGTACTGATGCAAAGCTATTTTTAACTTATTTGTTTATTTATTTATGAACTTGTATTTATGGAGTTTTCTTCTGTCAAGCTTTCTTGGTTTTGCTTTCTTTCCGTGGCTTTTTTGTTAAGGAATTTGTTGTGAATAAATTTGCTTAAGGATTTTTGTTTGCTTCCTTTTTGGTTTATGAAGATTTTTGGTAATTTAAAATAAAGATTTTTTGTGTTGGGGATTATTCAGTCTGCTTGTATGTTTCTCTAAGTACGTAGGTTAAGGGTGCTTATTGAGATTAACTAGAGCTGTCAATATATTTAAGCATATGCAGAAAAATAGAAACTTGAATTGTAGTCCTTCAATTAGAACATATAATCTACTTTTTACTGCATTTTTGAGTCGATGTCGTAATACTTATTTTTTCTCAATTGTACTTGTGTATCAATTGAAGGTTTAGGACTTACAAGTGCCATTTACTAAAAGGTTAAAACCCTATGATATTTATCCAGATGCTCAGCTTCATATAGTTCTAAATTAAGAAGATCATTAGTGCTTACCTTTTGTGGTCACACACGGCTTATAAATGCTACAATTATTAGACAATCAGTGAGGTTAGCTTCTTGAGACTCTTTTAATATCTTATATATGTTTTCCTTTTCAATGACTAAAAAATTCTTTGTGGGAGTTGAATAACAAGATATCTTCTCCAAAAGAAGCTTGTGATGCCTTATGTCTTTTCTTATCAAGTTCAAGGTACTTTTGCAAGTTGAGTTCATTTAACATAGATTTTTCTTTTCACTTCAAGAACCAATCCAGAAAGTCATCTTAAGTATGGGAAGTAGATTTTCAGATTGAAAATTGTGGGCTTCAAAATATGTAAGTAGTTTCTACATCCCTACCAAAATACATATTTGACTATTGTTGTTTAAAGTATATTTTGTATCATTTTAGTTTTGATGAAAGTGTTTTCTATGCTTTAAAAGTGTACTTTTGTTAATAATAAGTGTAATGATGATATCTACAACTATTAGTAATAATCGTAACAAGTGTAATGTTCTTATAAAGTTAGGGCATGGTGGAAAGGTTTACAAACATGTAGAGTTCAATATAACCTCACCATCACCACAAGCCAAGAATTTTTGTTACAGGTATGATGTTTGGTCTATCCTTCCAAACTTGTGACTTCATAAATATTCTTGTGTTGATATGAGTTTACTAGTTTGGTTAAAATGACGTATTGTTAACATTTTGGTCTTAGGATCATGTTGATCTTGAAGGTTGGAGTTAGTTTTAAATATTTGTTTATTGTTGTTATAAATTTGAATTCAGTTTATATGTTTGCAATTAAGCCTTGAAGATTGGAGTTAGACATCTTATTCTTGAAATAAGTGGCACTACTAAAGGTTTATCCTTTGACGTGTATATATTTATGAAGTTCGATCATATTATACTTTAGTATTGTACCATTCACATTTATATTTTATGCAAGTAAACTTCTTATATCTTCTATAGCATAAGAAGTTCCATTCATTCTGATTTTAGTATTAGGTTAACCTTTATTCTCTACGCCTTTAATAGCCTATCAATTTATAATATATTTTTGTTTTCTTCTTTAAATATTGGCCTAGATTACTGCTCGTGCAGGTCGAAAAGAATTTATGGAAGTTTTAGTATTCAAGTGTGAAACTACACTTAATAACATTTTAAATGGTCTGCAGAATTTGGATACCATATAAAGTAATGTTGTTGTCTGGATATACGTTCCTACTATCTACCATTTTTCTCAGGATAATCCATTAAATATTAAACCTTTCTATTTGTACTTGTGTTTTGTTATTAAATTAACCATTATTTATTGTTTCTTCCATTCGGAACAGAACTATAAAGATTGTTAAGAGGTCAGAAAGGACATATAAGAATCGACAACGGCTTTATCTTTCTGAGCAGGTGAGAACCGTAGTGATTTGTTGAAATGGCTACATTGTTTATTTCTCTATGTAATTATGTTGAATTGCGACTAAGGATTGTTTATTTATGGTGTATAGCTAGATGTTGCTATATCACGTTGAAGATTGTTCCGTAAATGTTTACTTTTTGTTTTTTCTTTTCATTCTTTATTATTAGACTGATGGTACTCCGTGTGAAAACATTACTTGAATTGCTACCTGTGACTGATGCTTGAGTTGTTACAGTAAAGGAGTTTGTTATCATGAATTAGGTGGAATACCGAGTTGAAATACAGTAAAGGAGTATGTCTTGCATTAAAGCGAAATTAATCATCATTCTTTTTGGCTCTGCATTATTAGGATGTTTGAGAATAGTTGCTATGATAGAAGATGTTCTATATACAACGTTATTTTATCACTCTCATTGAAGTACTAAATATATATATGGTTTTAAGAGAAACATAGAATGCTCAAACATCCTGTACTTCTAGATTTTTTGACCATGAGAAACATTCTTTAAGTTTGAATTTAAAGTGTGTGTGAGAGGGATGGATGGAGGAAGGGGTACATAGTTTTGTGGGTAGTTTTTTTGTTGATTGTGGTCAGTTGGGTATATGTCATTCTTGTCATCCTGGTTGTTATTGGTTTATGATTAATTAGGACTAATGACTGTTGTTTTGTGGATATTTGTGTTATTTCATTTATCTTTATATTAAGTTCTGTTTGTTACTGATTTTTTAATAAAAAATGTTTAACTGTAGCATTATCTGTTGTGGGTGTTTACCCTATTTTCTGTCTTTATAATAAGTCTTATTCTGAGCTACAATCATAATTTTCTTTTCTTGTTAGGTTTTGCAAGAATCCATTGAAGCAGTGAAACCATATTTGCTGCAATTGATTGATTTATAGGCCTTTTTGTAGGTTTGGTAGCCAAATTTTGGTTCAAATGTACTTATTTAAATAGCTTGTCCGTACCAAAACATATATGTTAATTGCTTCATTGTACAAACATTGTACGAACAATTGTACGAACAATTGTACATATATTAAAGTATATATATTAAATCGTTAATCATTTTTGTCCATATGGATGTGTTGTATAGTATTTTTTGATTGTATTGGTCTGTGTAATGGCAGGGCGGCAAGAAAAACAGGGATTCAATAAAAATTACTGCAAGAAAAACAGGGAATTATAACATTTGAATCTAAAAAACAGTGGCATCGAAAATGTTTTCTTGACAGTTAATTAAAGTCATGGTAGAAGAAACGATGATAGTTAATAAGTGTCATAAATGATAAATAATGACATTTATTATGTGTCATAAAATATAAACAATGACAGTTATTATCTGTCATCAAAACTTAGTAATGACAGTTATTATCTGTCATCAAATCTAAATAATGACAATTATAATCTGTCTTCAAATCAAAATAATGACAGTTATAATATGTCATAAAATAAGTATTTCGTGACATTTATTCTTTGTCATGAAAAGCACATTTCGTGACAGTTTGTAGAACTGTCATAAAATACTTTTAATGACTGCCGCATCAATGACTGCAAAAAACTGTCACGAAAGCTTTTTATGACAGCATTTAACTGTCATCGTAGGCCCTTTTTCTACTAGTGAGAATTGAAATCTAAACGATCGTATACCAAATGTATTACGCCTATTGTTGGTAGTGTGGTTGACAAGACATTTTTTGTATTTTCCATTGTAGGCCTGTGGGTGTAAATATTTGGCGGCTTTGTTATATTTTTTAAAAGACCCCTAATATTAACATAGAAAAAAATTATATATATATATATATATATATATTTATTTATTTATTTATTTCAGGGATTGTCCATATAGTCGAATTGAGCTTGGACTATTTTAGGTTTTCTTAGACCAAACCTAAAAATCAAACATTGTCATTATTGACATAATTAGGTCGTATTTTTAGAAAATATTATTATTAGGAAATATTATATTATTCTTGTATATTCTTTTCTTTATCGTGTTTAAATATGGTTGTATATAGGGCTGTAATCTTTGATTATAATCAATAGATATCAATGAAATGCCGATATTCTATACAATCTAACAATCATAACCTAACCCTAATAGTATATTTAACATATATAAAATTCTCGGTAATGACAAAATTATGGTTGTTACCATTATGTTAAAAAGTAATTCTATTATTAACCTAAACTTCATGTCTTAAGTTCTGGATTAGATTAATTATTCTAGTAAAGAAATTGTTATTTTTGGACAACCAAAAAAACTACACATGTATATATACAATTTCTTGTAATGAAACTATTATTAACCAAAAAAGCTTGTAATGTAAATTGATAAAATTGTAATAAGTTTCAAAACGTAATTTGATTACAATCATTAGAACTATTTATACTTTATATATCATTGTTTTCTTATCATTGATTTTGGGGATAGAAAAGTCACATGAGTACTGCCATAAAGTATAGTGCTATCTGATATGAGGAAAATGCATGTGTTAAAGTTTTCATTTGATATTAAGTTAAAGAGGAAAGCATATAGGCAATAATTACCATTACATCGGCTGGGCGGGGGCGTTTGAAGACGACAGGCAGCAGGAAGCTGAAGGGCTCGAGTCTGGTTAATGGTGACACCAAGGGAAGCGGCGGCGCCACCACCACTGAGAGCGGAGCAAAGGCATCGAGGCTGCGATTGAACGATGGTGGCAAGGCGAGAGCAGCAAGAGGAAGAGGGAGTATTAGAGGCGGTTCCAGCAGCGGCGTTGATGTAAGTCAAGCATGGAGATAAGGTTATCAAGGCCGTGGTGCATCCACCTGACTGACCCAAGCTGCTGTGGCTCATGCTCAAACCCACAACAACACTTACCAAAATAATTGACTCTCTAATTAATCCCATTTCTGATCTCTATATATATATAATTAACCACTGATCTTCTTCTGATTACTCATAACCTATAAGCTATCAATCTTCAGCTATTTATATCCAATGGAACAAATTGACAAAATGTTCATGCATGTAGCTTGAAGTGGGTGGCCAAACTAATTAAATTTCCTCAACACTTCAAAAGAATATAATCTAAAGCTAGCTAGGCTACAATATAATATGGGAGTCACTGACACGTACGTGTGTATACATCTAAAGAAATATTATTCTAAGTTTAGATAAGGAGTAATTAATTAATATAGCGTTTTCTTGTCTTCTTGAATGTAAATTCTGGATACAAATTACACACATATGTATAATTGTTGGATTAAGAATAATTTACTTTGAAACAAATACATTCAAAATATGGAGTTATGAGTAAATTGTATCTCGATAGAACATCGTTAAGATTCTCTTTAAGATCATTGTTGTAAACGTTACAAATCACGTTGAGTGCTTTCAAAATTTAAGTGTCAAGCAATGTTTTGATGCAAAAGTTTAAAAAAAGAAGTTTATTAACGCTTGGTTATTTGTTTATAATCTTTTAAACCGGGAAGAGAAAAAGTACACTATAATTAAAAAATAGTGGTTGAGCTAGAAATTTGGTATAGAGACACTATACGTGCACTAGGACTGGCTATAGGGTCGAGGAAGGGAGTTTCTTGTCTTTGTCCCCTCGGGGGTATTTAGCCCACGTACTTTTGGATTTGTCTCTATATAGTTCCTAATTTTAAAAGCAATAGATCTTATAAATTCTTTCATCACATGCACCCAAATACAATATATTTGAAAGTGTTAAAAGATGGGAGAATTGTCAAAAATAGCAAATTTGACAAAATATTTAACGAATTTTTAAATTCTATCGATAATAAACATTTGATAGACACTGGTATCCTTCTATTAGTGTCATTGATACACAATAAATTTTTATCTCCGATAAAATCTAAAAATTTTGTTATAATTTGTAAATATTTTAATTTATTCTACTATTTTTAAAACTACCCTAAATATATTTATTTATATCATATATTTATATTTAAAAAGACTTATTGTGCGTTTTTTTTTTAATTCAACAAAAGAATTCATAAATAAGTTAAACATTTGTGATTTATTAAACACAAGATTAACATTGGACCTAATTTGTTAGACACAGCTTTAAATCTTTTTAGATTAAACTTGTAATTTAACATTTATATAAATTAATAATATTAATTACAAAATTATAAAACGTTTCAAATATATAGAAATAATGAGATGAAATATTCAATAATTTTAAAATAAAATAAAATTTTAAAAAATTAGTTTAAATCTAATTTGTTAAAGATTAAAATTATTTATTGCATGCATGCATCTATATATATATATTTTAAGAAAAAATATTTATACGACTTGCATTTTTATTAATAAAATTGTAAATAATTTTAAAATTTTGTTATTTTAAAAATTGTTCCATACAAATAAAATTTGACTAAATATAATATATATCTTCCACTCTAAAAATCATTTTTAATCTAATTACTGTTAATTAAAATTTTTAAATTATCCTCTTATATTATATGTTCTAAATTTTTTTATAAAATTGGCTATACACGTCACATTATTTGTGAGTTGATATAAATTTAATCGAGAAATAAAAAACTCACAAGAGAAAAGTTTTTCTATTTTATACGAGTGACTTTTTAATTTCACGTTGAAATTATCGTTTGATTCAAATATAATTTGAAAAAAAAAACTTTTGTTTAGCGTCACACACACCCCTTACCAACATTCTCTTTTCTTAGAGTGGTGAGCATGAGTGAGAATGGAAGCAAGAGAGTGAGAAAGTGTAAAAGAATTATTGTATCGGATTAGTCGGATGTGAGCACAAACATAAAGAAGGAGGCGAAGCATTAAGGAGTGACAGGCAAATTATAATACATCATTATTTTCAAATTTTAAGAAGGATCTCGATAGTGCATTATATTGCTTTCCGTGAGATTCGTCTCAACTTTTCAACAAGTGAATTAAAGAAAAAGAAATTTATTTAGGCTCCGTTAGAAACCATTTAGTTTTTTAAAATTAAGTTTATTTCATTCCTTTTTTTTTTTTTTTTTTTTTTGCCATAAAAGTGGTTATTTTAGTTTTGAAAAGATTTTAATTTTATATAACAAAACAATAAATTATTTTGGAAAACTAAAACCCAAAATTAAGCCATTTGTTAAGTATATATAAGTAGAAGCCATATTCTATTATCTCTTAGAATCCCTTCTGGGGTCATTGGTTGCAGTAGTACTGTTGAATTAAACAGTTGGATCAGTTTCTATCATATTCTTTTTAGAGGTCAAACCCAAATGAAAAAGAAGTAGGTGACCAACTTTCTTCAACAGGTGCGACTCAATTGACTAATTCAAAACTGCACTTGGGGTTTGAGTTTGATTATGGGTTTAAGCTAAAAAAGAAAAAAGAAACAGTATCAAGGACAAGTACAGCAGGACCCAAATAGTAATTTTTATAAAGTATAAGACCTAACGAACCAAGATTAAAAGTTATTTTAGAATATAGAAAACAAAATCAACCAAAGTTGAAAGCATGAGAATCAAAAAAAACATTTTAAAAGTATAAAAACCGAAATGAATCAAAACCATAAGTATGAAGAAAAGAAAGACAATAAATTATGAGCATCGATTCCATGTAATTAACTTGAAATTAATATGCATAGACCCTCTTGTGTGAATAAGAAAATGTTAGTTCGGTTTCTTGTTTTGGAAGAAAGAATCGATTTATTAATGATATACAACATACAGTACAATAACTTGTACGATGTATCACCATGAATCTCTAGAAATATTTTTCTGTCTACGTATTGGAATTAGTGACGGTTCGAGATTATACAATAACATAAACACGAAGATCCTCTTTTGAGTCTTGTTTTAGTCCTATATTTCTTATCCTTAGGTGGAAAACTTTATTACTCCCTATCAGAGACAAAGGCTTACTGATTGGTATAACCAACATGCCAAACTCCACCCGATGGAAACTCCAAATCATTCACAATAAAAAGGAAAGATGAGATAATGGAACCAAAACTTCTGGCAATGGTGAAGTATAACTTTGGTTAAGTAAGTTGGTTGAACTCCAAATCCCAAGATTCAAATCTACCAGACTTTCCCTCCAAATTCTCAAACTTATATAAACTACAACAACTTTCTAATGAAAGACATTGGGCTTGGGCACCCCTTACCTTCTCCTGTTCTTCAAAGGAATGACAATGGAGATTTTGAAGGCCTTAGCATACATCACAGTTGCAGCAACTATTTTAGGTAGTTTTTTAGTTGAAGGGCAGACTCCTTACCCTTGCACAACCTCAATGATGAACAATTTCACTCCATGTTTCAATGCCATCACTGGAAGTAGCAGCAATGGTTCTTCTCAACAAGAAAGTTGCTGCACCTCACTGCGGTCGCTCTCGGGAACAAGCATGGACTGTGCCTGCCTTTTACTTACTGCTAACGTGCCCGTTCCTCTGCCCATCAATGCAGCCCTTGGTCTCATCCTTCCAAGTTCTTGCAACATCAGCAACCTGCCTGCTCAATGCAAAGGTTGTAAAAACTAAAAACTCATCATCAGTCATCACACTCTTTTCATATTACAGTTTAGCAATTAAGACCAACACAATGCACGACTTGTAATGAATTTCCAAGTCCTTAAAAAAACATTCTTCAGTGCATAAAAAATGTGTTTTTGAAGCCCATATAAAGTCAAGCTAAACAGGCTCCAAATGTAAGTTGGAAGATGTAAGAATTTCTTGGAGTTCTAATGTTGATCTTGATATATTTTGCAGCGTCTGGTTCTCCTCTGCCATCCCCAGGTATGATTAATATTCTCTACTTCTCACCAAACGTCTTATACGTCACTTGATTAATGAAAATTCAGAGTGAGAGAGGATTCAAATTTTGATCCTTCTGTACTTGACAGGGCCTATCTCACTTGGACCAACTGCACCAACTCCTACTGCAGCTACTTCTCCTGAACTAAGCCCACGAGGTAACCTTCTCGTTCATCAACCTACAAAAGTTTAAAGGTACAATTGAAACTAACCCAAACGTATTTAATTTGGTTTTGGGGCAGTTTCCAAAGCAGTGGCAGTAGCTCCAGCACCACAGCAATTGACGACTACAAATACACCGGCGGAATCAGTAGCTCCGGCAGCAACCCATCGTCGGATCCGACCTGTTTTAACTCCATCCGCCTCTGTTCCAACTTGTTTCCACCCACCATCGCTGTTGCTGATATCCACAGCCATCATGGTTTTCAAATCCCATTGAACAGCCTTTTGCTTTCATTCCCTCCCTGCTTGTTCTTAATACTCATTTTGTTTCCCTCTTGGTCTTGGCCACTGTTCTTACCCCTTTCTACATGCTTAATCAATATTTTTCTTCTATTTCTCCAATAGAACTCTTCATACAAATTTAAACTCAGGATTAAGAACTTTCATAATTTAACATCCAAAATAGATTTTTTTTTATATAAAATATAAATTTATAACAAAAACGAGCGCTTTCGAGGTTAAAGTTTCGATCCGTCACCTAACTTACCGGGAAAATGAAAAAATACGGAATAGATTAATCTCTTATTGCAATAATTGTATCAATTTTGACTATTATTCATAATTTCTTTCCAGAATTGTCTATACATTTGGAAATACATTTGGAAACTTAACATTTGATAACGTTTACACATGTTTTAGTGATCGTAATAAATGGTTTACATTGATTAGCTCCGCTTATCTAACGGTAGTTGATATCATCTTACTCCCTGAAGGTCGAAGATTTGATCTCTTATTCCCGACTCCTACCATTGTTATACTAAAAAATTAGATAAAAAATAAAATTTAAGAGTAACAAAGTTAGGTGTATAAAATGATATTATGGTTTATGATACTCAAATTGTTGTCAATCAGATCAGAAGTCTTTTTTTTTTCTCATGAACATTATTCTCAATAAATAATTTCGTTAATTGCTCTAACAACCCTACATGGGCATGTTATTATCACCTCTTCGAAAATATTTCTAGTATTATGAAAATATCATACTTACTTTATTCCTCCCTACTCTATTCGAAAGGAGCTAAAAGGGAAGAATTTTTAATTTTCCTTTTTGCCCCTAATTTTTTTTATTAAAAGATACTTTTTTTCCAAACATTCACCTCTTCGTACTTTTCTACGTTCCTTTCGTTATATATTTTCTATTTTTTTATTTAATTAAGACATCATTATGAAACGACGTCAATTTAAACTAAATATTTCATCCTACAAATAAACACAAACACACACCATTCATAAAACAACGTGTAACTTAAAATAAATGTTTCATTCTACCGATACAATAGACACAAACTAAATCTTTCACCCTACAAATAGATATACATATGCATAACTTCTTTCTCGAGATATATTAAAAGGGGCTAAGAGGGGAGAATTTTTAACTTCTTTCTTTCTCTCTAACTTTTTCACTAAGACATTTTTAGCCTCATACTCACGCCCCTTCTGCATACCAAATTAAGACCATGAATATTAACTTTACTATCGTTTTACCCTCAACTTTATTATCACCCCTTCATATTTTTACCCTCAAACTTCCACTTTACTAACTTTACTTTCTTTTGTTAGTATTTTGCATGTGTAAGTTTGAGTTGTAAATTTCTTTTGTTGGTTGAAAATTAAGGGTTTTGAACCCATTTGTAGTCCTTATCTTTTTAACTACGCCCTCACATTTTTCAACTAACAAATTGGCATCATTGTTGGAGAAGAAGAGCAGAGAAAGAAACAATGTAGAGGGAGAAAGACAAGCAAGGAAGAAGTGGAAAAAGAAAAGAACAATACCACAACTTTAGACAGTCATGACAGGAGCAAACGAGCATTTCACATATTTTTTAAAAAAATTGGATCTTTTATATCTTTAAAATGGGTTATTTTTACAATTATTTCCAAGCGACTTCTACAGCAGCTGAAGGGGATCGGACTGCGAGGCGAGGGACTTCTGAAACCCTATTGAATAACCTTTAAAAAGTAACAATAATAATAATAACAAAGGTATTTACTACAATTCTCACTTGTAAACTAAATATCTATTGTATTGCAAGACCTTGCCATCAACATTACTATTTTATCGATCTAATATATTTATATACAAGCAAATATTGTGATCTTGATTGGTTGAGATCCTTCTTTCAATCCATGAGCAGCATCTAGAGTGAAAAGAATGATATGTTGAAGAATAATTTATTTGGTACTGTAGAAATTGGCCAACCGCACGAACATGGATGTGTGTGTGTGTGTGTGTGTGTGTGTGTGTATAGAGAGAGGGGGAGAGAGGTACAAGAATTATGAGCTCCTTGGCAAATAAAATTAACTAACCCTCACAAAAATGAAAACCTCAAAAGATGGAAGACTAAACGTCCATGGTGATTTGATGGTACAAATTTGTAAAACATACCCATTTTTTTCTCTACTCTGAGCCTTCTCGACAATGGCCAATGCTCAAGTTCATGCATTGCAACCCAACAAAAAGAGATGAACCATGACTTTGCACTTTGAAGGTTTTAATGATGATGGTCCAGAATGATTGTTGATTCCCATTTTAAAGTATATCTGCAAAAACAAGATCGAGAAATGGGTTAGGAACACAACATAGGATCATGGTAACAATAATACTGACAACATCATCATAAATATAGAGTTTGAAGTTTCAATGATTCAAAAAGCTTTAAAACAACAAATCAATTTTCCCTCATAAAGATAAAATGATCTACTTCTTGGTTTATCATAACTATGCTAAACACGAAAAACCCAATTCGAACTGCTAATTCAACATTGGTATGGTCCTCATTGGTAATATCTCTTAAATTACAACTAGATCAAAACATGTAAGTCCTTGACATGGGATAAATTTAATAATGTATAGTATTTAACACCTCACTTCATGGTATACATAAGTTTCCAGCACATGGAAAATAAAAATAGATGTGGCAGTGTCCAGCAAAGAAGAAATAGAGTTTGTTTATCAATTAATGAAATTCTAGTGATAGATGGAAGCCAAATAACAAACCATGACACCTGAGAATGAAATTTAGAGAAGTTTTATGATACAACTTGTGGGCAGTGCAATGTGGGATTTTAAAGGCTTGCATAGACAAGAAATTCTGAATTTTGAACATAAATTTTATCTTCTTCGTTAGTAATGCTCACCATATCATGCTGCATGAAGAACTTAGGAGCCAGATCGACGATCTAGTATAATCCCGAGTTTACACAATTCTTGAAGCTGATGAACGATATATTCAGCAAATTGCAAACCTTCCTCACCGTAGCGAAGAGAATGAAGAGAGTGCTCAAGAAAATCATAACCAGCTTGTAGTGCTTCCAACTTGCCAGTAAGGTTTGAAATTTTATGTTCAAGAGCGAGGTAGTCAACCTCTTCTCTTTTGTTTGCATAACTTATTTGACCTTTCACATCATAAAAGTTTTCGCCACTGCTAAAATGACCATTTTTATCCAGATCGACCAACTCTCCTTCTGGTGTAGCTTTGCCATTGCAGTTGTTTTGGTCTATGTGTTTGTATGAACCATTGTCTTCATTATTTCGTTGAGACCTATCGACATCAATATTATCTTCTCCTTTTTGTTCAGGATTCACCTCTTCTCCATTGTCAATGATATTAGGAACCCGGGCTGAAAGTCCATTAGTATATAGTTTATTAACCTTATCCTCCAAGCTCTTCAAACATAGTTGGATGTAAATTTTTTCATCTTCAAATTCTAAAGATGAATTTTGATTATTGAAAGATTTGTAGCTTCCTTTTGATGACTCCGCCATTGTTGATTTAAAGGAATAGTTTCCATTATATTCATGGCGTTTTACACTCGCGTTCTCTGTAGTGATACTTTCTTCATTTGCATCATCACTTTTTTCATGTTCAGTCTCAGCTATTGTGTCAACCATGTAAGTAGATCTGTAGTATTCGAGCTCTGCTTCTAAATCTTGGATGTCTCTCTCCTTTTCATTGAGGAGTTCGTTTGCTTTCTCTAGAGCTTCAACGTCATATTCTGCTTGCTCTTCCATCATTCTCAAGTAATGAAGAGCCTCCATGTGCATTGCTGCCTTCTCATCTTGCAACCTTGTAATCATGGCCATGGCTTGACTTGCAGCAACATCAGAAGCACTTCGTTCTTCTTCCAACTCTTTATATAAAGACTCTATGCATTTCTTATCATATTCAACTTGTCGCTTTAACCTATCAACAATACTTTCACCTTCAATTTCACTTACATTGCTTCCATCTAGCGATTCAACTGATTCCATCGAGACTGATCGATGAAATGTTCGATGTACGTTGAATCCTGAGGCAAATTCTTCCTGTAAATCATCATAAGAAGTGCTAAAATTGTGGCCTTCATCATCTGAGGTTGATTGATTAACAAGTTCATCAGGACTCTTCTGCAATGGAAATTGTTCCATATCATTTATAGCTACTATATCATGTTCCATCTTCGAAGGTCTTTCTGTAGCAAAATTGAAGACTTCTTGTTGTTTATCACTAACGGAAGATTCGCTAATGCTGCTATTATCCATTTCATCATTAGTGTTCACAATAGCTGATTCACAAATCACCTCATCAGTCGTAGGACACTTTTCCATTGTTCTGCTGATCAATAGAGACTGCGTTAGATCATTAGTAACTGGATCAGTTTCCTTCTCTGAAGATTGTCCCACGGAAGAGTTGAAGATTACATGTCCTTTATCACTCACGATAGACTCACTAGCATTGTCCATATCGTTATTGATGTTCTTAATAGCATGTTCATAGGTCACCTCATTAGTTTTAGAACACTCTTCAACTGTTGTGTTGATCAATAGAGAATGCTTCAAATCATTAGCAACTACATCTATTTCCTTCTCTGAAGACTGCCCTGTAGAAAAATTGAAGATTTCATGCTCCTTATCACTCATAGTGGACTCACTAACGTTGTCCGTATCATCATTAATGTTTTTAATAGCAGATTCATAGGCAACTTCATTAACTTTAGGACACTCTTCAATGGTCGTGCCAGTCAATGGAGGCTGCTTCAAATCATTAGCGACTAAATTTGCTTCCTCCTCTGAAGATTGCAATACTGAAAAGTTGAGTATTTTATGTTCTTTATCACTCTCAGAGGACTCACTAACCTTATCCATATCATCATTATCTTTATTAATAGTAAATTCACAGGCCACCACATCAGTTTTAGGACACTCTTCAATTGCTGTGTTGATCAATGGAGTATGGTTCGAATCATCAGTAACTATATCAATTTCCTTATCTAAAGATATACCAAAATTCGAAACTTCTTGCTCCTTATCCCTCTCAAAGGACTCACTAACGCTGACATGATCAATATCATTACTGTTGTTACTATTAGCAGATACATGAACGACCTCGTCAATTATCTTAATTGTTGTACTAATAAAAGGATGTTGCTTCAAATCATTACTAATTGCATCAAAATCCTTCTCCAAAGGTTGTTCTGTAGTAAAATTGGCAACTTCCAGTTCCTTATCTCTCTCGGAGGACTCCCTAGCACTGTCATGGTCCATATCATCATTACTGTTCTTAACAGCAGATTCACAGATAAGCTCATCAGTTTTCAAACACTCTTTAACACTAGTATTAGTCAATGGAGGCTGCTTCATATCATTACAAACTATATCAGCTTCCTTCTCTAAAGGTTGTCTTGTAGCAAAATTTACTTTATGTTTCTCATCACTCTCAGATGACTCACTATCACTATTATGATCTGAATCACTCGTAGAAGAAGATTCCAAGGATTGTCGTGTAGCCAAATTAACTTCGCATTCCTTATCACTTTCAGAAGATTCACTATCAATGCTATGATCTGTTCCATCGTTAGTTTTTTCGGATGAAGATTCATCAACCACTTTATCAATATTAGGACACTCTTCAACTTTTGTACTTGTCGATGTTGAATGATCCTCGTGCTCATTGGGAGATTTAGTTCCCATGTTATTTGTTCCTGTCTCCTCAGCTGCCATAAAACAAGGTAAAACAATTAGGCAAGAATGTGAGAAATCCTAGAGGCATGAAAATATACAACAAATGGGAAAGCAAAGGCAATAGAAACAATCAGATGGGGAGATACAAGAACAGAGACAAATACAACTCACATGTTATTAACTCTCCTGCAACTAGTGCGTCGTGATGCAATGTGATGATCTGAGGACAACAGGAGAGAGTGGACTACTGGTTGAAAGAGTCTGGAAGCTCACTTTTCCCCATTGAATTTGCACGAGAAAGTCCAAAGACATTGGATGCAACAGATATGCATCATCCAGGGAAATAGGTTTAGCCCATGTGAAAGGGTTGGTAGTCGGATTGGCTTTTCCAAATTGACCTGGACATATGATTCTTTTTTTTTTTTTTTTTTTTTTGAAACAGAGAAAGTCGATTTTATTAATATTCAAAGAGAAGAAAACTCAGAATACAAGAGGATTATACTAGAACTTTAAAAACAAGGGGACCGAAGTCACACCCAGGCAACTCCACAAAGGAGACACCTCCGAAATGACCACAACAAGACCAGAGTAAACAAGGGACCAACAATAAAACAAAACAGGGGCCAAAAAACAAGGACATTACGGGACAAGGCTAAAATGAGACTAATACTGAGGAGGAGGGGAACAAAACAGATAGCGACGAACTAAGAGTGTCATGCTGGGAAGATAAAAGGCACTCCAATTTAAGTTGAGCTCTTGAAAGTTGTACCTGCCGAAGAAAGAGAGCATCAGGAGGAAGCATTTCTATGAGCAACTTCAAAACGATCCTTCCAATCAAGAGATTTATCATGGAATACTCTTTGATTCCTTTCAAATCAAATTTCTGCGAGAATAGCTTTCACCGCATTCATCCACAGTAAAGAAGCTTCTTTGTTTATTCTGAAGTCTCTTAGCATAAGCATCACGTTTTCTCAGAGAACTCCACCGAACACCCAATACAAATTAAACTTTAAAAGCAAAATTTCCCAACAATTGGCCGAATACTTGCATGAAAAGAATAAGTGTTGGGAGTCTTCTTCATGTTGTAAACGCAGCGGGAAAATGGAAGGAGAGAGAGAACTACTCAGTAATTTTTTCTGCAAAGCTGAAGAGACGTTCAAATGTCCTACCAACATAATCCAAACAAAGATATTCACCCTTCTTGGACTATTACACTTCCAAAGAGCCTTATTGATCATTTTATCCATTGGGGAGGATGGAGACAAGTGAATAGTAAGGGACTTTACTCTGAACTTTCCACTGCCACCTAAAGAGCACAATCGTCTATCCTGATCTTTGAGAATACTTCTATCTGCAATTTTACCAAGCAAAGCTTGGAAGTCTAAGATCTCTTCTTCCTTTAACAAACGACGGAAAATTATTGACCAAGAGGCCAATTCAAGGTCCCAATGATCAGCAACCGAACCATTGGGAGATAATGCTATTCTGAATAGTCGTGGAAAGGCAAGCTTAAAAGGAGTCTTATTCACCCAAGAGTCTAGCTAGAAAGTTGGCTCTCTCCTGAAGGTTGCCAAAGCTTCAATTTTCAGCCAAGATCTGGAGATACTAACCCAGGGGCTTCTCAAACATTTACCATCTTTTCCAGCGGTGTGCCAATTAAACGAGTCCTTGCCATGAATGCTCCTGGCTACCTTGCATCACAAAGAGTCTTCTTCTTCAATGTATCTCCATCCTCATTTAGCTAGAAGTTCCATATTTTTTGTTTTGAAGTCTAAGGCTGAGACCGCCATCCAGAGATCTGATAACCGCTTCCCATTTAACAAAGTGGTTTAATTTGCTGCCCTTATGACCCTCCCAAAAGAAATTCCTTAGAACTCTCTCCAGATTTGAAATGATTGCTTCTGGCATTAAAAATGTAGACACGTAAGTGGGGAGATTGGAAAGAATAGACTTACAAAGGGTGGCTCTTCCCCTCAAGAGGTTAAATCTTTTCCATTTGTCTAGTTTTGCTTGGATTTTATTGATCACTGATTGCCAAAAGAAGATAGTAATTTGGGGTAGATGTTCTGACTTACAACTCAAAGAGGTGAAGTGGACAGCAATCCATCTCGTCCACATTAACCCCACACGAGGTCGACTTGTCCCAATTCACTTTTTAATCGGAGCACCATTTAAAGAGCTTTATTGTCTGTTTCAAGTTGTCTAATGTGCTGCTGTCATATCTGAAAAAGAGAGTATCATCCACGAATTGAAGAATAGGAACGTGAATATTGTCCTTTCCCAGGACAAAACCTTCAAAAAGGCCATTCTGATGAAGGTTTTTTCCATTAGAGCAATGAGGACTAGGGGGTCACCTTGGCCTTGCTCCCCCTTGATGCCATAATTCTCCCTCTCAATCTGCCATTAATGGAAACTGAATCTCGGGTTCTTAACGCTGCCCTTTATCCACTCAATCCACTTGTCATTAAACTTCTTGCTTCTCATAGTTTTTTCAAGGAAGTCCCAATCAACCTGGTCGAAGGCTTTTTCCAAATCTATCTTGAGAAGTGAACCTTTCTTTTTCTTCGCCCGGTAATCCTCAACCAATTCATTAGCTACAAGGACCGGATCTAAATTTGTCTTCCTTCTGTGAAAGCACTTTGCCATGGAGCAATAATACATAGCATTACCCTCTCAGCTGGCATCTTGGCGATAACCTTGTTAGTTAAGGTTGTAAGACTCCTTGGTCTGAAATTTTTGACTGCCACCGCATTTTCTTTTTTCTAAAATCTTTGACTGCACATATGATTCTAAAGGTGAAGACCTTGGATCAACAAAATTAATGGATGGCTTAACCAGATCAAAATTATTGCAATGAGGAGTGGAATTTGTGTAATAGATCGAAGAACATAATCTTCTTTAAGTGCACTTTTCACAATTAAACATTTATCATCTTCTTCTTCTGAAACCAGAACCTCTAACTCAGAATCAGAGGTGACCCTCAGCTCATTGGATCCTACATGAGACAACAGATTAAAACAAGTTTTTCCAGCGTGTTGTAAGGTTACTGAACCAAAAATTTTATCTCTCCTCTTTTTCGAGCTATCTCGACTATTTAACCGGAGTGAAAAGGAATATTTGGTTTAGTGGCCACATTCAAAGAAGATTTCAGTGGAAATAATCCTTGATCAATTGCCTTGTCTTCAAGGGCCTGCAGCAACAAGAACAAGGTCTTATCTTAATACAATGAGGAATCGGATCCCTATTTACCAACTCTCCGTGACCTCCATTCCTAAAAGTATCTGACAACTTTCCCACTATCAACCTTTGCATTTTGAAGTGGGACTTAGGTTTGTTGTTTGTTCGAATGAATAAAGAAATGGATCACACATCTCATTGCCATCAACAAGTTTTATTATGTTTGTGGCAAGAAACTAAAGATGATATCTCCAATCTATGATTGGTACAGAGAAGATTCCTATAATTATTAGATTTTTCTTTGTCCAAGAGATGATCAAGCCTGAAGCAAAAAATGCATGGCGTTTGCAAGTTGCAAATATGTGCAAATTTAGTCAAAGCATCAATAAGCATTAGAAAAATGAGAAACCATTCGCAAGCTGCATACTTTAGAATGGCTGAAAACCCCAGTACACTTCTTTGAGCTTTACAAAATGGTTTTCCTTTTGCTGCCATTGTTCTAGGATTTCACGAGGCTACCATCTCTCTGCCAATCTGAAAACCTTTTAGACGATGAATATCGATCGTCCCATGTTTCGATTGTAAGCATCTTGTCCTGAATTAGATCACCTAATGTGAATACTGAATCCCCACATAAAAAGGAAAATAAGATAGACAATTGACCTCGGAAAAGTCCTCCAAAGTTCGCCATTAAAGCAGCATTATCTAGAATTTAAACAAAAATTCAAAACGAAAATGGTGCATGAAATCTTTAGCAAGGGGAACAAATCCACCTACTGAGGAATGCTTTGCAAGAATAGGAAAAGAATAAATGGATAAATTAGGATAGATACAAAGAAAACTACTAAGAAAATAGAGATTTTCGTGAAAACTGCACTTTACTCTCTGAAAACAAAAAATAAAAAAGAAGATGGAGCATTCATGGAGAATTTTGTTTTGTTCGTGGGAGAGAGAGAGAGAGAGGAAGTTGATTCAAAGTTGTTGTTCTCAAGGTGACGCTCAAAAAGTGGATTGGAAAACATTCAAATATTTCCATAATGCAGATTATCAAAAAACAAAATGAGAAGAACAAAGCCAACTCAATCTTATAATCTTCAATATTAGGTCGTGAATCAACCCATGATTAAATTAAGAAGAAAGAAAAAAAAAAAAAAAGAAAATTGCCAGAAAAAGAAACACCCAAATGAGACATAAACGTGAGATAGAACAAATCAAATTGAATACGAAATGCATAAGATTTCCTGATCCCACAAAAACCCAAATCCCCAATTTGTTTGAACATTGAGAAAAAAAAGACCAAACAAGCTGGAAAGTTTAATCAGAAGAATCAATACAACCCAGAAAATTTTGCATAAGCAACCCTCAAATTCTATATGCAACAAACAAAAATTACCCTTAAAAACAAAACAACCTTTTAAAATAGAAATCAAATGCTATGAATATATGCTTACCTTGTTTGAAGGTGGATGATCATCAGCAAGAAAAAAGGAAAGGAGAAGAACGAAAAGGACAGAAAAGAAGAAAGAAAGTTTGATTTGGGAGGAGAGATTCCAATGGAATTAGAAACCAAATAAATGTAAGAAAAAATATGATTAAAGAGAAATTGGGATGAAAATATAATTACAAAGACGCCCATTTTCAGAAAGACAAGGATTAAAACCGTTAGGTGGAACAGAACAAACGGTCTTTTCTTGGTATTTGAGCTGCCAAATCAGGTAAAATTGGAAACTAACATATGATCAAATAATCAATAATTTGAAGTGTTTCTGAGCTTATTCTCAACTTATATATACATATATCAAAAAGTGATTGTTACTTCACTGTAGTAGTCTGACAAACTATGAGAATAATGATACATAGGCATATGGGTGAGGGTAGCAGCAATGTTACCCCATCTTTATAAATACCATATACTAAAGTATCATTTTCGTTAATGAGCTTAGTTAATCATCTTCCTCGGTAGAGGTTTGACGTTCAATTATTATTACCATAGTTATCGTAGCAAACAAAGTAATAATTTAATGACTAAATTTAAGATTTATATTCATCGATCTATACATCTATATAATCTAAAACATATATAAAATCTATAATCTATAACCTATATAAAAGGAGTTTAAGGGAGAATTTTTTTCCCAACATTACTCTCTCATTTTAAGGTTCACATTATTTAATTAATGACGATTTTGTTATTAAAAATCAAATCTTTTATACATAGGTATATACACCGGCAGATCCACGAAGGTGCTGCTGTGGGGCACGTGCCCCTCTCGATTTATCTATTTTTTCATTTTAAACATAATTGTTAAGTAACATTTAAGAAAATATATAGACAAATCAACATTAAGAGCAAAATTTCAAGGCAATGTAGTGGTAATGGGGGCACACTCCCATCAATCTGATCATCTGTTTGAATCCTATCTTATATATTTTTAGAACTCATTTGATTTTAAAATCAAATTTTTGAATTATGTGTCGTACTATGCTAGCATGTCAAAAAAGTTTCACATTTTTAAACTTGTCATAAATGATAGTACATAATACTATCGTAGAATCAATCCTGTATCAATGCGTAGGATATTTTAAAAGAAAAACACATATAGATATTATTTATTTTAAGAAAAAAAAGCACACACATATAACAGAGACTAGAGTTTTGATTTTACTAGAGTTCAAAGTTGTTGGAGGCAATTTCTTCTTCTTCTTCTTTTTTTCTTTTTTTACCCATTTTTGTTGTTAAGTGTTCAAATTTGCATATGTGTATATATACATATATAGAGGTTCTGTTTTCATTAAAACTCATTTATTAATTTTTTGATGATTTGTTTTTAGTTTTTTAAAATTAAGTCATGGATTCAAATCTCTTATCATGTAAATCAAATTTAATGTGCTTCTTATCTCTACCAATCTTCACATGCTCTTCAAATTGCTCCTTCAAATCTTCTTGAAGATTTGTGGTATCTTTCTACCCTAAAATATATCCTAGGCTCCTCTTGGTTTTGCGCAGAAATGCTATAGAAAACAGGTATGAATGTCTTAAAATTAATTAAAACACACACACACACACATATATATATACACATTCCATTAACTCTTAGTGGACTTGGTGTCATCATGAACTTCCACCTAGCTCACTAATGAGTTAGTGGAATTATGCATTTTTTCTTAGTAGGCTTGGTGTCATCACCATGAGCCTCCATATGCCTACTTAGAGTTAGTGGGATTATCTAACAAAATGTTGAATTTTTCTACCAACTTTAGTCAAAGAGTAAATTGTCATTTAAACATTTAAGTCAAAAGTCAATATTTTGACTTTTTACCACTTTGTCTGTATTGACTAATTTCGACCTCTCGAGTATGAGTCTACATTTCTTTTTTCAAAATTCAAATCATATTTGAATATATTGTTAAGTCAAAAGTCAATTATTTGACTTTTCTCAACTTTGAATATTTTCATCATTTCCGAGCTTAGGATAATGAATCTGCATTCATTTTTTTATATTTAAATCATATTTAAATATAAAGCTTTATCTCTAAACTAATAACCAATTGCTATATCACATATACTTGTCGGTTTCTCTCTTCAAGCCTAATTCGAACTATTTGAATTAATCAAACATACTGTTATAAGTTAATTTCATATGAGCTAGTAGTAAACCTAATGGACCTATAGATCATGAGTTTCAACGACACGAAATTAATTGACTAAACCCTTTTAGATCGAGCTAATCAGCATTCGTTAACTAACATATCATTTCACTAAAGTCTCATAGTTGCACTTCTCTTATATTTGTGTCCATCTGATATAACCATAATTAGTAAGTTAATCCTTCACATATTGTTCCTAACCTCGACTAGGTCAAAATGGTCAAAATTTCGTTTTATCCCCGATATTACATCTTGCTTCTTAAGTCTCACTGATCCACGAACAATTGTTTTAAGGTTTAACTTATAAACTAAATCCCTTTTGGGCCAATGAGAGATAGGGGTCCCTTGTTCAAGAAGTGAATTCAATCCTTAAAGGACCAAAACCTATCTATACTAACCATATGATGGACATGGGTGAATTCTGTTTTGCATCTCATGTCTCTAGCTATCCACCTAGTTTTTACCCCTGAAGTGGGAGGTTAAGGCTTATAGAGCTATGTTCTCACTTATGCAGATCTAAGGATAATCTCGTGTGAATAGTAAGGATAAAATCGTGTAAAAAGAAGTTCATAGTTAATTTAGTTAACTCAAGATTAAGATTAAGTTACTTAGGTCGTCAATAATCAAAATAGTCAATTTTATACGGTCGACGATGTTATAACAAAAAAATGACAATTTCATAGTTCTAATCTTGTATAAACGCTTTACATAGGATGCCCTCACTCGATTCAGGATCACATCATGTACTAACTACAAAGTGCATCCATAGTGTCTTATATTATAGATCGTTTATGTTATTTATTTAAACTTAATCTACGTTTATGTCTCTACATAAAATTCAAATTTATTGTAGATAGTCTCGATATCTTAGTTTATTTGATTCAAAATTATAGTATTCAATTTCATTAATAATTTCTCAATAACAATTTTATTGAATAGAATATGATTTTAAACTACAAACTACAAGTTTTATGATATAAATTCGAACAAAATTCAAATATTTGGTATTTCAAGTGTGTATCAAATGTGTACCAAATGTGTACCAAATGTATATAAAGTATACATCACATGTATCAAGTGCCTATTAAAAAGACATTATATCATAAATGTATCATAAATGTATATTAGTAGTTTTATGGAGCTTGTGTCAGTGCTTTATCAAATGTATATAAAGTGTATCACGTGATTTAGGTTTTTTTACTTTTTTACAAAAGTAAATAAGTTTGTGCGATGAATCTAGGGAAATTGTAAAAAATAAAACATTTGACAAAATATTTACATTTTATAGAAAAATCAAGTGTAATAAATTTTGTCTTTTAATGATCTTGTTATATAAAGTTTAAATAGTTTGATAATTTTTTCTATTTTTTAAAAATATGGATGAATCTAATTATTTAATGGGTTTTTTCAAAAATATAAAAATGCTGCAAAATATTTACACTATACAGAACAATTCCGAAAATAGAAAAAGGTCAGAGGTCCACTCTAAAACACAAAAAGTGTCTCGTCAACAATGCGCCTAATATATTTGATAACGTGATTTAGTACGCGATCGTTTAGATTTGACTATTGTTTGGTACATATCGTTGAAATTTGTTTTTTCAATTCTATCGTTTAATTTGGTTATACTATGGTTTAGAATTTGCATGATTTTTTTTTTTTTCAAAATTTGGTATAAACGATTTTTTTTCAATATTATTATACACCATCTTTTAGTTTTGGTTACTGTAATTTAAATGGCTAACCAATTTTTTCAAGATTATTTGTATACCATCAAATAGATTTATTTATCCAAATCTAAAAACAAAAAAAGAGACGGAAGAAATCGCATGAAGAATATAGAGTAAAGGATAAAAAATATCGCATATAAGAGAACAAATCTAGAATATTTTAAAAATGGTTTGGACTTTGTTAGATGAGCAAAGTTTCCCATTATTTAAACTAATTTTGTGACCTAAGAAGGGTAGTAAAATAAATAGTTAGTTTAGGCAAATGAGCTGTCGGCTCCGACCCGTTTGAGTTTTGGATTTATTATATGGATTTTTTTTTAAAAAAAAAAAAAAGAAAAACTTTAAATAAGCGGTGGTAAAGGAGCTGAGTGAAAACCGAAACTTCTCTTCATAAATTCAACTTCTTTTGGATAGAAGAATAAATAAGAACGTTGGTTTTGGTTTGGGTTTGGGTTTTTCCCTCTCTCTCTCTATCTCTATCTCTCTCTTATTTAAAGAAACTAGAAAGCCTCCTTTTCCAAGACTAGCCGTTGCAATCTTCTTCATCATCATCTTCTTCTTCCTTCCTCTACCTCACTCTCTCTCATGGCAGCCTCTGTAGATTCTCCATCTTCTTCAAATCCCACCCAGGTCCTTCTTCTCTTTCTCTGTTTACTTCCAATTCAACTCCTGTGCTCTGTTGTTTTTCGGTCTCACTCATTTTCAGCTGATTTCTTTCAGGGATCGCCCTCATTGTCCAGTCCCGCTTCCGATGAGCGTTTTTGGAGCTTTCTTCGAGGTAGGGTTGACTCGCTTCTTCAGGAACGAGTTGCCAAGTCTTCCAATCTGGATCCTTCCATGTCTGACCAATTCCTGGTGAGTGATTTCTTCCTTCCTTTTTTTTTTTTTTAAGCTCATTTCCTTTACCATTGAAAATGAAATTCATGGGTTTGTTGAAATTTTTTAGGGAAAATCGGAAAGGACGAAGAGGTTGAAGCAAGATTCGTTGCTTTTGCTTAGAGGTTTTGACTCTCTTGGCTATACTCTGTCTCAGCTTTCCAACAATTTGGATAACGCCTTGCAGGTAACTACGACTCACACTTCTTCTATTTTCTGTGTTCTTTCTAGAAAACTTGCATTTTTTAATTCAAAATTAGTGTTAAAATGCCTTAAATCTATTATTTCACGTTTGGAATGGGTGGGCTAGAGGCGACTTCCCTATTGCGGTCAGGAGGCAACATTCTGGAACTTAAGTTGTGTTCGTTATGATTAGGTTATTTACGATTTTGATGACACGGTTTACGGGAGTTCGCTATATAGACACTACGGCATGAATTATTCTTCTCCTCAAGGATGTAATAAGTACATTGCTAATGAAGAACCACGTCCTTTCTCTTTTACTTTACGTTTTTTGTCCATCTTTAATTGTCAATTCTTATTAACAAGAATGTTATTAAATGTTGCTCTTGAAATGAAACCGTCAAACAAGGATTTGATTTTTTGAGGACTGAACTCAGGGTGCTAGGGATTTGGTCAAAGCACCAACTTTGACGGAGATCTTCCAGAACAACCTCAAGAACTCAGAGGTTGAGGAAGATGATTCCAGAGGGAAAGAAAATGAGTTGGTGGAGCCCAAGCAAGCAACAAAGAGGAAATTTGATGACAGTCATTGCTCAGAAGAATCAGATGTTAATTTAGAGAAAGAAAACCAGCAAAACCATAAAGACAAGCTTAAAAAGGCCAAGAATGTTGGTTCTCTACTACTCTTATCCTTCAATCTATCTTTGAATGTATATATCAGTAGCCAACACAAGAAGTTCTTATGCAATATTAACATTTTGGCCTGTTTTTTTCCAGCTTGCAGTTGCAATGGCAACAAAATCAGCATTTCTAGCAAGAGAATTAAAATCATTAAAATCCAACTTATGTTTTATGCAAGAGCGATGTTCCGTACTTGAGGAAGAGAATAGGAGACTTCGAGACGGATTCTCCAGAGGAGTCAGACCAGAAGAAGATGATCTGGTTTGTATCAACAGTTCCTTTTTTTTTTTCATGGGCACCTTATAACAATTAATGACACGCCCCCTACAAGCATGTGAAATTTATATTCTGCCTATAAGTACACTACCACATTTTACATAGTATCTCTCTGGAGACGTTCATGTCGTGGCTTCGCCATGAAGACCGTAATAAACATGGCCATGCATTATGGCTACGTACATAATCATCCCTAGTGCAATACTCTAAATTGTGGTGGTGCGTTTTATGAAGAATGTTAGATTTCATTTGTTTGCCGGGTCATTAATCATTTGGGAGACTGAGAATTGAGTCATCCCTATAGAAATCTCTCCATATCAATCTTATGATGAATATTTTTTGTTGTTCTTCGTTCCCACTTCTGTAAATTAGGTGATGTTTATGCATAGTCTGTTTGTTGGTAAATCAGGTTAGACTTCAAATGGAAGCACTACTTGCTGAGAAATCCAGATTAGCAAACGAAAATGCAAACTTAACAAGGGAAAATCAATGCCTTCATCAGCTTGTAGAGTATCATCAGCTCACATCCCAAGATCTTTCTTTCTCATATGAGGAAGTAATTCAAGGCATGTGCTTGGACTTCTCCTCACCACCCCCAGCCATTGCTGAAGGAGATGAAGAAGAACAAGAACAGAGTGACAAAGAAATCATTCAAACACCTAAAGCTGATCTTTTTAGCTTTTCTACTTCTCTTGATGAGGTCCACCAAGAAAAGTAGAGGTGTGATATTAGGCCAGAAGATGCAGTTTCACTCTTCGGGTGATCTCATTTAGTTTCCTGTAACCTTGATCTTCAACTGCATTTAGTTCAGAAATAAATATAGCATTTTCTGCACATTGAATCTGTTTACTTCATCAAACCAAAGCTTCAAGCTCTTGACTTTTGCAAAGGTGTATGACGTGACTATAATCCCTCTACCCTTCCCACGTCAAACCAGGTTGAGCTTTAGTCAGAGTTGAACTCAAGAGCTTATTTTCGAACTAGCTCGGGTTTGTTGTTTTACGTTGAGGGAACAGAAAGAATTTTGTTTCAACTCTTGGAAGAAAAGAACTTTCATTATTGATAGTACAAAAAGAATAAGACAAACACCTTAAAGAAAGAATCTTACTTTCACTGCTAACATACTTCAAGAAGGTTCTTGAAAATTCATCGATACAAAGGTGATCCCCGCTTTAACAACCTCCGAAACATAATAGGCAAAACAAATTACAAATGCAATATTTTCAGCTCTTTCCACTTTGTTTAGTAAGTTTCTTTCTCTGAGCTGCAGAAGGCTTAGGTTGACGGACCTGGGCCTGAAGACAGCAATTACACGAATTGCTTGAGCAGAAGCATTGACAGCCGTTTCAGTAACTTTTGTGAAATTGGAGACTAAGATCGCATCCTTCATTTTCTCCCGCACTTCGGAAAATTTCTACCCTTTGTCATACTACACAATCAAACCAAACCCTCGATCAATCATCTTAAGGATTCAAGTCAAATTTGGTCAACTACATTCATATTCAGAATTCCAAGGCAAGTTTCAAATTACTTATTTCACCGGTCTAGAAGAAAGGAGGGGGAACAAAGAGAAGGAGGAAGGAGAGACGCTTTTTCTTTTTCTTTTTTTTTTTTAAAAAAAACGGGAACAACACTTGAAATGAGAAGAGACCAAGTAAATATGAATACGCTCGTATGGGAGCTTCTGATTTGATGGTTGGTTAAATCCCTTTTCTAACTCGTAGAGGGTATTAAAGTTATTATAATATAATTTTAAATGTTTAAATTTACTTAGAATTAATATAATTTATGTGATACATTATAGTATAGGAAATGTTGTACAAATATTGCTCTAGGTATAGAGAGGTTAGCACGCACTACGTATGTGATGAGGAGCAGCACGCAAGTTGGGAAGTGTCATTGCATGATGTTGTGTGACGATGGTGTGTGAGTAGGTTAAGGTGCACGACCGACGCCCACCAGCCAAGCCCTATGCATTGAGATTCCTAGTGTGCCTTTGAGCTATTTTTAACATTTTTTAGATTTTTAGGTAAAATTTGGATATTTTCTAAGACTCGGAGGATTAATTAAGGATCAAATTCATTTATTTCATGTTAAGAAGAAATGGAATAAGTTTACTAACCTTTGGAAATAGCTTAAAGCCGTGAGTGACAAAATGATTTTTAAAGTCAACTTTGAACATATGTTTTCTTAACTATCAAGCATGAGATTTATGTGAGTTTTAGTACAAGCATGACTTACTAAGATAAGTACGAGTTTTATGTTGAGCAAGCTAACAAGTTCAAATATTTTAAATTTATAGCACAGTTATTCTATTTAATGAGATACATATACTTATTTTACATAATCACTATATTCCTAAGATACCAGTTTAGACCCGATGCCGAGTGATGAGGTACTTAGGGGAGCTCAATGCAATATGCTTTGGGCCGCAAGTTGGGGTGCTTAGCCCTTTAGAGTAGTTACTGTGTGCACATAGACAGATTGCTGTTGTTGGTGCTGAGTTTACTCCACAACAGTGAAGGCGTTAGGAGTACTGGGCATGCCCTACTACAACGTAGCCATACAGGTATTAAAGAAATGAGAAAAGTTTACTGAATTTATTTAAACATGTTTTACCATGTTAGGCTTCCATGCTCAAAATACTCTTATGTGCTTGCTTTTATCATATGTTTAAGTTATGCACTCGGCTTCCAACTTACATTTTAAAATGTTTTTCACTTTCTGAGTGGTAATCGTGATCCTCAATCCTAACCTACAGCTTCCAAATTGCCATTTTTGTTGTCTAAGGTTTTCTTCTAACATGGTATCGTGGGTTCATGCATTTTTTGTTGATACTAAGTATGTTCGAGGGAGGGTTTGAGTTTGTGTGTTTCTAGAAGTGCCTCACAGAGTGTCGTAAGAGTAAGAGATGCTTGCTGGCTATGCAATCACTCTTGGGCTAGAGAGGGGGTTTGGAAAGGGGTGTGACAATTTGTGTAAATATTCACCCATCCGTATGCGATTTGCACCCAACTGGATAGGTATCCATTATTGTCGGTCTACATCTGAACGTAGTTTAACACCAACTCTACCTAGTCTATGTCTGGACTTGGTGAACACACCCAATGCCTAAAATAATTTCCTCTTTTCTTTCATAAAAAATATACTTTATATCGTAAATTCTTTCCTAAATTATAAATCCTTTTTAATTTTTGATAAGGTGATTTTTGTTTTGCTTGTTAATTAAATAAAAAATTAAAATAAAAACATAAAATCTAGTCCATTTCTAAATTACAAGATTTTGAGAAGAAAATATATTATAAAAAATCTTCCCTCCCTTTTCCAACTTATTTATTTCGTGTAGAATATGTGAAATTTTTTTTAAGGTTTGACCATAAACCTAAGGATGTATGGTCTTTTCATATCTCTCTTTGTAATCTAATCTCTTGTGTTTCAATGGACGCCTAGCTTTGCCACTTGAAGAGGATAAGATGATATTATTCCTTTTGGTTTGAAGATATCAAGTTTTTGCTGATTCTCGAAAGCTCAAGCTGAGCTTCACATTCCAATTCTCATGGAAATGAGAATCCTCCACCGTAATTCCGTCTTCCGCATTCATTCCTCTCCTCTCTTCCTCAAATCAACTCCTTTCTTCCAAATGCACCCTCCTCTTCTTAAAACCTCCCCCCGTCGACACCACCGTTTCTCCATAAACTCAGTTTCGGAGAACCCATTTCAATCCAGCCAATCCATTCCTAAAACCCCAGAAAAACCACAACCTAGAACTCTTTTCCCGAGTGGGTTTAAGCGCCCGGAGATTAAGGTGCCCTGTGTAGTGCTGCAATTGGATGCGGCACAGGTTTTGGCCGGTGATAATGCTTTGGATTTAATTGACAGAGCTGTTTCCAAGTGGGTTGGGATTGTGGTGCTCAATAGCGGTGAAGGCGGTGGCGGTAAGCTCTACGAAGCCGCTTGTAAATTGAAGTCGATAGTTGGAGATCGAGCTTATTTGTTGATAGCCGAGCGTGTTGACATTGCGACTGCCGTTGGTGCCAGTGGAGTTGTCCTCTCTGATCAAGGTTGTATTAAGTAAAATTTCTGTGATTCTAAGCTTTTCGTCGCTTCGAATTTTCATGTGTATGTTTTGTTAAATGTAGTTTTCGTCTCTTCAGATCTTCCTCAATAGACATAAGAGTTTTTCCCGATAAATGTGAAGAGAAATTGAGGAAGATGAAGCTATTGAGAAATATGAAAAGTGGATAGAGAAGGAAGTTGAGTTGTTTAACACGCCCCATAGTCTGGATTAAATGCATAAAATATATGAATTTTATAATCTTGAATCAAAGGAGAAATAAACTAATTTTGTTTGTTGATACTTTCTTTTTGGACACCCATTTGCTTGTCAACTGTCACTGGAAAGCTGTTGGATGGTGAGTAATCTGTTTCCTCCTTTGAATCAGGTCTTCCTCCTATTGTGGCCAGGAACACCATGCTGGATTCTACTTCAGATTCCCTTTTTCTACCTCTGGTAGCAAGGAATGTAAAGTCCTCCATTTCAGCCGTAAATGCATCTAAATCGGAAGGAGCTGATTTTCTATTGTACGATTTTGATGAAGAGAAGCTTGAATTGACGACAGATTCTGTGTTTAAGAATGTGAAGATACCGATATTTATACTATTTTCCTCATATGGAGCAGACGTAACGTTTCATGAAGCGTTAAAATGGCTGGAATTTGGTGCAAGTGGCGTAGTGATCTCTTTGCAAGCCTTGAGGCTGCTGAGTAATGATGATGTTGGTAAATTATTTGATTCCATATTTACTGAAAATGGAAGAAAGGAGGATGATATTGAAAGTTCCAATTCATCTAGTTTATTTAATATTGGCAATGGTGCTCTTGGAACAACACAAGTAGCTGGATTTGCTAATTTGGAAGCTAGAGAAAAGCAAGTCGTAGAAACAGAGAAATTAGTGTTGCGTGAGGCTATAAATGTTATTCAGAAAGCTGCTCCACTGGTGATCATTTAATTAACCAATTTGGTAGTTGGTTTACAAACTAAATTCTATGTGTCATTCTTTCCTACAGTTTTAGTCTATGAAGCACAAATATTTCATGTGAGGCAAAGAATCTGTATCAGACACATACTTTCAGATACTTATCAAATACATATCTGATATGCTATTTGGCGTATCTGTTTTTAAGATGATGAATCTGATACATGATTCGATGTATCTATTTTTACATTGACCTTTTTCTGTAAAAAAAGATAAGCAACCCATCTAATATTCTCCAACTCAAAACTAAACAACCTATTTAAAACGTTCGTTCCCTCGTCCAAAACTAAAATAACAAAAGTAAATAAAAAACCAAATCTTAGAATCATCTAATTGTTATCATCACATTTGAGGCCCCATAAAGTCTTGTAAAATATACACCTCTTGAATATCTTAAACAATTTAACGAAGTCCTTTTTTCTTCATACTTTTCCTCTAATCTTCTTCCTCTTCTCTGATGAATTTGTGTCTTTTTTCAATTGTATTCTATTGATTGTTATACTTCCATAATTTTGATGTTTTTTCTATTGTACTTCAGCTTTTGTATTATATTCATACCATTGTCATTAATTTGAAATTTTATTTTGTGGATTTAGCAGATTACATTTAGTATCTTTATGTTAAATTTATCTATGTCCTAGATTTTTAAAGAGAGAAAAGATCTTCAAATGTATCAATATATTAGTTTTTTTAGAAATTGACGTATTGTCGTATCCTATCCTATCATATCCATATCTTGTATCTGTGTCTGTGCTTCATAGGTTTTATTTATTAGGTATGATCTAATTTTTCTCAAACTTGTATGGTTTTAATGGCAGATGGAGGAGATTTCGCTGCTCAATGATTCAGTTTCACAAATTGATGAGCCATTTATGCTGGCTATAGTGGTAATTGTGTGCTGAACTTCAACAAACTCTGGTTGCAGGATATACATTGGTATTAGCCCTAATTTCAAATAAATTCATTTTTTTCCATTTGAAAGAATCTAGGAGTAAACCGGCTTTTGCCATTTCTTTTTCCATCTTTTGGGTTCTATTGACATAATTAGAGTATTTTTGGGAAATATTATTTTTAGAAAATATTATTCTTAGTAAATATTATTCTATATATTCTTTCCTTTAGTGTCTTTTAATTTGGTTATATATAGGACTGTAGTATTTGATTATTAATCGATGAAATATCAATATTCTATACAAACTAATAGGTTCAATAGTTATTGTTTAACCCAAAAATTTTCACTCTTACATGTTTGAGGCTGAACGTGAATCTTCTTTTCGCTGCTAATGTCTGAAGCATTTTGATTCGTATAAAGTATTTTATCCTGAGGAATGACAACACAATTTTTATTGTTTCATTCTCCCACTTGGGATTATCATTGAGTCATACCTCCGGTTAGAAATTCTCATTGATGTCCAATTTAATTTAAATCTTTTCTTCTCGTCCACCTCCTTATGGGATTGACCAGATGAAATTAGCATTACCGGCCATTTTGTATGTTTTGAGGGCATATTTAGAAATGATTTTGAAATGGTTAGATTGCTTTTATTGGCTTCAAAATCACTCCAAAATATGCTGTTTATCATTCAAAACCAATTTCAATGGTATGGAAATTATGTTTTATAGTGTACACTAAATTGATTTTGTTTGATTAAAGGCATGTTTAGCAATAGTTTTGAACATGTCTAAAGATCCCTTAAATTGTTGAAAACTTTCATATTTTCAAGGCATTGATCATTATTTTATCAAATTCAGATTTTAATATAAGTAATATTTTCTTTCTAACCAAGGGGGAATAAAACTTGTTTGACAAACCATCCTTTTGTTTTCCTATGTATCATCCTTTAAACATTATTCCAAGTATTTAGCCAACTGAGGGAGTAATGTGTTCCCATGGTAATGAATAATGATATCTTACCCTTTTTTTCTGTCACTGCATTTTTCCTTTTAAGATTTTATGTTTTTTATTTGTGATCAGGGTGAATTTAACTCTGGAAAGTCAACAGTTATCAATGCACTTCTTGGAAGGAGATATCTAAAAGATGGGGTTATTCCTACGACTAATGAGATAACTTTCTTGAGGTTCTCCGAGTTAAATTCTAATGAACAACAACGATGTGAACGACATCCAGATGGTCAATATATATGCTATCTTCCTGCTCCCATCCTTAATGAAGTGAGTTTCTACATAATTTCCTCTTGACTCGGGAAGGGGTCACCTCCCCCCTTCTGGTTCTTATGTGTTATATTCCTTTTGTGATGAATGGTTTCTTTTGCACATACAGAAGTGGGGGAAAAAGGGAATGGTTATTATTGAAAGCAATTAACAACAACCCGAGACTTACGTGGAAACCCGAGAACCGGGAGAAAAACCACGATACTTTAGTTTTTATTATTTTTCTTATGAACAAAAACAATAGGTACAAAGGGAGTATAAATAGAGTACAATAGGAATAAGAAAGGAAAAGATTTAGGAAATATTTAGGAAATAAATCTTATATTTTATTTTTTCCAAAAGTATATTTTATTCTTTCCAAAAGTACTAATTCTAACACTCCCCCTCAAGTTGGGAGGTAAATATCAATGAGTCCCAACTTGCTAACGCAAAGGTCGAAGTGTGGTCGGAGAAGCCCCTTGGTAAGAACATCAGCAATCTGTTGGCTTGAAGGAATGTACGGAATGCATATGCTTCCACTGTCAAGTCTTTCTTTGATGAAATGCCGATCAATCTCAACATGTTTAGTTCTATCATGTTGCACTGGGTTGTTAGCAATACTAATAGCGGCTTTATTATCACAAAAAAGCTTCAATGGTGTCTCACATTCCTGATGAAGATCTGACAAGACTTTCTGGAGCCAAATTTCCTCACATATTCCCAGACTCATAGCTCTGTATTCAGCCTCAGCACTGCTCCTGGCCACAACACTTTGCTTCTTACTCCTCCAAGTTACAAGATTGCCCCAAACAAAGGTACAATAACCGGATGTAGACTTTCTATCAATAACAGATCCTGCCCAATCTGAGTCAGTATATGCCTCAATGGTCTTTCTATTTGTTTTTCTAAACATCAACCCTTTACCAGGTGTATTTTTCAAGTATCTCAGGATTCTGTTAACAGCTTCCATATGTTTCTCATAGGGAGCCTGCATAAACTGGCTGACAACACTCACAGCAAAGGAAATATCCGGACGAGTATGGGATAAGTAAATTAATTTACCTACAAGGCGCTGATATTGTTCTTTATCAACTGGAACTTGATCATCAGAGTTTCCTAGTTTACAGTTGAATTCAATAGGAGTATCAGCAGGACGACATCCCAACATACCTGTCTCGGTTAGCAAATCAAGGGTGTATTTTCTCTGAGACACGGAAATACCTTCTTTTGATCTAGCCACCTCCATTCCAAGGAAATATTTCAGATTGCCCAAGTCTTTGATTTCAAATTCATCACCCATTCTCTGCTTTAGTTGACTGATTTCTGTTTGATCATCTCCAGTCAAAATAATGTCATCCACATAAACAATTAGAATAGCTATCTTTCCTGTTTTGGAAGCCTTTGTAAATAAAGTATGGTCAGAGTGCCCTTGACTGTACCCTTGGGACTTGACAAAGGTAGTGAATCTGTCAAACCATGCTCTCGGAGACTGTTTCAGACCATATAGAGATTTTTGGAGTTTACACACCTCCTGACCAAATTGGGCTTCAAATCCTGGTGGGGGGCTCATGTAGACTTCCTCCACAAGGTCTCCATTCAAAAAAGCATTCTTAACATCCAGCTGGTATAGAGGCCAATCTTTGTTCACAGCAACAGATAGCAGGACTCTAACAGTATTCAATTTAGCAACTGGAGAAAAGGTTTCCGAATAGTCAATACCATAGGTTTGAGTGAACCCCTTTGCAACTAACCTTGCCTTGTGTCTATCAAGCGTACCATCTGCTTTGTATTTGAGAGAGAATACCCATTTGCATCCTACAGTTTTATGTCCCTTGGGTAGAGCACAGATCTCCCAAGTTCTATTCTTTTCGAGAGCCTTCATCTCTTCCATAACAGCATTCTTCCATTCAGGACACTCTAGAGCAGTGTAGATATTTTTCGGTATTATGGTAGAGTCAAGGTTTGCTGTAAACGCTCTAAACTGTGGAGAGAGATTATCATAGGAAACATAGTTGCAAATGGGATGTTTAGTGCATGATCTGGTACCTTTTCTCAATGCAATTGGAATGTCAAGAGAGGGATCATACTCATCAAGTTTTCTTGTATGACCCTGTTCAGCTTCATCGTTACTGGTTTCTATTCTAACCTCAGTCTCATCATCACAGTTCTTTTCTTCCATATTTTCAAGAACAGCAATATCAGACTTGTCATTCTCACTCATTGTATTATTAGTACAAGGTTTTGTAGGGTTTTCCATACCTTGGTCTCGAGGAGGTTCGAAATTTTGGACTGGAGCCGGCGGTTGACTAGTAGGGGACCCAACTTCCTTTCTGAGATTCCTCCTGTAATATGTTTTCCAGGGAACTTGGTTTGTGGGTAAGATTATGGGATGAGGATCAATGTCAGACACGGTAATAAGAGTAGGTTCAACAAATTCAAAGGTGTTGTTAGACTCTTCACTCACATTCTCCCCCTGAAGATGGCTAACAGGAAAGTAGGGTCGGTTTTCACAGAAAGTAACGTCCATAGTGACAAAATATTTCCTAGACGGCGGGTGAAAACATTTATAACCGTGTTGGTGAAGGGGATACCCAACAAACACACAGGCCTGAGCCCGAGGGGTAAATTTGGTCTGATTAGGGCCGAAATTATGGACATAGGCGGTGCACCCAAACACACGAAGAGGAACCTCAGAAACAAGACGAGTAGAGGGGTAAGACTCCTTAAGACAATCTAAGGGAGTCTGAAGGTGGAGGATACGAGAAGGCATTCTATTGATTAAGTGAGCAGCTGTAAGAATAGCATCTCCCCACAGGTATGATGGAAGGGAAGTGGAAAGCATAAGTGAACGGGCTACTTCCACAAGGTGTCGGTTTTTTCGTTCGGCCACTCCATTTTGTTGAGGAGTGTAGGCACATGAGGTTTGGTGAACAATCCCCTTGGAGGCTAGAAATTCACTAAGGTTATGGTTTTGGAATTCCCGACCATTATCACTTCGAAGAATTGCAATTTTTGTATGAAATTGTGTTTTGATAGTATGATAGAAGTTTTGGAAAATGGATGGAACCTCGGATTTATCTGAGATAAGGTAGACCCAGGTGAGACGGGTATGGTCATCAATGAAAGTTACAAACCACCGCTTTCCCGAGGAGGTGGTGACCTTGGAAGGACCCCAAACGTCACTATGGATGAGGTTAAACGGTTGTGTAGGTTTATATGGTTGTGAGGGAAAAGAGACTCGATGTTGTTTTGCCCGGATACACACATCACAAGATAGAGAAGAGACATCAACTTTAGAAAAAAGGTGGGGAAATAAATGTTGCATATATGTAAAGTTTGGGTGGCCCAGTCGAAAATGCCACAACATACAGTCTTGTTCAGAAGTGCTAAAGTAGGATGACAGTAAACTAACCCTAGACAAACTACTACATGAGGTATCATCATCAAGGATGTAAAGTCCCCTGCTATGCCGGGCAGTGCCAATCGTCCTCCCCGAGCTCATGTCCTGAAAATAAACCGATTCAGGTAAGAAGATAGCTTTACAATGCAACTCACGAGTGATCTTGCTTATAGATAACAAATTGTAAGACAGTTTAGGGACATGCAAAACATTCTGGAGAGCAAAACCGTCAAAGGGAACTATTTGTCCTTTGCCAGCGATCGGAGCTAGAGAGCCATCGGCTATTCGGATTTTTTCATTACCGGCACACGGGGCATATGAGATAAAGTGTTCTGAAGAACCTGTCAAGTGATCTGTAGCCCCCGAGTCTAAGATCCAGGGATTCTTTCCATCAACGCTAATAAGCCCAAGGGACTGAGGCATACCTGACTGAGCAATGGCACCCAGAGTCGGAGTCTTGGTCTGGCTCACAGTAGGATCAGTTGATTGAGAAGTGCTAGCAGGTGTAGTCTCACTAATGTAGGCACGTCCTGAGTTCTGTTTCTCGTTGGAGGACCGTTTCTTACCTCCTGGGGGACGACCGTGGAGTTTCCAACACTGATCCTTGGTGTGCCATTGTTTCTTGCAGTGCTCACACACAGGAATTGACTTCCCATTATTCTTGTCACTGTCATGATTTGAGGACCGAGCGCTAAAGGCTGCGGAGTCGATGGTAGGGGTAGTCAATACACCCATGGCATTAGTGCGATCCTCTTCCAGGCGGACTTCAAAACAAACTTCCATTAGGGAGGGAAGAGGTCTTTGTCCGAGTATACGACCACAAACATTATCAAATTTGGGATTAAGTCCTGCAAGGAAGTCATAAACACGGTCAGCCTCTTCAAGTTTAGCATATTGTGTACTGTCATTTGGTGTGTCCCAAACTGTCTCTCTGCACAAATCCATCTCTTGCCAGAGGAGAGAGAGCTTGTTAAAATAGGTAGTTACGTCCAGGGTCCCTTGTTTGCAATTATGGACCTGTTTTCGCAGTGTATATAACCGAGAGGCATTCTGTCGTTTCGAGTAAAGGGTCTGAGTTGTATCCCACAAATCTTTTGCTGTGGCTGCATATAGTAAAGGCTTGCCGATCTGTGGTTCCATACTATTAATCAGCATGGACCGAATAAGTGAGTCCTCTCCTTTCCAGAGTCGTTCCAAGGCGTCTCCTGGTGGAGGACGTACAGTCTCTCCAGTTAAGAATCCGAACTGGTATCGACCTTCGAGGAACATCTTTATTGATTGTGACCAAGAAAAATAATTTTGACCATTTAATTTTTCGCCTGAAAAATTCCCTGTAGACGAACCCAAAGAGCCAGTTATATAATTTGACTGTGAATTAGGGAACGAAGTTACCGGGTTCTTGGAATACATCGGCAACTCGGTTGGTTTGGAATGCGTTGAAGATTCGCCCGCTTCAATGTCCGATCTGTTTTGGGGTTGATCAATTCCGTTACCAGAAAACAGCGGTTGCTGTAAAGGGTCAACGTACAGCTGCTGCTTACTGTACTGATTTGACAGATTTACGATTGAGGGATGCTGTCCGGAGCTCGTAGATGGCGCATGAGGATGCGGATGGCCGGAAGGGTTTGACGGCTGGACATCCGACGGCGCGTAGAAGGGAACGGGATGGGCGGTGACGTGAAATGGCGGCGGCGCGTGGGCCCACGCGCCGGACACGAGCGGCGCGTGAATCAACTTCTGGTCAGACGGCGGCGCGTACGGCTGCGGAACCACTCCCGTTGGGTAGATCGGCGGTTTCTGTAGGTTCTGGAGCAGTTTCTCCATGGCGGCGGAGACGGCGGCGTCCACGGCGGCGGCGATTCCGGCGGCGGCGGCGGCGGCGGCGGTGACGGGTTCAGTTTCGATCTGGGTTTCTCCTAGGTTATTTTCTAGGGTTTCGTTATTGCTTTGCTCTGATACCATATTGAAAGCAATTAACAACAACCCGAGACTTACGTGGAAACCCGAGAACCGGGAGAAAAACCACGATACTTTAGTTTTTATTATTTTTCTTATGAACAAAAACAATAGGTACAAAGGGAGTATAAATAGAGTACAATAGGAATAAGAAAGGAAAAGATTTAGGAAATATTTAGGAAATAAATCTTATATTTTATTTTTTCCAAAAGTATATTTTATTCTTTCCAAAAGTACTAATTCTAACAGTTATTTGTTCTATACTTCTTTTTTGTGTTTCGTGTTTTCCTTTTTCTTTTTTTTTTCCAACGTGGTTGGGGTATTTGACTTACCCTCTTTTTCTTGAAAGTCCTTCTTATCAGAGGTTTTATTTATTATTTATTATTTATTTATTTTTTTTCTCTTTCATGTGTTCGAAGGACATGAGCAGAAACATGGTTGTGTGTTATCATGACCAACATCAAGGCGTTTAATTTCTCTACTGTTAAATGGTTTGGCAGTGCTTTATCCAATAGAATATGCCCAGTGAAATTGTTGTTCTTATTTGCTCTCATGTTATGTGGACATTGGTTTTTCTCCTGAACTATAGTTGCTTACCTTGTAAGAAGCGGTCCTTTGAAATTCACTGGATATTAGGGTGATGTTGTTAAGCCCCAAATTCTTCATGCATATAAACGTAGGGGAAAGAAGGGACAACGTCTGAGGAGTTTGTTGGAAAGGTGGGAAATGGTTGAGGGGACCATTTGGATATCGATATATAAAGAATGTTTTGGGGATTGTTGGAGATGTGTTTTATTTTGGGGAAAGCTGCAACAAGCTTTAGGAGAAGAGGTTTCCAGTTTTCTCGAAGGAGCTGGGTCAAGTGTTTTTCTTTCTATTCTTATTTCCTTTTGTGTTGATTTCCATTTGAGTTATTTTTATCCTTGACATTGGCTTGTAAGACTTTTGGTTGGGTTTTACTAAGTTTCAAGTTGAAGAGTCTTGACAAATTGGTATCAGAGCTCGAAATTCCTAAAGCGAACATGATCCATGGCTTAAGAACAAATAGAAGAGAGGATGGAGTCGAGTGAGAAGGAAATCATGGGTCTGAAAGAATTGATCCTCAGGCTGAAGTAAAGTGTGGAAAAACATGTTATAGACGTGAAAGAAAACAGTGTGGTTCATCTTAAGGAATAATCGGGCCCGTCCAATGGGTCTAGACTCAAACTGATAGGGAAGGCAGATGAATCGGAGTTTATGACGAGTATGGTGATGAACAATTCAGACAAAAGTAAGTACAAGAAGTTAGAGATGCTAGTGTTTGCAAGAGAAAATTCTAGAATTGTGGGTATATCAGGCCGAGCACTACTTCGAGAACAATGAACAGGTGGATGCGGCGAAGTGAAGGTGGCTATGATCAGCTTTGCCTTGGATGAAGTCAATTGGTTCCAATGGAGCAATAATCAGAAGAAACTTACCTCGTTAATGAATGGAATTTGGCCCTAAAGATGGCTTTGAGTGAATGGGGGCCATGGGCCGGGAAAGAAAGAAGCTCAACCTACAAAGAGTGGAAGCCTAGTGTCGGAAAAGGAGGCCCTAAGGGGAAAAAAATCCCAACTATGTCAGATCTTGATACCTCTCTGAGGAAATTATATGAAAAGAGAATTGCCAGTGAAATGCTTCTCCAACAGCAAGTTTAGGGCACGACTTTGTGGCATCGTATGGCAACACTAGAGGGGGTGAATAGGATTTGCTTCAAAAAAATTTTTTGTGGATAAACTTCAACACTAAGAAATTGAAACCAAATAGAATTAAAAACAAAACTAACCAAACTGTGGAAATTAAAAGAGTAGAGAGAAAGGAATAACAGGTTTAGAATCCTTATTCCACTCCGTAAGACTCTGTTAGGTACTAAATGTTTAGTATGATGTTAGTTAAGGAGTATAAGGGTAATTAGAAAGATAGGAATTTACTCGTAGTTATTGTGTAAAGGTGGTTACTAGTAGTTGCTGTGTAAGTGTGGTTACAACTTGTTATAAATAGAGGGAGGGTAAGTGAGAGTAGGGGAGGTTATTTTGTGGAGTGAATCTCTTGGGTTTGGGTGAGAGCGCTCAAGAGGGAGGTTCCAAGTGCCCTATGTTTGGGTTTTTTTGTAGTTATATTTCATTATATTTAGATCTTGTTCTTGTTAGGAAGTATCCTAACAAACTCCTTCTTGGGTGTTTTACTGCACAAATTCTCTTACGGGTGAGAACCTAACCGATTTTCCACTCTTTTTTATGGGTTCAAGTGTCAAACCACAATTGATCATTTTTTTAGGTTTTGGATCCAACCTATTCTGATCTTTTTCAATGGGTTCAAGATCAAACCACTATGGATCCTTTTTCTTTTTTAGGTCTAGAAGTAAACCACTATGCACAAATCCAAGGTGCATCCGCACCTTAATACAAGATCCTAAATGAAATATTGAAATTGAAAACCCATGAAGAAAGAACACTCTAGAAAGTGTAGATATACATCTCTAGACACTCAAAATAATCTCTCAAATACAAATTTAACAAGATGAAACTTTGAATAATAGCCAACAATAGAGAATTGAAGAGAGAATTTAAAAAATGACTTGGAGATGAGATATCTTGCAATCCAAAATGATAATTATTTTTTTTAAGGATGAATGTTGAGATTTTGAACAAATTTTTGGCCTAAAGAGGATATTAAAAGTAGTGTTTGAAAATGGCCATTGGATGAGAGCTTGAAGAAATGAAGGGTGGAGATTGTGTAGTGAAAGAAGGAAAATATATTTTAAAGAATAATAATATGTTATATAATTTTTCAAAAAAGGAAGTAGCCGTTGGAAAACTTTCTTCTTTTTATTCAATTTCACTTTAATTCTTTTTAAACTTAAAATTCAATTCTTTTGATTCTTTTAGTTTTAGAAATGAGTATTTGAATACCGCCACATGTCACAATTTGAATCGTCCAATATGATTTGATTATTTCACCATGTGTGTGTATGCTCTTAAGCCTATATTGTTACATGATTGGTGCACGTGTGCCACACATCGCCACATATGATTTTTCTTTCAAATCTTCTTTTAGCCACAACTTATTCGTTTAAATACAATTTGCGAATCAAAATCCATTGGAATTGTCTTTTTAAGCTCTACACTATGGATACTTCAAAACACTAAAATTTATCAGTAATTAAAAGTTTGTTGTCATCAAAACACATGATATGATTGAAACTCATAAAGCTAATAGGACCGACAAGGGGCTTTGCTTCTGTTGTAATGAGAAGTATTCGCATGGTCATCGTTGCAAAGTGAAGGAGACTTGAGAGTTGATACCATTCATAATGAATGAAGAAGAGGAACTGGAAGGAGTAGTGGTTGCTGAAATCAAAACAAAAACTGTCAAATTGAAAGCGTTGGAGATGACGAAAGGCATAGAGATTGCGTTGCAAACAATTCTCGGGTTTTCGGCCAAGGGAAATGCTAAATGGTAGAAAAGAGAATACAAAGTTTATATGGAAAACCCTAAAACAGGGAGGAAAGACCATGATAGAGTCTCTTTTATTATTTCCACTCACAATGAAAGTTATTAGAGAACACAATTTTATAGGATCTAGCAAGCCCTAATATAGAAAAGGAACTAAACTCATGGTAAAGTAAAATAACATTGGGGCTATAAACTATCGACAAAGCCCCTTATTGCCAACACATTCCCCTCAAGTTGGGACTCAGATGTTTTGGGGATTGTTGGGGATAGGTTTTATTTTGGGAAAAGCTGTAGCAAGCTTTAGGAGGAGGGGTGTCTAGCCTTCTCGAAGGAGCTGGGTCAAGTGTTCTTATTTCTTTTCTTATTTCCTTTTGTGTTGATTTTCATTTTTGTTGTTTTTATCCTTGACATTGGCTTGTTAGACACTTTTGGTTTATTATCATTTATCAATATATTGTAGCAGAGTATTGTTTCTGTTTCTAGCTTTTGGTTGGTTTTACTGCGTTTCAGGTTGAAGAGTCTTAACAGATGTATACTAATTGAATACTATACTCAACACATGAGTTTGAAAGCTGCTCATTTTCATTTCGCCACCTTTTTATCGATTACCCCAGTGTGTTCTGGTCTTTTTCAAGGAATGCAGAAAGTAATAATCAATTTTATGTTTGTTAGATATTAAAATTTCATTAGTTGTTTGCAAAACCCAATTTACAAGTTACGACCTTACTTGAACGAGATCTTTTCTATAGGTTGTACATCTGTGTCCTTGAGTTCTAAAAAAAAAACCCAATTTACAAGTTTTACATAACATTACTCTGAGCTTTATACCTAGAATTTCATATTTCATCCCTTGTTTTTATGATCAGCAACAGAGTTTAGAGTGATCTGAAGTGTTACACTAACTCAGTCCATTGGGATGGCCACGTGTGTGTTAGGATAGATATGCATACATGCATATATATGTGTTCCTGTGTGTCTGATATGTAGTGTTGAATCTTTTAAAACGAACATGTGTTATTTGATGTCTAATTATAGTTTTTCTGATTATTTTTAATGCAGATGAACATTGTTGATACACCCGGTACTAATGTCATTCTTGAGAGGCAACAACGCCTAACGGAGGAATTTGTGCCTCGTGCTGATTTGCTGCTTTTTGTTATCTCTGCTGATCGTCCGTTGACTGAAAGTGAGGTATTAACCATTGACGTAAACTCTTTATCCCAGCGACTTGCTACTTATGAGTTAATGTCCTGCCTGGTTGGCTACAAGGACCATGTAGTTGTTGCCTATCACTCATAGTCTAAGTCTTATGAGAAGGGACGCAGCAAGATGATAAGCCAATTTAAGAAAAACTAGGCATGAACACATTGGGGATGCACTCTTTTCTATCATTATTATTTCAGGATATATATATATATATATATATATATATATATATATATATATATATATAACATAAAATACTAAATGTACTCCATTAAGAAGCCTAAAATGTTAAATTAATTAACAATCGTAGGAGATGAGACTTTTATGCTCCGTTTGGTTTTTGATATTAAACCTATAAAGATCCATTTTACCTCTAAATTTCTTACTTTGTTAATGTGACGTAGTAGGAATATGGTATTATGGTCAAATCCTTTAACCTATTAGGATTAGGATTAGTTTCTTTTATTTGTTAGGATTAGGATTAGTTTGCTATAAATAGAGTACTTGTCTTCTTGTATTCATAATTTTTTTAATCATTAATAAAATTCTCTAATTTGGTTTACATCACAATGTTTTAAAAAACCAAGTCAAGTTTTGAAAGCTAAAAAAGTTGTTCCTAAAAAGTTATTTTTGGTTTTGGAATTTGGCTAAGAATTTAACTCTTTACTTGAGAAAGTTGAAAACCATGACAAGTATTTGAGAGGAAATAAACTTGATTTAAAAAAAACATGGTTACCAAACAGGTTAAGTTTCTGACAAAGTTTTTTATGTCTATACTTTTGTCTTTGGTTAAAGAAATGAGCTTTCCTTTTATCTTTTCAATCTTTGTTTTAACATATAATTGATTTGAGCTTCAAATCTGGGTTCAACTTAAAATGCCGAACCATTTTCTCTTTAAAAACTTTTCCCAGGCATGTCCATGAATTACCCCAAGACCCCAACCGGTCCCACATGTTTGACATTAAAAAAAAGAAAAGAAATAGGAAACGGAAATTAGCATGTTGAACACATATTCAGAGTTTGGCCGACATAGACACTCCTAATTATGGAGCAGGCGTTTTGAGGAGCCTGTACTTACCTTTGCAAGAGAAAGGTCGTGTTTGGTCCTCAGTTGTTGACTGGCTTCTACGCATTTGTAAAAAATTCACCCATGACTTTTACTTTCAGGTTAATTTTCTTCGTTACACACAGCAGTGGAAGAAGAAAGTGGTGTTTGTGCTGAATAAATCTGACCTTTATCAGAATAGTCACGAGGTTTGTTTAATTTTTTTTTCCTTGGTGTACTTACACAAAGTACATAAGCATTAGATTCATTCTGAGCTTTGTTTTATCTTGTATTCTTTGTGGCTTGGTTGCAGCTGGAGGAAGCTTTGTCCTTCGTCAAGGAAAATGCAGCAAAATTGTTGAATACTGAACACGTCTTTGTATTTCCAGTATCTGCAAGATCTGCTCTGGATGAAAAACTTTCTGCTACTCTAGAGGGTGGAGAAGTCGTATCTCCCTCTAGTTCTTATTGGAGAAGCAGTAGCTTCCATGAACTTGAAAATTTCTTATACAGCTTCTTAGATGGGTCAACAGGTAATGGAAAGGAAAGAATGAAGCTTAAACTCCAAACACCTGTTTCAATTGCGGAACGGCTACTTTCTGCTGCCGAAACTCTTGTGGGACAGGAGATACGTTTTGCCAAACAGGATTTGGCTTCATTAAATGAATTAGTTGATGGTGTAAGAAATTATGGATCAAAGATGGAAAACGAAAGCATTACTTGGAGAAGACAAGCTTTGTCACTGGTATGTACTCCAATCAATATTTCTACTTTTCAACTATTCTTTCGATAGAAATGCAAGTTCTTATATCTCTATTTTTTGTCCCTGTGGTTCTGCGTAAAAATGCAGATCGACTCTACCCAATCACGAATTATGATGCTTGTAGAATCCACTCTACAACTATCAAATTTGGATATTGCTGCTTATTATGTCTTGAAAGGGGAAAAGACTACCACTCTATCGGCTACCTCGAAGATTCAAAACGACATCATTTCCCCAGCATTAGCTGATGTGCAAGTAATATTTTCTAGATGTCAGCTTTTCGGAGTTTCTAATTATTTAATCTTTGCTTGGGTAATTGGTGTTGGCAATTTTGTAATCACCAATAGATTTATTGGCTTTTAATAATTTAGTTTTTCCAAAAATGTACAGAGTTATGCATTTATCTTAGTGTCAGGGGACAGTTTGAATCTCCTATTGTTTATCATGTGAAGATTTTCTGAAGCCTTGTTGATCTATCCTGCAGTTTTCTTGTCATATCTTGACCTCATAACTTTCTTGTATCCTCTTGGGAGGATAGGTTTGAGATTGCCAAAGTGAATGCTTCTTCGTGGTATTTTGAAGCTAATTTGGTGCAAGAAATGAGTCGCAAGAAATGAGTCTAAATTGGAAATCCCTTCTTCAGCTAGCTTGCTAATTTGTCTTTTTTTGTAACAGTGTACTTGTTTTAGTTTATGAATCATGTTGTTCTGTTGTATTTTCGCTTCTTTTGGGGTTTTTTTGTTGGAAAATGACGAGGGTGCTTAAGGGGTGTCAATCTAGTTGAGATGCCTGGGTTTGCATCTCCTGATGATATGCCTATTTTCTTATTGCTTGCTTTGCTCTTTGGGTCTCATTGTACTTTGAGCTTTTCTCTCATTTCATTAATTCAATGAAGTGACTTGTTTCTGTTTAAAAAGAAAAAAAAAAAACTTCTCTGATCTTGTATAATTTTTGTGGCTTCTAGAAACTTCTCCAAGACTATGAATCCTGGCTTCAATCCGGCAATGCTAATGAAGGAACAGTATACCAGGAATCCCTGCAGAAACTGTGGCCATCTATTGTTTTTCCGGCGACTCAGATGCATCTTGAGACCTATGAGTTGCTTAAGAAAGTAGATGATCTAAGTCTGAAAGTAATTAAGAATTTCAGTCCAAGCGCTGCTTCAAAGTTGTTTGACCAAGAAATTCGTGAAGCGGTGAGAGTTTCTTCCAAAGCCATACCAGTCATTTTAAGTTGGAAATTGGAAAATGGAAATTTGCATGAATCATGATCAAATTATTAATGATTATGGTCTTTTCTGTTCTCCAGCTGTGAAGCCATGGATATGGTACAATGCTTAGAGCAGATATGTATAGTGAATTTAGCCTGCATTGTCCCGGAGTTCAAAAGAACTCCCTTGCATAATTTTCACATTAAGAACTTTTTTTAATTTATCAAAAAAGAAACAAATAAATAAATTAATTAAAAGGAAAATGAATGGTTGTCTTTAAGGTTTAAAGTTCTTTTTTCCATGAGTAGGCACACTTAGGAACATGTAGTTATAACTGAAGATTTATCCTCAAACCACATGGCATTGATTTTTAACATATTACTCTTTTCAATTTCAGTTTTTGGGAACTTTTGGTGGACTCGGGGCTGCAGGTTTATCTGCTTCGCTTCTAACTACAGTACTTCCCACCACAATAGAAGATCTTCTTGCTCTTGGCCTTTGTTCTGCTGGCGGGTAATGTGCATCTTTACAATTTCTTTTTCCTTTCGTTTTTTAATTTTCATCTTCTTTCTTTGTCAAAGTCAGCTTGGCCCAACTTCCCTTTCCATAATATCCAATCCATGTGACTTTACATCATGACCTCCAAATCAGGTAATTGATAGTGATGACGTAGACAATAGGGATTCCGTAGGATTTTGGGAAAAACAATCTAATTGAAAGTAATTCAAGATGGAGAATAACTATCGAACTTCTTGAGCGACTCCCAGTCCCAATCAGGCACCAAACAAGAATATTATCCCAAACAAGTTTTCTCTTAAACGACTCACTCATTTAATTACCAAAAGACCAGATATCGCTTAATAACTTTTTCATGGTCATATCTCCAGGATTAAGCTTCTAGATGCTTTAAGTTGACACCTCCACCTGAAGTTTTCATGGTACTGCTAGACCCTCCATTTTTGTGTGTATTCAACTGTAACTTAGGGGCTGTAGTAGTGTAGTGCTTATCCGTTGTCCACTTCAACCATTTTGATGTGCCTTTTGGTAATTCTTTAACTATGCGTTTGTTAGAGCAATAACTTAACTTTAAAGAGAACTACTGAAATTCTGACAAGGTATTTATTATCTTTGATAGATTTTTGGCAATTTCCAACTTTCCAAGTCGTAGGCAACAGTTGGTAAGTAAAGTAAAAAGAACAGCAGATGGATTTGCTCGAGAGCTTGAAGCTGCTATGCAAGAGGACCTCAATGAAGCAGTTCGAAATTTAGAAACTTTTGTGAGTGTCATAAGCAAGCCATATCGAGATGACGCACAAAATAGGTTAGATAAACTATTGGAGATTCAAGATGAATTGTGCAATGTTGGGAAAAAATTACAAAAACTACAAAGTGATATCCAAAATCTTCATGTATCATGACTGAACAAACCATGTTTTTATTAGTCTTACCATATTTAAAAGGTTTCCTCAGTGACATATGTTAAATGGAATGATGCCACAATAAAATGTTAATCTCCCTGATCCATTCTTTCTGGATTCCTTGTTGGGCAACGTCAACAGCTGAAAGAGAGCTGAATATTCCTTTAATAACTTATTTTTCACATTTCATTTCAATATCTAAAGTCTACAGTGTGTGATATTTGAGGAAGACTGGAGAGTTCGCAAAATTTGAATGAAGGTTTCATTGCAGCTTCAGCCACTACTTTTCTTCAGGGGTGCCTGGTATTTTTGGCGATAAGCCTTATCGTAATGGAGTTTTTGAAGCATAACTATTAAAAATCATCATAGTAAAGAAACAAAACCATATTGCAGCAGGAATACAATTATGTGATCTGTTATGGATTCTATACCGAACTGTCTTGTCATTGCGAAACATCACCCAAGTAAAGTTCAGTAAGAAGACATATCTACTTCATGTGTTGGAATATTGTTTACTTATTTGTGTTTGATTCAGAAGTTATAGGAGAAAAGTGGAGGGACAACATGGTCAAAGGTTATGGACATGAATTAGATTCCTTCACTTTTTTGGTTTGATTTCTTTACCCTTCTGCTTTAAGATACGATGACAAATTTACAGTAAATGAATCCGGTAGGAATATAATTGCTCAAATCCTTAATTTATTAGGATTAAAATTAGTCTGTTTGGTTTATTAGGATTGAGATCAGTTTCTTTTATTAGTTAGGATTAAGATTAGTTTCTTTTACTAGTTAGGATTAAGATTAGTTTGCTATAAATAGAACTTGTCTTCTTGTATTCACAACTTTTAACACATCAATAAAAATTCTCTAATTTGATATACATAAAAAATAAATATAAAGTTTAATATAAGACAAATAATCATATACTCTAAAGCTTCTTCATCACTTGTTATCATTTTGGGGGCAAAGCTAGACAAAGATGCCTGAAAGTTACCCTTTATGTGTCTGGAGGGATGTTTATTGAGTGAGTTTGGTCAATTTGAAATAAAAGCAAACAAGTTGGACGAGTCTTAATGGTTTGGTGTAGTTGCTCTTCCCTTTTGGAGAGATCCTTTCTTCTAATGCAATTGAAACATTATGGTATATTTGGATTGACGAAGAAAAAAGTGTTTTTCAAAAAAGGCATTTTTACTTAAATTTTTTTTAATAATGATTGTTTAAAATAAACTTTGAAAGTAGATCAAAAGTGCTATTTTGAGTGGTTACTAAACACTTTTTTCTAAAATGATTTATTTTCAACTTCAATGTTTAAAAAATTAAACTAAACGCACTCATAGTTGAAGATTATCTTTCAGGAGTTTTATTTCGGTCTCTCTTATTAGAGGGACGTTTGCTTAATGACTATAGAGTTCCTCCTCCATCCTCATTTCAAAGATACAATGTTGTTTTCTTTGGTTTGTTGGGCTATGCGCGTTATTATAAAATTTATGAACAATAAAGTGTTCCATGGTACGGAGATAGACCCTAACGAGATTTCATGTTCCTATTTGGACTTCAGTTTCAAAGACCTTTTGTAATTATTTTCCATATAATATCTTGCTTAGTTGGAAAGCCTCTAAAGAAAGGGTTTCTTTTTTTTTTTTTTGGTTTGGTTTCTTTTGTACGTCTTTGTATTCTTCTATTTCTTCTTCTTGATTAGTAAAGAAAAAAGCATACTTGTTGGAGATAATTAGTAAAAGAAATACAAGACAGAGTACACTTATTCTTCTTGCATTGGCCAACTGTATACTTGTGATGATGGATGGGTTCATAATTAAGCCTAGAAGATGTAATTAGTGAAAGGAAAAGGTGGTATTATTGATGGCATTCAATATGAACAGGCAATGAGACATAAATGATCAATCACATGCAAGAAGAGAGGGCTTCCATTTCCAATACCCTGAAGATGCAGGTGCTGCCAAGTCCCTGATGAAGGAATGCTTTCTTTTCTTTGAAAAAAGTCTTTTCAGTCAACAACTCTAATGTTAGTAAAAGTTAGTTACTTTTCTCTCTTTTGGTTTTTCTAGTTGTTCCTCTCATTTTGAATCATGATAAATGCTTTGCATGTTTTGAGAAACAACTCAGATTGCCTTCCTTACTCCATTGCTGTACAACTGATACATGTAAGATCCAAAATGGCTCCTTGATAACTTGTAGAAATACAAGTTATTTAGCTCTTTTAATTAAGATAATGAGAGGGAAATAAGAGATAGCATGACATTTGGCAACATAATTTTTAAGAAAATGTTTAGTCTATGCGTCATAGCCTGCAAGAAAACCATATATTCTGTATATTCTTTGATATTTTGTGCTGTTGAACGTAGGATTATAATAGAAAACTGGAGACCATGATGCATAAGGAAAAATGAACACAAGCAAACCAGACGCGACCAAGATATCAATCAATCTGGAGCTGAGGCATGAAGAACGCAGGGCAAGATTCAATGCGGCAATATCAAAAGAGGACGCAAGGACAACCTAGACTCTACACTTCACACCTACTCAGTAGAACTAAAGCCCGCCATCCATAATGCTGAATGAGACAAAGATAGTGCCTGAAAACATGAGGAAGATTCCAACTTTAAGCATCCACTAATAGCATGGGTTATCAGAAGCTATCTTCTGCGTCCAGCATCTATAAAAGGCCATCGAAGTTTTTCATCAATTCATCATCCAACTAGCCTTTTAAATGGATTGTATTGACCTTCAAAACTCAGATTAATGATATTAAAAACCTTATAATATTCAACCTTTTAGTGTCGTCTTTTTCATATCTTGCTTTAAATTTGATGTTCAAACCAATTCATATAAGATATTAGTTTTGACCGAGCTAATTCTAAGGCGAGTTGTCCTAGGATCTAAAAACGACCATCATAGATTCTTTCAAGAGTTATTCATCATTTTAACTAAAATCTTGGTTACAATCATTCATTAAGTCAGTCATGTTTGTGACCATGTTTGCAAGGAACCTAGAAAGACTTCTAATTGCTTTGCATTTATCAAGCATTGTATAAAGATAAAATATCATCTTCCATCAAATTTAACTGTGGTCCTTGGGGTTTTATACACTACCCATGTTAAACATTGAAAACGTGTCAGAAAGTGATGGTGTAAGCTGTTGTTGCTTTCTTTACTAATATAATGGTGGGGTTTCCAGGAATAAAATTGAGATGAAAAAGAAGAGTTTCGAGGACATGCCACTTATTCTCACTAGTTAATCTATAGGTAATGTAGTGCGGCGATAGTCGCTCAACTTTCCTATTTGGTCATTTGAAAATGTTGAGTTCATTATAGGCTGAGAGACTGAGAGGGATGGGCCATTGCAAGCGTAGTCGTTCATTTTAGTTTACATAACTCAATGATGAAGTTACTTTGAAGAGCGTGGAAGAGAGTGATTTGCCTGGGTTTCACACTTTCAAAACTAGTAAGAAGGAAAAGAAATGAAGCCTCAAGTTGATCTAACATGAACTGTAAAGCCTGTTGAGAGCTTTGCAGTATTAGTTAACCTCATAAATGTGTGCATATATATATTGAAACACAACTAATACCAACAAGGTTCTCATTAAGAGCAGAGAACATTCAACTAGGTTCTCCCTAGAAAGATCCTCAGCAGAAGGGAGCTTGACATCAAAACCAAAAACAACACCACAACCCAGAGGGTGGGTGACAAAGTTACATTCACGCTTACAATAAGCAAAAACATCCTCTAGACGATGGGCGTTCTCAAGCAAATCTTCAAGCATATTCTTAGTTTTAGTTAGGTTTGTGGGCGACTTGGTAAGAACATGAATGATTTCGACCAAGTCCAATCCACCCATGGAGGATGACATAACACCTCTTTGAAATGAAATAGAACCGATCATCCCACTCTGATATGCGTCCCCTTCCAACGCCTTGATAGGCCACGCTTGGTCAAAATGCTTGTATCCTGCATAGATAGGAGAGAGAGTCACGAGCCGCCCACTCCAGTCCACCAACCTTTTTATTGCTACACCACAAGGCATCAGTAAATATAGTTCTTTTTCTTGTTTGTCTTCAACTTAATTCGATTGTAGAAAATTTCACTTATTTTCTTTCGAGATCATTGCTATTTGAGCTAATAATTTAACTAATAAGTCAACTCAAGATAATCAAAATAATATTACTTTTACATTTTCACAAGGTGGTATCTGAGCATTAATGAACAGTATATTTGAAAGCATGGACAGATATTAAAGAAATAGGAGAATGAAGACAAAGCTTAGGAAGTCTAGAAATTTTATTTATCTAAAGAGTAATTGATAGGGAAGAAGAGGAGAATTGTATGGCTTTTGTTTTGATAGGTTTGTTTGGTTTTCCTTTTGAAAGGAACAGCTTCAGGTTTGCATTTTTGCTTTTTGTTTTGGGTAGCTATAAAAATCCCCTCCCCTAAAAAGAGGTTAACTTAGACCGATAAGGGAAGGAGCTGATAATCTTAGCTGATATATATGCTCTGCGGGCACCAAACTTCAGTTATATTGTAGATTTTAATTTCATTCACACAAGTTTGTCCATTATTTCTTCAAAGATTGGGACGTACAGATTTTTAGTGGCCATAAAGTTCTCTCAGCTTTTATAGAGTAGTTGGCCCTACACACCACCTCCACTTGGGGTTCTTCACAACTATAAATTTCTATCATTCCCTTGCCTTTCTATTCCACCCTTCCATTTTTCTCTTCATCTCTTTGTAATCTTTTCCCTCTCTCTAACAACCCATTTCATGTTTTCAACCCAACTTGAATTGGGATTTCTCAAAAACCGTTCTTTTTCAACCAAATTTCTCAACTTTGGCTCAATCGAACATCACCCCAACTTCAAGTTTCTCCATCAGTTTTATTGACTTGACGTTTTTCTGTTTCGCTACACTGCAAGATCTTGTTATAGGATATAACAAAATGATTTCCAGTGTGTGTCAAGGCCTGCAGTCGCATGTCGAGTCCCATGTTCTGAGTCTGCAGTTGTTTCCTCAGGAACCAAGTTACCCCACCACCAACGGAGTCTCCCAAAGAAAATATGAAAAAGAAGTAGAAGCAAATTCAAAAAATGGTGAAAATATTGAAAGGTGGCGTTTCCTTCAACCTCTCTCCAATGGACATCAAGAAGAAGACAAGATGTATATCACTCATTCATTCACAAAGCTAAGCAAGAAAAGCTTAGAGATGTGCACTGAAAGCTTAGGCAGCGAGAGCGGAAGCAACATGGGAGAGAACGACATCTCTTTATTGACATTGATATCAGACGAGGATTTTCGCGCCAACGTCAGACCAAATTCAACATCATCATCTCACAGGAAAGTCATTAGAAAATACACCACATATCCACCTCCATTAACATCAATAAGTGGCTCCACAAGCGTCAGAGTCGAGTCCTACCGGAAAGATGGACGACTGGTATTGAGAGCCATGGTATGTTCTACTTCTCCCACTGGCTACTTCCAAGCAGAACGTAGCCATGGGAGACTTAAACTTCAGCTTGTGAAACAAATTGAAAAGAGAGGTGATCAAGAAGATGGAGATGATGATCAGGAAGTTGAAGAAGAACTCAACTTGGTTGATGATGATGTAGAAGAAATGGGAATGGAAAGTTTTGGAAGGCCACTCAGTTGCAGCAAAAGCAGATGCAAACAAGGCAGGCACCAGAGCAAAGAGTTGCTCAATTGGGAGCCACTATGGGTTTCTACTTAATCATTGATTAATCAATATATAATTAAGATCTCTAATTATGATTTCTAAGTAAAATTATTACCTCATTTCTATTTCTAAAATCTTCCTTTTTCCCATTTTCCATTGTATCTTGAATCTCATCCAACAAAGGGAAGATCTCTAATTATGATTTCTAATTGTTCACACCATGGGCAGCTGCTTAATGAGTTAGTTAAGTTAGTTAGTTGTGAATTTATTGTTAGTTCAACCCTTTCTTTCTCTCTCCAACAATCCTTTTTTTTCTACCTTTGATTAATTAAATAGTAAATACTGCAAGGAAATTTTGGAAGCGATTATTTTTTGTATTTTTTTAAAACTCAATCCAAACATATCATTAGATTAGGATAAACGTTAGACCATATTCCTTATAAATACAACATTTTAATTTTATTTGATATAACTTAAACTTCTAACTTCTTCTTTTCGATTATCGTATTTGTTTCTATCTTGTATCTTGTAGTTGATATGAGAATCATGTTTTTTATTTTGTAAATAATTATAATATAAAAAATAATTGATGATTGACTCGTTATGCTATAAAACACTTTAGTATTTATTTAATTAATAAACACCATAATCTATACATTTATATATGTTTAGATTTGAAATTGAGCGATGAAATATAATAAAAAAATATTAAAAATGAGAAAGATGTTGAAAATTAGGTCCATGTAAAGCGTAAAAACGATGGAAACGAAGGTTAGATTAAAAACTATTATAACAAAATAAATTTAATTAGTATTACAATTCAGATTTTAGAACAACAAATTCGTAAAACATGTATTTTGATTTACATTGAATTCGAAGTCTAATTTCATTATGATCTAACGAACAATCCTTTTTTGATCCTAGATAGAAAGAGAAGAAGAAAAATAGGAAAAAAAAGAGTTTGAGAGTGGTCCAAGAAGAAGAAAATAAAGAAAAGTGGAATGGAGGAGATGACAGAAATAGGAATGGGCAGTTGTTATCAAAGGTTGGCCCCAACCCAAGACCCAAGACACCAACATGGGACTGACATCATCATCATCATAGGATATCTATGGATGCCTTCCATGTGCATTGCTTTTCCATTCTACTTCCCAAATCAAATATCAATTTACATTTTAAGGTCAAGTTTACTAATATGTAATTAAAATGGTCACAATGGCTCTTTACATTTAATGTGTTGATGGTAATGGGTCTCAATCATGAAGAAAATGAGTTTACCATAATGCTCTTTTAGAGTATGGTAACAAAAACCATGGGAGTCCTTTGCAATAATTAAACGTAATTGAATTATGACTCTTTTTTTATGATCAAATTATGTTTGTTGATTACGAATTTTGTAGTGAGATCACCTATATTTTATTATGGTTGAAAAACACTTGTAAGCTATAACCAACGATGGTGCTTAACTAATAATTGTATTAATAATAACAGCAACAAAATTTTTTTATTGAGAATATTTGAAAGGGGATATCTCAGATGACCTTGTAGAAGAATCGTTAAGAAATCGACAATTAAAGATTAATAAAAAAAATGTGAGAGTCAACAATAGATAATAAAAACAAAGATTTACGTGTACTACATCTATAGATTTGAAGGAGAGAGCAATTTATTATCAGAGAGAATATCAAATTATAAAGTCAAAGAGACGTTAATAGATCAATTAGATAATTTATATAGTGTACTTCTCTAAACCATAAGGTCAAAGCTATAAAGAGTGAAATAATATATATTATAGAGAGATTCCGATGAAAAAAAACGTATTAAAAAAGTATTGGTTGAGTATATATATATATCCCACATATATTTGTTATATGACGTTCTAAATGACTAAGTTTATGGATCTTGCTACTGGGAGCTCGAGACCAACACCTCTAAAAAATACAATTTGTATTTGTTTATGTATTATTTATGATTTTAGGCCTAAAGTTTGTAGAGGTATCGCATATATAAAATCTCAACTCCTATTGGCGCCTCTGTAACATATATGTTGAAATGCCTTGAATTCGTCGTGTAGCACTATGAATAACCAAATTCTTTAGTTTTTCGTAATTATGCATGTGTAATTATTTACTATTTTGACCCTAGTGTATGGTTTAAAGATGTATAAACTCTCTAACCCAGTGGAGTATTGTATTTTGAAAACATTCGCCCTAATAATATTTGTTCTCACTTTGCCTATGGACGTAGCTAAAGTACTATTAGTGAATCATGTATATTTGTGTGTCAAATCTTTACATTTTTCTATTATTGCTTAATTTTTGATTTTTGATTTCGTAACACTATATTATCTGATATTTATCTCCAACAATAAAAACTGTTCTCTTCCTAATCTGTTCGTGGACATAGTCGTTAATATATCACGTAAATTTCGATATCAGTTCTTCTATTAGTTGTATGTTCTCTCGTTTTCTTTGATTTTTGATTTCACAAGACACATTATACACACAATTAAGAAAGATGCATAAAGATATATGAATGTTGTCGAAGAGGTATAAGGTATATTCTTTTTTTCGCATGAAAGAAGAGGAGAAAAATGTTGAACCGTGGAGTTGGGAGAACCATAAGTTAGAGTGGGGTAAGGGCTAAGAGTTGGAAAGGGAAAGGATTGTCAACAAGCACAGTGTAGCACATGTAGTTTCATTGAGTGTCCCAAACCCCAAGGATATATACACATAAATATGCAGGGTCATGTGCTTCACTTCATAAAAAGCAGAAGAAAAAACCTCTATTCAGATATTAATTTTCTTAGTATAGCTAGAAGAAGACCCCTTTTAATTTACTTGAATACACACACACATGTATAAGGGGCTTTTAACTTTTCAATATATCTTATATATTGTATTCACATCCATAGTAATTCCATGCAGACGCCTCTGATCAGCTCTACGTATTATGAAGCAGCCCAAAATTTGGTAGTGTGTGTATACAATATTGTTCTCATATATATGATACAACTAATGTGTAGATCTATAATTAGGCTGTGCAAAAAACAGAATGGACGGTTTAGGTATCGGACATGAACAAGAGACATGAAGCATGGTAGGATTGAGTTTTGTGATACAACGACGTAACACTCTTTATTGTCCACGGTCTCTCCCAACAAATACAATGGCTACATGCAATAATTATAAAAAATTACTACTCATATTCTATTACTTGTTCTCTCTACACACTTTGGTTCCGGTTTCTTCTTTCGCTTTTTACGTCTTAAAATGTCATTCATCAACCCAAAAATAAATTTATAGGGTAGTCGTCATGCTACAAACAAAACTTTTTTTTTTTTCATTATTGTTCGTCACTTGAGTTTTTCTTATTTATTATAATACATATAATCCTACTCTGAAGAATTCGTTTCAAAATTTGATTATAACTTTTGGAGTTAAAGTTTTGTATATATATAATAATAATAAAGAGATTGTTATATCATGATAATGATAAGAGAAGTAAGTCCGGCCATTTTAATACACAAACTCTTTACTTGCGAGAACTATAAATACGACATCATGATAACTTTCCTACTACACACAATTTTGCTTCTTGACTTAAGTACAATCGAAGCCAATTGTATGGCAAGTATCACATCAATGGGTAGATATTTTAATTTTATAATTACAATTTTATCATTGTCGTTTGTTGTTGTCACGTGAATATCATATGCATTTTTCTCCATCTAAATTTTGTGAGAAAGGTATTAATTAAGTAGCGAAAGGTAAGGTAGGTCACATATGTCAAGTTTTGAAAATGGCTAAAAAAGCTAGACATGGAATTGGAAACATTATGATTATATTATCCAACTCACTCACAGCTAGTATCATATATGTATGTATGAATAACAGTTTGCATTGTTGGTGTTTTTGAGAATCAATATCAATGCCCATATATATTGTGTCATGGAGGGAAGGAGGCCAACCAAGTGCTCCCATTATATAATTTAATCATTATAACACCATCCACCAGCCACCACAACACTTTAATAATAATTCGAGGAAAATTGTTTTAAATTATAAAATTTTATTGAAAATATTTACGAGTTTCTATAAAGGTCATAATCACAATAAACTTAGATAGACATCCCAAATACCAGTTTAAGCAAAGCAAGGATTTTGTAGAGAGTTGAACAGCTAAAACAAAACAAAAGGCATATGAAAACTGAAACTTTTAAATTCAAAGAAATAATCAATCTTTTCGAGTAGTATATATAGCGTGTGCGTATACTTTAGCTGAAAGTAAATTATATAGGGTTTATATATAACTTGTACTTTAGTTGTTTGACATTCTGATCTCAATATTTCATCAATAAACGGGGTCATTTATTAAATTTGATTCAATTGTCCCTAGTAGAGAGTTTGAAAAATCTATATGGCATTTATCACATAATATTGTTAAAACTGATGTATATATCTAACTCATATCTAAACATCGGAAGTAAAGTAACTTGAACGACTCCAATAATGGAGAAAAGAAAATTCTTTTTGATGTTTCTCAATGTCTTTTCTTAAAAATAGTTGTATTGAATCAATCTTTCCATATACTAGAATTCTTTTTTCCGACAATATTGACACAAAGGGTGTTTTTAGAATTAAAGGTATTTTGAAAGTAAATTGCTCTTCAATTACTCTTGGATAGTCCTCAATTTTGCCTATACATAACAAATTCATTTGTAACATCGTTATTAATATCATTTTATAGAAAAATGTTTTTCAAATGAATTATCAAATCTGAAAAATTTACAATTCTTGGATTAAGATTCTATATCTATATGTGCGGATTTTACTGTTGAGACCAACATACTCACAACATAGAATCAAAACCTCCACTGTTAAACTGATTGGATAAATAATAATAGATTTGATAACAAAAATTTTATAACGATGATATTTTAATTTGCTCAACCTCTTCTCCCCTAACAAAGAAATTTGAAATCAATTGAAGTAAATCGAAATATTATTGGATAGAATGACCCTAATACGAATCATAACAATGTCCGCTACATACATGATATCAATAACAACCATAACCATGCCCACGAGGTTAACAAACACAAGAAAAGAAATTGACAAACTTTGTTTCATACCTCATCATCTAACTCATCAACCGATGCACCAAAGTTGAGTTTGAGCAGTTAACAATATTGAGAAGAAAATCATTTAATTTTGTGGGGGGTTGTGAGTTTTAATATGCTTTTTAAAATGATTTCAAGCAGTGTCCATGTGAGTTTTATGTTTCAAGGTTAATTCATATGCAAATATGGATATATTTTTCAAACAGCTACCACACTTTTTTTGTACTCTGTTAAAATAGTTTTAATGGGTGCTTCTGCTTCCTGATTGGATCGACTACCAAGATTTGTATTAAAAGATGACATTTCCAATTTATATTCAAAGTTTTGATTCTTTTGAGCTCTTTCGGTAGAATCTCCCACAAGATGAGGATTGAGATTCACATCATTTTTCCAAATCAATCTTTTCTATCTTTCCAAAATTATGAAAAATTTGAAAAGATAATTGCTAAATTCATGAAGATAATGAAAAATTTCTTAAATAACAAAACCGTCCAAAATATTTTCAAATATAACATAACATCACAATTTATGTACGATAGACATTAATAAATTCATGTCTATTAATGTTTTATCAATGTTTATCTGCGATGAATTATAATAGTCCATTGGTCTACTAATTTTATTCACTGTGATATATTTAAAAAGAACCTTTAAGATAATCGTTAAATAAATTTTGAAATTTCTAGAAACATGAATTCGCTCTAAGAATTGCAAGATTAAGTAAGATTTTATATTAGATTTGGAAAAGATAACATAATATTTGAAAAAAAAGTGCGGAGGTCGGTTAAAATTGTATAGAGAAAGTTGAAAACTATCTTTCGGACTTTATGGATACGAGAAAACTATCTATCTTTTGGACTTTATTGATGCGACTATGTATGAGATGAATTGAAATTCGCATAATTTTTCATATATTATGCAACCCTTCCAAAATTTCATGAAATATTTGATGGTATGATCTAAATTTTTTGGAAAGATTAAAAAACGTTTAGAGATTTCACACAAAAAAATTCAAAAGCATCAATAAATTGGATATAAGTTGAAATGGTTAACTTTTCTATATCTATCTTGGTAGTCGACCAAAAACTATTGAGGAAAATTATTCTAAAAAAAATTGGGGCATTTTAAAAAATATAACAACAAAATATTTATATTGTATTTATAGAACAATTTCAAAAACAGAAAAAGTACACGTCAAAAATACCAAAAACCCCGTCAACTATACTGTCAATAACACGCGCGTAATATATTTGGTACGCGATTATTTAATTTGGTTCATATAAATTTGGTTACACGATCGTTTAGATTAAAATTTAGCATGTTTAGATTTGGCTAAATGATTTTTTTTTAATTCTTTTGGTACGCGATTGTTATTTGTGCAGAGAATGATTTATTTTTTTTACGTTTACAAACGTTTACCTTTGGCTACTCAAATCTAAATGCTTTTTTTTTTCAAGATTCTTTATATACGATCTTTTAAATTTACATTTAGTACAAAATTTTTGTGAACAACCAAATAAAAGTTTGAAAAAATCTTATATTTAATATACAATCTTGAACCAAATAATAGTTTGAAAAAAAAATAAGGAAGAAAATAAGAAAGACTATGGAATGAAAGACATAAAATTCAAAGATGATAAAATTGGCAGAGGTGAAGAAAGAGAGAGAAGAAGGACGATAAAAAGAAAGGAGAATATTTAGAAAATAACTACTTAGAGAGTGTCGTAAATATTCATTTGTTATAATTATGAAAGTTCTTATTAATTTTTAAATATAACAAATGAACTAAAAGTATACTTTTTTTTTATATTTTTAAATATAATCTAATGAACGAAAATATTTACAAAATAAATAAGAATTTCATATCCTAATTTCTATTCTCGTTGGTAGAGTATAATATTTTTGCTATATTTTTTTTTAAATATTTTAGTATTTTCAGTAATTCACTCTTTTTTTTATAATCGAAGGAAAAGAAAAGGAAAAAAAAATTAGAAAAACATAAAAGAAAAAAGGGGAAATTAGCCGACGACAGGGCTCCCAACGTAGCCTTGAGCTCAGTTGGCGCAATTCCAAAGTCCCGCCATGGAAGCAACACCTTGCTGCACTCGTCTTCTCCGTCCCCCGCTGCTCCATTCTGTACCTTCAAAGTTTCGAGGTTAGCCTCCTGAACTTCGGTTTGCGGGAAAACTATATTACATAGGAAGAACGACAAATAGTTCAATTACATTGTTATCCTACGGGTGTTTCGTTTGATATCTGTTCTCGTGAAACCAGAGAGGTTCATTCTTATTTTCATTTTCTCTAAAGGTTGACCCTTGCTAGAATTATTTTAGTTGTGTTCGTTTCCCTGTTGAATTGGCTTGTATGTGAAATTACTTTACTTGCATAAATATCTTTCATGTGGCAATGAAGTATAGTGCTTGTACTGGAACCAATATTCTTTTAACTTTTAATAGGAGGGTGTTTCGCCAAGGAGTGGAGTTGTGAACTCCAATGTTGTAAACTCCAATGAGTCGTGAAGTATGAGGAGTTAGTGAATTCTTAGGAACGGTATAAGAAGTTAATAAGACATGAAATTGATATTTTTTAGCTGTGGAGTTCACAATTCCACTCAAAGAAGCTATTTCTTTTAATGGGAAGTTCAGACTCAATCTCTTTAGCAGCAGGCTGGTGGAGCTAGATTCAGGTTTCTTGCTGGTGTTGGGGTTTTCAGTGGTCATTGAGAGAAGAAGATGAGAAATGATGAGGGTGTTTGCCTGTGATGTTATGATGTTATGATACCAAGTCAATGAACAGTGTAATTCTCAGCTCAATGGAGGTTGGCTACTCGGGATTTTACTTGTAGTGTAGTAGATGTAAATTTACAAAGGATTCACTGAGATAGACCACATGTGACCGCTACTCTTAATCGAAGGAATAGCCAAATAAATAATTTTACTAACAATTACAAATGGAAAATAATGATCTATAAAAACAGTACAACTGATATCAGAGGGAAGGAAACTGTAATGAAGAAAAACCCAACCGGCCAACTCAGGCAGACGACACAACTTATTATTTTTGAAGAATTTCTGATAATATGTTCAGACAATATATTACTTTGAATCTATTTTAACAGAAATGTCTCTTGTCTAATTTTTTCTATCTCAGTTGAGTGGTTGTGCAAGTGTAGTTAATCAATGAGAACTCCAGCTTGTCTGAGTTCATCTCTGTCTCTTTTTATAATGTTTTGATATCTTAGGTTTGATTCGGAAAATCTATTTCATGTTTTCCTTTTATATTAGAAATGCTTCCATATGGTATTAGTATACCATGATCAACAATCAATTTACTATTTGGTTGTCAGCTTAGGATAAGTAGGATAATTTCTCACCATACTACCATGTATTTGTTCGATATTTTCTTCTTAGGGTTAAGGTTAACTAAAAACTTATTTCCATCTTTGAACACAAGCAAATTCATTTTCCTCCCAGGGTTAAAATTGCTCTAAAACACTGATATATAATTTATGTCTAGTTGATTCTTCAGCTGAACATGGGAGTTTGCTTTGCTACAATGTAATATTTTGCATAAAACATTTCTAATATGGCCTCACTTGGCTGCTTTCATTTGAACAGTTGCTGCAGCTTATGACGTCCAATTCTGTCATTTCAAGTTTGGTAGATCTACCCCTGTGATAAATTTCAACACTTCAAAATTCAAGGGAAGAAATAATGTGTTATTGAAGAGGCCTTTGGTCTCTAAAATGAACCAAAAGTCATTTGATTGTTTCTCAAATCAGTGCCAAAACAGCCGTATGAATGTCAAGGCAACATCTGAGCAATGTCTAGACCTTGAAACTTTTTCACAGGAATCAAATGACGGGGATGCTTTTCTTACTTCTTCCAATGGCACTAACTTTGATATCTGGAAACCTAAATCCAGAGCATTTAGAAATAGATTCTTGAATCTTGTACGTCTTCGTTCTGTTCTCAACAATGCTGCTGAATCATTTTTTAAAAGTGAAATACGACGAAGATTGTTTGTAACAGCAGTTCTAATTGTAATAAGTCGTGTTGGATACTTCATTCCTCTTCCTGGGTTTGATAGGAGGTTGATACCACAAGATTATCTTAGCTTTGTTTCTGGATCTGCCGGTGAGTTCCTAAAATTTTATGCATGTGTTAGTGATCTCTATATTCTTATTATTGCGGAATTTAATTTTGTTTCACTATCTTTATCTCATATTCATGTCCGTGGCAGATGAACTCGGTGATTTTACTACCGAGATGAAAATGTCTTTTTTCCAGCTGGGCATCAGTCCTCAGATTATAGCATCAATCATCATGCAGGTTTATCGCTTTTCTTCATATCTTTCTTCAATGTCTTAATATTGATGTGGAGATTGAGATACCCAAAGTAGAGGGTATTTAAGAATATTTAAGGGCTTGTTTCCTCTAGACAAGCTTGGCTGTGAAATATTTATTTAACTTGCAGTAATGGGAAAGTTTTGATCCACGTCTACTAATTGAAGACAATATCTATTCTAAGGGGAAAACGTTTAGGGGCTGTTTGAGTGAGGATTATGTAAGACTATAATAACCACCTCTAGCTATAGTAAATACTATTTAAAAATCCCCAATTAGCTATAGTTAACACTATTTCAAAACTCCTAATTTGCTATAGTATTTACTGTTTGCTACGGTTTTTACTATTTGATATTCATCATTTTTTTATTCTTTGCTACAGTGTTTACTATTCTTTCTTAAATTAAAATAATCCACACCACAAACACATACTATTATAACCCAAACTAAAATAATCTACGCCCAAACACAAACTATTATAACTCAACTATAATAACCTAGGACTATCTCACTCCCTACCCCAAACACCCTCTTAAGGAGTAAAGTACCCTAAACTATTGTTTGAATAACTATTAATTTTCTTTTTCCTCCTTATTCTTTTGTTTTATTGTGCTCTGACAAGTGATGCTTTTTTTTGAACTAACTGCAAATGCTTTGTTATTTGATTCATTAGCTTTCTATGATTTTCAACAATTGGAAGGCCCTTATTTTTTAGTTTCTCTTGGGGAGGGCCCTCTTGTCCCTTGCCCTTAGGCTATTTATCTTTTGCCCATTGAATATATTTGTTTCTTATAAAAAAAACTTCTCATATATGACAACCTTAATCTTTAGACATTACTTGGCCACTTTTCTTAATACATTACTTGGCCACTTCTTTTAATACGTTACTCAGCCGGTTTTTTAATAACAATTTGATTTTTTTCAAAAAATAGGAAATGCACTTTTCATTGAATTAATGAAAAGAGATAAAGTATTGATGTACAAAGTACAAAGAATTTAGTACAAAGTACTGAAGGATCAGTAGGCACACCCATGTGTTTTGGTTGACATTTGCTTAGCGTCCACATCACATCCAAACAAAATACATGGAAAGAAATAAAAGAAGAGTATGTGGGCTAACAAAGTCCTATATTTTGTCATATGTTGTAAATGCAGTATGGTAGTCTTCTTTGACAGGTCTTTTATTGGTTTTGTTTGGATATGACGAGGAAGCTAAAGGGGTGTCTACCTAGTTGAGATGTTTGGGTGTGTCTGTTGATCCTATTTATTTTGCTCATTGTATAAACCTCTTGTACTATGAGCTTTAGTCTCATTTATTAATAATAAATATCATGAAAAACCCTCTGATTTCTTTAAAATCATAACTCCACTGAGAAGGCCTTGACTGCATTACATAACAAGTAAGCTTTCTTCTTTAGGGCTGGACCAACATGTATCTGTAGCACCTTGTTTTTACAGCCATTATCGAAAACCCAATAGGGATTTTCCTTTTTTTTTGAAAAAACGAGTCTCGAATTTTATTAATAAAATCGAGACTAATGCTTAAAGTACAAGAGAATTATACAGAGAGCATAGAAAAAAGAGAGACCGTGGATCAACAGGCGCACCTGGACATTTCAACTAGCTTGACACCCCTTTAGCATCCTTAATAGCTAGCATCAAAACGAACAATCAAAATACTTGCCAAATCCGCCCCCACCCTATATAAAGAATCCTAAAAAAAGAAACGAAAGAATAAAAGGAATACAAAAAAAAAAAAAAAACCCAGCCCACCAAAACACCCCGACTAAAAGTAGGGGGTCATTGAGTAAAATGTTACCAATGGAATAATTACACAAGGTCTTCGAAATCGAAGCCTAAAGGGATATATGAAATCTAATCAAAGATCAAACCTCACTATGATCCCTTTCCCTACCACGAAACACCCAGTTGTTCCTTTCTCCCCAAATGTCTCACGAAAAGCTCACACCCCGCAAGCCATAAAAATCTCCCCTTCTCTCTAAAGGACAGATGGAGGAGAAACTCCTCGATCGTCGCACGAATGCCTCGATGGCCAGCATGGCTAACACCGAACTCTTGCAAAAAAAAGCTCTACATAGCTCATGCCTACTGGCAATCCCAAAAAAGATGATCAAGGTTTTCCTTCGCCTTTCGATAAAGCATGCAGCAAAAAGACCCAACAAGCAAAGTCCTCCTCCTAACAAGCCTATCAACAATGTTAACCCGACCAAACAAAACTTGTCAAATGAAGAACTTGACTTTCTTAGGAACCTTGGTCCTCCAGACCACATCAAAAATATACTCCCTAGGAGGGGAGGGTTCCAACAACAGACTAAAAAAGGATTTACACGTATATATTTGACTTGGATTGGGACTCCAAACATGTATGACCTACCTTCCCTCTCTAAAATTGCACCTCTCAACCAAAGAAAGAAGAGAGACGATCTTCACCGTTTCTCTATCGATCAAATTACAATAGAACTTGAAAGACAAGGACCTAGAATTATTGGACCTAAAATATCGGATATCATACAACTTTTGGAAGAGGATAAATGATAAAGATGTAGAAATGAAGAATAAAGGGAAGACTCCCCCACTTACTCATCCTCCTAAAAATACGTATGCTTACCATCTCCCACAAAGCAACGAATTAACTGGTAAAAAAGGTTGGAAACTCGAAAGAGATATTCTTCCAAGGATTATGGTGTGTGACTTTAACCCTTGTCACCGCCCATTCAAAAGGATGATTTCCATGCTTACTCACAATAATCCTATGTCATAAAGAATCGGGCTCAAGGGAAAAGCGCCAAAGCCACTTGGCCATCAAAACTTTGTTGCGGATTCTAAGATTATCGATCTCTAACCCCTTAACTCACAAGGCGCCCCATCGCTTCCTAATTGACCAAGTGAGATCGATGACCTTCATCTACCCCTTCCCACAGAAAATCTTTCATACACTTTGCCATGCTCTTGCACACTGAGTTAGGGACCCTAAAGAGAGATAAATAATACCTTGAGATCCCTCCGGCACCAACGTAATCAAGGTTAACTTGCCAGCTTTCTAGAAGAATCCTTTCTTCCACATCACCAATCTCGGAAGAATCCTTTCTTCCACATCGCCAATCTCTTATGATTTTTCTCATAAATAAGATCCCAAAATGTCAAAGCTCTCAGGTTTCCACCCAAGGTAAGCCCGAGATACGAAGAAGGGAAAGAGCCAACCTTGTAATCAAACACCTTCGCCCACCTCTGCAACTTGATTACTGTTAATTCAAAAAAATAGTTGCTCCTATTAATTTTTAACCTAGACATATCTTCCAAGAAAGCCATCATATGGTTAAGAATGAGGAAGGACTCTTTTCCAAAACAAAATGACGTTGTATCATCTGCGTATTGGAGATACGATAAAGCGACTTCATACCTTCCAATCCTAAAAGAATCAATAATATTTCCTTCCACCCCCTTATAAATGATCCGACTTAAGACATCCGCCACAAGTAAGAATAGGAAAGGAGACTAAGGATCCCTTTGTCTTAAACCTCTGGTGGCTTGAATTAACTCTTTGGGGGTTCCATTAACGAGGATAAAATACTTCAGATTCCCCACACACCTCTACATCCTCCATTTATAACTAAAACCTTTTTTCATCAGCACTCTATCCAAAAAAATCCCAATCCACATGGTCATATGCCTTTTCAAAATCAATTGCATTAGACCTTTTTGTTTCCTCGACATATACTCCTCAATGGCTTTGTTAGCAAGAGCTTGTTCCAAAATCTGCCTTCTCACCACAGAGGCACCCTGGGCCTAAAAAATAGTAGATGACATAACTTTCCTTAACTGATTAGCAAGAACTAGCCAGAATCCAAGCCCCAAAATTCAGAATCGCATGAAGAAGTGGAAAAGTCACGCATGAATGGAAGATCAATGAAACATTGAAGAAAGAGAAAATCGAACGTTGATGCCCCCCCACCCCCCAAACCAACTTGACGATTGCTCTTGAGTTGTTCCGCTGGATTGGTTGTTCAAGATGTTTGGTCTCTTCCTAAGACCCGATGAGAAAATGGGTTAAAAAAATACTGTTGATGAACAATATGAACTTAAAAGTATGAGTTTATCACTATCTTCCACTATAATTCTACGACTGTGGTTAAGGAAGAAGAATACTTTTGCAATTAACTTATGCTTTGTAATTTATCAATCATGTAAATTTTGGAATTCATTAGGAGTTGAAAGTGCATCTAATGTTTATTTATTAGCGATTAGCATTAACAGTGAACTCATGACAGAATTAAAATTCTAACGCATCCAAAGTATTGAGGCAAACTACCACGTTCTGAATTTGAGGTCAATTTTATCCCTTCTAATTTCTTAAACTTTTCCATAGTTAAGTTGTTTTTCATTTTGGTTTCCATTTTCTGGAGGCTAAACAAGTTCTGAATGTTATTTCCTTAGCCAGTAGCATCAATTCTCTCTTCGACAGAATAGGGATGAAATAACTCATGAACAGAGTTTTGTTGGTCCTAATAATTGCTTCCATGTTGAGTTTCATTGGGCAATACCTCTTTGTTGATGAGCTTTTTTCCGAAAGTTTTTTTTGTACATTTTATTTATTTATTTATAGAAATGACTGTTATTTTTGTATTGCATCCATCTTGGACTGAAGTTCAATGCTTAACTTTTCAAAAGTTGATACGCAGGTACTCTGTCACATTTTACCCTCTTTAGTAAAGCTGAGAAAAGAAGGCTTGGATGGTCATGAGAAGATCAAGAGTTATATGTATGTTTGATACTTCATTCCAACCATTGATCTGCATTTTTTATTTATTTTGTAATTGACTTATGCTCATTTCTTCCTTTATTTTGGATGGAATTCATATGAACATCACCTTATAACGCTCAGATGGTGGATGTCACTCGGCTTTGCAATATTGGAGGCTTTAGTACTATCTTGTTACTCACTTCCATACTCTATCTATGCAGCTAATCACAGGTAAACTTTAGCAATGAGGGCATCGGTTTGTTCATTATTTGGAGTTCTGGGTAGTTGTATAGGATCAAAATTTTTCTCAATTTAGACATTGAAGGAAAACATACTTTTTATAGTAATAATCTGCATTATCTATTTATTGTCGTTGCATGTTCATTTCTACTTCCAATTTCATTTTTGTTTTTACTTTCATGTAATACTCAAGATTCTCATATATGTATGTATGTGTATATATATATATATATTTAAAATCATAATTGTTTGTTCAGATACTTTTATTTAGAAAATTGAGGTTGCGTCTTAAAAAGAGAGATATATTAAATCTTAAAAATGGAGAGACCGAAGGTTGCATAGCACCTGAAGGGGTTTATTCTTCTTCTTCTTCTTATTTTATTTTTATTTTTTTATTTTGTAGAGTTAAGCATGTGATGGTAACGTCTTTCTTATTGGTTTGTGGTGCTATGACAATGACATGGATATGTGACACAATCTCAGAGTCTGGATTTGGTAGCCCACTTCTTCTTTCTCTTACTTGACCAATTGTTTTGTGCTTTTCTTTATTATTTGTGGTTCAAGATACTCGAATGATGCATCCCATTTAAATGAATTCAGATGTTTGGCTTTACATTTTTTTATTTGTCATTTGGGCGATGCTTCAGTGTTCAACTATTTTAGACTTAATTCAGGATTGTTGTGGTGGTTTATATAACTGCTGTTAACCATTGGAAAATTTATTTGGAGTGGACAATGCAATAATTTTGTGCTTGATGAACTTCAATTTTTGTAGGAAGGGGAAGCTATTTTTTTTTTTTTGAAAAAAGAAACGAGCCTCTTTATTTAGAAAATGAATAGACAACATAGTGTTGAGTAAAATGAAGAGACAAGATTGATCTCTTCTATTTGGAATTTGTTTTGTAGCTTTTGTTGTAGAGGTAGACAGAATTTTCTCTTTTCTCTTGCTCTTAGTATAATACTCTTGTACTTTGAGTTTAAGGCTCTTTTAATAATAATAATTTAAGAGGTCTGTCTCCATTTAAAAAAGAAAAAACAGTGCATCCGGACATCTCAATTAGGTTGGCGCCCCCTTAGTACTGTCATCACATCTGGGCTTAGACCAAAAAGAAATAACCAAATCAAAGAGAATACAACTCACTCAATACATCTAGAAGAAAAAAACAAAACAAAACATTACAATAAAAATGAGACCTACAAACGAAAAATATATAATCAAATAAGAATGCCTGCCAATTAAGGCTAATGTGTTGGGGGAAATATGCTTCAAACGCTTTATTAAACCACCAATTCACCCAAAAGCTTAAGCTGGTGGTTGAAGGCAAATTTAATTATATATCAGTAACAACTTTAGCTAAGGAGCACCATGAGAGGGCATTGATTTTTCATTCTAGCAATCTCCAAATGAGTCATCCAATTGGAAGCTTTGTTTTGGAATATTCTTTGATTTTGCTGAAACCAAATTTCTGAAAGTAGGGCCTTTATAGTATTTATCCATAGCAATCTTGGTTTCTCTTTTAGATTGAGCCGATTAGGAGCTGCAAAACATTCTTCTTAAAGTCAGAATCAAAGATCCAATTGATGTCGAATAGGTCAAGCCAACAACATTTCTTTGCAAAGGGACACTTAAAAAACAGGTACTGTAAATCCTCAGAATTCTGCGAACACAGAGCGAATGTTTGGTGATAAAATATGAGATGGAAGTTTTGACTGCATGGCCGAAGCGCAATTCAAGAGCCCATTCAGATTATCTAAATTGTGATATTAAATCTTCTTGGACTTTTGGTCTTCCAAATAGCCGAACATAAATGTTTTTTAAGGATAAATGTTTAACCAACGATTTAACCTAGAATTTTCTGTTAAACTCTATAACCTCGAAACTCTTTTATTCGGGTTTGCCATGATTCGTTTTTCTGAAATGATTCCGTTGAGAGCTTGGAAATCATCAATTTCTTCCTCCTTTAATTGCCTCCTGAAATTTAAAGACCAAGATGCTATAAACGGATCCTAGAAATCATGAACTGCCCCATTTGGATTTGATGAGAGTTTAAACAGCCTTGGGAAAGATTTTTGATTGGAATCAAATCAGCCAAGGATCATGCCAAAATGCTATTGTCATGCCACTGCCGAGTTTAAACATAATCAGCGAATCCACCTGTTTCCAGCTTCTTGAAATGCTAATCCACGGACTGTGAAGGCTGCAAGAAACGCTTCCTTTGGTGTGCCAACTGAATTCACTTCCACCGTGTATGCTCTTTACTACTTGCACCCAAAGGGAGTTCTCTTCATTGATAAATCTCCATCCCCATTTGGCTAGCAGAGCAAGATTTTTGTTTTCTAAGCCTCCAAAACCAATCCCCCAATCCTCTTGCATTCAGGGCACCCAGTTCCATTTAACTAGATGATTCAATTTACCTCCTGACTGTCCTTCCCAAAAGAAGTTTCTTAATAAACGCTCCACTGATTGGGTCGCCTTTGCCGGCAATAAGAATATTGACATATAATACATGGGATATGAGAAAGAACTGACTTACATAAAGTGGCACAACCTCCTCTCGATATGTTGTATCATTTTCATTTATTTTGTGAATTACTGGCTGCCAAAAAGAAGCTTGCTTAGGATAACCAACGAGGGGCAGCCCTAGGTAAGAGAAAGGAAGATGTGATGCTTTACAGTTCAGCTTAGATGCCTCTTCAAGCAACTCATTTTCTTCAATGTTAATACTACAAATAGCAGATTTTTCCCAATTAATCTAAAGCCCAGAGCTCCACTCAAAGAATTCAATTGTCTTCTTTAGAATTTCCAGCATACCATCTTTGTATTTCCAAAAAATTAACGTGTCATCAGCAAATTGAAGGCAGTAGACATGTATGCTGTTTTTTCCCACCTTTACCTTCAAACTTTCTTTTTTCATAAAGTCTATTTAACAAGGCACTTAAAAGCTCACTGATTAATGAGAAAATGAATGGTGAAAGTGGGTCTCCTTGCCAAATTCCTCTTGTAGCCTTGATTCTCTCTCTTGGTTCCCGTTAATGAAAATTGAAAATTTTGGATTTGAAAGACGACCCATGATCCATGTGATCCACCTAGTGTCAAAGTTTTTTCCTATGAGAATTTTCTCAAGGAATTCTCGATCGACTCTATCAAAGGCCTTTTCTAAGTCCAATTTTAGAATCCACCCAGAAAGGGGAAGCTAATTGAGGTCGCTGATTTGAGATGGCCATATGTCGAGCATTTGATAAAGTGATCCTTACCGGATGATAGATACAAAGTGAACAAACTAAAGAAGATAGCCTTAAAAAGACAAGTTATAGTATTTGGTAATCACCGACAGATTTAGCATAATCTCAGGGAGCTCGAGCCCCTCTCAACTTTATGCTCAAGAAGAAGACAAGATATACATGGAAAACACTAGTATAGGGAGAAAAAACCATGATAGAAGTTGCTCTTATTATTTTCTAATAATCAAAATGAAAAGAGTAAAAGAGGGGAGAACATATATATATAGGCTATAATAAGCCCCAACCGAAAAAGGAAATAAAACTAGGGTACAATAAATTACACATATAACCTTGGGGCTATAAACACTCCACTACCCTCTAATTTTCAGCACTCCCCTCAAGTTGGACCTTAGATGTCAATTAGGCCCAACTTGCTAGCACAATGGTTAAAGCTCTACCTGAGTAACCTTTTGGTGAGGACATCAACAATTTATTGACTAGAAGGAATGTACGAGATACAAATATTGTCATTGTCAAGTTTCTCTTTTATAAAATGTCTGTCTATCTCCATATGTTTCGTTTGGTCATGTTGAATTGAGTGTTGGCTATGCTTATAGGAGCTTTATTGTTACAAAAATGCTTCATAGGTAACTCACAGTCCTGGTGAAGATCTGACAATACTTTCTGCAGCTAGATCTCTTCACAGATTCCTTAACTCATACCTTTGTATTTGGCTTTAACACTACTCCTAGCAACAACACCCTACTTCTTATTCCTCCAAGTAACAAGATTACCCCACACAAAGGTACAATATCCTGAAGTGGTCTTTCTATCAATAACTAATCCTACCCAATCAGAGTCAGTATAAGCCTCGATACATTTTCTGCCAGTTTTTCGAAACATTAAAACTTTACCTGGAGTAGTTTTCAAGTATCTCAAATGCAATTCACAGCTTCCATGTGTTCTTTGTATGGTACTTGCATAAACTGACTAATAGTGCTAACTATATAGGAGACATCTGGTCTTGTGTGAGATAGATAAATCAACTTTACCACTAAACGCTTGTACTTCCCTTTGTCAATAGGAACTTCGTCACCAGGATTTCCCAATTTTGCATTGAACTCCATTGGGGTATCAGCAGGTCTGCATCCAATCATACTTGTTTCCTTTAACAAGTCAAGATTATACTTGCTTTGTGAAATAGAGATCCCTTCCTTTGATCGTGCCACCTCCATCCCAAGGAAGTACTTCATATTCCCTAGGTCTTTGATTTCAAACTCGTCACCCATTTTCTTTTTTACCCTAGTAACCTCAACAATATCATCTTCTAACAAGACAATATCATCGACATACACAATCAACAAAGCAATTTCCCAGATTGAAACCTTTTTGTAAAGTGTGTGTGATTAGAATGTCCTTAAGAGAAGCCTTGCGAAATTTGTCAAACCCTACCCTGGGAGATTGTTTCAAGCCATAAAGAGATTTTCGAAGCTTGCAAACTTGGTGGTCAAACTGAACTCTAAAGCCTGAAGGAGGACTCATGTACTTCAAATCACCATTTAGGAGAGCATTTTTTACATCAAGTTGATAGAGAGGTCTCTTTATTGATTGCAACAGATAGAAGAACCCTGACTGTGTCTAACTTTACCATAAGAGAAAAAGTTTCTATATAATCAACCCTATAGGTCTAAGTGAACCCTTTTACAACAAGCCTAACCTTGTACTTGTCTAAGGTCCTATCTGATTTGTACTTCAGAGTGAACACCCATTTGCATCTCACTGTCTTTTGCCCTTTAGGAAGAGCGCAAAGATCCCATGTCTTATTCTTCTCAAGTGTTCCCATTTCTTCCCTAACAGTCATCTTCCACTTAAGATTTTTCATCGCTTCATGTATGTTTTTTGGTATTGTTACAGTGTCAAGACTTGCAATAAACGCCCTGAACATAAGCAATAGATTATTGTAAGACATGTAATTAATTACACATAGAGTGCTTCGTACAAGACCTAGTACCCTTTCTCAAGGCAATGAGCATGTAAAGAGATGGATCATAGCTCTTTGGCATGTCTAAGTCATCTAGGCTAGTCTCATGCATCTGTGTGTCAGTTAGATGTTTATCACTTCTGGCCGTCGTATTCTCTTCTGAAACTGTCATATAAGTTCTGTCATCCTCAACCACATCAACAATATCATCTTCAACACATAAGTTATTATTATTTCTATAGTAACCTGAGCTTGTGTTGGTTCAGATTCATGGATCGGAGCCGGCAAAGCAGTAAGGGAAACATTTCCTTTCTAAGATTCTTCTTGTAACAAGTTATCCAGGGGACTTGTTGGTGGGTAAAACGGTGTCATGGAGGATGGGTTCAGGAGGCTTAGTAGGGGCTATAGGTGTGAAAGGAATATGCCAATTAGCCTTTTCACTTCCACTCTCCCCCCTGAAGATGGCTAACAGGAAAGAAGGGTTTATCCTCAAGGAAGGTGACATCCATGGACACGAAGTACTTTCAAGAAGGAGAATGGTAACACTGTAGCTCCGTTGGTGCAAAGGATACTCCATAAAAACACACGATTGAGCATGAGGAGAAAATTTAGTGCTGTTAGGCCCATGATTGTGAACAAAGGTAGAGCACCCGAACACACCTACAGTAATATCAGGAATAAGCTGTGTGGAAGGATAGAACTCCTTGAGGTATTTAAGAGGTGTTTAGAGGTGGAGGACCTGAGGTTGCATTTTATTAATAAGATGTGCCCCAATAAGGATTGCATCACCCCATTAGTAGGAAATAAAAAGTAGACAACATGGAGAGCGAGCAACCTCAAGGAGGTGATGATTTTTCTACTTAGTCACACCGTTCTGTTGCGGGGTATAAGCACAAGAACTCTTGTGGACAATCCCTTTAGAGGACAGAAGTCTCGAAGAGTATGACTCAGGAACTCACAACCATTATCGGTATGCAAAATTGCAATTTTAGCGTTGACCAGTGTCTTAATGGTTGTGTAAAATTGTTGAAATATTGATGAGATCTCAGATTTATCAATGAAGAGAAAAACCTAAGTGAGACGGCTATGATCATCAATAAACGTTATAAACCAACATTTCCCTAAAGCGGTAGTGACTCGTAAAGGCCCCCAAACATCACTATGAATGAGGGTAAATGGCTGGGGAGGTTTGTAGGGTTGAGACGAAACGAAACTCTGTGTTGTTTTCCACAAATACACACATCACAAGACAAAGAGGAGATATCTACTTTAGAAAATAAGTGAGGAAATGGATATTTCATACATTGAAAGTTTGGGTGGCCAAGACGAAAGTGACACAACGTATAAATCTTTTTCAGAAGTAAAAGATATAAGATGACAACAGACTGGTCCTACGGCAATTCCTAGAGAAAGCATCACCATTAAGGAGATAGAGTCCCCTACTGGATTGGGCAATGACAATCATCTTCCTCGAGCTCAAGTCCTGAAAAGAAACAGTATCAGGTGAGAAGATAGTTTGACAATGTGGATTCGGTTACCTTATTGATAGATAGTAAATTGTAAGATATCTTAGGTACATGTAACACATTATGTAAAATGAGACCATTAAAAGGAGAAGTATGACCCTTGCCCATAATAGGAGCAATGGACCCATATGCAATCCTAATTCTTTCATTGACAGCATATGGGAGATATGATACAAAATGTTCAGAGGATCCGGTTAAATGGTTTGCAGCACCTGCATCAAGTATCCATGGTTTTTTCTCATCGATGCTGAAAAGACTAAAGAATTGAGATGTACCTAATTGTGCAAAGCACAATTTTTTGCTCAATCAAGGATTATTCTTGGCCTGCTGCCTGTGATTTTGTTTTGGACAGATTATTTATCATTTTGTTTTGCCTTGTATTTGTGGCTTTTTGTTTTGATCTTGTATTGAGATTAGGAACCTAGTATAAGGGTTTTATTTTCGTTTTTTGGATGTGATGATGGCGCTAAGGGGGTGTCAACCTTGTTGTGTTGCTTGGGTGCGCCTGCTGATCCCCCAATTGCTTTTTGTATAACCCTCATGTACTTTGAGCTTTGTCTCTCTATTTTTTGATATAATAGTGAGGTTCGTTTATGTTTGTACTCGGGATATGATGCTTGGCACTAAGGGGGTGTCAACCTAGTTGAGATGTCTGGGTATGCCTCCTGATTCCTATAGGACTCCCTTGATTACTACTTTATTGCTCACTTTGTATAAATCTCTTGTACTTTGAGTTCTTATTAATAAAGAAGTTTTTGTCTCCATTTCAAAAAAAAAAAAAAAAAATTAAAATAATAATAGTGAGACTCTTATCCTTTTAAAAAAAAATTGTGCAATGGCTCCAATAGGAGTACCAAGATCATCTCGATTCCTTGCAGGGGTTGGGAGTTGTGAAGTTCCAACTAGTTCACTCATAAGAGCTCTACCAAAATCATGCTTGTCATTTGGCGGATGTTTCTTACCATTTGGTGGTCGACCATGTAACTTCCAACAATTGTCTTTCGTATGGCAAGGTTTCTTACGATGTTCACACATTGGGACAGACTTCCCACTTTTAGGTTCCATATTGTTAATCAACGCAGATCGAAGAAGAGTCCTCTCCTTTTTAGATTCTCTCTTGAAGGTCTTTTGGTCTAGGTCTCGGTACCTCACCCGTTGGTTACCCAAATTTGTGACGTCCTTCAAGGGCCATCTTAATGGATTGAGACCATGAGAAATAGTTCTTGCCATTCAATTTCTCTCTTCCAGAATCTCCTACGGAGCCAGTTAAATAATTTGCAGCAGTTAAGTAGGAAAATAGGTTACTGGGTTCTTCGACTATATCAGTAAGACTGAAGGAGTGGCATAATTTGTGGAGTTTGTGGTAGCTCCTAAAGCTGCCCCAAGAGCAACGATTTGTTGCTGGAAACTTGTCTGAAAATTAGCCCATTGTTGTTGAACCATTACCGGAGATAAACCAACTGAACCTTGATGTTCATAACTAGGCCAGCATGATGAGTAAGACCTGGTTTTTGCGAGAAGCTTGTTGCCGTAATAGGGAATTTACCTCTTAGGCAGGCGGACGACTTACTAATCTTATTTTCATGATGTATGTTTCGATTAGGGTTTCCATCAAAGGGTTATGGTGGCACTAGAGTTGGATGAACGATCAACGGCAGCGGAAAAAATGGTGGCTCCGGCGACTACTCCTGCGACCGCTCTACTGGCAGCACAAGGGAAGTTGGTTGCAGCAGCTGTGGCTGAGGTAGTGCTGGTGCAAAACTGAAGTCGTCTTGCACTCTCTGGTTTTCGCTAATGGCGGCTAAGGTTTCGTCACCATGCTGTGATATAATATTGAAAAAAAAAAGACATGATATATGTGGAAAGCCTTAGTACATGGAGAAAAAACCATGATAGAAGCCGCTTTTATTATTTTCTAATAATCAAAAGAGTACAAGAGGGGTGAATATATATATGTATGCTATTATAAGCCCTTACAAAAAAGGAAATAAAACTACGGTACAGTAAATTACTCAAATACCCTTGGGGGCTATAAACACTCCCCCCTAATTTCTGACACTCCCCCTTATGTTGGAGCGTATATTTCATGTCAATTAGACCAAACTTGCTAACACAATAGTCAAAGCTCTACGTGAGTATCCCTTTGGTGAGGACAACAATTTGTTGACTGGAAGGAATGTACGTGATACAGATACAAATATTGCCATTGTCAAGTTTCTCCTTTATAAAATGTTTGTCTATCTCCATATGTTTTGTTCTGTCATGTTGAACTAAGTTATTAGCTATGCTTATAGCATCTTTATTGTCATAGAAGAGCTTCATAGGTAACCTACAATCCTGGTGAAAATCAGATAGAACTTTCTGCAGCCAAATCTCTCCTAGATTCCCTAATGCGTAGCTCTATATTTGGCTTCAACATTGCTTCTAGTGACAACACCCTACTTCTTACTCCTCCAACTACTTTCTTCTGTTAGTCATCTTGACATGTCTACCCCAAGTCCTTCAAAGTCAAGTATGGAAATTTCTCATTTATGGAGAGAAATACTACAAACTAACTCTACAGGTCAAATTCTTGAGTTAAAGTTTTATACTAGAAGAGTAGGCAACCAAAGGAACGAATACTAGAGAGTTTATTCTACACAAAACCAATTTGAAACCAAGGTAATCCTTCTTTTTCTTCTATTCCTAAAATTTCGATTGTTCAAAATACCTCATCTATTATCTTCAATCTCGATGTTCTTATTGCCTTCAGAAAAGGCACTAGGACATGTACTAAACATTCCATTTCAAATTACATCTCATAAGCAAAATCGTCAACTAGTCGTAAAACCTTCCTAACTAGGATAGATAACTTATTTGTTCAATTGTTCCTAGGAGTATACAAGAAGCCCTAGATGATCCATATTGGAAACTAGCTGTTATGGAGGAAATGAATGCTTTAAGACAAAGTGGAACTTGGAAAATAACAAATTTACCAAAAGATAAGAAGACTATGGGTGAAAATGGGTGTTTACAGTAATGCTGGCAGTAGCCTGGAAAGATACAAGGCCAGACTAGTAGCGAAAGACTTTATTCAAACTTATGGAACCGATTATTAGGAGACTTTTGCTCCGGTTGCAAAATCAACTCAATTAGAGTCCTTTTGTCTCTTGCAGCTAATTTGGATTGACCTCTTTATTGATTAGACACTAAGAATACTTTTGTTTATGTGCTTTAGAAGAAGTATTTATGTGCTTTCCACCGGGATTTGAAATGTAACTTGGAAATGGCGAAGTTTGCAGATCAAAGAAATCATTAAATGGTCTCAAATAGTCTCCAAGAGCATGGTTTGGTTTGGAAAGACAGTCACTAGTTATTGGTGCCAGCAAAGTCAAGCACATCATACAATCTTTTATAAACACTCAGAGAATAACACAATTGTTATTTTAATTATCTATGTTGATGACATTATCTTACAGGAAATGATGAAGAATGTTTAGTTGATCTTAAGAACAAGCTTGCAAGCAAGATTCAAATCAAAGACTTGGGACTCTTCAAATATTTTTTAGGGATGGAGTTTGCAAGATCTAAAAAAGGGATTTTTGTTAATTAGAGGAAATATATTATTGACTTACTTCAAGAGACAGGTTTACTTGACTATCGAACTGAATACAAAATTACAAGATGCAAATCCTGAGGAAGTCAAGGACAAAGGCAGATACCAAAGGCTTGTAGGTAGATTAATCTATTTATCTCACATACGTTCAGATATAGCATTTGCTGTAAGTATGACGAGTCAATTTATGCACTCACTGGGACTCATTCACTTTGAAGCAGTATATAAAATCTGTAGATACTTGAAATGAACTCTAGGCAAAAGGTATATTGTTTCATAAACATGATCATTTTCAAGTTGAAGTGTACACTGATGCTGATTGGGTTGGAAGTTTAGTTACATGGTGTAGTAAAAAACAATATGTAGGGGCTAGGAGTTTTGCCGAAGCAGAATTTAGAGCCTTAGACCATGGAATTTTTTAAGGCATATGGATTAACAGGATCCTTGAAGAATTGAAAGTGTCTCCAAAGACACCTGTACAAGTTTATTGTGATAACAAGCTGCCTTTGCTATAACTCATAATCCGGTTCTACATGATAGGAGGAAGCGCATTGAAGTTGACAAGCATTTCATAAAGGAGAAGGTTGATGCAGGTGTAATATGCATATCTTATCTTCTGACATCAGACCAAACAACAGATAATGCTACCTAAAGGTCTTTCAAGAAGACAATTGATAAATGTCTTAGCAAGCTGGCTATGGATGATATCTACCAATCAGCTTGAGGGGGAGTGTTGAATTTCATTCCTTTGTAATATTCTTTCGTATTATTCTTTATTTATGTCTATAATATTTTTTCCTTATTGGTTGTTGGTCTTTCTCTATATAAGAAGAACTTATATTTGGTTCAATAATATAGAGGAATAATGTTACATCATTTTTGCTTCCCATTTTTAAGTTTATGTCTTACTTTTGTGTACGGTATGCTTCTTATCTGTTTAACCAGTAATGTGCGTTGTAGGTCAAGGCTCTTCTCTAATTATTTGCGTTGGAATACTGACGGGCTATACAGAGACATTGTACAAAATGTTGTCTCAGCTGTCAGGTATGCAGTTAAACTAGTTTCACAGTTATCTACCCACTGGAGTGGATCAATTCTAATTTTAGCCATTTGATCCTATGCTAGTCTATATTTACCATAGAAAGTAGGAATTGTAAAATAACTTTTTTTTTAAAAAAAAAGAACTATATAAATTAAATAAAATGATGCCGATAATATTCATTAATAAAGAAGTTTGTCTCCTTTTAAAAAAAAATGATGCTGATAATAATATTAGGGATACTAGCTGATAAAATTGACCATTAGATCCTATGCTGATAATATTAGTTGGGTATGTTTGGCATACATTGTTTGTGTATTTACCAAGGTAAAATTGTGTTGGAAAGAGTATAAATATCAGCCCCCAATTTGCGTCAGCTGTAAGATATTTCAGTTTTTTTTTATTAAAATGTTACATATCACAGGACGTGCTGTTGTTTGGTGGCCTTACGTGCTTGCCTTATTGGGCATCTTTACCATAGTTACAATGTGGGCCGTTGTTGTTACTGAAGGTTGCAGGAAAATTAAACTGCAGTATTATGGTTTTAAACTTGCTTCAGCTGCAAGGTATTCTGATTTTCTTTTTCCCTGAAACAGATTTTCTTTATTACCATTGTCTAATGCTCCCATGCATTTGGTTTCTTCTCATAGTAAGCAGTGTCATAGTAATGAATGAGACCGATTCCTTTGTTTTCTTACCCAGTGTTAGGGTAAGGATTAAGTAATATCATGTGATCCGTTTAATTTCAATCCTTCGGCCAGGCATGCTTTTATCCAATTTTCTGATTGTCTTTTTTGGTTCATTATCTATTGTACCATCCTCTTTTCATTTTGGTTTCTTTCCAGAGAAGACTCACCAATCACTGAAGTAGAGCCTTATATACCTTTTAATATCAATCCTGCTGGGATGCAACCAATTCTCACGACCACATATCTCTTGGCGTTTCCCAGTGTACTTGCCAGGTTGCTATTTGAAATACATCCTTGTTACGATATGATGGCTAAAGCTATTTTTTTTAATGTGATTGATATGAACTTTTCTCGTGGTGATAAAGATTCTGTTTCTTATGTTAAAAAATAATGATGCAATTTCTAACATTGAATTTTGTACCCAGCCTCCTAAAATCGACATTCTGGGAGCATGTGAAGGAGATACTGAACCCTGAAAGTTCCATTGGTGCAGAGCCTTGGGTTTTTTACTTATTATACGCGGTTTTTGTATTCTTGTTCAATATATTTGACATTGTAAGTTTTCTTACCTTCTGCCTTCGGGTTTTTAAATGATTATTGCATTTGCATTGTGCCAATTTATAGAATTTTATATTTTCTTTTGGCTAAATATGAGATAGTCCTAATGTTTTGCTGTTTCACTGTTCAATTGTTATCTACATAAGCTTACGATTTGATACATTTGCATCCACCAATGGAAAGAGTATAATTGGAAAATTCCAAAATGCAAATTTTGGAATTTTGTAAAGAAAGAGGCTAAATTGCTAGCCATGGTAGCTGTTATAATATATATTTATATTATACATGTCCATTATCGTAATTGTACATACTGTCTAGGGTTTCTATGTACTATATATATATATGTAACTTTACTCTGGTTCTATATTGAATAAAAAATATACTTTTCTCTCCAAATTATCGAGTACATGGTATTAGAGCCATCTAGGGTTTGGAAATTTCTTGCTTGATGGCTTCCCTCTCCATTAGGGTTTAGGTTTAGGTCATCTTCACATGGCCGTTTGTCAACGCCACCCATCTTAGGAGAAGCGCCATCGTCGTTCGTTGTAGTCTGGAGTCGTCAATCATCGGAGAACTACGCACATAAGCTTCATGTGCATTCGGACCATCTTTGTGTAGTCTCCACGGCGCCAGCGGGTGGGAGCGCCTGGCTTCTCCAATTCGACCTCTGTCTTTTGGGCTTGACTCGAATCCACTTTTCCAGTCAGTTTGTGCAGTTGATTCCATTGAAACCTATTCAGGTTTGACGAAAGTTGAAGAATACGTCCTTGGTTCTAGTGTTTGTGGCTGTTTTCATTCCAATTTTGCAGCTGTTTTGATTGTTTTCTTTTGTTTGTGTGGACTAGTGTGTGCCTTCAATATGCCGATATAAAGAATTTGGTAAGTTTCTAACGTAATCCCCTTAGCCTCGAAGATCACAGAACATAAGTTAAATGGATCTAATTATCATGATTGGCGTTAGACAATTTTGTTCTATTTGAGAAGTGCTAATATGGATGATCATATGACTGACGATCCCCTAGAAGATGCAAAGAAGAAGAAGGATTGGCTTTGTGATGATGCTCGACTGTATCTTCAAATCAAAAACTTCATTAGGAATGAGGTAATTGGATTGCTTTATCATTGTGAGTCAGTTAAGGAACTTCTGGAATTTTCAGAATTTCTATATTCAAATAAAGAGCAAGTACATAGAATGTTTGAAGTTTATATACAGTTCTTCCATGCTGAACAAAAAGCAGAATTTGTTATCAGCTACTTTATGCGCCTTAAGAAGATTGTTGCCGAGCTTGTTTTGTTATTATCCTTTAGTCGTGATGTTAAAGTTCAGCAAGCTCAACGAGAGAAGATGGTTGTTATGATCTTTTTTAATAGACTCTTGAATTTGGATGACCAAAGCACAAATTCTCTTTGACTTTAAAACTCCGTTGTTAGACGATGCTTTCATTCGTGTTCTTCGCATTGAAAGCTCTCCAACCAGTGTGTCTATTCCTCAATCTAGGAGTGCTCTCATTAACAAGAACAATAACCCAGGGTACCTCGAGCGATGGATAACAACCTTCAGAGGAATAATTACGATCATTTAAAATCAGATTCTACAGAGATTGTTTGTAACTATTATCGTAAGCCAGACCATTTGAAACGTGATTATCATAAATTGCTATATAAAAATAATCAACGATCTCAACATGCTTTGTTAGCTTCCAAATGTGATATGACAAAGGCATCAATTACCATTTCTGTAGACGAGTTTGCTAAGTTTTAGATATACAAGAATTCATTACAAGCATCATCTTTCTCTAATTTTGTTGCATCTGTTGTTGACACAGGTAATACAAAGTGTCCCTTTACATCCTTTACCAAATGGGTCATAGACTCTGGTAGAAATTCTCGCTTATTTTCTAGACCATTGTCCCCTGCCCCTTTCCCATTTGTCACTTTGGCAGATGGCTTCACATCCTCTGTTCTTGGCTCTAGCACTATTCATCTTACCCCATTCTTTTCTTTGTCTTCTGTGTTACATTTGCCTAACCTATCCTTTAATTTAATTTCTATTGGCCAACATACTCATGACCTTAATTGTGTTGTCTTGTTTTTCTTGGTTAGTGCTTGTTTCAAGATCGTGTGATGAAGAAGATTATTGGCAGTGGATATGAGTCGGAAAGCCTTCATCTCTTTAATCACCAAGTATTGCAAGTTGTGGCATGTCCTATAGTTACATCTCCATTTGAAGTCCGTTGTCGTTTAGGTCATCCATCTTTGTTCGTGTTGAAGAAGCTTTATCCCGAATTTTGGTCTTTGTCCTCTTTGAATTGTGATTCGTGTCAATTTGCTAAATTTCATCGTCTTAGTTCGAGTCCTCGAGTCAATAAGCGAGAAAGTGCTCCATTTGAGTTAGTTCATTATGATATTTGGGGTCTGTGTCTTGTTGTGCCTCAAACATGCTTTTGTTATTTTGTTACTTTTGTTGACAATCATTCTCGTTTAACTTGGTTATATTTAATGAAAAATCATTTTGAGTTATTATTTCACTTTTGTGCTTTTCATGCTGAAATAAAAAATTATTATAATATCTCTATCAAAATTTTACACACCGATAATGTTGGTGAATATTTCTCTCATGTTCTTCTTGGGAGAGGTAACCTCACATATAAAAAGATTGTCGTCCTTTCCCTGACATGAACTCGATGGTGATGAAGTAAAGGATGTATCCTAAAAAAATGTAACATCAGGAGAAAGAAGATATTTTTTAAGGGTAGGAAAATAACAACGATACCCCTTTTGAACACGCAAATAACCCAATAAGATACATTTAAAGGGTTCAGGATCTAACTTAGTATGATGAGGACAAACATCTCGAAAAAAATAGACACGACCAAATATCTTAGGAGCAATAGAAAACAAAGACTTGGTAGAAAAAGAACATGATAAGGAATCTCACCATTAAAAACAGAGGAAGGCATTCTATTAATCAAGAAACAAGTCGTGGAAACAACTTCCACCCAAAAAGTTTTCGGAACATGCATTTGAAACGATAAAGCACCGGCTGTTTAAAGTAAATGTCTATTTTTTTGTTCTGCAACACCATTTTGAGATGAAGTGTCAACACATGAAGACTATGAATAATGTCATGACCACACAAGTAAGAGCCAAGAGTATGAGAAAAATATTCATTAAATTGGTCTTTTATTTTAGCATGAAGGGCACAAAGTGAGATAACAACTCAGAACGATTTTTCATTAAAAATAACCAAGTCAGACGAAAATGATCGTCAACAAAAGTAACAAAATAACGAAATCCTGTTTGAGATACAACTGGACATGGATCCCAAATATCCGAATGAACTAACTCAAATGGAGCACTTGCTCGTTTATTGACTCGAGGACCCGAACTAAGACGATGAAATTTAGCAAATTGACACGAATCACAATTCAAAGAGGACAAAGACCTAAACTCGAGATGAAACTTCTTCAACACAAACAAAGATGGATGACCTAAACGACAATGGATGTCAAAGGGAGAAGGAACGACAGGACACACCACAGCTTGCGGTACTTGGTAATCAAAGAGATAAAGGCCTCCTGACTCATATCCTCTACCAATAATCTTCTTCGTCACACGATCTTAAAATAGGAAAGAACAAGACAACACAATTAAGGTCATGAGTAAGTTGACTAATAGAAATTAAAGGATAAGTTAGGAAAATGTAACACATAAGACAGAGAAAAGGGTGGGGTGAGGTGAATAGTGCGAGAGCCAAGAACAGAAGATGTGGAGCCATCTGCCAATGTAACAGATGGAAAAAGGGCATGAGACAACTGTCTAGAAAATAGTCGAGAATTATCAGTCATATGAGCATGTTGAGATCGTTGGCTATTCTTATATAACAATTTTCGACAATCATATTTCATATGGCTTGGCTTACGACAGTAGTTTCAAACAATTTTTGCTTCGATAATCATAACTATTCCTTTGGAAATTGTTATCCGTCACTTGAGGTACTCGGAAGTTATTGTTCTTGGTAATGAGAGCACTGCTGGATTGAGGAATAGACACACTATTTGGAGAGCTTTCAATACGAAAGACATGAGTGAAAGTATCGTCTAATGATGGAATGTTAGAGTTAGAGAAAATTTGTGCCTTTGCCATTCCAAATTCAATTAAGAGTCATTTAAAAAGATCATAACAACCATCTTCTGTTGCTGAACTTTAACATTAGGACTGAAGTGTAACAACAAACCAAGCTCAACAAACCAAGCTAAAAAAAACTGCATACACACTTCAAACATTCTATGTACTTGCTTTTTACCTGAATATAGAAAATCTAAGAATTCCAAAAGTTCTTTAACATACTCCAATCCAATTACCTCGCTATCAATGGAGTTTTTGACCTAAAGATATAGACGGGCATCATCACAAAGCCAATCTTTCTTCTTCTTTGTATCTTCTGAGGGATCTTCGGTTATATGATCATCCATCTCGATACTTCTCAAATAAAACAAAATTGTCCGACGCCAATCATAATAATTAGATCCTTTTAACTTATGTTTTGTGATTTTAGAGGCTAAGGGGAATAACGTTAGAAACTACCGAATTTTTCATGTCGGCCGTACTGAAGGCACATACTGATTGTAGTCCACATAAACAAAAGAAATCAATTCAAACAACGCTAAAATTGGGACGAAACCAGCCTAACAAACCCTAGAACGAGGTCGAACCTTTAATTTTCGTCAAACCCGAATAATCTTTGATGGACCCAATTGTACAGACTGATTGGGAAAGAGGATCCAAGACAAGTTCAGAAAATGGAGGTCAAATTGGAGGCTGCAAGCGCTCTCACGTGCCGGCGTGTGGAGGCTGTGCAGAGATATTCCGGCGGTGCGTTAAGCTCACGCGCGGAGTTTCCCGACGATCGATGACGGTAGATGATGATGCCGCTTCTTATGAGCTGGACGGTGTTGACAAACGGCCACTCGAAGATGACCTAAACTTAAGCCTTAATGGAGAAAGAAGCCACAAACTACGGTATTCCAAACCCTAGTGCTTTGATACCAAGTACTCAATAATTCAAAGAAAAGTATATATGTTTTCATTCATTTAGAATCAAGATAAAGCTAGATATATACAGAGAACAAAGAAACCCTAGACTATATGTACAATTACGATAATGGACATATAATATAAATACATATCATAACAAAAACGCCTACCTCTACTTTCTCTTAGAGGTGATGTAATATTGTCAAATATAACTATGTAAATTGAATTTGTTAGTCTACTCTCACACTTTCCTTTACCATTCCAGGCCAACTTGCCAAAAGAGATTTCAGACTATTTAAATAAGATGGGAGCAAGGATACCGAACATTAAACCTGGGAAAGCTTCTATAGAGTACCTAACAAAAGTTCAAGCATCAACACGCTTTTGGGGTATGTTTTATCCTTCAATTTCTGATTTGAATGACGAAGTCTTTCCTAGCTTGGCATTGCTTTCATATTTTGGTTGATGGTTGATTTCCTTTTGACTTTGCTTTGTAATTACAGGAGGGCTACTGTTGAGTTTTTTGGCAACGACATCATCTCTTCTTGATCATTACTTACGCAGTGTTAATGCCGGTTTTGCAATTGGTTTTACATCGGTTCTGATTATTGTAAGTACTAAAATTTATCATTTTCTTATCATTCTTCAGTCATTGAAAAATGCCATGACACTGGTTATCCCTCCACATACACAGTTTTAACCCTGACAATGCAACTAAGTGTAGTTGTAAATATTTCCAACAGATTGTTGGGATTTTGATAGAAATATAAATACTGTATCCTCCCATGTAAAAAGCTGTTAGAGGAAGATGTGGTAGATTTATCATATTAGTATGCTGTTCAAAATTTCCAACCTTATCGATGAACTCAAGTTGCTGCATGTTCACTGTTCAGGTTGGTTCTATTATTGAACTCAGAAGATCTTACCAAGCATATAATGTCATGCCAAGTTTAAGCAATGCTTTGAGGCGCTATGGTGTATAACAAGTTCAAATGGTGCTCCTAGCGGTTCTGTATTTGTGCCTCAAAAGTATCCAATAATCTCTTTCAAGTATAATTGTCTGGTTCCTCCTGGCTCGTAGCTGGACAAGAACAGAACCTTTCATCCTTCCTCAATTCTTTTGTAGTGCTGAGGACTGCAGAGTTTCAGAATAGTGGGCATCCGTAACAATGTATACTAACACAAGTACCAAGAAAATTTTGATCCTCTGGTCTTTGAAAAATCTAGCAGACAAAGGACACAAGCATTGGAATGTCAAAGATGCTAATCACGAGTGTAGCTACAAGATCCTATTCTTGAGTCTAATTTTGACCATTTTCTCCCTCTTTTGTATACATAAAATATGTAATACGAATCTCAACATATTTATTAGATTCTAGCTACATTGGTGCTGTAATAAAGAACTCCGTTCAGTTTTTGGATTTATTAATACCATTTTAGATCTTAACTTCACTTCGTGCTTTTAACTGCATTTAGGCATTCCGAAATTTGCTGAGCATATGTAAGTTCTATGAAAGAGCCATTATTCTGATGGATTTATCATTCAACCCTCACCATGGATACACATATATGATAGACATGTAGGGTGTAAAATGTATCAAACTCTGATCTTGCATTGTATCGTAATCTGTATACAGGCTAATTACATGCAAAAACATTCACAACGGTAAGAAGTACAATGACTTAAAGGTGTGCATTTCTCCTTGTAGATCAGAATTTAACTATCTCATTAGCCCTTTTTTTTCTTTTTTTTTTTTTTTTTTTATGCAACAGCGTTTGAGAACTAATGGCTCGCAAGTGCAGATTTTCTATTCTTGTGTGGAAACAAAACACAGAGAAGCTTCCACTCCCATCATGTTTTGAATTCCCATATTCACTATTTTTTCCCTATGCTCAAGTATCAACGCAGGGTATGATTTGTTGTATTGCGCTTTTCACCTCCAAAATGCTTGCTTTCTTCCCATCTGTATCCTCCTTCACCTAATCATAGAACAACATATTTTCACCATCTTAGGAAAGTTATGTCTAGAAAATATATATGATGTGATGTATCTGTTGGTGGTATAATAAGATGCATTTGTGGAACATGTAATGTTGGATGAAGGTCGATTGTTCAGACTGCATACCTTGGCCCGTAGCTCAGCTATGAAGATTCCATTGCTCACAGATGACCTTACTGCTGTGGTCTCAATCTGAAGCCCTTGGAGAATGAGCAGGATGTCAAGCAACAGCCCTTCCTTATATGGGCACTGGAGCTCCAACAGGCCGTCACCTCCGATAATTGAAACCTGCAAATTGGTATCTAGTGGAGTTGGTGGTGAAGGCAACTTGAGCATCTTGGGCCTTGTACATCCATCCCCAACACCCTCCAAAATTCTTAGCTTTCTTTTGTCTAAACAGGTTCTAGGTACTGGTGAATTCCTCTGTACTTCTTGAAAACTGATCCTTCTACTACTTTGGAATTCCCGGTTTTGAGCTTCTAGATCTTGAATCTTCTGACGAAGTTGTTCCAAGTATTCAACTGTATCCCCCAAAATAGAAGCTTTGTCCATTTTGGTCGTGAAAGGTACAGCAGATCTTAAGATGATAAACTTGTCGTTCAGTGATTCAGGGTTGGCAAGAAAATCTTGGGATATCCCATTCTGGGATTGCCCATCACAGAATTTATATAGATTTTGCTCACGATGATGTTTGTTGTGAAGGAAAGGTATAGTGTGTAAAATGCTCTTGAGCAAGCATTGAGATGTGCTAGCTGTTCCGGCCGTAACACAATAAAGACCGTCTGAATGGTGAGTCCACTTGGAGAAGGCTGATTGGGTGGAACAAGTGATGTTGCTGACGGCAGATGAGTTCAGCCACTGGCTCGACTGGTGGTTTTGGTTTAAGTTTAGGATTGCTGAGAGCATGTTGGTGTAGTGGGTGTCTTGATCCTCCGTCATTACTGCCTCTGCTGCAGAAGAGTATCCTATAAATAAACAACAAACAAGAAAAGAACAGCAGAGTAAGATTGTATATAGAAAAGCAAGAATATAATGATGGATGAAGAAGTTATTTGTCACCTAGAGTAGGCAGTTGAAGTTGAGTAGTAGCATTGGTATTAGAAGGTAGATGGTAGTCAAAATTAGTGTTGAGTTCTGGTGGTGGTGATTGTGAGTGAGACAAATTAGGGAAAAAGTTGTTGGAAGCATCATCAGGTGAGCCAAGTCGGATATCTTCAGATGGTTCAAGTTGCATTATTAACTCACTTGGTTTGCTGGCCATGACGGCACCAGCTACAGTACTTGGCCAACAAGGACATCCTCCTCCACCTCCTTCGGCGGCATTGCTATTGCTACTGTTGCTGGTCGAGCTGTCGGAATCCATCTCATCTTCTAATTCTGATTCTTTCCTGTTGCTTGAGTTGGTACTATGAAACAAGTGCTTATAATAGAAATGGTCCAAGGAAGTGGCAGAATTGGATGTTGAAAGCTCAGAGACTGCTGGCTTTTGTGCTTCACACCGCCTTTCTGTTTCTATGAATATAGATTTGATGTGTTGGATGAAGGCCATGTCTTCTTTTACCTTATCTGTGCTGCCTAGTTCAACCACGCCATCCATTAGAGGAATGCAAACCACCGTCTGCATCACATTCACACTTACTTTGTTTATATGTATTATATAAACACACTACTATATAAGTACGATGGATTCTCAAATCAATTAATTAAGGTCTTATTTAGATTGAACTAAGTATTCGAAAGTACTTTTCTTTTGTTTTGCACTTAGAAATACTTAGGAAGTCAATCTAAATACACTTTAAAATAAATGGGTAGGATTTTAGTTACCTTTATACCAGCACTCTAGTGATCAAAACACGAGGGAATTCCATATTGTAGCCAAAACCAAAAGCAGAATATTATCATTAACATTGTCATTTCTTTTAAATAAAAAACACGAAAAGCATAGGTGAGAAATATATGATAGGGGATGGATGATGGATGGGAGGGGAGTTATTGGCTTCACACTAACAACTAGGGTAAATTAAACAATATTCATCTGAACTTTAAGGTCGGTTTCAAATTTTCAATTATGTTTTTTAGATCTTGAAAAATTATATTTTAAACTTTGATTGTTGGAACTGTCACTATAAGAAAATTTTGATTACATGACAATTAAAAACTACTGTTTACCTTTTTTTTTATTGCTAATTAAATTTTCTTTTGTGGTAATTTTGTTTTATATATTTTCTCTTTATTAATTTATCGGTGTCCGTTTATCGAATAATATAGAAAATTCCCTTCGAGTAGGAATATGAATAATACTCCGTAAAATCGTCATATATTACTACGATAAATCGTCGTTATCAATAGATGACAAACTCAAGAATTTTGATACATATTAATAATCGTGTAAACCATCAACAGAACGTATGAATAATGTTAGTATAGTGAATAAATAGTACGTTAGGGACATTTGAATGATGCATAGCTGGAACTTAACGCAATAGCTAATATTTTCAAAGACATATATGTCACATTATTTTTGACATTATTCACATAAATTAAGATGCCAAATTGTTGTGCAAAATTTGATTATATGAATTGTGTTGTAAAGGATGTGATCACTTCTAAAAGGTTGGAGAAAGGATTAGAAAATAGAGTTGTAGAGATCACAAGTGAATATACCTTAGCAAGAATGGCTCTAGAGAAAATTTTACTGTCAATCTCATTTGCACCTGTTATCCACACCTGTTTCTTCTTGCAATATGCCTTTCCAGGCAATCTGCATTTATATATAATATGTATATATAAATCCATCGTAAAGTTTCTTGTTTCATGTAAAATAGAAGATAACTCATAATCAATGTATCGTTTGGTAAGCGTTTTTGTTTTTGAAAATTAATTCTATAGACTACTTTCATTTATCGATAAGAAATCACCAGAAAACAAATGCAACAATTTTCGAAAACAAAAACAAAATTCACATAGTTACAACTAGAGGAGACTTAGTTATTGTAAGTTAACGCACCCGAACCCTGGAGGAAAAGAGAAAGAGAGACACAACAAATAGAACCACTCAGTCTCAGTCAAGTCCTCGGGGGAGAGAGCGGCGGAGGGTGTCGGAGGCGGATAAGGAGTTATAGAGATCCGTAAGCTGATGGGTTCTGTGAAGTGAAAGAGAGGCAGAATGTTGATGTTGTTGGTGTTGTTGTTGGGCGGCGGCGGCAGGGTGGAGGGTCTTGGTGGTCTTGATAGGGCCATTGTAGAAGCCATCTCCCCAAACCAACATCCTGATTTTGATTATAAACAAGGATTGTAACAACTTAAATTGCATTATAAAGTAGAGAGAATTGATAATATATTAGATGATACCTTTGTTGAGTAGAGAAACGCCAGAAGAGAGAGTAAGTCCATTCAACAGATTGAACAGCAAATTGCAATATTCCTTCCATTAAAATTCATAACTCACTTTCGTTTTTTCTCATCTTCATAATTTTCAATATTATGGTGAAAGTGAAACAAATGGGTCTTGAAAGTTTGTTGGTCTGATTATTGGTTGGTTGGTTTAACATTGAGTAAATGTCAGATGGGGTTTTGACTGACTGTTGAGTTGCTCTCTCCAATAATAACTTTTAATATCATTTGTTTCTTTTATATATATATATATATATATATATATATATATATATATATATATATATATTTGTTGTCTTCTTTCTTTCCTCTCTCAGTTCTTAGTGTTTAAAACTATCACTCAATCTCACTCTACACCACCCATCACATTCACATTGTAATAATAAATACCATTTTCCATTTATACTCAAGTTTGCTTTTTCATTCAAAGCAATACAATAAGGGAAGTGTTTGGCCATCGGTTTGAAATTATGAGGCTTCTCTTTTGAAGTAGCGTTTGTGTTTGAATATATGGAATAAAATTCTAAAAAATAATAAAACAAATTCATGTGTAATTTGGGAGATGGTTTTACTTGATTAATGTCACAGCTTGGAAAAATCTTCATTCATTTTCTACCTCTTATCATTGGTCTTTGGTGATTGCCATTGGGCGACTGCCTCGCTAGCTGCATGATTGTGTTTGGCAATTGCCTTGGGTCGTTGGTGACGGTTGTCGAATGCACTTGATTATCAACAACTATTACCGGTTGGCCTATGGCTATGTTACCAAACAATAACAAAACTCAAATTATCGCATTGATGATTTTTTAATGTTTCAAAGTATTTTCTTGTAGAGCTTAGAAACATGTCTTGCATGATTCTAATTCATCTCGAATAATGGTTTAAATAGGAGCTAAGACGATAAAAATATGTGTAAAAGAAGATAACCGTAAGATGGCAATATGCTAGGTTGTCGAAGAGAGATGAAAAAAAATAAGTAAAATGAGAAGATTGGAATCATCGACTATTTGCTACATATGACATCTCAAATATTATTGTTTGATCTAATAGAAAAAAAGGTATAGGGTGTGATTCCCTTCCTTCCCAAATCCAAATTCAATTTATTTTCCTTTCTAAATTTATTTTCCAATATTTTCTCTCTCTCAATTAAATCTCAACCATCCATTCCTCTTTTGTAAAAGTATACTAAGATGAGGTGGAAGTAATTAAATCAAATATCATTTCAAATGTATTAATTTTGAAGATTATCATCAAAATTTTCTCCGAATTGTTGATTGATTTGATCATGATCTCAACAAAGATCACCAAAAGGATCTTCCTTACTAATCTCGAAATTAAGAACTAGGATGGTTGGATCTAACTTGTATGATCGATCAATTTACGTAGTTTGTTTATATGAGAGGGCTAGAGAAGGTGTGAAACATTTCAGCAAAAATATCTTACCAATATCCAAGAGAGCTCAATCCAATTATATATTTAGGGATTAATTGCATTTCAATTTGACACTTAGTACATATTTAGTTTGTTGATTTAGTGGCATGAATTAGCAAAACAACAAAGGCTAAGCTTACGCTTAGTCATGTAATCCTACTCAAAGTGGAATAATTCTACTAATCAGTGGAATTCTCCACCAAATGATCAAAAATCAACTATTTGGCCTCTTTGTTGACTGGGTTGAAATTTGACCAAAAAGTCAACACTTCCTGTTGTTGACTTTTTGAAACCTTTTCAAGTTTCAACTTTTGATCTTCTTTTATTTAAATTAAATTAATTCAAAAAAAATATTTTTAATTTAAATAATTAATAATTTTTTTTAATTAATTTGATATCCATTGGTCCCAATCAATTTGATTGATCTAATTCAAATCCATATTCAAATTTATTATATTTATTTATTTTAAAGTCACTCATCTCTCTTACTAAGTTATTAATTATATTAATATATTTAAGGTCTTTTAAAAAATATAACAAATCGATTAAATATTTACACCGTACTGAACAATAACAAAATACCATAGTCAACGCGCGAGATTAATCGACCACACACATGCGTGTAATCATCTTCTAAGTGATCATGATACTCGATCGTGTAAAGTAGTATCCGATAATGTAGTTCTTTTTTAACGATGGGAAAGAGTTTCAAATTTAAATGATTGTGTTGACCATGCTAAACGATGTGGTTGTTATGGTAAGGGATCATTTAAATCATATCTACACGATCATGTAATTCTTTTTAAATTATGAAAAAAAAAACTTCAAATTTAAACGATCGTATTGACCATGATAAACGAGCGTGTTGTTATGATAAACGATCATTTAGATCATGTCACAATAATGTTTAAACGATCTTGATATTCTTAAATATGAGGAAGATGAAGTAGCTTCAAAGAATTTTAGAAAAATGGTGAAGATGTGAAAGAAGAGATTTAACAAAAGAATCAATTCTAAATAGATGCCGAAGAAATCTAGAAAGAAGATGAAAAGATCACAAAGAATAAAAAGAAAGAGAAATGACGAATCCGATACAAATTCAAGGACAAATCTGAAAATTATGAAAGTATTTAGCGGCTTCATAAATTTTTTACATTTTGTTACACGAGTTGTAAATATTTTACTAGTTTATTATATTTTTAAAAATTTCCCTTTTAACATTTTATTCCCTAAATTAAATTTGAACGATGTGAATTACTTTATCACACTATTATAAGGTTAAATCTGTAAAGAGGTAATAGAGTGATAAACACCTGAAAGCATGTGCTTGTTTTTCTCAAAAAATTATGGATAAATCATCAATTGGAGCAAAGGAATCAAAATGGAGCGAAATTGGGTCAATTTGGAACAAAAATGAAGAAATTACACTAAATTATAAAATAGCCACTGCACCACAGCAGCATTGCAACCGGACCTATAGCGTTGCAATGTCAGCCACATAGAAGATGAGCGGCAAAGTTGTCCCCCACGTGCGCGGTTGGTGCCACCGAAAATGGGCAACGTCGCAAGCCTGCGCAACATAAAATGCATAGTGGCATGCGGCGGATGACTAGTGCCCTCTACCATCGTGACGCTACCCCCCTTGGATCAACAATAAATTGAGCTTCATTTCTCATTTCTAAGCATCCCATCCATTACCTTTTATTCTTGTTCGATCCTATCTTATAAGTTAAAAACCTCCTAAGCATGTGTAGAAACACTCCATATAGTTTAATACAAGTATATAATTGATTTGGGATTTGAATTTTCAAATTTAGAAGTTGCGAGATGTTTGTGAAATACAAATGAAAAAGTCTCTAAGAACATTTGCAAAAGCACACTATAAATTCATCATGAACAAGTATATAACTAATATATAGAATTGGTCATTTGAATTCGAATGTTTGCGAGATGTCTGCAATATGTTTGCGAGATACAATGAAATGTCTAAAAACTCCCTAAACCATATGTAGAAATATCTAAAACAAAGTGTATTGATTAGGGATTGGGCAGTGAGGTTTGGAAGATGGCAAGATGTTTGCAAGATAGTTGTAAGAAGATTGCGAGATACAATAAGATTAGTAAAAAACTATCTAAAATAGGTGTAAAGCCTCACAAAAGTCCCTACAATGATCTTGTTTTGATTTGGGGTTGGACATTTATAGTTTGTAGTTAGGTGCTTGAGTTCCAAGATGTTATAAGATAATTACGAAACAAAAAATAGTACCTAAATAACACTCTAAAAAAACAAAAAATAGGATATTTAAAAAACACAAAAATTTAAATCAGTAAACAACAAAACTAGATATTCTAAAAAAACAAAAAACAAATGTGATCAAAATCCAAGTGTCATAAAGTTTTCTTAGTCAGTGAGAAGGTTTAAGTTCCTTGTTATCAAGATTGAAGTATGAGTGTATGATATAATCCTTAGGTTTTAGCCATCATCCAAGTCGTCGATTGCCATTGTTATTGTTGATGTCTCCACAGTGTCGACGTCTCTACAGTGTCAAAAGTCGCAACTTGCATAGATAGTTCACTACATATTCCACTTGTTGTCTCATCGTTTAGGGTTCATCGTCCAAAATTTTGACGTATTGAAGATGTACGATTCACCGTCCATTTGAAGATCTTCTATTTGATGAAGACGAGAAGTCGAGCCCGAAAGGGAGAGGATTCAATTTTGTGCTTTAGGTTTTCTTATCACAATAGCAAATTAGAGTATTCACATCCAATTTATCTAAAAGTCTACTTTTTTAAAACCAATCCGAAAACCTATAACTCCTTCAAAATTGAACTATTTTTGGCAATTTTTCATTTGCCCTAAAAGAATAGTAATAAGTGCATCAAGATCTTCTTTGTTGGAGAGCTCAGCATGGGATTATTTGATTTTCTTCGAAAAGTAAGAAAAAAAGATGATCCAACGGTCAAATTGGATAGTCAAATTACCACATTAATTTGTCACTCTTTTCGAACTTCATTTTTTGTAATTCTTTTTTGCTCTTTACCACTGGAAAAATTCATGAAAAGTTCACAATAGTAACAAACCCAAAATTAAAGTTAATCTAACCCCAATTGTCTTACAATTTAGATGGAATAGTTTGAACTTTTCAGACGAGGCATTTGAACAACCCCTAGGAGGTATTATGTATCGACTCTTCCCTTGTATGTGTGAGATGATCAATGTGTAAAAGAAAAAGAAAATAACTTTCGTTTACCTTTCTTAAAAAAGATCAAATATAATTTATGCTATTCATGTTTTGAGAAAAGAAAAATAGAATAAAACGATGTTTACTTGATTATTCAACTACTAATATGATTACATTTTAATTATAAATCGAATAATAATTAAGTATATAACAATATTTTAAAAAAATTAAAAGTATAACAAAATCTATTAGTAATAGACCAATATTTACAATATGGTCTATCAATGATACACTTTTATCATTGATAAAATTTGACAGATTTTGATACATTTACCAATTTTTTAAAATGTTGCTATATACTTAAATAAACTAATTATAACTAAATGCATCGCACATATTTCTTAAGCATAAACGAGATAATATAGGGCAATCATTCATTCATTTTTGCTCCTACTTTCTCATGATAAATTCCTCCCTACAATGGATCACAACTATTCAAGGTCATGTATCGATTGAATCTAATAGATATAATTGTTAATCATTTAGTTGAAATTGCTCAGATGAATAAAACTAGAGAAAAGTAATAGCATAAACAAGTTGATTTATGAGTTTTGTTTTTGTGTGTTGCATATTAACATTATATTCTATTCTAGTTTGAAATTTAGATTTATGAGTTTTAACTGAGTTAAAAGAAATATCTTACATGTATTTCTTCATGACACACAACTTCACCATCAACAAAAAATTCTCTCTCTATTTATCTTTCTCTCATTAGCTCTCTAAGAGCAATTGATCAGAAGAATAGTATTCTTAGTTGTGGAGATTGTTGTCATTCCCAACAATGCCCCACGAATGACTACCATTGCAATCTAATTAAAACGGTAATAAAACATCTTCTCTAAGCAAAGAAAGAGGTAGTATAAACTTAAACATCAACATCTTTCGATTTGAATTGATGCGTAGTGAGGTGGGGCAATAATCCAATTAAAGAAAGTAACTTACCTTTTGAACTTTTGATAATTACGGTTGAGACCCACACAACACGTTTTACTTCTTAATTTTCCATCAATTCCGCAATAATTAAAGTCTATCACAATAGACAACTCATAATTGTGTTATTTAAGGTCATGCACATAGAACCATCAATCAAATCATGATTGTCCATATTGGAATTATTTACATAACAAGGCCATCAAAACCAAATTACATTTTATCACAATCATGTAAATTTGCAGGATTTAGACTCTCTACCACAAACAAATAAATGACAATCAACAAAATTAGACCATCAATTTACTCATTTGAGTTTTCCTTCCAAGTCTCTCTTAAATCATACCCTCAATTGGATGACTTAATCAACAAATCATTCTAGAATAAACTTACAATAAAATTCATTCACGAAATTATACAACACAAATATCTACATGTGAAATAAATTCCCAAAATCCATTCATGAACCCGACCGTTTATTTATGTATGTCACATATGTAAATTTTGGACATTTTTTTTTCTTAAATTACTTTTCATCACAAAGTAAAAACTCAAGATGCTAAGTTATTGCTCAAATGTTCACTTGCCTACCGTTAACAAGTCAACGAACAAGAAAGTCACATATGTATCACATAACAAGCTTCGTTTGAGCAAAAATTTGTTAGTTAAAAATTTTCTAATTCTATAAACCATGGCCATTATACTATTATACCCAAATATTCTCAATTAGATGTGCCACATAATGTCAATTAACCAAAACTTCAAGATTTGTAATGCATTATATTTTCTAATTTTGTAATGAATTATTATTTGTACCTTTTATTTTACTTATTTCATTAAGATTTTCTAATTTTAAAAATAATGGTAATGAATAAATTATCATTTTATAATCAAATAAACAGTAACTCACCAAAATAAATAATAATTATAGAAAATTAGTCTTAAAATTTAGCCCAACTATTACTAACTTACCAAAGTAATCGAACACCACAATAGTGGTTGAAGTCCGCTGAGAAAGTCATGCACGTGATTCAGCTCGAGGTGAGAAGATATGGATTCCGATTCCGCCGCTCTCACCGCCGACCACTTCTTCACCTGCGACTCTTTCTTGTTGTATTTCTCGACAGTAAAATAAGCGAGTTCATCGACATAGGTGGAGTTGGAAGCTCCCTAATCAATGCATAGATGCTTCAGTATAGTGGTCCACAATATCAAAGGTTGTAAGTCCAGCGTCGGCATATCGGAGCATTGCCTCCATCGCGGCGTCACGGTCAATTCTCCCCCATCCATCGCTGGTCTGCCACATTCCATTGAGGACTCGACAAAATTCTAGCAAATCCTTGCCATTTGACACCATAACAGTTTGGGTGAACCCTTCCGATGTTTGAAAGCACTTAATAGAGCTTTTAGCTCCAAGCTTTCTCCTCTCGTAGCGCCTTCTTGTCTCAGCCGTGAAGGATTTAAAGGCAATGAGGTTCAAGAAGCTCCGGTGAGTGATCGCTGCCATGGCAATTGCCGAATCAGGGCCGGATATTGAGTACCCTATTTTTTTTTATTTGATCAACATTTGAAAAGAATTTTGCTTTCGAATTGTTGGAAAAACAAATGTTGATCATTGTTGTTGTGTCGTGTCGAACCACTGCAAAGCAAAATTCGGCGCAACTTGCGTGTACTCGCGAGAGTTAGGAATGAAATCAAAGGAAAAATGCAGAGAAAGAAATTAAGGTTCTGTTTTGTCGAAGGAAAGAGATCATCCCAAAACTTTTCTTTATATATATATATATAGATAGATAAAAGGATATAATTTTTGAGTTATAAAATATATTAAATAATAACAATTATTAATTTCCAACTCTTATAAAATAGTACAATGATAGTCATTTCCAACATAACTTTGAAATTAACCTTTCAATACATAATGGTTTGAACTAAACAACATTTTTGTTGGGTTATTGATCTTGAAGGAAACATGCCTGAGAATATTTGTTGTACTGGTGTTTGATATAAAGAGATACAACACATATCACAAATGAATTAAATCTCTTTAAAGGGAGCCAGATAATTTTGTCTCAATCTCATTGTTAACATATTGGTTTCATTGTCATTGCTTTTCTTTTTAAGCAGTGCTTACTCTTCTCTTTTTAATTTATTTACTAAAGCCAACCCTTTAGTGAATAGACATTGAATATTGATTATCTTACACTGAGTTTGAACTCAAGAGAGGAAACCTTTAAAACTTTGAGAGAAATTTGGGAGGCCTACTTCATGTATATGGAAAACTTTGGGTGACAAAACTTATTACGTATAATTTGATTTTATAAACTAGAAAAAACTTCTAAAAATACCTATAAATATTACAAAATATCACAATCTACTAACTAAACTACTATCTGTGTTTATCATAATACATATAGACATAGATAGTAGTTTATATGATATTTTGTAATAATTTATAAATATTTTAATTTATTTTGTTATAGGAATAATTGTAAATGTAGCAATTATATTCAAAATAATTAAGTATATGACAACATTTTAAAAAAATTGCAAATATAGTAAAATCTGTCAAAATCTATCAATGATAGGAGTCTATCACTGATAGACCATATAACAAATGTTGATCTATCACTGATAAACCATAAAAGTCTATCAATGATAGAAGTCTACCACGGATAGACTTTGCTATATTTGCAACTTTTTTAAAATATTGTTACATACTTAATAATTATTCTAAAAATTGTTATCCATTATAATTTAAAAAAAAAAACGACGACTATTTTTGGGCCCTCCGAGATTTTCGTTTGTGATTATATTTTTCTCTTATATCACAATGGAAGTGTTTTATATAATCTTGATCACAATCATTACACTTGTGTGATTTCATTTGAACCAATGAGATTTATACTCGAGAATCTGCTGGGTGGTTGATAATATGTTGTGAGGCTTTGGATTCAGACTCTTACCTTCTTAACATCTGATACAAGCTAAGAGTCAGACATATGACAAGTGATGTAAGTTTGATCACTTTACAGATGTGATATTCTTCCCCCACCTCCCCTTGTATAGGTTTTTCAACTTCTAACTATAGGCTATGGCCAAACAAAACTATTCTTTTTTAAGTGTTACAAAGGAACGCTGTCTTTCAGCAGATTAACAAGTCGAAGAGACTTAATAAACACAGAAGTAATAACCTAGAAAGAACTGCTGCATATAGGTGTTCATATGGTTCAGCATAATCCTTCAACAAAATCCATGGGCATCACAAAAAGACCCTTGTTCTCCAGAAGTTGAGCTGCAGCTAATGGGTCAACTTCCATCAATTTTCCCACCATCTCCTCAAGTGGCTCACTGATCTGCATCTCTTGATGGTTCATGTAATGACCATATCCCTATGAAAGCCAGTAATACAAAGGAGATTCTATTTTACATCCCAAAATTTTGTAGAAAACCATATACGAGTGTTGCATGAACTTTCCAAAAGGAGAAAGTGAAATGCTGAAACCAAGCATGTGATGATACCTCAACGAATATGAAAGGCTCAGAAGATAATTCTCCTCCTAGTTTGCTCTGACTTAAGTCCTGCACACCACAACCACACACCCATATCTTCAGTTTTTTTCAGCAACTTCACTTGCAACATCATTACAGTCGGGACATTTCAAGGTATTCTTCTGTTTGTAGAAATATTAATTCATTATAGCTGCGTTCCTACCATAAAAATCTAACAAACAACCATCTTAAGTTTTATCAAATTTGTTTTGTCATCCATCCAACGGTGTTTGCCTCGTTCCAATAGATGAGGATTGTGATTAGGCGACTACGAAGAAAAAGACAATAATGCAGGCCCTTTATGGTTATTGCTAAAGAATATGGCTCAATCTTTAGACTAACTATATCTCTTTACAAGTCTCCAATATTTTGGATCAATGCTCATATGATTTGAGATATTAGTAGATGCAGATATGACAAACATCATAACCACTATTATAGGCTTGTTAACCCAAATTATTATCTACATTACCAATATATGGTCCTGTTTCTCTCCCTTGCCAATCTCGTTCCATACTCTACCTTTTAGGAACTAATATCCTGTTAAAATTTGTTAAGTTTGTCACTGATAGTTAGTGGTTATTTAATTTCTCTTGTACCCACTAGTCAAATAATAACATATGCAAGTTGTAAACACTAGGGTTTGAGAGAGAATCAGAATACCTCATTGCATTCACTAAAAAAAAATTATATACATGCATGACACAGTGGTGACCAAATAAGGAATGCGTACAAAAACCCAAAAATGAAAATGTACCAGATGTTTACAATAATAGAATTACAACACTCCTCAAGTTGGAGCATATATTTTAATCAGACTCAACTTGTTACATAGATAATCTATACGTGTTTCATTCAATGCTTTCGTGAAGATATCTCATAATTGTTCTCTAACCTTCACATATGCAATAGGTATCATACCTTATTGAATTTTCTCAAGTATAAAATGACAATCAACTTTAATATGTTTGATCCTCTCATGGAACACTAGATCAGATGTGATATGAAGTGTTGTTAGATTATCACACAAAATTTTCGTTCTTGTGGTGATTTCAAATCCCAACTCAACAAGAAGTTGATATACCCAAATCAATTCACACGCCGACTATGCCATTGCTCTATATTCTGATTTTGTACTTGAACGTGACACCACATTTTGCTTTTTACTCTTTCAAGAAATCAAAATACAACCAACAAGAACACAATATCCTAAAGTTGATCTTCTTTCTTTAGATTCTGCCGAGTCGGCATCTAAGAAACATTCAATATTAGTATAACCATAATCCTTATATAATAAAACACGCTTGGGAGCAGCCTTAAAATAACACAAATCTGTTCCAAAAACAACCCAATAATCAACCATAGGGCATGACATATACTAGCTCATAATAGTCGCTGAATAGGCTAGTCAGGTCAAGTCACTTTAAGATAATTAAGTTTTTCCACTAACCTCCTGTATCTTTTGAGATCTTTTTACAATTCTCCATCTTTTGTAAGTTGTAAGTTGGGCATCATTAGGGACATGGTTTGCCCCTAGCTTCCTTGTTTCATTCAACAAGTCAAGTACATATTTTCTCTATGATAATAATATTCTTTTCTTGATTCTTATTACCTCAATTCCTAGGAAGTATTTCAGAATACCCAAATCTTTTGTTTGGACTTGGTGATGGAGAAAAGTCTTTGGCGACTGGACACCTAAAGCATCATCACCAATAATCACAATATTATTAATATTTAAGACTATCAGAAAGACACCACTCTCAAATCTCTTAAAAAGGACCGAGTGATCTAATGTGCTCTTACACATTCCAAAACTTTCAATCACCTGACTAAATTTGTCAAACCAAGCTCATGAACTCTAGTCCATACAAAGATTTATGAAGATGACACACCTTTACACCTTTTCATTCTCCCTCTAAGCGACAAACCATGGTGTTTGCTCCATATACACCTTTTCTTGATGAAGAAATGCATTATTAATATCAAGTTGAAGTAAAGGCCAAATATTGATCAAAGCTAATGAAGTAAACAACCTCACAAATGCCATTTTTGCTACCGAAGAAAAAGTATTAGCTTAGTCAACACCATATGTTTGTGCTTAGTCTTTCGCTACAAGGCATGCTTGTAATTGAGCAATAGAACCATCAGAATTAATTTTAATAGAACCATCAGAATTAATTTTAACTGTAAACAACCATTTGCAACCTATAGGCTTCTTTCCTACATAGAGAAACTAAATCCCAATTACAATTGTCATCTAAGACAGTCATCTCCTCTACCATTGCAACACACCCAATCGGGATGAGACAAGGCTTCATGAACGATATTAGGGATGGATACTGACTAAATAATCAATGAAAGAACATGAAGAAGTAGACAGATGGTTATATGAAACAAAAGAGGAAATGGGATGAGCACACTCACATTTACCTTTACGAAGAGCAATAGGAAGATCATCACTCATTTTCGGATCCAATGACAAAGAAGCCTTTGGTACAAGACATGAAACTGAAGGAAACAAAGAAGCCTCGGGTATAGGGCAAGGAACTGAAGGAGGTTTTTGTTGAGCATAGACTTTAGTGATGGGTGGACAAATAGAGGTAGATATAGACCGAGATTAATCAAGAAAAGGATCAAAAGGGAAAACAACACTGTAGACAAGGACAAGGAAATCATCTTCTGACTCCAAATGCGCCTCTTGACTCATAAGGAATAGAAGGAGCAATTTTTAAAGAACGTGACTTCAGGAGAGACGATTTATTTATTTAGATTGAGACAATAACATTGATACCCTTCTAAACACGAGAATAAACAAAGAAGATACATTTTAGGGCCTATGGATCCAACTTTGTATATTGAAACCAAACATCTTGAACAAAGCAAGCACAACCAAATATTTTGGGTGGAATGGAAAACAAATGTTGTTTGGGGCATACGGTACGAAAAGGTATCTCACCCTTTAGAACGAAAGAGGGTATGCGATTTATTAACAAACAGGCGGTGGAAACAGCATCCCAAAAAGATTGTGGAACATGCATATGAAACATTAAGGCTATGGCGGTTTCAAGAAGATGACAATTATTTCATTCTACAACCCATTTGAGATGGAGTATCAATAAAAGAAGATTGATGAAGATGGCCATGAGAATCTAAATAAGACTAAAATGCATGAGAGATATTCTTTAGCATTATCACTCCGTAAGAATTTAAGAGCACCACTAAACTAAGTTCAAATTTTAGCATGAAAGTAATGAAAATGAGTAACTCCGAACGATTTTTCATTAGATATAACCATGTTACACGAGAATAGTCGTCAAAAAATGTAACAAAATATCAAATCCTCCTTTGGACTCAATAGGACATTGACATCAAACATCAAAATGAACTAATTCAAATGGAGCATCAACTAGTTTATTGGCTCGAGGATACAAACTCAAACAATGAAATTTAGCAAACTAACATGACTCACAATCTAAGGAAGACAAATGTTGAAATTGGGGACGCAGACTCTTCAACAGAGAGATAGACAAATGACCCAATCGAGAATGTTCTTCAAAGGGAGATGCATGCTAGAGCATGCGATGGTTGTAGGTATTTGTGGTTCAAAAATGTGAAGACTTGCAAATTTCACGTCCTTTACCAATAGTTTGCTTCGTCATAAGATCCTAAAATAAGCAATAACTAGGAAAAAAGAGACAACAATGAAGACTACGAGACCGAAATCAAATTAAAAGAAATTTGTGGTAAATTTAAAACTGACGACAAAGGAATTGATTTAGTAAGATGGACGATTCTCGATCCTATAAAAGGAATTTTGGTTCCATCGACTATAGTGACACTAGGCGAAGATGTAGATGCACAAAAGTTAGAGAATAGACTGAGGTTATCTGTGATATGGTCTGTAGCGCCAGAGTCAAAGACCCATTTTGAGGTAGAGGAAAGAAGGCATTTAGAGATGTTACCTGTCTTTGCGATAATAGTAACGGGAGTAGAAGACGATGTTGTCAATGACTCTTGATACTTTTGAAACTTAGCAAACTCCTATAAAGAAATTGGTAATTGACCTGTCAGGACTATCAGGAGTAGAAGCAACATTTGCATATGGCACCCTTTGACCCCTGTTCAACAATCTTTTACACTTGCGTTTGGTATGGCAAGGTTGACCAATAGCAAACAACAGCTCCAGAATTCGTTTGTTGGTTATTGGGATAACCTTTAGAGCTATTTGATTCAACCCCGTTATTACCTCTATAGTCATTTGTGCTCCCAATCAAACCACTGCTAGAATCAGATCATATAACTGCTCGTGGCTTCTCTGTACAAAGTATTCGAGTATAAGCTTATCCCAACATGAGATTTTTGAGCTAGACTTCATGATCTTTGGCCATCTCATATTTAGGTGCAAGACCAACTAAGAAACTCATGATGAACAATTGTTCACGTTGAGCCATGAGAACTTTTGGATCAGTGCTAATTGGCATCAATGCATTGAATTCTGCACACGTACTTTTGACCTCCATAAAGTAACCCGAGAGAGACTTTTCTCCATGATCAAGTTGATAGTCTTACAAACATCAAACATTACTGATTTGCAATTATTTACTAGTTCCATGATTTCAAGGTCAATTGTATTTTTTATTCGTAGAAGCATTCTTGAATCGTCCCGCAAACAAATCTTTTTAGCAGCAACAGTTGGTGGCTCTTCCTTGATGTGTTCATCCATCTCAATGCTCCTAATTTGATCCATTTAACTTGTTTTTAGTTACTTTTGGCATCATAGAAATCATCCCCGATGTGACTAATGTTTTCTTGTCAGCCATTACCTAAAAAAAAGGACAGAAAAAGACAAAAATACATACTAAAGTCTAAGGAGAGTTGTGTTGAAGCAAACCCTAATTTACCAAAAAAGGATATTTTTTTTTTTTTTTCGTTGAATGAACTACAAACAGTGAGTTACAAACAAACACACCACCAAAGACGAACAGGAAAGGGAGGCACACGCGTCGGCACGTGGATTTGGCACGAAGGAAGGCGTGGCGTATGAGCCTCACGCGCTAGTCAGATGCTTCGAAATTCTGGGGTTAGGTAGATCGACAACTAGGCTTCTCTTTGGACTGGGCGGTGTCGGAAAAAGGAGAACAAACTTCCGGCGGCAGCGGTGGGCGAAAGTAAAATCCCCCCTCCACAAAACCCTAAGGGTTCTAAATTCTCGCACCCTACTCAAAACCCTAATTTTCTCTAACGCTTTGATACCATATAAAAACACTTATGTCTGAGAAAGAATCGGAATACTTCATTGCATTCACTAAAGAAATATATATATACACACACACAAGATACAATGGTCACCTAATAAGGGAAGTGTAGAAAAACTAAAAAAAGGAAGGAAAGTGTAGAAAAACTCAAAAAAGGAAATCTAACAAAGATATTACAATAATAGAATTACGACACAAGTTTTATCTACCTTCTACTTGCTTAAGATAACCTATGGGTTAGGAAGACTCATGAAGCCAACAGGCTACCAAGAAACTCTTCCCAACATATGGATCAAAATTACATGAGTAGGATTTTCTCCGAGCTGTTAAGTGCCATATAAAGAAACATGCAAAGTAATAAGGACTAGGCTGCCTACCTTTATTCGAAGCTGTAAGTACTTGATATGGTCAATGGCATCATCCAGAGCAGATGCTTGATTTTCCTTCAGAAACCAAAAGTATGGTGAATTTAAAGAAAATATTTAGCCTAAGCTGCAGGTCATGAAATGGAAAGTTCAAAAGATAGTGCTTTAAGTTACTTTTATTCTCAACAAAATACAGAGAAATTTATGGCAGCAAAATGGCTGAATCATGTTTACTCATTACATTTCTAGAATGATACATATAGAAATGGTTTCAAGTCAAGTTAGTGCTTTGACGATATTTTGGAATTCTGCTTCTACACTTATCCCTTCATACAATTCCATGTCTTTCTATGGCATAAAGACACAGAAATTTACCTTAGAAGGAGGTAGCAGTTCCAGCAATGCTTCAAGTCTTTCAGCTATCCTCATCTTGCGTTGCTGGAATCAGAAAGCACGTTAAGCATCCAGTCCTGCTACTTTGTATGATTAAATAATATAGGTTTGTGTATATTTCAGAATTCACACTCATGCCGCCACATTTCTGCTCTTTTTCTACAGTAGTAGAAAAGTTTTTGGTTGCAACTAGTAAGGTGTTTGGCTTACACGATCAGCTGAATAACCTCTCTTGCTTGATGAACTGGGACGTGATTTGGATAGAGTGCCCCGTGCATTATTCTGATCCAAAGCCACAGATTAGGATAACTCGAAACATTCGGATAGTGTTTGTCATTGAGAAATGAATATTGATTAACAAACAAATACGTTCAACATACATTGTGCCCAAAATTGAAGGCAAAGAACTTGAGGTGATATATGCCTATATTCTTATATTTAAAAGATCTATTATTGACTTCAGCACAGTGACACCCACAACTTTGCAAATATGTTAGGCTTGACATAGATTGGCTTACCCGTGAATCAGTAGGTTTTGAATTGTATGAACCTGCGAGATGATTGTATGAAATTTTGCTACGAAGCTCTGAGACTCCATTTATAGTTTGAACAGTACTGGGAACAACTGCTATCACATCTTTGGTTGATGTCTCTCGAGAAAAGTTTGAAGTGTCAGCAATAAACTCAACAAAGGCCGGAGACGTTTTAGCAGCTTGAGTCCACTCAGTTAAGTGGGGGATGTTGGTTTGGTTTACATTCCTATCAGCAGGCAAAACATGGTGATGGTTTGTAAAATCTCTACGTGCTTGGGAAACAATGTTGACATTCGCACCAAAGTTGAGAGAGAGCATTCGTACAGAGTTATTGCAGCCATTTTGTCCTTCCATTTTTACCTGCATTGTGACATTTTAAACTGAAATACTTAACGACAAGAATACACGCTAAAACGTGCGTAAGCTAGAGATGCTCCAAGATGCCAAATCAACTCAAAAATAAAATATGTTAAAATATAGTATCAGTCTCCTATCTTTAGATTAATTCAATTTTGGTCCATATATTTTTAAATATCCAATTTTAGTTCCTAAAAATTTGATAAATCTTAAATTTAGTCCTTATTATTAGTTTATTTTAGATTTTTCATTACTTTTTATTTTTTATTAGCACTTTCAGTATAAATTTTAAAAATAAATTCACTTATTGTATTTCTTTGCATAAAAATTATTATGATTATTTAATCAATTTCAATAAAGATTAACTTCAACGTATTAAATTTATGAGTTACCTAAAGTACAAGGACTACAATTGAACATTTGAACGTGCAACGACTAAAATTGAACAAATTTCAAAGTACAAGGACCATAATGGTATGGCCCTTTAACAAGTAAAACACAAGCCTAGAAGAAAAATTGTCCAATGCAAATGATTTTAGAGTAATTGAGAAAAATAATACTCAATCTTTAAGGAAAGTATGTGAAAAATATGCTTGGGAGTGATTTGAAACCGTTAAAATAACTTTAAATTTCGTTCAAAATCACATCAAAACATGTTTTATGCATAGTGTTTGGTTTTAGATTTTTACCACAATTTACTTAGAATAAAAAGATTTTAAACGATTGAACACATATTAGGACTAAGAGAGATTTTAAACATAAAAAAAAATTCAATTCAAAATCACTACCAAATATGCATTAACGACTAACCAAGTTGCTCATTTAAAAAAGTATCAAAAACTAAATTGAAGCTCCTGGACAATGAAGTTTTCCACGTAAGGGGTCAACAACGAGGTGGGACACTTTCCACCCTCGTCCCATGGGGATCTCCATCCCTATCCCCACCCCATTCCCAATTTTGGGGAGTCGGGATCCGGATCAAGGAATCCCCATTGGGAGATCAGATCACTGCAAGGGAAAATTCTCCATCCTTTTTATAAAAAAAAAATTATTTAACTTGATAAAAACAAATATTTTAATCATTTTTATTTAAAATTTAGTTAATTTAATTATTAAATGAAATTTTAATTAGAAAAAAAAAACTAACAAAACATAATAACTACTGCGGTTTCAAATTTAAGTAAAAAATAATATAAAAAATATATATATTCGGGATCGGGGACAGGGCGGAGAGTACCCTCCGCGTCCCCGGTTTGGGACCCAATTGGTGTCTCCTCGGTGACCCCGTCCCCGGTCAAACCGGTCCCAACCCCGCAGGATTTTTTCCATTCCCTACACCAAATTCAACAAATAGACTGATTTACCTAAGCAGACCCAATAGATATTTTGAAAACCCATCGGCATAGTAGCATATGAAATAAGCATTTCCCACATTCTCCATTTCTTTGAAAATACGACGTACGTTAAAAAGTACAAACCAGATTAAGTAGCAAAAGTAATCCAAGATTTACATGATAAATGAAGAAATGAACCCATAAATATGTAAAAGAAACTACTGAAAACAAAAGCCAGCAATAAATAGCAACATGGGAGAATTGAAGCTTTAAGAAAATAGAAAATCGACAAGAACAGAATCAGAAAGGAACTTCAAATTTTCTAAAACCCACTCAATCGGGAAAACGAGGAACATAAAACCTCATAACATAACAACGACAATGTATAGAGAAAAAGGAAAACAAAATGCTGAGTCGAGATTCACATAACTACATTTGAATCCAACTTCATGAACGATCATCTTTAAGAAGTAATGAGTGAAGATATTTATTGTTACTACAAAAAAAAGAAAACACATGTAGGGTAGTAGTTTATTAGAAAGGTAAGTTTACAAACAAAGAAAATGTTAGTATTAGTGAAGCTATGGAGTATAAGAGAGAGAAAAGGGGATCTCACGGGTAAACAATGGCGAGACGAGGAGGATGAAGGAGAAGGGAGAGGAGGACGGAGAGCGTGGAGGGACAGAGTGCGACAATGATGTTGTAGCTGTACGTACCACAAAACTGTTGGGCTATTTCACTTTTTAAAGTGAAGCCCAAATTAAGGCCCACCTACCATTTTCCCCTTTTTATTTGGGGATAATAAGAGGTATAGCCATGTTTTTATCGGTATGCATCTATGAGTGTGTAATTCATTTCCTCGTATTAATAACATATCTAACCACTATCATAACATTTTTTTAATATTTCGATATTTAACTGTAATTTTCTGGTATTTGCTTAAGTAATGTTACAGTGTTCATGTACAATTTATACACACAAAATGGTACCAAACAAGGAAAGAATATGGTGTTAAATATAGAGTGATTTTCTCCTAAAATATAGGATCTAATTTTTAGGATCTAATTTCGTTAATACCCTCCCTCAAACTCAAGATGGGAGAGTTGAGACCACCTTGAGTTTGTGAATTAGTTGGGTGAAACGAGGAGAATGCAGAGCTTTGGTGAAGATATCTGCAGGTTGATCGGTGGTAGAGATGGATTTGAGATGAAGAGTGTTGCTCTGAAGGTGATGACGAACAAAGTGACAATCATTCTCAATGTGCTTTGTTCGTTCATGGAATACATCATTGTGTGCAATCTGAATAGCACTTCGATTATCACAATGAAGAATAGTGGGTGATGTCTGGGGGGCCCCCATATCAGTAAGAAACCAACGAAGCCATAGTAATTCTGAAGTGGAATCAGCTAGAGCACGATATTCAGACTCGGTGCTGGAACGGGAAACAACAGATTGTTTCTTGCTTCTCTAGGAGATAAGAGCGTTACCTAGATAGAAGCAATAACCAGTTGTAGATCGTCGATCAGTAGGATCACCTGCCCAATCAGCATCAGAGAATCCAGAGAGAACCAGAGATGATTGGGAGGAGAACTGTAGACCATGGCCCAAAGTGCCTTTAATGTAGCGAAGAATACGAAGAACGGCAGTGAAGTGAATCGTGCGAGGAGCAACCATGAACTGACTAACAATGTGAACAACATGTGCAATATCTGGACGAGTTACAGTTAAGTAAATTAGGCTGCCAACAAGTTGCCGATATAAGGTGGGGTTCTCAAAAGGGACGCCATCAAAAGGAGTGAGGCGCACATTGGGATCCAGAGGTGTTGAGGATGTAGTAGAGTCAGTAATACCAGATCGATTGATGAGGTCAGAAGCATATTTTGCTTGAGATAAATAGTAGCTACTGGTTGACGATGAGATCTCAAGACTAAGAAAGTAGTTGAGATTTCCTAAGTCTTTCATCTCAAAATGCTGACCGAGGTAACGTTGCAAATCAGATATGGCTTGAGGGTCATCTCCTGTAATGATCATATCATCAACATACAAAAGCAAGAGAACAATACCAGTAGATGTCTGACGAGTAAATAAGGCAGAATCATGAGTACCGGAGGTGAACCCAAGTTGGGTAATCGTGGAGCTAAATGTTGCAAACCAGGAGCTTGTTTGAGACCATAGAGAGCACGACGAAGGAGACATACTTTCTGCGGTGGTGGAGTAGTGTCAGGTGGTGGCGTCATGTAAACTTCTTCAGATATGGTTCCATTTAGGAACGCATTTTTAACATCCATTTGAAGAAGGGGCCATTTTGTTAAACATTTTAAGAATTTTATGCATTTTTTTATTTAAAAATAACCATGTTTTTATTCGATCAATTTCAACCATTGTTTTTATTTAAAAATAATCTTAATTGGTTGAATCTCAACCCTTAATAATTTAAAAATTAAAAATAGTTTTCGTATTAGATCTTAATTTATTTTTGAAATTTTAATTTTTAACTCAGAGTCAATCTCTTTCATCTATTACGAAACAAGAAACAATCTATTGTTATGAACCTTGAGGGTTTTGTTCAATGGAAACAACAGTTATCATTAACTTGATTGAAGTGTATGTCTCAGTAAACACATCTTTCAACCAGCTTGTTTATTTAATTCAATCTAAATTTTTTTACTCTTTCGAATATTTAATTTATGGACTTACATTGTCAAAGACAAAGATGAGTTGTGATTATTGTCCTTTATTTTCTATTCATCCTCTCTATTTCTTCTCCTCTGTTGATGTTTCTATTGTTGCCGACCATATTCCATCTTGTTCATCAAATCCAATACAATTTAAGGACATGCAAAAATCAAATAACTTGTCTAATACCTCCTTGGGCTTTTTTTTTTTTTTTTTTTCTTTTGCACTTTAAGCTAGTGTTTTCCGATTGTAATATTTATGAATTTTATGTGGCAAGTAATTATGAATTTTGTTTTCTTATGAATATTATTATGTTAATTATATATATACTTGAAATTTTATTTCCTTATATATTTGTATCGTAATTATCGAATCATAGTGTTTTTATGTGTTTACTTTTGTGCAATTTTAAGTTGCAACAGTTGTTTAAACGTAGATTATTTATTAATCTTCTTTTTTCATGTCCTTTCTGTTTTAGTATAATTAGTTCCGTACCATTAATACATACAATGGTGGAAAGGAATTAAAATTAAAAAACGTTGCATTAATTGTGTTTAGAAATACTTTTAAATCAAAACATGTTCATTTGACTGAATAACATTAATTAAATTATATTTTCCATTGATATTGGTTTGACGATGACGTCTATAATTGGATGCTCATGACATCAATCACAAAACATCCAAGAACGGAATAGTACCCTACTTCAACCGGCCACACTTCATCATGCTGTCCATCGACATCTACAGAATTGTAAATTGGGAGAAGTCTGAAAGCGAATCCAAAATCGATTTTATGATGCTCTTCGACAACACATCGATGAACTTGTCCATGTCAAAAAATAACATCCACTTGGTCATCAACTTGTAGTGATGCAAACAGTCATTCATTACCATGAATTGGTCAGTGATAATATTTATCGAATTTCTCCTCCTTTAAAAATAGCAACATGCTTAAAAAAATTTAGAAGTCAATAAAATAGTTTTGATAAAAATTCAAATTATTAGAAAAACAAAAATTTCATGACAACAAATAACTAAAATTACGATTTAATTAAGAAAAATTTCAAATTTAAAAAAATAAAAAATTATTGTTAATATTAAAAAAGCAACAAAATCCCAACACAACTTTAAATTAAATATATAAATTAATAAATAAATAATAATTTTTTGATATAAATTTATTAATAAATAAATAATATATTACAATTTGATTAAGAAAAATCTCAAATTTAAAAAAGACAACGAATTTCAAATCCCAACAACTAATAACAAATCATCTTTAAATTTATAAGATTATTTTTCCATCTTTTAAAATTACAAACTCAATAACATTATTTTATTTTTTTATAGAAAAAATATACTTTAACTTTACATCTAAAAAAGCTTTTCGTTTAACGAAAAAGAAAATATTTATCATCCTTACAATTTTAGCATAATTAAATAAATACTTTGTATTTGTTGGGAATTGAAAAATAAATTTCAATATAAGATAGAAGAAAAAAAAATAGTGTATTTTGTAAGTTGGTTTACATTTCTAATATTATTAAATAAATATATAAATACTCTGTATTGGTTGAAATCGAAGAAAAAAATCAATATAAAAGATAAAGGAAAAATTATTGTATTAATAAAAGTGACAATTTAAGCATAATACCTTGTATTTGCTATTTAATTCATATGTAGAATCATTAAATACACTATTCAAATACTAGCACCGTCTGATACAAAGTCAACAACCATGAATAAACCGTCAATCGAGACATAGATACATTGAAGGATTAAAAAAGTTTACCTCGAATACATTTAATAAATTGTTGAAATGAAGATTAAAATGAAACATACACCTCAATGAAGAAAGTTTCGATCCATCTAGCATAAACTAAAATAGTCTTTAGACAACATAAAGCCATAACAAAAACTTAACAAGCAAGCAAATAAATAGCCTTTTTTAGAATAGATTCGCTCTTAAAAAGTGCACTTTCTTTAACGAGGGTATCAAATTGTGAGAATTCAAAAGCTTCAAAATCAATTATGAAATCCAGCTATGATTGTTAGACAATGTTGCATTCCTGCTAAATCAGAATTAAAATACATGGTATTTTTCGAAGTGTCGTACATCACAAAGTCAATAACAACACATAAGTCAGTAAGAGTGAATTTTGATAAAACCAACATAAGCTATGAGACATCCTTATCTTTATCAATTTGAATAAGATTAGAACTATTGAATACAATAACAAATTGTTGGAATGAATAAAGGGATGAAATGTAAACCTCAACAAAATGACAATCGTGATACGTGAACTTTCATTCCATTTACCATAAATAGTCAACCTTATTTGCTATAGAGCCATAACAAGGAAAATTGGCAAAAGTACCACACTTTTGGTATTCGTTTTCAAAAGTAGTACATTTTTTAAAACTTGTCTCTCAGCCAACTCAGGCAAGATCGAACACGGGATTTTCTAAAATATTTAAAATTTCCAACTTATCGATTGTTTTGGCCTCGATAGACACAGTTAGATTGAGATTCTACAAATTTTCAAATCTTCCCAAAAAAATTTTGATTTTATCTTTTCAAAAAATTATTCCAACATTAACAAATATTCCACCAAAACTTAACTAACTTTTGCTACTTTTGTCAATTTCCCCCAACATTTCTTCTTAATTACTTTCTTTAATCAATTCAATTATCTCATGAAAAAGAGGAAAAAAAGAAAGGAATAGGAGAAATAACACCGTTGATGAGAGGTGGAAGAATTGATTGGGCAAAAGCAAGAAAGAAAGGAAGTGGCGACATTTGGGTAATGTGAAAGAAGGTTTTGGGTTGAAGAAGGGAAGAATTAGGGGAAGAAAAAAATTGGTAACTTACCAAAGATATTTGAAGAAATCGGCAAAATTAGCAAAAATTAGCGAAAATCTAGATTTGGTGAAAGAATTAGGAAGATTTGAATACTTTTTTCGAATAGATAAAAAAAGATCGGAGAAGATTTAAAAAATAGTAGAATCTCTATCTAATTGCACCGAGAAAATCCAAAAGAATCCATAAGTTGAAAATTTTTAATATTTTAGAAAAATTTCGCGGCCAATCTGGCTAGAGATTAATTGAGAAAAACAATTTTATGAGTTTTAAAAAACGTGCTACTTTTGAAAACGAATATCAAAAGTGTGCTACTTTTGTCAATTTTAGAAAAATTCACCTAGAAAATTTAAATATTTTAGGAAAATCTCGGCGGTCGATCTAAGCTGAGATTGACCGATAAAAACAAAATTAGGAATTTTCCCAAATGGTGCTATTTTTAAAATGTAAAATAAAAAAGATATTATTTCTCAAAATTTACCTCCTAACAAACAAGATAAAATTGAAAAATTAGATAAATCTTAATCTGTAAAAATGGGGAAGAATAAAAATTTTGCTACTAGTTTTAACTTTAGTTAAGAAATATGTTGCTTTCCAAAATAATCAAAACGTTTAGATTAAAAGAAAAAACAACCAAATATTTACTTAAAGGTTGATCAATGAAATATTTTGATATTTTTGAAAAACAATTAAGTAAAAATTCATTAAAGATAAATATAATTAGTTAAATACAAGTTATAAAAAGAATTAAGATAAAAAGCCTATTTTAAAAACTTATTAGAAATAAGTATTTAAAAAAAAGTATGCATTAGTTAAATAAATGAGTAAAATCCAATAAACGACTTTGCAAAATACACTATTTTCGCAAATCCGACCACCTCGCCAATGTCGCATCTAGAGATGTTTATTTAACGTGCGAGGACCTGTCCGAACGAGGTGGAGAATCTCCAAATACACCAGGAATGGAGAATGAGTGAGATTAATTTTTACTGTTGACATTTCAGTGCCAGGGAATAGGGAATACACTCTCAAACCCAACCTCAGCCCTAACCCCTTCTCGAAATAGAAAAATTAAGTATATAATATAATATACACATGTATGTATAGATGTATATATACATATGAATCCCCATCCCGATAAGGGACGGAGAGGGCCTAATGTCCCCCTCTCGTCCCATGGACATGTCGAATCCATCCATTTAAAATAGGACAAGATGGAAATTACCAAAGATTCATAGAGTATTTTACCTATGGAAACCCTTTATTTAGAAAGATTTTCTTTGGGTTTGTATTTTTGGATTCCCTTCTATTGTTTCATTATTCTCATGAAAACATTTGTTTTATAGGGAAAAAAAAACGTATATATTTTGATTGCATAACAATGTTTGAATTCGAAGGAAATGATGATCCTTTCCTTTGCTGGTTGTCATAGTTCGAACAAATTGACCTTTTTGCTCTTGGCTTGGCGCTTTGTATCTAATATTTTCTTCTTCCTTAAGCTATAAGAAGAAACCGCAATAGGATCTCTCACTCTCAGCTTTTTGTAGACCTAGCCGGAGCCGCCACACCGATAACTAATAACAATGAGCAAGAGACCCTCTGGGACCACGCAAGCATTTTTCGTCTTCTCAGCCTTGGCGATGGGTTGGCTCGCCATTGAGATGGCTTTCAAACCCTTCCTCGATAAGGCCCGCTCCGCCATGGACAAATCTGATCCCGCTCGGGATCCTGACGAACTTGTCGATAACCAATCCGATCACACCTCATCTGATGACGATCAAAGTACCACTGTCACTTCTTAAACCAGCAATCTCAAGGTACGCTTGACAGAGTGGGATGATGGTGAATGGTTTGCCCCCATCGTGTTCTGGTCTTACTGTACGAAATTTGGAATTTTAGATCTCACCCCTTTGTATCGTATAGGTTCAGTACTACCGTTTTAATTGAATTAATAGTGATTCGGTTTTTACTTTTAGAATTTGTGCCTCTAAAATTGGTATGTGTTTGTTTTGGCTACTGTAAATCTAACTACAAGCTTGGAACTTGGAGATATATCGATTACCTGTTCGAGGAATGGTTTAAAAAGAAATAAGGTGTTTATAACATGTTTAATGTGGTAGGTTTGTGACAATGCAGCTACGTGTTGCACACTTCTGCATAAGAATGAACTGAATCAATGCCCCTGCTCATGAGCTTTCTCATATACAAATTACTCTCTTTTGAAGATTAGTTTGGTAGAAACAAAGGCTTGTGTATTGGAAATCATTTTCTCTGGTGCCCACTGTAGAGTTAATTTTTAAATTAGATGTTGTCAAATGTTATTTGGGTGATTTGGCCTTATCATGACGATGTTGGAACTGACAACTCATATTAGACAACAAATTTGAGTAAAACCGGCAATTGACCCAAATTTGGTTATGCAATGACTCGAATTCTAAAATTAATGAAAGCTAACCTTTTACTTATGTCACAAGGCATTTAGATTGCTTTGGCTACTTTCTTTGGCCCTCATTTGTGCTCCTTCCCCATATCCTCGCGCTCATGTTTCTCATTCTCCTCTTCAAACATTGGAAGAAAAGCCATCCTCACATTTCTCTTTCAGATCATCGTAGTCGTGATAAACGGTTGAAAGGTTTCTAGAAGCACGATCATAACGGTTAGTTGGAGCAAGTGATGAATGGTCAGATGGTGGCTTGAAGCATGGTCATCGAAGGGGGTGATGAACACTCGGACAGAGCCCCAAGTGCGGGAGAGAGAGGGAGGGAAGAAGGAAGAAGCATGCGGGAGAAAGAGAGGGAAGAAGGCAGTGAGAGTGGGTGGGGGTGCGGGGGTAGTGCTACCTCAGCTTATTGCATAAGCCAAAGGTTAGTATTGAATTTATTGTTTTCAAAATTTGGGTCATACGACAGTAACACAATGCAGACTTGGGTCATACAACAGCAACACAATGCAGATTGGATCATCTGTACAAAAAAAACTCATAAACTACAATCCGTTAGCCTATTTCAGTTTTTGAAAATCCATCATCTGATATGTCTTCTCGTTTCCTTTTATTTCTTCGTGAAGGAGGGTGGCTCATCTGTTGGGACAAAAAGGAAGGAATGGAGAGACAACGATGCAAATGGTTGCATCTGAATTATTGAATAAACATGATCAAAGCGAGAGAGCTTTCATCTATCTGGGTGTAGCGTTTGGAAAAAAGAAAAAAAAGATTCTACAAATAAACATTTTTCCAGCCAATCTTTGAGCTTCTTGTTCTAATTTCTGAAATGTTAAGATATGATTGCGAGATTTTTGTTTTCTGAATTAGAGTAACTCCAACATTAAACACGACTCATCTGCTTTGACTTAGTTGAACAACCATACATCTAACACTTGTTGCTTTTTCAAGCATCATATCATAGAAAAACACCAAACAGCATCCTGATATCTTCCTTTAAAAAGAAAAAGTAAAAAGACAATTCCCAGTCTGGACCAATCCAAATAAGACAAATGAAAGACAAGGAAGTGAATAACATTCAGACCACTAGTCTAATCATCGAATGGGTATTGCTCATACCTAATTGTACAGTCATTGAGCACTGAACGACCCCCAATTCTCTTTTGACACGAGCCCAACATGTTGTTCTTAGCAGCCTCAAGACAAGAAGTGCAGTCTGAGGTCGTGAGATTCTGGTTGCAGGAAGCATGACCATAAGCGAAGGCATTAGGATAAGGAGATATGTTGTAGAAATCATAGTTCTTTATAGTGGGAGTTGCACTCTGCAATTCTTTTAGAACGTAATCCAGACTCACTGCAAAAGGATCTCCCCCTGTGAAAGTTCCGGAATTGCACAAAACTGACCTCACTCCAGTGTTCGGAATGCTCACCACCATAATAGACACCGCAAAGAAAGCGAGAAAAGCCACTGAAATCTTCAGACTAGAACCAATCATCCTTCTTCTTCTCTTGATTTTGATCTGCTTTACGTTTAAAAAGGCATTTGACGTTGAAGCAGAAGGGGGTCCCTAGGTATTTTCTTGCGACAAATTGTTTGATGCTTTGTCTTGTTCTCTGGGTTTGACTTTGACCCATTCATTTGCCTTTGGTCTCTTCTATAAAGTTAATTTTTTTCTTAGTTTTCCAAGGAGAAAACAAAGAGTTCTATGCACAATTTTAACTTCTTTTGGTGTAATAATTGCATACTAATCAAAATAGTTCCCATGTAGATTTCTATTCATAAGAAAATAGGTACGTCTTTATTGTCATAGCCGTATAATTCCCTACATTCTGAAACTGGATTTTGAAGTAGTTAGAGTTTCATTTTGTAGGGTTCAAGTAACGGTATAACACTCGTTTTGTTTGTAATCTGGGTAGAAGCAAATTCTTATGAGCTAGAACCTTTAACCAATAGGATTTTCTCGACCTAATGGATAAACATTTGTTACAAATGGGAAATTCTTTCTCATATAAAATTGAAAATTAAAAATTGAGATGATTGAATCTGCTTCAAGAGAAATCATAAATTTGAGAAATTGTCATAAATAACCCAATAAAATTTCATCAAGCATAGGTAGGACAATTTTTGATAATTCATTATAATAGTTTTCTCGTTTCTTTCAACTCAAATTGATTTCAAGATTTGAATAAAAATGTTACTTTTTTTCATTATATATCCGAACCATAGACTTTTTTGGGCTGTCTTAGTGGAATTTCGGCTAGGATAAATACTAGGATCTTATTTCTCAAAATTGAACTTTTCTTTTTTTTGAAACAAAATCCAAGTTTTGAACACCCTAATATCCGATTTTCTTCTGGGGGGGTTAATGAAGGATTCAGTAAACACTTTTGGAAACATAAAATGAGTGTAAAATTTGAGAATTTGTTGAAGATTTGAAAAAATTACATAAGATTCATAAGATTCGAAAAAAGATTATGTACAATCCTGGTCTTGTTTGTGATATAATCTTGGTTAGAGTTATGGTATGTGCACCAAATTACTATTAGTTATGTTATATTCTAGTAGAATGAGTGTTGGGTGATCCAGCAGCTTAGTAAATGACTCATTCCAAGTTGAATCAGTGGCTTGTTTGTAATGGAGACAGAGGTTGACATATTTCACTCACCTCTAGTAGACTTGGGGTTGCCATTGGAAAGCACCCAACTTCTGTCATTTAAGAAAAAAAGAAATACTTCCACTTCCTCCTTCACTCTTATCTCAAATCTCAAGCAAATATGCTTTGCGCCTCATTTGCAACTTTCTTAAGACAGTTTTTTTCAAAGCATTATAAGGTTAGTGAGAAAGTTCTTGAATGAAAAAAATTGTTGTTTTATCTAAAAGCTACAATCTATGGTAGATAATATCATACTCAACTCCTCATAAGTAATAAACGAATTTTCAACATAGCCCACATGGATAAAATCTTTGAAAGACAACTAAAAGTCTAAAAGTAATGATCCTTAAAGACTTTATGTAAACCAAAAGTTGTAAGACTATCACATATAGTAGGATTTGTAAAAGTTGTTAGAGATCTAGAGTGTACAAGTAACAACAATATCTCCATGGAGGAATTAAGAAACAAAACTATGTGGACTTAGGTTAGGTTTAAAAGCAAATACATATTAACTTTAATTTTTAGTGAGCAATATTTTAATATTGCGAAGATACACTAAGATTTCTTGTCCTAACTCCCTCATCTCTCAGAGTTGCCTTATTAGGATGAAAATCCATGTTTATTACTTTATAGTTTTTAATATCTCAAAAAGATGCCTACTTTTTTTATCCTTCCAGATTGAATTTTCTTTTGTTTAAGTCTGCACTTATTTAAATGGATCCAACTGAGTGCAGAGCCATCTGCTACAATTCCTTTGTCAATTAACGTGTTTCTTCCACTCTGAGAAGAAACTGTTTTTGTTATTCATTCTCCTTCAAACCCACTTTTCCTTTTCAATTTTAATATTATATTATGCAGATAATCATAATATGGAGATCCTCAATACTATGAACCAATAAGGAAGAAGATTTTGGGGGCCAATATGGAGTCTTAGTATGTAGTTATAGTTTTACTTTTTGTGATGTGATTGCAATGGGAGCACTGGAACCTGTATATTGTAGTGTGATCACTTGAGACAGAGTTGTTGATTCAAAAGTTGAGATTGAGGGACCTTTAGCTAATTTCAGAAAACTAGAAATTCTAAAATCAAAGTCATCTGTTATTCTCTTATTTAACTATGTTGAAATGGTTTTGATCTCATCTCCTGTATCAAGTAAAAAGTTGGAAGTTGGAAAGTTATGTTCTCTAACAGTTTAGAAGCGAATTCTATGTCTGTTTGATGTGAAAGTAGACCAATATTATTTAAATTGCTTCATCTCATAATTTACTCGTCTCACTTCTTTCCAATATACATGTATTTATAAACCATCTCCAAAAATTTGTAATTAATTATATACATAAGACTACTAAAAGCATATAGAACAAATGATGGAAATTCAAGTGGTACGAAATCGAGCAGCCTCCTCAAGTTCTTCAACCTCTTTGGCTAGTTCTTCTACTTTCTCCAAAATCTCCATGATTAAGAAGAGAAAGCTAGCCATTGCCAGTCCATCAGAATTCTCAATGGGGCCTAGCTTGGAAGGAGTAATGACAAGGCTCAATTCTTGTCTAACCAACTTTAATTTGGGCACTATCACACCCTCTATTTGGCACTTTTTCATTTTCTTGATTCCTTCTCCAAGCTCTTTCAGTGTCCATACAATGGAAGACCCTGCTGTCTCACATGGCTCCTTGATTGCCTCTCTCATGCCTGATGATGGCTGATGCCAAAATTTCGCACAACAAAGTTAATGGAATGTTGAAAGAAAACATATTCTTTTAGTACAATAAGAGCGGGGGATTCAAACCACAAATCTCATGGTTGCTAACATATTTGTATGTCAACTGATCTATGCTCAATTTGTTCGATCTTTGATGGAAAACTTGTCAAACACTATGTGCTCTAAACCCTCTATATATATCTTATATACACTATAAGTTTGTATGATTCCTCAAATAAAAACTGGAGAGTTCAATGTTCGTGTGCAGGTAATTATTGGACTGTGATTAAGAAATTAGTGGAAGGGAAAGCAGACCAATAAAATTTATTGGGATGACTGATGGGGGGAAGAGAAGACAGGGCACTGAAAAGAATTTTCCTAATGGCTTAAGCAAAGTGGAGCAAAGGAAGAAACATGATTTGATATATACCTGTCTAGGGGATTGAAGACAAGCTTTGATTGAAATGACAGTGGCAGCAAGCTCTCTTAGTAGTTCTCCAATTTTTAGATATTTGTTCCATGGGTAGTTGAGTCCAAATTTTCCATGCCATGGTTCCCACTTTGCAAAATTTGCCTGAGAATTATATCCACAATTAGTTTCAGTTCAAGATCTATGATTATTATTATTTACTTTAAGGAAAGTTGTAGAAAAAAACAGGGAAAATGGGTAATACCAGTGAATCGTCTTTTGATTTTGAGTTCAAAACCAATTTGCAAGAGCTGAAACTGGCATCAGACTTGTTCTTCTTCTTCTCATCAGTTGAGTTGAAGTAATCCTCCATACAGCCTGAGAAAGAGAACTGATTGATTCAATCTCTTTTGTTTCTTCAGTTTTATTGTTAAATTAAGATGATGGAATAAGAAGGATTATGTAAGAAGGAAAACCTTGAATGGACTTGGCTAAGTTATGGAAGTTAAGGACGGTGGAATCATGAAGCTCATCGCTAGCCCAACTTGGGAAAATGAGGAAGCTTATGAAAATGCAGACCGCAAAACCCATGGCAATAGTAGACAGCCGTTCTCTTGCCAAACTCATAATTTTATCCGCTCTCATACCAGATACCACTATCAAATTAAATGTCAATATGAATATCATGACTCCATAGTCGTACTTCTTCTTTATATTCGGTACCATCCGCAAGTAGGTCGCTACAGCCCCTGCATAACAAACAAAATCAGTAAAATAGTACAGAGATTTGAACTTCAAGACTTCAAAAGGACTTACATGTCAATCATTACTGATTTGCATGCATATGCTCGCCTTGCTGACACAAACTTATTTACATATAATAGGTGTCTTGTGCTTTTCAGTAGTGTGTTATAACATGATCGAAAACTTACCAAAGATGAAGACAGAAACTCCAATAATGATAGCACTGGCAAGTCCACCAAGATCTTGAGCAAAAGCACTCGCCAAGCACCCCAACCCACCGCCTAAAATGGTGCCCAACCCTCTATTAAGCCCCTTGCTCAGTGTAGCTCCTGAACAAACAAAATCAATCGGTCATAAATCACTACAAAAAGCAAATGATAAGCTAAGTGAGCTACAAAAAGATAGTTACAATTCAATATGTTGAATTTACCTGCGAAGAACTCAAAAACGACAACAACGGTCATTATAGCCCACATGGCATTATCTCCAACTTGGTTATAGAGAGGATCAAGGAGATAAAGGAGTGAGACTACAACCAATGCAATCGCAACCTTAACACTATGAATAACTTTCCTCATGTCTTGCCTCTTTATTCTTTGTCTGATGGAGCATAACCAATGATTGTTGTTGTTATTTGGGGTCTTGTGTTCTTCCTGATCAATGGGAACTCTACCAATAACTCTCTGATCTTTATCATGTTCTTCTTCTGGAATGGAGATTACTGCAGCAGACCCCATTAATCACAACAAATAACTTAACCCTTTTAGCTCTTCTTCCGATGCTCTTTATATCAATTGCAATCAAATTTGGTTTACTTAATTTTGAAGTGGATGGTCTGTTTATATAGACATGAAACTAAAACAGTACAAATAATATAATGATTATAATTTGAAGTACGGCATTACATTTTGCTGGAATTGGGAAAAAGGCACCATAATTATCTAATGTTTTGTGTAATGCTCCAAACAGCAAAAAATAGTTACCACACCACTCACGTTTCATTTTTCTTTTGTCAGCTTGTCAACACAAAAAGGACAACCCAGCCCCCATAACAAAATCAACTCTTTTTCTTGCTTTTTATTTTTTTCTCTTTATTGTATTTGAGGAATTTATTCGTACATTTTTGTTTATGAACTCTCTAATCTAAGCTACGACTTTTTTTTTTTTTGTTCCTTTTTAAAATTAAGATTATAACTTTTACCTACATCTTTTGTTAAAAGATAAGGAATTTATATATTTTTGTATATTCAAGTTCTAAATTTGTTAAATTCTGTTTTTTTTTACTACAAAATATTGTCTTTTTCAATACCCAATATGCAATATGATTATGATGTAAGAGGGAGTTCATATATATATATATGTGTGTGTGTGTGTGTGTGGATTATGTTGAACCCACCAAGAAAATGAAAGAAAGGTCTAGACAAGTTATAGAGAATGGTTTTCTAAGGCAAAGAATGTGCCTTGTGGTCAAAAATGTCAAAGGGTAATAAGCACCAAATTGACCAAGACTTACATTTGGTGGCACGAGAAATTCGCATGTGGTTTTTTCTTTTTTCTTTTTCTTTTTTTTTTTTTTTCTTTTTTTTTTTTGCCTTTTCTTGGTGTTCTGCTATTTGCTTCTCCTAGTTCAGCTTCATTGTTATTTATGACAGTTAGCTTGTGTGAGAGTAAATCAAGGTGTTTGAACTAGATTATTTACAAGATCTTTCCTCTGTTGTTCGTCTAGGACCGATTGCACGTAATATCTATATAACGTCAAGGTAGTTGCAACCTTCGAGGTTACAGAGAGCACCATTGTTTGGTCATGTTCTATTATTTCTAGACTGATATAATTTCTTTAATTCAATTGATCGATCTAAAATCTAAGGGTTTGCTTCTTTTCCATTTGAGACATGCCCTCATAGCTCTCTTCCGACTTGGACCTACTCATAGGCTTTTGACCTTGTCCAGGAAAATCCTCAATAAATACATATAATTGTAAGAGTTACTGATATTGCTAACCATAACAAGTTGATGCATATTGTGATGCACATCTATCTCTACCTTGTAATGTTGTACATTATCAAATTGATAATAAAGTATATATATGATCATATTGGTATTTAGGAGCTACAATATATATCCTTTTTCTCTATCTTTTGGTCATTGTTTTCTTTTTTATATCTTTTATTCCTTCTACGTACTTGGATATTAATTAGAAAGTAATTTTTAGCAAACTTCACAAACAAGTGTGAGGCTGTGAGCATATATATATATATATATATATATATATATTGGACGTAGTTTTGTGTTAGTGTTCATCTCATTGGTTCCCACTTTAAACTGTCTATTACGTGATCTTGTTTGATATTATTACTTTCAATAATGGCATTTGGTATTTCAATAGTAATTTTAGGGCTACGTATTAAAAAAAGTTAAAAAGAAAAAGGTTAGAGGCCTACACACATTATATATATTATATTAGAAATGAGTACAATTATTATTTAATGTTGTCACAATTGTACGGCACTTTGATTGTTTTTTATTGTAGTTATTTATTATACTTTAATCAAAGAATAAAATAAACCAAAGTTGATTGATTTCTTGTCACAATCTCATATCTCGTTCTTTATGATCATCCTTTTCTTCAAATTTGGTGGGGATTTGTGTCACAGAACATGGAATGCAATATATATATATACATTATGATATTTGCACTGAAAATAATTAAAGTGAGATAATATGATTAGGTTAGATATATAAAGTAGAATTCTAGTGTGTTGATCAATTTGAGTTAACAATAATAATATTGGCATAAAACACAAGAGAAGAATGTTATTACAATATTGATTAGTATATATGCAATTTCAAAGACATTTTGTGAAAGTTGGATTATTGATTTTTACTTTAAAATCGTCCATAATTAACCAAAGGCACATTCAAAGTGTCAAAGTTGGTTTTGTCCAATTGAAAAAAAAATCTCTCGATATTAGAAAAATTATAAGAAAACATATAGACTAGAAGAGAAATCGTAAAAAATGACAAATTTATATTTACAAAATATAGTAAAATTTTAGATTCTATCAATGATAGTCATTGATAGACATCGATAGATTTTAAAATTTTACAATATGTTATAAATATTTATTTAAAATTGTCCTAAACTAGAAATACTACATGAATTAAAAACCTTTAAATCGAAGAAAAAAAGTGATACTATGTAAAAGAAAAAAAAGAATACAATAGTCACATAAAAATAATTCTCTCTTCGAACCTCAATAACAAAAGCTATGTTTTTGCTTAAAACCCTTTAGTTCTATTCTCAAATTAGATAATATAATAGTAAAAAGAGTTAAACTACTAATATTACTATACGTATATGTTTGACATGTGTCACGAGCTTTATTATACGTATAAATATTGAAAATATATATGCTAGAAACTTTTAGAAAATGAATAAAGAAGACAGGAGATCTATGGTGTGCCTGAAGCTTTCATTTTCAGAAAAAGGGCAGTAGAAAACAAAGTAGAGAAGAAAGAAGGAAAGGGGTTTGAAAAAGATCAGTGTGTGATTATAGATTTGTTAATAAATGTTGGGTTTAGAAGAAAATTAATTATGTTTGAAAAATATGGTATATAAGTGCGCCAACTTTTTGTGAGTGCTTTCGCAAATATTTTCACTAAACAACACTCATCCCACCATATTAATCACAACCCATGACACTGACAGAAACCTAGCTACCAACTACATCTTATCTCTCTCTCTCTCTCACTCTCTTCCTATCACCCCCACACCAAATTCGTTTGATGTGTGTTATTAGAAAATGTGAATAATAAAAAACGTAACACAAGATGAGAAGGAATGCCAAGGGTAATTAAAAACGGTAAAAAAGATGGTTGGACCGAGCGTACGTTACGTTACAAACTCATCTCATTAAGGATTGAGTTAAAATTTATTCTATTTATTTGTGCATTTTTTAGTTGATGATATAAACAATAATTTTACATGCATGCATAAGACGATTCTTTTCACTTCTATAAAAATAAGGTTTTTGAATAAGTGGGGATAGTATTTATGTTCTAAAAGTGTCGACCGTGATTCATTGTACGTCAAGAATAAAAAATGACAACTTAATCATAGAAAAACGTCAATTTATATATTTTTGGATATGTGCATTATGTCAAGGATATTAACAAAAACTTGATATTTTTTATTTATCAAGTATAATATTACTTTCATGTTAAATGATTGAGAAGTTATTTAGTTTTTGGTATGTGTGTGTTCTTTTTTTCAAACTAAATATCTCAAATCCATATTCTCGTTTTCATGCATGAAGAAAGTTTCATGAATTAAATAAATATTAGATATTTAAGATCTGTCAACTCGAAGTATTCCTTAATAATTTTATATATTTATCAACTATATATATATATATATATATATATATATATATATATATATATATATATATGTCTTTCACATAAATAATTTTTAAAAATTCTACACTATGAATCCCAACATGAGGATTCCAAAATTTACTAATGAATGAGTGCTATCAAACCATATATAAACATTTAATTATATACTGTCCCTATACATGCGACATTCTTATTTATTTGTTTATTTTTTGAGATAATTCTTCTTTAATGTTTGCATCATCCTATAAATGGCACACATGCTCATCCAACCTAACAAAAATTTTAGGTCAAAAGTATGTTATAGTAGTTTACTTGTCATCAAATTCTATTTTAGTTTAATCAATCTTTAATTTGGTCTGTGAAACTTTAATACATTTTGAACGAATTTAATGGTTTAAATTAAATTTATTTGTTAGAAACTTTAAATTGAAATGAAACCATCAAATTAAGACGTTGTTTTATATAGTATGAAGGTTAAGTTTGTTGTTTCTTCGATTTGAATCAATCATGTTAGATTATAATCAAATAATTAACAACTAAATTGAGTTAAATTTGACAAATGTTTCAATTTTTGAACTTATTTTATTTTGTGTTTTGGGTAGTTACTAAGTTTCTAGCTTATAAATAGCAACTTGTTCATTCATCTATATCATGGGCGTTCCAAAATTGAAGAGTTTCTTTCTACTATTTCTTTCCTTTGTTCTTGAGTTGGGTTGAGAGCAAGTATCCAAAAGTTATGTTGCATCCGAAAAGTCCTACTTAAGTAGCTGTTGTATTCTCTCGAGACAATCAATGTAGTCTGCTTGCAAGCTCGTTCAGAGAAAATAGTCACACTCAATATCAACATCTTAGTTAGCTCATTACTATAAAATTAAGATTTTACTTAAAAACGCTGTTACAAACATCTTTGTGACAATTATTTCGCATCATTATAGTATCCCTATGAATGAATATGATAATTAATGACAAATCGAAAAAATGTCGTCAAATGTGATTCTACGATATTGATCTAATGTCGACAATGAAATTATCCCAACATTTAGTAAGTATTGTTTCTATTATTTATACTTTTGACACAATCAAATTGTCATCATTGAAGTCCAAATTGGATTGTTTGTGTAACATTTTCTTCCCGACATTTTTGTTTGTCATTTACTAGCATTTAGTAACAATTAATTAATTATTGTCTAGATATACTTTCCCATATCAATTTCATTGGGTTATCATAGGTGATTTAACAACACTACTTTAAGAGTCATCTCATTCCATATAATAATTAACATGGTTTATATATATATATATATATATATATATATATATATATATATATATATATATATATATAATCACTTAATTACACTCTTTTGTCCTATATCTACAAATTGCTCTATATATTAATCATCAAGATTTAAATTACATTGAATGAACAATATATTTAGCATCGGTTTTACAAGAATCTACTACATAAAAATCATTGAAAGACTTGCCACAGAATCCTTTCACAAGAAAAAAGTGCAAAAAACATATCTCCAATGCTCCATGGCTTCTATGCTCTAAGAGATTCTTCTAAAACCTAGAAATAATACTGAAAATGTTTAGTACATTAAATAAATCATCATCGTCACCATTTTATTCCATCATGCATATTCTCCTTTCGATTGTTAGCATTCTCTATCGTCAAATTCTCCGTCTCATGTTAAAACCAACTTTTATAACTTTGAACAATCCTATTGGCATATAAGTGATATACCTAACCATTTATATACCTCATTTGACACACACATTTCCGAACACTGACATCTAATTGTACTGAGAACCGTTGACATGACGTAAATCAAATTCGATGAATGTTTTCAACTCCTAGTTCATACTCTCTAGATATTCTATTCTTCATCATCCATGATTTGTTCATTAATTCTTAGTAGACTATAAACAAATCTAGCTAGTTACAACAAACATATAAAAGAGGAAATAGTTTAGTAAAATGAACTTATGACCAAGATGATCACTTTAAGATTAGTTCATTTTAGCTATTGATACGTAACATTGAATTTGTCAAGTGGAGTGTTTTCTTATTTAATATGTATATAAAACAGTAATTGTTGAAGACAAATGGCTCACACAACAATGAAGAAAAGTATGAGATATGTTTTATTTACAACCCTAAACATTGACATTCATTTGATACTTTTATTTAATCCTACATTAGTTTCTACAATGCATACGTCACAACAAGAACAATGAAAATAAATATCGAGTAATCCTTTTAGGATTTATGTATAAATATAGTTTTAAGATAAAAGAAATTAACATTGAAACTCACAAATTTAGAAATTACATTGTAAAATGCTAATGATAATTAACATTATTGTCAAAAATATAATATTTGAAAAAATATTTACAAAATTTTGTAATTAATTTGGTGGTTTTGTATTATAGGTTGTGAATAAAAAAAAAAAAAAAAAACCCTTGCTAAAATTGGTAGTGATGATAATTATCTTGATTATTATATTAAAAAGATATAATTGGTTAGTCAACATGTGACCTAAACAAATGAAAGAAAAGAGGTTGAGAAAGTCAACACAAAGAGGTAAAGTTCTAAAAAGTAGAAAGAAAGATATGATGGGTGTGATGGCTAATTAGATGCTAACAATCTATATATTAATAATAGTGATGGTGAGCAAGTTGAGATGTATCATATCAATTAATTAATTAAGGTTAAATTATTTCTAGATTTGAAACAATACAAATTAGAAAAAAAAATCATTTCTATTTATAATTTTAATAAATTTTAGAGGTGGACAAACACTTCATTTTCTTTTAGAAAAACAAGAAACATTGAAAATTTAAAATAGAGATATTTGCCTGCTTAATATATTTTTTATATTATGTCCTTCAAATTTGTGTTCAAATCTAACATATTTTTTTTTTTTTTTTCAAATATAACAATAATATTGTTATTTGAATATTATTAATGGTGCATGCCTTGAACTAAATGAATAATAATTTGACATTATATATATGTGAATTGTGGCCACTAGTAAAAATACTAAATATACTTATCAACTAAATACAATGGCCACTAGCAAAGTACTTTTGATGGTTGGGTAGACTAAAAATGGAAATAAAGATGAAGAATAATATGAAATAAGAACTATGTTAGAGAGTATAAAACAAAAAAGAAAAAGAAAGATAAGATAACATTCGACGATATTTTGAAATTTGTAAATTGAACATTTGAATTTACATTATCTTTCTTCTTAATGATTTGTTCGATCTTTTATTACCTAATTGTTGTACTAAAAAACACTAAACTAACATAAAATTTTATTTACATGTAAAGTTGAATAGTAATTGACATATACATTTTAGAATAGATTTAAATACCACTTTTGTTTCCATACTTTAAAAAAGAATACTTTTGTTTCCTAAATAAATAAATATTAGTTTTTTTTGTCTTTAAAAACCTTTCAACTTTGATTCGTTTTGGTAAATGAAAATTTTATCTCATAAAATGCGAATGAAGAAAACATAATGATGACGTTTTGATATTGGATAGACTAAATAAACTAAAGTTAAAGTTATAATGACCGAAAAATAAACTAAAGTTGAAATTAAAGTATAGGGTTTGATAGTAAGTGCACAGACTAGTAAAAGAAAAATGAAGTAATGATTAAGTATTGAGAATTACTCTCGAAAAAAAAGCGACCAAAATTAAAACAAAATATAAAGTTGGAAAATAAAATATAGAAAGTGAAAGATTAAAAAAAAAATAGTAATAATAAAATAATAACATTTTAAAATGAAATTAAATAAAAGTTTTAGAAAGCAAAAAAGTAAAAACATTTGAAAAGTTAGGACAAAGTGAAAAATAATAAATAATAATAATAATAATAAAAAGAATAAAGGGGAAGTGGAAGAGGAAATGGGAAATGGGAAATGGGAAATGGGAAATGGGAAATGGGTAATGGGTAATGGGTAATGGGTAATGGGTGGGTGTGGGTGTGGGTGTGGGTGTGGGTTCCTACCAACCGAAGATACGAGGGACAATCCGTGGCACGGAACATAGTCCGTACACGTCACATTCCTACACCCTTCTTTTTTTATTATTAATTATTATTTACTATTTAAATATTTTAAAACTAAAATTATTAACTTAATTAATTAATTAATTCATACAAATTGATGCTGCGTCATCGCACTTTATCATTTTCCCTTCTCTTCTCTCTCCTTTCCCTATTTTCTATTTACATCTTTACCCTCCAACAACAACATAATAAATTAATAAACTTCCAAAATTCATCCTCTACCTTAATCTTTTACCATTCGGATTTGAAATATTCTCAGTTTGTTGTTTCTCGATAAATATGTATGGATTGTTTTAATCCAAAACTTATTTTTATTTTAAAGTGAATATTTAGGGACAAGTGGGATTCTATCTTGGAATTCTTTATATTTTCGGCTTTTTATTTAGTCAAGTTCTTAAAATGGTAGGATTATTTAGTCGACAACTCAAGTCACTCTCATTCATCTAAATGAAAGGACGAGTCTTCACATATAAGAGTTTGCAACTCACTTAGAATTAAGATCCAAATCCAAGTTACAAATGACCAATATTAATCTCTTTAATTAACAAATTTATAGAGACAATCTAGTCTTTTACAAACTCGTTTATAAGATTCTACCAAATCAACCTAGTCAAAAAATCCAAGTAGGCAAAACCAAACCCCATCTTCTATTGATGTGGTCGTTAACAAAAGGGATCCTACCAACGAGGTTCATTTATTTCATCAAATTTGCAACTATTTAACTATAAAGACGTAATATAATGTTAAGTTTGAGGTCGAATCCAAATTTTATGTATAAAGGGGATTTTGTAAATTTAAAATTTCAAAAAAAGTGAATTTGTTCAAATTATTTAAGGAAAATTTATATTAAATATGGTTAATATCTAAGTATAGTGTATTTTAATAAATTATAAGATATAGTTAATTATCGATACGATCTATAATCCACACTATATTACGAGAGAGATGCATCTTCGAATGAGATTCAAATATTGAAATCATATGAAAATTCATAATAGAACTATACTGTAGACATATATATTTGAATGACATTCGAATATTAAGTTGAATTATTGGATTCATGTGAGAACTACAGTAGGATAAAAATGTATTTGAATAAATTCTAATGTAATGGGAGATATATGACCATAAATATTATTTATTTTAAGGTTATATGATTGATATGATTAATTGGCTAATCCAAAGTTAATTAATTAATTATAAAGAGTGAAAATTTGAGAGAAGTGTAGGACCCATCTCTCTGTAAATATAACATTGTAGCCTTTTTAGGGTTGATGGTTCATTTTATATGAAGCCCTACCCTCTACATCCAATCTCATTCTTTTCTCTCTAACTTTTATGCTTTCTGAAAAGCAACTCCCTCAACCTATCTTCCTCTTTCAAGGTGCTAAAACCCACACTTTCTAGCTTTTTGGAATATTGGAGAATAACAAGGTATCTTTTTCGGTGGTGTCCATGTTTGTTGAGATGTTCGAGTTTCTTCGTGAACCAAAAGAGAAAAACTAGAAGAAGCTATGGGAAATTTTCAAGGATAAGTTCTCCCTTATTCCTTTGCACTACAAAAAATCAGAGTTTTTGACACACAAAATGGTGTCGGACAGCAAAACGTTGGGATAAATGACTATTTCTGACGTTGTGATCCATACGTCGAAACACGTTAAAAACATTATTTTAACATCATTTTTGCTCGACGTGTCATAAAGAACGTCGAAAAAATAGAAGCCAGTCTCGACACTTCTCAAACAACGTCAGAACTAGGAATATAGTTTCTGACACGTTGCATGGGGCGTCGAGATAAACTCGAACATTTATTATGTGTCAGAGTAATATCCCCGACGCTCCATGCATGACGTCAGAAATAGGTATATAGTTCAGGATGGGTTGCACGAGACGTCGAAATAAACTCGAACATTAATTATGTGTCAGAGCAAGATCCCTGACGCCATGCATGGAGCGTCGAAATGTTTTACCTAGTCCCGACGACATTAGTGATTCATCGAGACTTTGTCTAACTATTTCGGATGCATAGATAATGACATCGAGAGTTTTCCTGTATATTTCGTTTCAGTTCTCTAAAAGATAGAACTGAAATTTTGAAGACGAGATCGTCTTCATCTCTCTCTGTCTATTTCATCTTCGTCTCTCTCAGTCCGACCGATGAGTCTCTTTTGTTCATCGTCTCCGTCACACACAACCATCGTCGAAGATCCGTGTCTTCATCGCGTCTCGTTCATCCGTCGTGCTCCGACGTCTTTGAAGAGAGGAGAAGTTTGCATTTTAGTTTCAAACTAATGACGTCTCCCTCACCGTCGTTGTTCCATTTTCGGTAAGTTCCAAACCATTTAGATTTTAGTTTATATTTTAGTTTCAAACTAATGATAAATCTACAACTTATACTCAATACAGAACGAGGGATATAACCACAAGTCGTTTAGTTTGCACAGGTTGTAAATACACTATGTTTAATTAGGTCACAAATAGGCATTAGTCATTCATTCCACTGAAAAGAAAAAGAATGAAGAAAATGGGATGTTATTGTATGAACATTGGGTTCTGTTGTATGTATGTTGATGTCGTTGAATGTATGTCGATGATGTTGAATGTATATTGATGCTTTTGAATGTATGTTGATGGTTGTTCTGTTGTATGTATGTTGATGTTTTTGGATGTATATAGATGGTTGTTTTGTTATTTCCTACAAATGTATGTTCTGTTGTATTGATATCAAACTTGTTGTGTATTTTAGCATTATGTTCAATGGAGGAACTCAAATAGAGGAATGGAAGTTGAACATTATTATAGCAAGTTTGATCACATAAAGACATAGGTAGCATGTGCAAAGAGGCTAGTTGGACATTATTACGAGTTGTGTACGGAGAAACATGAGGTTGCTTGAAACTAAAAGAACCCTAACTCTGGTAAGGAAAACTGATTAGGAAGAGAAGAGCAGAAAATGACAAGATCGAGAACCGAACAGGTAAGTCATAGAAAGTTCCTTACTTGCATAGAAAATGACAAGATCGAGAATGGTAATATGCAAGTGAGAAACTTTCTATGACTTACCTGTTCGGTTCTCGATCTTGTCATTTTCTGTAACTCTATTCCCAATCAAGTTTCTGAAAAGTAAAGGTTGTTGTTTGAAACAACCTTGTGTTTCTCTTGATACAGCTCGTAATAATGTTCAACTTCCCTCTTTGCACGTTTTACCTATGTCCCTATGATCATACTAGCTATAGTGATGTTGAGACAATGTGCAGAAGTTGAGAAACTAGCGTCAGCGCTTTGAATTATGTTTATGTTTTCATTTTTACTGTGTATTATTGATGTAATTTATACTTGAACTATCTAGAACGTGCACTTCTTTAATATTTCAATTAATAATAAATTTGATTTGGTATTTTTGTAACTTTTTTCAATTTTATGTTAATTCTAATTCAATTTAGAATTTTAATATTTTTTTATTAAGTTTACATCAATTAATAAAAGTTAGAAGTAAATTAATTTTTTTTTTATTAATTTTACGTTAATTAATAAAAAAATTGAATTTGATAGCATTGTCGATACCGTGTACTAGACGACGCTGACGCACACGATGACATCGTAGTAAGGTATTTGCGATGTTGTTAATATGCGTCGGTAGTTTCGCGCTGTTGATGTGTTAACTATGAAGCCGAAGAGTTCATTGGCAGTAACCTTTGTTGATACCATCTAGTTCTCACGTCGGGAGAGGCGATGCCGATGCATTTCTCACGACGTCGATTTTAGTGTCAATGTAGCCCCTACCGACGCATTTCAAGAATTTGCCAATGCAGTACTACGTCGGCATATCCCCTCCTTGTAGTGTTGTTCTAAAGAGCATGCTTAGATATAGTTTAATGATGTTTATCCAATTCCTTCCCACTTGTCAACCATTATTCCTTTATGTTACAATTTGAAGTCAATAAGTGATGCTTCTATAATGGCAATAGTAAAGAGTACAATCCATAATTCACCTATGGTTATATCTATAACAATAACGATATCTAATGTAGATATTGAACATACATTCAAAAGCATTTAAAAAATACTAGCAAGCTCACGAAATAGTCTTCAAACCCAATTGAATTTAGTTTACGCATTTACCGATTACAAATTGTAAACCCCACGTTTCATTACGATTAGACATGGAAAAACAATAACAATCATAATCAAGATCATCTTTTCAAATTACCGTTGAAACATTATTTTCAAGAATGTACATTGTCTGAAAATCAGAGATGTCGCGAAGTAATAACAAATGCAATGGTAAGGCAATATCTGTGGCTTCTTTCAAATTTCTAATTTTCATTTTATCTTGGCCTTTTGGCTGTGATGTTAATCAATGTGGTACCATTGTCATAACCTATTTGACTGTAGATTTGCCTTTGGTCCCATAACCGACTCGGTATGGTAAAGACTTATCCAGTAAAATGGTATTATTACTCACTTTGGAGTGAGAAAATGCATCACATCAGTGTATTTTAAAATGCACTTACAAGAATAAGGGTCACTTGGAAAACACATTCTAAGGTGAAATTAAATAACTACACGTTTATTCTACAACATTAACACACTACCTGTAAAATCTATGTTGGGCTACAACCTAACATACACTCACAAATTAAATGTCACATATATTACAATAGTATAAATGTGGCCCCAATGTAGAAAAAATGAACCACTATTTTATGCTTTGTGCAACATCAATGTCGTATCTTCCATAAACTAAAAGGTCCTGGTGCAATTATTTTGTTGTCATCAAATGCAGAAGATGTTGATCGCTGAGGATACTGGAGAATCACACTGAATCTGAACGTTATTAGCGAGGCAAACAGATAAAATCATATATAAGCAAGAGAGCTACGGTCTAGATCAGGCTGTGGGCGGCCGCGGGTTGGAGTTGGAGGTCTCTGAATGTTAAGTTCCTGAAAGAACCAAAACAAGGATTACTGCTCAGCAAAACTTCATGTTCCCAAACAAGGATTGATGCTCAGAAAAACTTCGTGCTTTGCTAGAACACAGCGTTACGGTTATTATTTAGAGTCAAAGAGTTGTACCTGCATCCAAGTGTCTTCAACCGTGCGTTCCGGAGATGTTTCGGGTGACTGGAGGGGAGGTGGCAAAGGATGGATCAACTTTGGGACCACGACCAATCCCCTCCCAATAACCAATATGGCTCCAGCATTGTTTGCAGTTCCTACATATCATAGTCATTAGGTCCAGTAACGTTGCTATGTGAGAGCATTAATGGTAGAAGGATGTACTTCGATGATTGCACTTATCATTTCTATTAATTTCTTTCCATTTTGATTCCGATAACAGATCTTTGTTTGTTCTTAATGTTATTTAAACGCTGAATTATTATGTCAGTTGCTCAATGATCTGACAAATTATATAGGCAATGTAATACAACAGTGGTAAATAAAAGACTGGTTTGATAAAAGGCTAAGAGGTAATGAGTTCAATCTATGTGGGTCACTTTTTAGGATTACGAGTTTTCTTGATACCCCAAATGTTATAGGGCCGAGCAGATTGACCCATAAAATTAGTTGACATGCACGTAATTTGGCCGAACTCACATATGTTTGATAAAGAATTAGCAGGATAAAGGAAGGATGAGTTGGTCAAAAAATCAAGTTAACCTAAAGTTTGCTACCTGCCCTGCCTAGGATTGGTGACTCACCAGCCTTAATGTTATTCAGCATTCATTTTATTCAGCTCGCCTACTACTGTGTATCATACGTCATGTCATGGTCCCACATAATCAATATTCGAGTAGTGGTGGTACTAGCAGGGAGTTATTAACTCAAAATAAAAAATTAAAGAATACAAAAAATAAATAAGTCGCAGTTTAAACTTTTAAATTCAGGAACTAAACAAAAACAACTATTAACGTTCTACTTACCACAATAGTTAGTGGCAGAGAATAAAGTGATCAATTGTCCCTGAGCAAACCGCTCAAATCCGTCCATGACACATTCGTGGGCTCTTATTATGAGCTGTAATTTGTTTCTCTTGCAGAATTCTGTAACGCGGTCAGGCTGCGCAAAGAAAAAAGATTAAAAAAGATAAAGAGAAAAAGCAAGCTCAAATTCTATATAGTTCAAACATAAATTGAAGAATAATGATGCAATGGGAAAGGCATTAGGCCAAATCTATAACCAAACAAGAGAAACTGATCCCTAAAGTTGAGAGAGAACTCTCCAAGAATACAAGTTCTATATGCAAATGATACTTCACCAACTTCCGAGTTCCAATTACAACCTTAAAGTAGCTAAAGGAAATCAAACAAGTGACAAACTAATTCTAAAATACTAATTAATCTAAATTAACAACTAAAGTTAAATATTAACTAAAATATACTATCTTATAATTCTCCTCAAAAAATAAGAGAGAATTATGGTTTGCATCATTTCTTCTCTCTTGTTCTTCCATTTATATATAGAACACACTCAAACCGGTGCAATAAACATGTAGCAATTAATAACTAGCATACCCCAAAGGTGACAAGACCGGGCCCCCTAGCATTTGGTCTTAGACCTTCAACACTATCATTTTCCGTTGGATCAGACCTGGAAACGGAAAATATTAACAATCCAAATGAAACACTAAATGAAAGGTTGAAAGAATCTGAATATACCAGAGCAAGTCCATCAAAATAATAGACCCAGCATCCATTGTAATGGGTCTTTCGAGCTTCTCTATTTGTTCAACCGTCTGTATCGATCGCCCTATGCCTCCATGCATGCATATAATTTTCTTTTCAATCGACGCAGCAAGAGGAAGGTAGTTGAATAGTTGATTGAACCGTGTCCACGCCCAAATTCCATCACTCTCTCCCTACAGACACCTAAGTTACTGGCTCTAATTAACTTCAAAAGTAATATTAATGCTGTAAATACATATCTGTTCCTACCATTCTCTCTATGCATTCAAGACGAAAACCGAATAATGCATTAATATCTGCAGCCTCATGGTTCCCACGTATTAAGTGAACATTATCGGGGTATTCAATCTGCAAGTTTATAGCCATGCCAATAGACAGTTACTAGAATGACAACAAATCGTAAAAAAAATTAAAATAAAATCTTGCCTTGAGAGCGAGAAGTAAAGTTATAGTTTCCAAGCTGTGCTGTCCTCGGTCAACATAATCTCCCAAAAACAAGTAATCAATATACCTGAAATATTGTAAACAATGATAAAAAATATGGAAGTTTCATGTTTTTTCTTTAAATAATTAATTTGTAATGGGAATCAAGACTATAGCTGACAAGTGTAAACTATTTAGAGCTACGAATGTTAGAGATCTTTTAGTTTCAGGTGTCATATTGAACAGATTTTTTGACAGCAAAAGAATTTGTAATTCAACATAGGAGAACGCTTTATCACACATCTCTGGAATTAGTTCTTGACATTGTTAGTATAAGAAACTACCCTCACTTTCTGAATGCAAAATCCTAATTATAATGAGACCACCACTAATAATTCGTGAGTACTCAAAATTTAAACTAAATGCACGATGAAAAGAATCCAACACGTCAAAGGGTTGTATGCTTAATGCCAAGAAACCTAAATCCCAGTAATGCTTCACGAAAACTGTATCCCTTGAAGCTTAACCAACTCAGGAAATTGCAAAGGTCATATAATCGCCACTTTCATGCCAACAAGTAATTATCCTCATGACATTTTTAAATAGTTTAAATGATATTTGATATTTTAATTTAGTTGCATTAAATATTCTTTGGGTATTGTAGATATCTAGGAAATTTTTTATCTTCTAATTATCAGTTTGAGTTTCTTTATCTTCAACTTTACCTTCTTCAAAATTCTCCTCTACTGACTTTCTTTTTCCACTTTTCTTTCTAATCAGCCGCAATAACTTCTTTTGTTTCGTGATTTTCATTCGCATGATGTTGTCATCAACCATCCACTATATTGCAATCTTCAATTTTTATTTTAATTTTACCAATCCGATTCAACAACGATTCAACAACGCATGATTCATAATCTTAAAAACTGTTTGATACTTATTATGTCTAATTCAAATCCATGAGTTGTATTGTTGTGCTTTTGTTTCAATTCAGATCGTAAAATTAAACTCATGTATCAGCAAAGAAGCTTTTGATTGGCATACATTGGGCAAACCTGGGAACGGTCTAAAAAGTCCTTGGGTCAGCATTTCAAGAATGTGGAGAAAGGTGGAAGCATTGGCCTCATTTAAGCTTGGTAATGGAAAAAGATTGGCCTTCTAGAGAGATTAACGGGTAAGTGATATCCCCCTAAATCTTCAATTCCCTAAGCAATTCAAAATTGCAATGCTACCTAATGGTTCAGTTGCTGCCCACTGGGGCAATGCCACAACGTCTTGGTCTATAGTGTTTCGTAGACTGCTAAAAGATGATGAAATTCCAGATTTCCAATCTATGTTACTCCTCTCTTCTAAGAGGGTGACAGAATCGAAAGATGCTGAAGTTTGGTCATTAGAACCATCCAGCAGATTCTCAGTCAAATCCCGTTTGATCTATCTTTCCCCATCTTCCCTTCTGGACAAAGCTACTTACAAAGCTCTCAGGAAAACCAGCAGTCCAAGGAGAGTTATTATATTAATATGGATGATGGCTTTTGGTCTCCTAAATTGTTCCTTGATCATGCAAAGGAAAATCGTCAACAAGTGCTTGCTACCCTCGGTGTGCCCTCTTTATTTAAAGAACAGTGAGGATCTGTTACATCTATTTATTTTATGCCCCTATTCCACTAATTGCTGGAGAAGTATTCTTTCTATTTTTAATGTGGTTTGGGCTTTCGACAGATCTCTAAGCTAAAATGTTTTTCAGCTGTTGAGGGGTCAGTTGTTGCCAAAGAGACCGAGATTAATTTGGGCAAACATGTCAAAAGCATTGCTGGCAGAAATATGGTATGAGCGCAATCAACACATATTTAACGACAAGGCCAGGGGATGGGTTGATACTATGGACACGGAAAACAGGAATGCTCCAGCTTGGTGTTCTTTAAATGTGGAATTCAAGGAGTATTCAATTCAGAATATATGTTTAAACTGGCCGGCTTTCATCCATCAGCCAGTCTAATGGGGGCTGATTTTCCTGCACTTCTCAGAAGCTCAAGACTTTGTATCTTTATGGTTTTTTCTTTAATTAGAGGAACTCCTATTCAGTCTGTTAGATATAAGAGATTTTATGTTGGGGTCTTTTCAATACTGTGTTTTTCTCCCCTGTATTCTCCTTTTTATTTTGGTTTTGCATTTGTTTTCCTGTGGCTTTTTGTTCCTGGATTATTTGGTCTCTTGCATGTTCTCTGGAAATTTTTGCATTTGAGATATGATGATGGCGCTAAGGGGGTGTCAACCTAGCTGAGATGCCTAGATGTGCCTCCCAATCCTCTCTTTTTTAGGCTTCTTTATTATTCTCATTATATAATTATCTTATACTTTGAGTTTTTATATTAATAAAGAAGCTTGTCTCCTTCTCGAAAAATATAAAATTATCTCATTTAGTATACATCAAATTGGTATCAAAGCAGCCATTTGGGCCAATGATAACTGCAGTGGGTGGAAAACCGAGAAACTCTTTAGGATGTCAACCACAAGAGGGAACTTTGTGAGTTGTACTCATTGCCGAACAACACACATCTAACAAGGGGGAACCCTTAAAATTCTTGAAAAAAACCAAATATTTATCAAGATTGTAAGAATGGAATTTTATAAAAGTACTACGATTTGGGACAAAAATTATTACAGAGAACACCCAAGAATGATTGAGAAATAGGCAAGAAATTCAAGAATCGGCCCTACAATAATTATGATGAAAAAACTTATTCAAGAACACCTATTTTGTACATCAATCATTAATCATTAAGTTTTGAAGAAATAAAGAAGGATGTCAAGAAAATCCAACTTTTGTTGGGAGAGAACTCAAAACATTGAGCAAATTTGCGAAAACATAAAAAAGATGTAATTCAAGAAATTCATTACGAGGAAGAAACGATGAACAAAAATCGAGGAGCTCACACAAAATTTATAAAAAAAAAAGAAAATATGATCAAAATCCTTCCCGCCAAAGGGAAAATCACCAGTAAAACACCCAATTTGTACATCAATAAGTAATCATTAAGTTTTTGAAGAAATAAAGAAGGATGTCAAGAAAATCCAACTTTTGTTGGGAGAGAACTCAAAATATTGAGCAATTTTCAGAATATTTGCAAAAACATAAAAAAGATGTAATTCAAGAAATTCATTATGAGGAAGAAACGATAACAAAAATCGAGGAGCTCACACAAAATTTAAAAAAAAAAAAGAAAATATGATCAAAATTCTTCCTGCCAAAGGGAAAATCACCAGTAAAGACAAGTAGATCAAGATTCAAGTTGAAGAATACGATAAGCCGATTAAAGAAGAAATAACTTGTGGGAACAAAAGTGACAAAAGTACTTTCAAATTGGAGAACGCGAGACCCAAATCAGAAAGGAAATCCATGTCGAAAATGGAGGAAGGTGACCCAACCCTCAAATCTCTCCACAACATAAGAGATGTCAAAATCAAAGCCGTTGAAGAGGTAGAAGAAGATAGTACTCGCGGGAAAACTTATTTGAATAAACTTGAAAATCTAATTCAAGTTGATTGCAAAGAAACGTGGGAGAAACCATGTTTGGAATTGAAAAAATGCATGTATTCTGGCAAAATCGCTGGCAAGAGTGAGATAGTTGAACTGACAGACTTGGCGAAGAAAGAAGGAGAAGATAATGAAGCAACGGGGGAGAAACCATGTTTGGAATTCAAGTGGTTTACCTTTATATTTTTACCTTCATTTTCATTTTATAACTAGGACAAGTTTTTTCTAGGAGGGATACAATGATATAGTATGAATAGAGTATTATGGTCAAATCCTTAATCTACTAGGATTAGGATTAGTTTCTTATTTTAATTAGGATTAGGATTAGTTTTCTTTTCAATTATAAATAGAGTACTTGTCTTCTTGTATTCCCAACTTTTAAATGTTAATAAAATTCTCTCCTTTGGTATACATCATTAATGCTCTTCATCAGCTTACTAAGGGCCCCAAGTTTCATGCTCAGGCAAAAATCTTTTGGTCCGATGAAGTTTTTGCACTTTTTTTGGAGGCTTTAGTTTGAATGAAACTCATGGGATCTTTCACAACCAAAATACGGATTGTTTTTGGGATATTGTCACTTGGTTTGCTTCTACTTTGTCTTCTACCTCCAAATTCCTTTGCAATTGTAGTCTAATGTTAGAAAACAAAGTAGTTTGGGATGCTTTGTCCCACATTGGTTAGAAAGGGATGCCCAATGTGGTACTTAAGTGGCTTGGCTCTCCCACTCCAATAGTTGACTTTTGGGGTGTGGTTCTCCAAGGTGCTGAAATATCTAGCAATGGTATCAAAGCCGGTTGTCGATGTTCTTGAGTGGAGCCGACGAAGAGTTCTAACCAAGTGTGGCTATGTGAAGTGTTGTTGGAGAAACCGTCCGGACATCGGCTTTATGAGAATGAGGTACTGTTACAAACCAAGATAGTATGAGATGTCTTTGTCCCATATTGGTTAGAATGGGATAAAAAAAGTGGTTCTTAAGTGGCTTGGCTCTCCCACCCTAATAGCTGGCTTTTGGGGTGTGATTCTCTAAGGTGCTAAGTACCTAACGCCTAACTCATATTTACAGTAGTTGGGCTTCTTTTTTGTAACTTGTTAATGTGTGGGGATATCTCATCTCCCCCTCTTTGTACTCTTATTTTGACAATGAAAGTTATGTTTCTTCTCCCAAAAAAAAAAAAGAAAAGAAAAAACAAAAAGAAAATACGAATCAAAAGTCATCAATAAAAGAGGACAAATAGAAAATTGAAAAACAAACTAATCCTATTCTTAATCGAATTGGAGCGACAACTAATCCTATTCTTAATTAATTAAGGAAACTAATTTCAGTCCTAATCAAACTAAGCACTTCCTTAATGAAGAGCTCGTTTTCTTTTTTAAAAAAATTCAATCCTAATCAAACTAAGGATTTGATCAAGATATCTTCATATACACTAGTCCTACAACATCAATTAGTTAGTTTGTAACCTTTTTCCCATCTACCTTCCTACATAAAGGACAGAGGTTAGTTCTTTGAGGAGGTTAGACAGTTGGAGTTCATTTTATATTTGGTGTACACCATTATCCTTTGTCTTGCTTTACTTGACTGGAGCCCTTTCTTATACAGGCACTTTTTTATATATTAATTGGGGCCTTTATATCTGTATGACCTAGTTTTGTTTCATTGTTTTTCATAGTGAAAGTTCAATTTCTCTTAATTTATTATCTCGTTTCTCAAACTCAATGTTGAATTAGATTTTGCATATTTTAATACCGAGGTTGATATACACCTAAAGAATCAAAACGCTGCATAAAGGGAATATCAAATTCTTAATATGTATATTGGAAAATTAACTTGAGGTCAAAAACAAAATTAAGATAATGAAGAAGACTCAACCTAGCAACGAGTTTTATAAAACTGAAAGATGTGTTTAAAGCTCATAGCATACTCCAGAAACTTTTTTGAAAAGTTTTACGTATATGCAATGTAAGGAAGGGAGTTGTAGTACAATCTCAAATGACTATACTCACGTTATGTCTCCAGCTGTGGAGGGAAATCCATACTCATCAAAAAGCCTCATCAAATCACCAAACTGTCCATGAAGATCGCCAAATACTTTAACCGGAGCTTTAAGCTGTAGAACTGTTTGTTCATGCATAAAGATCTGTTCAGCAGCATAACAAAGTTCACCCACTTCATAGGAATCTAGGAAAAACCTTCGATTGGCAGGGGCTTTCCAATTCCGAGGTCTAAGTAACATTGAAATGACCTGCAAAAGAGTCAAATAAACATAACCTCACCAGATTCAAAAACAAGAGCAAAAACTTATGAAATGGTTTGGTTAAAACAATTGATCATTTAGGGAACGCAAATGTGTTTGCAAAGGAAAATATGTATGCTTCTATTCTTATCCAACTTTATCAATTGAGAATACCCTATCCAATCTCTTTTCTCCGTGCATATACTTGCTTGCAAACTCTTCACAGGACAATAATTCATAAACTTTTCTCCCTTCTGAGTTTGCTCGTTGCTTAAATTGTATAATATTCTAATGACCATTGAGCTCCTTGATTTAGAAGTGGAACAGTTTCAGGTTTAGCAAGTGCTTGTGGAAAAAGTGCATTGAAATCTCGTTTTCATAGCCTATTTTTTATTGTAGGGATTGGAAAAATGGTAAATATTAGGAATTATATTTGATGGATTTTCATAGCCGTATGTAATGTATAAACGCTAAAGAGTAAAGAATGTTTCCAAGATCTGTCAGCTAACTTTGTTTCCAAGATCTGTCGGCTAACTTTCAAACATTGGAAAAACTAAATCATAGCCCAATAAGAGTTCATGTCTACTTAAATCTGATGTTGCTACTAAAAGTGGAATTGACATGTTTAAAAGCAATTCTGCAAGAATACATTAATCAGTTCCGTTCATATGATTATCTTTCAATAAAAACCATTATGCCGTTGTTCTTGCACCTTGGTACTCTCCAAATCAACCGTGGTGGGAAGGGAAAATTAATTGGCAGAACAACCAAATTTGATGGAGACACAACACTGGAAAGTGGAAAATCATCATTGTTTTTCAAGGAACAAATGGGGGATTAACCAATGCTGGTAGTTTTATGGACGATGATTGTACGATAGATGACTTTATGGCATTAAATTCATCTGCTCCTCTCAATACTATCCTCTGTGTGTGAATTCTGAAAGTAACAAACATGCTACATTGAGATACCTTCTTATGCAAGCCCTGAGGAGATTTCTGCCGGGTGAACTTCTTGGTTGGATATGACAAGTCGTTTGAAGGAATCATTCTTCTACTCTCGTTTTCAAATTGATCCAAAGACAATTGCCTCACCATCCCACCAAGGTTACCAATAGCTTCTTTAGCTACTACAACCTGGAGCAAGAAAATAAACAACTTCACAACAAGAATGTAAAAGAGAAAGTCATAGAATGCTACCAGTTCAAAAGGGAACACACAGCTCTTGGATGCAATCGAACATCAGCTTCATAGTCACTAGCATCTGAAGTTGTTTCAACAGCTCGTGAGTTTTCATCTGAAACAGATGTATCTTCAGCAGAAGCAGCCTGAACCGCATGCCAGACAGCACTAGCAGCCTCAGCTTCAGCAGCAGAAGCTTCCCTCAATTTCTCCATGGAACTCTTATCCATGCTGAAAAAGATACAATTCCAACTTTCATGAAATATCTTCTCCAAGCTGGGACTAGCATGATCACTATAAAACACCCTAAGGGCAACTGCAAGAAATGATATTCAGAATAATACCTCATGCTACCGGCTGAAGTATTCTCCAGTCCACCATCTGAAGATGGCAATATTGTAGATGGAGTTATATTAGTTTGATTGACTTTTGAACTTGTTATAACAGATGCTCTCTCAGATGTTATCACAGGGGAATTGATTTCAGACTGAAAAGATGAATTTTCTGCAACCAAGAAATCATCTAGCAGCACATCTGCAAAACAATGTTTTTTATGACAATGTCAAAACATGGAATAAAAGATTAAGGGAAATTTTCAATTCCTGAACCCTCTTTGAGGGTTGAATCAATTTAAACTTTAAATTAATAATTGGATCGATTTAACTTTCTGAACTTCATAGGTGTATCAAGTAAACTTCTAAATTCCTATAAGTAAATCAATTTAGATCCTTAATTGATGCATGAATAATTTTCAAGGAAAATTTTAATTGAGAGTCTAAATTTATACGTTGAAAGTATAAGAAATGTAATTAATAAAAGTATAAAAGTCTTACACGATGTTTATCCAACCAAAACTTAATCGAGAGTATAAATTGATACATTTATGAAAGTTCAAAGTTTAAATTGATACAATTATTAATTTAGGATTTAAATTGATAAAACCTCCAAAGTTTAATTATTAGTTCAAGGTTTAAATTGATAAAACACCCAAAGTTTAAGGTTGTAATTGACATTTTTCCAAAAAAATAATTAATGACTTCAAGTACAGGTCAAACATAACATCCAGCTAAAAGTGGTAGAGTTGCAAATACTTATAATCTGAAAGACAGGATTCTGGGCAGAAAATTAGAACTTATAGGGTGCAATAGTGCTATGTGTATGACCCACCAAGTCAAAATTCGTGCTTTCTCATACACAAATATGAAACTCCATGATACGGCTATACAAGGTTACAGCATGAAAGTAGAAAAGCATTGTTTCCTTACCCCCTCTAAGACCCCCATAAATGTAAATTCGGACACCAACAGACGCAGCTGCATGCCGACAGCGACGCATAAGTTCCAAAGAGGAATCATAATCAGCATGACCCTTGTTTCCTCGTGTTGAAGTTACCAGCCCATTTCTATCCAGCCAGACTCCAGCAGCAGTGTCCAATACTATCAAATTCCAATAAAATAAATAATACTTCATAAACAGATGTAATCATACAAAATATGAAAATAATGATTATCATTCTATAACAAAAGAATTACCTGCAATAGATGCTTCACCTTCTATTGCACGTCCACCCCTCAGAGTACCTCCTGTAACATGCAGTCGTGCACCAACAAAAACCTATATAATATGAAAGCCAAAATTTAAAGATCAGATGGCCACAATGGTTCAAGCACCAAAAATGAAAGCCCCCCCCCCCCCCCCCCCCCCCCCCCCCCCTCGCCCAAAGTTTCCAGAATCCGTCAGGCACTTACTGCAGCATGTTGATATCTAGGTGAAGGAGACACCCCAGGTGCAAGGGTCCACTCCCACTGACCATTTCTATGCATCAACAACCCATATGCATCTGCCAATGGCTGTAAAGAACAACACACAACATAATTGTCAGAAAAGTCTCCATGAGGAATTATTACTTTTTCTAGGGGGAAAAACTAAATAAGGAAATATTTCTCAGTTACAGAAATCAAAGCAAAGACTGAGCACAAAAGGCAAGGGCAGCGGCATGTTGTTCTTCATTCTTAAGGACACTCTCCTTTATTTTATCAATATCAAACAGGCCATAAACTGTCCGCTTCCTCTCCTTCCAATTGTCATCCATCCACCCTCGCATCCCACAGTTTCCCTTTCTTAATTTGTTGATCCTCTCTTCCACTCCCCAACCTAGCTATCTGTCCCATCTCCCATATCTTCGTCCTACACGAGATTGACCTGTAGGTCTGCTGGATGGGATTTTTTGAGATGCTTTTGAGACAATTGTGCTTCTCCATGGTATAATTGTTGCTGATTCTTTATGGTGGTATTCTTTTTAATGTGTAACATCGAGGATTGGGTACATCAGAGATTTGGCTGGTTGAGCATGGATTCAGATGATAACTCCGACATGGTCATCCTCATTAAAAGAAGAATCAATCCATATGCAACTTTCAGCAGTTGAGGACGAAGGAAGAATGATTTTCGCATGGGAAACCCGAATTCTTTGCCTCAGACTCAAAGGCTGGTTTCGAGTAAACTGCGTACCTTAATCCATCCCCCATGTGATGGAACAACTTGGTCGTTGAAGTATTCCTCATCACCCCCTGGTGGTGAATACAGTAGATGAAAGGAGCAACTTTTCCCCAACTCTTTATAAGATTCCAATATTTTTGCTAGTCCGTGGTCTTCAAAGTGCATAATTGTTTTGATAGGTTGGACCAGAGCTAGAGAACAGTAAGCTGTGACATTCTTGGATGGCTCTAAGAATGCTGTAGTAATCCTCATGAAAATTCCTCCTCTAGAGATTTTTTTTTCCAAAGAAAAGAAGACGGTCTCTTTATTAATGAAATCTCAAAGTACAAGACATGTATACTATAAGTACAGACAAAGAGACCTAAGGATCAAGGGACGCACTCAGTCATCTCAACTAGGTTGGCACCCATTAGTATCCCCTCATCATTTCCATAAAATATTATTAATAATAAAAAAGTACATGAATAGAAGGCAAAAGAAAACAAACAAAAACTACGAGAATAATACTACTGCCAGACTACAAGAAGCAAAAGCTGACCAAAGAAGTGAAAAAACCCATTGCGAACCAATCTAAATGCACAACTTCTAACAGACTCGAGAGATAAATGCCGATCAATTCAAATACAAATCTTGAATAGAGTAGTCATTGAACTCCTTATTCAGAGTGCACCAAGCAGTTGCGCTACTTTTTAAGGGGCTGGGAGATTTCTTTAGGTGGGGGTCTTGTTGGAAATTTTGCGCGAGATATAAATAAATACAGAATAAACTAAATTATATCTCAAACTCTCAATTCCACGGGTTAGAGTGAAACAAGCAATTGATCATAAAATTGTAAATAATAAAACAAAGGGAAAAAAATGGCACCTAAATTTTATTGGTTCACCCCAAACTCGAGACTACATCCAGTATTTTACAGTTGCAGGTTCTACTATGATGGAGATCGAAAAGGAACCCTCAAACTCACGGTTACCAATCTCTTTCTCAAATACTCCAACAAAAGCTATTTGAATCCAGTACCACAACTCATAATCTTAGAATAAAATAAGAGACACGGCATTTTACTTACTGTCACTCAAAAATACTGAAGAAGAAAACATCAATACTCTTGATTTTAGTTATTCCTCAGCTGAAAAATTAGCTCATGACCCACACATATTTTCTTCAAAATTTCTCTTCCTTTATAGATGAATCCACCGCCCCACAATAGCTCCGAGCCACACAAGAATTTCAAAATCTCCTTCAAGAATAATCTTAATTGAGAGTCTGATAAAGAAAGAATCTTATGCGCTTCCACGTCTTCAATAAGAGAAAAATCTTTGACGAACCAATACAATAGAAGGAGTTCACTTTGCAACTTTCAACTTCCATGATCTAAAACCAAAATGCTAATCAGCAACAGGCTGAACAGAGAAAGAGGGAAGAAAAGGAGGTGCAAGCAATTTTCTAAAGCAAAAGAAGGCAGGCTGAACGAAGAAAGGATGAAGAAACGAAAGTAGGAGCTACTGGACGAAGGAAGAAAGAAGGCATGAGGGAGAAAGGAAGAGAGAGGAGAGGGCATACCTGTTTTAGTATACCATCAACTGAGCAACATCAAACACCTCATCTTCAATGGACTTTTCAGCAACAAGTCCTAATACATCGCCTTCTCTCCCCCTAACAACTTCTTTCCACTGATTGTGGTAAACAAATGATTGCTCCTCTTCTTTGTCGAATTGACAATTTCATCGTCCTTCTTGGTCAAAGGTAACAACACTATCTTCTAGTCCATCCATTGAGATTCATAAATATTCTCTCTCCTCTTATGCAAGGCTCGAGTATCATATTGCCACAGTCTCCCCAAGAGAATGTGACACACATTCATCTCCGGAACACAAACTATTTGATCTTTGTAGCTACTTCCAATTGTCAATGGAACGGTGCAAATCTCAATAACTTGAACTTCTCCTCCTTTCTTTATCCACCCAATCTTGTAAGCTCTTGAATGAGGTTCAGTTTTCAAATCCAAGGCTGCCACCAACTTCTTGGCAATGAAGTTCTCACTACTTCCATTATCTTTGAAGACATTGTAAACTTTGTTGTTGATTATGCATCGTCTTGAAAAGACAATGTCATTGAGGGCGAGATTCTCCCTTTGGTGCGATCAAGACTCTTTGAAGAACACAAGAAACTCGATCGCCATCATCCAATTAAATCATCTCCGCATTTGCTTCACTTTCTTCAATATTCTCAAATGAATCTTCATCTTCTTCATCAATAAATGCCACTCTTTTGCATTCAAGACAAGCATCGAAAAGTTTCCCGATTTGGCCACACCTATAGCAAACTCCTTTGAAGGGTCGAACAAAAGGATTTTGGTCTTTCTTCTTGCCATTTGCTTCAGTTTTCTTCTCTACCACAACTTCTTGATTGTCTTTCTCTACTTCTTTGCCTTCATATGTGGTTGTTTGATGGACAATCTCCTTGTTCTTGCTTCTACAGTTGGTTCTTCTACTTGTGGATGCTTTCCATGTTGCTTTTTTTGAAGCATTCTTGGAACAAATCTCGTCAACTCCTCCACTATCTCAGGGCAATAGCATCAGCCAAAAATGACAAGCTTAAAGTTTTAACTTTTCTTTAATGTCCATTCAAAGCCTGCCGGTGAATCAATTAGATGATGCTCATTGTCCACCAAGTTGGTTCTTGCTCCTAATCAGGAGATTCTTCTAACATAATCTACTATCTTTCTTGTCCCTTGTCAATAATTTTGATATTGGTTGTGCAACGTTTGTTCATAATTGGGAGGAAAAATTTCTTCTTCATCAATTTCTTTATCTTGTTCCAAGAAAGAATGGACCTCTTCTCTTGTCTTTCATGGTTTACCTATAACTGGTCCCACCATGCCGAGGCTCCTCCTTTCAACTTGAGAGCTACCAACTTTACCTTCTTATCATCTGGAGTATTCGTGTAACCCAAGAAACTCTCCACGTTATTGATCCAATCAAGAAACATATCAATATCTCTCATTCCACTAAAAACCGGCAAATCAATCTTCATTTTGTAGTAGTCGACTTCAAATCTTTCTTCTCTTCTTCTTCTTGGTGCGCAAAAGTCTTCTTCTTGATCATCATTGCTTGAAGAATCTGAATCTTGGGATTCTTGGGATTCTTGGAGCATTTCTTGAACATTTGGTTGCCTTCTTGGATTTTCTTGGACTTGTCTTGAATTCTTGGAAAACTTTTTTCAAGTACTTCTTGCTGAACTTTTCCATTTCTCATTGCACCACCACCTCTCCTTCCTCTTCCAGCCCAATATTGCTCGTACGGTGGGCCATTCTCTTGGTCTTGAGGAGCTGCTGCCACCACTTACATTCTTCTTGTGAGCATCAATGATTTCTTGAAGGTTGGTAAGTGTCACATAAATTCTTTCCAACAAAGATTCAACGAACAGCAAGCATCGAGTTGATGTTCTTGGAGAAAGGGTGGGGTTTTTCTTGAACCTCTTGTTCTTCCACATGGTTGTCCTCATCAATCGGTTAATTAGCTCTTCTTCCGGCCATTGGTCCCGAATCTTACAGTTGCTCTAATACCAAATTTGGTGTAAATCAGAAGTCTTTTTTCTTTTCTTGAAAAGGAAACAACCTCATTTATTAATAAATAATCAACGAGACAAAAGCTCATAGTACAAGAGGATTATACATTGAGCGAACAAAACCAAGAATCAGGAGGTGCACCCAGGCATCTCAATTAGGTTGACACCCCCTTAGCACTCTCATCGTATCCATACATGATAAAGGACCAAAAAAACCTAATTAAAGTCAAGATAGGGCTCACAGCCAATAATACATCTCAATAAGAAGCATAGAAACAAGGCTAGAAATAAAAAAAGTCAAAAATAAAAGCTGCAAAAGGAAGAAGCATCAGAGGATCCGAAGCTGAAGCATCAATCAGGGAGGAAAGATGAAGGCTTGCCAATTTAGGAGGATATCTTGCACTGAGAAATCTTTAAACTATTTACTTAGAGAGCACCATGAAGAGGCATTCAGCCACTCAAACTCATGACTATTGATCCATAAGGAGACTTTATAGTGAAAAACTCATTGATTTCTCTCAAACCACAGTTCCACCAAAATTGCCTTGACAGCATTGCACCAAAACAAGGAAGCATTTTTTTCCCATAACCGGACCAATAAGCAGCTGTCTAACATTATTCTTGCACTCTTTATCAAGAACCCAGCTGAGATCAAAGGTGTGGAGGAGCTTACTCCAGCATTTGTATAGAGAAATATGAGTACAAAGTCCAAACTACCCTTCTAACTAACTTTCTAACACCCGTCTTTTAATACAAATAAGTCTCACTCTCTCGAGTACACCAGCGGGAGAAAAAAAAAATATCCTTTGATAAAACCATAGGTTTTCTGTAAATATCTTTTAGTTTGAAAGTAAAATTGAGATAAGAAACGGTGTACACATAACACTCGATTAAGAAAAAGAAACAGGAGAGTCATCTATTATACACATAATATACGGCATGGCATCAAATTATTGTATGCCTAGGTGAGTCGATCTTCTCTTCGATGTGAATCGGTCTTCTCTTCGGTGTGGAGGATTGAAGTCTCTAGAAAGGTGAGGTTTTTTACTTGGCAGGTTCTTCACGTCATGTTTGTAAGTTGGATGGGCTTTCAAGAAAGATGTCGTCATTAGTTGGGCCCTTCTGCTGTATTCTTTGTTAAAAGGCAGAGGAAAGACTAGACCATATTATTTGGCTTTGTGAGTTGGCGATCTTGTTTGGAATACTTTTTCTAGACATTCAGCATTTCGTATGTTCGTCATAGAGAGGTCAGAGATATGATCAAGGTCACAGTGGCGGATCTAGAAAATATATTGACGGGGGGCTAAAAGCAAAATATGAAAAATAAACTACATAGATAAGAGTTGAACCTGGATGGGAAGGGGGCTGACAATCAGAGTAACCACTAAGCTAATGATAAATATTAATAAATAAATAATTTTCTTTATATATATTATATAAAGACAATAAAGTTGAGGGGGGGCTAGCCCCCCGGGCCTATGCTAAATCCGCCAGTGATCAAGGAATTCCTCCTCTCTTTTTTTTTTGTGAAACGGAAACAAGCCTCTTTATTTATTATTAATAAATGAGACTTAAGCTCAGAGTACAAGAATATTATACTAAGAGCAAGAAAAATGGAGAACAATTCAGTCAACGACTACAACAAAAGCTACTTAGGCAACAAAGGAAATGATAATCTAAAAAACGAATTCCAACAAAAGATAATCAAGCTAAATAGAACCACAGCGGTAGAAAGCTAAATACATAGCACAATGCAAAATCTCTCTCATAAGGAACTCATTTGAATTTAAGAACTTGCAAAGATGCAACCAGCTGCCTCATAGCTGTCTTGCCAAAATAATCCAAAATTCAGAGAAAGCTCGAAGAAGTCTTTCAAACCATTAGCATTAGTAGAAAGGTTTTCCTTGCCACCCACATGAAGAGTCCAAGAAAGACAGAGGTTGGTCCAACATTTGGGAAGAATACATTTAGCAGTTGAAGAATCCCACAATCAGCAACTATTGACTTTGGGTGATCTAGTATTTCGCAAGACTGGGGACAAGGGCAAGTTGCAGAAGGCAAATTTGCAGATTTTAGTTCTTCCTCGCATTGAAACAGAGCTATGAGATCTGTTTCTAGAGGCACGAAATGTTTTCGTCTTTCAAGCTCAGTTGGGGAGGGATCCACTGTTTGGGGAGAGAGGTCATTTGCTTTGGCTCACTTATGTTTGAGCCACCTTATGGGTGTTACGAGATGAGATGATAGGAGGGTGTTTAAGGAGGGGGAAGGAGAGTGAGAGGGAAAGTGGTGAAATCTGATCTATTGTTCCTTTTCAAGTTTCTCATTGGGCTTCGGATTTCGAAGATTTTTTGTATTTATCCGTTAGACGTGATTTTGTATAGTTGGACTACCTACTCATAGAGGGGGTTCCCTGTTTTTTGTGGGCTTGATTTCTTGTATGCCGGTGTATTCCTTCATTCACTCTCAATGAAAGTTGTTATCCAAAAAAAAAGAAACTATATGCTTATGCAAGAAGACAATCAACATGAACAAACTAGTTATTTTCTATAATGAATATGCATGTTAGATTATATTGACAAGAAAAGGGTTTGTCATACTGCGCCTGTAGAGTCTCTTCCCCCACAAAGCAAAAACATGCCATCTGACCGCGCACTAGCCGTTGCATACCTACAAAGGAACATACAACTCTATAACTAAACATATTCTATAGAAACAAAGAAAGCTAAAAAAGTTATGTATTGATGAGAATAATAACACACTCACATTCGAGCAGATGGCCTATCACCTTCCGGGTTCAACCTCTGCCAAGCATACGGTTTTTGGGCAGTATCTAGAGCCCAAGCATCAGAAAGAACTCTTTTTCCTGATAAAGAACATAAAAAGCAAAAAGTTTTATGTAACCCTTTTGTATGCCCAGTTAGCATATATTGGCATCAGCTTAATAGATGAGAAAACAAAATATATTATGGCAAGATTATTGATTCTTTCTTTTGAAATCTGAAAGAATGTATGATTGTCATGTTTATATTTCTTTAAAATATAAAAAAAATATAAAAAAAATAAGCCCACAGCCGAAACAGCCAAAGAAAAACAATGACAAAGTCCGCCTACTAGGGAGTGCACCAACAGTTTAGAATGAGAAACAAATAATAATTACAAAACTCTTTACATCCCAGTGGAAAGTATTAAATCTAATTATGGATCATGTCTACTACCACGTCCCAAGACCTATCTCCTCACAATATATGAAAATATCCTCTCCTTCCTTTAAACTAGATGTTCCATAAAATCACTAAAAAAGCAAACCCTCACAAGTTTCAACCCCTATTTCTAAATGTGATGTGGAACAACGCCTTTACCAACAATTAACATAAGCTGTTAGCCTGTTACTGGCCAAAAATATTGTAGGACTCCACAAAAGCATCTCAAATTGAAGAAGCAAAGTTGCATGGCTAAAGCACCTGCTCCAAGTTCTTCGAGGCATTTTACACAGAATGCACCATTGTGAACCCATTATCATGGAGGAAACCTTCTACATCTTCCTGTGCACAACTTATCAAGATCAAAATACAACCTTTGGGGCTCTCACTTTCCAGATCTAAGAACATAAAAGGGTTGAAGGGGCCACACTAGAGGGAAACTAAAAGAGATGCTACCGAAAGGGATAGGGCTCTACAAACAAACATCCTTGAAGGCAAGACAAAGGTGAAAACCCAGTAATAAAGAGATTAATGACAAAAATATCAAAGGTTTCCCTATCCATGAGCAGACACACAAAGAAGATAGGAAATAAATTAAGGAAAAGAAAGTGATCGGGGTCATCCCCCACCCATCACAACCCAAAAAAGAGTTTCTAAACCATCTCCACCTGAAAATGTGACATATTTACAAAAGGAAGTGTAGGCCAAAAAAAAAAGGCTTTTCAAGGGTTATAGCAAGTACCTCTAGCCCCACATATTAGGAGCCTCATATTTACTCACAGTTATCCCATTAAGCTCTTAAGTAGGCCTTGACCTTTAGATTTTGGTTCAATGTGTATATAGTCAACTCTTCAGCTTAAACTTATTTTTCTAAATTCGTCAAATGTCCCATTGAAGATGTTCTTGATACTTTTTCTTTCTAGGAAAGATTGGTGGATAGTGGATGCCTGCTTTTGCCTTCTTTTCTCTAAACATTATTCTCTATCCTCTCAGAACCTACTCTCAAAGCCTAGGTTTCTTTCAATCTCTTAGGAATAGGTATCCTTCAACTTCAATTTTGAGCATTGATGAAAAGTCAAATAAGATGAAAAGCCTACAATGGAGAAGCACGAAAAGTTGGAAAGAAAGCACAAGCACTCTAAAGAAACTAGTAATAAATCAAACCAAAAGAAATAAACCAAACAGAGAAAAACATCAAACACAAAAGAGAAGAGAAGAAAAAAAAAATTGAACAATCAAAATCGTTAACCATTTAAAAAACCCATCCAAGCTTTTTTATCAATGCCCACAAGAACTTTCAAATCATGTTTCATCGGTTAAATCTACAAGGAAGAATTCTCCATACCCCAAATTACTTGTTTCCACATTCTTTGACGGAATTGCGATAATTGCTTGCAACTTTAAATCGCCCTCCCTCCTTCCAAGGAAAATGGCTAGGTCTATTCTCCACAATCTTGTTCCCTAAAAGCCAGGAAAGAAAGGAAGAAAGGCCCTCTAAAAGGCTAACTATCGACAGGTTAGGAGTAGAGAATTCAAACTCAAACCCTAGACTTGTCAAATCTGAAGTTTTGCCCTATATCTGTTCAAGGTTCCTTCTACCATTTGTTTCAGGGTAGAGAATTGCTCAAGATATTAATTGTGGGAGAGATTCTCATTTGGTTAGGTGAAAACCCACTTAAAACCAACTAAATAAGTGTCCATCTACCTTCACTAGAGAAAACGCTTGCTTCCAAAAGAAAAGGCTTTCCAAAACCTTTTCAACCGTGGGGTTCCGAAAAGAGTTGGGTATGTACAAGAGATAGCCCAAGGTAGCTAATATGCAAAGAAGCAACCTCACACCAAGCAATAGCCAAACATCATAATCTACCCACCTTTGATCATTCAAAACTAATGAACATTGAAAAGTGACAAACACTCCATACTTCATATGAAGCCAACCACCAATGGAGGAAAGACAATTGGATCCATATATATACATATGCAACAATGCACATTGATCAATAAGGACACAGGACAGTGCTTTTCTCATTTGTTTTGTCAATAGGCTAAGGAACCCTCACCCCTGAGGTCTTTAGGTCAATTCTCCTTTTCTTTCTTTAATAAATCATCCTTTGTTCTTCTTATCCCCAAAAAAATAGTATGTAAAACAGTTTTTGTGCCTTTTTGTTCCAAACATGTCTCAGTCTTGGCCCTGTGTAATTTTGCTGGACTCACTTATGTTTTATTTATAACATCTTCAATTTCAGTCAGTCTTATATTTGGGATATGAAGGTTTAGTGCTAAGGGGGTGTCAACCTAGTTGAGATGCCCGGTGCACCTTCCAATCCACACTTGCTTTTCGCTCTTTAGGCTTTTTTATTACTCTCGATGTATATACGTCTTGTACTTTGAGATTTTATTATTAATAAAGATGTTTGTCTCCTTTTCAAAAAAAAATGTCTCCTTTGTGGTCCAACAAAGGTTGGTTCACCATTAGAAAGCAGACGGATTGCGATTTCCTCATTTTGAAAATTAAATTAATCCCAGTAATTCAAACCAAACAGCAAAATAGACGCAAAGTTAAACAAAATAATAAAGTATATAACCAATTGTTCACTTGCACTTACCATCATTGCCACTCACAGTAACCAGATACCTTTGAGCAACCAAGTCCATCACATGGCCGTAGCGAGGTCCAGGTCCCTGTCCTTGTACCACCACCCTATATTCCCATTTTTATATAAGTTCCAAGGATTTTCCTACACCTGAAATATAGAGATACTGAATTAAATTTACCTGTGCCACTTGAATTTATCATTTGTTAAATCAAGCACATAGAGATCATCCGTGGAATGCCCAGCTGGACCAATGCCACCCTAACCAATAAAAAATAACTCAATTAACACAAATATCACCTTGAGAAACCATGCAAAGAAACCTCCAAAATTTTCAATTTTTGCAAATTTTTCTCATTCAATCACCTGGAAAACAACCATGGTACCCACTGCGGCTGCAGCATGTGCAGCCCTTGGTGATGGTGGCTCACCAGCCGGTCTGATTCTAATATTCAAACATCCAAGCATTAACAGTCAGCACATTCAAAGTCAGGTTCACAAGCAGAAGAACCAAGTTAAGTGTGTGTTTGTACAAAAGTAATAGTACCTGGTCCATTTCCTAGTGAGAACATCATATGAATGCACAGAATTGGTAACACCCGCCAACCCTTCATAACAAAAGCATCACAAAACCAATTCAAGAATTCAGAAGTTAACCCCATAGCGTTCAAACTCATCGAATTACAATTAACAAGATTTCTTATTCAAATAGTGCAGAAATCAGCAAATGTTAGTTACATCAACCCCATCACTAGAATTGAGAACAGCAATAAAAATAATCATAATAATCATAGAGAGGTTAGAGAACAATTACTGATTCCAGGAGCAGCAGAGGAAGCTCCACCCTCGATGGCAGTGGCGCCACCAAAGAGAATAAGACGGGGACCAAAGGATTTAGTGGCAGCAACGGCAGTGAGGGTATGGCCACATCGAGGTCCAGGAGCGTCATCGTCGGTGTCCCAATAGGTCTCAAGAGCTCGATAAGAAGGAGCAGGGTACAGCCATGGCTTGGAAGCCATGAATAAAGCAGGCCGTCCCGAGGAGAGAATTCAGATCTAACAAACAAACTCAACACACATGATGAGGAGAGGAGGTGCCTAATTTTGCAGAAAGAAAAAGTATGAGAAAAGGTGGATGGAAATGGTGGGGCCGGAGATATAGGCAATGGAAGAAAACCTCCTCTCCTTCTAAAATCTCTGCTTCTTCTTCTTTGGTTTCACTTTGTGTAATGAAGTAAAAGGGAGTTCCGTTTCTTTGACTTCCAATCATCGATTTGGAATTGGGTCTTACACATTCCTCTTTTTTCTTGTCTCTCTCTTTTTTCTTTCTTTTCTTCTTTAATTTTACCATTAAATTTTAGAAAAATGATAAAAAAAAATAAAACATTTAACAAAATATTTACTATTATAATTAATTTTATTCTTTGGTGATTTTGTCCTATGAGGTGTAATGTGTAAATAGTTTGTCAATTTTTCTATTTTTATAAAAAATTCTTAAGTTTACATGGGCCACATTAAAATAAATAAATAAACGTCTCTCAACTTAAAATTGCATCGAAAATATATTTAGATTATATCATAGTGATATTTAAGCGATCTTCATATTATGGAAAGATGTGTGGTAAGAGTTGTAAGAAAGAAAGAGAATATGAAAAAAGAAAGAAAGAAAAAGATTAATAAAAATAAAATAAAGAAAATCTTGGAATAAATTTGTATTTTATTTACTAAAAAAAGATGAACATGTGAACCAAAGAAATCTAGAATAAAAGCAAAGATAGATGAAGAAATATGGAAGACAAGATTAATAAATCGCAAAGAAAAATAAGAAAGAAAGATGACAAATCGTCTGCAATATCAATGGTAAATTTGGAATCTATGAAAAAAATTTACTAATTTTATGAATTTTTTCATTTTGTTATACGGGTCGTAAATATTTTAATATTATGTTATATGTGTGAAAATTAACCTATTTTATGTTAATAATTAACTATAAAATCTTATATTAAATAGTTTTATATAACTAAGACAACATAAAATATCAACGATAGATATATTAGTTAAAAGTTTATTAAGTATGAATAATATAGTTTTATCCGATAATTAATTAGAATCAACTATTCATTTCTTAGGTATAAAAACCCCACAAGTTTAGAGGACATTAAAAAATCCATGTCACTTGGGTTTTAATGTTCTTTCGACAATAATATTTTGAATTTTAAAATCTGAAAATCTACAAAACAAACAAAAATAATTAAATATTTGTCCGAAATCCTATACAATTTATGTGAAACAAGCAAGGCCTTTGGATTTTCTTTCAAAAATACTCAAGCACGGCCAAAAATTTTAAAAATACTCTTTAAGTTTTAAAATAACAACAATAAATTTAAGAGTAAGATGCAAACATGATAAATAAAACATCAAATTACTTTAAGATTTAAATATTTGAACTAAATTGTTAATAGCCAAGTACTTTTTTTTATTTGAGCATTTATCGGTTTTGGTATGTTTTAGGATGAAATTTTGATTTTGAAAATTTGTGAAATTTTGTAGAATTTTATGTTTTAATTCCAAATTTCGGTTGTTAAGAAATTTGATGTTAAGTTGAGATTTGGAAAATTAAGATAAATTTGATAGTATATAGTATGTATAAAAGCATGAATTAGAAGAAACTTTTTATTTGAATCGTATCTTTTTATTATAAAGATTTTCATTATTATCTTTGTGGCAATTTTATTATTTAAATACAAAATTAATGTAGTTAATTGCTAAGTTAATTCTTTTTCATTAGATTAATTATTTTTTAGTTGTTTTATTAATAAAACGGTTGAGTGATGTGGTTATTTATATTTTACTTTTATGTTGTTTAATTTATTTCCTTATTATTCTCTCCTTTCAATACTCCCCCTCTATGTAGATGTACGAAAATATTCGTCTTTTATCTCTAAAAAAACCTTACGACTCTCTCTAACTAATTCTCTTGTTAAAATTTATCTCTTCTTCGTCCATTCTTTTCATCTTTCTCTTGACATTTTATCTTCCCACTATATATTCATATTTCTTTATCTCTTATTAACTCTTATTTATCTCCCAACCTTTCGATTTTTCCCCTTTGTAATTTTTGGATATACATATTTTATTCTTTTCTTTCATCCTGATCATTAGTCACGACAAAGAAACCTAAGATTTTAATGTTTACATGAGATTTTTGGAGAATTTTAATTCGTTGAGTTAAACTTTTATCTATATTGTATATATGTTGATTTGATGCAATATAGTTCAGTCTCCAGTATTAGATCTTCTGATATTCTGTCAATTAAATGCATGCGCTTGATTTGAAAAATGAAGCATGTGATGTTCTTCAAGTTGAAGACTTAAAAGAAAACTTGTATCTCCAAATGTGGTAGGCTTCAGGAGTCTGCGAAACAAACAAAAATAATTAAAATCTTATATTAAATAGTTTTATATAATAAAATCTCTTTAGACCTTTGCAATAAAAAAATTCTATCTTTAAACTCTTCTATTTATAGGCCTTATGAACTTAGGTTTTGTTAGTTCATGGATCGGATCTATGGACTCAATCACATGTATTTTGGTCATATTTAGCATTTGAGTTGTATTAAGTTTATTTTTAGGCAATTGAATCTTAGCCTAAATGAATAATATTTAATTGACAAAAATAATTAATTTGATCAACGGTTATAATGAAAACACGAGACATCATAAATATTAGTCTCAATTTGGGACACATGTCAATTTTTAATTAGTCATAAATTCAATTATTTGTATTTTTTCGTCATTAATTTGGTAAATGATACGACAATTTGTGATTAGTCCATAATTTCTTATTCAAATAAGAAATCAAATCATCATTCTCTTAGGTTCTCTCTAAAATTTTCATTTTTGTTAGAAGGTAAACATGTGATCTAAATATTTTTTGATGGGATGTTTAAATATATTTTTTTTTTTGTTAGGTAACCATGGGATCTTGGAGATTGGAGAAAGATACATCTTTGGCCATATATTTTTTTTTATAATTAACGTTTTTATTATAGTAGTTTTATTAATAAAATGGTGAAATGTGGTTAATACTTTTGTTTTGTTTGAATTATGTAACTTTTGCTGGAATCTAAATATTAATTGTAATTAAAGGTAATGATGAGTAAAAGTAGAAATACGAAAGTAGTTTCTTAAATATTGTCTTAAGATATTCATTAGAAAAATAATAACTTCCCGTTTACTATTAAAAAAATTCATTACAAATCTCCACAACACTGGTCGGAACAAATTATTGTTTTACTTCTAAGTTATTTATTACTCCTTAAATATGAGTGCTCCTTAAATGAATAATTGGTTTATGGTCCAACCAATAACAAAAATTGTCTTTGTCGCAGAGAGGGTACGACCATTTGTTGAAGTTCCGAAGACGCCATTTAAGGAAACATTCATCTACATGCCTTAAAGTTAGGAATGAGCAAATTCCATCTTATGCATTTATGTTTCCAACTCTCCTCTTGATATTGTCTCCAAAATGTTAAGCTTATTGATGAGTTGCCAGTCTAACCACTCTCACCCTTATAAATCAAATGACAGTCTTTTACGAGCAAGAGTTTAACTAGTCAACGGAGTTACATTTAGTGGTTACTATGTCCAGTTTTATGCAAACTTATTACATAGAATACCCACACGAACACATTGGATCATTGCATTTGTACGAAATACAAGGCAAGTCATATCACATGATAAGGTTGCACCCAACTTTATCATTGTACTATAGACTCTTTAAGTTGTATTTTGAACATTGATCTATATATGTATTCACATACAGATGAAGATTGTGATCATAAAGTAATATAGGGATGTTAATTTATTAATTTAGGTTATTAAGACGAAAAATATTAAAATAATTAATAACACTTATTAAAATTATAATAATAACATTTTATTAATAATAATCAATAAATTACATTTACTATATACAAGGTCGTATATAACATAAAACCCAACACATAATACATTTTTAGATAAATCAATGATTAGAAAACAAGAAGAATCAATACACAACATACCCAAGCTAAGCTCTCATGTTAATTGAACTTTAAAACTCGGTGTAGACTGTTCACAATCCCACGCAACTCACTTCACATCATCATCTTTGCTTGCTTGCTTTTACTTGGTTGACCTCTGGACCAAATTAAACTTATTTTATCAAAACCTACTAGTTTTAGTCTTTCCTTTCAATTTGAGACATATATATGACAGTTTTTTTTTTTTTTTTAATGAATATCATCATTCGGTAGTTTTATCATTGATTAAAAAAGAAACAACGTATTAATGATTTGGACTAGTCGACCATTTCTCAATCAACAAATCTAACATCAAACCCCTAATTGGATATTCTTACAGATAAATCTCCCTAAACATTAGAAATGGGGAGAAGAATTCATTAATTAAAGGGTTGTTGCATGTTTTCTATTTTATATTAAAGGCCCCTTACTTTAGTACTTAATCATCAACATGAAACCCCCAACTTCTTTAGATCCTGGAATGGGGAGCAGCCAAAGCGTTAAACATCAATCACTCAAGACAAAAATTGCAACTTTATTTACAACACACAAAAATAAAGTACAATTAAACAAAACCACATATAGCATCCCCATAGCCATGTGCACCCCAAACTCTTGAATCAAACCTACCCCACACACCTAATCTCTCTCGTTTTGCATTCTCTTTGCTTTATCATTCCTCTCTTTTCTGAAGACTACTGTTGTTCATTTATTCTCTCTTTGTTGAAAGAAAAAAGAAAAAAAAGAGGACCATGCATAGACTGTTTTTCAAACTTTATTATGGTTTTATGAACCATATGTCAATTATCAATTAATGATTTCTGAGTTTGACCACAAAGATAAAAGCTTACACAACATATTTAATTAGGTTCTGGGTTTGTGCAAATTCATAAATAGTTTTCTAAGGTACTGAAATGAGCCAAACAACACAGTGGAAAATGTAATCAATCATGGAAGAATGTAATCAATAAATTATAGTAATATTTAATATTTCACAGGACATATATAATTGTCCTTTCCAAAACTCCATTTCCACATTACAAATATATTCGGTTATTCACATTTTTCTTTTTTATATTTTCTCTTTACCCTTTACCACCCACCACAGCCAACACCCAAAAAGAAAGAAAGAAAGAAAGAAAGAAAGAAAGACTTAAATTAATTTAAGATGAATTCAAAATTTGTTTTCCCATTATACCCTCCAGGACACGTGTCAGGTATGTAGGGTTCTTCTAGCCTCTCCACTGGTTACACTGCTGCCGAGGTCTAGTCTTCTGCTTTCCTGCTTTCAACGGACATGGCGTCTGCACTGGTGGCACCATACAATTATATTGCAAGCACAAAGAGCTACTCAAAGGAATCTCAGCCGTCGGATTAATCTCTATCCCCGTCAAATAATTATGCTGCAAGTACAGTATTTGTATATTAGCGGAAAGGAGTCGTTGCACGAAGCAACCCGGTACTCGACCACTAAACCCATTGTTGTTCAGATACAAATTCTGTACTGTTGAGAAAAATGGAGATATCTGCCCGGATAACTTGTTGTAACTCAGATCAACGGTGGCGATTGACACATGATTCACCGGTTCAACGTGGCCGGAGAACTGGTTTCGTTGCAACTGCAGAGAGGTTATTGGGAATGTGAATAAACGGCCGGGGATTGGACCGGTGAACTGATTCAAACTCAAATCGAGATAATTCAACTGGTCCAGCCGAGTTAAAAGGCGGTCTACGGAACCGCCGAGGCGGTTCCATGAGAGAGAGAGATATTGAAGTGAAGGAGGAAGGGAATTTGGACCGAGCCAACCGGAGAGAGCGTTATGCTTTAAGTCCAGTCGAGTTAGGGATCGGGAAAGGAAGAGAGGGAGCGGACCGGTGAGACGGTTGTGGCAGAGAATGAGATTGGATAACGCCGGTAGCGTTCCAATGGGGCGAGGAATTTGTCCGGTGAGTTGATTGTAGCTTAAATCCAATGTCTTAAGTTTTCGCAAGTTGCCGAGTCCGGCCGGGATCTGGCCGGAGATTAAGTTACGACTGACGGCGAGGAAACGGAGATTGTGCAATTGAGAGAGTGTTTCGGGTAGAGAACCGTAAATCCGACCTGGAACCACAGAGAATTCGGCTAAGGCAGAGAGTTTACCAACGGAGATATCTAATCGACCGATTAAACCAGGAGAACCAGCTCTAGGATCTCCAAGATTGAGAGTCACAACTTTATTGGATTGACAAGAAACGCCAGCGAAATTGCAAGGATCGGAAGTGAAATCCCAAGAAGCAAAGAAATTAGAGCCGGGCATGTCTTTTAAAGCCTTACGAATGGATTGAAGTGCTAGAAAATCAAGAGGATCCAGCATTGCAGAAACATGGAGATGGAAATTACAGAACAAGAAGATCATGAAAGTACAGAGAAGGGAAACCCTGTGGGATTTAGCCATTCTAGTTAAATGCGAAGAAGAATGCTAAATGTGGGTGGGTTTTATAAGGTGGGTTTCATATAAAAAAGAGAGAAAAAAAAAGGGAGGATTGCTTTTCCGTGAAAGAAGAAGAGAAGAAGGAAGAAGTGTTACCTGTGAAAGCTTTTAATGGCGGAACTACAAATCATCAACTAAGATTTTGAAAAGGATAAGATGAAAAAAGCAAAATGGTGGGTTTGGCTTGAGGGAGAAGCTAAGCCAAAATGCTGTTGTGTAGACTGGTGGCAGCAGCAGCAGCAGAAGCAGCATACATAGAGACACACAGAGTCTTTCTCTCTCCCTAATGCTTCGTTTGTCTCTGTTACAAAGCAGCTGTATTTTGATGATTATTACGACGGAGGCTTGTTAGAGAAGACAGAATAATATAATACAATTCATGATTGCTGCAGTAGTGTACTACAATATCAACAAATGAGGAGAAGGGGGGAGGGTAGTCTGGGGTTTTCAATTTTCTTTGGAAGTAACAAATACAATTATAGTCAAACATATAAATTTATTAAGTTTATAAAATGGGAGAGTTTGAGCTTTGTATATATGGGAATTGGTTGGGAGTGGGGGAGTACGTGGAAAATGGAATTTCCAGGTTTGGTTGGCAATGCCAGATAATGGGTTCCATAAGAAGGAAAGTGGTGTGTGCCTGAGACGGAGACGGACGGAGTTCACGTGACCACGGGGTCCATCCCCTTGGCTTCGGCCTCATTATTCCTATACTTACCATAAAATGTACGTCCGAAAAAGTTAAAAGCCTTCACCGTCCATAAATAATCACAAGAACTAACAACAAAACTTCGCCGCATTTTACTCCACCCACTTCCTAATTAAATTAAACAACTCAATCTTAAAATAATAAATACTACTCAAGAAAAAAAAAAAGAAAAAAACACTTTATCTATTAATACTAATTCTAAATTTTCTAGCTCCAACCTGCATTTCATATTGTAAGTATATCTTTTGTTACTCGGATTTTCTTACTACCTTCATTAATGGAAATATATCATTTTAGAGTTAATATATTAGCATGTCAAATTAGAAAGATAAGTAATATCTTTATGTATTACAAAGTACAGTCAATCTCATGAAAAAAACTGCATAGTATGTGAACATTACATTAATATTATACAATAATTGATCTCGTGAAAAAAATTCTAACCCTACCATTTTCATTTTACTTTCATTCATTGATTGTTACAAATGTAAAATTTTAGAATGATGTGGGATCTACAAAATAAATTAATAGATCGTTTGATGATGGTCAAATTATGAATTGAAGTCGTATATAATATGTATACTATAACATTAGAAATTTCTGAATGATGTACGTACGATTTTTTTTTTTGTTAATATAGAAATAAAATTAGAAAAGATGAAAGGGCTGTAATTGGTGTAGGTTAAAATGGATAATTAAGTATAATTATATATCAATATTGTCTCTGTGGTATTATGGTGTTGCATACTGTAAATTAGAAGCTTGTAATTTTAATGAAGGTCTATATATTATGATGAAAAATAATTAAAAGGAATGCTTAAAATGAAATAATTATATTTTGATGCATGGGAGAGATAAACATAATGTTAGATATTGTAAAGGGGGAGAAGCTCTGGTGCATAAGTTATAATAGAGGATTGATATTTAATTTAATATTTAACTTTTATGTACATTGACTCTAAAAAATATCAAAATCAAACCCAGGTAAAAATCACACAAATGGAAATCGATTTATAATATTGTAGAGGTTTGAACGATATATAGCATTTTTGAACCACCTATCGTAGTAACATCTTAAATTTGAATTTAGGGAGGTTGATAGCGAAACTTGTGATATTGATATTCAAAGGCAATGGGGGGATAGGTAATGAATGGGGTGAAGAGTCAAAGTGATTGGGTAAAACAATGACTTGGAGTTGAGCAGGTGGAAACCACTTTTTACTTTCTTCAAACTTACACTACACAAATACACATGATGTATAGAGGGTTTTCCCAAACTTATGTTGCTTGCACACAAAGGAAGAATATTGGATTTTTCTTTTTCTTCTTAATTTAAGAATATTGGGAATTTCAAAAGCTCCTCTATCTACTAAAAAGTCCTCCCAATGCTTAGTTTATGGATTCCATTCAACATATTTACTAACAATATAGTAATCTAATCAATACTGTTGTATTTTGCCTACAAGAATCGATGTATATATATTATATACCTTTTTAAATTAATAGTTAAGTATATTAATAAATCGATATTTCAACTGTATCGTAGAAAAGTTTACGAAATATAAAAGAATAAGCAACAAAATGTCACTAGTGTAAATATAATATAAATAATATACATTTTAATTTGTTTTAAAATTATATAATACTTATTTACTAATTTAAATTTATTTTTAAAAATAAAAAGTATAGGTCTAATGTTTGTATATATATATATAATAATCATAAAGTTAGGTGATTCAAATTTATTAGATCCATAGTTTTTTTTTTAAAAAGTACTTATCAATATCAATATTTTAAACGTTGCTTCGTCTAGTTTCATTTACACATAGATTTCACAAAATTAGACTAACTTGAGTTTTGACAAACATCTAAAAAGACTAAAAAGTAAAGGAATAACTTTTTGCTATATATATGCTAGAGAGGGAGGGAGTATATAATTCCTTGAAGTAAAAAGAGGGAAAAGGTAAAAGAGATTAAAGAATGGTGTACAAAACTCAGAATATATATATATATATATATATATATAAGAGATAAAAAAGAGTAATTATGATATAATCACGAAAGAAATACTTATTATTTTATCAAATATGTCAATTTTCTCTTCAGAAGATTAAAAATTCTATTACACCCAAAATTTTTATATCGAATGGATCAAATATATCATCATTCTGATATGCAAAATCTGCTTCCACATTTGTTTTTTTTTTCTTATGAAACTTTAATTTTCTTTTATGATCATCGTTTTGTATGGTTCTTTTTGAAATTTCAAATGATTATAACAACACCAACCACGAAAAGTAATTATTTCTTTCGTTATTGCAATCACAACCTCGATCACAATTGTCAAATTTACAACATTTACTTCAAGGAATGAGATTGTTCTAATTGGTCAAAATTTATATTTTTTCATCTACCATTATTAAAATTTACAACATTCACTTCAGGAAATATTGTTGCTTTAATTTTTTTTCTTCAATCAATAACTTGTTAATTATTTCATTAAGTCAGGAGAAGAAATTAGATAAGTGCATAAAACTTTTCAAAACATTTCTCTCGATATTGCTACTACAAGTGCATATCTGAAATGTAGAAAAATATCTTCTCTAACATATTAATCGGAGAACCTCAAGTACATTAATTTATAATGAGCATCAACAAGAATAATTGTTTTCTGATGATCATATTTTTACGACATCACGATATGTATTTCGACATCAAACATATATTCATAACAAATATTTAGTTTAATATCATATACTAACAATTGTAATTTTATAATATTGTAATTATATATTATTGTTTAGAATCCAAAACCAGGTAGAGTTAGAAATAGAGAAGGAAAAGGGTAGGGATGTGGAAATTATAATATATATATATATATATCCATCAACCAACCTCAACGACCAAATTAAGTTTGATATAGTTGGGACCAAAGATGAGATTAGTAAAAATGATAGATAACAAAGAATAGTAAAGGGTTATGTGAAGTCACTTTCCATACAGCTCTTCCATCCTTTACCATATTTATTTCTGTTTATGCATATTTGCTTATGCATATGATTTGTAATTTCCATCCCCTCCAACCCCTCTCCACGACTCTGCCGCTATGCATTTATTATTAGTGCACAATCCCATCAAAAACAACGAGAAGGATACAAAATTTTGATTCTAAATTAAATGGTTGTAAGTTAGCCTAATTAGTTAATAATAAATTATTATTATTTTATTTATCGACATTGTGTTTTATGTTAAAATATATATATATATATATATAATTATTGTTATGTAATATTATATGATTTATAGGAAAAATTGACAATTTTTCCTTCCTATGATTTGGGATAACTTAAAATTTAAGTCTTATAATTTATAATTAAACTTTAGCCGCTTTGGTTTTATAAAAGCTTCATAGTAAAGAGAAAGGAACTATTTAAGAGGACTTAACAAACCAAAACGATTACCGTTGCGAATGTTATTGGAGAATCAGTGAAACTCGAAATATTTTTTAGTGTGTTTATTATATATTGTCAGGTGCCGTCTATATAAAATTTATGAATCCACCATTGATGAAAAAAGTAAAACCATCTTCTTTTCATGACTTCAAAACTACCGTTACAAGATTTTGTTTATGGAGTAGAATCGCAATACAGAAGAAAAAACAAAGAATAGAACTACAATATAATATTTTGCTTGCAAATTTAAAAACCTCAAAGCCACATTTGTAATATTCCTAATGTGTTTTGCTGCCTATTATAATTTCCATAACTCTTTTCTCTTTTGGGCTATTTTTCGTGTGATTCTCTCTATAATATTCTAGGGCTTGCTTGGTTTGCAACCTAATTTATATTTCTTTTGTATGTTTTCAAATTCAATTTAGAAATAGGTGGTTCAACGGTAGTATCAACACTATGAGTTATTGCAATCGCCTATTGACTTACTAGACAAAAATTCATAATCATGCATAGACACATTATTATCTAGCATCTCTTTACAGTAAGATTTTATGTTCTAAAACTTGTAGATAGTAAATGTAATTCATTGACCGTTATTATTGTAATTTCAGTAAGTGTTATTTATTATTTTATTAGTTTTGTCTTAATAACCCTTAAATCAAATAAACTGACATATCTTAATTAGCCATCTTAACTAATTGACTCATGAGTCTTGAACATTAATGTTTAATTAGATATTTAGTTATTTTGATTATAGAAGTGTTCTATGAATTAAAAGAAAAAAGTTATCTCCTTCTCTAAGTTCAATCAATTGCTAAAAAAGTATAGTTTCCCCAAAACCAAACCTCATTTCTCAAAGCTTTTTTACAGTACGTAGAATTTCAACCGAAGAAATCAATTTCACAATCTTCAATGTGTGTGAGTTTCTTTCCTTCCCTGCTTTAAATTAAAATTAATTTCAAAGCATGCTTAATCTTTGATTAATACAATAGGTTCTCTATATTTAATTTGGCATGTATGGGTGTTTGCACGAGGATATTCTAGGGACATATTTCGTGGAGTTCATGAACTTGTGTTGATGTTTTATTTATTTTGATTTGATGTGATGTAATTCGATCTTTGGTGCTTAATCCTCTGATTTTTGTTGAATGTGTATGCTTGATGTATGAAAGCAAAATGCATGATATTCTCGAAGTCGTAGTCTTGTGTCATTCTAAATGGTTTATGATCCTTTGGCTAACAATCTCACCAATTTGTTTGTCTTCTAGGCGATTTCATATCTCCTGGTATCTTTTTGTTCATCGCCTAGTTGGTGGACGAGACAAATAGATTTCTTTGATAGCTTCTTCATTTTGCTTCTCTTTCTTTTTACTAAAATCCTGCGTTAAGTAAGATAAGAAAAACCGTGAAAAATAATTGACATTTTACCTTTTGCATCTCTGTAGGTCGCATAATTCTTATTTCCACATGATTATTCCATTTTTATCGCAATATTACTTCATTATTCTTGATAAAAAACTATAATAATTTGTATTTTCTACAATTTATCGATACTTCACAAAATAGGATGACCAATCCCACGTTAATGTTTTAGCATGCAACTCCAAATGTATGAATTGCAAATTTAAGAAGCTCTTTGGTTAAACTTGTAACATTAATCTCTTTTAAAACAACATAATAGCAATACTTAGATACTCTCCCAATAAATATTTAAATTACATCAAAATTATTAAATGAAATCTATTTAATAATACGATGTTTAGTGAGTTCATATCATCTTTACTCTTCTTTAGTACTAAATTATTTAAATAACAATATGGTTAATTTTTACTTATTTTTGTATTTGATACAATTGAAACAAAGCTTTTATTTTTTTTTGATTGAGAGAGAGTTTTCGGGTTTGGTTCTTCGTTTTGGTGCAATTTTGAATTTTCGTATTCAATTAATGTTAGTTTAAAGTATTATATAACAATGAAAAAACAATAAAATGTAAATTAGTATCGTTAATTATTGTGATAAGACAACAATCGTATAATTAACCAGTAGTATAATTGATAATCAGAAAACAATCTATAACAAATACCAGTCAAACAACCACAAGATAACAAATAAAAACACAATAATAATTAGATAACGAGCAATATCATAAGCTAATTAGAAGATAATCAAATAATATAAAAAAAGTAACTATGAAACAAAAAAGTAATCAGAAAGTAATCAAAAGACTATATTAGAAGACTAACTAAAATAAAAAATTAAGTGGAAGATAATCATATATAACAATCAAATAGCAATTAGATAGCAATAAAATTTTATGCGTAAGTCCATGAATCAATCATGGTATTGTAGACTATTAAGGTTGTAAGAAAAAATAGCGAGAGAGAGAGAGAGAGGAGTGACAAAATCTAAACTTTGTGCGGTGAAATCCTAATAGTCTTTCGGTAATTTTACAAATTAAAATCTTAGTTTTAAAAAGCGAAACAAATTTCATTCTAAACCCAAAATTTTAGTCTATTCATTTATAAAATCCCAAATGTAAAGCTCCAACTTTAATTACCAATATAAAAGTAAGAACGATTGCAAATATATAAATTAGATTCAAAGTATTGACATATATAGTAATACTTTAAGAAATGAGCCGTTTGCAAAAATAGCAAAAAAATTTATGATAATAGAGTTTATGTCACTATATTTTTCTAAATTACAGAAGTAAGAAATTTAAAAATAGGTAGCCGTTTGATATATCTAATTACTAGTCATATTTGCAATATGCAAAAAAAAAAAAAAAGTCTCTACAGATTGCTTTTTTCTAAATTTTTTTTGTCATCCGATGTAATTTCTCTTAAGAAAATTGCAAATATAGTAAAGTTGATTTGAGACGGTTACATAAACCATATTACAAATATTGATTTATTATTGATAGACCATAAAAGGCTATCAATATAAAAATACATATTACCGATGGATTATATTATATTTATAATTTTTAAAAAATATGCTATATTCTTGATTATCATCCCTATAATTACTACTCATGTCGTAATTACCGATAAAACAATGTATATCGAGATAAAACAAAATCCAATGTGTTTAGTTAATTCATGCCTACAGTTAAACGCACTCCTAACAAGTAATCTCATCCTTGAATCTAATTAGAAAATAATTAACAAACCTAAACTTTATATACATCACACAAGAAATAACTTAAGTAACAACACACCTTTCCAAAATAATGAACAAATTCAAACTTACAGAAAAGGAAAAACGAAAATGACAAGCCATTAACCATTCTGAAACAAAAATATTGCCACAAATCTTCAAGTGTCAATAAAAAGGGATAGGGAATGAAGAGAACAACTCCAATACATAATATTCTGCTCTCCAACACTGACAAAAGTAAATCAACTTTTAACGCATGCATGTCCCAAAATTCCTCTCTTAAAAGATGCACAATTCTTCATGAACATCATATATCAGAGTAAAAAACTGTCTGTATTGAAAAAGCTTGCACTATCACACATTGAAAACAAATAAAGAATGAAAGAGAAGACTCACATTTCAAGGTTGTTGTGAGAAAGTAATTTATGCACAATCTTTTTACTTTATACTATGGCTGTAACAAACAGAAGAATATACCATTTCTTTTGTTCTTTCCTTATATTGGAACTGTGAGTTGTCAAAAAAGAATATATACACACAAGTCTTTAGTGTGATTTGAACCTGAGAAAGAATAAAGAAGATCAAAGAGTTGTGGTGATGGAAAAGGGGAGATGCCGAGATGATATCAATCAATCATCAATGTTTTAGGACAGAAAATGAATGCAAGGTAGAAAGAAACTCAGAAAGGGAGTGTAGTTGTGATACACACTTTGCAACTTGTTTCTCTCAGAGAGCTTTTTATTCAGAAGATTGAATGCAAAGAGGTTTTATATGTACAGTTGTAAAAGACTTGAACAAAGAAAAGGTATTTATTATATAATCCCCTTCCAAACTATATCTTAATTTTGTATTAGTTTAGCCACCCTTTTGTTTAATTTTAAGATATATTCTCTAATAAATGTCTTCCCCTTTCCTGATTTGTTGCTGAATAATTTGTTCTATCGCCTCCCAACTCCTCCTCTACTATCCCGTACGTTAGAGTTTTGTCCCTATTATTTTCAAAACGACAATTTAGGAATAGAACCCCCATTGATGAAGCCAAGATTATTCTTCCCGGTTAATCCGATCTTTATGGCTTGACTCCAAGATGTGTAGTTCGTCGTCTCGGTGAGAAAATTCAATACAAGAACGATGCTTGTATTATCAGGATGGTGTAGAAAGTATGAATTGGAATATTGTTCAACAGCTGAAGAATTCGCCGTTTGATTAGCCGAAGAAGAGGAAGAGTTGGTGTTTTGGATCATTGGTCTTCGGTAGGATTTCAGGACCTGCCATGGAAGCAAGTTCGAAGGGTTATAACTCTTAAGAGGAAGAGAGATTTTAATCTGATACCATATTAAGATTGTCAAGAGTAACTTTAACTTGCTCAAATTTGATTGACGAGAAATTTGGGCTGCTATAAATAGCCAACGAGAACACACCTATATTACATGTGTGGATAAAACCACACTAATAACAGAAAGAATTAATAGCAAATAAACTACAGCATGACTACATCTGATAAGAACAAAAATGTAAACAAGAAAGAAATATTGGCATGGAGAGAATCAAGTGTACTTCAATCAAGTTGGATTTACCATTTACAAATATTTATAGGTAAATACAAAACTAACCATTCATACACACTAACCTTAAAATTCTTTTCCATTTATCCCATTGATCCATTGTTAGGCCACTACCATCTACTTAGGAGGCACTGTTCTAAATTAGTCCACTGATATAAATTAGAATTTAAAACTAATTTAATTACTTGCAAACTTCGCTCATACCAAGTGCATTCCTAAATTCTTCAATCTTAGATTAATTACCAAGAGCGTTGATAAATATATCATCAACGTGCTCCCTTGAAATGTATCTTCTTCACTTGGATGTTTCACATCATGACTTTCTCTCGAACAAAGCATTAAAGTTTGAAAAACTTGTGATAGAAAATTTAGAGAAATGGTTAAGTTGAAGCTATAACTTTGTGTGTATATATATGCATGCATGGCTAATTATTGGAGCTATGCTGCTTAATAATATCGTGTTAATCAACACGAAGTTGGGATAGTCCAAGGTCCCATGATCTCTAAACACTCCATCAGATCTCATTGTCTAGCTTATAACGGATCAACAGAGATCAAGATATGGAAAGAATAAACTAAAGCGTTCAAATAAAATTAAGGAAAAAATAAATATATTGTATTTGATGCAAGAAAGATCAGGTGGAAGAGGACGACACTGACATGAAGAAGTTTTTGGAGAAGGTGCTTAATTTGTTTCTTTCAAACATAAATTCATTCTTAAATCACTAAATTACATCCATTCATATTTTCTCTAATTTTAGTTTCTTGGTTTTTCTTCTAATGAAAATTGAAGCAAAGCAATAACTTGGTTGTGATGGGGATTCAATTTTCTCAAATCTGTTGAAACCTACGACACAAAGTTAAAAACTATTTGGACAATCAGCAGCGTCCTATATGCTGTCATTGTGGCATTAAAGGACATACAGTAGGATCGATCGATGTTATAAGAAGCAGGGTTATCCACCTGGATATATATAAGCCGAGATCTTCAGATATTCGAAATGCATCCAATAATGGTTCTAAATCTGCTGCAAACAATGCTAGAACTAATGCTATTTCTTCCCAAATCATTCACCAGATATTTTCTTCAGTTATCAATATGCACAATTGATGAACATGCTCAGTTCCCATCTTCAGGCTGCAAAAATCAAAAGCAATATATATATATATATATATATATATATATATATATATTTTACTATAGCCACACCCATCACTCACGCTACAAGTATTTACTTGGCTTCCTCTACTGAATCACAACATGATTGTTGGATCGCATTTGTCGAAATCGTTTTGCTTTCAAAAATTTGGATTCTGCAAATAACATGTTGGTTAATTACTCTGCCAAATGGTTTTTGCATTTCTGTCGATTTTATTGGAGATTTTGTCATCACCATTTCCTTGTTACTTCGTGATGTGTTATTCGTCCACAGTTCTCCTTTATTTAACCTCGTCTCTGTGAGCTGTTTACTTCAACATGGTGATATTTTTGTCGATTTTTTTTGCTAATCAATAATGCATCATACAGGATAGTTCCCAATTGAAGACGATTGGCAAGACTAATTGATTCCAAGTTTCATCAATTTTCGTACCTGTTGCAGCTGCTTGTTCTATTTCTGCCGATGTTTGTCATCATCCTAATGTTTAGGCCACCGTTAGGTATGCGAAAATTAATCTAACTTTTAGGTCACTGTTAGGTGAGAAAAATTAACCTAACTTTTAGGCCACTGTTAGGTGTGCAAAAATTAACCTAACTAACGTTTAGGCCATCTTTAGGTGTGCAAAAATTAACCTAACTAACGTTTAGGCCATCTTTAGGTGTGCGCCAAAATTAACTAAGCTAATGTTTAGGCCATTGTTAGGTGTGCGCCAAAATTAACCAAGATAACGTTTAGGCCACTGTTAGGTGTGCACGAAAATTAACCAAGCTAACGTTTAGGCCACTGTTAGGTGTGCATGAAAATTAACCAAGCTAACGTTTAGACCACTGTTAGGTGTGCACGAAAATTAACCAAGCTAACATTTAGACCACCGTTAGGTGTGCATGAAAATTAGCCTAACGTTTATGCCACTATTATGTGTGCGAAAATTAACCTAATGTTAGGTGTGCGAAAATTTACAAGTTTGTCACTTTATTTGACTCGTTTGTTTTATTTCCATTATATTGGACTCGTTGGCTTCCCTAGATCATTATTTCCTTCCAAACACAAGGAAAAGGGAGTTGATGAAAAGTATGACTATCTTGAAAGTTTTAACCTAGCATTTTTACCAAACATCCCAACTTAGTTCTTGTTCGTCTCAAAGCAAAGAAGAAGACTTGAAATCAAGCATCCTAAAGAAATTCATTCATCATTAGAGTAAGTACCAAACTTAAGTTTTAACAGTCTTCTTCTTCTTAAAAGAATAAACATTTGACAGTCTTTTATACTTATGCTTGCAATCATTTAAACATTCCAAGGAGAAAACATGCAATAATTATGCATAATAAGTGGATGCCCTTTGAGGTGACAACAAAAAGGGAAGTATAACTATCATTTTCTACAGAAGTATAACTATCATTTTCTACAGATTAAAGATTCAATATGACTTAGATGAGACGAAAAGAGATTTTTATTTTCTTAAAATGGGCTCAAAATCATGAGTGCTCTTTTTCCTACTTAAGATCAGATTATGCAAACTAATTAAAAAAAGAAAAAAAGTGTATCATCAGCCATCATGACAAGAATTAAGCAACGATAGAGAACATTCATGTAGAATTTTATTTTTTACAACTATTCATTGCATTCAAGCATTCAATCACAATGAAATCACAAACCTCAACTCAGATCTCTATCCAAATATGCATAAAAACAAGACTCAATCTAGTAAGGATGCAAACAAGCTAAACCCAATCACCCCCAAGTTTCATGCTTCGTCCTCAAAGCATAAGATTTAACATATATATAAGCATGAAAACAAATAAAGGGAACATAAACTTGCCTATTGACATGTGGGTTTTGGTTGAGCTTGACATCTAAGAGCTTTATTTCCCTTTTCTTCAGCCTGACATCTAAGAGCTTTATTTCTCTTTTATTTAATTTTCACGTTGTGTATGCTTTTCATTTGACATGTGTGATTGTGTGACAAGTCACCTTAGTGTTTTATTCAATCTATTATAAAGAACCCAACCTATCCATACACTCTACAGTCTGCACATATTAAGTTATTTCTAAAACATGATCTAGCCCTATGTCAACTACATAGTTTTAATGTAATTGATAATATAATACAAGATATATATGATAATTATTAATTATGAGACTTCAAGACTTAAAAGGCAAAAATTCCAACAATCTCCCACTTGTGTTAAAGTCAGTGAGACATGCATCTTATGACATACCTTATACCCAATATTTACTGAATCTTCAATGATAATCAAGTATATTACAAACAATTTGAACAAAGAAAAAACCTTTCCAAGACCAATAGTTAGTAAGAAATCACATATATCAGTTCCACCGTGATCAAGAATAGGCTACAACAAGTTCTTTGTAGTTACAAGTAGAGACAAGCACAATAAACATCTTAAGATAATAAATCTTGGCAACAGACGATGACAATAATCTAAGCCAATAAATTAGAAAATCTCAATCAAAGTAACAACAAACTACTCATTGTAACCTTACCATATGGGCAACTTCAAAAACAAACCCCAATTGTTCACATATATCAAACTCTCAAAATTTTAGCTTAAATGGACAACTGCTTTGACCTCCAAAAAGTTAAAAACATCCTTGTATGGATCAGTAAATTAAATAGAAGTTTTATTTAAAAAACCACAAAGCATTTATTTACTAACAAATAGGGTGGACCAACCCAAAAAATTCAACATGGACATTTTTTTTCAAAAATATATACATATTATGGATGTTCTTTTTTTATCAATATTTTTGTAAAATTAATAGCTCAATATTGCATCATCTACCTCAACATTTCAAAAAATAAATAGAACTGTGCTTCCTTTTAAAAATAAATAATAATAGTTTGTTGACACGTGAGAAAGGGCAAAACAAAATATCATTTATTGGATCCACCAATCATGAGGAAGTAGGGACATAAATTTATGATCCAATGGAGAAAAGGAGAAACAGTCTGTCTTTAATTGAAGTTGACAAAGCCATTCTCTCGGCTCCTGGCCTCAACCCAACTATTCTTTTGGCCTTGGGTTTTCTAGGCTCGCTGGCAGCCTATGCTAACACATGTTTTAGTATTTATTAATGGGAAAATCTTGGGAGTAACTGGATACCATATTGTACTGATAGACTATTATAGCATTATGTGGTAGAGTATCAACGTGATTATCAAATGGTGTGTGCGAAAGAGACAAAGTATTTAATTTCCTTTTGTAAAAAAAAAAAAAGATAAAACAGGCGTCTGCGCTGCAGAAAATAAAGAAATAAATACTGAGGTTTCTTTTTTCTTTGTGAAGAAGAATACGAGAGAAAGAGGCTTTTGTTGTTGATGAAAAGAGAGGGGAGAGTGGGTTTTTATAGGGGAAGTGTGAGGGGTAAAAGTGCAATAATAATAATATTAGTGTGTGGCCACAAATGATTCACAGAAAGTAAAATAGGGAGATTTTCCGGTTCTCCATTGTTGAAGAAGAAGACTCAACGACCAACTGTTTTTAGCCATTAATATTTTACTATTTTTCTTTTTTTTTTCTTCACTAACAGATGTTATCTGTTTCAGCCAGATATTCGTAGCGTTTTATCATTTTTTGGGTTCTGCTCTTAAGCTCATATGGTTTGGGTGATGAAAGTAATTTCCTTTACGTTTACCATTGTGATTTGACGATGATCTTCCAACTCTCAAAAAATCACTATCCCATGTGCCACTACATATTTGTCCTTTCTTACGAACTAGTATAAAGTAATTATTAACTACATCATTGTCCAACTGCATATTACGTGACAAACTTCTCCATTATAAATAAACATATTTTAAAAATTTCTTTTGCTATGCCTATGACTTTTGATTTTGTTTGTTAGCACAGATATTAGTTCAATGCACAAACGTGATTATTCTGCTTATGATCTAGGGGCTGTTAACTTTTGTGTAATTTGGAAGACTTGATTGGATGGATAGAAAAAATCAATCTATCGTTCGATTATGTTTTTATCAATGACCAAACAGCAACTTGGTATAACTATGACAACTTGGCTAATAAAAGGGTCTTATACTATCAAATCAACACCATTCGAGTTAGGCGCAAAAAGAATCAAAGGATCTAGCCTGAGGAAAAACATTTTAGATTTGTCATCAGGCTTCAGTTGAGAGAAAGAAGAAAAATGGCGATCCGTCAGGATGAGGAAGAGAGTGGGCAAGAAGCAGCAGGACAGCCATTTTTGCAGGATGAGAGTAAGTGGACACACAACAGTGAAGAACGTCGCCCATGGATGGTCTACCTCAGCAGTTTGGTGGCTGTTTGTGGCTCCTACGAATTTGGAACTTGTGTAAGTATAACGACCTTATTCAAAAGGAATCTGTTTTATAGATTGTACAATTGTGTCCTGGAGTTCTAAGAAAGTGTTTTGCGTATGGCTCATTGTTATGTGGGCTTGGTTTTCAGGCAGGTTATTCCTCGCCGACTCAGAGTGCTATCATAAACGATCTTCATCTCTCTTTAGCTGAGGTATGATCCAAATCTGGATGCTTTCTCAATTAAGTCGGGGTTTTTTCTTTGGATTCACAGTTAGAAAATAAATAAATGAATAAAATCAAAACAACTGTATTGAAGTTTTTGGTTTTTGAGTTAGTTTGGACAATTTTACATCCATTCTACATTCATTAAATTCTGTTTTGTTTAGAACGCATAAAAAGAATGAAGTCTGGGAATATGCAGTCACTATGGAGAGAGAGTATTGGCTACTGAGAGTTGAAACACTTAATCTTCTGTCTCCTTTATTCTGAACTTTCTAGTTTTGTTGTTGGCGATGATTCATGGTCGTATCTGAGTGATGCAGAATTGTTGCTACGGATTCATCTTGGGCTAGTAACGGGGCAAAGCAATTATCTGTAATAAACTCAAAACCTTTGGGTTTGGAGGATGGATGCCCCAAAATTGGGGGAGAAAATGAAATTTGCCCAACCTTTTGAAATTGAGGTTTTTTTTCTTTACCCTTTGCCCGATATCATATTCATGGAAGGAACCCTACGCACGCGGATTGACCTCTCGCTCTCCCAACCACCTCTTCTCTCAATTTCCTCTTTCTTCCTCTCCTCTTTCTCACTCTCGTTGTCCTTTTTCTAAATGTCTCGTTCTCACTCTCTCTTCTTGATCTCTGCCCTCCCACTAAATATTGCTCTCTCGCTCAATATGGCTAGCTTTGATACCTTTGATACCTCTGCAACATTCCGGTGCTCTGCGACAAATGGAGAAAGGAAATGAAGAATGGCCGGTACGAATGGAGGAAGAAAAGTTCAGAAGAAGAGGAAAAAGAAAAGAAAATTAAGCGTAGTTTGGTAACTTTTGGCTCATGATGGTGTAAGGTAGAGGATAAAATTTTAAGTTTGAAAAATTGAGACGAGCCATTTTGGAGTCTAAGATTGGATCTTTTAATTAATGATCTCAAAAATGGTTTTGGAGAGTACTTAAAAGTTAAATGGACTGTGGTATGCTATATGCTTTATAAAGAAAAACTTTGAAAACAGAGCAATAAATGATACAACAGTTGTGTATATTTGCTATTGTTTTATGAGTAAAATGTTAAGGTTTCTTACAAAAATCATAAACGATTTATACTAAACTTAACCAACTTTGAACTTACGATGCATAACGCAAAGTACTCAGATTGGTCAACCAACAAGGTCTCCTGTTTTTCTCATCAAAATTCATACTTCTGCAGTTTTCACTGTTTGGCTCCATACTGACATTTGGTGCAATGATTGGTGCAATTACAAGCGGACCTATTGGAGATCTCCTTGGCCGGAAAGGGGTGAGCATACAAGATTATAAGCTATCCTTAAGAAGTTTGGATTATTAGTTGAAAGTGTTCCATTTAAAACTACAGATCTTCTACACCTCTTTTTCTCCCTATCTGAGACAGTTTTTCTTTTCTCCTTTTAATATTGGTAGGCAATGAGAGTTGCTACTGGTGCTTGCGTGGCTGGGTGGCTAACAATATACTTCGCTCAGGTTAGTTTTTCCCCTTTGCTTTGTTCTCTTTCCTTAAAATACAAGTAGTATTGACCATATGTAAGCTCAATTACTACGAAAGGGAGTAGTGGCTTTGGATGTTGGACGGTTCGCTACTGGATATGGAATGGGAGTCTTTTCTTATGTGGTATTTTTTTTTAAATCCCTTTCTATTACTTGTAATTTTCTATGCTTTGCTTCCTTTTTAATGATCTGCTTTACCTCTTTTTCTTACTGCTTTAGGTTCCTGTTTTCATAGCTGAAATTGCACCTAAGAACCTTCGAGGAGCTCTAACTACCCTCAATCAGGTAAAAAGAAAAAAAAGAAAAAAAAACACTACCTAAATAGGCATTTAAAAAATTTGAGGCAACCGAGTAACAATGGAGTATTTCTCAGTTATCTTTATATTTCATATTCTACAGTTCATGATTTGCACAGCAGTGTCCATATCCTTCATAATTGGGAATGTACTCTCGTGGAGAACTCTAGCATTGACTGGTATAATTTCTGACTATTTCGTTCTAACTTCCAAATATCAGGAGAAAATAACAACTAACTTTCTTTGTTAAATGCTTGTAGCACTTGTCCCTTGTGTCATTCTGACATTTGGTCTTTTCTTCATTCCTGAATCTCCAAGATGGCTGGTAAGGAAAAGTAGTTGTATGGAACAAACCATTGTTTTGGGATTTTTCATAAGATGTTGAACATGAATCAGGCAAAAGAGCGACGACAAAAAGAATTTGAAATGGCTCTCCGAAAACTTCGTGGTGAGGATGTTGATGTGTCCCAAGAGGCAGCTGAAATCCAGGTTCTTCTCCTTCTGGCTTGGTGTTATTTTTCCCAATATTTGAAGTGCAGGTTACTTTATTAGCATCACTTTGATGCACAATTTTTCTCTAACAGGACTTTGTAACAACCCTTGAACAACTCCCAAAACCCAAAGTGACCGATTTGTTTCAGAGGATGTACTTGCGCTCAGTCATTGTAAGATCTTCATCTGAACTGATTTTTGACTTAGATTTACACGCACTTCATGACCATGAAGCATAGACATCCAACACGTGTCTGACATTTGTTGGACATATATCGGACATTTGTTAGTACAATAAATGTCTAGCATGTACGGAACAGAACACTCGTTGAGTAAACTAAAGTAACGACAAAAAGTTATATATATTTTAGGAAAATGCATATTTTAATAAGCATGTCTTTGCCATGTTGTGTCCTAGATTTTAAACTGTATCCTGTTCTATCTGTGTCCCATGTATGTATTTGTGTTTTTTAGCTTTACGGTTCATTATTGTTTCACTTCAAAAGTGGAAGAAAATCATATGGGTCAAAATTTTTGGCACAAAATTTTTGGCACTCACCTCCATTGCAAACCATGGCCTGTCTGACATATATGGCTATATCATTTATCCTGAGCAGATTGGAGTTGGATTAATGGTTTGCCAACAATTTGGAGGAATTAATTCAATCTGCTTCTATGTAGCCAATATTTTTGAGTCAGCAGGTACTGATGGCTACATTTCTTAATCTGGTGATGCAATATTTGTGAATAATTTTTTTTAACAATCTCTCAAGTCTTTTATTGTCTGCACCGCAGGATTTTCGGTGTTCGTTGGAACTATAAGCTATGCTATTATTCAGGTACTTTAGTCAGAACATTTCCCATTAAATTTTCTTTTCAACCATAAACATGGTGCTTTTGATAGGTCGTAGTAACAGGCATTGGGGGGCTCTTAATGGACAAGGCAGGAAGAAAGCCCTTGCTATTGGTAAATTTTAGTTCTAATCTCACTATAAAAGAAAATAATAATAATACAAACAACTTGCTCAATTCCTTTATTTTTCATGTTTTTTGCTTGTAGGTTTCTGCATCAGGGTTAGTCCTTGGTTGTACCCTAGACGCAATTGCTTTTTATCTGAGGGTAACTATCATAGTCTTCTCTTTTTCTTCATGCTAGTTCATACAACATTGTGGGATGAGAGATCAAACCTTTCACCTCCAGGGTGGAAGATCATGCCAATATTACTGAGCTAAGCTCATTTTGGCATATCTTGAATTAAGAACACTATAACCATTTTATCTCCCTACATATTCCCTTTTATGTGAGGAAAGTTTCTACAAAACTAGGAATGAAAATTCAATGGTTTTTATGAAGGGTTTTTGACTATGGACAAAGAATTTGACGAATGATTAAATTCTTAAATCTCATCTTAGTGAGATTCTCAACAGTATCACCCAAACTTTGGAAATTGTCCGAAAAGACTTGAATGTTTTCATCTTGAGAACTAATAACTTTTTAGAAAGTTCGTTAAAATAGTTTTTCTATGTCCATTTCGAACAAGATCAACTACTGAAATTTAGATAAAAAATGAACATTTTCATCTTATTAATTGTTTTGGGTTTTCTCGATGAAACTTCATCAAGATTAATCTTTTGTCCAATTTTTGTTTTCACCGTTAATTGAATTTCCAATTAGATTTGTCAAATATACAAATGGATTATCTAGATGCATTACGAGTGATTGCACTGTGATTTTTAAATTTTGGGAAAGATCAAATTTTGGATAGGTATGATTAATTTATCAAAATTTGTGGTTGCATTCATTATACGACATCGAATTGCAGTGCGGTTCATGATCCCTTTTGTAACACATCTTCTTTTGATGAACTTAGATTGATAGCCTTTTGTTTGATTCCACCTTTCTGACTTAAGAGGCTCCTCATCCCCAGTTCTAGCTTATATGTGTGTATGAATACTATATGTATATTTCATCATTCTTATCCACAAAAAGGTCATGGTTTTGATAACTGAAATAGATTAATAATCAAAAGTGCTAACAACGATGCATGGACCAATAAAAAGAAGTGCATAGCAAAAATATGACAACGAGACTATTCTTTTCTAACTCTTTAGATTGTTGATAAAAATGAAGTATTTTGAGTTTTAATTAAAACTTTCACTTGCTGAAAACCAGGAGAACAAACTAGCAATCCAAGCAGCTCCATTGTTAACCGTAGCTGGGGTGTTGGTAAATAACATCACCTTTCTTCAAATCTCATTTGTAGTTTTGAAGTTCTTTTTTTGTGTCTAATAAATTTGTTTGAAATTCAGGTGTACATAGGATCTTTTTCAATTGGAATGGGTCCTGTTCCTTGGGTTGTAATGTCTGAGGTGAAAGTTTGATACTTTTTATAAGTTTATAAATTTTACCAAAAGCTTAGGTTTGGAATCATTGGTGCAGATATTCCCCATAAACATTAAAGGACTAGCTGGAAGCATGGCAACACTAACCAACTGGTTTGGTGCTTGGGCTTGTTCCTATACTTTTAACTTCCTTATGGCCTGGAGCTCCTATGGTAAGAGATTCACCAACCATTTTGCCTTTTCCTTTCAAAATATTGGATTTGATTGGATTGACTTTCTAAATGTTTAGAATCATTTCTTTGCACTTATAAACATTTAGAAAGTCAATCCAAACACACCAATAGTCACTTCAAGTTTGCTCCATGAAACAATGTCTTAAATTATCGATTGATTTAAAAGCTTAAGTTGATGGGTGAAAATAAATTTAATATTATATCATCAAACACTCTCTCTTATCTATGAGTTGAAATACATAGAAAACTCAACAAGTAAAAAAATCAATATTAATTGGGGAGGAAATGACGTTGCAAAAGTTTGAATATATGACCTCCTAAAACACTCTAATATTGACCCAAAAACTTAAATTTTTAGTTGATCGGTGATTTAAGACAATGATTTGTGATCTGATATAAAATAAAATTTTGTGGCTTTTCATTACTTGAGTTTTCGAAATATTGAGGGCAGTAGTTGAATAGTGTTTGAAAAAAACATACAAATGGTTAGAGGTAAAGGTGTTAATTCTCTTGACTTCGTGAATCCGCAGGTACCTTCCTTATTTATGCAGTGGTCAATGCAATGGCCATAGGATTCGTGGTGCTGATAGTACCTGAGACAAAGGGGAAATCCCTTGAACAAATCCAAGCGGCTATTAATGGATAGTTATAGTACTTTCATTGAAGAGGCAACCAAACCAAACCAAATCATTGTTTAGAAAATCATTCTTTTTCATTTCCATGACTTTCACATCTTGTTCAGTGCTTTCGAACTAAAGTTAGCACATTGTTTTCCATCTATTTAATTGACAGTGGTTAGAGTTGAGAAATAATGTGTGATCGTAATTTGTTTGTTGTTATTTCATCCCCCCGTAATCATAATGGAGCTTATATTTTGGTAACAGATGACACGGGAGGAATTGGTTTGATTCCTAAATGGCTGTAAATATAAGTACAAAAGTTGAAGAAATGAAAGAAGAAAAAGGAGTGGTGGGAATATCGATTGTTACTTCATGTCCATCTCTTCTTCCAAGGGGAAAGGGAATGTGAATGGAGTTGAGTTTGAGGCTGAGGCCGAGGCTGTGGAGGCCGATGAGGTAGTTTGAGGAAATCAACCTTGACAATGTGATGATCAGAGGTTCCTTTGGAAGAAATAACGGAGTAGGATCCTTGTACAAACTCATAATTTGCATCGGGAGAGGCCAATATGTAGTCCACCCGAGTCCCGTACTTACACGTCCCTTGAACACCTGCCATTGCCAAACCAAACCCATACATTCCATTAGTAAAAAAAACCTTTCAACACATCTCCCTATCATCTCTTAAATTCATCACTCGGTTTCGTACTTTGTCCTTTGGCGATCATCACCACCGATTCGCATTCTCCTCCATACTCTTTTGCATCCCTATATTGCATATTGCTTTTTAGAAACTTGGTGACTTTAGCTTCTGGAGTCGGCTTTCCTATCTCTTCGTAATACTGAAGATTGAAAAATCAATCAACCAACGAACAAAAGTAAACTAAACCAAACAAAATCTCAAATAACAATTAGTACCTTCACAATATCCGTCCATCTTTGTTGAGAATAGTCTGTGGGATCCAGAGAATTGAGGCCTCCTAATAAGATATGCGGTTCATTGTTGTTTGATCGGATTATGGACTTTATCTGTTTCATCCTCCAATTCTCATCTAGATGATCCAAATGGGTACACTGAACATTTACCTCTCCTACTTCTTCCACATCAATGGTTGCTTTTAAAACATTCCTGTCACCCCCAACCCAACCAATAACTAATTCATCATTCTCATATGCTATATCAATTAGAAATATTTGTACAAATAACCTTTTCAAAAGTACCTTTAAAAGTAATGGCCCACCCCCACAAACATATAAACTCTAACATTTTGTCATTGCATTTTGTAATGTGTCATGTTAAGGATAGTCATGTCTATCATAACCTAACTCGATGAACATCTATCACAATTTCCTTTTTTCGTCAGAAGTATAAAAAACACAATAAACCGAGGCTAGATTTGATACATTTATGTTAGGTGGGTAATCAAATCATAAAAGTTACATGTGAACGAGTCATTAGTACAAAATAAAAACCTCATATCAATGGTTTCCTCAACTCTTTTTCAATTCTCAAAGGACTGCTACGCCTTCTCTCTTTTCACTATTTCCTCTTCTTTTATTAGTAACACAGTAGAGTACAACTGTGACTCAGATCTAACATTGATCATAAGTTAGTTTTTAAACAATCAACTTTCACTACTGACTACTGTTAGCATCAATCAAAAGCATGATTATGAAATGAGAAACATACCAAGAACACAGAAAAATCTCTACCAAGAAACATACTATTATTGACCGGACTGTAGTGAGTGTGGTGAGTTATGTGTTGTTGCTAACCTGAAATCGGTGTCGTCAAAGATCTTCTCAACTTTCCACCGTTTGATCGGCCACCTCGACAAGACGGCGTTTCCGTACTCCGGCGCCCAACTCTCTGCAAAAACGTACTTCATTCCCAAAGCCTCCGCCAAATCCGAAAGCGGTCTCATCTGTTTCTCTTCCTCCGCCTTCACATCTTGCAACGCCAATATATCAGCATCCAAATCTCTAAGAACCTCCACAACCGTCCGACTGCATCGGTAACTCCCCCGTTCCGATGGCATGCTTACAGTCCATCTCAAAGGAGTTCCACTCTTAGCTATCCCCATCCCCCTCCTATCATTACCTGAAGAAGAAAGATTCTCCTCCATTTCATACTCGCTCGCTTGTCGATTTCTAAGTAAAGATATTTCGTTATCAGGCAGGTTGATGGAAACCCGGGGCTTGGTTTTAGCGACTCCACTATTAATGGAATTGGTATGCAATGGAGATTGTTTCAAAATGCTTTTGGGACGATCGTTTACGGATTTTGTCCGTGAATTTGAATCCAAACTCCGGCGGAATTTAGCAGAGGAATTGGATTTTTCAGGAACGGCAGGTGCCATGGAGAAGGAGGCGGCATTGAACGTTGCAATTCGTATGGGTCTCTGTGTATTGAGAAGGTAGAATTGAGAATTGGGATGAACAGCTGAGGGCGAGGAAGCATTGACGAAGGAGTCGATGGTTTTTTCGGGATGAGAGTTGGTTTCGTAGGAGGTGGTTTTTCCAAACTTCTTGATGACGAGTACCCTAGGTCTGATTCTCCGGCGACGGGGCCATCGGAGACGGGAACAGAGGCGGCGGAGTTTGCGGTTGAGGAACTTGAGCATTGTAGAAGTAGAAGAAGAAGAAGAAGAAGAGGGAGTGGGTGAAAGCGTGAAAGTTAGTGTCACATTCAACTCTGCTTAACTGTATTGCATTGGCATCGGCGCACAAATTAATAGAACAAAATTACCAACATGAATGGGCACAGCTATTATACAATCATAATTTGTTACCTACTCTTTTTTTTTTTTTTCTTTTACTTTAATCCATCCTTCTTCTATTAAACTTTTGTCTTTTATCTCATTTTTATATTTGAATTATTTGGATATTTTGTGATTCATTGAGATGTTTTTTTCACTTCCTCCCGATTCTTTCTTCTTCCTTTAGAGTTTATTTTATATGTGAAATGTACTTGTTTTATTTTCTTAAAATTTATTTTGTTAACCGTTTTTTATTCTACTCAACCTTCTTTTGATTTACTTTGAGATTTCAATTTGGAAAGAAAATAGTGAAGGAGTGGGGAAGACAGTGAAGAGATGCGAGAACTTTGTGTTTTGGAGGAAAAAAAAGGAACAAAATTAGTTTTTAGATTTATTTGATAAATGTGTTGATTATGTTTTTAGATTAACATAAAAGATTTATAGAATAAATTAACAAGATATTTAGGTTATTTATCAATTTAAGTAATAAGAAGAAGAGTTTAATCATCCAAACACAGAAAATCGCAACATCATTTCGTCAAAGAACGGAATCCTAAATGGGAACCAATGTAAGTATTGTTTTTAAATTTTAGGGACTAAATAACTATGTGACATTTTGAATTAGAAAAATGAACTAGAAATTAATTTTAAAGAGAGAGAGAATTTTAAAAATTATTTTTAATAATAAAGTAATTAAATAAATCAGCACTCGCATCCATTAAACACATTTTTAAAAAGGTTTTTTTTCGAAAACAATAAACTCTACACTCTATTGAAAAAAACACACAAAAATACATTACAAATAATTTGTTTATTTTGTCATTTTTAACCTTTTTTTTAATGGAAAACTCAAAAGTATTAAAAGTATTAAAAAGATACACATTATTAAAAATTTAGAGGTAAAATCCAAATAATTTAAACTTGAGGATATTAAAATGAAAAGTAGGAAGAAAGATATGGGTGTTGGAATGGTCAAATATTGGTGGTAAATGCAATGTGGCTAAGCCAAAATTTGAGAGGAACTCTTCAAATTAAAGAGGTGAGACAAAGAGATGCCCCTTCCTAGAAATGGTTTAGTGCCAATTGGCAGTCAAGTAAGAGTTGACTTCCACTTTTTGGGCCTTACTCTTCTCTTCTCTTACTACATTTAATGAATTATATATTTGATTTACAATACATCATCATCATTATTGTTGTTTTAAAATAAGATACTGCCAACTGCTCCAACTAGTCTAATGGGGGATGCTAATGTGGTGTGTAAAGTAAACATATAATTGAGAAAGATAACAATTTCATTTTTTATTATTATTTTCTATTTTCTGTATTTTTTTTTAATTAAAGTTGTTAGGTGTCTTTCTAATTGGCCAATTATACTTTTAAGTTCTCTATCTTTCGTTCTTGAGTTGTTTCTTGGTTGTTTTAGAAGTTGTCTCAAGATGGTTCTGTTTTAGTTTTTGTGTTTCGAAGATCGCAGATTCTATCAATTATTTCTTTTCCTATTTATGATATAGTAACTACTTAGGGGAGCTTAAATCTTGGAGAGAGAGGAAGTCTCACATCTAGGGAACCGTAGGTGTTTAGTGAGTTAGCTCTACGGTTGTCCATGTGAATAGCAACTACTTAGGGGAGCCTAAATCTTGAAGAGATAGGAAGCCTCACATCTAGATAAATGTAGGTGTTTATTGAGTTAGCTCTATGGTTCTTCTTTAATCATGAAAGCATACAAATAAGTACAACGTTATAATTGTTTAACTCATTGATATTAGTGAATTATCTTTTGGGCACTCTACCCATCGAAGGTAGGTGTTGTATCATTGAATTGGCCGGTTATCAATTCTCATGTGTTCTATTCTGCCACTCTTAATTATTATATCTATTGTTGTTCCTTTTACTTATTAGGACATATTGTGTGACATCTTATGCCACACAAAAGAAAAGTAAAGTGTATTTCCTCTCCATTTGTCACCTAGTCCAATTTTAAAAATAAAATAATTTTTTTTTTGAAAAATAAAACTTTACTTAGTTTTTAATTTTAAAAAATTATTGCTAAAAGTAGTGTTTATAACCTTATTTTCTAAAAACTAAAAACTTAAAAGATCGATGCTTCATTTGACAATTATTTGGTTTTCGTTTTTTATTTTTGACAAATTAAGCATATTTTTTTTCAATATTTTTACTTTGTTTTCAGATTTAAAAACTTGAATTTTTGGCCGAGTTCTAAAAATAAAAACAAACTTTTAATAACTAGTTTGTATAGTTTTCAAAACTTTTCTTTTTTTAAAAAAATATTAGTAGAAAATAGGTAACAAAGCAAGAAATTTAAAAATGAAATGAGTATTATATGTTTACTTTTCAAAAACTAAAAATAAAAACTAAAAACCCGTGTAGTAATTATTTGACCTTGGTTGGTATCCTTTTTGTTTTTTTTAATAAGTTTATAATATATACTTCTTCTACCTCTCAATTTTTTGCTTTTAAATTTATTTTATCTAGTGTTTTCAAATTAAGCTTGTTAACACGAGATTCTAACCAAAAAAAAAAAAAAAAATTTGTAAAAGAGAACTTGATTTTATTGATTTGTAATATAAGTATCTACTAATTTTATCTTTCGATGTTTTTTCTTGAATGCATAAATTTCAATTTTTAAGCTAGTTGATTTCTTCAATGATCGATCTTTGGGCTTGATGATCTTCTTTGAGATCATCCTTTGGGCTTGTTCATTTTCTTCAAGGATCGGCTTCTGGGCTTGTTGATTCTTATTAGAATCGATCTTCAATTTTGTAGATGGTCAAGAAACAATCCTTTTATGTTGAAGTATTCAAATCTTTTAGAAAATCAATCTTTTGTTTGTAGATGATGAAAATACGATTAGTTTGTTGAAGAAGAGACGGTATATACTCATTGGAGTAGAGATGCTCAATTTGTTGAAAAAGAGAAAACCTAGATTCGTTGGAGAAGAGATAGATCACTACATGGAATTCTCTCAATTTTCATGGCCATGGGTTTGTTTGACTTTGGACTCATCTTTTGGGTTTGGACATAGATTAATCTAGTTTTAAATTGATTTTTATTTAAGTTTGACCTAACTCCTTTTAATAAATTTGAGAAGACCTAGCTTTGAACCAAACTGCCACGTGACACAATTTGATTGAACAAGTCACCTAGTTCAAGATTTTTCTATCATTTAATTTAAATCAATGACGGGTCAATTTGTGATTGGCCAAAATTTCTGAGTCAACAAAGTTTATAATCACCATTTTTACCTTCAAATTTATTTATTTTGTTATCTATTTTCAACTATGTTTTAAAACTCTTTTGATTTTTTGGATTTGGTAATTCGGCTAGAATTCAAATCTTTTGTCGAAGAAAAACAAAACCTACCATTAAAATCAAGAAGAATTAGAGTACATTTTTCAAAAACTTTAACCAATTAACCGTTACAAAAACAAATCCATTTCAAATATCTATCTATAAAAGTGAGATTAGTTTTATAATATTTGTCTTTCACAATTTTACTTGGTTAGTTAATCAAATGAGACACCTAAGTGGAAGGAGAAAACAAAAAAGGCAATTAATTAGTAATCTATTTGTGTATACAAAAAGAAAGAAATTGGGGAGAAAAAAGAGGAAGAAGAAGTGGATATGTCCTGTCCAATTGTTGGATGCATATATAATTGCATGCTTGCTTTTCTGGAAGACGAAGCCACTAAAAATCCGCCATATCTAAATCCAATGCACAATCTCACCCCACGATCAATTAATCTGCATGCCATTAACTTTGAAAAATGGAAGAAGAGAAGATAAGATATCATAGAAATAAATTAATTAATTAATATTCATTCATTATTAAAGGTTAGGTGAAGTTTAGAATTTCTTATTATTATTATTATCATTATTTCTCTCTTTGTGTGGGGTCATATGCATGCATGCTCCTCTCTCTCTTCTCTCTTTTTGTCAACACCTTCAATCCTAAGTTCTTGACATAGCAATCAGTATCTAATCATTCCTACCTTTTATGTCTTGGGTTGATTCTCTAAATTTATAAACTCATAAACTTTTTCTCTTCTTTTCTTGTCCATTTGTTTTTGGTTTGGTTGTATTAACCAAGTTTTAGTTTAAGAAAAACAAAGGGATAAAGGGACGTTTTTGTCATACGTCAAATTAATTGATCTCATCATCATTTGAAATTTTATAAAATATGAAATAAATTAATTGTTTGATAAGAGTTTAGGTTTATTTGCCGTGAAAGGTGTAATGTCTATAATGAAGATTTAAAGAGTTTCATCCCTCTTTTTAGTACAAATCTTTCGTATGATAATTAGGAAAAATGTTTGAGATTGATTTTGAAACTGTTAAAATCGTTTTTATCAAGTTTCAAAAGAATCATTTCAAAACTTTTTTTTAGTTATATTTGAAATACATTAGGTTCTAAGAAAACCGTTTTTTTTTAGTGTGAGCTCAAATATTAAATTGATTATATTTTTCTTAATGATTAGAATTAGAATAATATTTTGACCTAATTTTAAATAGGTTTAATCAAATCCTACTTTGGTATCTAAGTTTTGTATGTTGTTCTATTTTGGTCATTAAGTTTTTTAAAATGTCTATCTTAATATTTGAAAACTTTTTAAAAAGAGATTGCTTTTGTTCTTGTTTGTTAGGATGATGTTGGACGAAATGATGAGGTGTATTTCAATATATTTGGATGACCAGACTCTAGATTCTTTATATTAATTAAATTGATAAATAGCCAAAAAAATCTTAGCTAATTTATGCTATAAGTTTTTTATTCCAATTAAAAAACATGATCAAAGCTAATAGATAAAAAAAACCTAAAATTGTTTTTTTTTTCCAAGACTAAACTGTCTACATCTCATTTGTGGCTCCCACTTTCATTTATTTTGTTTTTAAATGGAATAATCATCGAAGCAAATTATAAGAACATTGAGGAGAATAAAAAATAAAATAGAACTCTCATATGGTGTTAACATCCATAACAAAGTGAAATAAAATTTTAAAAAACTAAATTTATGAACAATCTATGTAGAAAATAAATATTTCCACAATTAACCAAACTCTTTCAACAAGTTTAGGGTTTTATAGAGAACCGTTTTTAGAAACCAAAATAGAATTGAAACATTTTAAATAAGACTTTACTCATAACCAACCAAGTTTGATTTTCTCTATTCCTTGATTTCTCTCTCAAAGAAGAATTTCATTTTTAAATAATGTGTTTTTAAAAAATATTGACAATAATAGGTAGGTTCGAAAGTACCGTAAAAAATAGAGTAGCAAAGTCGTGTACCGAATACACGAATATGGTACAGGTGTATGTTCTGGTAGTCAACTGTAGCGTTAACTGCTAGATTTATCGCTTAGCGACAAAGCCATGTACCAGGTACACAATTTCGTTAACGTACATCTAGCGGTACACGACTTCCTTCGCCTCTTTAAAACCTTAAAAATCGTCCATTCTTCCTTTCATTCGAAAATCTCATTTCAAACTTCCTTCCATTCTCACTTCTCTTCTTCGTTGATCTGCCTTCCATCCTTCAACTAAATCTCTCTTCTCTTCTATCCTTAACAAAAAAATCAGCCTCCTTCTATTCTTCACACTAAAAAAAATACCCCTCTCCATTTTTTACACCAGAAAGTACCCACCCCTTCCGTTCTTTCACCAAAAAATTGTTCCTCCCCTCCATTTTTGTTTTATAACGTATGTTTATTTAACTAAATTCTAGTACGAGTATATGAACTTATTGTTAAAATAATTTGACTTCCTTCATTTTTTAAAATCACTCTATTTTTTACAATAGTACGTTAAACCACCATATTCTTATCATTTTTTTCTCAAACTATCCTATTTTTTGTTATTATTTCTTTTAAAAAAAGACTATATTTTTTAAAATACTCCCTCAAAGAGCGCTCTCTTACAGACCTCATTCTTTGGCCACGGTAACGCACCCACGTCTCTCTATCGGCTCTTGGATTTTGTTGGTGTTGGCTTTCTTTTCCAAGTTTAGGGTGTGATTTCTATGGGTTCCTTTTTTCTTTTTTAATCAAATCTTCAACATACCCATTTAATTGTATTATATGGCCAAAATAAAAGTCATGTTTTGAAAAATATCCTAAAGAAAAACAATTTTGGGCCCCATTTGATATCCAATATCTTAGTCATGTTTTGGCTACACATGAAACAAAAAGAAAATTTTAGGCCCCATTTTGATATCCATTTGATTTTTTTTTGAAAAATAAAGCCTATTTCATTCATATTTCTTATCACGATTTGTTTCTTTCTTTAAACCATCGATGAAAAGTAAATAACAAAAAGAAAATACTTTTTAGTTATCATAGAAGTAGTATATCCATATGCTTAATTTTCAAAAACAAAAATTAAAAAGGTAATATGGTTTCCGAACGGGATCTTAATTAACTAATACTCTTCTCATTTTTCCACCTATGAGTGTCACTTAATTAGTTGCATGCTATATATTTTGAGAGGAGAGATGATGGCGAGGAGAGATGATGTAGTTGAACTTCGAAATCGAAGATCTAATTTATATATCTTTATTTCAATTTCGAATATAAATGTTGATGTTGTTATCTTTGTTTGCACCAGGTTTTCAAAAATACTTGTTTCGTGAAGTTGAACTCGTGTTGATGTAGATTTTAATGCGATGTGGTTTGATATCTAGAACTTGATTCTTTGATTCTCTCTTGGTTGAATGTGTATGCTTGATGTATGTAAGTAGATCTCTTAGTTTTCTTGAAGTCAGAATCTTGAAAGAATATTTATATTTCTAAAGAACTTAAGCTTTAAAGAGAAGTTTAGTCTTTTAAAATTTACAGAGTCTTTTTGCTATTGAGCTTTCTAATAAAACTTTTTTTTGAAGAGAACTTCTCTATTTATAGAGTATTCAAGTGAGCTTTGTAAACGTGAGCTTGATTCTTCCATGGACTTGGGTCTTGGGTCCAACTATATTGGATTTGGTTCTTATTTAGCAATTGTGCTAAATTAAGACTATTTTCAGGCTTAATTAGACTTTAGCCCAAACTTTGATAATTAATTGGGCCAAAAATTAATTTAATCCAACATATCTTGCTAAATTTGAAACCCATGGTAACTTTAAATAGTCACAAATTCAACTATTTGTAATTTTGTGATGTTGCAATTTCGAATTGGTCCAAAATTTCTCATTCAAATGTAAATTCTGTTTGCAAATCTATTTATTCTTTTGGAAAAATATTTTAAATGGCAAAAATTCTAAAAATACTTATAAATATAGCAAAATATCACAATATATCTATGATAGATCACAATAGAGACTACTATATGTGTCTATTATGATACAAATAGACACATACAACAATAGTCTATCTTAATCTATCGCGGTCCATCGTAGATAAACTGTGATATTTTGTAAATATTTTAATTCATTTTGCTATATTTAGAAGTAATCATATTTTTTTAACTTATATATTGCTTTTCATTGGTATGTAAACACTACTTCACCGCAAATTTCTCAAATTTAAATCAAGTATTATCTCTTAAATTATTGTTTTAGATAGGTTCAAATGAATTTTTATACATAGTCTTTTATAGGATATGAGGAAAAAAAATCTCCTAATTTAGACAACCAATGCTATTATTTTATTTGTATTTATGCATATATACATCGTACTAGTGATTCTAAGATGAGCTTTTAGTCTATAAGTTTGGTTTCAAACATTAATTTAAGAGGTATATAAACCTACATTTATACTTGGGAGTAGGAGAAAAACTAGCAAATGTCATATTTTTGTTGAATTTTTTTTAAATGACAAAATTTATGAAAATATTTATAAATATAACAACATTTTACAATATATTTATGATAGATAAAAATAGATTACTATTTATATTATTTTGATCTATCCTAAATAGATTTCGATATTTTGCTATATTTAAAAATAACTCTATTTTTATTGCATTTTTGTTCCAAAATTTATTTACACTTGTGTAGATTTTTCTATTGGTCATTTTTATTTTTAAGCTTTGAGGTAGTTGAAAAAAAATTGAATAACCTTAATTGGGTTTTTTTCACTTCAAGTAAAGCTATAGATGTATACTAAAAATATATCTTTAAATAGAGGTATTTACCCTAATTAATAAATAGAGTAATTATAACGGTGATAGGAGTTTTAGGAATAATAATTAAGTATATAGCAATATTTATAAAAAATTACAAATATAGCAAAGTTTATCAGTGACAGATTTTTATCGTTGATAAACTCTTATGGTAATTTATAAGTAGTAAACAAATATTTGCAATATGGTATTTTAGTGATAGACTCATATTACCTATTATTGATGGATTTTGAAATATTTTATTATATTTGTAATTTTTTTTAAAATGTTGTTATATACTTAATTATTTTTTGAATCTAATCCATATATTTGCAACTATCTCTAACGAATATACTTCTAGAAATTGGACTTTAGTTTTGGACTCAAACCCAACACTTCCAACGTTCAGTCAAAGTTGCGAGTTCTGTTGACTTGTTTTGTTCAATTGACACTTTTGGCAAAACAGCCCTCAGTCAAACTTTCATTTGTGCCTTTTAGAATAAATTAATATCTAAATGAAAACATATATTGATGGATATAAAGCAACCGTATAGTTTCTAAACTTTCAACTTTGATTCATTTCAGTCTTTCTTATTTGATCATTATTTTTCACATAAACAATACTATACTATGTATCGTAAAAGGTATCACCTATATACAACACTATTTCATACTTCTAAACTTGATTTTTTATCACTAAATATATATATTTTTAATCATTAGTGTTAATGTTTATTAAATATAATTAGTTAGTTTTCACTCACTTTTTTCACTATTGAAATTAAGGACAAAATGCACTTTTGGTTTCTGAGATCTCAAAAGTAACACTTAGTTTCTAATGTTTGGAAAATAGTTCTAAATGATGCATATATTAAGGTTGTCTGTTTAAGGCATTTTTATGATCTTCTTCTACAAAGCATTTACAAAAGCCTTTTTCAAGGCACTACTTTAATTCCTCCACCGATTCAGTCAAAATTTCACTATTTTTTCTCTGTCATTTTGTTGGGTTTTTCACTTGTTCTTCCTCATCCCTTCCATTGAGAGACTTCCATTAATCATTGTTCGTTCATTCGAATGATGATCAGTGGGTAGAAGGTAAGTTTTCTAGTTTAGGTTTAGGTTTGATAACTTTCCTCTTTTCTTAAATTAATGGTGAGACTTGTTCTGCATTCTATATTGGTCATAATTAAACTCTTTTGCTTATAGCTTTTACACCAAGGGTTAGTTTTTTTCACTTGTTTTTTCATGGAATTTCAAATAAATATACAATATCTTCGTCAATCTCTTCAAAGTTTACTTTTTAAAACTCTCGGTATTATTATCCAGGAAACTTTAGAACCCATTTCATATGAGTTTTCATAATACTCTCCAAATTGTGAGATTTTTATACATGAAAGATTAATAATAATAATAATACCTTAATTAATATGTAAATTGACATTAAGTATTCATTACTATTAATTATTTCACAGAAGTTATCAAAAATAGAAATTCTATTTGACAAAATATATATGCTTCATGTAAAAATCAAGTGTAATAAATTTAACTCATATATTTTTACCATTAATATTTTATGCTATCTTAAAGATTTAATGTAAATTATAATTATTAACTATCAATATTTTAATTAATTTAAATCTATTGAATTATTTTTAGCAACTAAATATGTCACTAATTGTTTTAGGTTAGTAGAATGAATGAGTGCTTTTAACCTTTTATATACGAATGATGTATGAGGATATATGCTTAAGTTTACATGAACGTTATGCTAATATTATTGACGATGATGCGTTGAGTTGAACTCTAAAATGAATTAACGTTGTGTCTTTAACAGGTGTTGCATGAATTAACTGAAGTGATGAAGCTACCAAGCAAGTGATTAATTGGTGTTTGGTTAATGCTAGAACTTGATGTAATGTAGTTATTGGGACAATATTTTGTTGTATATATTTAGCTTCTTTTAAATTTTTTACCAAGTTTTGGTTATTAGTATGCTTGTATTTGGTTTCTTTGAACAAAATGTTATAACTTTATTTTTATGTATAAAAGTTTATATTTATGCTTTTACCAATTTTGTGTTAAAATAGGATTAGTTGATGATAATAAAAATCATTTATGTAATGGCAAGGTTCAAAAAGTGTCATGATTCATATATTCTTAACTAGAAAAAGATGTTTACTATATATTATTTTTTAACATTTTATAGATTTCGTCAATAATCATAAAGTTACAAGAATCAGTTGATTTTGAGTCAATCAATGGCAATGATATCATGTCATAATAAACTTAACAATGACGGTATGGAATTATCAATTTATTGACAATCATTAATTGTTATATTAATCGTTTAATTATGACAATTTCATTAAGTGTTGTTTATAATCTTTTTTTTGCAGGGCTTCAAAGACAAAAAGAAAATAATAATAATAATAATAATAATAATAATAATAATAATAATAATAATAATAATAATAATAATAATAATAATAATAATAATAAGTGTCACAAAATCATTATGACACTTATTAGTGGTCATGGAATCCCAAATTTGTTGTAGTACTATAACGAAGAGAATTTGGACAACAACCAAAAATACTCCAAACGATTAGAACTTCAGACGTGTTTCAAATCATAATCAATCTTTTTGTATTCATTGTATGCAATAAATTTGTGTAATACAGATGAAATTAAATACAAAACAACACATTACATTAAATACTATACATTGACATATAATTAATAATGAGAAAAACAATTAAATCCCCCCTTAATAAAGCAGAATTATTACAGACCTTGTAGTAATGTATCACTACAGCATATGGTTTTCAAATGCCAATAATCAAATGTAATAAAGTAAAACCCACAACCCAAAAAGAAAAACAAGAATTAATAGCAACTAAAATCACTTTTGTGGTGATTTTAATTGCTTACAGAAACACTTCAAAACAAAAGAAAGCAAGCCAGCATTATGAGGGTGTTATCACTTTACAGAGCTACTTTTAGTTTTAGTCAATCCCACACTTGAAGAAGTAGCCCTCAGCTTATCTCGAGCACGAGCGATATAATCCGAAAACCGACGATCTTCAGCTTTAAGACTATTCTCTTTACCTTTGCCACTCGAATCATTATTACTATGTTTCTTGCTCGCGATATTTCCCAGCCTTCGTTTAGCTCGATTTATGTAATTGCTAAACACATCGTTTACAGAATCTTCATCTCCTCCTCCATATTTATTACTCTTAGAGCTGTGCGTCTTGATCTCCATTATTGCAGGTTCATGATGAACATAAATATGCTGAGAAGAGTTGTTTTGTTGTTGATGCTGTCGTTCATGGTGGCTTGTGGATGGACTTAGTTTGTTGATTTTAGGACGATGACTAATTCCAAATGCTTTAAGCAGCTTCTCACAAAAAGGGGTGTTGGGGGTGGAGGATTTGGGGTTTCTTCCCATGTTTTTATGATTGAAAAAGCTGTTGTTGTTTGATTTGTTATGTAATTGGGGAAATTTGGATTGGTATTTATATTGGTGTGTGACTATAAATGATGTTGTACTAGTGAGAAGGGAATCAATGAGCATTAGGGATGAGTTTGATTATTGGGAGATACTCTAAGGATGCTTCCTTGATTGACGATATAATGCTTAGGTTGTGTTTGCAGGTGTAATAAGCTAACGATTGTGTGAGAATGTGTTCGCTCACTTCATTTATGTTGGATATTATATTAAATTTGATTTCATCAATCAACTTTGATTTTGATTCTGAGTGACATAAGATATGTCTTATCCCAGTGACTTTACATGTAAATTTATGTAAAATCACTTCTCTAATTACTTTAAGCTAAGTTCAACTTCGGTTAAAAAGAAAAATCTACCATCCCTTCTCTAACTTATTTTTAAAAAGTTACAAATATATTAATTTAAATAGTTTCAATATTTTGTTGTCCATACCAATCTATATCATTCCTCTTACTCCTATTTACATCAACCCTCAACATTCGTAAGAGTGTCAAAGTAAACATAAAGAAGTGTTTAAATTGATGTATTTATAAAAGTTCATAATCTAAATTAATACACTTGTAAAAAATTAGAATATAAATTGATACAATTATTAGTTAAATATTTAAATTGATAAAAACATCAAATTTTAAGGATATAGATCGAAAATTTCACTCATTTTTAACAAATAAATTAGTATATTTTTTACCAAATGCTATTCTCTAATCTATGCCATAACTGATTTTTTGAAAACTACAACAATTTCGAACTAAACTTAAATGAACCTTCATCCCTAAGTTAAAGTTTTTGGATTAATCATATGGTTCGAGAGATATTTCCTTCAACCTTGAAATTTTACAACTTAATCTTTTGGATCAATCGGTAATTTAAAAACAAAACTTGTAGAAAGTTTGGTGGATAACATATATATATATATATATATATATATATATATATAATTAAGTTATTGAATTTTAATTAAGAAATGTAAAAAGGGGATTACTTTTAGGAGTGACTTTCTTTTTTTTTTTTTCAAATGATATGACATTAAGAGAAGAGAACCATATTCCCAAGTTATGGTTTGGTTTCTGCCCAATTTTCTTAGGAGAACAGAGTCCAATTATGACAAACTTAATTAATAGCTGTTTTCAAAGCTTTGAAAGCATAAAAAAGTGAGTATTGATTCCGAAGAAATTAGAAAAAGGAACAAAGGAATCTGCCATTCTGTATAAGCTAAGAAACTGCAATATACTTTCCATTATATAATAATCACCGAAAAGGGACCAAAAAGAAAATAAAAGAAAAAAGAAATACAACTTTCGTCGAAGCTTCTCTTCCCCTTTTGGTATAGTTTATGCAAATTAAGCATATGGTTTTTACAACACTCTACCAACCACATACTGTTGTTTGTTTGAATTATAAAAGTTGTGTTTGAAAATTTTGAAGTTTATGGAATGATTAGATCAACAAGTGGGTTGAGTTGAGTCTACTTGCCTAGATCTTATTTTGAAGTTATTGAAAATTAAGGGAAAGAAATACACTTTTGGTTTTTGAAATTTGACAATGAATTTGATAATTAGACGTTAGTTAACTAAGAAAAAGATAATGAGTGATGAGTTTGATAAGATAGATACTTTTTTTTTTATTATAATCTAAAAGTTATTAATTTTGGTTTATTTGACAATTGTTTTTTCCTTTTCCTTTACGTCTCTTCTCTCTGACTCGTCTTGAGAACTCTTTTCCCTTTTACTTGTCTTCTTTCTCATCTTAATTTATAATGATAAAATATTGATTTCGATGGATATTATTGAACAAATTTAAATTAGCAAATATACAATTTAGGTTTTTCTTTTATGTGGATGACCCAATATTTTGGACCCATTTGAAAAATGGCCTTGTGTTCAAAATTAAATATAAAGGATAGTTGCAAATTTAGCAATTTTATTCAAAATAATTAAGTATATAACAACATTTTTAAAAAAATGTAAATATAAAAAAATCTGTTAAAATCTATCAAATGATAGGAGTTTATCACTTGTTAGTCTAACCATAAGAGTCTATCAACGATAGAGGTTTATCACTCATAGACTTTGCTATATTTGCAATTTTTTAAAAATATTGATACATACTTAATAATTATTCTAAAAATTGCTATCTATTATACTTACCCTAAATGTAATTAACGTCAGACATATGTGCATTTACCCGTATACCCTTACTTAAGTGCACTTAGTAGACTCCTCGCGTATACGTCTCAACCCAAATCCCACTCCCTACTCAAGGTCCATGCTCAATCCCACTAAGAATACATATTCCCGAATACGATTCCTACTCAACAATCCTACTTCTCAACGTGTAGGCTCGTTTAGTCGATCCTCTTTCCATATTTTTCAATTCTCGTTCCCCAATGAGCATCCCTATTCCCCATTCCTTGCCGAGGAGTGTTAGTGGTCGTTTATATTGAAAATTTAAACAGAAGTTTACGTCTAACTGTCTATTCCTTCTTTATATATATATGGAAATCAAACAAGACCATAAACAAAAGGTTAAGAGCTTAATTTGACAAAAAGAAAATGGATTATTAAGAGCTCGTTTAGTAACATTTCTATTTCCTGTTTCTTGTTTCTTCTTCTTTTAAAACAAGAAACAGAAACAGAATACAGAATATGTGTTTTGATAACTGGTTCTTATTTTCTGATTTTCTTCGAGATTTATTTTTTATTTTATTTACATCTAATTCAACTAAACATTAAAAAATATATGTCCCTCGTTAAACATAAAAAATAAAATTATCAAAAGTTTATTCATTGAATACAAAGAAGTATCAATGAACAAATACAAATAGTAACATAAACATAAAATTGTATCTCTTTCGAATGTTGTCCAAATTTGATTGACAATATCATCTCTAACTCGGGTCATTTCTCCTTAATGATATCAACTCATTTCTTAATCCATCAATTTCAACAACCTCATCAATATTTTGTGACATTCAAGATGTAATATTAATTTTAAAGTAAGTTATTATATCCTCAATATTTAGAATCAAAAGAAATAAAACAAAAGTTAACCTTTAACTCTACTACCTATGTTACTTTAGAGAAAAACCCACAACAAAAATCCACACGCAAGGAAGGGACAAAAACTATGAATCCAACGAAGAAGAAGAATCCGACATGTAGAGGAAGACGACGAGAGAAAGAGGAAGAGGATGGTTATTTGGAAAGATGATAGAGATAAGAGGAATAAAAAGAAAATCACGTACAGAGAAAAATGGAAAAAGAAAAGGAAACCAATAGAAAAATAATTGAGAAAAAAGAAACGGAAATCAATGAAAATAATTAAAAAAAAATGGAAAAGGAAACAAATAGAAATAAGAGAAAAAGGAAAAAAAAACCAATAGAAATAATTGAAAAACAGAACCGAATAAACTACTCTTTTCTGTTCCCATTAATTCTTTATAAAATGAGAAACGTTTCTACTTTTATTTTTTAAAACGAGAAACTAGGAACGTTACCTAACATCTCTGTTTCTTAAAAAAATTGAAAACAGGAAACATGGAACGAAAACGTTACCAAATGGACCCTAAGACATACATTCTTAGAAATAAGGATAGAATAGAGGAACGTGGAGCAAAGGAGCCGTTCTATAAAACAGCACACTAAAAGGAAATTTATTTCACAAAAGGAAAGGATTTTGGAAAACAAACGCCATAGAAACACATATATAAAAGCAAAATTGTGTACTTGCTACTCCAGCATTCTCTTTCAAATATTTGACAGTGGTTAACCCCTCAACCAAATCTTGTATGAACACAGCTTCTATAACAAGAGAACAAGTGTCAAACTCACAAGTGGTGTGTTCAAAACAGACCTGAGCAACTGAAACGACCCAATACCCAGATTCTCAGTTTGAAATCGCCATTTTCTGAATTCAAGCACTATTTTCTTCACACTTCATGTAGTTTAAGCATAATATCTACACTTTCATCACCACCAATCAGGATGATACAGCAAGATTAAGGTAAGGGCTAACCAATTCTCAAGATTGCTACTGTCATTAAAGTCGCCGCTCTAAAGAAGATCTCATTGAGGCTCTTATCCACTCTCCTCGTCATCTCATCTTCCTTCAACCCAACCCTGTTTGCTTTCTTGCTGATGCAAATTATTGTATCCCTCAGTTTATTCACAGCAAAAGATAGCCAAAGAAGACCAAGGCCAAATCCAGTGTTCAGGAGGTTAGAAGAACACATTGGTGCTCTCCCATAGGCAACTTCACTCATAACAGAGAAAAGGACAACAAGGCCAGTCCCAGCAATACTGGCAGAGAATTGAGTAAGAAGCTGAGGAAGCTCTCTCCCAGAATTCTTTAGTGACTGTATTGCCTTTCTCCCGTGCCGCTTCTTGTTAAACATATAGGATAACATACTCTCGCATGCGTGGAAATAGTTTTTCTTGTACAGATCTCTCTCACGGCCTACTTTCTTACTGTTTCTGTTTTTTCGTGATGGCTTGACCTTAATTATATCAGGGCTGTCAAGTACATAAAGTAGTTGTGTAAGTCTAAGAAAAGAGCAAATGCCAGGAGCACAATGAATGATTGAAAAGATGAACTTATATTAGCGCTATCCCATGTGGACAACATTTACTGGCTAAAGAGAATAGATTATCACTTTAAATAAAACTAGCAAGAGTAATTTTTATGTTTTACCCTCTAATAGAGCTAAATCACCAAAAAACTCCTTGGTCCATTAAGTGGTCACTTCACATTTATTTTTTCACCTTTTTAATCTCATTTTTGTCTAAACATCACCGATGGCTAATTGAAAAAAATATGCAGAAATTCAACTTCCATTGGGGCAAGGTCAGCTGATTGTTGCTGAACAACAGACAGAAAAAAAATTAGATTCATATGAGTAGATATGCTGCAAATACCTCTTTATAGGAGAAATGGTTGTTGCATGAAGCTTCAAGGAAGAATCATAAATATGGCTTCCCACTGCACCATTCAATCTGGACACATAATGGTTGCAGTCTCAGGTTAAACTAGCTATCTTATTTGAAGTCGAAAACATGTTAAGGTAGGGGGAGGGTTCAAGGGTTGCATTACCCAAAATATTTTAGGGAAAAACACCTTTTTGGTTTCTAAGTTTTGATAAATAGGTGCATTTAGTACCTCATATTTTAAATTGATCAATTTAGTCAATAAGTTTTAAAGAAAAGGTTTAAAAGATCCCTCTGTTATAAAAAATTATTAAAATTGAATAAAAATTGGACTAAATGCTGAAGTGGCATGATGACTGGAAAAAAAAACAATTTTCACTATTATCTCATCCCTCTTCTCTCTCTCTCCCTCTTTGTCTCCCTCTTTCTCTCTCATTTTCTTACCTCTTATTCCCTGTTCATCAGAAAGCTCTTACCTTGGTTCATTTATGCCCTTTTTGCATTAGGCTTCTTCTGATTATATTTTCATCCTATCCATCTTCCAGAAACTTCCATTCATCAAACACCCAAATCATCATTTCTTCTTCATTGTCGACTCCTTGTTTTTCATCTTCCTCTGTTCTTGAAGGTACATCAGGACAAGACAGTTTCTTTATGAATCTATTATTTCAGGTCTTTTTTTTTTCTTCATTTACTAACAAAGAATCTGAAATTTTGTTTCTTTCTACAGAAAAAGTAAATGCGATTAATGAAACTCCATGTGATTACAGTGACAGTAAATGGGTCCCGCTCTGACTTGAGCCATCTTTATTGGTGATAGAAGCTTCACAAAAGCTCTCTCAAGGTTTGACCGAACAAATTTTTTCACTTAGGGGGTGTTTGGAAACTTTAGGGGATGTTTGGCAACTTGAGTAATTTGGGAGAGTTGGATTGGATGGGTAAAAAAAACAACCCCTATTTGGTTCACTAATAATGAAAGAGTTTTACTACCTTGTTATTCACATCAACTCATATTTCTCACTAAAATACTCACATTTCTCACCTCGTTATTCGTGTCAACTTCAATATAATTATTACCAACTCAACTCAGCTCAACTCTTTGTTTTATTGCTAACCAAACGCCCCTTAATCTAAGAAACACATCACCTTCATTCTATGTCTAGAAACCAATTGGAAGCCCTCCTCTATATTTTATCCACCCCACGTCTTTTACAGAGACCACGAGGACAACATATTCCGGACACGGAATTTCCCATCTTATAATCTCCCTGTTTCTGTTTATTGGTCATCAAACACTGGTTCTTTTCACAATCTTTTACATCGTGTGAAAGAGAAATGGGATGTGGATTTAGATGATTTCCATTTGGTAGTATTCTCAATCGGGCATTGGTGTTTACATCCAGCAGTGTGTTACGAAAGGGAGGGAGAGAGAGAGAGGAGACATGAGATAATATTAAAAATTAGTTTTTTACCAAGTCATCATGCCAGTTCAGTATTTAGTCAAATTTTTGTTCAATTTTATAATTTTTTAGTAGAGGAACTTTTAAACTTGTTCTTTAAAGCTCAATGGCTAAACTGGCCAATGTAAAACATGAGGGACTAAAAGCACCTATTCCTCAAAACTCAAAAGAGTTTTTTTTTTTTTTTTCCCTTATTAAAGAAAAACTATTTTTCCCAATAATTTATCATGATGAAGTAAAAACCATTTTCAGTAAAAATTACAATAATTAAATTTTTATATATAAATTTTTTTAAAAAAATCGACTTTTATGCAGAAAAAATTGTTTACTAGTGAAGAATTCCCACTTGTTGGAAAGAAAAAGGTACATGAATTTCATTGTTCCAAAATACCTTAACTAAAAAGTAGTGAAATGAAAAAGATCAAACAGATGAATAACACCTTAAGCGCAAACTTAAAGAGATAGAGAACAACTTTCATTGCTTAAACATATACAAATTGCCAACCATATGTTTTAGAATTTTAAAACGGTGAGGCTGTGATTGACTTGTCATTTTTGTCAGACAAAATAATTAATTGGTGCAGTGCAGAAACAATAACAAATTTTCACGGATGATATAAGGAAAAGAAATATGTACCTATCATAGTTGGGGACAAGAATGGATTGCTTGCTCCAACTTAAAGAGTTCTTTGACAAGTAAAACTCAGCAACGACTGAAAGTAAATCCTTGATCTTTGTCCCAGTCTCAGTGGAAAAAATTTGTCCATCAGGAAGAACTGTAATCTTTGAGCTTCTAATCAATTCACCAATAAAGTCCATGATTGGCTCATGTGCATCAAACTCACAGCTAGGAAAGATATGAGAAGTAGACAAGGGCCCTCTGCACCACTGGGTATTTAATTCTTGCAACCCCATTAAGTCTGGTAAATTTAGTGCACGTTTATTATCTTCACTTGGACAGGACACAAGGAACTCCAAGAATTTCTCATACTTCTTGAATTCTTCATCAGATCTTGAACCAAATATCAAAGAGTCACCCTGATTATCTGTAACCAAATCAAAAGGGGAACTGAATAATAGAAACACAAACAACTATCCTGACTTCCACAAAGAAGATGCCACTTTCCAATTAAGATTCGGGTTTAGATGGCATAAACGTATGTTGTTGTCTACTCTAACCTTTAATTATAAAAAAGTATGCTCATACATAAAATGAAATAATAATACAACTTAGGTAATACTAGTGTTGATGAAAACAATTTAGATGATGATGATGATGTTGATATTGAGAATCCAAACTTCTATTTCATCAAAAATTGATGGGTTCAAGCGTCCTTGTTTTATTCTTTTGTATAACGATAATATATATGTTGATACATGAATAAAATATGGTTACACATTTGTCTGTTTCTATAAATATTTGTCCTTTTAATATAAGGCTTGCTCCACAAACCACCTCACTATTTGTCACCTCTTCAGGAAAGAAGAAGAAAACCCTCCAAAACTATCTTAGTGTTGTAAAACCGACATACATTCATTCATATATGATATATACATCCTTATGGTATCTGTCCCCTAGTTTTCCCCCACCAAAAGATTCATCCATATATTCATATTGCATATTTCTCAAAAGAAAAATCATATTGTAAACAATAAAGGTTTCAAAGAATAACGATAGTTGATTCCATTTACTAAAGAAATATATATAGAAAATGTACAAGGGTAGTTTAATTAAAAAGAAAGTAAAAAGGCAACCAAGGACAAGATATGTGCATTGATACATCATACAACTATACTAACTAATATAAAAACTAATACAATTCTTTTTAAAGTACTGTTGCTCCGCTTGTGCTTTCTTCAAAATCACAATTCACAAGAGAAGTGTAAAATAAAATGGTCAGAATGATGAACAATTCCTTTCCAGCTCTTATAAATGATAGGAAATGTGATAAGTAATAATAACATCAATAAGTTCCTAAAAATGATGCTGAACTTGCTAATCATCTAACCTTGTGCATCAACCATTCTCAGACTTCTAACTCTTGGGTCAAACTCAACTAATTGATTGGACTCTGGCATCCTAATAATAGATTTCCATAGTTCATCGCTCTGTTCAGGATGAATACTTCGCAATACTGACCCGACAGCAATTTCAGGCCTAGCTCCGCATATCGACAATAAAGGCTGACAATCCTGATATAATCACAAAAGTGAAGGTTCAAATCAAGAATCATTCCCAAAACTTTGAAAAGATCGCCATGCCTTATATGGTGTATTAAATAGAACGATAAAGAGATACGGGTAGCCAACGTAAGGGAGCAACGCATGCAATAATGATAGAAACTCAAGTACAATGTCCAGCGTAATCAATATTGGGAAGATTATAGTCAATTAATACAAGGGCTTAAATCTCAAAAACACAGTCCTTAAGTTTCAAATTACGAAAATCTAACAGTTTGTAAGGTACCTTGATTTCCCTGGAAGGGTGTTGCTGGTGGTGTAAAACAAGAGCCGAAGGGTAGCCATGGGAAGCCATAAGACAGAGCTCAAACATATCGGAGAGAAACCCAGCTCAGGAAACGATTCCCGAAATCAAAATGTCTCTCTGATTTGTGCGTTTGTCAAATCACCATAGACTTACCCATCCACGGAGCGATGAGTCTGAGAAGAAGAGGGCCATTGAGTATCAATCAAAAAGCAATAGAAAAATCCAAAATTAGAAAAGAAGAGATGGGTTTTATTTTATGTGATTCGTCGAGAAGTTTCTGATTTATAATATCAGGAATACTAACGGTGATGAAGAACCGAACAATCAACAACCAGGCTGGACTTCTGGTAAGCGACAAGAAATATCTCATTGACAAACCATCCTAACCCCTGCAGTCCGTGGAACTCCGGGCGTGGGCCCTTCCCATTTATTTAAGAATTATTTAGGGAAATTATTTAATTTTTTCATGATAATTCACATCCTAAATTTTCAATTATTATTAATTGGTATTTTAGACAATTTTAAGCTTAATGTAATTATTTAAAGATAATAATTTTTGAAAATTTTAAATAATATTTTTCTTAATTATCAACCACCGTATTTATTTATTATATCAATTAGAAGGTCTTAATTATCAATACATATATATTTATGTTTATTAATGCAATATTTATTACCTTTAATAGGATTTAAATATGGTATAAATTATTATCTTATATGGTAATAATATTTTTAATTATTCTACGCAATAAATATTTTCAATTTCATGCTCAACCAAAAGTTATTTTCTCATGATTGTCAATTTCGGCGCCGACATTCTTCTCCCATTTCTATTACAAAACAAATTTGTCATTTATTCGTTCCTTCTTATTTACTTCTTGTGATACGGTTAGTCTTTTTCTTTTTCGTTTCATATATTATTTATTATTTCGTTTTGTAGCATTTTTTTTTCCTTCAAAAATTTGTTCTTTTTTCTTCCATTTCGTAGCATATGTTCCAGCAATGTTTCTTCTATTTTGACTTTTTACACATATGCTACTAAATAATACATTTATGTTTTGTAATTTGTTACATATATACTACTGCATATATTCAATAATACATATACATATTTTTTCTCATGTTCTGTAATTTTTTCTTACTCACTTTATATACTACTGCATATATTCAATAATTATGACATGTTCCAATCATCTTATTCATATTTTTGTTTAGTAGTTTTCGTGAACAATATATATATTTTATATACCATTGATCTACTTCTATTATGTGATTTATCATATATATACATCTTATTCATATTTATGTTTTGTGATTTGTTACGTATATACTATTGCATATATTCAATAATATATAAATTGTAGTTGAATTTCATTATATATCACTACATACATAAATGATGTTATCAGTATATATATATACAATAACAGGTATTTAGTGACACGTATATTTCAGTTTTTTCCTTCATGTTTTGTATTGTTTTCTTTATTTTTTTCTCGATTCGATTAGTATTTTCTTTGATTTCTTACATATATGCTACTGCATAATACGTTTATGTTTTTTGATTTGTTACAAATATTCAATAATACATAATTTGAAGTTGTCATCCTCCCACCGAATGTAAAACATTCAGTTGATCGATCAAAGAAGATTAGAATTCCTTCAAAAATAGAGTTCAAGATACGCGTTAAATGTGACTGTTGTGTACGTGTTGACCATAACCGAAAGAGTTGCAAGTTTTTCTTAATGAATTATTTTTTTTCTTCTTATTATTAGACTTTTAGTATATTGTTTCAAGCTTTTATTTGAAATATTCATATTCTAGTTTTTAGTTCAATTATTTTATTTCCATATTTTTCCATAAATTTTTAGCGTACTAATCAAAGTTCCTCAATTTATTATATTTAATATACTACCCTTCATACATAATCAATATTATTTCAAACATAACTTATTATTTTTTACATATAATATGAATATTTGAAATAAAATACATAAACCAATTTAACAAATTGAAAACAACATTTCATTCATAAAATATACAATGTATTATTTCATATATATTATTCATAAATGAATTTAACATATCCTTCCCATTAAACCACTTTTTTTATACAATTCCCTGGATATTCAATTCTTCCATTAAAGTAGATCTTTACATTGTAAACATATTCAGTTTTTCTCAACATTACATATACTAGAGAACATTAAATATATACTATAATTACGTGGAATATATGAAAAACAATGCAAAACGAAAGAAATGATAGACGGGGATTAGTTTTTTTTTTTTTTTTATGGAAATCTATAGTATTGTATTATAAAATTGCCTTTGAACTTTCTACACTTTTAAAAAATAATTTAAAAATGACATAAAACATATAATCATGGTTAAAATGTGAGCCTAAATGGTTAATATTTGTTTAAAATATATTTTTGAACTTTAAAAAGTTGCGGTCATACTCTTAGTTTTAAAAAATAAAAAATGTTTATGGTCTATATCTTGATCAAATTGTTTGAAATTTAAGTTATAGAAAACCTAATTTTAAAAGAAATTATATTTTTTTCTAGGTAGACAATCTCATCGATTAATACCTGGAGGTTAGAAAGCAACTAATTATATGTTTAGAAAGCAGTTGGAGGTTAGAGACAATCTAAATGGTCTTGAAAAAGAAACTTTTAAAGAAACAACATCTGCCCAAGAATCATTTTGAAATGTTGTTCTTCAACCATCACCGAGCTTAAACAATGTCTAGGAATCTACTTGAAGCTAGCATCTCAAAATACTAATCTAGGGACTATGGAGACTGCAAGTGACAATTCCTTTAGTATGCCATCCAAATTAACTTTCTCCATGGACACTCTTCGTCACTTTAGCCCAAAGGGAATTCTTTTCATACCCATTTAGCAATCCATCCTCGTATTTGCATAATATCAAAATATCATAAGCAAATTGTAATATATGGACGTGAATTTTATCTTTTCCCACTAGCAACCCTTCAAACTTTTCTTTCTCATAAATCCTGTTTAATAGCGCATAAACTTATCGATTATTAAAAAAATAAATAGGGATAGGGGATCCTCTTGTCTAATGCCCCTTGAAGCTTTTATCCTCCCCTTTGACCTTCCATTTATAAATATTGAAAATTTTGGGCTAGACACACAACCCAATATTCATGAAATCCATCTCGAGTCAAAGCCTTTCTTAGTAAGGATTTTTTCGAGAAGCTCCCAATCTACTTGATCGAACGCCTTTTCCAAATCCCATTTTAGAACCTATCCTTTCTTCTTTTTAGACCGATATTCCACCACAACTTCATTTACAATAAGTATTGAGTCTATAATTTGCCTTCCTTCATGAAAGCACTTTGCATGGGGGCAATAATACTCAACGTTACCCTTTTAATGTGTTGGGCTAGCATCTTTGCAATCCATGATGAAATTTTCTAAAGATTTGCTTCCTTCAATGGGATTTGGAAGGGAGAATGATGAAATTGAGCATTTGAAGAGGAAGGGGATGAACTACCTGACTTGTTACAAGTGAATCTAAGAGTAAGAATTTTCATACAACTTTCTTCCAAAAGATTTGAATTTTCCAAGGCTGTCCAAGCGTTGCGAAAGGATGTGCATCCTTTTCTAAAGAATTTTGGAAAGGCCTTGAATGGCTGAGGATTTTTCTTGATTGATGTTGGAAAAATTCTTTTGGTTGGGGACTTCTTTTGATACTAATCGATGTTCTCTGGTTGAGGGAATAATCAAAACAAGGATTTTCGAACTAATTAGCAATGGGGAGACCTTTTCTGACTCTTCATATGCATACCAAAATCCAAGGGTTTTCGCAATAAATGAATTACTTATGTGACCAACACTTGACCATTTTTGGGGACTTTGGGAACATCCTGATTGAGCCAAAGCAATCTGACTGTTGGGTTAGAATCATTTTTTGCAGAATTAAAGTCATGGCTGCTTATATTTTTCACTTCAAATTCCCGAATAAATGATCAACTAGAGAAATCTCTTGGGATTTCTCACGAGCACTGGTTGTATAAAGGGAAGCATCCAACTCTTCATTTGCCTACACTTTTCTGGAGAACCTCCGGTGGATTTGAATTTTTTCAGCCATTTAGATCTTGATTCTGGTGCATGATTTCTAATTGCCACAAAATCCCAATTTGAGGAAGGAATGTTAATCTTAACATCATCATCAAAAGCCACTGATTGTAATATACAAATATCGATAGGATTAGAAAAGTCACTAAAAAAAGATCTTTTTTTGGCAATATCAGAACTATCAATTCAATGTTGCCAAAACTAAGGATGAAGTTGCCCCTACTCTAATTCTTTAACTCTGTTGTAGCTGGTAAGAGACCACAAAGATTTTTTCAGATTTGAAATCTTGCTTTCGAATAGTTAATAAGATTGAGAGATCTAGAGCAATACTTTCCAAGCCTTCAAAATGTGCACTAGTTATTTCTGAAATATCTCCTATCCATAGATATGGGGGAAGGTCTTTGATGGATAGCCACCCTTCAAAGCCTTTGATAAGATTCGACCTTCTATGTTGATTCACATCCCATCTTTCAAACAGAAGATGTACTTCCCATAATCAAACCATTTCTTCGGGGTCATAATAAAATCTTCTACGTTGCCTTGATTAATTTTAACAATTGCTTTATCCATGAATAAAGCGTTAATAAAGATTTTCACCCAGAATAAATCTTCCAAGAACGTAGAAGCATCCTTCCAATCATCATAGATGAATAACCTGGTAATAATCCATAAATCATTTAAAACTTTTCTAATAACCTTATCACATTTTTGAACCCATTGTTGTTGTGAGCTCTGTAATTCTGAAAGAGGAACAGAGAATAGGTTTTTTTCTTTAAAATTTTCGAGCACTTTAGCTCGGACCTCGCTCACCCCCCAATTTATTATCGTAGCAAGGTCCTCATTGTTGAAAAGTGAATGATAAAATAGACTTAGAAAATTTTACATAAGAGGTTTGAGGTAAAGCTTGCTCGCCTAATAAAATGCCATAAATATTTGCTAAGTTAGGTTTCGTAATGAGAGACTGGTCGAACAACAAAGTTAAATTCAAAGTTGCATGGTTAATATCATTGAAGTTATCCTTGCAAGGAACAAGGGGAATAAAACTTTAAAACACAGAAAGCGAATGAAAGCAACAAGGAAAAGCAAAACGCACGAGGAAAGTATGTACTTCATATATTGAAATAAGCAATTAAACGTACAAGCACAAAAGAGAACAATAAAGAAACACAAAAGATATTAAGTACAAAAGTTAAAGGACACCCCCAAATTTATGTTTCTTGGAGAGGATCAGGGACTCCGAGATTGCTTTACGTTGGTGGTGTTAGGGGTTCCTCTATGTTTGGCGGGATAATCGGAGCAAGCGCATCATTGCACAGAGACCGCATGGGAATAATCCATCAAGGTTTTGAACTAAAACATGTTTTCTAAATAATTATTCTCAATGCTCAACTTTGACGTATAAATTATTGTAACCACAACATAGTAAAGCTTTAGAAGCATTTCAAAAATTCCTTAATCATTCAGAGATACATTAAGTTATCATATACCAGCTATTGGCTTATACATCCATAATTTAACATAGGTCAATATATCTAAACCTTCCCCCATAGACATTATGGCCTTCACTGATGTAATCGTCCCCTTTTTAAAGCCTTCACATCATTAGTTAGGAATCATTATGTGCACATTTAGAGGTAGTTTGGTATAGCACTGACATAACTTAATGAAGACATTTAAATACAAGTTTGCTCATGAAACTTGAAATGCAACTTAGAAATCTTAAGCATTTAAGTAAATCACTTTAATGCATAAATTGCTCACATGCTATTTCTTGTGTAAATTGAAATAATGCTTCACAAATAACTTTTAAAACAAGTTTTGTTCACAAACTTGAAGCTTTTCTCTTTAGCTTGAGAAAATTCACCAAGCTTCCCTTGTTCTGATAATAGGGTATTTATACTCCACTTAATCCTTAATGTTCATAAAATAGCTAAACTCCAAGCAAAAATTGCTAAAACACCCAAAAATGTCAAAAAATGTCATGTGGGTTGGCTGGTGCGCAAGGCATAGGCAGCAGGTTGCACGTGTGTGCGCAGGCTCATGGGCCTAGTTATGTGTTTACCTTGCATGCCCTGGCACGCCGTGTGTCAAGGGCATAATTGTCCATGGTATTATTTACCGATGGTCGTATGTCCGAATACCCCCAAATCACTTTATCTTTATGTCTTGAACGTAGTTTAGGTTAATTCTTTAGTTTAGGTGTCGCCGAGTCATAGTGTGACATTTCGGCTTTTTCTTATGCAAGCCTGCCAAGGCCAAAATTCTCAATATGTACTATAGGGGGTACATGACTAAGTCCGACCCCCGCCCAAGCCTTGTCGCACTCTTTGCATGTTGAGTTATTTTCCTTGCAATTGACAGTCTTCAATGCTTTCTTTATGACGTTTTCAACTATTTACTTTCTCTCTCCCGTTTTATAAAAAAAAATTTCCAAGAACGAGAAGGGAGGCTACGTCATACCGCGAGTTTGACCGCGGATTCCGATTTTCGAACGGCTGACTTGCTGATTGAGTTAAGCAAGTGCCGCACAATCGTGTCGAGAAGTTACGATTGTGACAAGTGGTATCAGAGCCAAATTGGCTAATTGACGATAAGACCGAAACATGTCGTCGTCGAATCCATCGGGCAAGGCCCAGAAAGACCGACTAGTAGAGCTAGAAGAACAGATGCTCTACCTAGTCGAAGTTCCCGACTCCATCCGCTACTTAGAGTCTCGTCTCGAAGAAATTTCTGAGAAAACTAATACGATCGATGCGGTAGCTGGCCGTGTCGAAGGGTTTCCGATACAAGAGTTGATGACAAGGGTCGACGCCCTGGAAACAACTATAAACATCGGAAGAACTGTCAACTACGAGCGTGGAGACAGTTCGACGGACTCTGTTGCCCATATTGAGGAGCGTGTTCAAGAGCTGGATAGCTCTCAAAAGACGCTGTTAGAGATGATAAACGGCATGTCAGAGGACTTCCGAGCTACCCTCGATGTCGTCAGAAATGAAATCGCAGATGTGAATGCGAGACTGAGCCTCACAATGCGAGCAATGGCAAATCAAGCTCCCGCTGGGGGAGCCATTCCGGTTAGTAGAGTGAAGATACCGGAACCAAAGCCCTTCTGTGGGGCAAGAGACGCGAAGGCCCTAGAAAACTATATCTTTGACCTGGAGCAGTACTTCAGGGCCACAAACACGGTTACAGAGGAAGCCAAAGTCACGTTGGCGACGATGCATCTGTTTGAGGATGCCAAGTTATGGTGGAGGTCCCGATTTGTTGACATCCAGGAGGGACGTTGCACAATAGATACTTGAGACGCTTTGAAGAGAGAGCTTCACTCACAATTCTTCCCTGAAAATGTCGAGATCTTGGCTCGACGGAAGTTACGCGAGCTGAAACACACCGGTAGTATTCAGGAGTATGTGAAGCAGTTCGCGAGACTGATGTTGGATATACGCGATATGTCCGAGAAAGACAAAGTTTTCTGTTTTGTCGAAGGATTGAAGCCGTGGGCGAAGACAAAGCTATATGAACAAAGAGTTCAAGACCTCACGTCCGCGTACGCTGCAGCCGAACGACTGTTTGACCTGTCTAACGACTCTCAAGATACGAGACGTCATCCAAGTTCCTCATCTGGAGGAAGTAGGAACAACCGCCCAAGTTCTCCTAAAACTACAGGAGGGGACAAACGCTTTAATGGAGATCGTAGATCCCATCAATCGAATACTGGAAACTCCTGGCGAGGATCAAGTAACCAGAATCTGTCCAATCGTCCTCTTAGTTGCTTCATATGTAAGGGACCACACTTGGCCAGGGAATGCTCGAACAAAACTGCTTTCAATGCATTCCAGGCATCTTTAACCTCAGATTCAGACAATCAACAAAGTCAGACCGAGAGAGAAGTAGACCAGACAGAAGAAGTTGATAACCCTCGAATGGGGGCCTTGAAATTTCTGTCATCTCTCCAGAAAAAGGTGGGGGAGACGAACACGCCAGTGGAAAAGGGGATTAATGTACGTTGACACCTGGATCAACCAAAAGCCAACCAAAAGCACTATGGTTGACTCCGGTGCCACCCACAATTTCATAACAGAAGTAGAAGCTAAACGTTTGAATCTCCGCTGGGAGAAGGATGCTGGAAGAATGAAAGCCGTGAATTCTGCTGCCCTACCTATCATCGGACTAGTGAAACGAACGATGATAAGATTGGGAGGATGAAGTGGCCTCGTAGACTTTGTAATAGTAAAAATGGACGACTTTGATGTGGTACTGGGAATGGAGTTCCTACTTGAACATCAGGTAATCCCAATGCCTTTGGCCAAATGCTTGGTGATCACTGGACCTACACCCTCGGTTGTACAGACTGACCTACGTCAACCAGATGGATTGAAAATGATCTCGGCCATGCAATTAAAGAAGGGTCTCTCTCGAGACGAACCAACGTTTATGGCCATGCCACTCAAATCGTCAGAGAACTCAGGGGAGACAGTCCCTAAGGAGATCATGCGCGTGCTAGAGAAATACCGTGATGTGATGCCCGATAGTTTGCCCAAGTCTTTGCCACCTCGGAGAATGATTGATCATGAGATCGAGTTAGTGCCAGGGGCAAAACCGCCTGCGAAGAATGCTTATCGTATGGCGCTTCCGGAGTTAGCTGAACTTCGAAAACAGTTAGATGAACTACTGAATGCAGGGTTTATCAGGCCTGCAAAAGCTCCGTATGGGGCCCCAGTTCTTTTCCAAAGGAAGAAAGATGGGAGTTTACGACTGTGCATTGATTATCGCGCCCTAAATAAGCTCACAGTCCGTAACAAGTATCCACTTCCCATAATTACTGACTTGTTCGACCGTTTACATGGGGCAAAGTATTTTTCAAAGTTAGACTTGCGGTCGGGATACTACCAAGTGAGAATTGCAGAGGGAGATGAACCGAAGACAACCTGTGTCACCCGATATGGTGCGTTCGAATTCCTTGTAATGCCATTTGGTCTCACCAATGCCCCTGCCACCTTCTGCACGATGATGAACCAGGTCTTCCACGAATATCTCGATAAATTCGTAGTAGTCTACCTGGATGATATAGTGGTCTATAGTACGACCATGGAGGAACATAGGGACCACCTACAAAAGGTTTTTCAGAAATTGAAGGAGAATCAACTGTACGTCAAAAGAGAAAAATGCTCTTTTGCACAAGAGCGGATAAACTTCTTGGGCCATGTGATAGAGTGTGGCCGAATTGGAATGGAAGAAGGGAAGATTGCTGCGATACGCGACTGGGCAATGCCGAAATCAGTCTCAGAGTTACGCTCCTTCCTCCGGTTGGCAAATTACTATCGTCGATTTATCGAGGGATTCTCGAAACGAGCAAGCCCGCTGACTGAGCTACTGAAAAAAGACGTTCACTGGAATTGGGACCCCGAGTGCCAAGCCGCCTTCGACGGCCTAAAGCAAGCCTTGATGGAGGGGCCACTTCTAGGGATTGTGGATGTGACCAAACCTTTCGAAGTCGAGACAGATGCGTCTGATTATGCGTTGGGGGGTGTGCTCCTACAGAATGGGCACCCGATCGCATACGAAAGTCGAAAATTGAATGCAGCCGAAAGGAGGTATACTGTGTCCGAAAAAGAAATGCTCGCAGTAGTACATTGTTTGAGGGCCTGGAGACAATACCTACTAGGGTCGTCGTTTGTAGTGAAGACGGACAACAGTGCAACTTGCCACTTCTTTACCCAGCCAAAGTTGACTTCGAAACAAGCAAGATGGCAGGAATTTCTGGCCGAGTTCGACTTCGAATTTGAGCACAAGAAGGGGTCGAGCAACCAGGCTGCGGATGCCCTAAGTCGAAAACAAGAACATGCAGCCATATGCCTGTTAGCTCACCTCCAGGGGAGCGAGATTGGTGGGTCGGTCAGAGACACCTTGAGAGAGTTCCTACAGAAAGATCATGCCGCTCAGAATGTCATGAATTTAGCGAAGGCGGGCAAAACACGACAGTTTTGGGTCGAGGAAGACTTGTTAGTCACAAAGGGCAATCGACTATATGTTCCAAGAGCAGGGGACTTAAGGAAGAAATTGTTGTACGAGTGTCACGACACTCTATGGGCTGGCCATCCCGGATGACAGCAGACGTACGCCCTGTTGAAGAAGGGTTACTTTTGGCCGAATATGAGAGATGATGTCATACAGTACACTAAGACGTGTCTCATCTGCCAACAAGATAAGGTAGAGAAAGTGAAGGTTGCTGGACTTCTTGACCCTCTACCGGTTCCAACAAGACCTTGGGAGAGTGTCTCTATGGACTTCATCACCCATCTCCCTAAGGTAAGCGACTTTGAAGCCATTTTAGTCATCATTGATCGTTTTTCAAAGTACGCCACCTTCATCCCCGCCACCAAGCAGTGTTCAGCAAAAACAACAGCTCAATTTTTCTTTAAGCATGTTGTTAAATTGTGGGGAGTCCCGACAAGTATAGTGAGCGACAGAGATGGTAGATTCATTGGCTCCTTCTGGACGGAGTTATTTTCCTTCTTGGGGACGAGTCTGAACATATCATCAAGCTACCATCCCCAAACTGACGGACAGACTGAGCGATTCAACAGCATGCTCGAGGAATACTTGCGCCATTTTGTAAACGCAAGGCAAAAGAATTGGGTCCAACTGTTGGACGTAGCCCAATTCTGTTTCAACGCTCAGACAAGTTCATCTACAGGGAGAAGCCCATTTGAGATTGTTTCTGGGAGGCAACCAGTACTGCCACACCTTGTTGATCATCCTTTTGCGGGGAAGAACCCTCAAGCCCTCAATTTCACGAAGGAGTGGAGACAGACAAACGACATCGCCCGAGCGTACTTAGAAAAAGCATCGAAGCGGATGAAGAAGTGGGCAGATAAGAAGCGACGGCCCCTTGAGTTTCGAGCGGGAGACCAGGTACTCATCAAACTACGACCAGAGCAAGTCAGGTTTCGAGGACGCAAAGACCAACGTCTCGTCAGGAAGTACGAAGGACCAGTTGAAGTGCTGAAAAAGGTAGGGAACACTTCTTACAGAGTAGCGTTGCCCATATGGATGAAAATCTACCCAGTAATTCATGTTAGCAACCTGAAGCCGTACCACCAAGACACAGAAGACCTGCAGCGGAATATCGTAACTCGCCCAATTATCGATCTTAGTCAGAAGGAAAACAAAGATGTTGAAGAAATTCTGGCCGAGCGAGTAAGGAGGGGCAGAAGACCCGCACGAAGGATCCACGAGTATCTGGTAAAGTGGAAGAACCTTCCTGTGGAGGAGACCAGCTGGGAACGTGTCGAAGATCTTGAAGCGTGGAAGCAGAAGATAGAAGAAAGGAGATAGAAAATTCCGATTTTCGAACGGCTGACTTGCTGATTGAGTTAAGCAAGTGCCGCACAATCGTGTCGAGAAGTTACGATTGTGACACCGTGCAACTCACCGATGACTTCCTTGTTTGCATGCGCATGGTGTCACAATCGTAACTTCTCAACACGATTGTGCAGCACTTGTTTAGCTCGATCAACAAGTCAGCCGTTCAAAATTCGGAATCCGCAGACAAACTCGCGGTATGATGTAGCCTCCCTCCTCGTTCTTGAGAAAATGTTTTTATAAAACGGGAAAGAGAAATTAAATAGTTGAAAACATCATAAAGAAAGCATTGAAGACTATCAATTGCAAAGAAAATAGCTTAACTTGCAAAGAGTGCGACAAGGCGTGGGCGGGGGTCGGACTAGTCATGTACCCCCTATAGTACATATTGAGATTTTTGGCCTTGGCACGCTTGCATATGAAAAAGCCGAAATGTCACACTGTGACTCGGCGACACCTAAACGAAAGAATTAACCTAAACTACTTTCAAGACATAAAGATAAAGTGATTTGGGGGTATTCGGGCATACGGCCATCGGTAAATAATACCTTGGATGATTGTGCCCTTGACATTCTCCCCCACCTAAATGGTTGACGTCCCCGTCAACTGGCGAAGCTTGAAATCTTCAATCTTCTGCTTCCACGCTTCAAGGTCTTCGACACGCTCTCAGCTGGTCTCCTTCACAGGAAGGTTCTTCCACTTTACTAGATACTCGTGGATCCTTCGTGTGGGTCTTCTGCCCCTCCTTACTCGCTCGGCCAGAATTTCTTCAACATCTTTGTCTTCCTTCTGACTAAGGTCGATAATTGGGCGAGTTACGATATTCCGCTGCAGGTCCTCCGTGTCTTGATGGTACGGTTTCAGGTTACTAACATGAATTACTGGGTAGATTTTCATCCATGTGGGCAACACAACTCTATAAGAAGTATTCCCTACCTTTTTCAGCACTTGAACTGGTCCTTCGTACTTCCTGACGAGACGTTGGTCTTTGCGTCCTCGAAACCTGACTTGCTCGGGTCGTAGTTTGATGAGTACCTGGTCTCCCGCTCGAAACTCAAGAGGCCGTCGCTTCTTATCTGCCCACTTCTTCATCCGCTTCGATGCTTTTTCTAAGTAAGCTCGGGCGATGTCGTTTGTCTGTTTCCACTCCTTCGTGAAATTAAGGGCTTGAGGGTTCTTCCCTGTAAAGGGATGATCAACAAGGTGTGGCAGTACTGGTTGTCTCCCAGAAACAATCTCAAATGGGCTTCTCCCTGTAGATGAACTTGTCTGAGCGTTGAAACAGAATTGGGCTACGTCCAACAGCTGGACCCAGTTCTTTTGCCTTGCGTTTACAAAATGGCGCAAGTATTCTTCGAGCATGCAGTTGAATCGCTCAGTCTGGCCGTCAGTTTGGGGATGGTAGCTTGAGGATATGTTCAGACTTGTCCTCAAGAAGGAAAATAATTTCGTCCAGAAGGAGCCAATGAATCTACCATCCCTGTCGCTCACTATACTTGTCGGGACTCCCCACAACTTAACAACATGCTTAAAGAACAATTGAGCTGTCATTTCTGCTGAACACTGCTTGGTGGTGGGGATGAAGGTGGCGTACTTTGAAAAACGATCAATGATGACTAAGATGGCTTCAAAGTCGCCTACCTTAGGAAGATGGGTGATGAAGTCCATAGAGACACTCTCCCAAGGTCTTGTTGGAACTGGTAGAGGGTCGAGAAGTCCAGCAACCTTCACTTTCTCTACTTTGTCTTGTTGGCAGATGAGACATGTCTTAGTGTACTGCATGACATCATCTCTCATATTCGGCCAAAAGTAGTCCTTCTTCAACAGGGCGTACGTCCGCTGCCATCCGAGATGGCCAGCCCATAGAGTGTCGTGACACTCATACAACAATTTCTTCCTTAAGTCCCCTGCTCTTGGAACATACAGTCGATTGCCCTTTGTGACTAACAAGTCTTCCTCGACCCAAAACTATCGTGTTTTGCCCGCCTTCACTAAATTCATGACATTCTGAGCGGCATGATCCTTCTGTAGGAACTCTCTCAAGGTGTCTCTAACCGACCCGCCAATCTCGCTCCCCCGGAGGTGAGCTAATAGGCATATGGCAGCATGTTCTTGTTTTCGACTTAGGGCATCAGCAGCCTGGTTGTTCGACCTCTTCTTGTGTTCAAATTCAAAGTCGAACTCGGCCAGAAATTCCTGCCATCTTGCTTGTTTCAAAGTCAACTTTGGCTGGGTAAAGAAGTGGCAGGTTGCACTGTTGTCCGTCTTCACTACAAACGTCGAACCTAGTAGGTATTGTCTCCAGGCCCTCAAACAATGTACTACTGCGAGCATTTCTTTTTCGGACACAGTATACCTCCTTTCGGCTACATTTAATTTTCGACTTTCGTATGTAATCGGGTGTCCATTCTGTAGGAGCACACCCCCCAACGCATAATCAGACGCATCTGTCTCGACTTCAAAAGGTTTGGTCACATCCGCAATCCCTAGAAGTGGCCCCTCCATCATGGCTTGTTTTAGGCCGTCGAAGGCGGCTTGGCACTCGGGGTCCCAATTCCAGTGAACGTCTTTTTTCAGTAGTTCAGTCAGCGGGCTTGCTCGTTTGGAGAATCCCTCGACAAATCAACGATAGTAATTTGCCAGCCCGAGGAAGGAACGTAGCTCCAAGACTGATTTCGGCATTGCCCAGTCGCGTATCGCAGCAATCTTCCTTTCTTCCATTCCAATTCGGCCACACTCTATCACATGGCCCAAGAAGTTTATCCGCTCCTATGCAAAAGAGCATTTTTCTCTTTTGACATACAGCTGATTCTCTTTTAATTTTTGAAAAACCTTTTGCAGGTGGTCTCTATGTTCCTCCATGGTCGTACTATAGACCACTATATCATCCAGGTAGACTACTACAAATTTATCGAGATATTCGTGGAAGACCTGGTTCATCAACGTACAGAAGGTGGCAGGGGCATTGGTGAGACCAAATGACATTACGAGGAATTCGAACGCACCATATCGGGTGACACAGGTTGTCTTCGGCTCATCTCCCTCTGCAATTCTTACTTGGTAGTACCCCGACTGCAAGTCTAACTTTGAAAAATATTTCGCCCCATGTAAGCGATCGAACAAGTCAGTAATTATGGGAAGAGGATACTTGTTGCGAACCGTGAGTTTATTCAGGGCACGATAATCAATGCACAATCGTAAACTCCCATCTTTCTTCTTCTGGAAAAGAACCGGGGCCCCATACGGAGCTTTTGCAGGCCTAATGAACCCTGCATTCAGTAACTCATCTAACTGTTTCCGAAGTTCAGCTAACTCCGGAGGCGCCATACAATAAGCATTCTTCGCAGGCGGTTTTGCCCCTGGCACCAACTCGATCTCATGATCAATCATTCTCCGAGGTGGCAAAGACTTGGGCAAACTATCGGGCATCACATCACGGTACTTCTCTAGTACGCGCACGATCTCCTTAGGGACTGTCTCCCCTGAGTTCTCTGACGAATTGAGTGGGATGGCCATAAATGTTGGTTCGTCTCGAGAGAGACCCTTCTTTAATTGCATGGCGGAGATCATTTTCAGCCCACCTGGCTGACGTAGGTCAGTCTGTACAACCGAGGGTGTAGGTCCAGTGATCACCAAGCATTTGGCCAAAGGCATTGGGATTACCTGATGTTCAAGTAGGAACTCCATTCCCAGTACCACATCAAAGTCGTCCATTTTTACTACTCCAAAGTCTACGAGGCCACTCCATCCTCCTAATCTTATCATCGTTCGTTTCACTAGTCCGATGATAGGTAGAGCAGCAGAATTCACAGCTTTCATTCTTCCTGCATCCTTCTCCCAGCGGAGATTCAAACGTTTAGCTTCTGCTTCTGTTATGAAATTGTGGGTGGCACCGGAGTCAACCATAGTGCTTTTGGTTGGCTTCTCGTTGATCCAGGTGTCAACGTACATTAGGCCCCTTTCCACTGGTGTGTTCGTCTCCCCCACCTTTTTCTGGAGAGATGACAGAAATTTCAAGGCCCCCATTCGAGGGTTATCAACTTCTTCTGTCTGGTCTGCTTCCCTCTCAGTCTGATTTTGTAGATTGTCTGAATCTGAGGCCAAAGATGCCTGGAATGCATTGAAAGCAGTTTTGTTCGGGCATTCCCTGGCCATGTGTGGTCCCTTACATATGAAGCAACTAAGAGGATGATTGGACACATTCTGGTTACTTGGTCCTCGCCAGGAGTTTCCAGTGTTCGATTGATGGGATCTACGATCTCCATTAAAACGTATGTCCCCTCCCGTAGTTTTAGGAGAACTTGGGCGGTTGTTCCTACTTCCTCCAGATGAGGAACTTGGATGACGTCTCGTATCTTGAGAGTCGTTGGACAGGTCAAACAGTCGTTCGGCTGCAGCGTACGCGGACGTGAGGTCTTGAACTCTTTGTTCATATAGCTTTGTCTTCGCCCACGGCTTCAATCCTTCGACAAAACAGAAAACTTTGTCTTTCTCGGACATATCGCGTATATCCAACATCAGTCCCACAAACTGTTTCACATACTCCCGAATATTACCGGTGTGTTTCAGCTCGCGTAACTTTCGTCGAGCCAAGATCTCGACATTTTCAGGGAAGAATTGTGTGCGAAGTTCTCTCTTCAAAGCGTCCCAAGTATCTATCGCGCAACGTCCCTCCTGCATGTCAACAAATCGGGACCTCCACCATAACTTGGCATCCTCAGAAAGATGCATCGTCGCCAACATGACTTTGGCTTCCTCTGTAACCGTGTTTGTGGCCCTGAAGTATTGCTCCAGGTCAAAGATATAGTTTTCTAGGGCCTTCGTGTCTCTTGCCTCACAGAAGGGCTTTGGTTCCGGGATCTTCACTCTACTAACCGGAATGGCTCCCCCAGCGGGAGCTTGATTTGCCATTGCTCGCATTGTGAGGCTCAGTCTCGCATTCACATCTGCGATTTCATTTCTGACGACATCGAGGGTAGCTCGGAAGTCCTCTGACATGCCGTTTATCATCTCTAATAGCGTCTTTTGAGAGCTATCCAGCTCTTGAACACGTTCCTCAATATGGGCAACAGAGCCCGTCGAACTGTCTCCACGCTCGTAGTTGACAGTTCTTCCGATGTTTATAGTTGTTTCCAGGGCGTCGACCCTTGTCATCAACTCTTGTATCGGAAACCCTTCGACACGGCCAGCTACCGCATCGATCGTATTAGTTTTCTCGGAAATTTCATCGAGACGAGACTCCAAGTAGCGGATGGAGTCGGGAACTTCGACTAGGTAGAGCATCTGTTCTTCTAGCTCTACTAGTCGGTCTTTCTGGGCCTTGCCCGATGGATTCGACGACGACATGTTTCGGTCTTATCGTCAATTAGCCAATTTGGCTCTGATACCATTTGTCACAATCGTAACTTCTCAACACGATTGTGCAGCACTTGTTTAGCTCGATCAACAAGTCAGCCGTTCAAAATTCGGAATCCGCGGACAAACTCGCGGTATGATGTAACCTCCCTCCTCGTTCTTGAGAAAATGTTTTTATAAAACGGGAAAGAGAAATTAAATAGTTGAAAACATCATAAAGAAAGCATTGAAGACTGTCAATTGCAAAGAAAATAGCTTAACTTGCAAAGAGTGCGACAAGGCTTGGGCGGGGGTCGGACTAGTCATGTACCCCCTATAGTACATATTGAGATTTTTTGCCTTGGCATGCTTGCATATGAAAAAGCCGAAATGTCACACTGTGACTCGGCGACACCTAAACGAAAGAATTAACCTAAACTACTTTCAAGACATAAAGATAAAGTGATTTGGGGGTATTCGGGCATACGGCCATCGGTAAATAATACCTTAGACGATTATGCCCTTGACACATGGCACCCTGCATGTCCTAGGCATGTGCCTCATGTCGCCATGTCGTGCGATGGAGTTGCTTCTTGCATGATCCAAAGCCTAAATAACATCTTACCTCATGTTGCCCACTTGTACTCCATCTCACCTTGTCATCTTAGCACTCGACCCTCCCTTAGCCTTGCCTAGAAACATGATTTTTCAACCAGAAACTTAATTTGTCTTTGGAGCTTAATAACTTAAATTTTAGAACTCAAATCAAGAAGCTTTCTTCTACAAACTTGCTAAAAAAATGTCTTAACTAGCTTACCTCAAAATTTCATTAACAAATTTCAAGTATTGAGTTTTGTAGCTCCAAAATACTCAACATTGCTTAGTTTTCATTTGAAAACGACCCTTTGGGTCTTTCTTCACTTCAACACCTTTCTTCTTGGAAGCCTTTCTCCTGATACTAGACTTAGTTTATGAGATTTTCCAAGTGCAATTACCTAATTGGCATGAGTAAATTGTGAACACCATTCATCCAAAGTTGGATATAGTGATCCTTGCATGCTCCTTAATTAACACCTTTCTTCTCGCCTCTCACCCTTATACCTGTCACTTTCCACCTCATGCTGCTTACCTCTCCTACTTGGCAAAACTTCAGTGTCTTGCATGTTGTCCACTTGTACTCCACCTTACATCTTACCTCATATTGCTTAGGTCATCCTTAGACGCTTATCCCTTTTCCATGAGGGCTCTTCAGTAAATTTTTGCTGCCAAGAACACCTAAGACTTCCTTTTTGCTAGCCTAACCTCCCAAGCATCCTTCAATGCCTTCAACAAACCATGTCATATTGACTAGCATGAGGTTGGATTGCTCCCTTGGCCGTATAGCCCACCTCTTGGCTACATGCTAACCTCTTTAAAGGTTCTTGACATTTCCTAAACGTCTAGCTTCCTTGTCTAGCATACCCTTGGCCATTTAGCCTTGTCCTATAGAGGTTGTCATGCCCATCACATCTCAACCTTTGGTCGCCCAACTTGTCTCTTTAAAGGTTCACTTGACACTTTTGGCCGCTTAAAGTATGCAACATGCCATAGCCAACACTTATCCAATTTCCAAACATTCTTTAGCCTTCCTTCGTTACAACGACTATTTTCTTTTGTCATTTTAAAAACAATGACACATCTTCCATAACACTTGAAACTTAACTATCCAATCTTATTAAAATTCTTTTCCAATCTATCTTGAAGCATCAATCTTAAACCATCTTTCTCCTAACCTCAACCCTTAATATTCTCTTGAGTTCCTTAGATGACTTAGAGATTCTTGGGTTCCAGGGTTTACAAGTGAAATGCACGTCTTCCTCTTCGAAAATATGTATTGTAGTGTGTGGAGGAAAGGAACGCACTTCAGGTCTTTCTCAGGGTTGAGAAATTTTTTTTTTGCTAACAATGCTCTTTTGATTAGGGAAGGGCTTGTTAAGGTCAGGTGATGAGGTGGAGGATGTTGGTATGATTGGGGGGGGGGGGTTGGGTTTTTAAATGAGGAGAAGGAGGATCGAAGGATTTAGATTTTGCAGGTGGCGATGGGAGAGTTAGAGGTAGGATGGCTAGAGGTTTAGGGTTTATGTCGTGTCTAGCTTCCATCTCTTTTCCTTTTTTCTGCAAGCTAAACACACTATCATGGGATTTTTTCCTCTTGAGCGGTGGCGGCGGCGAAGAGGCCTCTTCTTCTTCTCCCTTAACTTTATTAAGGGTTTTAATGCATCTCTCTTCTTCTTTATTTTGATGGAGCATTATGGTTTGGTTGAGAGTCGCCTGAAAACATACACCATCAGAAATGGGTGCTTGCAAAAAAGTTGAAAGCTCAGGAACCGCTTTCAGACAAAGAGCTTTAATGGTAAAGGGGAAGGGCATAATGTCTTTAGGTGCTTCCATCAAAGAGAGGATGGAGTTTCTGATTATGGCACCAAGGTTGACTACCATCTTCTTCTTAATGCAGTAAATCATCATTGCATATTCCAGTGGGATGGTGTTGTCGTGACGCGTTGGCATTATCTTCTTTTTTATGAAAAAGAGCCACACACTCGCCTTAGTGGTCAGTCGGTGTGGGTACAATAGGTAATTTTCCGTTAGAGTGATATCACATTCCACCCCAAGCCATGTGATAGTTTTCAAGGCTTCCCTAGCCAGCCTTTTCAAAGTTATAGTGATTAATGCCTGCTCTGGTGTCTCAGCATCAAAGGGCAAGTTGTACAATTGTTAATGGCTTTAACATTGAAGTAGATGCTTTTCCCGTCCATTATCGCATAGTATTCGGCTTGAGTGTGATCTGATGCGTAGAATTTTCTGACAACCTCCAACCGAATCTTGGAAGTCCCCTTAAAGAACTTCCTCCTTCCAAACGCCTTAATTGGGGCATCCAAAAACTTTCGGAAGGAAAGAGGTCCTTCTCCACCTTTACTTCCTTGGTAATGCTTAACTTTGGGGCCTTGCCTCCCTCGCCACCTTATTGCCTTCCTTCATGTGTGGAAGTGTCGACCTGGCTTCTCTTCTTCTTCTCATGTTTCATTGTAGCTTTCTTCCTCGTCTTCTTAGGTGAGGCCCTTTTGTCATCTTCTAGGCTCATCGCATCCACCTTATGCTTGAGCTCTTCAGTCAGCTCGACGTCTTCCCCTATTATTGCCCTCCGCTTGTAAGACAACGTCTCAACTTGCTCGCTTTTCCTTGTGAACTTTAAAAGATAATCCAAACACACCTAAGTTTGTTGAACTTACACACTTATTTACAAGTTGGGCCTTGAAGTGCTTTTTTCACACTTTTTGAAATTTTGGTAGGTTGTGAGTTATAAATTTACACTTAAGCATCGTTTGGTCATTTTGAAAATTCATACTTACACACGTTTTGAAATACTTTTTAGGTTTGTTTGAGTTTGTTGCACTTGCACACTTGGTTGCCATTTTTGGGTCTTAAAGTGCTTTTTTCAACCTTTCAAAACTTTTTGGTAGGTTATGAGTTACGAACTTATACTTAAGCTTTTTAGGTTGTTTTGAAAATTCAAGTGATATTTAGCACGTTTTGAACTCTTTTTAGGTTGGTTTAAAACTAAGTTTGTTAAACTTACACACTTGGTTGCCATTTTGGGTCTTAAAGTGCTTTTTTCACCATTTGTAACTTTTTGGTAGATTATGAGTTACTAACTTACATTTAAGCTTTGTTAGGTCGTTCTGAAAGTTCAAGTGATACTTAGACACATTTTAAACTCTTTGTAGGTTTGTTTGAAACTAAGTTTGTTGAACTTACGCACTTGGTTGCCATTTTGGATCTTAAAGTGTATTTTTCACCCTTTTTTAACTTTTTGATAGGTTATGAGTTACCAACTTACACTTAAGTTTTGTTAGGTCGATTTGAAAGTTTAAGTGATACTTAGACACATCTTGACCACTTTTTATGTTGGTTTGGAACTAATTTTGTTACACTTGAGCACTTAGTTGCCATTTTGGGTCTTGAATTTTTTTTTTTTTTTTTGCACTTTTTGGTAGGTTATGAGTGACGAACTTACAATTAAACATTGTTAGGTTGTTTTGAAAGTTCAAGTGATGCTTAAACACGGTTTGAAAACTTTTTAGGTTTGTTTAAAACTAAGTTCGTTTCACTTGCATACTTGGTTGTCATTTTGGGTCTTAAAGTGCATTTTTCACTCATTTTGAACTTTTTGGTAGTTTATGAGTTACAAACTTACACTTCATTGTTAGGTCATTTTAGACACTTTTTATGTTGGTTTGAAACTAAGTTTGTTGCACTTACACATTTGGTTGACATGTTGGGTCTTGAAGTGCTTTTTTCACACTTTTTGAAAATTTTGGTAGGTTGTGAGTTACAAACTTACACTTAAGCATTGTTTGGTCTTTTTGAAAGGTTACACACGTTTTGAACTCTTTTGAGGATGGTTTAAAACTAAGTTTGTTGCACTTACATGCTTGGTTGTCATTTTCGGCCTTGAAGCACTTTTTTCACACTTTTTGAACCTTTTGGTAGGTTGTGAGTTACGAACTTACATTAAGCATTGTTAGGTTGATGTAAAAGTTCCAGTGATACTTCGACACGTTTTGAGCATCTTTTAGGTTGGTTTGAGACTAAGTTTGTTGCACTTATACACTTGGTTACATTTTGGGTCTTAAAGTGCTTTTTCTACACTTTTTGAACTTTTAGGTAGGTTATGAGTTACGAAATAACACTTAAGCATTGTTAGGTCGTTTTTAAAGTTTGAGTGATGCTTAAACATGTTTTGAACACCTTTTAAGTTGTTTTAAACTAAGTTTTTTCGTTGTTGTTTTAGGTCTTGAAGGACCTTTTTCACACTTTTTGAACTTTTTGGTAAGTTATGAATTACAAACTTACACTTAAGTGTTATTAGGTCGTTTGAAAGCTTAGACGCGTTTTGAATACTTGTTAGGTTTATATAAAACTAAGTTTGTTGCACTTACACACTTGACATTTTGGGTCTTAAAGTACTATTTTCAACCTTTTTTAAGTTTTTGGTAGGTTCTGAGTTACAAACTTAATGCGAAGATTTTTTAGGTCGTTTTGATAATTCAAGTGATACCTAGACAATGCAACCAACCTTAAACAATGCCAAATTTTACTGCTTTTTTTTAAATTCTACACACTTATTTTAATTTTTAGTTTAACCTGTCTAATAAAATTTGATAGAAATTCTGGTTTACATTTTGTAGGAATAAAGGAAAATAAAGTATTACCAAACTTAGGACCTTTGTAAGAAAGCTTCCATGAAAAACTACATTACAAAGGGAGGTTTTCTGTTCCCCTTCTCTTTTTTCAATCCTTAGAATTTTGGCCAAGCGAAACCAGACCTTCTTAGTTCCTAGACTTAAGCTGGTTAGGCCAAGTAATATGCGTTGGACTCCCTCAATATCAAAGCTTGTGTGGGGAACTCATCACTTTTCGCCTAAACGAAACCAGACCTTCCCAGTTCCTAGAGTTAAGTTGGTTAGGCCAAGTAGACTGCGTTAGATTCCCTCAGTATAAGAGCTTATGTGAGGAACTATTCACTTTTGGCCTAAGCGAAACCAGACCTTCCTAGTTCCTAGAGTTAAGTTGGTTAGACCAAGAAGAATGCGTTGGGCACCCTCAGTATCAGAGCTTGTGTGGGGAACTTTTTACTTTTAGCCTACGCAAAACCAGACCTTCCTAGTTCCTAGACTTAATTTGGTTAGGCCAAGTAGCATGCATTGGGCTCCCTCAGTATCAGAGCTTGTGTAGGGAACTCTTCACTTTTAGCCTAAGCAAAACTAGTCATTCCTAGTTCCTTGAGTTAAGTTGGTTAGGCCAAGTAGAATGCGTTGGGCTCCCTTAGTATCAGTGCTTGTGTGGGGAACTCTTCACTTTTGACCTAAGCAAAATCAGTCCTTCCTAGTTCCTTGAGTTAAGTTGGTTAGGCCAAGTAGAATGTGTTAGGCTCCCTCAGTATCAGTGCTTGGGTAGGGAACTGTTTACATTTTGCCTAAGCGAAACCGAACCTTCCTAGTTCTTAGAATTAAGTTGGTTAGCCAAGTGGAATGTGTTGAGCTCCCTCAGTTTCAGAGCTTGTGTGGGAAATTGTTCAATTTTGGCCTAAGCGAAACCGAACCTTCCTAGTTCCTAGAGTTAAGTTGGTTGGGACGAGTAGAATGGGTTCGGCTTCCTCGATATCAGAGATTGTGTCAAAACTCTTCCCTTTTGGTCTAAGCGAAATCAGACCTTTCTAGTTCCTAGAATTAAGCTGGTGAAGGCAAGTAGAATGCGTTGGGCTCCCTCAATATTAGAGCTTGTGTGGGGAACTGTTCACTTTTGGCCTAAGTGAAACCGCACCTTCCTAGTTCTTAGAGTTAAGTTGGTTAGGATAGTGGAATGCATTGGGCTCCCTTAGTATCCAAGCTTGTGTGGGGAATTGTTCACTTTTGGTTTAAGCGAAACTGGACGTTCCTAGTTCCTAGAGTTAAATTGGTTGGGACAAGTAGAATGGGTCGGGCTTCCTCAGTATCAGCATTTTGTGGGTAACACTTAACTTTTGGCCTACGCGAAACAAGACCTTCCTAGTTGCTAGAGTTAAATTGGTTAGGCCAAGTAGAATGCGTTAGGCTCCCTAAGTATAAGAGCATGTGTGGGGAACTCTTTACTTTTGGCCTAAACGAAACCTAACCTTCCTAGTTTCTAGAGTTAACTTGATTAGGCCAAGTAGAATGCATTGGTCTCCCTCAGTATTAGAGCTTGTGTGGGGAACTCATCACTTTTGGCCTAAGCGAAACCAGACCTTTTTAGTTCCTAGAACTAAGTTGGTTAGGGCAAATAGAATGTGTTGGGTCCCTCAGTATTAGAGTTTTGTGGGCAACTCTTCACTTTTGGCCTACACGAAACAAGACCTTCCTAGTTGCTAGAGTTAAGTTGGTTAGGCCAAGTAGATTGCACTAGGCTCCTTAAGTATCAAAGCTTGTGTGGGAAACTCTTCACTTTTGGCCTAAACAAAACCAATCCTTCATAGTTCCAAGAGTTAAGTTGGTTAGGCCAAGTAGAATGCGTTGGCTCCCTCAATATCAGAGCTTGTGTGGGGAACTCTTCATTTTTGGCCTAAACGAAACCAGTCCTTCCTAGTTCATTAAGTTAAGTTGGTTAGGCCAAGTAGAATGCGTTGGGCTCCTTCAATATATGTGCTTGTGTGGGGAACTCTTCACTTTCGGCCTAAGCGAAACCGAACCTTCCTAGTTCTTAAAGTTAAGTTTGTTAGCCAAGTGGAATGTGTTGAGCTCCTTCAGTATCAGAGCTTGTGTGGGGAATTGTTCACTTTTGGCCTAAGCGAAACCGGATCTTCCTAGTTCCTAGAGTTAAGTTGGTTGGGACAAGTAGAATGGGTTAGGTTTCCTCAGTATCAGAGCTTGTGTGGAGAACTCTTCCCTTATGGCCTAAGTGAAACCGGACCTTTCTAGTCCTTAGAATTAAGTTGGTTAGGGCAAGTAGAATGCGTTGGGCTCCCTCAGTATCAGAGCTTGTGTGGGGAACTATTCACTTTTGGCCTAAGCGAAACCAGACCTTGCTAGTTCTTAGAGTTAACTTGGTTAGGCAAGTGGAATGCGTTGGACTCCCTCAATATTCGAGCTTGTGCGGGGAACTGTTCATTTTTGGTTTAAGCGAAATCGGACCTTCCTTGTTCCTAGAGTTAAGTTGGTTGGGACAAGTAGAATGGGTTGGGCTTGCTCAGTTGAAGAGCTTTTGGGGGGAACTCTTCACTGTTAGTCTACACGAAACTGATCCTTCCTAGTTCTTAGAATTAAGTTGGTTAGGGGAAGTAGAATGCGTTTGGTCCCTCAGTGTCAGAGCTTTGTGGGCAACTCTTCACTTTTAGCCTACGCAAAACAAGACCTTCCTAGTAGCTAGAGTTAAGTTGGTTAGGCCAAGTAGAATGCATTGAGCATCCAAAGTATCAGAGCTTGTGTGGGAAACTCTTCACTCTTGGCCTAAGCGAAACCTGACCTTCCTAGTTTCTAAAGTTAAGTTGGTTAGGCCTAGTAGAATGTGTTGGGCTCCCTCAGTATCGTGTGGGGAACTATTCACTTTTTGGCCTAAGCAAAACCAAACCTTCGTAGTTCCTAGAGTTAAGTTAGTTAGGCCAAGTAGAATGCGTTGGGTTCCCTCAGTATAATAGCTTGCGTGGGGAACTCTTCACTTTTGGCCTACGCGAAACCAAACCTTCCTAGTTTCAAGAGCTAGGTTGGTTAGGTCAAGTAGAATGCGTTGGGCTTCCTAAGTATCAGAGCTTGTGTGGGGAACTTCACTTTTGGCCTAAGCCAAACCTGACCTTTCTGGTTCATAGAGTTAAGTTAGTTGGGCCAAGTAGAATGCGTTGGGCTCCCTAAATATCGGAGCTTGTGTGGGGAAGTCTTCACTTTTGGTCTAAGCGAAACCAGACCTTCTTAGTTCTTAGAGTTAAGTTGGTTAGGCCAAGTAGAATGCATTGTGCTCCCTCAGTATTAGAGCTTGTATGAGAACTCTTCACTTTTCGCCTATGCGAAATCATACCTTCCAAGTACCTAGAGTTAAGTTAGTTAGGCCAAGTAAAATGCGATAGGCTCCTTTAAATATTAGAGCTTGTGTGGGGAACTCTTCACTTTTGGCCTTAGCGAAACCAGACCTTCCTAGTTTCTAAAATTTAGTTGGTTAGGTCAAGTAGAATGCATTGGGCTCCCTCAGTATCAGAGCTTGGGTGGTGAACTCTTCACTTTTGGCTTAAGTGAAATCAGACCTTCCTAGTTTCTAGAGTTAACTTGGCTAGGCCAAGTAGAATGTGTTGGGCTCCTTTAATATCAGAGCTTGTGTAGGGAACTCTTCACTTTTGGCCTACGCGAAACCAAACCTTTCTAGTTGCTAGAGTTAAGTGGGTTTGGCCAAAAAGAATGCAGTGGGCTCTCACAGTATCAGAGCTTGGGTAGGGAACTCTTCACTTTTGGTCTACGTGAAACCAGACCTTCCTAGTTCCTAGAGTTAAGTAGGTTAGGCCAAGTAGAATGCGTTGGGTTCCCTTAGTATAAGAGCTTGTGTGGGGAACTCTTTACTTTTGGCCTACGCAAAACCAGACATTCCTAGCTCCTAGAGTTAAGTTGGTTAGGCCAAGTAGAATGTTTTAGGCTCCTCAGTATCAGAGCTTGTGTGAGGAATTGTTCACTTTTGGCCTAAGTGAAGTCGGACTCTCCTAGTTCCTAGAGTTAAGTTGGTTGGAACAAGTAGAATGGGTTGGGCTTCCTCAGTATCAGAGCTTGTGTAACGAATTCTTTACTTTTGAACTAAGCGAAACTGAACCTTCCTAGTTCCTTGAATTAAGTTGGCTAGGGCAAGTAGAATGCGTTGAGCTCCCTCAGTATCAGAGCTTGTGTGGGGAACTCTTCACTTTTTACTTAAGCAAAACTAGACCTTCCTAGTTCATAGAGTTAAGTTGGTTAGGCCAAGTAGAATGCGTCGGGCTCCCTCAGTATCAGTGCTTGTATGGGGAATTCTTCACTTTTGGCGTAAGCGAAATGGAACCTTCCTAGTTCCTAAAGTTAAGTTGGTTAGGCCAAGTAGAATGCTTTGGCCTCCCTTAGTATCAGAGTTTGTGTGGGAAATTCTTCACTTTTTGCCTAAGCGAAATCGGACCTTTCTAGTTCCTAGAGTTAAGTTAGTTAGGCCAAGTAGAATGCGTTGGTCTGTCTCAGTATTAGAGCTTGTGTGGGGAACTCCTCACTTTTAGCCTAAACGAAACCAGACCTACTTAGTTCCTAGAGTTAAGTTGGTTAGGCCAAGTAGAATGCGTTGGGCTCCCTTAGTATCAGAGCTTATGTGAGGAACTCTTCACTTTTGGCTTAAGCAAAATCAGACCTTCCTAGTTCCTAGAGTTAAGTTTGTTAGTCCAAGTAGAATGCATTGGGCTCCCTCAGTATCAAAGCTTGTATGGGGAACTCTTCACTTTTAGCCTAAGCGAAATCGGACCTTCCTAGTTGCTAGAGTTAACTTGGTTAGGCCAAGTAGAATGCATTGGGTTCCCTCAGTATCAGATTTGGAGGAGGACAGGGCGAAGAACCCAGTGTTGAGTATTCGAGAGAGGCGACAAAGGATTCTTTTCTTTGCTTTCTTTGTCGTTTCTTTGTATGTAATTTAATAGTCTTTCTTTATATTTCATATGCTATGTACATTGGGACTCATAGATCACAGATTAAAGAGGAAGATCCAAAAGAAGATAGCTGGGAACAATCTCTTGAGATCCCCTACTGAAAGATCTAATACCGTACCGCTGCATCTTAGCTCTCAAGCTAGAAGGATCCAAAAACTCACTCAAGAATTGAAGCAATTTCTTGAGCAAAGAATTGGGCGCGGGACCCAGTTTTAGCAGTAAAATAAGACGAAGAAAGGTGCTTACCGCTCACCCACGCTCTTGCAGTATGTCCGAAGGGCAATACTCGTGCGAAGTAGTTGAGCATCTGAGATCACTATATTCGTGCGATAGCGAAGGTTTCTGAACGAAGTTACGGTCCTTGTTTTCTTTTCTCTTGTTCTTTTCATTCCCTGGGACAACACAAAAAATCATCTCATTTGACGCTGGAGCCTGAACGAAGGGTGTTCTTTCGGAATCAGAATGGTAGGAACATCCCACGGAGCGAGCAATAACTCATCACCTCTAAAAGCTAAGTAGAAAAGAGATATTCAAACCTATCCTCTCTGGTTTCTACCTCGTCAAGCTGCAAAAGGGTAAAGTTATTTTTCAAGGGTATGAAATATGCGAGAACAAAGGCGAGATGGAATTGAGAAGGAGTAGAGAGAAAGAGGAACATCAGCGGAATTTTCAAAGGATTCAGGAAGAATCCTTTGTCACCTGCGAAAGTTATAATAAGAATAGTCATTTTTCTTTTAGCCCACCAAAGAAATCCTTAAGCCACCCTTTTTTAACATACTTATCAGAAGTCTTTTCTGTGTACTTGGCGAGTCGTAGACAAAGAGTTGTCTTCTTTTTATGGGTCGATGGAAGACTTGATTGGTGGCTATCCAATGATGCATTAGGTACTTTTCTTGCAATACCTCGGTGGTCTATTCTCCGGAAGACAGGATCAAGGGTTGTTGTAGAGGTTAAGGGGAGGGAAGGAGTGACCCCCAAGGGGAGGTCCAGCCGTCTAGAGCCTTTAGTATCAATCTCAGTTGGTGGCGTCCCCGTTGGTCTTTAGAAGGTGCTTTGATTTCATCCAAATCTTTCTATCCTTTCGTCACCAAAGTCCAGTCCAAGAAGACGAGTATAAAGAATAATGGGAATGCCAACCAAAAAAGGTAGAGGTTGGATACCAAATCTTCCGTGAAGTCAAAGGACGGTAGCAATGAGGGTTCAAGCAAAGGCTTCCAAGTGAGCATGGTAGAATATAAAGCCACTATGCAGAACATGGAGTAGGCAGCATGCTCTTTTGGGAATGCATTGGATTTTCATGAGGAAGAAAGCGGAATTCCATTACCTCTTTCCAAAGCTATGGTATAGAAAGATCTCAAGTTTACGACTCATTCGTTGGAGAGGAGTCGTCAGAAGGAGATCTTGGGGTTCCCCTCTCTAGTACCCACTTCGTGGGCAGCTGCTTCGCTTCTTTCTCTCACACTCCTATTCTTTGAGTGGTTTGAAGTCATTCTCAAATTCTTTGAGCTATTCAAGGTCTTATTAGTGGAATTCATGAGTTCTTTGGACCCGTCAAAAGGTTTTTCAAATTTCTTGAAAAACCGTCGAACTGTCCCCACATTCGTGGCGGTATTCTTCCAACTTTTCCTTCTAGAGTGTTGACTGTTGCCAACAACTCTTGTATCGGTAATCCTTCGACATGGCTAGCCACCGCATCGATCGTATCATCTTTCTCACAAATTTCTTCGAGACGGGACTCTAAGAAACAGATGGAGTCGGGAACTTCCACTAAGTAGAGCATCTACTCTTCCAGCTCTACTAGTTAGTCTTTATGGGCCTTGCCCAATTGATTCGTCGCCGACATGTTTCGATCTTAACTGTCGATTAGCCAATTTGGCTCTGATACCACTTGTCACAATCTAACCCTTCAAACACGATTATGCAACACTTGTTCTGCTTGGTCAGCAAGTCAGCTGTTTAAAATTTGAAATACTCGGACAAACTCGCGATATGATGTAGCCTCCCTTTATGTTCTTAAGAAATTTTTTTATAAAATGTGAGACAGAGGAAATCATTGAAAATATCATAAATGAAAGCGTTGAAGACTGTCAGTTGCAAAAGAAAAGCTTAGTTTGCAAAGAGTGCGACAAGGCTTGGTCAGAGATTCAACTACTATGCCTCCCCTATAGTACATTTTTAACATTTATAGCCTTGGCAGACTTGCATATGAAAATGTCGAAACGCACACTCTAGTTCGACGACACGAAAATGAAAGTAATAGACTAAACAATAAAGAAAACATAAAGACAAGATAAATTATGGGTTTTATGACATGCGGCCATAGACAAACAACCCCTGAACAAGCATGTTCGTGACATTCTCCCCCTTCTAAACAGTTGACGTCCCTGTCAACTGGCGAAGCTTGAATTCTTCTATATTCTGGTCCAGACTTCTAGATCTTCGACACGTTCCCAATTGGTTTCTTCCACAGGAAGTTTCTTCCACCTAAACAACGCCTATGCGCGCTCTCCACGGCCACGCTATGCGTAGCATCGTGCACGTAACACCCTACGCGCACGCCCATGTCTGCCTAAGGCCCAGACGGTCTTATATGCTTCTAGAACTTTCGATGATGAACGGGAAGGCTCGAGGAGACTCTAGATGGCCCGCGAATGCCTGAGATGGGGCTGGATGGCTTATGTTGGTGCGCGTCCAGCCTAGTGTCAAGGGCATACTTGTCCAAGGTATTATTTACCTATGGCCGTATGCCCAAATACCCCTAAATCACTTTATCTTTATGTCTTAAAAGTAGTCTAGGTTAATTATTTCGTTTTCGTGTCGTCGAGCTATAGTGTGACATTTCGACTTTTTCATATGCAAGTCTGCCAAGGCCAAAAATCTCAATATGTACTATGGGGGTACCTGAGTAGTCCGACCCCCGCCCAAGCCTTGTCGCACTCTTTGCAAGCTAAGCTATTTTCTTTTCAATTGACAGTCTTCAATGCTTTCTTTTATGATGTTTTCAATTATTTACTTTCTCTCTCCCGTTTTATAAAAACATTTTCCCGAGAACGTGGAGGGAGGCTACATAATACCGCGAGTTTGTCCGTGGATTTCGAATATTGAACGGCTGACTTGTTGACCGAGCAGAACAAGTGCCGCATATTCGTGTTTGAAGAGTTACGATTGTGATAAGTGGTATCAGAGCGAAATTGGCTAGTTGATAATAAGACTGAAATATGTCGTCGGCGAATCCATCGGGCAAGGCCCAGAGAGACCGACTGGTAGAGCTCGAGGAGCAGATGCTCTACCTAGCTGAAGTTCTCGACTCCATCCGCTTCTTGGAGTCCCGTCTCGAAGAGATTACTGAGAAAACTGACACAATCGATGTGGTAGCTGGCCGTGTCAAAGGATTACCAATACAAGAGTTGTTGGCAAGAGTCGACACTCTAGAAGGAAACATTGGAAGAACTGTTAACTACGAATATGGGGACAGTTCGTCAGGCTTTGTTGCCCACATGGAAGAACATGTCAATGTGCTAAATAGCTCCCAGAAGACACTCTTAGAGTTGATAAACGGCATGTCAGAGGATTTTCGAGCCACCCTCGATGTTGTCAAAAATGAAATAGTAGATGTGAATGCAAGATTGAACCTTACAATGCGAGTAATCGCAAACCAAGCTCAAACTGGAGGAGTAATTCCGGTTAGTAGAGTGAAGATTCCAGAACCAAAGCCCTTCTGTGGGGCAAGAGATGCAAAGGCCCTGGAAAACTATATTTTTTACCTCGAGCAGTACTTCAGGGCCATAAACACGGTTACCAAGGAAGCCCAAGCTATGGTGGAGGTCCCGGTATGTTGACATACAAGAGGGACGTTGTACGATAGATACTTGGGACGCTTTGAAAAGAGAACTCCGCTCACAGTTCTTCCCCGAAAATGTTGAGATTTTGGCTCGACGAAAGTTGTATTCGAGAGTACGTGAAACAGTTTGCGGGCTTCATGTTAGACATTCGCGATATGTCAGAAAAAGACAAAGTTTTCTGTTTTGTCGAAGGGCTGAAACCTTGGGCCAAGACCAAGTTATATGAACAAAGGGTCCAAGACCTCACGTCAGCGTATGCAGCAACCAAACGGTTGTTTGATCTGATCAGTGACTCAAGATGTGAAACGTCACTAAAGTTCCTCACCTGGAAGGAATAGAAATAGTTGCCTGAGTTCTCCCAAAGCTGTCGGGGGAGACAATCTGGTAATTAAAGACCGCAAACCTTACCAGCCAACCACAGAGAACACATGGCGAAGGCCGAATAATCGAAGCCCACCCAAGCATCCCTCAGTTGTTTCATATGTGAGGGGCCACATCTGGCAAGAGAATGCCCGAATAAAGTCGACTTCCATGCGTTTCAGGCCCCATTAATCAGGATTCAGATGATAAGTCGAATCAAGCTGAGGGTGAAGTGGGCCAAATAGATGAGGCAGAAAAGACTCGAATAGGGGCCATAAAATACATGTCGTCTCTCCAGAAAAAGTCAGGGGAGAGACACGTACCAACAAAAGGGGGCTTATTGTATGTTGATACCTGGATTAACCAAAAATAAACTAAGAGTACTATGGTTGATTCTGGTACAACTCATAACTTTATAACAGAGGCAGAGGCCAAACGTCTAAGACTCCGTTGGGAGAAGGATTCAGGAAGAATGAAGGTCGTGAATTCCATTGTCCTACCTATCGTCGGACTAGTGAAACAAACGATGATAAAGTTGGGAGGATGGAAAGGCCCGGTGGACTTTGTGGTTGTAAAGATGGACGACTTCGATGTAGTGCAGGGAATGGAGTTCCTCCTTGAACATCAAGTCATACCAATGCTCTCAGCCAGATGTCTAGTGATTACTGGATCTTTTCCCACAGTAGTGCAAGCAAATATTCGTCAGCCTAACGTATTTAAATTGATATCGGTCATGCAACTAGATAAGAATTATGCCTAAGAGGAACCACCATCTGTGGAGATCCCGCTTGGGGCGTTGGGAAAAATGGAGGAGACAATCCCCAAAGACACTCTGTGTGTCACGAAGAAGTGCCATGGTGTTAGCCAAATAGTGGCCCAAGTCCTTGTCAATCAGAAGGAGGATCGACCATGGGATAGAGTACCCGTCGGAGGCAAAAGCGCATGCGAAGAATGCTATTATCGCACGACACCACCGGAGTTAGCTGTACTTCGGAACAGTCGAAGAAATTGTCGAGTACAGGAGTTAGTAGACCCGTACAAGCTCCATGGGGAGCCCCAGTCCTTTCCTTGAAGAAGAAGGACAGAAGCCTACGACGGTGTATTGACCGTCATATACAGAATAAACTCACAATTTGCCGCATATATCCATTTCCCCTACTCCCCAACCTGTTTGATCGCTCACGTGGGATGAAGTATTTCCCGAAGTCAGATATCCAACCGAGGTACTGTTGAGTAAGAGCAAATGAGGCAGAGGGGCTCGAGACAACTTGTGTTACTGGATTTAGAGCATACGAGTTCCCGGTGGCGCCATTTAGTCTTACCGATGCCAAGGAAGGAAAGTGTTGTTCTGTGGAGGGACAGATAAACGTGCTGGGTCATGTGGTGAAGTTTCACCAAATTGAGGTGGGAAAGAGGAAGATTGCCGCAACGTATGAGGGGAGGATACTGAAAACAGTCGCAGCATTACGCTCATGCTCCAAACCGATCAATAGTAACGGGCAATCCATGAATAGATTCTTAACAAGAGCAAGCATGCAGACAGAGTTGATGACCAAGCTGCCGATCCAAGGCGCAACAATGTCGTACGATTATCTATCAACCTCGAACAGGAAGAAGATAGAGAAGTCAAGGAAGTCCTTGCTGACAGAGTAAGGACAGATAGAAGACCCACGAGGGAGATACATAAATTCCTAATGAAGTGGAAGAACCCCCTAGTAGAGGTAACAAGCAGAGAACGTGTCGAAGACCTTGAAGCATGGAAGCAGAAGATCAAAGAGCTCCAGCTTCGCCAGGTGACGGGGACGTCAACCGTTTAGGTAGGGGAGAATGTTAAGGGCATACTTGTCCAAGGTATTATTTAACTATGGTCGTATGTCCGAATACCCCTAAATCACTTTATCTTTATGTCTTAAAAGTAGTCTAGGTCAATTCTTTCGTTTTCGTGTCGTCGAGCCACAGTGTGACATTTCGGCTTTTTCATATGCAAGCCTGCCAAGGCCAAAAATCTCAATATGTACTATAGGGGTACCTGAGTAGTCCGACCCCTGCCCAAGCCTTGTTGTACTCTTTGCAAGCTAAGCTATTTTCTTTACAATTGACAGTCTTCAATGCTTTCTTTCATTATGTTTTCAACTATTTACTTTCTCTCTCCCGTTTTATAAAAATATTTTCCCGAGAACGTGGAGGGAGGCTACATCATATCGCGAGTTTGTCCGCAGGTTTCGAATATTGAACGGCTGGCTTGTTGACCGAGCAGAATAAATGTCGTACAATCGTGTTTGAAAGTTACGATGGTGACAAGTGGTATCAGAGCCAAATCGGCTAATTGACGATAAGACCCAAACATATCGTCTGCGAATGCATCGGGCAAAGCCCAGAAAGACCGACTAGTAGAGCTAGAAGAGTAGATGCTCTACCTTGTCAAAGTTCCCGACTCCATCCGCTACTTGGAGTCTCGTCTCGATGAAATTTATGAGAAAACTGATATAATCGATGCAATAGCTGGCCGTGTCGAAGGATTACCGATATAAGAGTTGTTGGAAAGAGTCAACACTCTATAAGCAAATGTTGGAAGAACTGGTAACTACGAATATGGAGATAGTTCGTCGGGCTTTATTGCCCACATGGAAGGACGTGTCAACGAGGTAGATAACTCTCAGAAAACCCTCTTAGAGATGATAAACGGCATGTCAGAGGATTTTCGAGCTACCTTCGATGTTGTTAGGAATGAAATCACAGATGTGAACACAAGACTGAGTCTCACAATGCGAGCAATGGCAAACCAAATTCCGGTTGGAGGAGCAGTTCCCGTTACTAAGGTGAAGGTTCCGAAACCTAAGCCATTCTATGGGGTGAGGGATGCAAAGGCCTTAGAGAACTTCATATTTGATCTCGAACAGTACTTCAAGGCCACAAACACAGTCACCGAAGAAGCCAAAGTGACTGTTCTCACGATATTTCCGAAGAAATTTGATTCGTGGAGTTGAACTTGTGTTGATGTTGTATTTACGTTGATTTGATGCTATGTGGTTTGATCTCTAGAATTTGATCCTCTGATTCTCTCTCGACTGGATGCTTATGCTTGATTTGAGGAAGCGAAGCACGTGATGTTCTTGAAGTTGGAGTCTTGGAAGAAATCTTGTATCTTCAAAGGAGCTTCAATCTTCGAGGGTGTTCTTGAAGTTGGAGACTTGGAAGAAGGCTTGTATCTTCAAAGGAGCTTCAATCTTCAAAGGTGTTCTTGAAGTTGGAGACTTGGAAGAAAGCTTGTATCTTCAAAGGAGCTTCAGAGTTGAGGAGTCTTCTATCTCTTGAGAATTCTCAAAAGAGCTTCAAAGTTGAGGAGTCTTCTATCTCTTGGGAGAATTTTCTCTAGACCTTCTGAAGTCAAAAATTTGTTTCCCCATCAATGAAGAGAACTCCTCTATTTATAGAGTTCCCTGGTGGGCTTTTATGGACTTGGGCATGTTCTGGTCCATGGACCATACCCATGGGCTCAATCACATGAATTTGGGTCATATTTTATTTTAGACTAAATTAAGCTTATTTTTGGGCTCAATTGAATTTTAGCCTAACTAAATAATATTTAATTGAACCAAAATAATTAATTTGATCCAATTGCCATAATAAAGACAACTGACATCATTAGAATTGTCCAATTTGTTTTTAAATTTAATTCGGGATACATGTCAATTTTTAGTTAATCCCAAATACAATTGTTTTAGTAAATGATGTGACATGTGATTGGTTCCAAAATTTCTTATTCAACAGTGACATTGGCGACGATGTATCTGTGTGAGGATGCCAAGTTATGGTGGAGGTCCCGATACATGGACATAGAAGAAGGGCGTTGCACAATAGATATTTGGGACGTCCTGAAGAAAGAACTCCGCTCGCAATTCTTCCCCGAGAATGAGGAAATCCTAGCTCGGCGAAAATTGCATGATCTGAAACACACTGGCAACAGTCGAGAGTACGTGAAACAGTTTGCAGGCTTGATGTTAGACATCCGCAATATGTTAGAGAAAGATAAAGTTTTCTGTTTTGTCGAAGGGTTGAAATCGTGGGCCAAGACCAAGTTATATGAACAAAGGGTCAAAGACCTCACGTCAGCATATGCAGCAGTCGAACGGTTGTTCGATCTGACTAGTGACTCTCAAGATGTGAGAAGTCACCAAATTTCCTCACCTAGAAGGAACAAGAATAGTCGCTCGAGTTCTCCCAAAAATGCTGGGGGAGGCAAAGATTCCACTAGAGACCGCAGACCTTACCAATCAAACACAGAGAACACTTGGCGAAGGCCGAATAATCGAAGCCCACCCAAGCGTTCTCTCAGTTGTTTCATATGCGAAGGGCCACATCTGGCAAGAGAATGTCCGAATAAAGTCGACTTCCATGCGTGTCAGGCCTCATTAATCCCGGATTCAGATGGTAAGTTGAATCAAGCTGAGGGCAAAGTGGGCCAGATCAAAGGAGGCGGGAAGACTCGAATAGAAGCCATAAAATACCTGTCGTCTCTCCAGAAAAAGTCAGGGGAGAGAAACGTAAAAAAAAGGGGCTTATTGTATGTTGACACCTGGATCAACCAAAAACAGACAAAGAGCACTATGGTTGATTCCGGTGCAACTCATAACTTTATAACAGAGGCAGAGGCCAGACGTCTAAGACTCCGTTGGAAGAAGGATTCAAGAAGAATGAAGGCCGTGAATTCTGTTGCCCTACCTTTCGTCGGACTGGTGAAACAAACGGTGATAAGGTTGGGAGGATGGGAAGGCCCTGTAGACTTTTTGTGTCCCTGAGAAGTACCAAGGTCTCACTTACATACCCGCACCCTTTCGAGGTAGAGGATTTCAACCTCTGAAGCCTTTATGAGAGTCATGCAGCCTTCGACCTTCTAATTCGGATGACTCCGCCCACTCATACACATAACTCCTCCCCTATTTCAATGGTGAGATTCACACTTTAGGCTAAAGGCACGAGGAAAGAGGTAGAGCAAGAGTGCTGAAACTACTTCAGTAGGCTAGCTTGCCTTTCTCCTCTTTCTTTTCGTATACTGAATTCCCCTCCACGTTGATTTGGTAATAAGATAATAACGAATAGAAAAAGATGAATGGATTGGATCATGTATTAATAGTCAATCCCCGGTCGAGGTAGAGGCCCACTACGCGGTTCTATAGGAACAATTATTTCTTTTTATTTCAGCCCGTCTCTTTCTTAAAGAAAAAAAAAAGCGAGGCCCAGAAATCGGAGGTCAAGCCTATACGATTTCAGAAAAATCAATTTAGATTCAATCTCCCCATATATCCGTCTTGAAGTTGAGAAGGAGGGTTAGCCTCACCTTGGGGAACAAAGTAGCTTGACTTAGTAAGAAGGAGTGGAATGAACTCGAAAAAGTCCCTTTCGACTTCTATTATCAAAATCTTATTTCATCTTCAGAAAATGAGAGAGAGAGAGAGAAGTAATTCGCCTTCTTGTCCCAGATGCTGTAAGGTTGAATAGTCTATTCTCTCATTGGGATGCTTTCTTCTAAATCCTTGGAAAGGGAAGAAGGGGAACTCACTCCTCCTTTACGTGGGTTGCTTAACTCCAACTCATTCACTTAGCCGATACAAAGAGAAAGAAATCCATTTTTCCAATTTGGTAGTTCGATCTATGATTTCTCATTCATAGACATTGATAAGATCCTTCCATTTAGCAGCACCGGAAGTTGAGCTTTCTTGCTCTCTTTATGTTCTTCCTTCTTTGCTTGTCTTAGGAAAAAGCAATCGATCTTGAATGAGATCCTTATTCCTAAGGCGGGGCTTAAACTTCAAACTCTATTTCCTTTTCTTTACGTGACAATGCTTGTATATCTAAGTACCAAGAGTGACCTCGCGAGAGGCCGATGGAAGGAGATCGTGATAAAAGTGACATCTTCAACATCAAACTCTGAGGATAGAGGAAGGCAAAGAGTTGTTGCTCCATACCTTTACCGGCTTTCATCAAAGTCGTTATTACTCCTTTTTCTCTTAGAACGTGGTAAGATAAACAGAGACTAAGTAAGAACCACCTGAAGCTAGTCCAAAAACCTGAAAGCAAACTATCTCTTTCTACTCTACCAGACGGAAAACAAGATTACTTGATGCTTTGTGTATAAGGAGGTGGAAAACCTCACTCGGGGATACCTTACTAGAGGATGATACCCGTGCCTTTTAGATCTTCTTCCTTCTATAGCAGATAAACAATTGGACAGAAGCCTTAATTTACTCATTGATATCATTCCCAAATCATTAAGGACTGGCGGGGTTCTTCTTCTCTTTTATTAGGTTCTCTTCCCACTTAAAGACGAATCCCAAGATGAAAATTAGCCTCGAAGGATTCAAGGCCCTATCGAAAGGAGATCGAAGGACTAACCAAGATCGAAGAGAAATTATTGTACCTGAGAGAATTGCCAGAGGAAGTAAGATTTCTCCAAACCTGATCTCAGTTGCAGATGCTATAGAGGTATTCAATGAGTCTGCTTTCCCTGATTAAGTGGGTTTAGGCCTGGTTTACCGTCTCAATGAACACAGGATTGAGTACCAATCGAAAGATCTCGACGATAGAGATCTTAGAACGCGTCTAAACTAAGTGAAGAAGTCTTGGGGAAGGGGTCAGTACAAAAGGGAAGACCAAGAGTTATGATCAGTTTCCTCAAAGTATTGTAGAGGAAGTTGCTTTCATTGTAGTCGCTATCTCACAATACTACTATTCTCATAAGATAGAATTCTTTTTTATGAAGCTTGATCTAGAAAGAGCTGCTGAGCGAGAAGGGTGCGCAGGGCAAGAAAGAGTCAGCAAGGGAATTCTTTCATTCTCACTTTCCAAGGTTCAAAGAATTTGAGAAGAAGCTACTGATCAAAGGAGCTCAACCTGAAAATGGGTTATGTAGTAGCTGCTGTCTAACTCCAGAAGATTGAGAGACAAAGAAAGTACTCGAATCAGAGTCAAATGAATAAGTAAGACCAAAGAACTACTTTTTCTATGGGAAAAGCCAATCAAGTATGAAGGAGCAAGACTTGAGAGGATTTGCTTTCACTTTCTTTCCCAAATTCTTGAATGAGTTCCTTCAAGCTAGGTCAAAACAATAGGAAGACATAAGACGTTCCATCTCGAACACATTAGGCGTTCTGACTGATTCAAAATGAATAAGCATGAGAAGGAAGAAAAGTTGATCGTACGACTTTCCTTTGAGTCTAATATCATTATTTAAGAGTTTGCAGTCCCGAGAAATTGAAGAGAGTATTATCCCAAAGATCTGGTAATTTGCTCCATTGAAATCCATACAATACGAGACTGGTTGTCCAATGAAATACTATGGCGACCTAGCTAATGCCATGCCCAGCCCAGCATACTCTCTTTCCTTAAATGTCAAGACACTACCCAAAAAATCATATCTGTTCGAGACCCAAATTTGTGCATCATTGGAGGCTAAAGGTTAGATCCGAACAAAGCCAAAAGTATCCATTTCAGAAGTAGCAGTGGGGGTTTCGCTCTCCTTTTTCTTGTTCTTTCTTTGCCATATCATATTTCTGATAGAAAGCTAAATAACCTAGAACATGATAATTTCCATAAATCAGTTTGGCTCTCGATGGCCTAAGAGTATAATGGAAGAAAGTGAATATAGATAAAAACAAGTCCTTCGGACGGGTCCTTTAGGGCATGTCCCATCTTAACTGATGTACAGTTCTTTCTCTTTTAGAAAGCCAGAAAAGACATATTTTTCTCATTGGAGTCAAATATGCTCTTGAGAGGAAGGAAGCCCACCCTGGATAAACTTGAGTTGGGTTATTTTCAATATTGCTTAGGGAAACGAGACCCAAGCGTAATGACTCTAATACATCTCATACACAAATATCGGAATGCAAGGTTCAATCCTAGATTCTGTTAGACCTCCACTTCTTCCTATTAAGTTTGTATATAAGAGAAGAAATAAATCACACGTGCAAAGCGTGTAAAGGAGGGAAGAGTGAGTCGGTTAAATTATTAGTATAAATACTGTTAGAGAGGCGGGAAAGAGGGTAGTTTTCATTCATCTAAAAGTTGGTTGTTGATTCTAGAGAGAAGAACAACAGAGATTGTAATTCGAACTGAAATTCTTTCAATTTGATTCATATTTTCCTATTGAATAAAGATATAATTCATACCAAAGGTGGAGTTCCATCATTTTTGGTATCAGAGCAATTGAAATCTGGGAGCTAAATGGTGCAAATAAGGATTGAAGAGAGGTTAGAGTTGATCGATCAGGAGATTATCGCAATGAAGAAAGAATAATGAAAGTACCGGCGATCGAGTCGAGCCTAAGCGAAATATCGAGAAATCTGGAAATGATGCGACTGCAATCCGATAAACATCAACAGAAGTTATTGTTGGTAATGGAATCAGTGTCGATAGAACGATCAGGACTGAGTGAGAAGACGATAGACTCTGTGACGCACGAGTCTGCATCTGCCAAAGGAAAGGCGAAGGAAGCGTCGTTTAGCAAATTGGCCGATACTAAGCGAATCGCTCAAGAAAGCCGAAATGAGAGAAAAATCGAGAACAATGATGCTGCAGCGGATCAGAGCAAATTCAAAAAGGTAAAAATGCCGGTTTTCTCAGGAGAAGATCCGGACTCATGGCTATTCCGAGCGGAGAAGTATTTTCAAATTCACAAACTCACTGAATCAGAAAAAAATCTTGTTTTTACTATAAGTTTCGATGGCCCTGCTTTAAATTGGTATCGATCGCAAGAAGAGAGGGATAAATTCCTTAGTTGGGCTAATCTGAAGGAAAGACTGTTAATCCGCTTTAGATCGAGTAGAGATGAAACTCTGTTAGGCAAATTTCTTCGAATTAAACAAGAAACAACTGTTGAGGAGTATCGAAACCTATTCGATAAGTTGGTTGCTCCGTTAATTGATGTACAGGAGGAGGTAGTTGAAGATCCTTCATGAATGGGCTACTACCTTGGATTAGAGCAGAGGTTGCGTTCTGCCATCCAAAAGGATTAGCAGAGATGATGCAAGTGGCTCAATTAGTTGAGAACAGGGAGATCATTACGAACGAAGCAAATTTAAATAATTCCTTTGGCGGGAAAAATTTTCCTCACTCTTCAACTGTTAATAAAAGTGGAATAGGGAATACTTCAACTGAAATCAAAGGGAATACCACCTTCCCTATTCGAACGATCACTCTACGGAATTCCAATGCAAATGAAGTGAAAAAAGAGAAATTATCGTAGGCTACTCGGTGCAGAGTTCCAGGCGAGAAAAGAAAAAAGACTATGTTTCCGTTGTAATGAAAAATACTCAGCTGACCATAAGTGCAAGATGAAAGAGTTACGTGAGCTGAGGATGTTTGTGGTAGCTGGAGAGAATGAGGAATATGAAATAATCGAAGAAAAGGAGCCAACCGAGAAGGAACTAGCGACATTAGAGGTGAAGGATGATAATCAAACCTTGATAGAGCTGTCAATCAATTCAATGGTTGGATTAAACGATCCAGGCACCACGAAAGTGAAGGGAATGATTCAGAATAAAGAGATAGTCGTGATAATCGATTGTGGAGTGAAGCATAACTTTATCTTAGAGAAATTGGTTAAGTCCCTCCCATTAATCATCAAGGAAACAGCTCATTATGGGGTAATCCTTGGTTCTGGTACAACAATACAAGGGAAGGGAGTTTGTGAATTAGTAGAAATTCAGCTAGTTGATTGGAAGGTAACAGAAGACTTTTTGCCCCTTGAATTGGGAGGAGTAGACGCCATGTTAGGAATGCAATGGTTACACTCCTTAGGAATTACCATCGTAGATTGGAAAAATCTTACTTTTACTTTCACTTACAATGGTAAAAGTATTTGTATCAAGGGTGATCCTAGTCTAACCAAGACTCGGATTAGTCTTAAAAGCATGTTTAAAACTTAGAGCGATCAGGACGAAGGGTATTTGATCGAATGTAGAGCTATTGAAGTTAAAAGGGGGTAGGAAACAAGAAGCTGATGAGACAGAAGAATCATCCTGGGCAACAAAATTAGTACAAGATATACGTATGATGATGTGTTTACTTGGCCAGAGAAACTTCCACCAGGGAGAGAAATTGAGCATTAAATTCACCTTAAAAAGGGAACCGATCCCATTAATTTTAGGTCATACAGATATGGTTTCCACCAGAAGGCTGAAATGGAAAAATTGGTGGAAGAAATGTTATTGTCAGGGGTCATTCGGCCAAGTAAAAGCCCATTCTCCAGCCTGGTATTTCTTGTTAAAAAAAGGATGTTAGTTGGAGATTTTGTGTAGACTACCGAGCAGTCAATAATGTAACAATTCCTGATAAGTTTCCAATTTCGGTTGTAGAAGAGCTTTTTGATGAGTCGAATGGAGCTAGCCTATTCTCCAAAATAGACCTTAAATCGGAGGGATATCATTAAATAAGAATGGTGGAAAAGGATATTCCAAAAACAGCATTTAGAACTCATGAGGGACATTATGAGTTCCTCATCATGCCATTTGGTTTGACTAATGCATCGGCCACATTCCAAGCTTTGATGAATGTTGTTTTCAAACCTTACTTGAGGAAGTTTGTTTTGGTGTTTTTTGATGATATATTGGTCTACAGCAAGAACGAAGATGAGCATGTAGTTCACTTGGGGAAAGTTCTTTCTTCGTTGAGGGAACATTCGTTATATGCTAATAAGAAGTGCAGCTTTGCACAACCGAAGATTGAGTATCTGGGACACATTATATCAGGAGGGGGAGTTGAGGTAGACCCAGAGAAGATTCGTTCTATTGTTGATTGGCCCACACCAACGAATGTTAGAGAAATCCGTGGATTTCTTGGCTTAACTGGTTATTATAGGCGATTTGTTAAGCATTATGGTTCTATAGCAGCACCATTGATCCAATTGCTCAAGAAAGGAGGATTTGTGTGGAATAAAGAGGCTGAAGAGGCGTTTGAAAGATTGAAGAGTGCCATGATCTCATTGCTAGTGTTAGCTCTTCCAAACTTTGAACAACCCTTCGAGATAGAAACAGATGCTTCAGGGGTTGGAGTGGATGCTGTTTTAACACGGATGAACAAGCCTATTGCGTTTTATAGTCATACATTGGCTATGTGGGATAGGGCAAAACCAGTTTACGAAAGGGAACTGATGGCTGTCATACTTGCAGTCCAATGCTGGCGTCCTTACTTGTTCGGGACGAGATTTATGGTTAAAGTTGATCAGAAATCACTCAAGTTTCTCTTAGAACAGAGAACAATTCAACCACAATATCAGAAATGGGTAGCCAAGTTGCTTGGATATTCGTTTGAAGTAATATATAAACCGGGTTTGGAAAATAAGGTAGCTGACGCATTGTCCAGGAAACTGATGGAGATTTAGGGTTTAGGGTTTAGGGTTCAGTTCCTATCCTAGTAGATCTCATTACTATTAAAGAAGAAGTACAGAAGGATGAGGAATTACAAAAGGCTTTTGAGAATGAGCAAACAGATACTATTAAGAAGAATACAAAATTTTCACAGAAAAATAGTATATGGCATTATAAGGATCGCTTGGTCTTATCAAGGACCTCAAAATTAATTCCAACTATGCTAAATACTTTTCACGACTTGGTTGTGGGAGGACATTCTGGTTTCTTGCGTACTTATAAGCGATTAGCAAGTGAGTTATATTGGCCGGGAATGAAGAAAGATGTTCAGAAGTATTGTGAGGAATGTGTAGTTTGTCAACGAAACAAGACCGTGGCTTTATCTCCAGCTGGTCTTTTAATTCCTCTGGAAATTCCTCAGCAGGTTTGGAATGACATCTCTATGGATTTTGTTAAGGGATTTGAAGTGGTGTTAGTGGTGGTGGATCGGCTAAGTAAATACAACCACTTTATACCGCTCAAACATCCTTATACAGCCAAAACAGTAGCTGAAGTGTTTGTCAGAGAGATAGTTCGATTGCATGGTTTTCCTTAATCAATTGTCTCGGACAGAGATAGAGTTTTTCTCAGCAATTTTTGGAAGGAAATGTTTCGATTGGCAGGCACGAAGTTGAATAAGAGTACCGCATACCATCCGTAATCGGATGGCCAAACAGAAGTAGTAAACCGAGGGCTTGAGACCTATTTGCGCTGTTTCTGTAGTAAGAAACCAAAAGAATGGGTGTCGTGGTTACCGTGGGCCGAATACTGGTACAACTCCACCTTTCAACGATCGTTGGGCGTTTCGCCTTTTTAGGTGCTATATGGTAGGAAGCCTCCATCGTTGATCTCATATGGGGTGGGCGATACATCTAACTCATCGTTGGCCGAACAATTGAGTGAAAGGGATACCGTTTTAGCTGCTCTTCGCGATCCTTTGTTGTTGGCTCAACAGCAAATGAAACAATATGCTGATATGAAAAGGAGACATGTTGAATATGCCATTGGTGACTGGGTGTTTTTAAAGATAAGACCATATAGGCAACTTTCTTTGAGAAAGAAACGGAATGAGAAGTTATCCCTCGAGTTCTTTGGTCCTTATGAGATTGTGGAAAGAGTGGGACCAGTGGCATACAAGTTAGACTTACCAGCTACTACTTCGATTCATCCTGTTTTTCATGTTTCCCAATTGAAGAAGTTTGTTGGAGACAAAGCTGGGGTACAGCCAACTATTCAGTTTCTCAATGAGAATTACGAATGGCAAGCTCAACCAGAAGAGGCTTTGAAGTACCAGAAAAACAGTAATGGTGGTTGGGAAGTTTTAATCCGTTGGAAAGATTTACCAGAACATGAAGCTTTGTGGGAGTGTTATGATGAAATTCAGCGTTTGTACCCTACTTTTCACCTTGAGGACAAGGTGAATTTAGAAGGGGAGGGCAATGTTAGACCTCCACTTCCTCCTATTAAGTTTGTATATAAGAGAAGAAATAAATCACACGTGCAAAGCGTGTGAAGGGGGGAAGAGTGAGTCGGCTAAATCATTAGTATAAATACTGTTAGAGAGGCGGGAAAGGGGGTAGTTTTCATTCATGTAAAAGTTGGTTGTTGATTCTAGAGAGAAGAACAACAGAGATTGTAATTCATACCAAAGATGGAGTTCCATCAGATTCAAAACGGCAGGGCGCTAGGCTGGCTCCTCATTATCTTTTTAGTTTGAATTTATTTATGAGGAGCGGGTCGGCTTTCATTCCCATCCAAGTTTCAATCAACCACTCGTTGTTCAATAGCCCTAGCGCGCGAGACCGAAAAGAGTAGCCCACTGAATTGTAGGGTCAGACACTTTCAACTGAAAGAGCACTCTTGATGAAGTTACCTTTTAGACACTTTCAAGTTAAGACCTCATTATTCATTTCTCATAATTGCTTTGCAAGAAAGCTACTTCCGAGATCTCTTGCTTCATGCACAACCTCTCACGTGAATGAATTGAACCTGTCATTTTGACCATCTTTGTACGTTTGCACTTTGTACTCCCTTTCGAAGTCCGTAGAAGTCGATTTGCGCTTCTTCACACTCTTTCACTCAAAATGAAAAGGCCGGAAAAAATGGGGACTGACTGATTTTGGATGAAAGAGGAGGAACCCTACCAATCCCCAAAAGTGGAAGTAATCCGAGACTGACCGGCTTGATCTGGCTCGATGCTTTATCACCTTTTTGATAGAGTGGCACAAGAAAGTGAACTACTTCCCTTTCAAGAGGGACACCTGCTACTACCCTTGAATGCGCTCTGACCTTTCCCTTCTTTCTATTTGGCTGGTGAATCTAGGTTCCTCTTTATCACCTTCGGTCTCTTTTCGGTATGGTCTTGCGCTTTTTAACCTGTATGCCTCTGTCTCTCTTCATGTGCCTTGTGCGAGATTCCTTTCTTATAGAGTCGACAAGTGGTGAATTCAGCGATCTCTCTGTAGAATCCTTCTCACTTCGACTTAGGAAAAGAGGCCAAGTTCGGTATATCCCTTTAAGTCTATTCGCTTGAAAGCCTGAGGAGCCTGAAAAGCAAAAATCAGGCTAAATAAGGAAGACAGAGCGGTAGACGGAAAGAGAAAGCTCATCGCTTCTCAAATTCCTCGCTTTAAATGAATGAGTTCGAAGGACCATTCTGAAGGTTAATATGTATATTTGAGTCCTTTGAATGGGCAATCTTTCAAAGGGCATTCGAATTCGAGATTCAAGTCCACTGGTTCAGCCATTGTCCTCTCCCATTAAGTGGAGCGGTCTCGCTCCCTTCCCTCGCCAACTCTAGATAGGAGTGGACTATAGAAGATTTCAACGTACACCCGAGGAAAAATCTTTCACTCACTGAGAAGTGAAAACCTGTGACTAGATCGTCCTGAAGACGGATGTGACATGAAGAAGTAGCATTTGAAAGTGTTGTTGACAAAGCCCACGGAGCAGAAGGATCAATGAAATATGATTGATGCCTTCAACTATCTTTCTTTAGCTAAGGACAAGCCAAGAGCTAGAAGTGAGAATCAAATTTCATTCGAAGGAAAGCGCTCGAGGAGGGGAGGTATCAAATCGACCAATTGGAAGCTTCTTTCCTGAAAGTTGTTTGAGTGAAATCAGTCGGGTCTTTCCTACCCCGTCTTCCTTCACTTAGGAAGCAATACTGACAGAGTGTGAGAGGCCGCAATCTTTCGCCTCTTCTTCTTTATTTATAGCCCTTGGAACCTGGCTTGACTCATGTCCTAAAAATGAGGCGACTCGACCAAAGGGAAATTCAGTCCCAGTTCCCGCTTCAAGGAATGAAGGATTGGAATCGGACTAGGAGAAGGAGATAGAGAGGTTCAAACAATTTGAGAAGCTAAAGAGTTCCGCCTAGGGGAATAGTTTAGGATGAAATGATAGAAACGAAAGTAGAACATTTCTCATTCGAAGAGGATTGGAGGGCAGGGAATCAATATGGTAAGGCATGGCCCAGTATGAAGTAATTAGATAAATGCAGCCTTAAGGTACACACATAAGCTTACTAACCACCGACCTTTTCTCCTTTATAAGATTTAGAATTCATAGATTAGTCCACAAAGAATGAGACTACTTCACTTCCACAGCTTGCTCTTTACCGTGGAGTGGGGCTTTGACCTTATACCTTCCGAAAATGGTCTCCCTTCCTATTCAATTCTTTATCTACAAATATCATAAGCTTTTCTTTTCTTTAAATGTCTTTCTCTATCTTAGTTATATGAGTTCTTCTTCTTGAATAGAAAGGTGCAACAAACTAAGTCTCAAACCGATCTAAAAGGTGTTCAAAACGTGTCTAAGTATCACTTGAACTATCAAAATGACCTAACAAAACTTAAGTGTAATTTCGTAAATCATAACCTACCACAAAGTTCAAAAAGTGTGAAAAAAGCACTTCGAGACCGAAAATGAAAACCAAGTGTGTAAGTGCAACAAACTTTGTTTCAAACCAACCTAAAAAGAGTTCAAAATGTGTGTAAGCTTTCAAAACGATCGAACAATGCTTAAGTGTAAGTTCGTAAGTCACAACCGACAAAAATTTCAAAAAGTGCGATAAAAGATTCAAGACCCAACATATCAACCATGGGTGCAAGTGCAACAAACTTAGTTCCAAACAAAAATAAAAAAGAGTTTAAAACCTCCTAACAATGCTTAAGTGTAAATTCGTAACTCATAACCGGCTAAAAAGTTCAACAACCTTACAAAGCTTAAGTGTAAGTTAGTAACTCCTAACATACCAAAAAGTTAAAAACTGTGAAAAAAGCACTTCAAGACCAAAAAAAAAAAAAAGGAAACCAAATGTGTAAGTACAACAAACTTAGCCTCAAACCAACCTTATGTGTCTAAGTATCACTTGAATTTTAAAGACGATCTAACAAAGCTTAAGTGTATGTTCGTTACTCATAACCTAGAAAAAGGTTTAAAAAGTGAGAAAAGAGCATTTCAAGACCCAAAATGGCAACAAAGTGTGTAATTTCAACAAACTAAGTTTTAGCAAACCTAAAAAGTGTTCAAAATGTGTCTAGTATCACTTGGACCATAAAAAATGACCTAAGACATCTTAAGTGTAAGTTCGTAACTCACAACCTAGCAGAAAGTTCAAAAAGTGTGAAAAAAGTACTTCAAGACCCAAAATGGCAACCATGTGTAACTACAACAAACTTAATGTCAAACCAACCTAAAACGTGTTTAAAACACGTCTAAGTATTACTTGAACTTTCAAAATGACCTAACAAATCTTAGTTGTAAGTTCGTAACTCATAACGTACCAAAAAGTTCAAAAAAGGTTGAAAAAAGCACTTCAAAACCAAGAATGTCAAGTGTGTAAGTGCAACAAACTAAAATTCAAACAAACCCAAAAAGTATTCAAAACACATCTCAGCTTAATAACGCTTAAGTATAAGTTTGTAACTCATAACTTACCAAAAAGCTTAAAAAGTGTGAAAAAAAAAAGCCAGTCATTCTAAAAAATTTCTACTTTTGGGGATTGGTGGGGTTCCTCCTCTTTCATCCAAAATCATAGTCAAACCCCGTTTCTTCCATCCTTTTCATTTTGATTGAAAGAGGAGCGTGAAGGAGTGCAAATTGACTTCTACGGACTTCGAAGGGGAGTGCAGAGTGCAAATGAATAAATATTGACTTTTCTTCCTATTCCCATGCTTATTCATTCTGAGTCAATCTGTACGCCTAATGTGTTCGAGATGGAACGTCTTATGTCTTCCTATTGTTTTGACCTAGCTTGAAGGAACTCATTCAAGAATTCGGGAAAGAAAGTGAAAGGAAATCCTCTCAAGTCTCACTCCTTCATACCTTTCATACTTGACCGACTTTTCATATAGAAAAAGTAGTTCTTCGATCGTACTTATTCGTTTCACTTTGATTTGAGTACTTCCTTTGCCTCTTAGTCTTCTAAAATTGGACAACAGCTACTAGGAACCCATTTTCAGGTTGATCTCCTTCGATCCGTAGCTTCTTCTCAAATTCCTTGAACCTTAGAAAGTGAGAATGAAAGAATTCCCTTGCTAACTCTTCCCTGCCCTGCGCACCCTTCTCACTCAGCAGCTCTTTCTAGGTCAAGCTTCATAAAAAATAATTCTATCTTATGAGAATAGTAGTATTGTGAGACAGCGACTACAACGAAAGCAACTTCCTCCACAAGACTCTGGGGAAACTGATCATGACTCTTGGTCTTCCCTTTCGTACTGACCCCTTCCCCAATACTTCTTCACTCAGTTTAGACGCGTTCCAAGATCTCTATCGTCGAGATCTTTTGATCGGTACTCAGTCCTTTGTTCATTGAGGCGGTAAATCACGCCTAACCCCACTTAATCAGGGAAAGCAGACTCATTGAATACCTATGTAGCATCTACAACTGAGACTGGGTATGGAGAAATCTCACTTCCTCTAGAAATTCTCTCAGATATAAGAATTGTTCTTCGATCTCGCTCAATCCTTGGATCTCCGTTCAATAGGGCCTTGAATCCCTCGAGGCTGATTTTCATCCTGGAATTCGTCTTTGAGCGGGAAGAGAACCCAATAAAAGAGAAGAAGAACCCCGTCAGTCCTTAATGATTTGGGAATGAGATCGATGAGTGAATTAAGGCTTCTTTCCACTCGTCTATCCATTACAAAAGGAAGAAGATCTAAAAGGCACGGGTATCATCCCCGAGTGAGGTTTTCCACCTCCTCATAACAGAGCATCAAGTAATCTTGTTTTTCGTCTGGCGGAGTAGAAAAAGATGGTTGGCTTTCAAGTTTTTAGACTAGCTTCAGGATGTTCTTGATCAGTCTCTTTATCTTACCACATTCTAAGAGAAAAAGAAGCAATAATAATGACTTTGATGAACATTGGTAAAGGTTTGGAGCAGCAGTTCTTCACCTTCCTCTATCCTCAAAGTTTGATGTTGAATTATCGCTCTTATCACGATCTCCTTCCATCGGCCTCTCGTGTGGTCACTCTTGGTACTTGGATTTACAAGCATTGACACGTAAAGAAAAGGAAATAGAGTTTGAAGTTTGAAATAAGCCTCGCCTTAGGAATAAGGATCTCATTCAAGACCGATCAATCTTTCCTAAGACAAGAAAAGAAGGAAGAACATAAAGAGGAGCAAGAAAGCTCAACCTCCAGTGCTGCTAAATGGAAGGATCTTATCAACGTGCATGAAAGAGAAATCATAGATTGAACTACCAAATCGGAAGGATTTTGGTTTGTGTCGCTCTCTCCCATCAATTGGTGTCGCTCGGTGTTTGAGAAGAAGCTAAGGATAAAGAAGACTAGTAAGAGAAGAAGAGAAAGATAATAGAGAAGAAGAAGAAGATGCGTGGGAAGATGAGAAAAAATGTTGGATGCTAAAGAAGAAGAAAATGTCGAGGAAGAAGAGTATCATGGAGAGATGAGAAAAAACTTGTGTGCAGCGGTGAGAGGAAGATGAAAAAAAACCCTAAATCAATATTGAGATTCCTTATGAATCCTGGACTTAACTTCCGCAGGCTTCTCGAGACATTCTTTTAAGATTGACACTGCTGCATGCTCGACAACTAAAGCCAAGTTTGAGCATATTTGCATAGAGGTAAACTTGGATGGGCTTGGCTTGGCACGAGGGTGGCTTGCTTACATACTTGGTGACTGTCATACTTTCTTCTTTGATACTAACCTTTGACCCTTGTTCGGCATTTTGTCGCTTAGACCTCGTCCTTTTCCATGCATCACTCAACTTGATTTAAATCCTTCATCTCATCCTAACTGCAACACACTAGACTGTACGGAGGTTGGCAAGAGCTTCTTTCACAACAAGACTGAATTAATTTAGCCTCAGAGAACTACCTTTAGATATGGATTAGGCTAGTTAGATTTAATTCGATAAAAGAAAGGCTATCGCCTGTAAAACAATGTTAATTGGAAAAGCATTCCTAAATATTGGAGATATGGAGACCGTATTAGAATACCTAGTATTCATGATTCACCAATATGTGAACCTCATCGATTAGTATAGATGGTTTAGTTGGTCAACCATAGAGGGGAAGCATGGCCATATTCTTTGAAACAGATAGTCCTTCCTTATACCCATTTTCAACTTATACATCCCTTTCAAAGATGTTGAATTCCAAAACCACCGAGAGGTTCCCCACTCTTCTTTGATCCGTCTTAGGGTCGAGTGGCAGCATCGATCTAAGTGGAAGTGCGATGTGTCTGAAAACTCGGGATTTAAATGGATTCGAGTAATCTTAGAATTTGTATTTATGGAAGAACATTGTTTCATATTTCATTATAGTCGGGATAGGAAATCCCAATTTTCTTTTTTGAATTAGAAAAAATGAGGCGTCACTTAACTATTTGTATAGGATGAACAACATGGAGGACGAAAGACATAGAAAGAGGGCTTTATGATTAAGAAAGGAAAGGGGCGTGGTTGGTGTCACTGGGTCAGTGGGAGAACTTGAAGGAAGGGGAGAGACCCGTCGAATTCACATCAGAAATCGCTAACATAAACACAAATAAAATTGACAAATTGCATATAAAAACAAAACGAACCACTTTTATTCTCGGTGCCGAGGTATATGAAGAATGGCTTTTTGGTCCCTTTCATCTGGTGGTTAGGACATTATCTTTCGAAGACACAGGTTTGATTCCAGTAATGGATAGGTATTCATTCCCAGCTGTGTTTCTCTTAGTGTCCATTGCTGAGTGATCGCTCGGTATTTGGTTGGAAAAGGTGATCCAAAAGCTTCCTCTTTTCCTGCAAGCAAAACGAGATCATCACTTTTCTTAGAAATGGACTTCCTTTTATTCTTCCTTACTTAGCTGTAGATGTCCTTTCATAGATTCTCGAACCTCCAACATTCGTCAGACTCAAGGTTTATTCCTTAGTTCAATGGATAATGGTATAATCTCATGCAAGGATGACATTAGGGGTGTTAACGGGTTGGATTGAGTTAGGTTCAGAGACATTCTCAAACCAACCCATATTTTTGGGTTGGCAACCCGAATTCATTACCCAACCCAACCCAACCCGTAAAATATGGGTTGGGTTGGGTTGTCGGATTGTATTATCACGATCGTTTACCCTATAACCTCCTACACGATTATTTAGCTTTCTAAACGACCATTTCTCTCTTACATGATAGTTTAGCTTTCTACCTTCAAACAATTGTTTACTTCTTACACGATCATCTATCTTCCGATATGACTGTTTAACTTCCTACATGATCGTTCAACAAAATACTCCTTAACTTTACTTTTATTAAATAAATAATAAAATATATATAACCTACCAAAAAGTCCAAAAATGTGAATAAAGCACTTCAAGACCAGACAACCAAGTACGTAAGTGCAACAAACTTAGTTTAAAACCAACCAAAAAATTGTTTAACACATGTCAATCTTTCAGAATGACAAACAATGCTTCAGTATAAGTTCGTAATTCATAACTTACTAAAGAGTTCAAAAAGTGTGAAAAAAGCACTTCAAGACCTATAATGGCAATCAAATGTGAAAGTGCAACAAACTCAGTTTAAAACCAACCTAAAAAGTTTTCAAAACGACCAAACAATGATTAACTATAAGTTAGTAACTCACAAACTATCAAATTTTGAAAAAGTGTGAAAAAAACACTTCAAGACCCAACATGTCAACAAAGTGTGTAAGTGCAACAAACTTAGTTTCAAAACAACCTAAAAAGTAATGTAAAAAAACTTGAAAACGAATTGAAAGGTTGCATTTTTATTGTAAAACGAATTATAACAATGCATAAGTGTACTCAACCTATCAAAAAGTTCAAAAAGTATGAAAAAACACTTTAAGACCAAAATGGCTACCAAATGCGTAAGTCCAACAAAAATAGTTTCAAACCAAACAAAAAAGTGTTAATGTGTCTAGTCTTTCAAAACGATAAACAGTGCTCAGTGTATGTTTGTAATTCATAACAATCCAAAAAGTTTAAGTAGTGTGAAAAAAGCACTTTAAGACCTATAATGGCAACAAAGTGTGAAAGTACAACAAGCCTATAAAGAGTTCAAAATGTATCTAAGCTTTCAAAACGACCAAACAATGCTTAAGTGTAAGTTCGTAACTCACAACCTAGAAAAAAATTCAAAAAATGTGAAAAAACCACATCAAGACGCAACATGTCAACCAACAGTATGAGTGTAACAAACATTGTTTCAAACCAACTTAATGATTTTATGAAACGACCTTATAATGCTTAAGTGTAAGATCATAACTCATAACCTACCAAAAAGTTCAAAAAGTGTGAAAAAAGCATTTCAAGACCCAACATGTCAACCAAGTGTGTAAGTGAAACAAACTTAATTCTAAACAAACATAAAATGTGTTTAAAACGACCAAACAATGCCCGAGTATAATTTCGAAAATCATAACCTACCAAAAAAATTTAACCATTGTAAAAAAAGCACTTCAAGACCAAAAATGGCAATTAAGTGTGTAGATGCAACCAACTGAGTCTCAAACAAACCTAAAAAAGTGTTGAAAACATGTCTACGTATCACTTGGAGCTTAAAAAACGACCTAAGACATCTTAAGTGTGAGTTCATAACTCACAACCTAGCGGAAAGTTCAAAAAGTGTGAAAAAAGCACTTTAAGACCCAAAGTGGAAACCGTGTGTGTGAGTGCAACAAACTTAGTGTCAAACCAACCTTAAAAGTGTTCAAAATGAGTCTAATTATCACTTGAATTTTAGAAACGATCTAACAAAGCTTAAGTGTAAATTCGTTCCTCATAACCTAGCAAAAAGTTAAAAAAGTGAGAAAAGAGCCTTTCAAGACCCAAAATGGCGACAAAGTGTGTAAGTTCAACAAAGTAAGTTTAAAACAAACCTAAAAAGTGTTGAAAACATGTCTACGTATCACTTGGACCTTAAAAACGACCGAAGACATCTTAAGTGTGAGTTCATAACTCACAGCCTAGCGGAAAGTTCAAAAAGTGTGAAAAAAGCACTTTAAGACCCAAAGTGGCAACCGAGTGTGTGAGTGCAACAAACATAGTGTCAAACCAACCTTAAAAGTGTTCAAACTGAGTCTAATTATCACTTGAATTTTAGAAATGATCTAACAAAGCTTAAGTGTAAGTTCGTTACTCATAACCTAGCAAAAAGTTAAAAAAATGAGAACAGAGCCTTTCAAGACCCAAAATGGCGACAAAGTGTGTAAGTTCAACAAACTAAGTTTAAAACAAACCTAAAAAGTGTTGAAAACATGTCTACGTATCACTTGGACCTTAAAAAACGACCTAAGACATCTTAAGTGTGAGTTCATAACTCACAACCTAGCGGAAAGTTCAAAAAGTGTGAAAAAAGCACTTTAAGACCCAAAGTGGCAACCGTGTGTGTGAGTGCAACAAACTTAGTGTCAAACCAACCTTAAAAGTGTTCAAAATGAGTCTAATTATCACTTGAATTTTAGAAACGATCTAACAAAGCTTAAGTGTAAGTTCGTTACTCATAACCTAGCAAAAAGTTAAAAAAGTGAGAAAAGAGCCTTTCAAGACCCAAAATGGCGACAAAGTGTGTAAGTTCAACAAACTAAGTTTAAAACAAACCTAAAAAGTGTTGAAAACATGTCTACGTATCACTTGGACCTTAAAAAACGACCTAAGACATCTTAAGTGTGAGTTCATAACTCACAACCTAGCGGAAAGTTCAAAAAGTGTGAAAAAAGCACTTTAAGACCCAAAGTGGCAACCGTGTGTGTGAGTGCAACAAACTTAGTGTCAAACCAACCTTAAAAGTGTTCAAAATGAGTCTAATTATCACTTGAATTTTAGAAACGATCTAACAAAGCTTAAGTGTAAGTTCGTTCCTCATAACCTAGCAAAAAGTTAAAAAAGTGAGAAAAGAGCCTTTCAAGACCCAAAATGGCGACAAAGTGTGTAAGTTCAACAAAATAAGTTTAAAACAAACCTAAAAAGTGTTGAAAACATGTCTACGTATCACTTGGACCTTAAAAACGACCTAAGACATCTTAAGTGTGAGTTCATAACTCACAACCTAGCAGAAAGTTCAAAAAGTGTGAAAAAAGCACTTTAAGACCCAAAGTGGCAACCGTGCGTGTGAGTGCAACAAACTTAGTGTCAAACCAACCTTAAAAGTGTTCATAATGAGTCTAATTATCACTTTAATTTTAGAAACGATCTACAAAGCTTAAGTGTAAGTTCGTTACTCATAACCTAGCAAAAAGTTAAAAAAGTGAGAAAAGAGCCTTTCAAGACCCAAAATGGCGACAAAGTGTGTAAGTTCAACAAACTAAGTTTAAAACAAACCTAAAAAGTGTTGAAAACATGTCTACGTATCACTTGGACCTTAAAAACGACCTAAGACATCTTAAGTGTGAGTTCATAACTCACAACCTAGCGGAAGTTCAAAAAGTGTGAAAAAAGCACTTTAAGGCCCAAAGTGGCAACCGTGTGTGTGAGTGCAACAAACTTAGTGTCAAACCAACCTTAAAAGTGTTCAAAATGAGTCTAATTATCACTTGAATTTTAGAAACGATCTAACAAAGCTTAAGTGTAAGTTCGTTACTCATAACCTAGCAAAAAGTTAAAAAAGTGAGAAAAGAGCCTTTCAAGACCCAAAATGGCGACAAAGTGTGTAAGTTCAACAAACTAAGTTTACAACAAACCTAAAAAGTGTTGAAAACATGTCTACGTATCACTTGGACCTTAAAAACGACCGAAGACATCTTAAGTGTGAGTTCATAACTCACAGCCTAGCGGAAAGTTCAAAAAGTGTGAAAAAAGCACTTTAAGACCCAAAGTGGCAACCGTGTGTGTGAGTGCAACAAACTTAGTGTCAAACCAACCTTAAAAGTGTTCAAAATGAGTCTAATTATCACTTGAATTTTAGAAACGATCTAACAAAGCTTAAGTGTAAGTTCGTTACTCATAACCTAGCAAAAAGTTAAAAAAATGAGAAAAGAGCCTTTCAAGACCCAAAATGGCGACAAAGTGTGTAAGTTCAACAAACTAAGTTTAAAACAAACCTAAAAAGTGTTGAAAACATGTCTACGTATCACTTGGACCTTAAAAAACGACCTAAGACATCTTAAGTGTGAGTTCATAACTCACAACCTAGCGGAAAGTTCAAAAAGTGTGAAAAAAGCACTTTAAGACCCAAAGTGGCAACCGTGTGTGTGAGTGCAACAAACTTAGTGTCAAACCAACCTTAAAAGTGTTCAAAATGAGTCTAATTATCACTTGAATTTTAGAAACGATCTAACAAAGCTTAAGTGTAAGTTCGTTACTCATAACCTAGCAAAAAGTTAAAAAAGTGAGAAAAGAGCCTTTCAAGACCCAAAATGGCGACAAAGTGTGTAAGTTCAACAAACTAAGTTTAAAACAAACCTAAAAAGTGTTGAAAACATGTCTACGTATCACTTGGACCTTAAAAACGACCGAAGACATCTTAAGTGTGAGTTCATAACTCACAACCTAGCGGAAAGTTCAAAAAGTGTGAAAAAAGCACTTTAAGACCCAAAGTGGCAACCGCGTGTGTGAGTGCAACAAACTTAGTGTCAAACCAACCTTAAAAGTGTTCAAAATGAGTCTAATTATCACTTGAATTTTAGAAACGATTTAACAAAGCTTAAGTGTAAGTTCGTTCCTCATAACCTAGCAAAAAGTTAAAAAAGTGAGAAAAGAGCCTTTCAAGACCCAAAATGGCGACAAAGTGTGTAAGTTCAACAAAATAAGTTTAAAACAAACCTAAAAAGTGTTGAAAACATGTCTACGTATCACTTGGACCTTAAAAACGACCTAAGACATCTTAAGTGTGAGTTCATAACTCACAACCTATCGGAAAGTTCAAAAAGTGTGAAAAAAGCACTTTAAGACCCAAAGTGGCAACCGTGCGTGTGAGTGCAACAAACTTAGTGTCAAACCAACCTTAAAAGTGTTCATAATGAGTCTAATTATCACTTGAATTTTAGAAACGATCTACAAAGCTTAAGTGTAAGTTCGTTACTCATAACCTAGCAAAAAGTTAAAAAAGTGAGAAAAAAGCCTTTCAAGACCCAAAATGGCGACAAAGTGTGTAAGTTCAACAAACTAAGTTTAAAACAAACCTAAAAAGTGTTGAAAACATGTCTACGTATCACTTGGACCTTAAAAACGACCTAAGACATCTTAAGTGTGAGTTCATAACTCACAACCTAGCGGAAGTTCAAAAAGTGTGAAAAAAGCACTTTAAGGCCCAAAGTGGCAACCGTGTGTGTGAGTGCAACAAACTTAGTGTCAAACCAACCTTAAAAGTGTTCAAAATGAGTCTAATTATCACTTGAATTTTAGAAACGATCTAACAAAGCTTAAGTGTAAGTTCGTTACTCATAACCTAGCAAAAAGTTAAAAATGTGAGAAAAGAGTCTTTCAAGACCCAAAATGGCGACAAAGTGTGTAAGTTCAACAAACTAAGTTTAAAACAAACCTAAAAAGTGTTGAAAACATGTCTACGTATCACTTGGACCTTAAAAACGACCTAAGACATCTTAAGTGTGAGTTCATAACTCACAACCTAGCGGAAAGTTCAAAAAGTGTGAAAAAAGCACTTTAAGACCCAAGTGGCAACCGCGTGTGTGAGTGCAACAAACTTAGTGTCAAACCAACCTTAAAAGTGTTCAAAATGAGTCTAATTATCACTTGAATTTTAGAAACGATCTAACAAAGCTTAAGTGTAAGTTCGTTCCTCATAACCTAGCAAAAAGTTAAAAAAGTGAGAAAAGAGCCTTTCAAGACCCAAAATGGCGACAAAGTGTGTAAGTTCAACAAACTAAGTTTAAAACAAACCTAAAAAGTGTTGAAAACATGTCTACGTATCACTTGGACCTTAAAAACGACCTAAGACATCTTAAGTGTGAGTTCATAACTCACAACCTAGCAGAAAGTTCAAAAAGTGTGAAAAAAGCACTTTAAGACCCAAAGTGGCAACCGTGCGTGTGAGTGCAACAAACTTAGTGTCAAACCAACCTTAAAAGTGTTCATAATGAGTCTAATTATCACTTGAATTTTAGAAACGATCTACAAAGCTTAAGTGTAAGTTCGTTACTCATAACCTAGCAAAAAGTTAAAAAAGTGAGAAAAAAGCCTTTCAAGACCCAAAATGGCGACAAAGTGTGTAAGTTCAACAAACTAAGTTTAAAACAAACCTAAAAAGTGTTGAAAACATGTCTACGTATCACTTGGACCTTAAAAACGACCTAAGACATCTTAAGTGTGAGTTCATAACTCACAACCTAGCGGAAGTTCAAAAAATGTGAAAAAAGCACTTTAAGGCCCAAAGTGGCAACCGTGTGTGTGAGTGCAACAAACTTAGTGTCAAACCAACCTTAAAAGTGTTCAAAATGAGTCTAATTATCACTTGAATTTTAGAAACGATCTAACAAAGCTTAAGTGTAAGTTCGTTACTCATAACCTAGCAAAAAGTTAAAAAAGTGAGAAAAGAGCCTTTCAAGACCCAAAATGGCGACAAAGTGTGTAAGTTCAACAAACTAAGTTTAAAACAAACCTAAAAAGTGTTGAAAACATGTCTACGTATCACTTGGACCTTAAAAAACGACCTAAGACATCTTAAGTGTGAGTTCATAACTCACAACCTAGCGGAAAGTTCAAAAAGTGTGAAAAAGGCACTTTAAGACCCAAAGTGGCAACCGTGTGTGTGAGTGCAACTAACTTAGTGTCAAACCAACCTAAAACGCATTCAAAACATGTCTAAGTATCACTTGAATTTTCAAAACTATCTAACAAATCTTAACTGTAGGTTCGTAACTCATAACGTACCAAAAAGTTCAAAAAAGATTGAAAAAAAGCACTTCAAGACCTAGAATGCCAAGTGCGTAAGTGCAACAAACTTAGATTCAAACCAACCAAAAAAGCATTCGAAACACGTCTTAGCTTTCAAATGACCCAATGACGCTTAAGTATAAGTTTGTAACTCATAACTTGCTAAAAAGTTCAAAAAAGTGTGGAAAAAGCCCTTCGATGGCAATCATGTTCTGTATGTGCAACAAACTTAGTTCGAAACAACCTAAAACCGGTTCAAAACATGTCTAAGTACCATTCGAACTTAAAAAATGGCCTAACAATGCTCAAGTATAATTTCGTAACTCATAACCTACCAAAAAAATTCAAACATTGTAAAAAGAGCACTTCAAGACCCAGAATGAGAATTAAGTGTGTAGATGCAACAAGCTGAGTCTCAAACAAACCTAAAAGGTGTTCAAATCGTGTCTAAGTATCATTTGAACTATGAAAATGACCTAACAAAACTTAAGTGTAATTTCGTAAACCATAACCTACCAAAAAATTCAAAAAGTGTGAAAAAAGCACTTCAAGACCGAAAATGGCAACCAAGTGTGTTAGTGCGACAAACTTTGTTTTAGATCAACCTAAAAAGAGTTCAAAACGTGTGTAAGATTTCAAAACGATCAAACAATGCTTAAGTATAAGTTCGTAAATCACAACCGACCAAAATTCCAAAAAGTGCGATAAAAGCACTCTAAAACCGAACATGTCAACCAAGTGTGCAAGTTCAACAAACTTAGTTCCAAACCAAAATAAAAAGAGTTTAAAACCTCTGAACATTGCTTAAGTGTAAATTCGTAACTCATAACCGACTAAAAAGTTCAAAAAGAGTGAAAAAAGCACCGAGGACCTAAAATGGCAACCCAACCAAGTATGTAAGTGCAACAGACTTAGTCTCAAACAAACTTAAAAAGTGTTCCAACCGAGTCTACGTATCACTTGAACTTTAAAAGCAACCTCACAAAGTTTAAGTGTAAGTTTACAACTCTCAACGTACCAAAAAGTCTAGAACCGTGAAAAAAGCACTTCAAAGACCACAAAAAAAATGGCAACCAAATGTGTAAGTACAACAAACTTAGCCTCAAACCAACCTTAAAAGTGTTCAAAATGAGTCTAATTATCACTTGAATTTTAGAAACGATCTAACAAAGCTTAAGTGTAAGTTCGTTACTCATAACCTAGCAAAAAGTTAAAAAAGTGAGAAAAGAGCCTTTCAAGACCCAAAATGGCAACAAAGTGTGTAAGTTCAACAAAGTAAGTTTAAAACAAACTTAAAAAGTGTTGAAAACATGTCTACGTATCACTTGGACCTTAAAAAACGACCTAAGACATCTGAAGTGTGAGTTCATAACTCACAACCTAGCGGAAAGTTCAAAAATTGTGAAAAAAGCACTTTAAGACCCAGAGTGACAACCGTGTGTGTGAGCACAACAAACTTAGTGTCAAACCAACCTAAAACGCATTCAAAACATGTCTAAGTATCACTTGAACTTTCAAAACGATCTAACAAATCTTAACTGTAAGTTCGTAACTCATAACGTACCAAAAAGTTCAAAAACGATTGAAAAAAAACACTTGAAGACTTAGAATGCCAAGTGTGTAAGTGCAACAAACTTAGATTCAAACCAACCAAAAAAGCATTCGAAACACGTCTTAGCTTTCAAACGACCCAATGACGCTTAAGTATAAGTTTGTAACTCATAACTTGCCAAAAAGTTCAAAAAAGTGTGGAAAAAGCCCTTCGATGGCAATCATGTCTGTATGTGCAACAAACTTAGTATCACTTGAACTATCAAAATGACCTAACAAAACTTAAGTGTAATTTCGTAAACCATAACCTACCAAAAAATTCAAAAAGTGTGAAAAAAGCACTTCAAGACCGAAAATGGCAACCAAGTGTGTTAGTGCGACAAACTGCTAGACCTCCAATTTTATTCACCTATAACCGAAGAAAGAAGGACAAGGGGACACGTGGAAACAATGAGGAAAGCAAGGAGCTGGGACCAGCCAGGGGGGACCATAAGTTAGTTAGTAGTGGGAATTAAAAAAAGGGGGAGCAGACAGCACAGAGGAGGTACAATCCCTGTCGGGTAAAAGGTGGGCTGCTCCCTCTTGAGGAAGGAAGGAAGGCAGAAGGAATGGCAAAAGACCGTTGCTACCTTGCAGGGGTCTGAAATTATAAATAAGCTGTTCCATTGTGTTTTGTGAAAAAAGTTGTTTTTGGGCTAAGTAGTGGTGTGAGTGTTATTTTGTTTTTGTGAAACCTTTTGCGAGGATTCGTGATTTGCTAGTGAACGTGCTGTATATTGTTCCCTTATATTTTGACAAACGAAATCAAAGAATAGTAGAAAGCATCTTGGGTGTTCTAACATTTGGTATCAGAGCACACCTTACCTGGGGAACCGACGAAGATGACGAAAAGCGCCAAAGAGAGACTCGACATGGTGGAACAAGGAATTCTGAAGCTACCTTTGATGGAGGAAAACATCTCCCTCCTGTCAAAAACCATCACGGATATGAATGCTTAGATTGACAAGCAATATCAACAGCAGCATGTGATACTGAAATACTTGGAAGGCATTCTACGGGACGACTCACTCGGTAAGCAGGTGGTTGAAGGCTCATCGAGCAAAACTCAGAACGAAGAAATGACCATCACAGCCATCTCTATGGACTCGAAGGGAGAAGGAAAGGCCGAGGAAGGACCAGCGATGGATCGGAGTAAGTTTAAAAAAGTGGAAATGCCGGTTTTCACTGGGACCGACCCGGACTCGTGGCTATTCAGAGCCGACAGGTACTTCAAAATACATAACTTATCTGATTCAGAAAAACTAACCGTCGCTGTCATCAGTTTCGATGGGCCAACGTTGGATTGGTATAGGTCTCAAGAAGAGAGGGAAGCATTCAAGGGATGGCAAGACTTGAAACAAAAGATGTTAGTGAGATTCCGATCTATCCGCGACGGCACACTGGTGGGGCGTTTCCTTACCATTAAGCAAGAGACGACGGTGGAAGAGTACAAGAATCGATTTGATAAGTATTTGGCGCCAGTAGCCTTTTACAACTAGTAGTATTGGAAGAAACGTTCATGAACGGGCTTGAGCCCTTGGTTGAAATCAGAAGTGGAAACGTGGGAGCCCGTTGGGCTGGCCCAAATGATGAAGATGACCCTAAAAATAGAGAACAGAGAACTGGTCCGGACGGAATGTGGGCTGAGCAGTGCGTATGACAGTAAAACGGCCCAGCGGACAGCTAATGCGTGAAACGCTAACGCATCCACGACGAATGAGGGCTCGACAACAGGCGGTTGGCCAATGAGGACTATTACGTTGAGGGAAGTAGCAACTGGGGAAAATCGACGGGAAGGGCCCACTAAGAGGCTGACGAACGCCGAATTTCAAGCCCGAAGGGAGAAGGGGCTATGCTTCCGATGTGGGGAGAAATACCACGCGGGGCATCGATGTAAAACTAAGGACAGCAAAGAACTGCGTATGTTGCTAGTTAAGGAGAGCGGGGAAGAGTTGGAAATCATAGAGGAGGAATATTTCGACGCCGAGACAGAGATGAAGCCACTGGAATTACAGGGCGTAGAAAACTTGAACATTGAGTTATCTATCAACTCGGTGGTGGGCCTGACAAATCCGGGAACCATGAAGGTGAAAGGGAAGTTGGGGGAAGAAGAGGTAGTCGTCCTGATAGATTGTGGAGCTACCCACAACTTCATTGCTGAGAAGTTGGTGGAGAAATTACAGTTGCCGATGAAAGAAACGCCCAACTATGGAGTGATACTGGGATCCGATACTGCGATAAAAGGGAAGGGCGTGTGCGGAGAGGTGGAGCTGTGGCTAGGGGAGTGTAAGGTCACGGATAGTTTCTTGCCCCTAGAGCTGGGAGGAGTCGATGCCATCCTGGGAATGCAATGGCTACATTCATTAGGAACCACCGAAGTTGATTGGAAGAACCTAATATTGACCTTCTATGAGCAGGGCAACAAGGTAGTCATAAAAGGGGACCCGAGTCTCACAAAAACTCAAGTCAGCCTCAAGGGGATGATGAAGAACTGGGATACGGAAGATCAGGGGTATCTGGTGGAGTGTCGGGCTATGGAAAAAAGGGACATCGAAGACAAGGAGGCAGACGTCCAAATCACTGAAACAGAGAAAGAGCGAATGGCTATGATCATCAATAAGTATAGTGATGTGTTTGAACGGCCGGGCAGATTGCCACCCCAACGGGGAATAGAGCATCATATCTACCTAAGGCAGGGAACCAACCCGATCAACGTTAGACCGTATAGATACGCACACCACCAAAAGGAAGAGATGGAGAGATTGGTAGACGAGATGCTTACTTCGGGGATTATCAGGCCAAGCACGAGCCCCTACTCCAGCCCAGTACTGTTAGTGAAAAAGAAGGATGGAAGTTGGAGATTCTGTGTGGGTTACAGGGCGCTGAACAATGTGACGATTCCGGATAAATTCCCAATTCCAGTAGTGGAGGAACTCTTTGATGAATTGAATGGGGCAGACACCTTCTCAAAGATTGATCTTAAGGCTGGATATCACCAAATCCAGATGTGCCCTAAAGATATCAAAAAGACAGCTTTCCGAACTCATGAGGGGCATTATGAGTTCATGGTGATGCCGTTTGGACTGACCAACGCCCCTTCGACCTTCCAAGCTTTGATGAACCAGGTATTTAAGCCTTTCTTGAGAAGATTTGTACTTGTTTTCTTTGACGATATCCTGGTTTATAGTAAGGGAATGGAGGAGCACGCTCAACACCTTGAAGTGGTGTTGGGAGTTTTGAGAGAAAGTGAATTGTATGCCAACTTCGATAAGTGCCATTTTGCAAAACCAAGGATCAATTATCTGGGGCATTATATTTCTGTGAAGGGCATCGAGGTGGATCCCGAAAAGATTCGAGCAGTAAGAGAATGGCCAGCACCTTCGAATGTGAGGGGAATGAGAGGACTTTTGGGGCTCACAGGCTACTACCGTCGCTTTGTGAAAAACTATGGAAGTATAGCGGCACCCCTCACACAGCTATTGAAGGCAGGGGCATACAAATGGACAGAGGAAACAGAGGCAGCCTTTGAGAAACTCAAGAAGGCTATGATGACCCTTCCCGTGCTAACAATGCCCGACTTTAACTTACCATTTGAGATCGAATCCGATGCATCAGGTTTTGGAGTAGTGTTGGTTCAGGCCAAGAGACCGATTGCCTACTTCAGCAAGATCTTAAGTATGCGGGACCGGGCAAGACCAGTGTATGAGCGCGAACTGATTGCAGTAGTATGGGCCGTTCAACGGTGGCGACCATATTTGTTGGGGAGAAAATTTACAGTAAAGATGGACCAAAGATCACTTAAGTTTCTATTAGAACAGAGAGTAATACAACCGCAATACCAACAATGGATAGCTAAGTTGCTCGACTATTTGTTTGAAGTAATATACAAGCCGGGCTTGGAGAATAAAGCCGCAGATGCGCTGTCCAGAATGGGACCAACGGCACACTTGAACCAATTGACAGCCCCAGCGTTATTGGATGTGGAAGTAATTCGGGAGGAAGTCAGAAAAGACCCGGCCTTACATGAGATCATCCGGTTAATTGAAGAACAGGGCATGGAAATCCCACACTACACTTGCCATCAAGGGGTACTGAAGTTCAAGGGAAGATTGGTTCTATCCAAAACATCTACACTAATTCCTACCATTATGCACACCTATCATGACTCTGTGTTTGGAGGACATTCAGGGTTCCTTAGAACCTATAAGAGAATGGCTGGCGAATTGTATTGGAAGGGAATGAAGAGGGACATTCAGAAGTACTGTGAAGAATGTATGATATGCCAAAAAAATAAATCTTCTGTCCTTTCCCCAGCAGGGTTGCTGCTGCCTCTAGAAATTCCAGACTCCATCTGGAGTGATATCTCCATGGATTTCATCGAGGGGTTGCCCAAATCACACGGGTGGGAGGTGATCCTGGTAGTAGTCGACCGGCTAAGCAAATATGCTCATTTCCTCACATTGAAACATCCATACACTGCCAAGACAGTGGCCCAAGTGTTTGTCAAGGAAATCGTAAAACTACATGGATTCCCCAAGTCGATAGTGTCAAACCGGGATAAAATCTTTCTCAGCCACTTCTGGACCGAAATGTTTAGGCTGGCTGGTACTAAATTGAATCGGAGCTCCTCCTATCATCCTCAAACGGATGGACAGACCGAAGTAGTTAACAAAAGTGTAGAAGCCTACCTAAGGTATTTCTGCAGAGAGAAGCCAAGGGAGTGGAGCCAATGGTTGCACTGGGCCGAATACTGGTACAACACGACCTACCATGGGTCAATTGGAATCAGCCCATTTCAAGCGGTCTACGGAAGACTCCCACCACCTTTGATCCAATACAGAGATATGGAAACACCCAACTCCACGCTTGATCAGCAACTAAGGGACAGAGATATTGTATTGGGAACATTGAAGGAACACTTGCGGGTGGCCCAGGAGAGGATGAAGAAATTTGCAGACATGAAAAGAAGAGATGTGAAGTTTCAAACCGGGGATTATGTGTTCCTCAAACTAAGATCATACAGACAAACATCCCTTCGGAAGAAGCGCAATGAAAAACTAACACCAAAATACTTCGGGCCCTACAAAATTATAGAAAGGATCGGGGCAGTGGCATACAAGCTGGAATTACCCAGCACTGCAGCCATTCATCCGGTATTCCATGTCTCTCAGCTTAAGAAGGCAGTAGGGAACATCAAAGAAACCCAGCGCCTTGATCCATATGTCAACGAATGTCATGAGTGGATCACCCAACCGGAGGAAGTCTATGCATATCGAAAGAATCAGGCCACAAAGGAATGGGAGGTATTGGTAAGCTGGAAGGGACTGCCCCCGCATGAAGCTACTTGGGAAAACTGTGCAGATTTGAAAGTACAATTCCCTGAGTTCCACCTTGAGGACAAGGTGGATTTAGAGGAGGAAAGTGATGCTAGACCTCCAATTTTATTCACCTATAATTGAAGAAAGAAGGACAAGGGGACACGTGGAAACAGTGAGGAAAGCAAGGAGCTGGGGACCAGCCAGGGGGGACCACAAGTTAGTTAGTGGTGGGAATTAAAAAAAGGGGAGCAGGCAGCACAGAGAAGGTACAATCCCTGTGGGGTAAAAGGTGGGCTGCTCCCTCTTGAGGAAGGAAGGAAGGCAGAAGGAATGGCAGAAGACCGTTGCTACCTCGCAGAGGTCTGGAATTATAAATAAGCTGTTTCATTGTGTTTTGGGAAAAAAGTTGTTCTTGGGCTAAGTAGTGGTGTGAGTGTTATTTTGTTTTTGTGAAACCTTTTGCGAGGATTCGTGATTTGCTAGTGAACGTGCTGTATATTGTTCCCTTATATTTTGGCAAACAAAATCAAAGAATAGTAGAAAGCATCTTGGGTGTTCTAACACAAACTTTGTTTCAGACCAACCTAAAAAGAGTTCAAAACGTGTGTAAGCTTTCAAAACGATCGAACAATGCTTAAGTATAAGTTCGTAAATCACAACCGACCAAAATTCCAAAAAGTGAGATAAAAGCACTCTAACACCCAACATGTCAATCAAGTGTGCAAGTTCAACAAACTTAGTTCCAAACCAAAATAAAAAGAGTTTAAAACCTCTGAACATTGCTTAAGTGTAAATTCGTAACTCATAACCGACTAAAAAGTTCAAAAAGAGTGAAAAAAGCACCGAGGACCTAAAATGGCAACCCAACCAAGTATGTAAGTGCAACAGACTTATTCTCAAACAAACTTAAAAAGTGTTCCAACCGAGTCTACGTATCACTTGAACTTTAAAAGCAACCTCACAAAGTTTAAGTATAAGTTTACAACTCCCAACGTACCAAAAAGTCAAGAACCGTGAAAAAAGCACTTCAAAGACCACAAAAAAATATGGCAACCAAATGTGTAAGTACAACAAACTTAGTCTCAAACCAACCTTAAAAGTGTTCAAAATGAGTCTAATTATCACTTGAATTTTAGAAACGATCTAACAAAGCTTAAGTGTAAGTTCGTTACTCATAACCTAGCAAAAAATTAAAATAGTGAGAAAAGAGTCTTTCATGACCCAAAATGGGAACAAAGTGTGTAAGTTCAACAAACTAAGTTTAAAACAAACCTAAAAAGTGTTGAAAACATGTTTACGTATCACTTGGACCTTAAAAAACGACCTAAGACATCTGAAGTGTGAGTTCATAACTCACAACCTAGCGGAAAGTTCAAAACTTGTGAAAAAAGCACTTTAAGACCCAAAGTGGCAACCGTGTGTGTGAGCGCAACAAATTTAGTGTCAAACCAACCTAAAACGCATTCAAAACATGTCTAAGTATCACTTGAACTTTCAAAACGATCTAACAAATCTTAACTGTAAGTTCGTAACTCATAACGTACCAAAAAGTTCAAAAACGATTGAAAACAGCACTTCAAGACCTAGAATGCCAAGTGTGTAAGTGCAACAAACTTAGATTCAAACCAACCAAAAAAGCATTCGAAACACGTCTTAGTTTTCAAACGACCTAATGACGCTTATGTATAAGTTTGCAACTCATAACTTGCCAAAAAGTTCAAAAAAGTGTGGAAAAAGCCATTCAATGGCAATCATGTCTGTATGTGCAACAAACTTAGTTCGAAACAACCTAAAACCTTTTTAAAACATGTCTAAGTACCATTCGAACTTAAAAAATGGCCTAACAATGCTCAAGTATAATTTCGTAACTCATAACCTAACAAAAAAATTCAAACATTGTAAAAAGAGCACTTCAAGACCCAAAATGACAATTAAGTGTGTAGATGCAACAAACTGAGTCTCAAACAAACCTAAAAGGTGTTCAAATCGTGTCTAAGTATCACTTGAACTATCAAAATGGCCTAACGAAACTTAAGTGTAATTTCGTAAACCATAACCTACCAAAAAATTCAAAAAGTGTGAAAAAAGCACTTCAAGACCGAAAATGGCAACCAAGTGTGTTAGTGCGACAAACTTTGTTTCAGACCAACCTAAAAAGAGTTCAAAACGTGTGTAAACTTTCAAAACGATCGAACAATGCTTAAGTATAAGTTTGTAAATCACAACCGACCAAAATTCCAAAAAGTGGGATAAAAGAACTCTAACACCCAACATGTCAACCAAGCGTGCAAGTATAATTTCGTAACTCATAACCTACCAACTGTCTAAGTACCATTCGAACTTAAAAAATGGCCTAACAATGCTCAAGTATAATTTCGTAACTCATAACCTACCAAAAAAATTCAAACATTGTATAAAAAGCACTTCAAGACCCAAAATAGCAATTAAGTGTGTAGATGCAACAAACTGAGTCTCAAACAAACCTAAAAGGTGTTCAAAACAAACCTAATCCAAACATGGGAACAATCAAGAACAACCTCAAGATTTTCAACAATGGCATGAAAACATGCAAGAAAAACTATTAAGAAAGCAAAAATTACCTCAGGTATCCTAGAATTTCCACCAAGAATTAAAGAACCTACAAGATTACCTCAGATGATTGGAAACAAAAAAAAAACCTTTGTATAGATTCAGATTCTTCTAGGAAAGAGGAATTAATTCCTAAATCTTCATCCCAACATTCCTGCAAGATTTCAACCCCTAACTTTGTTTCATACCCATTCAACATTACAAAAACATGAATAAAAAAAGTTTCCAAGATTCAAAAGAAGAATCTGACTCAAACAAAAGAGAAATGCAATTTCATCCAGATTTTCAAATAAAAAAGATAGTTGTTTCAATATCAATCTCAAATTCAACAGACTTTAATTTTTTTCAGAACATTACACAAGAATTGCATGCAAAAAAGAACCAAGATTGAATCTTATGTTTGTATCTCTACTAAACCAACATTAAATTAAGGACTATATCAAGCTTAATTTTCATGAAGTATTCCAAGCCTCTCAACTTAAACAGATTAACATTACCTGTCAACATCAACATTACTATCGATTGCAAAAGTTAAAGAAATGGGAGCCATGGAATCTCTCGCCCATTTCTCAATGAATCCAGTGCCCCTCTTGTTATGGTTCTTCTATTCAATGTTAGCTCACCTCCTTTTCCAGCCTACATCTTTTAGAAATCAAACTCAATTGTGCGATTGGAACGACCAAAATTGGAATTCAATTAAGTCACTTCATTCTTAAAAATTTGAAAGCGAATTTAAATGAATTTAGACTCGCATATTCACATTGAGTTTACTTGATACATGTATGAATTTAGACTCATATATGTATGTGTCTACTTGACCTAACCGGCTGGACTTTATGGGCTAGGTAGGTCTGGTTTTGGTTAGGCCAAAAGTGGAGAGTTCCCTACACAAGCTCTGATACTGAGGGAGCTCAACGCATTCTACTTGACCTAACCGGCTGGACTCTAAGGGCTAGGCAGATCTGGTTTTGGTTAGGCGAAAAACGAAGAGTTCCCCACACAAGCTCTGATACTGAGGGAGCTCAACGCATTCTACTTGACCTAACCGGCTGGACTCTAAGGGCTAGGCAGGTCTGGTTTTGGTTAGGCGAAAAGCGAAGAGTTCCCCACACAAGCTCTGATACTGAGGGAGCTCAACGCATTCTACTTCACCTAACTGGCTGGAATCTAAGGGCTAGGCAGGTCTGGTTTTGGTTAGGCCAAAAGTGAAGAGTTCCCCACACAAGCTCTGATACTGAGGGAGCTCAACGCATTCTACTTGACCTAACCGGCTGGACTCTAAGGGCTAGGCAGGTCTGGTTTTGGTTAGGCGAAAAGCAAAGAGTTCCCCACACAAGCTCTGATACTGAGGGAGCTCAACGCATTCTACTTCACCTAACCGGTTGGGTTTTAAAGGCTAGGAAGGTTTGGTTTTGGTTAGGCCAAAAGTGAAGAGTTCCCCACACAAGCTCTGATACTGAGGGAGCTCAACGCATTCTACTTGACCTAACCGGGCTAGGAAGGTCTGGTTTTGGTTAGGCGAAAAGTGAAGAGTTCCCCACACAAGCTCTGATACTGAGGGAGCTCAACGCATTCTACTTCACCTAACCGGTTGCGTTTTAAAGGCTAGGAAGGTTTGGTTTTGGTTAGGCCAAAAGTGAAGAGTTCCCCACACAAGCTCTGATACTGAGGGAGCTCAACGCATTCTACTTGACCTAACTGGCTGGACTCTAAGGGCTAGGCAGGTCTGGTTTTGGTTAGGCGAAAAGTGAAGAGTTCCCCACACAAGCTCTGATATTGAGGGAGCTCAACGCATTCTACTTCACCTAACCGGTTGGGTTTTAAAGGTTAGGAAGGCCTGGTTTTGGTTAGGCCAAAAGTGAAGAGTTCCCCACACAAGCTCTGATACTGAGGGAGCTCAACGCATTCTACTTGACCTAACCGGCTGGACTTTAAGGGCTAGGTAGGTCTGGTTTTGGTTAGGCCAAAAGTGAAGAGTTCCCCACACAAGCTCTGATACTGAGGGAGCTCAACGCATTCTACTTGACCTAACCGGCTCGACTCTAAGGGCTAGGTAGGTCTGGTTTTGGTTAGGTCAAAAGTGAAGAGTTCCCCACACAAGCTCTGATACTGAGGGAGCTCAACGCATTCTACTTGACCTAACCGGCTGGACTCTAAGGGCTAGGCAGGTCTGGTTTTGGTTAGGCCAAAAGTGAAGAGTTCCCCACACAAGCTCTGATACTGAGGGAGCTCAACGCATTCTACTTGACCTAACCGGCTGGACTCTAAGGGCTAGGCAGGTCTGGTTTTGGTTAGGCAAAAAGTGAAGAGTTCCCCACACAAGCTCTGATACTGAGGGAGCTCAACGCATTCTACTTCACCCGACCGATTGGGTTTTAAAGGCTAGGAAGGTCTGGTTTTGGTTAGGCCAAAAGTGAAGAGTTCCCCACACAAGCTCTGATACTGAGGGAGCTCAACGCATTCTACTTGACCTAACCGGCTGGACTCTAAGGGCTAGGCAGATCTGGTTTTGGTTAGGCCATGTTTTCAACAGCACATGTTTTCAACACATATTATTAAGTATGTACAGTATTTACAATATTTAGAAAATGGATAACATGTCTTCTACGCATTTCTAAGCTATCAAAGAATGCATTTTCAACATATTTAAGATATTCAAATGACAAACACAATCACAAACCCGAGCTCCATGCTCAAGGGTTAGGCAGACATGCTTGTGTAAACTAGAAAGCAAATTAGACATGGTATTTATTTTAAGAATAAAGACATTGAAAAATTTTAAAATTTGAACATTTTTGGCAAAATGAAAATTTCCCAAAGGACATAGAACATGCAAAGCTACAATCCTACCCCCCACTTAAAACTTTAATTTGTCTTCAAAGCATTTTAAGCAAGATTGTAAGGATCGAAAAAAGAGATAGGGAACAGAAAACTTCCCCTTGCTTGCAAAGGTTCCAAATTCGATTATACTCCGTTTTTCTTTATTCCTACAGAAAGAAAACAAGAATTTCTATCAAATTTTATTAAAGAGGTTAAACTAAAAATTTATGGGTATCTAGGATGTTAAAATCAGCGAGAAAAGTAAGTTCTCCTGCCTTAATAAGAACATCCTCAACTATGCCTAAGGGTTCCAGAAACAGCTGAGCCATGCTTCTCATTGTGTTGCCTGATCTGGTCTTCTAATCATCCTCTGTGCCAATTTTGTTTGTTTTAAAAGAAAAAGATCATTACAACCATTCTAAAATGTTCCAATAGAAACTATTATTTCTTGACATGGCACATAAACCAATAATGCACAAGTATACCAAGCAAGAAGAATAGAATGCTCATGTAGAGCTTGGACGCACATTGTTATGGAGTTAAGCACATAACACATAACAAAAACGATTCCTTTGGTAACCTTTTGACTGAAAGAGTCTATACAAGATGGAACAAAGTACAGAAAAGTTATCTTCCAAAAGGTGATAGATTATCCAGTTTAATTTGAGTTCAATACCAATGTGCTTTCTCTCTTTCAAATGCCATGAAATTGGCAAAAAAGTTTAATCATGTGTGCACCCTTCTAACATTAATGATTGATATAATCAACTCTTACCTGATAAATACGATCGATCAATTCGGAAAATGCATTGGCCAGCTTACGACCACAAATGAAAAGTTCAAATCTTTCTGTGAACCCTGCATGGCTAATAATGCACAAGAAATGAAAATTTTTAACCCCTCCCAGGTAAAAAGAAAGAAAAGATAGAAAAGACATTCAAACAGCTGTTGGTGTAAAGATTTGAGATCTCCATCATGGTCATCCTCCAATAATTTCCCAAAGAGGAGAATAATTGAATATTTTAGGATGGAAAATAAAATTGATAATGACCCAGAGCTTATTTCTTTGGAGTTCTTGTAGATTACTAAAGGGATTAGACAATACGACTTTGTGTTTTAACATCAAGAGTGGATATCTTGTTATAGCACAAACTTAACTTAGGATAGTACGCTCCGTAAATTATGCTTTTATGTTTCTGCTTGAATAATTAGTTGTTTTTGTGTGTGCACTCTCACATATATATTCTAAATGATGATTATCTTTCTTGTCCTACAAATGAATCCTTGGTTACAAATGGAATGGACAAATTTGACAATAAGATTGATAGAATCTAAGCCAACAAAGGCTGAAGTTTCATACCTGGGGGAGTGGAAGAACTGAAAGAACGTCAATTGTGAAGTAAGATAAAAAGAATCTCCAAGCTCTTGTGCAAACACCATCATCGGCTTCATCAGGTTTTGCATTATAAAATTTGGGATATCTAAAATGAAAATGACAGACTATAAGAATTATGTAGAGGAAGTATATGATTGAGCTAACAATTACAACTACTATTCTCATCTTGTTGTCAAATCCAACACATCTTTTGCCTTAATCAACCAACAAGGTGTAACAGAACAAAGGATCCAACAAGGTAGCAATCACACACAACATGACAAGTATTTCATTCCACAAATGAAGAAATACCAGGTTTCTATCACCCAAACATTTAAGATATCCCAAACCTTTACTCCTAACTTCTCAATCAAATCTTATGTTTCCAAAACTCGTAAGCCTATCAAAACTAGTAGTAAAGCTTGTTGAAATTGATCTCAATGTTCTCAGTGAGCATGTTTCTCCAATATACGAAGGTTTACTCCTGGACAGGGGACAAAGCAAGTGGAACAGATGAACCAACAGATACTTCTACTATTTGATTTTGAAGAAAAGAATCACAGGAGATGGGGGACATCAGAAGAATTTCAACCGCACACAGAAAACAGATAAAAAATAGTATAGTTGACAACCCAACAACCATTTAACTGCAATATTTCCTAAATGATTAGTTGGTAATTATTTAATCTTAGAAGAGAACTAGAAATCGCCCTGGTCTATAGGGAAATGACAATGATGTGAGTGATTGTTACTAAAGGAAAAAAATAGTTTACTCATGATGAATTGAAGTAGCCTTTCCTTTGTAATTGAATGATTTAAAGAGTGATCTAATGAATGTTATAAAAAATAAATGAGGGGAGAAACTCAACCATGGAGAGAAAATGGATGGTGAATGAAGTACCAAAAAACAAACTAGCAAATGCAGTCATAGTTAAAATAAAAGCATCTTCAAAAGTAGTCATAACTCAACCAAATGGCACTTATTTTCTACAAACCCAACTTCTTCACTTTTTAAATATTCAATTTGTGTTAGTTCCTACACACAAAAAGATCTCAAACTCCTGAAATGGATAGAATTACAGGGCTGCAGGTTATAGTATTTTTGTGAATCTAAAGCAATTATGAAGCATAACCAAGTAGCAAACACAAACACTCGATGAAACTACTAACAGTCACAAAAACTTTGGAAGTTAGAAATGCAGAGAAAGAAAGTGAGAGAAGTCAATTCTGGCAAAGTGAGAGAAGTCAGTTTTGGCTTAAAAAATCCCTTTTGACTCCTTCCCAACTTCCCAGATGCAGTTGAACCCCTTCAAAATGACCATAACTGACTCAACTTACAGTAAAAAATCAAATTGAGTGAACATATGGCAAGTGGGTCCAATTCCTTTTACCACAGAAAACTATAATACAAGTTCTTTCACTACCTAAAACCCAAATTCCACAACCACAGTTATGCAAGAAGAAGAACAACAACAAAAATGCCTCTTAACTCCAACAAGAAGTACAGAAGAACTTGAATTCCAAAAGGGAACTTTACTTACCTCTGTACTTCTATGGCTGAATTGAGTGAGCTAGAAATTAGAAAACACAAAGAATGAAGCTGATTTTGAGGTGCATCCGGAAGGCAATTTAAAGCTTTTGGCAGTAGCTATGTAACAAGTTTCCAAAGTGAGCCACCATAATCGACTAAAAATGGAAACCAAAATGAATGAGCAATCAATGAAATATTAAGTATATATGAAGAAACAAACATATTATTCTGATAAACCCTGCATAATTATTCTGAGATTATAAAGATGGTGTTTAAAATTGTATTCAATTCATTTTAAAAGGTTAACCATGAAAAGGAAGAACAGTGGAGACCATGAACTACTAAAGGCATGCAATTTTTCACAATATCATGATGAGAGACTTCATGCTTTAAGTAGTCTTTGACACAAATCAAGACTATAAAGTGTCAAACATTTTCTAATCTTTATTAAAGTTTATCTTTTTTCATGCTTTAGTAACAGAACTAATTTCACTTAACAAGGTCCAAAACTTGATGATTAATCTTGAGTTTATGATTTCAACTGCATACTGAAGTCAGTTCCACCAATCTACAAAATTACAATATTAAAAATATAAAGGATGGCATACAAATTATATATAGACATTTTGGACAACTGCAACTTTTTTTTAGTACACGGTTGCAGGGATAGGGGTGCACTCAGGTGCGCATATTAGCACGAGGAAGATAAAAACCTTCATTAGAAAGTTTCATTGTACTTGGTTCATTGGAAAGATCAACCGAGTCATGAAGCCACATGGGAATCCTATGCAACGCTCGTGAACCAATTCCCCGATTTCCACCTTGAGGACAAGGTGGCTCTTCTCCATAGGGGTATTGCTAGGCCTCCAACTACTCAAGTTTATCATAGAAAGAGGAAGAAGGGTAAGAAAGGCATTTTAGCATAGACAAAATGGTAGTTGGAATGGCCAATGGTCCCAAGGGCACGTGGCATCGGTAAAAGGAGTTTATATATAGGGGAGCGTTTAGCTAGGGTTAGGCATTGGAATGTTTGGAATGTTTTGAATGGACAACCTTGTTCATTTGGGAGAGAACAACCCTCTCATCTGGCTGTAATCATTTTGTGAGAACCTTTTCTAATGAATGACTATTCCTATATAAATATATAAGTTCCATATTGCCTCATATTGTTATAGAATGCTGTGTGATAAGTTGTTCTTGTGCTGTGTTAGCTGTTAGCTTTGTGTATGCTGGTATTATTGTAACAGGATTCTCGGGCCCTAACACCTTCATATTTCAACTGAGAACACATGGGAGTGACCACGTCCACCTGCAAAGCAGAAATATCCAATTCTAAACAACAGGGGCAGTTGAATAGAATGGGCAAATAAATTATTCATGTTTTGAAATAAATATAACTTTCATATCCCCATCAATAGATTACCAAAAGTAATTGAAAAATTATAGCATATACAAATCAAACCACGTTACATAATGACATTCACAACGGAATATGATGGAGTTCAATGAAACTTTACCTCCCTAAATATAAGAATGAGTGTATTTATCTCTGGCACAACCATCTGAAATAAAATGAATATATCAATCCTTGCACAAATTCTTTAAAGGAAATTGAAAAGAGAGAGAACGGGTGCCTTCAAGTTCAACATTTACATCATTTGAGTTAATAGGTTCCTCTGTTTGCAAATGATTTAGAATGTCAGCAACACGTACTGATGCTCTCCCTTTGGCCCTCACATTTGGTATTGCCCCAAAGGTAAACTAACATACACAGCCAAATAATTATCTCATGATTACACATTTATTCAGGAATATAAAAGAGTGAACATAGCATTTTGCAGTACCAGATGTGTACTTATAATACCAAGCGATTAGGTAGAGGGCTCTGCAATGGCTCCAAAAGCTGACAGCTCCAAAAGAAAACTAACATTCCAACTAACCATTCTCCTTAGAAAATAAACAAGGTAATGAAACTATTAGATTAAAAGTTGTCTGTTGGAACTTGTTACACTATTAACTGAACATGAATGTTGAACCATGAGTTAGAGATAAGATAAAAGAGACTAACCGATCCATGCCATTCAGCACGATGCACTGTACCAAATGAGCCTGAAAGAACGAAAAATATTATGGTGAAGACCAAAACTAAATAGTTATCAAATAAGACCTAATAGATTTGAATTTTACAACCTTCACAGTATACTTAGGATCCACTCTGGCTTTGTGCTGGAAATTTGGTTTATAATATACTCATTTTGCAAGTCACATATTGTGTTTATGACATTTTGTATCTTCCCTCCTTTTCTCTTACAATATTTTAACTGAATCAATCTTGAGTGTAGTGTAATCCATCTAAAAAAAGATGAAAAGGTTAATACAAGCACAAGAGTGGCGGTTAACGTACATGGCTTGCAAGGATATAAAGGAAGATATTGAATGCAGCTTTAGCCTTGACACCTTCTCGGAGAATGCTAGAAGGCCATCTAACTTTCTTTAAGAATGAGTAGATTTCGAAAGACCCTTGGCAAATATTGAACAATGACAGTATATTTCAATGACCTCACTGCATATATAAATCAATTTCCTCTTAAGCTTGGAATGAGAACTAAAACCACCACCTGCACACGAGTATTTTTCACATGCATCAGAATAATACCATCAAGTTTAATTTGAGTACAATACCAATGTACTTTCTCTCTTTCAAATGCCATGAAGTTGGCTAAAAAGTTTCATCATGTGTGCACCCTTCTAACATTAATGATTGACATAATTAACTCTTACCTGATCAATAGGATCTGTCAATTCGAAAAATGCATTGGCCAGCTCACGACAACTAATGAAAAATTCAAATTTTTCTGTGAACCCTGCCATGCTTAGTAATGCACAGGAAATGAAAATTTTAACCCCTCCCAAGTAAGAAAAAAGGAAAGATAGAAAAGACATTCAAACAGCTGTTGGTGTAAAGATTTGAGATCTCCATCATGGTCATCCTCCAATAATTTCCCAAAGAGGAGAATAATTGAATATTTTAGGATGAAAAACAAAATTGATAATGACCCCGAGCTTATTTCTTTGGAATTCTTGTAGATTACTAAAGGAATTAGACAATATGGCTTTGTGTTTTAACATCAAGAGTGGATATCTTGTTGTAGCACAAACTTAACTTAGGACCCGTATGCTCTGTAAATTATGCTTTTATGTTTCTGATTGAATAATTAGTTGTTTTTGTGTGTGTACTCTCACATATATATTTTAAATGGTGATTATCTTTCTTGTCCTACAAATGAATCCTTGGTTACAAATGGAATGGACAAAGTTGAAAATGAGATTGATAGAATCTAAAGCCAACAGAGGCTGAAGTTTCATACCTGGGGGAGTGAAAGAACCGAAAGAACGTCAACTGTGAAGTAAGATAAAAAGAATCTCCAAGCTCTTGAGATAAGAGAAATCGAAGTTGTCCAGGTCCATACCTCGGGCAATGCTTCAGCATGCTGACCAAGCCGTTAGAGACAAAAAAATTTCGTAAAATTCTTCACAGATTGAAAAGCAATAAAGAAGATAAACCTAACGGAACCAGTTAACCTCTATTTTCTTTCTTCTTTTCATATTCTTCTACTTATTGAACGTTCTACCTTCAGAAATCTTCTATCCCTTCTCTTATGTACAACTAAAAGAGACAGAGAGAAATTCCTCTCTTTTGAATGCCTGAAACAAAAGAGGAAATTTTTTAATAGTTCTGATATTTGTACGACTGTAAGGCGGAAAGTAACTCAAGTTAAGTCCTTTGAATTCTAAGATAGAGCACCTGTGTGGTAAATGGAAAATTAGCGTGGAAGAATCTCTTATACAAGAAGATTTCACTTTGGGTATGGACATTTGGGTTTTAGATCTAACAGGAAGAATTGTTGATAATCAACCAAGAAACACTCGAGAAGTTTTTGCAATAAACCCAACATGGAACCAATCAAGAACAACCTCAAGATTTTCAACAATGGCACGAAAACAAACAACAAAAACTATTAAGAAAGCAAGAATCACTTCAGAGTATCCCAGAATTTCCACCAAGAATTAAAAAACCTACAAGATTACCTCAGATGATTAGAAACAGAGAAGAAGACCTTTGTATAGATTCGGATTCTTCTAAGAAAGAGGAATTAATTGTTAAATCCTCATCCCAACATTCCTCCAAGATTTCAGCCCCTAACTTTGTTTCACACTCATTCAACATTACAGAAACATGAATCAAGAAAGTTTCCAAGATTCAAAAGAAGAACCTCACTCAAACAAAAGAGAAATGCAATTTCATTAAAATTTTCAGATAAAAAAGACAGTTGTTTCTATATATAATCTCAAAATCAGCAGACTTTAATTTTTTTCCAGAACAATCCACAAGAATTGAATGCAAAAAGAACCAAGATTGAATCTTATATTTGTATCTCTACTAAACCAACATTAAATTAAGGACTATATAAAACTTAAATTTCATGAAGTATTCCAAACCTCTTAATATTACCTGTCAAGATCGCCATTAATCAAAAGTTTCATAAATGGGAGCCATGGAATCTCTCGTCCATTTCTCAATGAATCCAGTGCTCCTCTTGTTATGGTTCTTCTATTCCATGTTACCTCACCTCCTTTTCCAGCCTACATCTTTTAGAAATCAACTCGATCGTGCAATTGGAACCACCAAAATTGGAATTCAATTGAGTCAGTTCATTCTTCAAAATTTGAAAGCGAAACTACGTGAATTTAGACTCATATATTCACATATATATGTATGTGTGTACTATTTTTTCTTGCTTGTTAACGTTTTCTTTTGTTATGACTTCATGTTTCAAAACTTGAAAATTTGAAATAACGTTCAAACTAAGAAAGAAAACTCCACAACACAAGCCAACAGAAGTGATCAATCACAGTTTTGTTCAAATAGAGCTCACAATACCCTCCCATGCAAATTTGTCAATCAATGTTCAATTGGAAACACGAAAGAAAAATAAAAGCTTCCCAATATCTCAATCATGAAGGCTCTTTAGTTGACAAATAAGTCAAATGTGATGTAGGGATTTCAAGCATTGAGAGAAAAAGAGTTATTCAATGGTTTCAGAATCAAACAAGCAAAAATGAAAATATATTGTGATAACTATAGCATCATATATTCAAGAATCACCAATTTCACAACATAATAAAACACATAGATATTATGTATCGCTTCATTAGAGAAGAGATTGAGAAAACGAAAACCTACTTGACCTATACGTGTTCGAATACTAAATGAGCTCAACGCATTATACTTAACCCAACCGGTTGAACTCTAAGGGATAGGCAGGAATGGTCTTGGTTAGGCCAAAAATGAAGAATTGCCTACACAAACTCAGATACTGAGAGAGCTCAACGCATTTTACTTGACCTAATCGGCTGGGCTCTAAGGGCTAGGCAGGTTTGGTTTTAGTTAAGCCAAAAGTGAAGAGTTCGCCACACAAGCGCTAATACTGATGGAGCTCAATGCATTTTACTTGACCTAATCGGTTGGGCTCTAAGTGCTATGCAAATTTAGTTTTGGTTAGGCAAAAAGTGACGAGTTCCCCACACAAGCTCTGATACTGAGGGAGCTCAACGCATTCTACTTGACCTCACCGGCTGGGCTATAAGGGTTGGGCAGGTCTGGTTTTAGTTCGGCCAAAAGTGAAGAGTTCCCCACACAAGCTCTGATACTGAGGGAGCTCAACGCATTCTACTTGACCTAACCGCCTGGGCTATAAGGGCTTGGCAGGTCTGGTTTTCGTTAGGCCAAAAGTGAAGAGTTCCCCACACAAGCTCTGATACTGAGGGAGCTCAACGCATTCTACTTGACCTAACCGGCAAGGATATAAGGTTTAGGCAGGTCTGGTTTTGGTTAGGCCAAAAGTGAAGAGTTCCCCACACAAGCTCTGATACTGAGGGAGCTCAACGCATTCTACTTGACCTAACCGGCTGGGATATAAGGGCTAGGCAGGTCTGGTTTTGGTTAGGCCAAAAGTGAAGAGTTCCCCACACAAGCTCTGATACTGAGGGAGCTCAACGCATTCTACTTGACCTAACTGGCTGGGATATAAGGGCTAGGCAGGTCTGGTCTTGGTTAGGCCAAAAGTGAAGACTTCCCCACACAAGCTCTGATACTGAGGGAGCTCAACGCATTCTACTTGACCTAACCAGCTGGGATATAAGGGCTAGGCAGGTCTGGTTTTGGTTAGGCCAAAAGTGAAGAGTTCCCCACACAAGCTCTGATACTGAGGGAGCTCAACGCATTCTACTTGACCTAACCGGCTGGGATATAAGGGCTAGGCAGGTCTGGTCTTGGTTAGGCCAAAAGTGAAGAGTTCCCCACACAAGCTCTGATACTGAGGGAGCTCAACGCATTCTACTTGACCTAACCGGCTGGGATATAAGGGCTAGGCAGGTCTGGTCTTGGTTAGGCCAAAAGTGAAGAGTTCCCCACACAAGCTCTGATACTGAGGGAGCTCAACGCATTCTACTTGACCTAACCGGCTGGGATATAAGGGCTAGGCAGGTCTGGTTTTGGTTAGGCCAAAAGTGAAGAGTTCCCCACACAAGCTCTGATACTGAGGGAGCTCAACGCATTCTACTTGACCTAACCGGCTGGGATATAAGGTTTAGGCAGGTCTGGTCTTGGTTAGGCCAAAAGTGAAGAGTTCCCCACACAAGCTCTGATACTGAGGGAGCTCAACGCATTCTACTTGACCTAACCGGCTGGGATATAAGGGCTTGGCAGGTCTGGTTTTGGTTAGGCCAAAAGTGAAGAGTTCCCCACACAAGCTCTGATACTGAGGGAGCTCAACGCATTCTACTTGACCTAACCGGCTGGGATATAAGGGCTAGGCAGGTCTGGTTTTGGTTAGGCCAAAAGTGAAGAGTTCCCCACACAAGCTCTGATACTGAGGGAGCTCAACGCATTCTACTTGACCTAACCGGCTGGGATATAAGGGCTAGGCAGGTCTGGTCTTGGTTAGGTCAAAAGTGAAGAGTTCCCCACACAAGCTCTGATACTGAGGGAGCTCAACGCATTCTACTTGACCTAACCGGCTGGGATATAAGGGCTAGGCAGGTCTGGTCTTGGTTAGGCCAAAAGTGAAGAGTTCCCCACACAAGCTCTGATACTGAGGGAGCTCAACGCATTCTACTTGACCTAACCGGCTGGGATATAAGGGCTAGGCAGGTCTGGTCTTGGTTAGGCCAAAAGTGAAGAGTTCCCCACACAAGCTCTGATACTGAGGGAGCTCAACGCATTCTACTTGACCTAACCGGCTGGGATATAAGGGCTAGGCAGGTCTGGTCTTAGTTAGGCCAAAAGTGAAGAGTTCCCCACACAAGCTCTGATACTGAGGGAGCTCAACGCATTCTACTTGACCTAACCGGCTGGGATATAAGGGCTAGGCAGGTCTGGTTTTGGTTAGGCCAAAAGTGAAGAGTTCCCCACACAAGCTCTGATACTGAGGGAGCTCAACCCATTCTACTTGACCTAACCGGCTGGGATATAACGTTTAGACAGGTCTGGTTTTGGTTAGGCCAAAAGTGAAGAGTTCCCCACACAAGCTCTGATACTGAGGGAGCTCAACGCATTCTACTTGACCTAACCGGCTGGGATATAAGGTTTAGGCAGGTCTGGTTTTGGTTAGGCCAAAAGTGAAGAGTTCCCCACACAAGCTCTGATACTGAGGGAGCTCAACGCATTCTACTTGGTCTAACCGGCTGGGCTATAAGGGCCAGGTATGACTGGTTTTGGTTAGGCCAAATGTGAAGAGTTTCCCACACAATCTTTGATACTGAGAGACCTCAATGCATTCTACTTGACTTAAATGACTAGACTCGAAGGGCTAGGCAGATCTTTTTTTTGTTAGGCTATGTTTTCAACACATATTATCGAGTATATACAGTATTCACAATATTTAGAAAATGGATAGTATGTCTTCTACTCATTTCTATGCTATTAAAGTATGGATTTTCAACATATTTAAGATATTCAAATAAGAAACACAATCACAACTCTAAGCTCCATGCTCAATGGTTAGGCATGCATGCTTTTTTAAACTAGAACGCAGAGTAGACATGGTATTTATTTTAAGAATAAAGAGTTTGAAAATATTTAAAATTTGGGAATTTTTTACCAAATGAAAATTTCTCAAAGGACATTAGACATGCAAGGCGACAATCTGAACCCCTACTTAAAATTTTGCTCTGTCCTCAAAGCATTTTAAGCAAGATTTTAAGTATTGAAAAAAGAGAAGGAAACAGAAAACCTTCCCTTGGTTGCAAAGGTTTCCCTTGTTGAAACCGATCTCAATGTTCTCAGTGAATTCCTTAAGCGTGTTTCTCCAATATACGAAGGTTTACTTTCACCGTATTGTAGGTGAAAACTGTCTAAACTCCTGGACAGGGGACAAAGCAAGTGGAACAGATGAACCAAAAGATACTTCTACTATTTGATTTTGAAGAAAAGAATCACAGGAGATGGGGGACATCAGAAAAATTTCAAACACACACAGAAAACAGATAAAAAATAGTATAGTTGACAACCCAACAGCCATTTAACTGCAATATTTCCTAAATGATTAGCTGGTAATTATTTAATATTAGAAGAGAACTAGAACTAACCCTGGTCTATAGACAATACATAGAGAAATGACACAATGATGTGAGTGATTGTTTACTAAAGGAAAAAATAGTTCACTGATGATGAATTGAAGTAGCCTTTGTAATTGTATGATTTGAAGAGTGATCTAATGAATGTTATAAAAAAATAAATGAGGGGAGAGAAACTCAACCATGGAGAGAAAATGGACAGTGAATGAAGTACCAAAAAACAAACTAGCGAATGCAATCATAGTTAAAATAAAACCATCTTCAAAAGTAGTCATAACTCAACCAAATGACACTATATTTTCTACAAACCCAACTTCTTTTCACTTTTGAAATATTCAATTTGTGTTAGTTCCTACACACAAAAAGGTCTCAAACTCCTGAAATGGATAGAATTACAGGACTACAGGTTATAGTATTTTTGTGAATCTAAAGCAATTATGAAGCATAACCAAGTAGCAAACACAAACACTTGATGAAACTACTAACGGTCACAAAAACTTTGGAAGTTAGTAGTGCAGAGAGAGAAAGTGAGAGAAATCAATTTTGGCAAAGTGAGAGAAGTCAGTTCTGGCCTAAAAAATCCCTTTCGACTCCTTCCCAACTTCCCAAATGCAGTTTAACCCCTTGAAAATGACCATAAACTTACGGTAAAAAATCAAATTGAGTGAACATATAGCAAGTGGGTTCAATTCCTTTTACCATAGAAAACTATAATACAAGTTCTTTCACTACTTAAAACCCAAATTCCACAACCACAGTTATGCAAGAAGAAGAACAACAACAAAAATGCCTCTTAAACTCCAACAAGAAGTACAACAGAACTTGAATTCCAAAAGGGAACTTAACTTACCTCACTACTTCCATGGCTGAATTGACTGAGCTAGAAATTAGAAAACACAAAGAATGAAGCTGATTTTGAGGTGCATCCAGAAGGCAATTTAAAGCTTTAGGCAGCAGCTATGTAACAAGTTTCCAAAGCGAGCCACCATAATCGACTACAAATAGAAATCAAAATGAATGAGTAATCAAAGTAATATTCAGTATATCTGAAGAAACAAACATAATTATTCTGATAAACCCTGCATAATTATTCTGAGATTATAAAGATGATGTTTAAAATTGTATTCAATTCATTTTAAAAGGTTAACCATGAAAAGAAAAGGAAGAACAGTGGAGACCATGAACTACTAAAGGCATGCAGTTTTTCAATTTTTCATAAATATTATAACAAATAATAATCTACTGTTCTCATAAATTTATATGAATTTATGAAATTCCAAATGGGTTTTCAATTTTTTAAAATAGATTTTCGAGGTTGATACAACATTTTCAAATTTTGAAAAACATCAAAATATTAATTAAGATTGGGAATAAATATAGAATCTGGGTGTTTATCTTGTTCGAAATTTAAATCGAATCTTGGTGTTAACTAAGATAGAAATTTAACTTAAATACCTCAAATATAATAGAACCTCGACGTTATTTTACATGGTTGCAGGGATAGGGGTGCACTTAGGTACGCATATTAGCACGAGGAAGATAAAAACCTTCATCAGAAGCCGAGTAACGGCTGCCATTGTGGATACACACTCCTCTGTTAAATTTTCTACACCAGATTTTACATCTTCTCTAATCTGTGAGATGATTCAACATAAGACCAAATTAATTTTTCATATTACAGGAAAATATCATTTCACCACCCAAATTAAGAAAAAAAATATACCAAAACCTCCATAATCACACCACGTAAACTACCTTAACAACAGAATCAGACAACCCAGGGATGGAATTCTCAGGAATGGTCTCCATACTGAGCTTCCGCTTAAGTGGGTTAGAAGATGGAGCAAGCTCTTCAACTTCGTCGGCGAGGGTTTGGAATCGGGAACCATGGATTTGGGAATTTGGGATCTGACGGTGAAGCATTTTCTTTGGAAGACGACATAGGTTTCCGAGGGGTCTTCCGCCCTTGATTCCGGCGCCGTTAGCGCATGGAATAGAAAATGGCAGTGGATCGGCGAGATGGGTATTTAGCAAGATAGGGTTTCTTGGGTGAATGCTTCATTTTAGAGAATAGAAATTGAGAGAAAGGAAGAGTGAAGATTCTGAGGAAGACGAAGGAGACAAGAGATCGAGAGAGAAGGGGAGGCGGAGAGAGGGGGGAGAGGAGGGAGATAGTTGCCGTTGAGAAGAAAGATGAAGAAATTAGAAATGAGGGAGACGCTCTGAAGGGAAGTTGCTTTTTTGAAATTTGAAATTTGAAATAGAGTAATCTGACTTCTACTGTGTAACAAATAAAACATCTATTTTGTAGTATTATTCCATTTTCTACTATACTTCTTTTTTCCTTTTATTTGGATGTATAGGATTCTTCTTCTTTTCTTTTTTTTTTGGTCAAATCAAATTATCAATTCCGAAACACATTCATTTAGTTTTGAAAATAGTTTTCATAAAATCTCACCAGGTTTGTTTAATCCCCGATAGAATAAAACATTCTTTCCGATTGGTTTGAGACAAATTCACACATGTACATATCAATTTTATAAATACATCATATCAAAAAAAATATTTCAATTATATAATAAACGTTTTTTTTTAATATTCGTGAGTGTCTGGGTAAGTTGACGCACCTCAACCTCAATTAAGATCTGTTTACGCACCTCAACTAATAAATAGTTATTGATATTAAAAGATGTGAATCACAAATCTTGTTTGCAAACTAATTATAATATGTTCAACTTAGAGTATAATTAAATAATTAACCTACCCATGTTTGATTTAGAGTATATTTAAACAATTAGCCTACTGATAAGGTCATAAGTTTTTTCTATTCTACTCAACACATCGGTTATCTCTAATCTCTTTCAACTCTTTTATTACCATTTGATCAAATATATAATATCAGGAGTGTTCATTAAAATTGCAAAACTATAATTAACAATCGAATTAATATGGTTTGATATAATTTGAAACAAAATTGAAATCGCTTTATTTATAAAAGATATAAGAAATCTATTATATATTAGGATTAGGTTTTTTTTTATCTCTTTTCTTACATTGAATCTATCCTGTCTCTCACAACTTATCAGGAATCACAATTCAATCCATCTCCCGCAATGTTTCACTTTAAACTCACAACTTGTTGATCAATTCTTTTTATTTTTATTAATTATTAATTAATGATTTATTTGTAAAAATACCCTTTAAATTAGGTAATAATGAAAATTAATTATTATGTTAACCGATGCAATTGTAATATATAAATATATTGTTTGAATATTAAAAATCGTATTATTAAATTCTAATAAAATTCTGTAACAAACACTCGTTAGCCAAGAAACTATGATTGATGTATGCATATTACATTCAACTTTTTCTCTTTTCCTTTCTTACACTTGTTTATTTCATTTCATTTGATTTATTTTAGATATGAGATATGAAATTGTCGATACTTAGTTTTTCTCCTATAATACATTATTCTTTCTTTTTCTTTTTTTTCCTTTTTTTTATGGGATTGCTAAAACTCAATAATTTTTCTCATATATTGTCAATTTTTTTCACCAAAATAAAAATACAACTACATAATTTGTTTTTTTTTTTCTTTTGGTCAAAAATTATATTGATCCATAGAGAAAACCAAACCGATTCACAAATATCACCTACATATGAGATCGTGTAGGTGAATAGAGGTACTAATGATTCATATGGTTTTGAATGATATATAATCCCTGAATAATTCTCAAATTAATAGTATAGTTGAAGGTGAAAAGAGTTTGAGAATAAAAGTATGTGAATCAACATGATTTTGCAAACATATACACAACCCACGATTAAAAAGATCATTTGATATTTTAGTTTTGGTGTTCATTCTTTATTTTATATATATATATATATATATATATATATATATTTCTTTAAGAAACCATTATTTTTCATAAAAATTGTCAAACTCTTGGTGTAAAAAGTGTCCATTTCATTGTATCAAAATCGCTAAAAAATTTTAATTTAAAATTTTCACACTTAGGTATTCATATTACTTGTTTTTTTGTATTATGTAAATTAAACGTATCCCATTATAAATATATTATTAAAGAATTATAGAGTGAAATGAAACTTTTTAATTTTTAACTAAGTTGTTAGAGATTTTGAATTAAAAAAATAATATATAATTAAAGTTAAAAGAATATATACGTCCATACACATTTTTTGCAAAAGAATATTTAATGCATTTGTTTTTTTGAAATAGTTTTTAGACAAACTATTATAAATAGTGATACTATTTTACTAATAGACATTACTTAATAGAATCTAAAAATTTAATATATTTAAAAAGGATTCTAATTTTTAAAACAACTCTATTTTTATATTAAAAAAATAATAAAACAAATAAAATATTTTTCTATCAAGTATAAAAAAAATTGTCTCGTAGAGGTTTCTTATTAATGATTTTTGTTAAAAAAAAAAAAGAATAATGTTATCTATTAACTAATCAAATGGTCCAAAGTTTAACATGGTATAGTTGTCAGAAAGTGAGCATCAAAATGACAGATTGTTAGATGTATATATCTCAGTAACTAAGAGTTGTTAAGAACTTCAATGTATGATCAAGCTTTTGATTTCTTATCATGTTTGCTGAGGCTGTGGATATATCTTTAGTATTCGGTAGAAATTTCAAGACATGGGTGGGTAAAAAAAGTTTCCTGATCATTTTATATCTGCTCTTTGTGAGAAAAAAGAAAAATGCAAGAGGGGCCTTAACTAGAAAGACAATAAAATTAAAAGTAATAGTATTAAGGGTAGAATTTTTTCATCACTTTATGAAATTGTACTTGGATTGGAAAACCACATGAACGGCTTAGGACTTGAGGAATGACCTAGGATTAGGAAAACCACAAATCTTTTTTCCTTTTTTTTTCACAACCACCAACCGAACAGAACACTCTATCTCCATTAATGAGTGAATATTTAATAAGGCAAAGATCTCAAACTGATGCACAGTTCATTATTTGAACTTCCTTCAAAAACTATCTACGAATCTAATCTTGCTTTTGTACTTACCTTTGGATACATGTACTCCATTTGGATTTTAAACCTAATTGTCGTATTAACTAGATTTTCAATCTACTATATTGTCTACAAAGATAGATCGTAAAAACTCAAATTGGATCATTTACACGTCTACTCACTTGGATCATTTTGGATCATTTATGAGTCTACTCACTTACCTTCTCTGATTTTGTTCATTCAAAGACAAGGGCCAAACTTATTCAACTACAATGTCTCTATGTTACGAGACTTAATGACAAACATTATAATTTTCTTTCTTTTCTTTCTTTTTTGTTTATTGTAGTATGACTAATATTGACTTTAATAACTCTTTGCTTCACATGGGCTAAGTGACTTCAAGTGTAAAGAAGTAACTAGTAGCTGGGAGGTAGTTATACATTTCACTGAATTGGGATACTTTATGTTTTTTTTTTACTGTAGGATTCTTGTACTCAAACTGATGTTTTATTGATTTTACAATATCAGATTATGTATATGACTATTTAATTCCTCAGATCATTTTCCAATAATTCAAAAGAATGTCTGTTCTTGCTACTATGAATCTATAGAACAAGAAATAATTAGGGACATGCATAATAATAATAATAATGCTTGAGAACCAGCTTCCTTTCTTTGTTCTTCAAGCTATGTATGACCAGCTAGTTTCGTCAAATAAATATTTTCCAACGAACATAATCAAGGTTGGAATGATGGAAGAAGGTGATGTTCGAAAAAAGAAAAGAAGGAAGAAAAGCATACATAGCTACGAAGTCACATGAAAAAGAGGAACTCGACGAACTCAAATGGCAAATCGGAGGAGTGGGTAGCAAATTAGAGAGATGGAGAGAGTTTTTGTGGAAGGGGAAGGGTAGTCTCACAAGTAATCAAAGACAAACATTTTTTATTACCAACTCATTTTTAAAGATTTTATTAAGTATGACAAAATGTAAATTTATATTGTTACCTTTATCTATTCAATTTTATTCGACTTAACTTTATGTTTTCTTTTTTTCTCGATCTTTTACCTAACATTCCACCAGAATATTTATTCTCAACAATATTGAATGATCTTGTATCAACAATGGGACAAGAAAAGCTCCTCTCAGACATTAATTCTCATTATTTACTCTTCACTGAAAAATAATTCTCCAATGGAATTCTCTCAAAATATTTGAATTTGATTTTTCAATTTCTCTACCACTTTCATAATAACTTTACTCTTTGGGTTACTTTATGAATTTTTCCTTGCTAAAAGGGATTAGGGTTTGACTGTAAATGGGAAAATATATTTATTAAAATAATACTTAAATTTATTCAACGTTATTTTATGTATTTACTACAACACATAAGTGTCACGAAAAAGTAGAATTCGAAAACAACATTTTTTTTACCCACCAAAGATATGAATTTTGACATTTATGAAACTATTTTTCTCCTCCTTCAATTGATCACTATAGTAAGTTGTGATGGAAGTCCATTTTTCTTGTAGCGTGTCTTCCTCCAAATTCACTTCCAACTACATAACTTTTCTACAAATTTACACTTCCGGGTTTTTGTATGTTCCTTCTTTGTTCACAATCATTCTCCTCCTCGATCCAAACTTTGACCCAATATCCCCAAAGTTCCTTTTTCTAGGCTATTCATCGCATCAAAAGGGATACAAATGTTATTCCCCAATTACTAGGAAAATATATATTTCTTTGAAAACCAAGCTTTTTTTTTCACCAAGTCTCAAATCCAGGGGAGAATATTGTGAGAGAATTTGAGTCGTGAAAATTAAAGTTCAGCCTACTTGTTCCTCACCTCCTAGTCACATCATATCTGAAGTCTTGGCTCCTCTAAAAATAAGCTACCTAATCTTGTGTTGGTCTCGCCTAATATTGCTTCTAAGCTTGAAGTCTCACAAGTTTCTAAACCTATTGCTTATGAACCTGAAGTCTTACAAGTTTCTGAACCTTTAATTAGTCTCACAAAGCCAGATTTTTATTGTTTACTTGAGAAGGAAAGGCCCTTAGTACAAGACTCAGAATGTCAACCACCTGAACCAGACACATCTTCTTTGAATGAACCCACTTGTGAGAACATCACTTCTATATGGTGTCCTTGCAATTGATTGATGATACATCACTACCAATTGCTCAATTGAAAGAGGTTATAAGTTGTACTAGCCATCCATTTGAAAAATAAGTAGCATATGGAAAATTAAATTCGTTCTATAAAGCCTTCCTAACTGATTTGCACAATATTCAAATTTCACACAATATTCTGGATGCACTTAGAGGATTCTATACGTGGAAAAAGGTTGTACATGAGGAAATTAAAGCTCTTGAAAGTAATGGAACGTGGACTCTTATAGAACTTCATCCTGGAAAGAGTCTCGTTGGTTGCAAATAGATTTTTACGGTTAAATATAAGCCGGCGGATAGCAGTGTTGAAAGAATCCAAAGCAAGACCGGTGGCTAAAGGCTTCGCTCAATCATATGGTATCTATTATTAGAAGACGTTTGCTCATATTGCTAAATTAAACATTGTTTGTATTCTTTTTATCTTTGGCAGTAAATCAAGATAGGCATCTTCATCAACTTGATGTCAAAAATGCATTTTTAATAGTGATCTCGAAGAAGAAGTTTACATGCAAGTTCCTAATCTTGAAATGGAAAATGAGTCTAAGAGAGACTTGATATGCAAGTTGAGAAAGTCTTTATAAAGATTAAAAGAATCTTCAGATTTGCCAAAGTTATGATTAAAAGTGGTTATCGTCAATGTCAAAGTTGATCATACTCTATTTGTGAAATATGAAAACAAAAAGAACCAGTATATGCAGATGACATCATCACACCTGGAAATAATTTTCGGGAGATCCTTAATTTGAAAAAGATGCTTTCAACTAAGTTTGAAATTAAAGGCTTGGAGAAGTTTGAGATGTATTTTTAGGAATGGAGGTGGTGAGATATAAAAATGGCATTGTCACTCTCAACGAAAATATATTCTAGACTTGCTGAAGGAGACCGGAAGTATGGGGAGTAATCATTCTTAAACACCTATGGATCCAAATCCTGGGTCAAGACCAAAGGGAAACGATCGATTGGCCCAGTTGATAAGCGCATGTATCAAAGACTTGTGGTAAAGTTATTTTATTATTTATCACATACCAGATAGACATATCATATTTTGTGAGTATTTTTAGTCGACACATACATGAAAAATCCAAATGAACATCATCGGAGGACTCTTAACAAAAATTTTAAGATACTTAATAGGTATTCTATATTAAGAGGCTGGAAAAATATAATTGACTTTCTCAATTTTATTGATAACGTACTCAAGTTATTTATATACAAATGAGAAAGGCTAATAATTAACCGATTATATGACAAACTAACTGTGTTTAATACTCTAGATCATGGGAGATTGTCTAAAAAGTCATCAAACAAAATGATAAAAACTTTATAATGATGCTAGTTGGGCCGAAGAGCCAAATGATTAAAGATATCTAAATTTGGATATTGTAATTATGTATGGGGCAATTTAGTCACTTGGAGAAGCAAAAAGTAGCTAGTCAATTGTACCCAGAAGTAATGAGAAGGCTGAATATCGAGCTCTAGCAATGGGAATTTGTGAAGGGATATGAATTCAAAAGCTTTTGGAAGAAGTTCATTCAAAATAGCAACAAAGAATTTTGTCCATCGTGACATAACAAAAATATATAGACATAAATGGACATTTCATATTTGAGAAGGTCAACAAAAACACAGTAGAACTAAAATATAATTAGATGTCCTTTCCTTTTTAAATTAATTTTCATGGTTGGAGTTTCTCTCGTATAATTACTCATTATTGGGTCTCCTGAAGAATAAGACAAATGCAATATTTCTTCAAAAACTGCACATTCATATGATATATAATTAAACTTACTTTCACCCACTAGTTTAAAGTTTTTGAATCAAGATTTGCTTTAGGAAGGATATGAGTTCAAGTCTCTAAAATGTTATTTCCTCTTCAATTAAAATTGATTTTCACTTGTTAAAGAGAACCAACCCAATTTGACAAAAATAGAAAAAATTTAATCAAACCTAAAAAAAAAAAAAAAAAAAGACGAAACTAACACAACCGACCAATCCTTATAGTTTGGGTTGGGTAGTCTAGGTTATCTGGGACAAACAAAACTAACACAACTGATCAACCTCTATCGTTTTTGGATTGGGTAGTCTAGATTATCTGGGTGTCAAATCACTCGAACAACTCTAGCAAGCACAAATGCAATGAAAGAGTAATGAGGAGTTTCAAGCACGACATAACTAAGGAGAAATAACCCTAACAGGTGAAAGCACTATTATACTAGAATTTTTTTTTTCTTTTTACAATATGTTAGGTGGAGGGTTGAATTTCTAGCCTCGATGATGATATAGGTACATGTTTAGGAAGGAAGAGAGCGATGACAAGAGAATGAGCAGAGAGAAGAAACCTACCATGTAAGAGCACTCTTACACTATATTTTCTTTTTCTAATATGGTAGCTAGGTGGGGGCGAATTTCTGATCTTGAAGTTGATAGTACATGTTAATGTCATTTGAGTTATACTCAAATTAGCCAACATTAGTTAAATGCAAGAAGGGAGAAATACTATGATACAATCAAAAGGTTATGCAACTTTTTTTTTAAAATTAGGTCAAACGACATTTTTCAATAGTTAAAATTATATATATATATATATATATTAATATTATTCCGTACACCAAAAATAAATAATTAGCCTCCTTTATTAGGTCAAGGCTAATATTTTGGATATTTTATCACTTAAAAGAACAAAATGCCAAAATCATATGGTTAAGTAATCCTTTTTTTTCTTTTTTGTTTGTATCTATTTTTCTTTTAAGATCAATATGGATGAATCTAATATACTATACTAAATAAAGTCATAAAAGAACATCGACCAACCACACTAGCTTCTTCATTAAAATTTATATCTTTTCGTTATCTTATTATTTCACTCGCCGCCATTCGCAGGTTAAAAATTAAAAATAAAAAGTGTCTAAGTGATTTTCATTTTTAAAAAAAAATAAAAAATTATAAAAACGGATAATTATTAAATTATTTTAAAGGACGATCATAGAATTTAATAAAGTCGTGTATTTCAATAGTTTTGTTGTATGAAGTACAAATAGTTAGTAAATTTTTTTTTTTTTTAGAAAACCCTTAAATATAACTATATATCTATTTAATTTTTTTTTATTAATACATTCATCATTCATTATTCAATGATCTCTCTATTATTTTCAAAAATCAACAAATAGAAAACATATCCTTAACCTGAATATAACTTAAATTGATTAAGACACGTATGAACCACCATAGTTTATTTTTTAAAAAATTGGGAAAATAATGTCAAAATGGATCAAATCCCAAATGAAAATCCATTGAAAAGACATCACCATAGAAAGAAAATTGCAAATGGGACAAGATCATCCCCTTTTGTTTAATTTGGAAGCTAACCAAAAAGATTAAAACCTTTTGCTTTCTATATCATACACTTTTTTTAATTATTTCCTTTTTCATTCATTATAAGACGAAGTTAATTTATTCATGGTCAAGGGGAATTCAAAGTTAATGATCTTAATTAATTGGGTAACTTAAATTATAAAGGATGAATCCTTTTTTATTTTATTGTCAAGTTACTATTTAAGGTGGGAATGCATGACCAATTATCTTAAAATGGAAGCTGGGAGTCTAGTCAAAAAGGATAATATATTGGACCACTCAAATCCAAATTGTATTAAATTATGAAATTATGTAATGTGAATTAAATTATTATATAACTTGTCACTTAGTTAAGCTATAGTCAGCTTAGCTACTTTTTTTTTTTAAATGTGACTTTAAAAAATAACAATAAGATTTAATGGAGAATTGTTATTATTATTATTATTATTATTATTATTATTATTATTATTATTATTATTATTATTATTATTATTATTATTATTATTATTATTATTATTATTATTATTATTATTATTATTATTATTATTATTATTATTATTATTATTTGTTTCATTGGGTGGTGATTCCATATATATCTTATTAATATATTGGATCAATTAGTGTTTAGTTGATATGGTTTTGGATTATGATCACAATTTTATTTTGTAAAACTAAGTTGGTTCTGATTTATTGTTCTTTTTTTTTTTTTTTTATCAAAGATGATTATTATTGTCTTGTAAAATTATGTCTAAAATGTTTTTTAAAATCCTAAAAGATAACTAAGCTCAAATTAGTGGAATAATTAATTGTTTATGAATAATATTTCTACACAAACATAGAGAGAGGTAAAACATTTTCCATCTAAACTAAAAAAAATGTAATTTTTTTTAAGTTCAATCGATTAAATGAAACCGAACTATCAACTTTTGAAAACGACCTACATTCATTTCTTGTTTCACTAGATTATGTTCAAATTGACTGTGAATGTATATATGTATATATATATATATATATATATATATATATATATATATATATATATATATATATATATAAAGCAGTGCATATTTTTCTTTTAATGTTCTTTATCGATTATTTATTATTATTATTTAGTTGGAACAAAGTTAGCATAATTTAATGATGATTTAAGATTAATATAAGTAATTAGTGGTTGAAAGTAAACATTCAATTCCGACTGTGAAGCACTAAAAAGAATGGTGCTTTTATAAGCTAAACGCGGCTTCCCAACACCTTTTCCTTTCTTTAACATTAATTGCATCGATGCATATATATATCCAAAAAGTCAAAGATATTTTCTTATTTATACTAAACAAAAAAAAAAAAAAAAAGGTTTGATTTTCTTTATTTTTAAGAATAGTTGATGAGTTTTCTATTAATAATAACCATATGGTATTTTAATATTCAAGTTTACAAAAAGATGTTTTTATAATTGTGGTGGCGACGGATTATGGTTTTAGTTTAAGATTGTGCAATACTTGGATATATTTAAAAAAGAAAATCAAATCTTCATGATAGAAAATTTTATATATTAGGAGAGAGTATGAAAAGTTGTCTATGCTCCTTCATTTATTATGTCAATATGTTTTTACAAATGATAAGGTGGGTTTTTTAATATTAATATGGAGTTGACTCATGTTTATGAAGTTATTTTTAACTAAGATAGTTAAAGATCTTTTTGGAAGAAAGGTTGGGTTATGGAGGGTTAATCTCATGATAAACCTAATGTTATGATAGTACGTGTTTGAAGGAATGATTACGTAGATAGTGTTATGATAAGATATGTTTAGGGAATGGTTAGGTCGATAGTGTTATGAAATTTCTTTTTTTATACATTTTTTAAAAATTCGTATTCTAAATTTAATATACCAGTTTCGTATATTTAATTTACCAAATTATTATATTTGTAATACAATTTTCAGTAATTTCTTTAAATGTGGCGTCCATTTTCAACATTTTCTACGTGATCTTTACTTGCGAATAAATTATTAAATTTTTAAAACGATGTCATTTTCAACTTTTTTACGTATTTGTTATGAGCAAATAAATTATTAATTTTTTTAAAATTCATATTCTAACTTCAATACACAAATTTTGTATATTTAATTTACGAAATCTTCCTAGTTTTCATAAAATAATTTGTCAAAAAAATTTTAAGTAATCTTTCGTGAGAATAAAATTTTTAATTCATATTCTAAATTCAGCGCACGAATTTCGTATATTTAATTTAAAAAATTATCCAAGTTTTCGTAAAACAATTTGTTTTAATTTCTTTAAATACGATATGGAATTTTTAACTTTTTTTAAATAATTGTACGGTTGAATAAATTACTATTTTTTCTTTTAAAATAAAAATTATAATAAATTAATGAAGGTATAAAAATAAGAAAGAAGAAAGAGAAAAGACTACATTTTGAAAAAGTATGAGCATAATTTGGTAAAAAATTTAGATTCAAAATTTAATTGAAATAAATCGTAAATCAAATCTCACTATTAAATTGAATTTTTTTAAAGAAAAGTCTTATACATTTAAAGCTTAAATAATTTTTAAAATATTTGTTATACATTTTTTTTAGGTTATTTAAGGATTCAAAAGTTATTTAATTTAATATTAAATCATTTGATTTTATTTTGTTTTGATTTTTTATAAATTTAATAAAATTCATTTTTTTAAAAACTCATTTAACTTAAGTTTATCAGAAATAGTTTAGATGTAAATAGATTAGTTTTAAAATAAAATATTTGAAAAGGTGAAAAACAAATAAAAGACATGAAATAACAAAATTAAAAAAAAATAAATATGAGGACTAATCTCAGTTAATATTTAATTAAAATTAATTTCAATTAATTTTGTAGATAAAATAAATTAAAAACAATATTTTTTAATATCATTAAATTAATTAAAAACAAATGATATTTGATAAATAAAAGAGTAAAATTTTAAAAATAAATGAAATAGTAAAACTATGGAGGAGTTGAAGGGTTTAAGAAAAAGAAGAGAGAGAAGACGGGTTATGATAACCCTAAAACAAGAGTTATGATAAATTTTCGGAAAATCCGTGGAAATGGCAAACATAAGAATGGAAATTGTCAAAATATCAAACTGTTATTTTATTTTTATTTATGGCAAAACTAACTGGCTGAAATAATTTTCAACTTTTTTCGACCGAAAATGCCCCTCAACAGATGAGAACTGTCCATAATCAAATACAGTATATTTAAGGAACCCGGAAAATAAAACAAAACATCACATAGCCGATTACAGTGTATCTGTAAACACACCCACTTATGATAATTATTAACCAAATCAAATAATTATTATATTATTTCAAAAATCCCTAACCATATTCAATTGATTTCAATATCCCCTAATTATTCCCATTTTTCCCTTCAATAATTATATATTCAAACTTTAGCTATCGATTTTTTCCTTCAATAGCTATTAACGCAATGAATAGGTTCTAAAATTTTAATGCAATGAATTATTCCTTCCTAAAATAATGATAAACATGATGCAATAATTAACCATATACAAAAACATTAAAAAAAAAACCTAACGGAAAAGCATTTAAAACATTCAAAATTCAAATCTCTAAAATTCAAATTTAAATTCCAACCATTCCCTAAAATTATGGCAAATATAATGAAAATACATAAGTTTAGATTCAAATCCCAACTATCCTTAAAATCATGCCAAAACACAAACCGGAATTATCCCTAAAATTGGGAATATCCCTAAAATTGTTATCTATCTTTAATGTTGCCAACAAACCGGAATTAATCGAAACCAAAACACAAGATTCACCGAAAGACAATCTTTTTAAAATTTCACCGAAACGTTCATGGCCATTAAAACATAAATTTCAACGAAGAACGGAGCAAAGCATATTATTTTTGAAATTTTAACATCTTTATATTCTAAACTACTTTAGAAAAATAACTAATATTGCCTTCCCAACATTATATTCATAAGATTATGCTATATACATTTTATTTCTTTGCCTTGTCTACCATATTTTCGTAATATCCGACCATTACATCAAATTAAAACGTGATCCCTACAAATGAAACAGGTACCCGTATAATATATAAAACAATAATTTAATTTAATATTCATCCCTCCTATATACAATCTAGTAGTGAATACTTTATTAGATAAACGTGTTCCCTTTGAATTTTTTCCATGGCTTTACAATGAGTGAAGACCGTATTCGATGGTAGATGGATTGAGTCATGCCGGTATATTGACTATCGCCTCCTTGATGTATATGTTCCAGTTTCATCCTCGTTTCAAGAATTTGCAAATTGTATCCAACGTAGACTTTTTCCAAATTCAGAAGTTTCTGTCTCTAGATTAACCGTTTACTGAAAAGATTGCAACAATTCGAAACTCATTCGGATTGTTGATGATAAGGATGTGTCTTGGATTATGTTACTTATATCGAAATTCCCCGACAATGATCAAATAAAACTCAACGGATGAGAACTGTCCAGATTCAAATACAGTATATTTAAGGAGATAGAAAAATCAAATAAAATATCACATATTCGATTACAGTGTATTTGTGAACACACCCACTTATGATAATTATTAACTAAATCAAAAAATTATTATATTCTTTCAAAGATCCTTGAACATATTCAATTGGTTTCAATATCCCCTAATTATTTCGATTTTTACCTTCAATAATTATATATTCAAACTTTAACTATTAACGTCCTATAATTTTAATGCAATAAATACTTCTTAAAGTAATGATAAAGATGATGCAATAATTAACTATTAACAAAAATATTAAAAAAGTAACGAAAAATCATTTAAAAGATTCAAATTTCAAATTTCAAGTAAAATTCAAATTCAAATTCCAACCATTCCCTAAAATTATGGCAAATATAATGGAAATACTAAGTTTAGAATCAAATCTCAATCCTCCCTAAAATCATGCCAAATAAAATGTGATTTAATTATGACAAATATAATGGAAATACTTAAGTTTAGAATCAAATCCCAACCCTCCCTAAAATCATGCCAAATAAAATATGATCTATCTTTAATTTTGCCAACCAACCGGAATTAAGGGAAACAAAAATAGAAGAATCACCGGAAGACAATCAACCGAAATTAAGGGAAACGAAAATTTGTACTAAAAGAAGAAGGTGGAAAGCGAAGGTGCGGGTGGAAAACAAATGCGGGTGGAAAGCCATTTGAAAATTTGAAGAATGTTAGAACCGGAGAAAATTTAAAGAAAATTTTGTAGAAAATTTTGAGAACTCGGTATTTTTTACCGATACATGCAGAAAACAGAGGAAAAAACCAAAGGTTGAAGAAGGAACAGAAGTGTGAAACAAAACAACTCACCGATACTTTGGGTGATGTAAACCGATTAAAAAAGGAAGGGCGTGCAAACGGTGGAAAAGCGACGGAAGAGAAATCGATGGTGGAAAAGTGTCGAAAGAGAAAGCGATGGTGGAAAAATGGAAGAGAAAGCTACGTTAGAAAAGCGACGGTGGAAATGCGCCGAAAAGCCTTTAAAAAACGGAAGAACAAATACGCCGGAAAGCTTTACAGAAGATGGTTTATTTTTTTGGGAGGAAAAATTAGAAAATTAAAGGGAGTGCATAGTATGTATTAATTACAGAGTATTTGTGGTTTTTCTTACTATTGTATTTAGGAGTCTATATTGTAAAGTATGTAGGGGCATTTAAGGCATAGTTATCCTATTTATTACGTGGAAATTAACTGTTTTGCTATTTTGATAATTTAAAAATAAATTTGTCATTTATCCAAAATAAACTTTAAATTTTGTTATTCTTCTTGTCGCCCCTAAATTTTCTCCCAAACAATGGTTAGCTTACCATAACCCAACACAATAGTGATAACCCTTTGGGTCAAATAGCCCCTTAGGGGTTGTTTGGCTCTCGGACTATAAATGAGTAAGGTGGGCTATTTTAATCCACTCTATGTTTGGCCCAAGAGTAATTATAACGAAGAGTTATTATAACCCTAGGATTACGATTAGGATTAGGACTATTCTATTCCTAATTCCTTTATTTCAAAATAAATTAGAAAAAATTTATTTTGCAAAAATAACTTTCCTATATGGCTTGTTAGGAAAAATAAATTACGAAAAATACATTTGTAAAAATAACGTAGGAAAAATTAGTTAGAAAAAATAAATTACGAAAAATCTACTTTAGGAATATGGTTTGTTAGGAAAAATAAATTGTAAAAAAATACATTTGCAAAAATAATGTAGTAAAATTTACTTAGGAAAAATAAATTAGGAAAAATATCTTAGGAAAATTTTCTTTGCAAAAAAATTTAGGAAAATAGGAATATTGTGTTAAACAGTTAATGCTCAAACATAGTATGAAAAATCAATTGTGTTAAACTTAGAAAAAAATGGCAATTCATAATTTTATCAATTTTCAAGTTTTTTTTTTAAAAAACAAATTGGACAATCAACAATTTTTGACAATGGTTACTACACAAATAAATAAACATAATAAAAAAAATATTGGTAATCAGATGCACAGTGGGTAAAATGAAACTATACTTGTATTTCCATTGAATCAAAATTTATTTTTTTGAGCTTTCATTTCTAAATAAATTAAAAGAATAATTTTTTTTAGAAAAATTCAATTCTACTTTTTCATTGAAAATCTATTTTAGAAAATATTTAACATAAAACAAACTTGGAAGAACCAAATTTGTATCATAAATTTGAAGAAGAAAATATGCATCATAATGCATATTTTTTAAGAAGACAATTTGTGTTATAAAAAATTGATAGTATGATAAAAGAGGGAAAAAAAAGAATAAATTTTTATCATAAAGAAAACAAATTTGTATAATACTGAGGAAAAATAAAGAACAAATGGTAGTATAACAAATGCCTTTAGAAAATAATGATAGTTTGCAGAAAAAAAACTTAGAATTTTTTAAAAAAAAATTAGAAAATTAACAAATTTATAACTTTCTTTAAAAATCATTATCGAAAAAGAAAACACAAAATAATGAAAAAAATACTAGTAATTAAATAGTGAAAATGAGGAATTAGTAATTAAACTTTCTCCTAAAATTATTTTTATGATATGTAATGACTTACGAAAAATATAATTGAAGAAATGGAACATCCTAATTAACGAGATTTAATAAAATCTCAATTGAAGAAAAATATGTATTTCATGTACCATATATTTATGCATGGTAAAAAAGAGTAGAAAACTCAAGTTTGAAGCTAAATTTAATAAATATTCATCATGATTGCCAAGATTTAATAAAATATCAATTGAAGAAGAATGTGTATTTCATGTATAGTATACATGTAGAAAAAAAAAAAAAAAAAAAGTAGTGAGAAACCAAGATTATGATAGTCTCAATCTCAAACACAATTTATAATAACACGGATTATAATAATTTTCACCTCAAACATAACTTTATTATAATTCATGAAAGAAAAATTTAAAATAAAAAGTTTTGATTTATGTTTCCCATTTTATTTATCTAAATTCCTCGTAAAAATGTAATTGATTAATTGTTGTGGAAAGAAACTTTAAAAAAATGCAATCGATATTTTATTCTCACATAATTAAAGTTTCAAAACAAAATTAGTTAATCATAAAAACATATCTTGAAGAGTTAGAAAAAAAAAAACAATATCAAATATCTATGTTATATGAACTTACCAACTCTCTCATTGTACCATAAACATATGACATATGAATTTTTAGACATGTATAATTTCTCTGGACATGTTATATGAATTCAACACCCCAAACAGACTCCTTAGTAGTCAGTATTATAAATTTTCTAAGGTGTATTCCAAAATATACTCATTTTTGTGTGCGCATCCCAATATAATTGTTAAAAAATCAAAAAATAAAAAAGTTTGAAGAATTTGTAACATGGTTAAACTATGACATAATTTGTCCTTATAATTATTTTTAAGTTACTCTTTCAAATAGTAAGTGTTTTGTTATTTTAATTTTCAAAGGCATTGAATTGCAAGAAATGAAAGTTGATCTCAGAGTCTAAGGGTAAGGTTAAGATCACACAAACAAAACAAAAGGAAAAGAGAAATCAAAGGAAACAAGGACAAATGCTCAACAAACACACACAACAAGGAGATTTTTAAAAGAAGAGTTTATATTGTTAATTAAAGTCTCAAGACACTCACAACTATAGTGAAAAACTTCAAACCGGACAACATGATTGCCTAAAGAGGTCGCAAGGTCTCTCGATGGATAGAATCAATAGTGGATCCATTTGAGGAAGGGTTTATAGTTCAAGAAATAATATGAAAAAAATGTAAAGAATGGAGCTCTAAACCGTCGGGTCAAAATTTATCATTCAACTATTGAAACCATGTCTTTTTCTTTTAAATTTATTTAATAATTTTTAGATTACATTTTATTTCCTTATCGAGTAAATTTGAAATTGAGTTATTGTTTTTCAAATATTATTTTCGACCTATAAGGATTTTTTGAAAAGGTTGACAAACTATCTACACTCTATAGAACAAAACCAATTAAACACAAAATTCATTACACTTGATTTTTCTATGAAGCGGAAATATTTTATCAAATATTTTATCTTTTACGATTTTCTTTATATTTATTATGGATTTAGCCTTATTTAACTTCACTTAATTATTGGAGTTGTAATTCACTTGATTTTATTCCGTGGTATTTGCTGTCCATAGCAATTACTCTTAAACATTAAATCTAATATTATATATTTCATAGAGGATTAGAAGGAGGACTATTTTCTCCATATATTGCACTTCCTTTTAACTCCATAGTGACATTCGATCTACAATCTTCATATCTTCTTTCATTTTTGTTGTAATTTAATTTCTAACATATATATACAAGGTATTTTTTTCAAATATTTACGATATAAATGTTCATTCTAAATGTAATTATAATTAGAAAAGTACATATTTAAGGTTGAATGTGTGCTCGATACCATATTTTATTTATTTATTATTGAGATATATATTATAAATACGTTGACATATTTTGAAATTGAGATATATATTCCACACAAGTCATATATATACAAATGTATAAACTTTTCTTTCTTTAAAATGCACATTTACGATATAAACTAAGACCCATGCATATACTATGGAGTGAAAGAATTGGGATGAGAATAAGATTTCTAAGAATTAAGAATGTCTGAGAATTAAGGATGCATGTGTTTGGTTTTGCATGAAAATGTATATGGAAATAATATTTTATATGGGAATAATATTTTGTACTTCATTCGTAAAATTAATCAACGTAATTCAAATTCTTAAAAACTATTAATTATTTAATAATCAAATAATAATATTAATTAAATTATTAATTACTATTGTTTGTAAAATGATATGATAAATTTGATGAATATATATAATTATGATGTATTTGTAAACAAATAGTAGGTTTAGGCGATTTATGTAGAATGCCCTTAAATCAAATCTTGGTAGTTGATTAACAACTTCAAATTTGCTGGAGCCACATGGATAGTGTCTCTAATACAGTGTCTCTAATACAGTTTCACTTTCTTCTTTAGTACAAATTGTGGTGGAACGGGATTTGAAACGAATCTGGGATCTTTTGTTCTCATATACATATAGGTATTAGTTAAGCTAGGCTTTCGTTGACAATATAGTTCGACTTATATTTTACCCAAATTGCCAACATTTTGAACCAAGTAACAATTAAATATATACATATCCTTAATATATATAAAAATGTATATTTCGTGTCATTAAACCCAATCCATAGTTCATATTCTTTCTTCAATCTAATGTTCTTTGTAAGCATATTACATATTTGACGTTACAATATCAATCTTATTTTGTTGAACTATACTCAATTTAGTGAAGCACTTTGTCAAACCACGTTGAGAATATGTAATAGTAACTCAACCATATCGTTTTATAACTTCCATCATTCCGAATCTTTTTCACTACAAATGTATAACGATGATAGTTTCAACGATTGTATTGAATCATCATTGTTGATAAGTCATATAAATGTAAAATGACGGTGAACTTATATCCGTTTTAAACTATGTCAACCCAAATATAGAGATGCCAATGTTGAAATCATAGTCATACATTTACAATAGTAGTACAACACCATCATCAAAAACAAAATTTAGTATAGTGAAGTAACAACGACATTATGGTAGTTCACAGAAAGCCAAAAATAAAACATATAATATATATATATATATATATATATATATATATATATATATATATATATATATATATATATTTGTGAGTAAACAAACTGAAAAACTTGTCATTACAACAAGGAGGGATAATACAATAACATGAAAGAAAAACACATTAAGAGATCACTATCTTCACTCTTCTTTAAAACTTTAACTTCCTCAATATATTTTCAATAACCAAAAGAACAGACACAAAAAGCAGAACAAAAACAGAACAAAACAGAACATTTATATATATATATATAAAGTAAGAATTGTTCTAAGGCAAACGAGGTGGTTGGGAATGATGTTGAGAATCAGGTCCTCCAGGAATATATCTTGCAGTAGAGGAAGAAGAAAGTCTTCTTAAATGTTCCATTTGCCTTTTGCTATAACCAAACTTGCGCATTATCATATTTCTGCTGCTGCTGATTCTTTCAGTAGCCTCCTCCACCGTCCACGGCAGCGCCGTTGCATGGCGGTCGGCTGCCGCCGTGACAAGCATCACCATGAAAAGAACAGCCATCAATGGAGCAAGTATTCTGTTGGAACGAAGTGCCATTGAAAGAAAGAAATGGTGATATGAGAAGATTTGCATGCAAAGTTGAGTATTGATGATTGGGGAAAAGGTGGGATTTTTGGGTGGTATTTATAGGATAATTGAAGGGGATTTGTGAAAGTTTTGATTTTCTTTTTTTTCCCATTTTTGGGATAATTGAGATATTGGGTAGTGGAGGAGTAATGTAATAGGGTGAGTCAGAAATTTTGTCATTAGGGTTTTTGTTTTTTTCTTTTTTGCATCTTAATATATTTGGAGGAACATGGCATATGACAAGAGCTTTGGATTTTAGAGCCTACCTAGTTAGGAGTTATTTAGTATATCCTAAAAAGCATAAATTAAAGAGATTATATCGAAGAGAAATTCATGGTTTTCTATCACCTGTCTTATGAATTATTTGGTATGATTTGAACAAATTTGTAATTGATAAGTTTACCTTATTTGAGTTTTTATTAGATACACATGAGTTATGTTTCTTCCAAATGTCTAATTGAGAATATGATATTTAAAAAGATGGGAGGTCTTTCTATATATTTTATTTTTACTGTAAGATCTTCTTTGCATGTAGCTCTCTCCTATGGTGGGTCCTTTTAGATTCACCATTCTTTTAAAGCAAGAAACTTTTTTTTTTCAATGAAAGATCTATTTGAGATTCGTGGGATCTGATGTTATATTAGATAAACATAAGATTGTTCCATCGTCCCATCTTTTCATTTTAAGATCTTTTTTATATATGCTCCTTCAAGATGATTTCTTTTTGTATTCATCGTTCTTTGAGCTGAAAACTTCTTTTTCAATCAAAGATCTGTTTGAGATTTAAGAGCTTTAATATCATATTAGCAAACATGAAATTTGATCTCAAAACCATTTCCCAATCAGATGGTGTAGTAGCTCACATATATCTTTTAAAGAGATTGTGATATCTCCTTGATTGTTTTTAAAATAAAATAACTAAAGCCTACTCCTGGGACTTCTTTATTTGATACTTGAAAAACTACTATATTACCATACCATTTGATAGAAGATCACAATGATAGAACTTTTTTATAATAATTTTCACAATCATGTGTTATTGTCCATTCGACCATAAGCTCTCAATACTTCTAATCTTTTAGTTTTTCTGAAAAGTATCATCTGTCAATCGAATATGTTCACTTTCATTTATCTATATATACTTAGTTTCGATAACCGATAATATTGTTATACATTTCTCAGCAGTAAAGATAGCAATGATACCAAAGTCTTTCTTTCTTCTTTCATTTTTTGTTACAAAAATCAAAACTTAAAACAAACCACATGAGTTGAAAGTTGAAGCAGACACTATTACACAAATGTAGTATTCTTAAAAGAAAGAAAAAAAGGGTAGTGAAATGTAGTAAATGAGAGATATAAAGATTTAAGGAATAAGAAAAGAAGATAGTGATATAGGAGACGACAAAATTGGGTGTGTGGTATAATATATGTTATAAACACTGTCTTTTTAAGGGGACAAAATGAATCGGATATGCACATGGGAGCAGCTTACATATTTATATAATAATGTTTTTGTATCTTTTAATGTTTCCCAATTCTATATTAATATTAATAACAATAATGTCACCTCCAAAATTCAGATTCCTTCAAACGAATGGCCACACTTTCAAATATTGCCCCTCTCATCTTTTCTAATTTATTCCAAGAGTCACTAAATGGACACAACAAAACATTAATCTTATAATAAAAATAGTATATATATTACAAAGAACCAAAATTAGTTTAATGTATCCAAAGGTAATTGGAGGTAACACATGATGATGTAGGTAATTTTGTATCTATAGAAAAAGAGGTGTTCTTCATGGTACATTTTGTTTGTGTGTTAATGATGTGACATAAAGATATGCTTTATTACCTTCATTTTGTCATCATCTATCATCTCATATTTAAGGTAATTAAGTTTGAATATATATAATTTCAGAAGGATGAAAAGTGGTTTTATATAAGTCCATCTCACAGTGGTTAGTTACATAATCCACACTACCCTTTTACAAAGAAAAAAAATTCTATTCTTTTATATCTTTTTTAAACAATTCAAAAATATTTTAAAACTTCTAATGAATATTTAAAATTCGATAAAGTTACCCATAGTTTTGAAATGTTTTTAAGGAGAAGTTAAAAGGTGCGATGTTAGAAAGAATAGAAGTGTTAATAATAAAGTAACAATTAAATTTTGTTGATAGACTTTTATTAGTGATAAAACTATATTAGAGATATAGTCTATCAAGGATCACCTAAAGACTTCAAGAACTAGATCTAAATTTTGCTTTATCTCTAAATTCGTTTAAAATTGTGCTATATATATGCTAAAACTACAAGAAAACACTACGCTCAAATTCGTATGGAAATGGTCAAAAATACGTCGGTAAATCAACTCTTGATGTCAAAACTATTGTCAGGAGGTTGGTCGAGAAATACCTATCGGGTGTGCGTCTCTCGATAGTACTAAAGCTCTACTGTCGGGAGTTATGGAAAAATGCCCCATATGCTTAATATATATGCCGTTGGAAGATAGAAACCCGCGACAATTGTTGATACTCATCAACAGTTCACTTATCTCCCGACGATGTCTAAGGTCGTCGAGGGTTTTGTTCAGCAGTACAATTTTTGAAATGAAACTGCCAACGACATACTAGTTGTCAGGAGATAGTTGAACCACCAATGGATTATCAACCACCATTCGATAGATAGTACTTTTGTTATCCAATTTTATTCTTTTATTTTTTTTATTCTTGATCTTAATAACCTAAAATTTAGAACATTATTAAGCAAACCCGACAAACACACATAAACACTACAAGTTTTAATTATTCTCAACCCACTCCCACACAACATTCAAATTTCATATATCTCCACAAATACACGAAAATTATCCGGTTATTTGGCTACCATAACTGCACATTGAGTTCATACCACTTCTACATGGATATCTTGTTCATTTGGAATCATTAACACGGAACTTTTACATCTAAAAACTGGAATACTTCTTCCCTATACTTGACCAACAACTTATTTATAAGTTCAATCCATTTTGATCTATTCATCCTTAAAATTAATTTTTTTTGTAATTCAACTTGTAATCTAAAACAAACTATAACATGTGTTATGTAGATAATGTAATCATGGTTATAGAAGTAAAAAAGAATTGTTACAGGCTTATGAATTCGTTTCTCAACTACAAAATATAAAACACAAAGCACCAAAAGAACAAGAAATTAAATACAAACAGATTTGATCCGAAAATACGTTGGAAGAATTCAACGGTTTCAGTGAGGCATAAAAGGGAAAAGTACATAGAAATTTATGAATCAAAAGGGACAGAAAAAGTTTCCAGAAAGTCCACTAATCTCTTCAAAAATCCAATATCTATATAATTAAACATGCAAACAGTGAAGATTAAATAATATTGAATTAGAGTGTTCTAACAGCTCATAATCGATCAAAACAATGAATATATTTTCATTTTTCACGTGCTTAGGCTCCTTGGTAATATTAGTGTACACTTCGATCGACAATGTGTTGAAACTTCTTTCAACATTGTTATCTTTTCTTTGCATCAAAAAATTCCTTTCACTTGTGAATCTTAGGAATCTCCCGAAGATAGAAAACTCTTTCTTGATAGTTGAGTCCTAGACTCCCTTTAAACCTGAGAATCCATTCTAGACAAGAATGAACTTAGCCTCCTCCAAAATTTGTGATAATTTTCATCATTACGTATTGCACTCAACGAATGAAGAACTTGTACAATAGAATATAGTGAGCAAAATGCAAGAACACACTAATGAACAATTCAATTGTGTAGTATAAAAAAAACGCCTTACTCAATCAACAAATGTGACAATCCTAAAAGGTCTTCGATCATAACTCTCCTTAGATAAATGATTCAAGAAAGGAAATGAACTCTCATTGTGAGTAGAAAGATCACACTTTAATAAAAAAAGATCATACAAAGTATATTAACATAATCGAATAAAATTATCAATAAATTTAAATGGTTAATTATTTTTTATATATATTTGTAGAACATAATTCATCGTCCTCACTTACCATACCATATTAACTAACTAAGTATTATTCTCTAACAATGTACCATTACAATCTCTTCAAATTATTTCTCTACCATAACACAAAATTATTATTTGTCTTTTAACAGTTTTAGCAAAGATTTTTGGTGGGAGTTTGAACTTTTGTTAAAAGATTACGTTAATTATGCTTTTTTTTTCTTTGAAAAAAAGGTTACATACTCAATTTGAGATAATAGATCGATTTTAATTACTTCACAAATGATTACATGATGTTGTTTGGAGCTCGAGGGAGTCATGATTAAATCATCTACAAAACATTCCTTAGACCACAACTATATAGTTTATACTGACATATGAGAGATTGCTCTATTTCTCATTAAATTTAAAAGGTACACACAAGCAAAAGCAACCAAATTAACTAAAAACAACCGTAATAATAATCGGTCTCGGTCATCTCTTTATATGAAAATGAAAAAAGAGTGAGGAAAAAAAGCACGAGACACATTTAGAGCTAGGAAACACGATGGTTTATTTTTACTCATATGAATCTCAATGGTGTCTTGGGTCGGGTCCTCCGGGAATATATCTCTTTGACGACATATAATGCTTTCCTCCAATGACTTTGGTCGAAGTAGTGCCACCATTTACTCGAATCAACTGTTGATGAAACGTCGTAAGATTCTGTTTTCTATCTACTAAAATTCGAGATTCCGATACAACTACAAAAGACGTTAAAACTAACATAATACAAAACCATCCCCACAACAACTTTCTAGTAATTCCAATTTCCATAATTCCTTATCTTCCACGAAAATAGAGGGGAAAAAATTCTTAGAATCTCCAAAAGAAAAAGGAATCCTTTTCTTTTTAATAAATTGGAACCCCCTTCTCTTCCTTTATATACACACAAAATTCCCGACCCTTCTGCTTTCTTTTTTATTTCTTTTGTATTATGGGTGACGCCATTCTTAAAAAAATTGTCAACGGCCACTGTTCTCCAAAATAATCTAATATCAACAACAACAACAATGTGAATAATCTCTCACACCTAAATATTATTCCTTATGTATTAGAAGATGTGTGAGAGTTAAAAGAAGATGATAATCGTGGTTGCTAAGCCTTTTTGGTGTTTGCGGCTAGGCTAGAGGTCTAGATGGCTAAAAACAGTTGCAACACAATTAAGAGATAAGTACTATAACTCAACTTATTGTTTATTATGTAAGAAGAATTATATTTATGACATGTAAATGATAAATAGATCAAACTTACGCTATTTGCTATAAAAAAGAAATTTAAAAAAATATGTAAAACTCATACAAATAATACACCATACATAATTTTAACGATGCAAGCGTAAAATGTTAAATAGAAGAAATATGTATTATCGTAGCATAGTAAAACTCTCAACGAGGTGACGTAGGAAAAAGAGTGATCCAAGAAAACGGCCAATGGAGAAAAAATGACCTCTGAAGGGTGTTGCCTATGAGCAACTGAAAGGTCACAATCCAAAGAAAAATACATATAATAATATGTTTGGGGTTCTTTTCTTTTATCAGACTCCACTTATCACACACATGCACCAAACCCTTATAATATATATTACCATAACGTACAACATATTTAATTATAAACAACTTTTCTTTTACTTCAGTTTTTGCCGGCGCTATGTCTGCTAACACACCTCGTGAACCCAAACTCAGCTGGTCTATATCAGTATAGAACCCATTAGTTTTAGGTACATGCATGGTCATGCAATATGACTCTAATTAACGTGTGGCTGGGAGGATCGAGTTCAATGATCTTTGTAGAGAAGATAATTGCGAAGGAGTTGTCTAATGTCTACTGATCTGTTTTACTTTTGGATGTGATTTTAAATGGTATAGTATGTTAAAACAAACGTAAAGAGGTGAAGACAGAATTCGAATTCGTACCGATATGTAAATGAAGCCGTCATCCAATCTGCCACCCTTCTAATTCTAATTTGATATATATTAATATAGTTAATTTATAATATATAGTTTTTCTTATATATCCAACGACCCAATTGTCAGTAAGTCACATCAGTATTCCATACATACCCCTCTTATATTATAAAATAATAAGCATATACATAAAAGATAAGCGGTGACTAGAAAATGCAAAAAGGTTGGTCATCACCTATATGCTTTTTACTTTATTCCATTATTACAATAATCTTTCCGAAGAAAAAAAAAACTTTATTCCATTACATTAATCACAAACGTGAGTAATGGCTAACTAAGCTCTCTTATAAAATTATTTCAAAAAGAAAAAAAAAAAAAAAAAAAACCTCTTATAAAATACTCATCAAACCACACTACCTTCTTTTTTTTTATTCAATTTGTATTTTATTGAAACTATGAAGCAATCAAATTGATGCAGGACTTGTTATTGCAAATTCGAGTATAACTCAAAAAATCTTTTTTATGAGAATAGAATTTGGAATGAGTTTTGAAGCGTATAAAAATGTTAAAAGTATGATTTTTTATGTCAACCTACGGCTAAAATTAAAAATCACAACAGGAGGATGTTAGGGGGATTTTTGAAAATAGTTGAGTGGATAAAACATTGTTTTATTATTTTAAAGTTGACTTGATCTCTTATTAGGTAATTGTTCTATAAAATGTTTAGAGAAGAAGAGAAAGGAGCAATAGTAGAAATTGTATATATTGTGCTCTTGATGAAGATGATGAACAGTGACAGAATATAAGGATTAAGGCCTTTGTATGTGTAACTCAACGTACTGGAGAAGAAACAGTCAACTATGATAGTGGAAATACATAATAAATAATACGAAAAGTTTGGTTCTTAAATTGCAGAAAGGTCGAGAAGACATTAACTTAGTTAAACTGTCAGCTAGCTGATCCTCAGAAGGTACAAAACATACAAGAAGCTGTCGACGAGCAACCATTCTCTTATAAAATGTTGATCATTTTCAATATGCTTTGTTTGGAGTGAAGAACCGGATTCACCGCTGAAAAGGTTGCACTAACACTATCTCAAAGCAGTAGAGGAACAAAGGATGGATAAACCTGAAGTTCCAAAAGTAAAGAACTTAATCCAAATCAATTCAGATCTTGCATTTGTCATGCATATATCACGATACTTTGACTCAGCACTCGATCTGAAAACAGCTTTTTGCTTCGAAGAGGACCATGACACCAAATTACCACCAAAGAACACGTAATAACCACCTGTACTACGACAATCGTCAAAATAATTCTCCAATCAACATCAGTGTAACAAGTCAAATTAGATAACGTATAAGAACAAACGAACGAAATACCAAGAGCGCTAGTAACTTTAACGTTGTGCAAAATGCGTTTGACAGCTTGTCAATGAGAGAAAGTTGAAGCGCCATATAAAAACTGGCATACTTTGTTGACATCAAAACTTAAATCAGGTCGAGTAAGCGTGCAATATTGCAACACACCAATAATGTTTTGATACATGGTAGGGATCAGCTAAGGGAACACCATCAAGAGCTGATAAAAAAGCACCAGTAACCATGGGGGTAGCAACCTGTTTGCAATCTACCAAAGTTGCACGTTGGAAAAGGTCAGTAGCATACTTAGCTTGTGAAAGAAGCAAAGTTTCACCATTATGAGTAACCTCAATCCCTAAGAAAAAGGAAAGATCTTGTAGGGTCTTTTAAGAAAAAATTAGCATGGTAGAGCAGTAGTAAATTTCTTTATAAACTCAGTACTTGAACACATCAATAATGCCATAGACATAAACCAAAGTGATGATAAAAACAAAGGAATGACAATAAGTAAACAATGATGTATCAGACTTTGCAATGGTAAAACCTCAATCGATCAACAACATACTAAGCTTTAGAAACCATGCACGCTGACTCTGTTTCAGACCATACAATGCCTTTAGAAGTTCACACACATAAGGTGGGTTTTTCTTTTATCAACAAAACTGGAAGGTTGATCCATATATACATACTCATTCAAGTCCTCGTTTAAGAACGCATTGTGAACGTCCAACTATTTGTTTCAAAATAGCCTATCCCATATGTGCTTGATCAAAACCACAAGCTATCGGACGAGCCTTATACCTTTCGATTTCTTCTGAAAGGTTTTAATTTGAGCTTATAATTAACTCATTCACAACCTATAACCTTATACTCATTGGATGGAGGAACAAGGGTCCAAGTCTAGTTTTGTAATTGACTGCTTTTATTTGTTTTCATGAAGTCGTCACTCTCTGGGCGTTTTGGCTTAGTCTTTCCAAATGTTTTCTTTTTCTTTTCAAGTAGCGAGAGAGTTTTCAGGACCTAGCTTCACTGGCCTATCCGCCGCAGCTCCAGGTGACATCCACTAGTAAAGTTTCGTAGTCTTGTTCGTACATAAATTTTAGGTCCAGCATGTGCATGTATAGTGTGGAGTGTTTGGAGAATCTTTTTCTTGTGGATGTGTGGTTATGTACTTATTATGTATGATTAACAGTAGTGTAAAACTGTTTGTTGATACAAGATTTATATAATTCTGTTAGCCACTGAGACTGTTGTGTATATAGATGGATACATAGTTTGTTTGCATGTGTTGGTTATTTATCAGGTGTAGCGGGTTACAGGTGGATCGATGGTGGCTGACACACAAAGGTGACATTCACTATCTTCGCGTCCCTCTTCTGGGTAGGGTGAGGCTATCCTGGGAGAAGGTGTGACGTAAGGTTGGGGAAATTAGGGAAGAATAGGTTGAGACTTCTTGTTAGTTTTTGCAGAAGGGAAAGAGTAATAAGGTGAAGCTGGACCAAATTTAACTGTTCAACATAAGTTTTTTATTCCAGCTGTGCCTCGAAGGCTAAAAGAAGACTGCGTACATCCTTAAGGGAAGGAATATCAACACGGTTCTGTATGGAGGTGACAAAAGAATTGTACTCAACACCTAGACCTTCCAAAATGAGACCCAAATGATCTCTGTTAGATTGTATGGAATATCAGTATTTCATTGATGATTCATTGATGATTCATTGATAATAATGACAGATTACAACCCTATATATAACCATATTAAAACACACTAAAGGAAAGAATATACAAGAATAATATAATATTTCCTAAGAATAATATTTCCTAAAAATACTCTAATTATGTCAATGTCCTCCCTCAAACTCAAGGTTATCACAAACTTGAGTTTGTTAGAAAAACTTACTAAACAAATCAATAAATCTAGGATATCAAGAACCCACGAAGAAGAAAAACACAAGGAACTTCTAGGTTGGAGACAGATCCTACAAAGAACAAAACGAAGAACTTCTGGGATGGAGATAGATCCCACGAAGAACAAAAAGAAGAACTTATGGGATGGAGACATAGATCCTCAATCTATAACAGAACCTACGAAGAACATACCGAACTTCTGGGTCGGAGAAATAATTACTGATTTGAAAACAGAATAAATAAATAAATAAATAAATATATATATATATATATATATATATATAGATCGAGATAGCGAAGAAAAGGATCGAGATAGAGACGGAGTGTTATAATGTTGAGGGGGGAACGTCAGTGGAGAGTAGCCAAACCCTAAATGCAAACATGAAGCATAAACAAGTAATGGGATTTGATCCTAAAGAGGAAAGAGGGTGGTGAGGATATTCCGGCTGTTCCACGATGACTTGGAGTTGACGGCTTGGATCGGAAATCTGAACGGAGGTGGGGCGGAGCGGATTTGAAGGGCGGCGACGGCGGAGCTTCGTGCAGCTGACGTGGGTTGCAAAGGAACGGGCGAGGAATGGGCGAGGAATGGCATATCTGAAGGCAGCGGCAGCGGCGGCTGAAGTTGGGGGGTGGCGACGGACGTGGGTCGCAAGCGACTAGCGGCGGATGGATTTTTAGGGAATTGTGGGGGCGGATTTTTTTTTTTTTTTTTTAAAGTAAAAACAAAGGGTGAAAGTGGGAGATTTACATTTGGGGCTGCTGGGTCTACCTCCGTCTATGGCTAGTCATTGACGATAGACGGAGGTAGAGATCGAACACGAAAATAGAGATCGACTAAAACCTAAAGCTCTGATACCATGTTAGATTGTATGGAATATCAGTATTTCATTGATGATTCATTGATAATAATGACAGATTACAACCCTATATATAATCATATTAAAACACACTAAAGGAAAGAATATACAAGAATAATATAATATTTCCTAAGAATAATATTTCCTAAAAATACTCTAATTATGTCAATAATCTCTATTGGAAATTGGAAATGTATTTCCATAATCTGAGACAAATACTGTTAAAAAGGTTGGTTATCTTTTCTTATCTCAAACAATTTAGCTTTAAAACACCTAATCCCAGCAGTAGTTTTGGAGCTATACATACGACTAAGGGGCTCCCAGATTTTATGAGCAATTTGTAGAGACAATTTCACCCATTTTTTCTTCAAATAAATATGAGTAAATCCAGCGCATTAATATCCTACTTAATCGTTTCCCGTAAGGGTAATCAGCACCGACTTGAGTCTGATTCACATCAAGAAACTGAGGACAAAGAACTTAACCATTCAAAGAACCTTTAAGCCCATTGACGATTGCAACATTAAACAGTTGAGTCTTCTAGAGAAGATAATCAGAATCAGTCAGCTTGATGTTGAGTGACTGAAGAAGGGTTTGAAAGATAGGAGGGAAGTCAGCATGCGCAGGTCTAGGAAGAAAACAAGGATAGGTTGGGGGTTGGTGCGGAGGATATGGTTGGTTATTAGAAGAAAGGTTGAGCAGGAGGAGCCATTTTGAGGGTGAAATGTAGGATTGGGAAAACGATTTTGAGAGCTAGGAAATGTTAGGATATGGAGCCCAAAACTCCAAAGCTTCATTCTTTATTTCTTAAACCCATAAGCCTTTCTTTGATTGGTAAATTATGGAGGTGGAAAAATTGTCTCTTGATTGGTAAATTAAGAGGTGATGCGTAATAAATAAGGAATGAAGGCAGGAAATTCTTCTTCTTCAATGGGCTTATAGGTTGATAGGGTGGCAGAATTATACATATACATACGTGTGTTGCAAAGTGAAGAAAAAAAAATTAAGTGAGCCCAATTATTTGCCAAAGGAAGAAGATTGTGTCCTTCAATAATTAGATTAGAACACAATCTTTTGATCTGTGAACTTTGATGAATCTAGTTCACGTTCCTTCAAATTTATAACAAAATCAATCTCTAAAGTAACAAATTAATTTCTATAAATCATTTAGGGTGTGTTTGGGGGAAGGAAAGAGTTATGGAGGAAAAGAATTATAATAATCCTAGGATTATGATAATCCTAGTGTTATGATAATATGTGTTTGAGAAATAGATTATTAATGGTAGTGTTGTGGTAATATGTGTTTGGGAGAGAAAATAAGAAAGATAGTGTTATGATGGTATGTGTTTGGAGGAGGGATTATGATAATAGTGTTATGGTAATATGTGTTTGGGAGAAGAGTTATGATTGTAGTAATTTAAAAAACAATAATAAATTTTTGATTGGATTGTTTGGGTAGGGTAATGTAGAGTTGTAAAAAAGTAAAAATAGGATATGATAGGGTTATTTAGGGATTAGGATAACCCTAATCCCCCTTTATCATAATCCTTGGGCCAAACACGGTTTGGCCCAATTTCCTAATCCTTTTCTTCCTAAAACCCCACCCCAAACATACCCAATCATTTCCACAATAATGTAAATCATCCAAATCATGTAATAGATTGAAAAAATCAATGAATTCTATTCCCAAAATCATCAACATGATTTCACTCGAAGAACATGATCAAGCTAAAATATGACATAACATGTTTAAAGTTGTGTAGAGCTAAGAAGAATTATAGAAGCATTCATGAGATAGTTTGGTTAAAACTTTATAAAATTTAACTTTGTACCTAACTCAATACTTAAATTTGTAAATTTTATAGTCAAAAGCACTCTTTTAAATAAGAAATTCAAATCCAAACCAAATCATAAAAGTTAGTCAAATTAGTACAACTTCATCGTGTCAACCATTGTTACTAGTTTCCAAAATGCATGATTAATCAAGAGTATTGATAGAAAGTTTAACAACTCAAACATTTCAAACGAGCCTAATTCATACCATTTTGATTTGGACCACAAATAATTTGAATTAAAATAGAAGTGAAAGAAGGTTGATTTAAGCCTATTGATTAACCCAAGTAGATTCAATCAAACCTAAATCAATCCAAATTGTTCTAATCAAGTTCACTAGTTGGTTGAGTTTAGCATGCTACCAATATATATTTAAGCACCCCCAATGTCCAAATGCCATTTTAAACTTAAACACTAATGTTAAGAAATTTGACCATGAAAATAAACAAAAATAATCATAAAGTAACATAGAATTAACACTAAGATTTTTACACTATTCGTTAAATAGTTTGTTACTAATGTTACAAACAAAAAATTGAGAGTAGCTTCATTATTAGAAAGGAAAAATCGAGTCATACCTAATATTAAAGAGTTCATATAATGAAATTGTCTTTAACTCTAGAGTTAAAATCATAATAATGTATTGGTCATTAATAAATCACCGATGTTAGCAAGAAGCAACCGTAACATAGTTAATTCTATGTTCTTGTACATTATCCACTTTAATCCTTCATTCTCAAAGTTTCAATTTTGACTATAGAAAAGCTTAGTACCAATATATAAATGTTAGTGATTTAATTATGTATCCATAATCTTTCTCCTTACCTAAGTAAGATATGATATTGGTTGCATTCTCCACATTAAATGAGTTTCAATCTACTAATAAGACAGGCCCAAAATTTCAAACTCTCATGTCAAGAAAGAATCACAGTCTTATATAAACTCTGTTTTGGTTTAGAGATTTAACCACAGAAACCATTACTCATTGCCCAACAACTTAAATCTAGCAATGACCCAGAATCATGTATCAAGAATTGCTCTATTTCCAAGAACCCAAAAGATGTTAAAATAAGATCAATTGCTGTAAATCTACAATCTAATTTCTATAAAAGAAATGGAAATTAAGAACGGTTATCTGAATCCCATTCTGAGCGATTTGGCAGTTCCAGAAAAAACTTCATCCACAGCTTTCCTCTTCCTGGAATTTGACTGCAAACAAACCGATTCAACCGAGGCGATAAATCCATCTTGAATCGAACCGAATCGAATAGTATTTTCAAATGAATTGGTTATATCTTGAAGCGGCTTCCGATTTAATCTCCTTCGTATGATGGGTTTCTTTGGAATTGAAGGGTGTAACTTATGGGTAAACGGGGGGAGGTTTTCCTTATCGGAATGGAAACGGACGGCGGCAAACTCCATGGAAGACGGGGAAGAAGGAATGAGAATGAGAAGTGAAGCCGGGTTGGGAGAGGAAAGGGGAAAATGGGTGTTTATAGTGAGGATGAAAAATGGAAGAGATTCTGGTGGGAATTGAAAAGGGAAACATTTTTGCTTTGAAGATTGGGGGTTTTGGATTTGAAGGAATTTGGAATTTGAAGGTGAAAATGAAAATGAAAATTTTGGTCGGAGAAGAAGAGGGAGATTTTTTGTTTTTGAAAGGCGCGATTTTTGGGTTTTGGGAGCGAAGTGAAATTATGTTGGAATCTAAACATCTTTGCTTTCGCCTCTATGGACCAATTGCAAAGCGCCAACTCAGCATTCAAATCAATTAGAACTTTTGATCACAATTTTTTCTCCATGAATTTCCTCTCTATCATTTTCTTTTTTCTTTTTTCTTCTTATTTTTGTGAATCTTTTTTATTTAAATAATGTGTTTTGGGCAAAGTATCGTACCTGTAAACGAGTTCAATGGACTCCCCACTTTATTTAATATATATATATATAATATTTATATATATATGTTAAATATTTAAATTTCTAAATTTCAATTTTTAAATTAAATATTTTTTCAAATCTAATTTTCAATTTTCAAAATTACGTTTCCTTATTAAATATATTTTTAAATTTCAAATTTCAATCTCTAATTTTTTTTCAATATATATATATGCTAACAAAATATGTTATTAAATATTTAAATATTTAAATTTCAATTTTCAAATTATATCTCCTTGTTAAATATATTTGCAAATTCTAATTTTCTATTTTTAAAAGTATCTTTTCAAATTAGATATCTTATTAAATATGTTATTAAAAAATATAACATCTAATTTTAGAATTATTCTTGCCATATTTTTTTTAATATATTTTTTAATAACCTATTTTGTTAATATATATCTCTTTTAAAAGAATTGGAGATTAGAATTTGGAATTTGGAAAATTATTTTTAAAGATTGAAATTTGAAATTTGGAAAAATATTTTTTTAAATGGAAAATTGAAATTTGTAAATATATTTAATAAGCAAATATATTTTTGAAAATTGGAATTTGAAGATTTAAATATTTAATAACATATTTTGTTAATATATATGTATTTAAAAAAAATTGGAGATTGGAATTTGAAATTTGGAAATATGTTTAATAAGAAAATGTATTTTTGAAAATTGGAATTTGGAATTTGGAAAAATATTTAATAAGAAAGAAATTTTTTGAAATTGGAATTTAGATATTTGAATATTTAATATATATATATATATATATATATATATAATATATGTATTAAATATCTTTAAAAAAAAAGAAATTGTGGGATCCACGCATTGAAGCCTGTCCAAGACTTCCGAGCAAAGTCCGTTACACGACTTCGCCCAAATTATCCTATTTTTGTCCTTTCTACCCTATTTTTGACATTACTTTTAAAATATACATTATTTAAAATAAAATAAAAGGACTATTTTTGTTGTTTTGTATTTTTTTTCTATATTATTATTATTATTTTTAATAATTCTTGTTTCAATACCTCCGATTTTGAAGAATTATCAAAAACATCTATATTTCTCATCATTTCTTAACATTAATTTCAAATATGAATTCATTTTACACACAAAATTCAATTATTTATATAATCGACAACTCTACCATTTTAAGAACCATAGAATGTATGAGTTGAACGTGCACAAAATATAGATATTGAAATTGGTTGTCAGAGTTGTGTTGGGTTTTATGTCCTAAAACTCGTAGATAGTAAATATAATCAATTGACCGTCATTAATAAAGTATTTTATTATTTAATTTCAATAAGTGTTATTGATTATTTTATTAGTTTTGTCTTAATAACCCAAATCCAATAAACTAACATCCTAAGCTGTTTGATGAGTCCTGAACAGTATGTAGAGACATACAGGGATTAATGTTCAAGATCGGCTTAAAGAGTCTATAGTATAGGGTTAAGGTTGGGTACCTTATCCTGTTAACACTATGGATACGACTCACTTTGTATTTGATACAGACACATTGATCAAATGCGTTCATGTATGTGACATGGGAGTGAGGGTATCCTATGCAATGAGTTTGCATAAGACTGGACCACGAAATAGTAATCACTAGATGTAACTCCGTTAACTAGTTGGATTGCTATTTTCCTAGGATGACCTAGGTAACTTAGTCTTAATCCTGAGTGTATTATGAACTCCTGTTTGCGAGGGATTGTCCTTTGATTTATACGAGTGAGAGTGGCCAGATTGCCGACTCAATATTCTTATCATTTTGGGGACAATACCGAGTGGAGAGCTGGGAACATAATCACACAAGATGGAATTCACTCTTTCCCACCTTTAGGGTAAGTAGATAAGTGTTCCCTTAAATGGTGTCTCCGAGACTTGAACAAAGGGCCCTACCCTCTCAATGGCACGAGAGGGGTTTCTGTTTAGTGGTTGGACCATAAACAGGTTGTTCATTAGATAAGCACTGGTATTTAAGAACTAGAGGTAACCCGGGGGTAAAACGGTAATTTGACCCAGTTAGAGTTACGAACACTTGTGAAGGACTAACTTACTGGTATTGGTCTATATCCGTGGACACATAAATATATCTACAGTGAGAAGAGTTCAGCTGTGAGTCTTTAGTGGAGTGTACACACGGTTAACGAATATTGATTAATGTGGTTAATGAGTTTTGCCAATTAATCTCATATCGTTGTAGCTTCTGATCTGTAGGTCCATTAGGTCCCCTTCCTAGCTCATAAAGAGTAATGAGATTTATTTATATTGGTTGTAATTTGAAATGTTCAAATTTACTTTGGGAATTAATATAATGTATATTGATACATTATAATATAAAGTTTATATTTTAATTAGACTTTATTATATAAATTTAACTTTGGATATGATTCAAAATTAAATTATGAGAGAATAAAATATTTGAATAAGTTCAAATATTAGTTTAATGTGAATTAGATTCATATTAAAACTATAAGTTAAAATTTAATGTGTATATGATACATATTAAAACTATAAGTTATGAGAGAAATTTATATTTGAATATGATTCAAATTATGGATTAAATTAAATATAAGATATTTAATTTAGAAATTAATTAATTGGAGAATTAATTAATAGTTTTGTTTAATTTGATTTAATTAAATTAAATTTAATTAAATTAATTAAATTAAAACTATAGGTTATGTGAGAGATATTCATTTAAATATGATTTAAATGAAATATTAATTAAATATGATTTAATTATTTAATTATTTATTTAATTAATATAATTAATTAATTAATTAATTAAATTTATATTAATTTATTAAATTAATAAGGAACGTGGGTGGTTTTCCCACGTTCCCAATTATTCTCTCTAACTTCCCTCTTCTTCCGACTGAAGAAGTGGGAATTTTTTGCGTAACAAAATTTTTTGAACGGGAGAGAGTTCTGTGAAGAAGTCTATCCATTCTCTCTAAAAAAAAATTCTCTCCATTCCCTTATTCCAATTTTGGTTCCCACAAACCATCTCAATCAGAGAATAGGAAGGTTTTCAAGTGGTGGTGCCCCAAAATTTGGTGATTGGCAGATTCAGAGTCGTCAACGAGCGTAAGTTTTCTTCTCTGTAATTTTTTTAAAGCATGTTTAACCAATATTTTTTTGCCAATGTATTGGTATTTTTAAGGTTCTAATTAAAATTGAGTTTCTGTATATTTTCCGCTGTAAAGGGTTTTCATCCCTTCAAGTTGGTCATTGAAAATTGGACGCTGACACCAATAATGGCTCATCATAGTTGGTTGTAGAAAGGTGGTCATTGAAGTTGTCATTTGAAGTGATCATCAAAGCTTGAAATTGGTTATTGGAGTTGTCATTAGAGTGCTTGTCTGAGCCCAAAATTGATCATTCAAGTTATTGAGATTTAAATTAAAATAGTGTGGTGTGATATATGTGATGGGTGATGTTATGTGCATGAGTGAATGATGAGGTATGTGAATATGAGACTATGTGTTATGCATCTTTGGATATGTTGGTAATGCTTTGTCACAAGTTTTCCTATACCTAACTCAAGTGTAAGTTAATCAAAGGCTTCTAAAAAATGATTTGTGGTCAAACATCGGGAATAAACAACGTATGATAAAAATGATTGAAGATTATTGTTTTGGGTGCAATTGAATGTTTGTCAAATACGTGAGATGTGATTGTCTGTTGAACTATGAAAAAATATGCTTCCTAACTTAGTGGGCATGGAAATTAAGTGTTAACACGGAGAAAAAAGATGAATAAACTCATAAGATGCATGTGGAGAAAGATTAGATGAGTGTGAATTAATTCCTAAAGACAAAGTAGGTTCATATTTATATCTATGACCCTACGTCATCTCCACTATTCAGTGAGTTAGCCACATATGTCATATTTCTATGATGCATGCGTGCTAAGGTCAATTCATAAATGAAGAGTTTGTTTATGTCTAAATTAAACAACTTCCTCATTTGATTTTATGGGTTCCGCAACCACTTATTTATTCGTATAGTTAATTGTTCCCACTTGATTCTAATATCAATTAGAATCAAGAGTTAAGAATAAGACCACATGAAGTCATATGACCATGAACATCAATGCATGTTTCACATAATTACTGCATATTCATCTCCTCCTTCGATGGAATTATGATAGAATATACCTTTGTAATGTAATGAAGATGGAGGAGAAAGGGAGAGAAAAAGGATGAAGAAGAACGAGGGAGAGGAGAGAGAAAAGATACAAATACCAAAAAAGTATTTTTCATGTCATCTCACCACATCGATATTTGTAACTTTTTATATTAATTTAATATTTTCTTTTTAATGGAGAGAACTTTTTAAACTTATTCTTAAAAACTAAGAAACCAAGATAACTAGGATAACTAATTTGAATATTTGTGAACTAAATTCACATATTCATCAATACTAAAAGAGCAAAATGATATTTTTCTCAATATTTTATAAACCTATTCACCCCATCCCCGGTATGAAACAAGTTCATTTGGCTACGATTTCGCTTGCAGAACTCTACAAAGTCTGACTCAACCGCGGAGGGACTAAAAAAGAAGAACAAGGATCATCCCATCATGTTGCAATCTTACATCCTAAAAAAACTATAAAATGGTCAAATTAATAGCATCAGTAACATATTCAATAAGTTAAATGGAATAACTTACACGTTATAATTTAAAGTTATAAAAGAGAAGCCATAAAATTACCACCATGTGTTTAACTACCTAAGATCTTAGCAACAACGTCAACGACGAACTAAACATACTAAGCATGCCCTCAATCAAAACATCATAATTCATTAACGCAAATTTGTTCGTATTCTCGAGCTAACAAATTCTAATTTTATTCTCATTTTTTATTTCTATATACATTAGAACCTCAAAAAATGAATACACTTCAATTTAATCTCTAAGAAAGAATCAAATTTCACAACACACCCTTAATTCAAAATCCCCCGATTTTCTGTTAGAAAATGAAGACCAACACCTGCGACGAGATTGTTTTAGTTCAAGACAGCCATATCCTCTATTCCACTGCCAGAAAATACCATTGCAGTAAGGTCTTCACTGCCAAAGGCCCTCTCGACCACGATGTCAAATTGTTAGCTCACACTGCCATCCGATTCTATGATGTGCAAGATCGATTGGGTTACAAATAGCCCAATAAAGCCATAGATTGACTAATTAAGAAGGCTAATTTGCCATTGATAAGCTTAAAAAACTTACCCCTTATTTTCCCATTGTGACATTGTCAATGGGTTCACAGACACAAATCTCAAAACAGGAGAAACGGAGTCCTTTAAATTTGGTTCTGAGTTGCAGTTACAATCTTTTGTCGGAAACTTCGTTTCACCACTTGAATCTTTGTTTCCTATGAGCTCTGCCACCACGTTTACCAATTTTCATTGATAAGCTTCAAAAAAATTATGGACAATGTAATACATAATTTGAACTTTGTTGAAATATGGAATTTAATAAAGATTTTTTTTGTTTAAATAATTGTTTGTAAAATGAAATAACATAGTTGTAAAACTTTTAATTTCAAAATTTCCTCGGCATTAGTATGAGAACTTTGGTGAAGTTTGGACAAATTTTAGTTGCGATATTTAAAAGTAGTAAATGTGAATGAACATAATAAAGAAGTTTACTTCATTAAAGTCATATGCTTTGATTTGGAAATTTATTTTGTCCCACATCGGAAAGATTTGGAAGTGGACGGCGGAGGATGTGTTTAAAAAGGGAAGTGGAAAGAATGGAAAAACCATCTTTGCGCTTGGGGCAATGACGCAGCTAGTGAGGTACTAACCGAGGCGCGTCTATTGCTGGTTGAAAACTATTTCCAAACCCCCTCTTAGGCCTGGGTTCAAGCCCAGGCCTTCGAGAATTTCTGGAAGGGTTCCCTTCGGGGTAAAGCCCTACAATTTTAGTCCAATTCTTTGCACTTCAGAAGTTTTCATTCTTCAAATCAAAATACAAATAATTTATCTTTGTAGGTTTCTATTCTTTTAAATTCGAAAGTAATATAGAAGATTGAATCTTAATGGGGATTGCATTACATAGAACCCGCCTTTGAGCTCATGTCGGATGATATAGAGCTTTATGTGATTAATTTGCGAAAATTTAATTGTCATTAAATATCCCCATTTACGATATATTTTAGATTCATACTAAAGTAAGTTGTAAAAAAGATCGAACTTTTTATTTTGAGAAGTTTACATGTGAACTTAAAATGGATGTGAACTTGAAGAAAATGGGTTAGACTTACAGTCATGTAAAAAAGAATTTTTGGTCATTTCATTATTTTCTTTCTAAATATGCCCAAACATTTATCTCCACAATCCTCCGACTTTCATCTTTTCAATCACAATCCGGTTTGTTTGATTTAAAATTTGTCGGAGAAAACCTAACCAAAATTTCTTACCAAAATATGGTACATGATCGATCGATTAGACTCTCTAAGGGATGGAAGGAATGACAGACTCTACAATTAGACTCTAATGGATGACTCTAAGGGATGGAAGGAATGACAGACTCTACGATTAGACTCTAATGGATGATCGGATCCATTCGATTAGACTCTAATGGATGACCGGATCAATTCGATTAGACTCTACGATTAGACTCTAAGGGATGGAAGGAATGGCAGACTCTACGATTAGACTCTAAGAGATGGAAGGAATGACAGAGGCTAGATATCCAGCAGACTCTAAGGGATGGAAGGAATGGCAGAGGCTAGATATCTAAGGGATGGAAAGAGGTTAGATAGAGAGGAAGGGCAAAGGCTTCGGTGTCTCTGATTGTGGAATCGAACACATTTTATAAATCAGGAAAACATATATGTATTATAAGCCCAACAAATTCACGTTGTCTCTTTAAGACTGATTTACTCATTTTAGTACTTGAGTTTTGAGAGTAATTGTCTTTCAAAGGAACAGATCGTCTTTTTATAGCACTATGTTTAGAAAATCAACGAACGAACTTTGTGGATCTACCGAACGATAAGATTGTAGATAATGGAGAAAAAATCTTTTAGAAGAAGATAAAAGATTATGGAAATTGATCTCTTCTCCAACTAAATAAAAGAAGACCGTATTTATAGACTTACTTATGACTACTCGAAAAGTTGTATACCTTTTCTATAATATTTTTCATGGGGTGATGCATTCACTCAAGATGCATCCATTTATAAAAAAAACACAAATAATAACTATTTATTTCTAAGCTATATAGAAAAGGAAAAGCTTAGCTTTATGGTTAAAAATCAGTAAAGGTGTATCGTGGTAATCATAAAGTACCATTCACCTATCTAGACTAAGCAAAGTTTCATTTTATCTGAGAACGAATAGAAAAAGAAGAAACTGAAGTGCTAAAAATTCATACAAATGAAAATGCAGCTGACATGCTTACTTAGCCGGTCATTCAGATGAAATTCCTCCAATGTCTTCAATGAATTTGTAAAAAGAGTGATGGCTGAAGCAACTCGGTAGCAAAATTTGTTCCTTCAAGGTGGAAATTAGAAGAGTTTAAACCTAAATCAGTTTTTCCCAACCAATTTTAAAAGACAAATTAGCTGCACTTTTTAGCTGTAACAAATAAGAGAGTTTAAGAGGAAACAACTTGTGAATCACTTCAATAAAATTCATTCTTGAATAAAATCTTTACTCCCACCATATAGGTTTATTAAAACCGAACTAGCTAACTTAAAAATCCTCTGCATACATTCTTCTTCTTCATCTCTACATCATCATCTTTAGAGCTCTGTATGTATTTGGTTAGAAAGAAAGAAAGAAGAGTAAACCTACTTTACTCTTTCTAAATTGCATGTGATGAAACTGAACAAAAAGGGAAAGGAAATCAAGTGTGTTGGTGGCAGATTGATGTCCACAAACTGTAACCCAACAGAATTGAATCTGATAATCGATGGAATGTTGTAAAGTAGAGAACATGAAAGTGGAACAAACGGACTCCTAATTCATGTTTTGTTTCTTTTTTTTTCTTTTCATTATTATTTTTCTAAGGGAAACGGATTCCTAATGTTACTAACAATATGTTTTCAATAATGATAATAAAAATAATAGAGCATTAAAAATATTACAAAATTTTATTTTATTTTGTTATATTTAGAAATAATTTTACAGGATATATTACATGATAATAATAATAGTAGTAGTAGTAGTAGTAGAGCATTTGGAATAAAATGAAACACAAAAACACACATAAAGTGGGTTCGTGCTTTTCTTCATTAGGTTGAACATACGAAATTACATCATTTTTGGTTTTAATCCAATCTTAGTTGTTATCTGTCTTTTTCACTTCATCATCTCTTTCCTTTCCTTTTCTTTTCTTTCTTTCTTTCTTTTTTTTCTTTCTTTTTTTTTTTTTTAATTTGACATCAATATAATAATACTAAATAATAATAATAATAATTGTAACCAAAGTTGTTGGCAATTAATTTAATATTAGCTTAGCTTCTTAATTTATGTAAGCATACTCGTTTTCTTGAGTACAAGACTTGTGTTACATATATTAGAAGAGAGAACCTATGAATTTAGAAGGAATCTTAATTCAAAGGCTCTTTGGATGAATTTATATTGTGAATAACTATAGGTAACAATTTTAGGGATAATAAACACGTATATAGCAATATTTTAAAAGTTTGCAAATATGTAATGAATATCAGTGATAAACTTCTATCACAAATACATTCTTATAGTCTATCAATGTTAGACCAATGTTTGCAATATGATCTATCAGTCATAGACTTTTAACATATTTTATTATTTTTGCAATTTTTTTAAAAAAATGTCGTTATATATGCTAATAATTTGAATCTCATTGTTATATTTGTACTAGTCTCTTATATTTCTAATCACTTTGACAACAATATCTTTTTATTTGTAACAAAATCTTAGTTCATCTAACATTTGTATATAATTTAGAATAAAATGTCTCAAGTTCAAATCTGTCATCCCAATTTTTACTAAGAAAAACTAATTATCAAATTCTTAAAAATTTAGTAGTAAAAAATGATGTTTCCTTAAGTAAAAACCAGTACTTTTAATATATTTTAAATTAAAATATAAGAAAGTAAGTTGATTATAGAACATAGAATCATATACTAAAAATAACAGCAATAAAGCAATATATTTAGGTTGGAACTCATGTTGACGACTTTAAACATATGAATAATGCCTAAGTTTCAAAATCTTAGGAGGCGTTTGGGGCGATAAGTGACTTATAATAGTCTGGTATTATAATAGTATGATATCATAACTATCTAGAGATTATAATAGTCCTCACCCAAAACACACAGCTTATAATAACATAGACTATAGTAGTCTGAACCACAAACGTAGACTATTATAATGTTTTATTCAATTGATTATAAATATTTTTCTTTATGGGAAAAAAAAAATATTTGGGGCAATGAGTGACTTATAATAGTCTGACATTAAAAATGTATTTCATGAAATAAACTTTTTTATTCAATTGATTTTATTAAATCTTGTTAATTAAAATGTTCATTTAATAAATTTAGTTTCAAACTTTGTTTTTCGCTACTTTTTTTTTTGCCATACATATATATGGTACATGAAGTATACATTTTTTTTCAACTGGTTTTATTAAATCTTGTTAATTATGATATTCATTTTTCCAATTACTTTTTTTAGAAGTCATTAATTACATGTAATAAAAATAATTTTACTAATTCTTCATTTTCATTATTTAATTACTAGTGTTTTTCATTATTTTGTGTTTTTTTTTCAAAAATGATTTTTTAAGGAAGTTATAAGTTTGTTAATTTTGTAAAAAAAAAATTAAAAAACTATATATGTTTTTACATGATTTTAACTATTAAATACCGTTTCTTTAAATGCATTTGTCATACTATCATTGATTCTTTATTTTTCCTAAGTATGATACAAATTTATTCTTTTTTATGATAGAAATTTTTTTATTTTTTCTCTTTTATCATTCTTTTTATAACATAAATTGTCTTCTTAAAAAAATGCATTATGTTGCATATTTTTTCTTCTTCAAATTTATGATACAAATTTGGTTATTCAAATTTTGTTTTATGCTAAACCTTTTCATAAAATAGATTTTTAATGAAAAAAGTAGAATCGTATTTTTTCTAATAATTAATCCTTTGATTTATTTAGAAATAAAAGCTCAAAAAAATTGGTTCAATTGAAATACAAGTATAGTTTCATTTTACCCCACTTAATTACCAATATTTATTTTTATTGTGTTTATTTATTTTTATAGCAAACATTGCTTGATTTTGATTTTCTGGTTTGATTTTTTCCTTTTTGAAAACTTAAAATAAATTGTTTAACAACAATTGATTTTTCTTATTATGCTTAGACATTAACCGTTTAACACAAATTTTCTAAATTTTTCCAAGAAAAATTTTATAAGATATTTTTCCAAATTAATTTTTACTACGTTATTTTTGCAAATATATTTTTCTTAATTTATTTTTCCTAACAAGTCATATTCCTAAGTTCTTTTTGTAAAGTAATTTTTTTATAATTTTATTTTCCTAACAAAATTCATTAGATGAATTTTTTTGTGGCATAATTAAAATTTGTGAAAAATATTATAACCCTTGAAAGAGTGAGGAATAGTGAAAAAATGAAAAATAAATAGTGTCATAGAATAAAATGGAGTGAGGAATAGTGACATAAAAGAAATAGATGAATGAGTATAATAATCCTAGTCCTAATCCTCGAGTTATAACAACCCTTGGGCTAAATATTGAAGGGGCTAAAATAGCTCAGTCTACTTCTTTATCGTGTGAGGACCAAACAATCCCTTAATCTTTTAAAAATAAACAAAAATGGACAATTGAAATTAATTATTCACTTTTGACTTTCTATACTTTTTATTTATTTATTAATTGTTGATTTTAAGTGTTGATTAAGGTAGGTAGGTATAACAGGAACATTTGAAGTAAAATGTGTTTGGACTTTTGAATTTTGTATTTTTAGAAGCCAAATGGGAAGGGGAAGAAAAATGATAACAAAAAAAGATAAATGACCAAAATTAAATAGTACCTTTAAAAAATGGCAAAATAGTCAAACAAATAAATCTTTTACTTTTTTTTAGCATCTAAACATACACAGATATATCCTTCTTGTTCAATCCTTACCATTATTATGTTTTAAACAAATCTAATAAACAAGATATCTAATAATTAATATTATTAACAAAATTCCCTAAATTTTCTAAATATATAATATACATCCTCAAAAAAAAAAAAAAAATCTAAAAAGACTAAGAAAATGATGTTTTCAACAAAAAATAATAATAATAAAGATTTAGTGTTTGCGATAATTTTTAAAGAAAGTAAAACAACTGATTTAAAATCACTAGATCACACGAGTACAATGAAAATAAAATCAATAGTCACGTACAAGTACTCTTAGTAACGAATTAAATCTTTTGATGGAAGTAATATATTGGACAAAAATATTTTCTATTGGATAAGTTAGTGCGTCGTCCATATAACATAAATTTGTTTGATAATAATTTTTGTTTATCGTTCTTGTGTTATTTTTCTAATATTTTCGCTTGTTTTTTTAGTTTAAATATGATTTAATTAGGTAGAAAATAAAATAAAATTAGAATTCACTAAAATATGAAGGAAAAAAAACAATTATAAAATATTAACATTATCAAATACACATAAAATTCCATTCAAAATTAATAACTATAATTCAATCATTTTTATTACTCACTTAAAACTTTATTAGAAATATAATTTCTCATTCAATTCATTTCTCTATATACTGTTAATACAAATTCAACTCAATTATACTATTATGAAAATCCCGTGGTCGTAAAATATCAAAGGTAACCTAAATGAGTATCTTAGTACTAAATATATATATATATATATAGTATAAATCCTAACGATTTTCCATGATAATAAAAATAATAAATTTAAATTTGAAAACAACGTATAAATATATATATTGCAAAATTTAAAGTTTAGAAAATATTTAATAGATATATATATTGCAAAATTTAAAGTTTAGAAAATATTTAATCAAATATATTCATAATTTAAATTAGAAAGATAAAAATAATATATAAATTTAAATATTGAACTTATTAAAATTCAAAATTAAATTAACTGCATATAAATACAAAGAATTAATAAATATAAAATTAAAATCAATTCAACTAAATAGAAACGAAAATTTAAAATTAGATCTAAAATTTAGAAAATAAACAATGTATTGATCTAAACCATTGAAAATTCAAAATACAAAATTAAAATAAAATATAATTATGAATAATTAAGAGAAGAAAAAAAATAGAAAAAATACTTTTAAAAATATTAAACGTATTATATGAAAGATTAATAAAAAAAGGAAAAAAAAAATTAAACGTTTAAAATAAAAAATTAATAAAGAAAGAAAATGTAAATTAAGAAATATTAAATGCATGTAAATATGAAAATTTAATAAAAGAAGAAAATATAAAAAAATAATTAAATAAATAAAATTATCAAAGTTAGGAATTGAACCTCACCTTTAGGCCACAAGGCCAAAAGTGTACGTAAGCATGTGTCTCCACTACTAAAATATATGATTTTTACTTAAAAGAACTAGTCTTATTTCAACTTCATAATATTTTTTTCCCTATCCGAGTTTCATAATATCTAAAGCTTATTCTATAACTCATTCGCATATGATGTATAATATCCTTTGGTATTGAAATATTGTAGTTATAACTAAATCTAACCATATAATCATCGGTAAATTGTGAAGATACCTGTAAAAAGCACGAACCATCGTAGAGCAATTATGTTTACTAATATACTTTCGAATCATCCACAATTTATTGTCATAATACTTTGATGATCCATTGACATTCTAAGTTAATAGTTTTTTATTTGAATTTAAAGTAAGGGTGTTCGAAAAAATGGTAACTCTACCAACCAGATTTAACGAACTCAAACCGTAAAGGTTGGGTTGGATTAGATTTTATGTTAGGTTAAAAAAATGAAAAAATAAAATTTTAGATCGGGTTGGACTGATAAGGGGCCAGGTTGACCCATTCCAACCCGTTTATATATTATGTATATATATCTATTTATACTTCTATATATTGAATTTTTTTTCGAACTATTTTACACTTTATTTATAACCATTTCTATTATTAATTTGATGGATAATTTTATCATTTTTAAATCAAATATAATATTGCTAATTAAAAGCTACTTCACACCCCTCTTTCTTGCAATTCTTTTTAAGTTTTTTCTTTGTTTAATCATTTATTAATTATCATTAAATTTGGCTAAAAGATCATTTTGAGTTTTATTAATAAAAATTATTTCTAATTATTAATTATTATTAAATCTAATCAAACATGAGGAAAGTAGAATATGAAATGTCTTTTATCTATTTATTTATAAAAAGAAAACCACCCTAGAATTTATGACTTTATCTTTAATTATAATTAGGTTGGGTTTCAAAACTTTTAGAATTTTATTAGTTTTGCAATATCATTTCATTACCATAAAAGGAATATTTTTCACTGCATTTCTAAAACTTGTATCTCTTTGTTTTTTTTCACGCAACTCAATTACTCTCAAAATTTATTTATTTTTTTATTTAAAGAAAGACAGATAAGGACTTTTTTGTTCCTTCATCTACATTGTTTCCTCTAGCAAATTCTTTTTTTGTATGATTGACAGACAAAGACAAACAATTATTAAAGATTTTTGTTGCATTCCAAGAGTTCCTAATAATTATGTAGCTCTTCACACTCATGCTAACAAATGTTTGCGAAATGAATTTGGTTAAAAGATTATTTTTGGATGTTTGAGATCATCAATATGGATGTTTCTTTGTTATGATATTTTCAATATTTTCACATTATGCTATAGGCTTAATATATTACTTTATAATTGTAAATAAGTTTTTATGTTTTTCATTTTCTTTTAATTGATATAGTTTTATGTTTTTCATTTTCTTTTAATTGATATACTCTACTTCTTGAATAATAATAAATAAAGTGAAGTAGTGCTTTATTTTATGGTATATTTTAAAATCAAAGTAACCTACTTTTAAAAGATAATATTTGTTATAATTTAAGAAATTTTGTATTAATTACCACCTCTCTTTTCTAAAATATATGTTTTATGGAACTCAAATATTAGCTTTTAATTAAATACAAAAATCTTAACATTTTCACATTTCTCCTTTTTTTTTTCTTTTAGATTAATTTTTTTATTTCAATGTTTATTAATTCGTAATAAAAAATTATAGTTTATAATATGAAAAGTTTGAAAAAACTAATTAAAATTCTCGTTCCTATAATTAATTACTATATATATCAACAACTATGTTTCGTTTCTTTTTCTTTATTTGATGTTATGTTTTTTTTTCTTCTTTGTATTTTTTTCTATATTCAATGATATAGAAATAAATCTTTAATACTTAATCTACCTTTCTTATATCCATTCTATTGTTTTAGCAATTTTTTTACTTCTTTTATTATCTTTGCCTAAATTTTCAAACAAAAACTAAAAGAGAAAAAAATAATAATTTAAAAATGAATGTGACAGATCATGATATAGAAAAAAATGTTTGAAATATCACGGACATCGTACGTGTTAAACACTGATATATGTGTGTACATATAACCTAAAACCTAAACGAAAAGAAAAGCGCAAGCCGTTTTTCTCTTCATTATGCTCCACTTCGCCTACGACTCTCCTTCAATAAGCTCTCCCCCATTCGTCTCCTCTCTCTGCCTCGTAGCCTCTCCTTCAGTCAGGCTCTCCGTCGTTCGCCTCCCTCTCAGTCTCCACCTCAGCCTCGCAGTCTCTTTGCCGTTTGCTCCTCTCTAAACATATCTAAGGTTTTGATGTGAAAAATCCAATCTGAATCTGTTGCATATTGGCTCTTATAACAATTTTTTTATTTTCAATATAGATGTCGTTCTCATCAAGTGCAGCATATTGAAAGATTGGGAAGGGAGGTCAAAGATTGATAAAAAAGAAATAACTAGTTCATTGGTAGCGCACAAACCCTTTGGAATAGAAGATTGTCAAGAAAAATCATTATTTTTTCACTTAGAGGAGTAATGAGATGAAAAAAAAAAAACTAGACCAACCCGATCCAACTTGGATTTTTCACTTAGTGAATCAATATGGTTGATTTTTTGCCAACCCGGATACTTTGGATTGGTCCGTAAATTTCCACCAACCCGCTTATGTACACCCCTAATTTAAAGTTCTAAACTCAAATTTGTTTTTTACAACTATGAACTCAAATGACTTGAACAAAATTTCCTTAATAGCAAACAAGTCCTTTTTCTTAAAATTAAGACAATGCAAAAGACATATTGTCAACATGAAAATCTCTAAACTTTTGATTGACCTTCAAAATCAGCCTTAATTATGCAGAAGAAACAACTTAAACATCTAAAAGTATGTTCACAACATGAACAACTAAAGAATATTTCGTAAATTGGTCCTTAATCACAGTAAAAAGAACCAATCAATACAAGAAGTAGGACGACTCTTGACACATAAAAACTTTGGCATAAGTGTTAATAACGTCGGGACTGAATTTTTGATGCAGAAATAGACGTCGAAAAGATCGTCGAAAGAAACACGTCAAGAGATCGATTCCCGACGTGTCACCAACAAGGTGTCGGGAATACACTTCTTCCAACGTTATCGTTATCGACGTCTTCGATGTATCGACAACAAGGCATCCCCGACGTCCACAGTTTCAACGTTAGCTATGTGTTGGGAATAACTATTTCCGACATTTGTATATCCAACGTCATCCAGGCATCGATAATAACCATCCCCGACATGACGTTCACACCATATTCCCGACATATGTACAGCATTGGGAAATATTTTAAATATGTAATTTTTTATTTTTTCTGAAATATTTTCCTATAAGATTTATTTCCTGAAATATTCGTATTCGTTTTCAATTCAATTAAATAAAATTCAAAATAAATGAGTAAATTACGAAATACAAACACAAATTCAACAAAAAAAAATTAAATGTTAATAATACAAAGAAATTCAAAAAATGTAATAAAGTTTATAATACAAATAAAAAATATTCCTCGTTAAAAAAAAAGTGCAAAGAAAGTCGTACATCTCCTAACGAGCCTCGTATGCCATTCTACGCCGTGGTTTCTACAATGATACAAAAGTGGCTAAGTTTAGTACATATATATGCATATCATCACTGAATACTGTCATTTCAAGAACTTAAGAATAATGAAAACATATATACATACCGCAAAGCTAGGGATCATGTAGTGGTCTTTGCTGTGCCCGACTCATGTCTTCTATGAGCTTTAGCATTCGTTCCACTTCTGAAGTTAACCCATCATGATTTCTTGTCTGTTCTTCAATCCATTGCATAGCTTGATCTAGCACATCCCATAATTGAAAATCTACCGTAGACTTTGAACATGAGGTCATGGAACTGCTCGCATCGACCATCTTGCAGGCCTTGGGCTTGGGTCCCCAACCAAGACTTTTAAGTAGACCGGTCATCTACCTAACACCGTCTCGCATATTTCGTCCCTAGAGAGTGGTTGAGTACTCTTAGGCTGGGACTGGAGCTCCAGCATTTGATTCTGCAACAATCGGGGCTTGTAAATCAATCAGCATACCAAACATATCATCTTCTTCATCAAACTACCGACTACTAGTTCCTTCATCAAAGTTTTCTGTACCTCTAAAGCTAACTGACTCTCTATGATACACTCATTCTGAGTAGTAAGGGATATTCCAATAGTTAGCTGTCATTCCACACTTTCTAGTGAGTCCAACTTGAGTTCATACATATCTTTCATGGACACCTTATTCATCTGCAGGCATCAATGTGAAACTTGGAAACTTCTAAAAATCGGGTCACTCCCTTACTATACTCAAGAAAAAACTTATTCCTAAGTTTCATTCAACACTTGTCTATCGTTTAAGTCCCTAAAATATAAATATGTTTGATTATAAGCATATTCCTCTCCTCTCAATCCTAAACTTATTCGCCTGAATATACACTCTCCTAAAATTTTCACTAAAACTAACTTCAAACTACAAAAACTACTATAACTACTGGATAGTCACACAATCTAATTAACCACAAAAAACTTCAATCTTCGCATCAACACCTCTTCTAACAACACTACCTTACAAGCTATCTTACTACCACCCCTTCAAACCCTAAAAAATCAAACAAATTCAAAACAAAAAAGGCTATCATAACTACAGCATAGTCATCTCAAATCAACAACAAAATTATTCAAAACTACTAAAAAATAAACTAAAATTAAACTAAAGGCTACCATAACAATAGTATAACCAAAACGAATCTTAACACAAATTACATAATTTTTAAAACAATAATAACCCTCGCCCCCCCCCCCCCTCAAATTTTCAACGCTAACCCCTCAAATTTTCAATTCAAACCATCCCCACCCCCTTCAAAATTTTAATTCACCCCCCCCCCCCCCAAATTTCATCCTCAACCTCTCCTCCCCTTTAATTTTCGACCCACCCCCTTGAAATATTCAATTAAACTCCTCTCCCCCTCTTCAAATTCAACTCACAAAATAACCCTGGCCACCCCCCTCCCCACATTTTCAACACACGTTCAAAATTTAAACTAACTAATTCATCATTAAAATCCTAAAATTAATTTCAAAAAACAAAAAACTAAACTATTTAAACTAACATTTAAGGGTTTAGGGTTTTAAACTTACCTGAGATGAGCAACGACAGACGGCGAGAGAGGCGCAACGGCAAGCTCACGACGGCAACGACAACGATCTCTCTTTCTCCTCTCTTCGTTTCGTTGAACAATCTCCCTTTCCCTTCTTTCATTTTGGTTCTGTGTTTTATAGAACTTAAACATCTTTTTTATATGGGAACTCCCAACGTAACACGAAAACGTTGGAAGATCCCCCTATTTTCGACATTATTAGTAATTCGTCAGGATTTTCGATGGCCAATAACTAACGTCGAAAATGGTTTTAACCATTCTCGATGCATGATGAGTTTCGTTGGGAACATGGGTGTCCATTTTCGATGTCGTGCATGGGGCGTTAGGAGAAGTTATATATTTTATTTAATTGTTAACTATTCCCGATGGCCTACACCCAGACGTCGAAAATGGGTTCTTGTTTCTCAACGACCCTCTCACAGCGTCGGAAAAAAGTAATAATAAAATAATATATTCGCCTTTTCCCGACATGTGAAAAGTGGCGTCAAGGAAAGGTGTCTGTCCCAACGTTATTTCTTCCGACATCATTTTGTGCGTTGGGAAAACGCCGATTTTTTGTAGTGAACATACATTTTTATCTTCAAGAATCTTGATAACATGTTGAACCCCAATACTACCTAAATTCAATGAAATTGAAAGTTCAGTGGATGAATAAAATTGAAGTTTCTTCTGTATCAAGTTATCAAAAGACTAAAAAAGCAACACTTTCTCAACCAAAACACTAACAATTTTGTAACCTACATATAGCATTATCAATCATCTCATTTACAAGACAATCATATAGATATGCTACAAAATGCTACAAATATATATATATAAGTAAATAATACAAAAGATAGTCATTACGAAACAATCATACAGAAATCCAATAGAATTTATACAGAAATAAGATGTTAATGAAAGTGAAAAATACGATATGTTTGGAGTTTTCTTCTATCTCATACCCTTCAAGTTACTGCAATTTTACATAACAATCTCATACTTCCTATTGAAATCCACATTCTACCCAATGGGATATATTGACTTCATGACTTGTAAGAAACAAAGACCCATACAAAGGAGAATTTCAAATGAAACACAAAATTACTAATTTCAAATGAAACACAAAACTAATTTCAAAGGAAACACAGACTACAATATTAGAGAAGATGAGTTTCAACTGATTGTTGCAGAAAGGAGAAGGGGAAGAAAGAAGAAGTGCTACTTTAAGGGTACATTTGGAATAAAAAGAATTACACTAACGTGATTAGACATAGAAAATATAATAAAATTTGGATTCAACTCGTAGTAAATATTAACAATATACCATATTGTGTTAATAAAAGTATGTGAATGATAGACTTTATTACAATTGGATTTTGTTATATTTATAAATTTTTTTAATGTTGTTATGATTATTAATCTTATAATTGGAATCGAGCGACGTAATAAATTTCACTATGACAACTTTGTTTTTAAAAGGATTGCATCTCTTATTTGGCCTAAAATTTCAACTCATTGCATTAACTTCTTATCTGCAAACTAAACTCAAATCATAAACAAATCATGACATTAAAAAAAGGTAGGAAAATCAAATGGTTAATTTGACCCATTAATTAATTATATATAATAATAATAATAATAATTAAAAGAGAAAACGTAAGAGAAAAAATTGGGAAGAGAAGAAGTCAACATTCAACAGTCAACTTAATTGAAAAATAAGAATGAAATAAAACACAAATCTTCATCCATCTTTGGCTCTTTTCTTATTTCTTCCCCAAGAAATTTCATAGCCTTTTTAATAATCTTCTCTTTCACACAACAATCATCAAAATTCAAAACCCCAATTTCATATGTATTTTCTTTTGCCAATTTTTGTTAAAAAAATCTCACTATATTACCATTAAATCCCACAAAGAAATTCATCTTCCCTCTATCTCTCTTCTTTCTCCATCTCACTAAAACAAGAGGCCATGTCCTCCTCCGCCAATCCGTCTTTCGACGACGGCGACATATACTTCGGCCCCTCACATCCTCACCGTAACCCATATGATTTAAACAACAAAATCATGCTCACCGCCATCATTTCCCTCTCTCTCGTCGTCCTTCTCGTCATTGCCCTTCACATTTACGCCCGTTATGCCCTCCGCCGCCACGCACGGCGGCAGGCCGTCCTACGTCGTCTCGGAATCCTCGCTCTCGTCGACTCCAGCGACCCTCACCTGCCACCGTCTCGCTCCGGACTCGACCCCTTAGTCATGGCGTCGATGCCGGTTGTCGTTTTCAAGCATCAATCGGAAAATCCAGAGCCCTCCGGCGGCGCCGTGGAGTGTGCCGTGTGCTTGAGCGCTATCGTGGACGGCGAGACGGCGAGAATTTTGCCCAATTGTAAACATGTGTTTCATGTGGAGTGTATTGATAAATGGTTTGGGTCTCATTCCACATGTCCGATTTGTCGGACGGAGGCGGCGCCGATGATGTTGCCGGAACCTCGGGAAGGTCCGGCGGCAGAGGTGGGGGAGAGTGGTGGTGGGTCATCCTCCCGATTGAGTTCGTTCAGACGGATTCTAAGTAGAGAAAGGTCTTCGCTAAGGATTCAACCTTGTGTATTCCAACATAGAAACGACGCCGTTCCTGACTTGGAATCCCAGTAAATATCAATCAATGTAAAATCTATTTTTAATTTTTTTCTTCTTTTTCTTTCATCATTTTTCTCCTTCATCATTTCAATTTTCAAACAATAAAAATATAGAAGAATTAAACTTACAAAAATCTCGATTTTATTCATCCTCTATTTTAGGAGTGTTTTTAGAACTAAATAAAATTTTGAAAACTAAAAAAGATTTACATTTTTCTAAATTTATTTTGTTTTTGGACTTTATTTAATAATTATCTCATCTATTCAAAAATGCAAATCACTCTAATTATTCATAATTTTTAAAAGCAAAAAGCTTCATGGTTATTATTGATCGAATGGTAAATTTAGATTTTTTTTAGTATTTAGATCCAATTGTGCAACGTGAAAATATCACTTAGACTTTTTTTTTTCTTAATTTTTATTTTTATCTTTTGTGTTTGATGCATAAAGATGAGCACATTCAATTATTACTGAATATTTAATCTTTAGAATACATATAAACAAACTATATTTACTTTACCTATAGAACATATATCAATCGCAACATAAGAATGTGATGGTTGATGGTTTAAAGTAGAAAGATAAACCATGATTAATTATAACGTAGTTCATCGAATAAAAATATCAATTACTATCTTAGATGATCCAATATATATATATATATATATATGAAGTTTTGAAACAGGTTAGGTTGATGAAGAAATAGGAGGTTAGAAAAACTTGTGGGTTTGGTTAGACTAGAATTTTAATATTTATATAAAGCATTTTCTTTCCTTCCCATGTGAACTTTGATTCTCAAACTCTTCGGCCAAGTCAGTTCAATTTCATTTTCAAACTAACTCCCTTTTTTTTTTCCTTTTTTTTTTTTTTTTTTTTTTTTGCTATCATACTAAAATAATAAATAATCTTACCATATATCAAATAAATTATTCTAGATACGTATCTTATTGATTTCACTTTCAATTTTTATGGCTCATGCCATCATAATAATTCTACCATAGCAGAGACATCTTTAACATTAATTCCATGTGCTTTTAAATTGAAAACAATTTATTTTAAAAACTTGTTCTTTGTTTACAATTTTGGTTAAAAGTTTAAATGTTACCCCCCTATCGGGGATGTAACATGAAGACTATTGTAAAGAAATTGTATTTTTAAAAAAAAAAAAAAAACATAAATTTTAAAAATAAATGAGTAACATGGGACGACCGAACCTCTTCTTTTTATTTTCAAAAAAGCTTGTAAGGACTAATATTTAAATAAAATTAAATTACACAAACTCATAATTTATGTGCTTAAGATCGATGTGAATATATCAATTGCTACCCTCCTTCGAAAAACATCAAGTAAAATAGCTAATTAATTTAGACTTTTCGTTGGGATTAAATTTGAAATCGGATTGACTTCTAAATTAATAAAAAAGAAACACACAAAATTGTAAATTCTAAAATTCTAATACACATCGCACCCACAAATCGGAGATGATCAATTAATCAATACACAAACACTAGGTGGGCAAAAATTTTAATCTTACATAATTCTCAAAAGCAAATACCCGATTACCATGGGCCAAACCCACGCCCGACCCAAATTACGAGCCGACCCGCTCATGTCTTCACTCGGCCCCAACCCTACCGATGTCGTTTGGCTTGAAAAATTCCCATTTCTCAACACACTGCGCCATAAAATGAGATAAAATCAATCGATCCCATTAAATTTCACAATAAATTTTTGAAAAAAGGTTCCAATTTCCAACATTCATTTGTTTGATGTACAGATCTTTACCTTGATGGGAATCTGCAATTTCCGAAGCCTGAAAAACAAGAAAGATCGAAATCAGATCTGAAAGGATTTTTGGATTTGAAAAACAGATTTCGAGCAGGAAGGAATTTGAGAGATCGGAGTGAAAAAAGAAACATACTAGGGTTTAAGGAGGTTATAGCGGCGGAGTTTTGGAAGAAGCAACTGTCGTCGGTCATGCCGTGTTTCCGGAAGTAATCGTTAAAGGCAAAGGAGGCCATGTTCTGGACGTCGGTGGCGTCGTAGCAGGAGCCGCCGGGCTGGATTGGGGAACAGTCGGCGCCGCCGGCGCCGCAGGCCCAGTCGAGGGCTGATTGGAGAGAGGCGTCGTCTGCGTTGTTCTTGGCCACGCACCAGAGCTCTGTGGCGGCGCCGCTCTGATCTCTTATGGACGGGCGCCGCCAGGGATCTGCGGCGGTGCAGGGAATGAGAAGAATGAGGAGAAAGAGGGAGAAATTGATCGGCATTTTTAGAGAGATAGTGTTGGAGAATGGGGGGTTTTAGAGAGAGAGAGAGAGAGAGAGAAATGGGGTTTAAGAAGGAAAGAGAGGAAGTGACCGTTGGGAACTGGAAGAGAAGGAGTAAGTAAATGTGAAAAAATATAATCCTTTGTCATTTAAAGTAGAAGAGGGTCGAATCTTTCATATTTTCTTCAGAATCTCTCCTTCCTTAACCGTCTTCCCTTCTCAATTTCAATCGTTGTTGTCACTCACTCTCCAAATTCCCTCTTCGTTGCCTTTCACTCGCTCTTTAAAATTCCACCCTTCTTCTTCCAACAAATCTTCTATTTAGACCATTTATCTTATTTGTCGCATGATGTTTAGGATATTTTATTTCTAGATTTTGTGGTTGTTTTTGAAAAAATTACGAACAACTAAATCGTGTTAAAAAAATTAATAACAACAAAAAAAGTAGGAAAAAAAAAATAAGAAAGAGGTTCAGATAATATTCTCATATTATTCTTTTGGTAACAAAAAGAAAAAAAAATTGTAAACAATATTTTTTAGTGTACTTAGTATTCATTTTATCTTGTATTTAATATCTTTTATTATGTTTTATTATATATATATATATATATATATATATATATATATATATATATATATATATATATAGATCACGACATTAAACCCAAGACCAATCGATTCTGATATTTTATGATCAAAACATTCGACAATCAACAAATGTATAAAAAGGTCAACTACATCCGAGATGAACTATACATGTCACGGTTGTATATATCGTACTATGACACTAGAGTATTGTACTCTGACACTTCACCTTAGCATACTTCCACCACTTTTTGCTTATAATTTTATATAATCGTTAAATTGGGATTCATCTAGTTAGATTAACATCTTATCACTACACTTGTTGAGAGATTGAGGTTGGAGACACATACATGTCATGTGCCAACCGAAGAGCACACAATCACGTTGCAGGATGTGAAAGCCTTACTGAGATTACATGTTGATAGCTAGCCTGTTATTGATCAAATGCATAATGATTAACTACATTTTTAGACATTTTTCTAAGGGTTTGTGTGTGTGTGTGTGTTTTTTTTATTTTTTTTCTCATTAATTTGGTTTTTTGTTTTTGATCGTGTCTTGATTTTATAGTGTGAGGTCTATAGCAATTAAATGCCTTTGAAAAGAAAACAATATGAATAAATTGAATATTATTGTTTGAATATGAGATTTTTTTTTCTATTGCATCGGTGGGCCAAGTTTTTGTATGGACTTTTACCTAATAGCCCATGAATGAATTTGTAGATAACTTTATTGGCTTATGTAATAATTTTAGGAATAATAATTAAATATATAGAAATATTTTGAATTTATGATTATATTTGTAACTATCACTCTTATCCTATAATCTCCTTTTTCACCACTACTATTCAATACAACTACAAAAGTACTATACACTACAAATATATTAACCATTTTATCACTATCTTTAAATTTAAAAAATATAACACAAAGCTCATGTTAAATAAGTAAACAAAATGTTATATACTTTTACACTCCCGACAACAAATTTGGTATTTAGTAATAACATTTGGAAAAGAACTCTTATTTATCAACTTAAATAAATTCGTGGGAGTTCTTTTATTATTATTAGAAGGAAGAAAAAGTTGGTAGATTAGGAAATAATCTATTTTAAATATGGATATATATAGCATAAACTAGCAAATCTAATCAAGTCTTTTATCAAAAAAAATAAAAAATCATAATCAAGTCTGACTATAATATGAAAAATGATCATGTGATTTATTAAAGCATTTAGACTAAGTAAAGAATGTAATAAAGTAACCATATCAAATAAAATGGTATCAGTGAATCAATATGAAGATATTTAACAATGTCAAAAGCAATTATAACTTTCAATTCTCCATTTTATCCAAACGTACTGATCATCGATTATTCTCAAATATAACTAAGTCACCTTTTTGCTCTCTTTAAAAAAGGATTCAATTTGAATCCTTTCACTCCATACGTAGAATTAAGGGAAAAAAAGAAGAAGAAAAATGGCAGTAAGTGAGAAAGAACGAGATCAATAACATAATGTTAGTAATAAGACGAACAAAGTAAACTGCACATTTATACAATATGACTCCATATGTAGGTATGTTACGATTTTATTTGTGGTGGTCGTGGTCGTGGCTTTGGCTCTCTGGCTTGCCTACCACCCCAAGAACCTCGAGTTTGCAGTTGTCGGGAGTGTGATATACAACTTGACCATGTTTCCAACATCGCAACTGCTTGTGACAACAATGGCCTTGACCATTGATTGTTATAAGGAACCCTAACAAGCACTCTTCCATATACTATAACCAATTGATTGAGATGGTGTTGTGTAAGGATCAGCAGATAAAATCACAGATAATGTTGTCTCCGATGATTAGCGAAAAGAATACCACTGTGGAGACATCACTGGAGATTAGTGGTGGGGCGGTGTCAGTGGCAAAGGAGTTGGCAAATGAGATGGTGAGAAGTGGGAGTGGATTTTGGCTGAGACTTGTGTTGATGGGAAGAGTTAAATGGAAACTTTGAGACATAAGAATTGGTTATTAATAAGTTTCTGTTAAATGAGATGTGTTGGTCAATAATACGAAGAATGACTTGGTGAGTTCACTTAGCTCATCTCATTTTACTTCGTGTAACGTCGATTTTGCTTAACTAAGTTACTAAAGTATAGTTTAATTTAAATATGAATATGTAAGTAATCTATGATGTTTGAATTTCATACGCTAATTGTATTAGGAAAAAAATAAAGTATTCTATGGTGAAATTTTCTATATTATAAAGCTTATAGATATTTTATGTATTTTTTTATTTTTTTGAATTTCAATTAAAAATCTAACATATATGTAATATAAAGATATCTTTCTTTTTTAGGTATTTTGATTCGGAAAGATATAAATAGTGTAGATATTTGGGCACTAGACTATGTAAATAACACAACAAATTTCTCAAGAAAATTAAATCGATCACATAATTAGGTAAGGGTGTTAAAAAAAATTGGTAATCCGACCAACCTGCACCCAACTCAAATCGTCAGGGTTTGATTGGATTGGGTCAAAAAAATGGAAGAATAAAATTTATGGCCAAGCTTGGTTACACTGATAAGGGGTCTGGTTGACCCAACCCAACTTGTTTATACATAATATATAGATATTATGTATATATATTTTTATATATTATGTATACATGCCTATATAATATATATAGAGAAAGAAAGATAGATAGATGAATATTTATTTATTTATTTATAACCTAAAACCTAAACTAAAAGAAAAGCCCAAGTCGTTTTCCTTTTCGTTTTACTCCACTTACACGCACCTCTCTTTCAACAAGCTCTCCGCCTTACAGCCTCTCCGCGCTTTAACTCCCTTTCAGTCTCTGCCTCAGTCTCGCAGTTTCGTTTTGCCCCTCTCTAAACATATCTAAGGTTTGATATTGAATATTCTTCCTTGGTTTTCATTGAAATCAACTCATTATTTTTTTATTTTGATTTAATTTTGATAAGTTACACCAATTAAGGCTTGTTTAGAAAAAAATTAAAAATTATTTAAGCATCTTTAAATATTTAGATTTTAGGTACTGCATAAATCACTTAAAATATAAAAATGTCAAGAAAAATCATTATTTTTCCACTAACAAGTAATGAGATTAAAAAAAAATAAAAACAAGACCAACCCGCCAACCCAACACGGACTAATTTGAATTTTTGGGTCAGATTGAGTTGGGTTGACCCTTGCATTAGTGAATCGGTAGGGTTGATTTTTTTCCAACTCGAATACTTTGGATTGGTTTATAACTTTGACCCAACCTGGCCTAACCCAACTTATGTGTTCCCGTATAATTTGGTATATTGTTTCAAATATCTACTAGAGTATTCTTTTTTTAATGTTAATACACTATATATCTATTAACATATAATCAATAGCCATAACAAGTTCAACATAGGCATATTTGTAAATGTGTTAAAATTACATGTAACCACCACCTTTGTGGCTGTAAACGATGAGGTCTACCATGTATCACCCAATGTAATTGTACCGGTAATAAAAATTGTCAAAATCCATTTACACATATGTAAAGTGTAGCGTGAGATTTTTTTTATTATTATGTAAGGGGTTGGATTTGTAGAAATTATGATGCATGAAACAATTTTTGTTGAAGTTTGGACTTATCATGTTTATGTTTTTATGTGTGTGTTCGGTTGTTGTGTGTCGGGTTGGCGAACTTCTTGTTAGAAAATTGTTAGAAAATAAGGTTGATCAAATTAATTGTCGTGTCGTGACGAACCACTGCCCTGAAAGCAAGTTCGGTTGACCGTGGTGCTAATCGTGATGTCGGTTGCTCTCCAAGGTTAACACAGCTTCCCAGTACTAACGTGCACTCGTAAGCACATAGAATAGAAACAAATGGCTTATGTAAATGCTCAGAATGCACAGTATAAAAACGAGAGGAAGAGAAGAGGAGGTTGAAGTGAATATGTTTTTTTTGTGTGTGAATGATGGAATGAGTTCTCTCCAATTTTTAGAGGGGCGATTAAGGTAGTGTGTGGAGGGGAATGACAAAGAGTGAACGTCGGACAAACACGTTGCACGACGAACGTGTGCCACGTTTGAACAAGGAAGTCGGACGCCTTGACTGTGTAAACAAGACAAACCTTTCCAGAGTTCGTAGGGAGTTTTGCCTTTTGTGGGGAATCCTGTTAAGAACAAAACATGCAAACAACACGGCTTCTCCCCACATATTATCAGATAGACCGAAGCTTAATAACATGGCATTCATCATTTCTTTAAGAGTTCTATTTTTTCATTCTGCTATGCCATTTTATTGTGGTGAGTAAGGAGCAGTAAATTCATGGATAATACCATTTGACTCACAAAAGTCTTTAAAAGTTTTATCAGAATACTCACCACCTCTATCTGATCTTAATCTTTTTATCTTTTTTCTAACTAATTTTCAGATTCTGCCTTAAATTCTAAAAACATACTACCAGCTTCATTTTTTGTTTTTATCAAATATATCTTAGTAAATCTAGAGTAATCATCAACAAAAGATACATAGTAGTTTTTACCACCTCTACTAGTAGTGGTTCTAAAATCGGCTAGATCCGAGTGAATTAATTCTAACAGTAGTTCTAGATTCAACTGGTTTGAAAGATTTCTTATGGAATTTACTTTCTACACAAATGGGGCATTTACCAGTTTCATGCGACTCAGAAGTATTAATAAGTTTAAAGTCTTTAAGTTTTCTAATTGATGCAAAGTTCACATGTCCTATTCTACCATGCCATAAGTTAACAGATTCAATCACGTAGGCAGAACTAGAAGCATTTGCATTCATGGAAATTGTGTCTAGCACAAACACACCATTAGACAGATACCCCTTACCGACAAAATCTTCGTTTTTTGTGAGGACAACTTTGTCACCTTCCAGTACAATTTTAAGCCCGACCCGGTTCAACAGACTCCCAGACACCAGGTTCCTACGTAGGGAAGGAACATATAGAATATTACTTAGAGGTAAAGTTTTGCCAGAAGTTAACTTTAAAATAACCTTCCCTTTCCCGATTACTCCTGCAGTGGCTGAGTTTCCCACGAACACGCATTCTCCATCGACATTGTCTTTGTAGTCATGGAGAAATTCTCGATTGGTGTAGAAGTGTCTCGAGGCTCCAGTGTCGAGAATTCAATCTGTCTTATTTTTCTATGAGATTGGCCTCTACTATGGCTGTTATGATCTCACTGTCTTGTTCGGCTAGATTGGCTTGAGGTGTTGGTTTTTGACTTGGTCTCCATTTCCTTTGGTTACATTGGTATGATTTGTGTCATTCCTTTCCACACACGTAACAAACTAGCTTTTTCTTCTTAATTTGTCCCTCATGAGCCTTGAACTGTCTTTTCTCTGAGTTTTTCCCCTTATGCCCTTTTTCCTGCTTGGTTTTGTCTATGTTTACAATAAACAATTCGACTAGGTTAGCATTGACTAAATTTAAATTTTTGGAGGCTAACTTATCTTTCAGTCTATTGGCTTCTTCCATGCGCATGTGACTGATGAGTTCCTGAAGCTTCAGATCCTTCTTCTTGTGCTTGAGGTGATTACGATAGTCATTCCATGATGGAGGAAATTTTTCCAGCATGACGTTTGCTTGAAGTATTTCGCACATCTTCATGCCTTCAGATTGGACGTTCACCACCAGGTTCTCGTACTCATGTATTTGTTCCACGACTGGCTTGTCGTCAGTCATCTGGAATTGCAGCCATTTTCCAATCTCCTTCATACCGTGATTCTAGGGTGCTCCAGATGTCCTTGGCAGATTTTTGGACTACGAACAGATCGAACATCAAATCTGACATATGGTTTAACAGACGTCTACGAACGGTCTTGTTATCCTTTGCATATTTTTCAAGATCGATCACTTGGTCTTTCTTTACTTAATCAGCGACAGCGACAGTAGCAGGAGGTCCCGTAGATGATTCTAGATCAGAAGATGTTGAAGTGGTAGCTGGGGGATCAAAAGATGGCAGATCTGTAGTGAGGACATAATCAACTTCTAGTTGTTCAAAGTTGGGATCAACGGCGGTAGTTCGTTCCATCAAGTGGCTCGAGTTTAGACAAGTCAGGTAGAATTTTGTTGAAGGTCTTGATCGACATGTTTACTTTCAGATTGTTAGAAAATAAGGTCGATCAAATTAATTGTTGTGTCGTAACGAACCACTGCCTTAAAAGCAAGTTCAGTTGACCGTGGTGCTAATCGTTATGTCGGTTGCTCCCCAGGGTTAACACGGCTTTCTAGTACTAACGTGCACTCATAAGCACAGGGAATAGAAACAAAGGACTTATGTAAATGCTCAGAACGCAGAGTATGAAAACGAGAGGAAGAGAGGAGGTTGAAGTGAATATGTTTTTTTGTGTGAATGATGGAATGAGTTCTCTCCAATTTATAGAGGGGCGATTAAGGAAGTGCATGGAGGGAAACGATTATCGGTAAGGAGAGGACGAAAACGAAGATCATAAAAATATGACAGAGAGTGAACGTCGGACAAACACGTTGCACGATGAATCGTGCGCCACGTTTGAACAAGGAAGTCAAACGCCTTGACTGTGTAAATAAATTACACGTGTCATAGCTGCCAACGCAAAAAGTAAAAGAAAAATAGAAATAAAATTATATTCCTATTTTTCGCACAAGCGCGGTTGCCCAATCCCGAGCCAGCCTGCCCATCTGACGAACGGACGGCGGCGACGCGCATATGAGACAATGTTATACTATTACCACTTACAAAGTTTGTAGTCCCGTTTCAAGATTTGAGTTTATATGTCCTCTTCCCACTTTAAGATTTATCAATGTACGACAAAGATTTGTTGCTTTGCTATTTGGTTCAAGCCCACATTTTCAATACTTCTATATAATTGATGAAAATAAATGAAAGTAGAGTGTATATTTTGTTTTTATTCAAAACAAAAATAAATCTGCTAAGAATGGCTTTCGTGAATGACAAAGTTGAAAATAAATAAATAAAAAATGAGGAAATCCAATAGCCACGAGTACAGCACGTCTAACAAGCATAAGAAGTTCAACAACTACAACTAGTCAAATAGCCACAACAAGTCAAACAAATACAATAATTCTAACATGCACAACAAGTCCAAAATAGTCATATTTGCAAGTGTGTAAAGACTACATGTAGCCACCACCTTTTTGGGCGTAAACGATGAGGTTTGTCATGTATCCCTTAATGTAATTGTAGCGACATTGAAAATTGTCAAAATCCCTTTATGCATATGTAAAGTGTAAATTGTGATTTTTTTAAATTATTATTATGTAAAAGATTGGATTTATAAAAATCATGATACATGGAATGGTTTTTGTTGAAGTTTTACTTGTCATGTTTAAGTTTTTATGTGTGTTTTTTATGATATCTTGTATGTTAGGTTGATGAACTTTTATATAATAGACGTAAATGAAAGTATTATGTATATTGTGTTTTTATTCAAAACAAAAAAAAATATACTAAGAATCACTTTTGAAAAGGAAAAAATTAAAAATAAATAAAAAATATGAAGAATAGATAGAGAGGGAGCGGGAAGAAGCAAAAGTAGAAAGGGAAGATGAAGGGGAGGCAGAGAATGAAGAAGAGGAGGCAAAGACAGAGAATGTGACAGAAAAGTAAAAAAAATACGAGAAAGAGGATAGAAAGATAAGTAGGAGGATGAGGCTGATGGATAGAATGTCAAGGAAGAGGAGAAGAGAAAATTCAACAACCCCAACAAGTAAAGGAAGAGATAGAAGAATAAAAAAAATACAAGTCCAAGAGCTACAACCACAACAAGTGAATGAGAAGATAGAAAAAAAATAGTAAGTTCAACAGCTACAAGTCTAAAAGCCACAGCTACGACAAGTGGGGGGAAAATATAGAAAAAGAAGAAGAAAAGACAAATTTAACAATCACAAATCTAAAAGTCAAATCAAGTGAAATAGAAAGTAGAAAAAAAATAACAAAACTAAAAAGCAAAACAATTCCAACTACCACAATAGTTACAAAATAAATTTTCAAATCTGTAAGCATTACAAACAGTCACCATATTTGTGGTTGTAAACGAGTAGGTATGTCATGTGTCATTTACTGTAATTGTACCGATAATGAAGATGTCAAAATCCCTTTACGCATATATAAAATGTATGCTGAGATTTTTTATTAATATTTAAATGATTAGGTTTGTAGGTATTATATTGTATGAAATAATTTTTGTTGACATTTAGATTTTTCTTATTTACAAAATAGTTATTTTCTTTTATTTTGTTCAACTAGTATGCATTCAATTCTCGATCATATACCAAATTGAAGCTGCCAATATCAATTCTATTACTGCTAAATCTAGAATATTATGTGTAGATATTATATACATTTTATATATTGTGTATATATATTATGTACAGTTTATGTATATATTTTGTATATATATTATGTACAACTTATGTATACATTATATATATATTATGTACATCTTATGTATATAGTACGTATATATATTATGTACATCTTATGTATATATTGTGTATATTTATTTGTAACCTATAACATAAACTAAAAGAAAAAGTCAAAGTCATCTTCAAATTCATTCAGCTCTACTTTTGGGTGCCTCTCTTTCAACATGGTCTCCACCATTTGTCTCATTTTTTCGGCTCGCAACCTCTATGTCGTTCGTCTCCCTCTTATTCTCCAGCTCAGTCTCAAGTCTCTTCGTCTTTTTCTCTTTTTATTTAAGTCAACTCATGATTTTTTTTATTTAGTTTTGATGAGTTACACCAACAAATAATGTTTATAGTTTAATTAAAAAAATATAAAAATTATTTAAGCACATTTAAATTGACAGTAATAAAGATTATATATATATATATATATATATATATATATATATATATATGAAAATAGTGTTGTTATTTCATTAAAAAGAATATTATTTATAAAGCACATGTGAAAAATGCAATTTGATTCTGTTATATGTTGGATTGACCTTTTTATAGTTAATTGATAAATTCTATTTTTTGTCAATTTATATATTTTGAATTGATTCATAGAGAAGGATGAGGTAGAGGAAGAAGAAGAGGCAGAGGAAGAAGAGGCAGAGGAAGAAGAGGAGGATGATGCTGATAAGGAGGAGAATGAGATAAAGGAAGAAGACGATGATGGGGTTAATGAGGAGGAGGTAGTGGAAGAAGAAGAACAAGTTCAACAGCCACAACAAAGTGGAGGAGAAGGTAGAGGGAATAAGAAAAAAAACAAGTCCAACAGCTATAACCACAACAAGTGAATAATGAGATAACACTTACAAGAAAAGTAAGTGTAACAATCATAATAAATAGAACAAACACAAAAATTCAAACAGCCACAATACGTTCAATGTAGGCATATTTGCAAGTAGTGGCTGAAAACAACAAGGTTTACCCTGTATCTATCGATGTAATTGTACCGACAATGAAAATTGCCAAAATCCCTTTACGCATATGTAAAGTGTAACTTAGAATTTTTATCTTTTATTTTTTAAAAGGTTAGGTTTAGGATTCTTGATGCATAAAATGATTTTCATTAAAGTTTGAACTTCACATGTTTACAATGTGATGCTTTTCTTTTCCTTTTTTTATGAACTAATCTGCTTTCAAATCTCAATCATATATCATATTAGAGTTGTCAATATCAGTTCCATTACTGCTAACTCTAAAAAAAGAACATTATGTTCTCATTTTTTACTTTATACTGCATTAGTTTATACCTATAATATTGGAATTACCATTTTGTTTCTTCTTATGATTCTTATTAATTTCTTACTTAGATTCATAATTCAAGTGATTCATTTGTGGGTTTGCTTAGTTTTGGAGGGTTAGTTGATGGATTGGATCCTTAATTAGTTTGTCTCATTTTAGTTGAGAGTGTAACCAAAGTGCTCTGCCTTTTGATAATTTATAAAACTAGTAGTTTTATTGTTAATGGCTTGGATATGTTCTTAGTTTGACTGTGAAACTCTTATATTGTTAGAGTTCATTAGTGTTCGTAAATACAATGTTCATTTTAAACATTTTGTACGCAAGTTTTCGTGCCAAAAAATTAATTGATGCACTAAATGTGAAAGAAATTACATATATATTTTTTTAAAATTGATGTTGTAAGTGCAATGTCGGGAAGTTATGTATTGTCGACAATTAATTTAAAAAAGTCTATTATTATTTTTTTTAATTCGTACAAATTTATATTGTTTAAATTTGTATTGTAAATCAAATACACAAATATTCATATTTTATTTACCTACATTTGAAATTTTTACTGGAAACATATTTCACTAGCTTTTGTAAATACGATTTAATTTTGAACCTTTTGTACGTAAGCTTTCCATGTCAAAAAAAATTAATTCATGCATTAGGTATAAGAAATTACATATATTTTCTTTAAATTGATGTTGTAAGTACAATAGTATTAAAATAATAAAAATATTAATAATAACAATTATAATTATAATAAATTTTTTAATTTAAAATAATAATAATAATATAACACCTTTTGAGAAGAAAGAGAGGAATAAGAATAAATAAGAGAGGATTAACTATATTATTTTCATTCCCCTCATTCCTTTTCCCAAATATTGAAAGGACTTTCCTTTTCCTTTCCCTTTTCTTTTCTTCTTCCAAACGGTGCCTAATTGTTTGGATATAAATTCATTTAGCATGAAGTGAACATGTTTATCTCTTATTTTTATCGGACGAGTCTCTTTTAGACTTTGTATAGTTTGCTTTCATGATCTCATCATAAGGTTGAGATGCAAAATTTGAGAAAAAAATAGAGAGAATAAAGACTTTGGTAATCAAAAGTAATTTAAATCAAATAAGTAAATTAAAACAAACCCTAAACTACATTTAATCTGAATATGTCTAATAACGAATAGGTAAAAGAGATAAAAGATGGTTAGGTTTCATGTTCATCAATAAGAGAGAGTTTTGTGTGTTATTGTAGCTAGGAGGGATCTATTTTTACAAAATTGAATAGTAACTAATGCTTTTTTTTCTAAATTTCATTTAGTATGCAATATAGGCACAGCGTGTGGAGTAGAAACAATCTATTTATTTTTCAATATAAAAAAGAAATGAATAAAAGAAATGAATTGTATTTATTAGAATACAGATAAGAAGAAGAAAAAAGATGGGAACTAAAGGCAACAAGAAAGCCACGAGATGTGGAACTTTAATTACCTTTTTAGTAATTGGTATATATATATATATAATTATACATACAAAGATTAAATGAAGCTACACAAAAAGAAAAAGCTGGGGCTACAACTCCTTAAATTCAGCCTCCCAAATCAACATTTTTCTTTTTCTTTTCAAATTTCATAAGAAAATTTTAAATCTCATTTTTTTCCCTCACCCAAACATATTTATAAATATATATTTATAAATTTATATTAAATATTTAAATTTTACCTGTTTTGTGTCTCAATATGAAGCGTGTAGGAGCTGGTCGTCTCGGGTTCGACCTGGATCCGAACCTTCAAATTGCGACAATTTGGCAAAAATGCCTACCAACGGCGCCGTATTGTACGTGCAAGCCTCAGTTTGCATGTAATTCCCTCTCTCATCGGCAAAATTGTCTTGGCAATCAGGGCCGCCGACCAACGCCCCAACGACCACGTTCGGATTTGAATCCCCTTTGCCATACCAATTGTCGTAGCCTTGTGTGCAGCCAATGAAGGCCTTGTTTTCTCTGTACGACACAATCGAGGCTCCTCTGTGGTGAACTCTAGTCGGAAACTTGGAGCCAAATCCCACGAAATAGCTCATGTTCATGGGGTTGGAGCCTAGAATGTAATCTATTTGTTGTTTTGCGAAAATGAAAAGGTCATGGGGATCCACGGAGCCCATGGGGCAGTTGAGACGGAGGTTGGAACGGCGGAGGTAGTCGGAGTAGACGGTGAGAAGAAATGAAGCTGTAGAGACATATTGCATGTTGTTCCATTGGCGGATGAATAAAAGGCCGGCCGGAGTTCGGTCGACGTTGCTGGCGTTGTTCTTGTTGAGAATGGTGCAAAGGTAATACTCTGCTTTGGATTGGTATTGCTTCAAGATTTTTGTTTGCTCGTTCTTATTTTGATGCCTCCCCTGCATTAGCACCTACAAAACACAATACACCAAAGAGTGAAAATTTCTGATTTACCCTTCTTCTTCGTAATAAAATAAACTCAACTCCATTCACATAAAATCTATAATATATTAACTTTGAAGTTCATAATTTCAATTCCCTCTCCAACATAGAAGAACATCATTCAAGTTTTTATTTGATTCGTCAACAAAATTTTAAAATTCTTTAATATATCAAAATTTATTAAATTGTTTTTAAAGTTTATGAATCAAATTAATTCACACATAATTCAGAGTTCAAAACTAACTTTTGTAATTTTACTATGTTTTGGTATGTTTTTCTTTTTCCATTTAGTCTTGTTACTCTTATTCTTACCCTCATTTTATCTTATATTCACTCCCTTATAGATTTAAATGAATAATTGAGCCCAATAAACTAGAAATGGTTTTTAATATTACCTCAACATTCTAAGAGATTAATATAAATTTCAACTAATTCTTAAGCTAAATTTACATTTGTTCACTAACATATTATTAAAGCTATATATATTATATATCAAAATGAAAGTTATTTCAAATACAATTCGATGGGTAACAACACAATTATTTTAAAACAGACAATAGCTTGATCATCCATTTGAATTAAAAATACATGAATGATTAAATTAGAAAAAGTTTAAATGGTGGGAACACTAAAGAGATTAAAAAACATGGACAAAATAAGAGGAGAGGATTGAATGTATCGGTTTGGTTGTGTGATCCTAGGGCGATGGAGGGGGGATTTGGAAATTAAAAAGGACACGTGGCGTGGCTTGAGTAGGAAGAAGGAGAATTAATTGGTGTGGTATCGAATGCACGTGGCTTTGTGCTCCATCCAACATGACTCCAAGTCTAAAACTTTACCCTTGCTGTCCCAAATGGGTCCTTTAATTAAGGGCCACTCCATCCCTGACGTGAATAAAAGCTAAAAAGCTTATTAAACAGTGACACTGAGACAGATTTCCCCCTCCCTTTCCCCTTATGCCATTTATCACTCCATTTTTAACACACCTTAATCAAACACTTAATCTCCATCAATCCCAAGTACTACTTTTAGATTAAATTATAGGTGGGATTTCGAAACTTTAGTGCTGGACTAATCTTAATCGAGTTAAAGAGGTATAGAAGAGAGTTAACAACAAAATTTTGAATCCTAGAAAACTTTTATGACCACATACTCTTGAAAATTCCTCAACTCTGTTACAAAAGGAATGAGAAATATGTTGCAACACACGTCACTGTTGATTGGGTCCACTAGCAAGATGGCAATAAAAACTACCAATGAAAACACACCACATAATAAAAGGTATAGATATTAATGGGTCTTCTTACTGGGGAGGCTCAAACTTCTGACCACTTTCTTTGTCTAAAGTTAATTGTGTTCAAATAATTTTATTTCAAAACCAATTAACAATGCTAAATATCATTAGTCATAAAAAGTGAAATTTAGTTACCTTAGAGGCCATGAGTTGGACGCCAGCATACTTAACATCCCAGCTGAACTCAGAAATGGCCCAGCCAATGCCACCGAAGCAATGAGCCTTGTTAACGACGTACTCCAAATATTGTTGATTGTCGGTGGCCTCAAATAGCCACAGCGCAGCCCACAGCAGTTCATCTTTATACCCACTCACCGACGCATAGTAGCTCTTCACTGTCCCCACACTTGCATCATATTTCCCTCTGAATTTATCCCCAAATTCAAACAACTTCACACCAATATTCAAACAAAATCACAATCAATCAGTTTGTTTTTTCAATTAATTAATTAAAAACTTCATCTCTCTCAACTAATTTCTGTTTACCTGTTGCGCATGATGGAGCAGCAAGTGCGAGTAATGTGAGTTCGTTTTTCTGAAAACAATCGACGCTGCTGCCATCGCTGCCGCCGTCTCTCCAGCCAGATCTGACCCCGGCTTCTTCTCGTCGATTTTGTACGCTTGCCGTGATGTCGTCATATCCTCCGGTCTCTGCCAGCAGTAATGATCCGTATCACCATCTCCCACCTGTTTATGAAGCAATGTGATTCGATTGATGGTGTTGAAAGCGAAATTGTGATAAATTGATAACGAGAATATGAGATTCACCTCCGCCCATAGCACATTGGGACTAGTGTGTGCTTTAATGAAGTAATCCGTTCCCCATTTTATGGCCTCGAGAGCGTGCTCTAATTCTCCAGCAGCTTCAATTTCTCGTCGGTACTCAATCACACTCCACGATAGCATCGTTATCGTGAAGGCCATTGGGAGACCGAACTTCACATGATCACCTGCGTCGTAGTATCCTCCAACTAAATCGACCTGTAACATCGAGAAGAAAGCAAAAAATCCGATCGATAACCAAAAAGCCAAAGTAACAGAAAGCGAAAACAGAGCATCCATTGCAAATTTCTAGGAACTAACTCCTTGTTCAAGACCGTCGGTAAGACCGGAATGGTCACGCCAGTTGACGCGCTGGTTGTACGGCAACCTCCCGGATCGCTGAGACTCGAAGTAGAGGAGACTCTTGGAGAGAGCATCGGCGTAGTCGAAAGCTCCGTCGGCGAAGGACCATAGAAGAGAGAAGGAGAGGAAGATCAAGAAGCGGCGTTTAGCGGAAGGTGTTGGAGGTTTAGGAGGAGCCTCGAGGCGGCGGCATTGGGTGGTTGATGTGGTCGGAGCCGGATTGTCCTCCATTAGCGGAGTAGAGTTGGGTTGTGTCTTTGCCGTTGAAATTTGCTTTTGGGAGCGAAATGGGAGAGAGAAAAAGGTGAGTCTCTCTCTCTCTCTCTCTCTCTCTCTCTCTCTCTCTCTCTCTCTCTGCCTCGCTTTCTCACGCTTTAAAGTTAAACCTGATGGCTTGATGAAGTAATTGGGTTTGGTCATGACATTCGCATGTGAATCTCGCGTGAGGTTTTCAAAATTCTCCTTTTTTTTCCTTTTCTTTTTTCTTTTTTCATTTGAATTTTAGCAATGCCACGTCATTGGTTAAATTTCTTAAAAAGTAACCATTACTGTATAGTTTGAAATTAACCCAAATTAGAAATTTGTATAAGTTCGTATTTTTAATCCAACTGTTGAAGAATTCTATACACTTGTAAAAATTAATGCGTAAATAATTTTTAAACATAATCTTAATTATAATACTAAATTGTTGTTTCAATTATAAGTGTCATATAATGTTTTTAAAACTAAGCGTGAAGAATGAAGTAATTTCCTACAAATTGCTGTTTGAAAAATTGAATAGCTTCGTAATTTCGTAACTTTGACTTGTTACTTAGCCATGGTTTGAAGGAAAAAGTCACTTTGACCTCTTTCAAAACTTCATATCTAATGTACACAAATCACGACATTTTTTTTTCTTTTGTTTTTGTCCAGTTACTTTTATAAGTATCAAATAATGGTATAGTATAGCCAATACTCTAAGCTCTGTAGACTGACCCTTTAGATTTTATTTTTGAAAATTGTTTTGAATTTGTGATCTAAACAAATTTTAAAAAATAAATAAATAAATAATTTTTTTTATATTTTTATCGTATCTAAAAGATGAATTTAAGCTTTTAAAAAATAGAATTATATTAAATACATATAAAAATATTCTAAAAAATAATACGTTTGGTTATAAACTCAATTTTTTTTTAAATATTGGATTCATTTTACTAATATAATATATATTATATGATGTATTATAAATTATATAATACAAAATGATAAATATATAATTTTTTTATATTAAATGACAATTTAGTCTCTATGATTTTAAAATGATAAAATTTAGTTTTTATGGTTTTATAACTTCAATTTAGTCCTTTTGGTTTGATAAATCATAAAAAATAGTGAGATTGTCTGTGAAGGTTCTCAAATGATAAGGACTATATGAGGTTTTATTATCAAATTATATGCTAAACTCTAATTTTCTTATAAGATTTTGGACTAAAATTGCAACTTAACCAATTTTTTCAACGTAAATTATATTTATAAATAAATTAATAATAGCTTATTGTCAACTAAATCTTAATGGATAAGTAAGACTAGTTTTATGATTTATAAATATATAGTATGGAACACATTCAAACATTTACAAATAAAAACTGGAATCTACTTTTTGGATCTATCACTAAACACATATTTGAGAACATAAAATACAACTATACTTTTACTGAATCTATTGTTTTCAAATTTCTATTTTCAGATTCTCTATCATAACAACAATGGTCATAAAGTAAAACATATTTACTTGTTGCTCGTTAGGACAACTATTTCTACAATGACTAAATTACATTTGCATTACTCTATCAACACATACAAGTCGTTTCTTTCTAGACTCAATTTAATTATTTAGATTGTAAGCTTTGGTCAATTGAAGCAACCGACCGTTATTAAACAATGAAATCAATCATAAAAAATTTGAGTTAATTTGGTTTGAGTTGTCCATGTTACTTATTCACAAAATTTATAAAGCAATATAGTTTCATAAAATTTTTATTTCTTTGAACTCAATCCAACCTATAGTATGTTAATAACCCAACCCAAATTGTATCGATTGGTTTAGGTTAATTGAACAAAATTCTGACATATTATTAACTTATCTCTAATTTATTAACACAACAACAAGTTGTTACAAAAGCATGTCAAAGCAAGCTTAACTCAACAATAATTGACATGACTTTTCCTTAATTATTGTACTAAAACAACATATTACAAGCATAGAGAAAGATGACATTTTAGAAGCGAAAAGAAACCCAACTAAAAAGATATTGTACAAATTGACCGGTTAACATAGGGTATAAACGTTGTGTAATTCATTTAACTATACTTAAAATTGACTACTTTTTGAGGGTGAGTTTATGTCATGTTTTAGTGTTTTAGAAAAAGTTAGGTCACCATTGAGTTATAACTTAGCCCTCAATGTTGCCATGTAATATATGTATGTGTTGAACTGATTTGATGGGAGGAGAAAAAACAAGGATGGAATAAAATTATGATTTTAAAGTTGAATGATTATTGCACATGATAAAAAATGATAATTGATTTTTGTCGTATTTTATAAAATTGAAATTTAAATAATTTTGGAAGCAAAAGAAAGAAATGAGTTTAAACGTAATAAAAAGAAAAGATGGGAAAATAGGAAGAAACAAAAAGAAGGTTGATGGCCCACGAGTTGAAAGGGAAGAACGGCAAGTTAGGCAATGACCGTTGTTGATTACGGCAATCAAATGACTAATGAGCACATCATGCAACCATCATTTTCATAAACCCCCTGATTAGTGGAAACTATCACGCAAACCACTCCTTAATTTTTTTCTTAATTATATCATTATCATTATATATAATACATTATTTGTTTTATATTATTCCTCTTTACAACAGTAACAATAACAAACAAAAACAAAAAAACTACACTCAAAGTCTCATGAGATAGAATAACTCGAGATAAGAAAAAGAAAGAATCGATGACTTCTTATCTTCCAAAACTTTGTGAATGACACTATTTACGCTTTATAAACTTATGATTTTCTTTTCATCCAATCAACCTAAAAATTCGTCTACATATTTATATTTGATTGTTCATCTATCAAATATAAATCGTAATTTTATAACCTAATTTTTAATTTTATTCGGTGCAATGGGTAAGAAAGAGATTTGAACCTACTTCTCTCATGATCTTGGTTATTGTATTTTTTCTAATGGTTTGATTTTAGTCTATGTTTTTATTTGATCTTAAAATTATACCTTCAAAGTTAAATTTGATTAAGTTTATTAAATAATAATAACAATAATATTTAAGGAAATAAAATATGTTTATAGCTAAATTGTTATAGGTAACAACCATTTTAAAAAAACATGCACTATGTTAGACTAAAGTTGAACCATTAAAATATCGAAACTAAAATTAAACAATTTTAAAAGTAAAAGGTCGAAAATAATATTTTTTTTAACTTAAAATAAACAATAAATTAAAAGAAAACTACAACATAAATAAGAATAAGAATAAGGTGTGCACTTTTAGCATAGAAAATATTGAAACTATTTATAAAACATAACGAAATTCATCAAACTCTCTGTAGTTCATTTGAAATTTTTGCTATATTTTGTAAATAATTTAATTTTTTATGTTATTCATAATAATTTTCCTTAGAATTAAGGGCTAATAAAAAAAGGGAGAATAAACCCAACTAATATTATTGTTTCCAATGACATTTTTAGGGGAAAATATTGTTTTGGGTTTAATTTTTATTTACTGTCTACATTTCAAGATGTTACCTCTATGGTTCTTTAAGGTTTAATTTTTTCTTTCAATTTAATTCCTACTTATCAAAATCTTATGATTTGACTTTTAAGATTTGAGTTTTTTTTTAACTTGGCATCTAAATTTCAAGATTTTACATTAAGTTTTATTGATTAATTTAAAGTAATTATAGAGCAAAATTTTAAATTTAATTTTAAAAAGAAAGAAAAATAGTGAAATTTAATTAACTATAATTATTTATTATTTTAAATTTATTAACATAACATAAATAAGTATGAGAATCAAATTGAAAAAAATTTAGGTGTCAACTATATAACTATGTAACATTTTGATACATAAGAACTAAATTGAAATCAATCTCAAAGCTTAATATGATGTATAACATTTTAAAATCTAAAAACTAAATAGAAATTTGGACAAAAGAAGGTAATTAAGTATATATTCTTGGACGTTTTTCAAAAATATTAATAAAAAGACAAACTATTTATACTTAAAAAAAATCACAACTTTTTGTATGAAATCTAAACATTTTGTCCATTTTGCTATTTTAACCATTTTCCTATATCTTTCCTCCAATTTTATATTTGCTTTACTTTATAAGGAAATATTAGATAATCTTATTTGTTATGAAAAAATTTTATGATATTTTTCTGCAAATAATAATAATTCTACTTGCATCAACCATGTTTGTTTTTATTTTGGAAAAATTTTGTGTATTATACTAACAAATTTCTTTTATTTTAATACAATTTATTTGGTTGTTTTTAAATATAGCAAAATTAATAAAAAAAAAACTTAAAATATTATAAAATATCATAATTTATCTGTGACGCAATAGAGACAATAGTCTAGCGTAGATAAGCAGTGATATTTTGTGACATACAAAGACACCAGACGTTACTACTTATAAGTCATATTATGATATATGTTACAATATGAAATTCAGTAGATGTATATGTTACAAGTTCAATAAGAAGTTATTAAAATACATGTAGGTTAAAGATATATACACTGCAATATATTATTACATTTCTAATAAATAAGGCATTTAGGACAATTATAGTGAAGCCAAACAGTTGAATATGAAAATGAAAATTCATCGGGTTATTTATACTTTCTAAGTTAAAATTCAATAAAAGACAAGTCAAAGATTTGAATAGTGATGGACTCGAATCCTACTACACACAATTAATTATTTATTTGAAAGGGGCAAAATGTTAAGGGATTGTTTATGGTAAGAGTCGAGGTGGGAAGGAATGGACTATAATAGTTTACTTCTTGTTTGGATCGAGTACTATATTTAATATAGAAATAAAAAGATTTTTGGTCATTATTTATACCAATTTTTTTGTCACTTTTGTTTTCTTTTTGTTTTTTTTTAATCTTAATTCATTGCACACAATGAAGATGAAGTTTGGAAATTTAAAACTAGCTTATTTTTTTTTAGAATTTAATTGAGAATTCAAATATTTATATAGTGAAAACCATAATATAGAATTCAAATGAAAATAGTCCTAAGTTTCAAAAAACTAAAAACTACCTCATAAGAGTTTTGGTTTTAAAAATTCTTTTATTGTCTTGCAATTTATGGATCGATGTTTTCATCTTTATTATTATATTATTTTATTTTTTAAAAAAAAACAAAACTTGGATTTTGGAAGTACTTTGAAATGAAAACCACAAAAATAGTAATAATAAGCTAATAGTTACAAGTGGCGTTTATTAGTTAGATTTTCAAAAACAAAATTTTAAATGTTTACCCAATGAAATTTTAAATATTGCTTTAATCATGATTCATTTTAATTTAGTTCATATGAGTTCATGACCCATTTGCTTTCGAGTATTACTAATTAGAAGTGATCATTTTGATTTGTTGAGAGTGGATTCCAAAATCTATGTTAAATGAGTCAAAGAAAAGTGGTAGAAGACGGAAGAAACGAGCCCATGAACAAACTGGACTTGATCGACCTAACACCAACATAGCCTAGATGATGAAACCCTAGTGCACCTAATAAGAATGTTGGGTCAATCGACTTCGACTCAAAGAAGATCTGTACGCAAATTGTCCAATATAACATTAGATAAGTGAAACAGTAGATGAAAAATACTAAAAAAAGGATAACGAAACTTTGAGCTAAAATAGTCAGATTGGCCTCGATCTCGGCCAATAATAAGGTAGATGATGACTTTCTCTATTCGATGATCAGAACATACCATGACCTATTTGTGATGGTAATAGGTCAAAAGTCCAAACCAACCTCAACCAAGAATGAGGTCAAGGTCGACCTTCACCATTTAGGACGCTCTGACCCATTTAACTTGAGGGACCTATTTTATCTAGAATTATAAAACTCATATCCTAATCCTAGTTGGACAAACATAAATCCTAACTAAAATTCCCTAATTAGTACACCCTCTATGACTCTATACGGACGAACTAAACTTTTAACTTATCTCTATTTTATAATTATCTTACCAACTTAAACACCAGAACCATCTTTTTTTTTTTTTTTTATTACCGGTCCTCTTTATCTTAAATTACAAATTCAATCACATAAAAATTAGGTGCATTTTTTCTAGGCAAAATTTGTCTATCAAGCTGGATCAATCATTTTCTTTTTTAAAATATTAAAATTATCACTTTTAAAAATTTTTGTACCAGAATAAACTAATATAAAAACCAAGTTTATAGTTACATCCACCAAAATCAACTAAAATAAATAATTCTAAAATACATCAGACTAAATCAAACAACGTAAAAATAATAATAATAATAAGTAAATGGAAAAAGGGAAAAAAAGAAAAAAGAAAAAAGAAAAAAAAAAGAAAGCAACGAAAATAAATTGCAAATATCGAAGGATTGTCGGTGGTGGGAAGATCGGCCACCGGCGGTCCCCGGTTCAGCTGCTGTATTCACGGTAGCGGACCCCTCAATGTTAAAACGCCCAATCTTTCTGGGTCCGACCTGTCGTCCCCACCACCTCTCCAGCCGACACCCCGTAGGTTTAAACGTCAATAATAACAATAATAATTAATAAGTAAATTAAATCTCTGCTTTTAATATAATTTAATGCAATTTTCCCCCTCGTTTCCTTTTTCTTAAATTAATTTAATAAATTCCATTCAACATCTTTTCAAAACTACACCCATCTTTTGCAATTTGTATTTATGTTTCTTTTGGGATATGCCAGTTTGCTTAATAATTTATGCAAACTTTGTTTGCTTTACTCATCACTCATTTTCTTTTACTTCTTTTGTAGGGTTATGTTTCCTTTTCTTTCTAACTTTACATTCTTATGCTCTTTTCATTATTTGATCACTCACTTCATTTATTCTTCCAATTTTGAGCAATTATTTATTAATACCTTTTTATATTTCAATATTTAATTAGCTAATATTGTTTTCTCGACCATATAGTCTCTTGAGTTTGATAGACATGTCACACTTATAGTAATTTTGAATTATGGCAAATTCAACTATCTACTAACTAAACTCTAAACCCCTAGTTAAGTTTAATGATATACTTTTTCATCGAAGTTTAGTCATCTTTGAATTACTAATCATAAAGCTCGTTGATGAAAGTGTAAAAATGTTGAAATTCAAATATCACACGAAAAACAAAGTAAAAGTTGTGATTTTCTATTCCAACTATAAATCGGAGAAGATTCTAAAACAATCGTTTCTTTAGTTTGAGTGATTAATCATTAAAAAAATGGAAATTAAATCTTTTAAAACCTTAACCCATTAATCCGAATACCTAACATTTTTTTAGTCTTATAAAAGGGGTTTTGTCCAACTTAATTTTTAAGTCGAAATAAAAAAAAAAATATATTTGACAATATTATATGTAATTAATCCCATTTTAATGTCCTTTTTCTCAATGTCTTTTCTAAAAAGTGTGTGTGTATATATATATATATATTAGTGTTTGGAGATATTAGTCAAAAAAGTTTGTGTAACTGACACATGCTTAGACTAATTAATTGCCTCTTGATTTTATTGTTGGAGATCCTCAAATGATATCATGACAAAGACTTTTTCTTTTTTGCTTTGTTTTTTAATTAATGAGACACACATGAAGTGTCGAAAGCAATTAAATCTTCATGAAGTTGATTAAAGATATAGTTTGAAATTACATATATAATCTGATTGTCTTTCATCATTTAATTTTTATATTTAATGTTGTTGGTATGAAACTTGGTTTAGAGACTTTTATCATTATCTCGCATTCAAATTATTTAATCGTTCCCTAATAAGACAATTTTGTTGTAGGAACTCACTTTATTTTAAAATAAACGTCCTACATCATCTTCTTATGATATATCATGTGATGTGTAATATTTCATAGAGTGAGGTTTTTTGTTTATTGATAATAGATGTAAGATTAGATATTATTCAAATAGGATGTTTTTTTTAAAAAAAAATTGACAAACCATTTACACTTTATTAAATAAAACTACTCAAAAGACAAAATTCATTACACTTATTTTTCTATGAATGGTAAATATTTTATCAAATATTCTATTTTTGACAAAAATTTCTTTTAAAAAATAATTTAGATACTGGATTTTTTAAAATATATTAATCTGATTTAAGTTATTTAAAATTTTTATTTAATACATCATTATAATTTTTTTTGAACTTCTGAAAAATGTCCCACTCATAAAACGAAAGGAGAATTGCTAAAAATATAACATTTGACAAAATATAATTTACACTTCATAAAAAACGAGTGTAATGAATTTTATCTTTTAGTGAGTTTGTTTTATAAAATGTAAATAATTTGTTAATTTTTCTATTTTTGGAAAAACCACAGACAAAAACACAAATTAACAAGTAATTTTTAAGGTATAAATTTCTAAAATATAAACTTAGATATATTTGATAAATGCATAAACGACAAAGTATTTTAAACGATATATGCAATGTACATTATATTTTTCTAAATATATCTATAGACAAACTAAAAAAATAAATCATGGTATACGTATGTATACTTGATCTCAATAAAAAGGTGCTTCGGTTAGGTACATATATCGAAAAAAATCCTAGAAAAAAAACCATTAATTTGAAATATTCTACAAAATTAATAAATGACAAGAAAAATGTAAGAATTCAAAATATATGTTAATAAAGAAACAACAAAATATGAGAGATAATGCAAGTGTTGATATTAAAAGAAAAAGATACTAAAATCATTATATAATAGATCATAATTGGTAAATAAAATATTTTCCTTTGTTTAAAATTGCTATAAAATTAAAGGATGAGAGAAATATAATTTTTTTTTTAAAAAAGGTAATTGCTAAAATTTAATTAAATCTTAATAACATTAATGAAATATTAATTTTATAATATACTAATTCTATGAAACTTTATATTTATTAAATCCAAAAATATGAGGAATCCAGTTAAGTAGGCCCAATCTAAATTAACAACAATTATCCACAAATTCAAGCCCAAACTTGAAAATAAACAAAACTCATGGGTTGCTTTATATATACTAGCCTATTTAGAAGATTTTTTTTTATACATATAAGATTGAATTGACTATTGTTAATTTTCCTTTTAATAATAGTTAAAAATAAAATTGTATTAAAATGACAATTTTTTTCTTTAAAACTAGCCCATAACACATCTTTTTTGCGTAAAAATAAAATATTTCAAACAGTTATCAAAGAGATATCAAAGAGCATATTTATCTACTTTTAAATTTATTACTTTTGCAATTTATAAAATGTAGTGACACGAGTTCTATCATCATATTTTTTCTTGCTATTTTTACAACGCCCTTATTAAAATATGAACTAAGGTGTTGATTGATATAATAATATATTTTTTCAAGAGCCAAGTCATCAACAAAAACTAACCACGATCACAAGTCTCTTCGTAAAGAGCAGAGGAGAAAGAGTCCAAGATTAACACAATAAAACTTAACTTCTTAAGACTAGAAGAAAAATTATCAACAAACAGACCGACCCAATAACCATACGACACCGCAACATGAAGCCAAAAGCGATATATCATCCCACACCAAGGAAAAGAAAACGACATGGACTGTAGTGTCTTAAGTTTAGGAGGGTAACATGAATGAAAAGGGATCTTTAAGACTCGAAAGTAAAGTTAGAAAAAACTTAAAAGAATTAAAAGTTATTATTTATACCAATAAGGAACACCTTCATTTTCGGTGGCTCGATCATATGCGAAACTCCAAAGTTAAATGTGTTTAGCTTTGAACAATAATTCTATGTTGGGTGAAATGCATGCTAAAAGGATTCGTGTTGGTTAAGGATGATGTTACCAAGATGCAGGAGAATGTCAGGGAGCCAAATTTCGAATCCTGCATTTGGGACGTTACACAATGACAAGTTAGACAAAACAAGAGCTATCTTGCCAAAAATTACTTGATTTGAATGAAAACAAATGATCTAAGGGGTATTTTTCTTTTATTTTTTTTTTTGGAATAAATTTCATTTTTTCTTAAATGAGAACAAATATATTTTAAAAGTTAGATGTATGATTAAAACCCACACAGTTTATATAGTAAAATACAATCCAACCTTACTTTTTAAGGGTGTAAACTGTAATTATACTAAACCACAAGGAGTGTTTTGCAATTACCAAAGAAGAAAAAGGAGAGAAGTCGAAAAATGTTGAGTTTAGGAACGCCTTCGCTGTTTACCCCGTCGTTCTCCAACTCTGCATCGCCAAATTTCTTCATTTCTTCACCTCCGGAAATCCCAATAATGGATTCCGATGTGAACAGTGGAGCAGATCATTTGGTGGAGCTTATCGTCCGGGAGGAACCTCCCTCCATTGTCGACGACGTTCCGATTTCGGAAGAGATTGCTCCTCTGTTGACCCAAATTGAAAAGCCAAAGATCAACATCTTCACCATCTCTTATCCTCGGAGAAAACCTATGGTAACATTTCACACTACTTACTTCTTCTTCAACAATTTTGATCAACAGTTCCCTCCGTTGTTTCCGATTTTGGTTGCCGAGATGTGGAAATTCAGCATCTCCTTTTATTTGTGTTATTATGATTTTTCTTGCTTTTATCTTATTTTCTGCTTATTGTGTATTGTTTTTAGTGTAAAACTATTTTTTTGAACGCAGTTCTTGAGGAGCTCTTTTATTATTCCTAGAACTAGTGCCTCTTTACTACCTGGATCCCTATTTAAAAGCTACAAACCAGCCTCTGAGAGATCTAAAAGTATAACTAAAATAACAATGTAATTAAAAGAAGCTTACGAAATTGCCTTGCTATAAAAAACAGAGTAACTAACTATAACAGTAAATGAAAGTCAAAACAGAGAAGCTATAAAACAGAGCACCCGGGGTACTTAAACCTTAAACATAAAACATTTTGAATAGGTCCTTTTTTTGGGAGTTAAGAGTGCTGGAACAGCTCAAGAACTTATACTTGGTTGTATACATCCTTTATCTAGCAACTCCTCTACTTGTGTTTGCAAAATTTCGTAATCTTTACTTCTCATTCAATAATGAGGTAAGTTTGGTAATGTTGAGTTTGGAACCAAGTCTATTCAGAGTTGAATTTTCCTTAGAAGAGGGAGGTTATTTGGATCTTTCGTTGTTTGAGGAAAAGAGTTCAAAACATCCTGAACTAGTGGGTGGATCTTCAAAACCTTCCTGACCTTCCATTTGTAGGATAGCCCGAAGCTCTTGGTTATCTGTGATTAAAAATTGTTACCATTCACGACGGTAAACCAAGTTTTTTTAACCTCCATTTGAGACTATGTTTCTGGGAATTTTCTGGATTCAGAGGTAACAATATTATTTTCTTTCCCATCCACAAGAACTCATGAGTATTTTCCCTTCCATTATGCATTGTTTGCACGTCATATAGGCATGGTCTTCCAAGTAAAATATGACACATCCATATCAACATTGTCACAAATCATTTGATCTTCGTAATTATTTCCAGTAGATAATGGAATAGTAACAGTATGTTCGGAACCAAGGTAGTATGGGCTGTCTTTGTCCCCACATTGGTTAGAATGAGATGACTAATGTGGTACTTAAATATCTTGGCTCTCCCACCCCAATAGCTGGCTTTTGTGGTGTGATTCTCCAAGGTGGTTAAGTATCTAACAATGGTAAGAGCTGGTTGTTGATGTTTTGGAGAGAAATTGATGGAGGGTTCTGACTGGTTGTTTTCAAGTGAAGTACTGTCGGAGTAGCCGACAACGGAGTTTCAAAGGCTGGAGAATTGTTCGGAACCAAGGTAATATGGGCTGCCTATGTCCTAACATCGGTCATAATGGGATGACCAATGTGGTAGCTGGCTTTTAGGGTGTGGTTCTCCAAGGTGCTTAAGTATCTAACAATGGTGTCAAAGTCGGTTGTGCACATTCTGGAGAGGGACCGCAGGGGGTTTTGACCGAGAGTTTTTGAGTGAAGTACTGTTGGAGTAGCTGACGACAGAGTTTCTGGGGATGGGGTATTGTTCGAAACCAAGATAGTATGGGCTGCCTTTGTCCCACATTGGTTAGAATGGGATGACAAATGTGGTACTTAAGCAGCTTGGCCCTCCCAACCCAATAGCTGAGCAACTTTTCTGGAAATTATGTTCTCACTTTTTCCACTGTCTGCTGTGATGTTACAAACCTTTCCATTAGTAGTACATTTTGTTTTTAACAAGATGTGTCTTTAAGGGTGAGATTCACTTGTTGGAGTGAGAAGTTTTCCTTGAAGTACAAATATTAATTGGTCTCCACCATCAGATGCCATAAAAGAGACTTCTTCGTCTTCTTGATCTTCTTGGTCCTTTTCAGGGTCTACTTCCCTTATTCTGAAGGTTCTCCTTTGAGGATGTACATTTGATAAATGTTCCAGCTGCCCACATCTAGAACACTTTCCAAATTTGGCCGATTCCTCTACTGTAGCAAGTTATCTAGACGTCGAGGTAAGGGATGGAGGTGGTGCTTGCCCGGTGAGAATTTTGTCTCTGCTAAAAGTGAGTGGCTGTTTTTTTCTAGCCATCAGCCCCTTCATCAAGTGCTCTCATTTCCATTAGTGTAAAACTAATTACTTTAACACAATCTTGGAGAATCCTTGAAGAACTCTTTTATTATTCTAGAACTAATGTCTCTTATAACCTAGGGATCTCTATGTAAAGGCTACAAACCAGACTTTGAGAGATTTAAAGGCATAACTAAAATAACTAAGTAACTCAAAGAAACCTACAAAATTAACTTGCTATAAAAAAGAGTAACTAACTAAAACGGTAAACAAAAAAGTGAAGCTAAAAGCAAAAGCACCCGAGGGACTTAAACCTGAAAGATATTACATCAAATTTAGTTTATCTTCTTTGTTCCTTGGATTATCTAGGATATCACGTTAGAGATTTTGGATTAGTGTTGGGTTACTCTGCTAGGCAAGGAGATTTAATATAGGTATCAAAGCTTAGCTGCTATTTTTTTTAATTGTTTCACTTTGGGATAGAGTTCTCAACATTCTTGTTGGATACATGATCCATTAAAAGTCTGTGAGAGCTTATGTAGCACCTTGTTTCAGTGGGGACTTGGTCTGAATTGGAACTAGTCATCGTTTATCAAAGTCTTTGCACCAAGATGGCCCTCAGGTCGACTTGGCCCTTTTTCCATGGTTTTATGTCATTTACTGGTTGCATTTCTGGGCAGAAATGAAATAATGCAAGCTGTTTAAAATTTTGAAATCTTTTGCCAATTTTTGTTGTATATATATTTTCAGGAGCAGGTGAATAAAATCCATGATAGTGATGTATCTTCTCTATCTCAATCAATTATTTGGATTTGGAGTGGATCAAGATACTCTGGACTACTGTGTGCTTCTCTATCCTCCATCTTCTACTTCGGCATGGAAGTTCTGATGGGTGTTTTTTCGGGTTGGTAAAAACTTTTCTCTTATATTTCTATATTACAAGAAGATGTGTGTCTTACATAGTGAGCGAATTGCCATTTCCTCTTCCTTTAGGTTTTCGTTGGGCCATTATTTTATCTTTCTTGATAGGTGTACACCTCTATCCATATATTTCTTAGAAGTTAACAGGGTTTTTTTTATCTCAACCAAAGTTTTGTATTGTTATTCTTATTCAAATCTCTACTTGTACCTGCAGCTCAGTCTATACCAATTATTGAAATGGCTTTTACAAGATGTGTAATTATTACAATACTTTCATATTTGTGGTTGAGGAGGAGCGAACAACCAATATTTGGACAGCCACATGTTAGGAAACTCTTGGTTTCTCGTGCCCTAACAGGACTTCTCTCAATGATGAGTTTTATTTACAGGTATATGACGTTAGTCTTGCAAATAAGGTGCAATGGCTGTTTGAAAATTTGTTTTGAATAGTAGAATTTGGTGTCTCTGTGTTTAGAAAACCAGCAATGGATCTTTTTATTATTAAATCTTAATATTGAATTTTGGGAGGATTTTTATCGACTGGTTCAGATTGTAGTCTCAAGTTGGACTTCTTTTGACATGATCTTTTTAGTTAGTCCACTCTTATTATAGATGTCAGTTAGGAAGCCTCATTATTCTCCGTGTCTATGGCTGATGTCTTACCGCCTATCTTTTGTATCTCTTTGATGGTTCATACAGTGTATTGTTTCCTATCAAAAGTAAAATACCATCTCATACTAGCTTCACTCTACATTCTATGGCATATATTCCACATACCAATACTCTTTGTTTTATCGTTATCTGAAATCTCATACTGTATGGCCTTCTTTGGGACATGGTTTAAGTGAATCTTCTTATATAATTACCATTACCAAATACCTTTCCAATTGAGAGTTATTTAGATAATTTATTCATTAAATATGTCTCCAGTTTCATCAGGCACCATTCAACGTTGATTTGTTAATCCTGCCTTTTATTTTTGAGCTTTATTGAATATCAAAGTTCTTTGGTTTGTTCTTTTATTCAGCATTCGAAGGCTGCATATTTCTCAGGCAATTGTATTGAGCTTTACCACTCCAATACTGGCTTCAGTTGCAGCAAGATTTATTCTGCATGAAAAGTTGAAATTTTCTGATTTTGGCGGTATGGATTTGATGGACCTTCACCTTTTATCCTCTATAGAATGCATCATTATGTGCAAAGATTTAACACATTAAGTAGGATTCTAACGTATCTTTATGTTTGAACTATCTGATCAAAGCAACCGAATAAAGATTGGCGTGAAAATGAAACCCAATTTTGGTTCTTTCTCCCTTCATGAGTTTGAATATCTTTATTGATTGTGGGTTTAATCCTTCAAACCAAAAACTTCATAACTTAATTAAATCTGTGTTGTCGTTGGTGCTAAACTTTGAGTAGGTGTTTAAACTTCCACGTTGGAAAAATCAAGGGACCTCCACCTTGCACTTCTTATAAGATAGATAAGTTACTCCTCCCATTACTAATTGGTTCTAAGATGGAACCTTACCATCAAGCGGTGAACATAAATAAAACAATTGGAGTCTTCAACAGCTCAATTATGTAGAAAAATACTAACATGACAGTCTCTCTCTCTACAAACCTATGGTGGTCTGCATGTTCATGATTGGATCTATCAATTATATACCATATGTATTTTCTTGATTTTGTTGACACTAGCTAATCTATTTGGTTTCTTCCTTTTAGTTTAAAATTTTGAAAATCCTGATATGCATTTTGTGAAGGCAGGAACTGATTACTTTCTGATTACCTTCTCATTTCAGGTCTTGCTTGCAGTTTTTTGGGCGTTCTACTAATTTTCCAAGATTTATTCACTAGTCAAGGTACCGAAGTGAGTTAACTTACCCTCAATTTTTCCCATGTTGCTAACCCCCCCCCCCCCCCCCCCCCCCCCAAAAAAAAAAAAAAAAAAAACACACGCACAAATACACACATTTTTGCTTCTTATTTTCCCAACATTATGTTGCACATGGATACATTTTGAATGTTCGTTTAAGCAATTAAATAACATTAGTTATGTTCTTATATATTTCCTCCATAATGAATCTCCTCCGTTTCATATTAACATGCAATCTATGATGCATTTTTTCCCATCTGAAATCTTTTCCATAAGGCAGGTAAATATTCATCAAAACTTGCAGTAGCCTTAAGCTTGAGCCTTGATGTAATGGAACGAGTTGCAGTTTCTCTTACTCTACAATTGTTGCATTAAATTATTTGAAGGGTTAACTAAAGCCGGGAAAGGAAGCACAACCCCCTCCTTGGGAAGTCACCATGCCTACGCAGTATTACTTGGTTTTGTAGCGTCAATAGCTGGCGCAGTTAGCTATTGCCTTATAAGAGCTAGTGCAAAAGCATCTGATCAACCAGTGTAAGCTTATTTATCTACTTTTCTTTTGCTCACATGTGGTATAAAAGAAGAGGCATTCAGTATACGTGCAGTTTTACTTTCTTAATAACCTTGTCATTCTTTTTTTCCATGTATTTTATATTCAAATTTCAGGCCTAAGAAACCCTGTACCTGGATGATTAGGATCTTAGCTATTCATGTTATTTACGTGGGTTCTTTTTCAAAATATGGAAATTTGTATCAACTTGGGGATCTTTTTAATTGGAATCAGCACTGCCTAGCTTAAAGAAATCAGATTTAACAACCCTTGGTTTGGCTTTGGGAAACTCCATACTTGACACTTGACAGTACTCCACTGTTTAAGCTCTCACCATTTTCCAAAACCCCAGTTTACTAAACCTGCGCCTAAAACAAGTTTAATATACCGAACATTCACCCAAGAGGCTGCTAAATGTTTTTAGTATCCCACAAGATTGGATTAGAGATTAGTTCATCCTACTAGGAAAAATAAAAATGGACAAACTTAAAAGATTTTTGAAACCATAGTGAAATACAGCCTACTAAACTAAAGCAGTGGGGCTAGGGTGGAACTCGATATTGATATATTGAGCCAAGGACACAGTTGTACAACCTATAGAACAAATCCTATTCAAATAAAGCCGTGAGTCACGACTCAACAGTGTTATAAAAACAATGGAAACAAAAGCGCGTGTGACTTTAACTTGGGGAGGTAGGTTCTCTGATGGGGGCTATGATGTTTGGAGGTTTTCTATGGTGAATTTATCATAGTTTTGACCATGTCTAGATTGACAAGAAAAGGTGGCTGTAAGCCCCCTAGTTAGGGAAATAGAAATATTAGGATTTGGAGATTATTAGTATGGTTATTAGTTGGGGGCATATCAGTAATTAGATCCTAGGGTGGTTAGAGTTTTAGTTATAAATAGAGGGTTCGAGTTGAGTGCAAGGTATGAAGAATTTTGTAGTGGGATTTCCTTGAGTGGGAACTTGGGAGAGTCTAAGCCTCTCGAAAGGCTAGGTGTTACTTATTCTTGTGATATTATAACTTTGCAATATATTTCCATATTTTATTGTTCTTGAGTATCTCTTGTTAGGTTTGGATCCTAATCGTGTCTTACTGTCGTAAGTACTCACTTCTGGTGGCCTTGACAAAATTCTGTTTGTTACCTTGCAGGGTTACGGTTTTCTCTTTCGGTCTGTTGGCTGGTCCTGTCACTGGAATATGTACTGTGATCTTTGAGGTCAGTCAGTTGAACATTTATGGAGTTCAAGAGCACTGCACCCTAAACAAACTTCTTAACTCTAGGCTTTGTAATCCACGTAGTGCCCCAAACATTTCCTAAAATAGTGGACAATATATCTAAGATGCTTATAAAATCCCATCGATGTTGATGCAGGATTTGGTGCTGCCAAGTCTATATTCATTTTTACTGATGCTAGTGCTTGGTCTCCTTGCCTTCTTGGCTGAGGTAATTACTCTCTGTAGTCGATTGATAACAAAACATACGATCATTTAATGAACAAGTTAATCATTGAGCTTTCTATGGATTGTATTTTCAACTGAAGGTTTGTTGGGCTCGGGGACTTCAACTTGAGAAAACCAGTAAAGTATGTAACCTTCGGTTCATGGAGGTATGTATTTTTGTAGTTCCCTTTGCTTTATGGCTTATTCTGAATGATTATTCTAAATTCTATAACCTTTTACATTATTACAGGCTTCATTTGTGCAATTATGGCATATTGGAATATTAGGACTGGTTCCTTTTGGACGAATAGTTGGAACTCTCCTTATCTTCCTCTCTCTTTGCTGGACTTTTTATGTCGGTCCGGACAGAGAAATGGAGTAAAATGTCATCTTCATTTGTCTATTCCATAAGGAACTACAAATGTCTTGCCATTTTTTTTCTTGTGTAATGTTCATGACAATCTTTTGGTTCAATTTTAAAAACAACCCTAATTTGGGTTGGTTTTGATTGAAAATTGTGCATTCTCCCGAAATCGATATACCTAACTAATAAACTTTAAAATGTTTCATTTTAACCCTTTGACAGTTAAGATTTTGAAGTTTTTTTTCCACACAATCCTGGTAAGTTTTTGCAGTTAAATTTTCATAGATTGAAACTTTGCAAACAAATCCTGGTAAAGACGCATGAAAGTTTCCCTCCTTTCAACTCTGCTTCGTAGTTTTTCATTCCTCCACTATGATTATTTTGCTAATTTAGAATAATCTCTAAATCTCTAAAAAAAATTTGTATGTATTTAGATTCGTTCATTTAAGCAGCACATACACAATTTATATCCATGGATGTTCCAATGTTGGTTTGAAAAAAAGTTTAATGTTCCAAGGTTAAACTGGAACTTTTTAGTTATATTTAGCATACTTCAATGGCAAATGCCCATGGCAGAGTATTGAGTAATTTAAAAAATTATATTTTATTTAATTTATGTTTATTCTCCCACAATTCTTACTAAGCGTATTTTCATTTTTCTTTTATATAAAAAAAGTCTAAAAATAAAAAACAGAATTAGTTTTTATAAGTTTAACCGTCGAACCTAAAAATCATTTGATAATTAATCCAATTCTTCATTTTAAATCTGTACTTAAATGTGACATTTTCAAAATCCATCCATTTATTCCTACTTAATTTGAGTTTTTTGTTCTGTAAGTAGATTCATTTTTTTTAATAACAAAGAATATGAAAACAATAAAGTGGAATAGTTTTGATAAACTTAAAACACTACTGTTCATTTACATTTTATATTTTTATTGATTTACAGATTTTAGGTTTAAATAAATTGAACTATCCACGCGAACAATATAATACATTTTGAGACTATAAGAACCATTGTTATTCTTTAGTCTTTTAAAAAAATCATTCTAATTTGGTATCTAATATTATGAGTTAAATTAAAACATAAGAGGTTCGTAACTGCAGTATTTGCAAACTAGTTTTAATTGGAGTTCCTAACTTAGTCCTTGACGATGTTAAAGTCCACATTCAAAGTTCTGTGTTCACCACCATAACTGTGTCCCCATGCAATTGTTCCAACGACATTTTGGAGATGAGCAAAACGACATACATACATAAAAACCTAAGAATTGTCAAACCTTTAATTACTTATTTTTATGCATTAAAGTTATTTAGTTAATTATAACCACTTTCGCATGGTCATTTATTAGTGTTTCTAGAATTTTTTTTAATAATGTATATTTTAAAAATATTGTCATTAGAAAAAAAACAAACAAAAACCATCAATTTGGACGAAGTCGTGTAACCAACCTACATCTCAATTTTTTTTTTCACTTTAATAATATATATTTAATAATTAACATATATATATATATAATTTTCAATTTCAAAAAATGTAATTTCCTTATAAATATTTGTTCAAATTTTAATTTTTAAAAATAATTTTTTTATTTAATATATTTTCAAATTTCAAATACCAATTTTCAAAAAAAATATTAAAAATTAAAATTTGAAAGAATATATAATAAAATATTTTTGAAAATTAAAGAACATTTATTTTTAATAATGTATTCTTCGAAAATATTCTCAGAAATTGTGGTCCAAACTATATTTTTAAAATATATATTAATATTTTATAGTATAAACTCACCTTTTTAATATATTATGTATATATATAAGTTCAATATTTAATATATTATGAACCCTACCCACTCAATTTTAGATAATTAATATATATATATATATATAAAATAATTAATATATATTAAGTATTCAAACATTCACATTTTAATTTTAAAATATATTTTTTTTATTAAATACTTTTTCAATTCTCAATTTTCAATTTTTAAAAATAAATTTTCTCATTTCAAATAACCTTTCAATTTTTTTTTATAAAAATATATATTAACAAAATATATTATTAAATATTTAAACTTCCAAATTTTAATTTTAAAAAATATATTTAAAGATCGAAAATATATAAAAATTTATAAAGATTGATATTTAAAAAGAATCAGAATTTCGAAATATTTTAATGAAAAAATATATTTATTAAATTGAAATTCAAAAATTTGAATATTTAACCTATATTAATTATTAAAATATATATATATTAATTAATAAATATATAAATATTAATTATCTTTTTGAGACGTAGAGTCCATAATATATTAAATATTAAATATATTAAAAGATACGAAATCCACACTATATTAAATATTAGTATATATTTTAAACAATAAGAGAAAAAAAACTGTGGGTCCACATCGAAAAATACATTTTAAAGAAAAATTCAAAATTAAAATTTAAATATTTAATATATTAATTATTCAAAATTGTCTTATAAACATTTTAAAAAATTCATAATTAAAGTGTTTCTATTTTGGGTGGCAAATTAAAAATTATTTTAAACATTGAAAATATTACATCTTGGTTCAATTTTTGAGTGAAATAGAACTCAAATTAAGTATTTAAAAAATACATTTGAAATTTAAAAAAAAAAAAAAAAGAGAGAGAGAGAGAGAGAAAAAGAAGGAAAGAGTATAGAATCAAAGCCTCAGATAGCCAGTCTGTTTGACATCAAAAGGAAAATTCAGCCGGTAATTCCAACTAAAATAGAACAAATCCTCATCGGCTTAAACCCTCAAAACGAGAAATCATAAAAGTTTAAAAACCAAAAAGTTCAATTAAGATCAGATCAGATGAAAATGTAATCACACAAAACGGCTCTGTAAATCTACTGAAAAAAGATAAACAGATTCCTATCAAGATGTGAAAAAGCTTGTTCTTGGTTCAATCATAGCATCGTCGGTCACCGCCCTTGAGCTATCGACGACGTGGCATCGAACCGAAGGTTAAAAAAGAAAAAAACATCATAAAATCCTCAGAGACCCGTTTCAAATCAACCACACAGTGAGAAATCATGGAACCAGATGAGGATTCCCGACCAGAAAAATCCCCCTAAACCAAATCGCTCCAGGGTAGAAACGAATCGGCAGCGGAATTGACTGGCGGATGGGAACAACATTCTAATTCGATGGCTTCTCGCTGCTTTTTGGAGTGTCATACGGCACTTCCTATCAATTGTGGGAGTGTTTCGTCATTGGAAAACAAGAATACAGAAAGCAAAAACCCTAAGACTAAAAATCGCACTGAAAGATTGGAAGCGATGGGAAAAGTGAACACAACAATGAGATGAGAAAAGCGACGGAGATTGGTGAATATTTATGGAGGGGAGTTAGGCCGAGGGTTTGGGGGCGGCGACTTTGTAACCCTAATTTCAGATGTAGATCTAACATGGGCTACGGTTTCCATTTGGGTCTGGACCTGAAAATTGTTTATTTTATTACGGCCCAATCAAATAGCCCATTAATATTTGGACCGAACTTTTACGCTTTGTATTTAAATTTGTCTTTTTAATATATTTTTATTAAAGTTTGATACTATTTATTTTAATAAATCCAATATGAATAAGCTTCAAGCTCAATTCTCGTATGGTATAATTTAATTGGACGAGCAGATATTTCCGGCAGATCAATGCTTAGATAAGTGGATCATTTGATTGGCCAACTTTCATGACTTCAATTTTAATTTGATAACACATGTCAATTTATAATTTGTAATTTGTGTCGATAACCATTCGAATCAATTTATAATTTATAATTTCTCAATCAATAGTATCATTAACAAATTTTTTATATTTCTTTTTTATTATAATAATTATTATTATTATTTTAAAATTGAAAATTAAGCTAATAAGGATTCAGCCTAATTGACATACGGATAACCATGAGATCTATGTTTTGTATCTTCTCTTCTCAATATTTGTACGGTATAATCCAAAAGAAAAAGAATTAGAGTTAATATTTTTTTTTATTAAATTGCCACTTGGATTTCATTTTCACAACTAAAAATCAATTTTTTTTAGAAAAGAGAAAGAAAGAAAATTGTCTTAATAAATAACCATTATCATAGAATTTAAAAAAAAAAAAAAAAAAGGAAAAGAACCCATTGAATGAAATTAGAAAGGGAAATAGATTTTTTATGAAGAAGAGAAAAGGAAAATGTAGAGGATTGTCGACATCTCTACTTCTATCCCAACCCTCATTTACTAACTCACATCAATTAGATCGATGTTATTGTCACTTAAAAGAAGTATGGCACGTAATGTTGATGTTGGTGCATTATTTTTAGAAGGCCACCATAATTTGTATAGTATTTATTGATATTTAAATATTCTAAGCCAAACAAAAAAAAGCACAAACAAACGAAAAAGTACATTTATAACGTATAAATAGAAGCATAGTACTTGAAAGATAGAAAGAAACCTATGTTCATAGCTAGAGTGTTAGGTGGATATTAGAAAAACTCAGGGATCGATCGTTGAAAAGCAATCAAACAATTTATAAGGTATTTACAAAGAACAAAATATCATGCTCACTAATGGAAGATCAAAAGTTTTGGAAGTTATTTGATATTATGATTTTAATTATAAATTTAGGAATGTCAATAGACTTTGCTATAGTTATATCTTCATGTTGGTTGAGGGAATTGTATTTTGAAAAAGTGTTACGAACACTTGTGACTTCTTCTCTCATAGATGCAAAGTTTATGACATGTTACGAGTCATTCGATCATGGAACATGGTTGCAAAATTCTATGACTAGGTTACTACTCGTAGCTGGGAAAGATCACTAAAATTATTTTGTGAGAATAAATCAACAATGCTGTATTCCAATAACAATAGAAGCAATACACAATTAAAGCACGTAGATGTAAATCTTCTAGTTGTAGAAGAAAGAGTTAGAATGGTTAAATTTTGATAGAACACATAGGAACAAACTCTATGTCAAGTATCCATCGATTGAAAACTTACTAATAAAATTTTTCATGGGCACGTTGCTTATACGAGTGTTGGTCAATTTTATGATTTCATTGTTTAATAGGAGTTTGTTATTAGCGATGTTTTTTTACCTTAATTTGTTTATTGTCTACATGGAATAAAGTTGATGACTTATGTCTTATTATATGAATTTGTATACCATGCATATTGTATAGCATGATGTTTTTAAGAATGATTTCACGAAAAACTTTGGACTAGTCGGAAATAGGCATCATCTAGGTCACTTTCGATAAAGTTTCAATACTATCCATCCAAATGTAGATAAGGGGCACTTGATATATATATTCTTTTTGAGAAATTTTGATGGATAGCACAGAAAGAAAATGAAATTAGCAAGAACTTAAATGAACTAAAAAAAATTGGATAGATTTTGCTATATATATATATATAAACAAAATGCAAACATAAAACAAACATGAGATTTAACACTAAGACCAAACGTCACCGTTTTAACCAAAAGACAGAGATCGCTTGATCACCATTTTTCCACAGAAATGAAAAACTCAGATTGCTCCGCCGCCGCCGCCGTAGTGGTGTTTCATGGCATCAATTTCATCTCCATCTTCCAACCCCAGCTGAGAATCACACCCAAATCAACCAACATGACCACACAAAAACTGAAATCAAAATAAATTTAAATTAACAAAAAAAAAAAAACCCTTTTAGAAAAAGCTTGGAAAAACCTCTTCCGCGGTTTGGGTTCCAGCAATGGGATGGCCGTCCACGAGAAAAACAATGGTACTGAACTCTAACTCTTGTCTTTTACAGTAAGAATACATGAGTTTGCTGAGTTCGGATTTCTTAGAAATCCTGAAATACACTTCGCTCCCATCCTAACAATGAAGTCAAGCACAACACAAGCCCAGTCAAACATTACATTTCCAGTTTGGTTTCAAGGAATAAAAAAAAAACTGCAAAATGGAAGATGGAATCAGAACCTGGCCATTCACTTTGAGGTTGACGTACTCCGACTCGGGTTTTGGTTCGTTTTTTCGGGTTGTTTCTTCATCGCTGCCGTTGTTCATCGATGTGGACATTTTTTAAAGCTCAAATTTCTGAATCAGAACTCAAGAGAGAGTATGAACAAAGCCTATTCTGTTTTTTTCTTTCCTTTCATTTCAAGCGTTGGGCTGAGTAGAAACGTCTGTTGGCTGTACGTCACCAGTCTTGTTTTCCTTTGTTCATTTCTGGGGGTTTTCGGGTTTCCAACTTGCTTTTTGGGTCTACAGATGAAAATATATTTCTTTTAACGTTCCTCCCTTCCTCTACTCTTTCTTCCTCTTCCTTTTTCTCTCTCTTGTTTTGTCTCCTTCATCTCCATCTACTCTAGACGGGGTTTATAACTTTATACTAAACAAAAGACCCAAATACCAGCGTGAGCTTCTGAACAAAAAACTCGCTTCTTTCTTAGACCTTTCTCTCGTTCTGAATACAGGAGATAAATCCAGGAACGGAATGCGGCGTCCTCGGTGGCAGAGACGTCGGAGTTGAGGTGGAAAACGACGACCGAACTTACAAATTTAGCCTGAAGCTTGTTGAAACGGAATTCGGAGGTGAAAAGGGAGGGATTTTGCAATGGGTTTTGAAGAGAATTGGATGATTGAGAATTGATGAAGGCAAAAACATGAAAAAGAAATGGCATATGGTGGACGGGGAGGAACACATCTTTCACAATGTTTATCTCATAGATATTTGAACTAAATCAACGGATTAGGGGTTTCTTAAACATTGTTTAATCAGTGAAACACATCATTTTAGTTTGGTATAAACACTTAGAAAACAAAATGGTATTTTTCTACTTTTTCTTTTTGGGAGAAGAAATAGTTTTGATTTGATCGGTGCATTTTGTACTTCCATTTTTATTACTTCCAACTAAACATGTAATGATATATTTCAATTTTAAGTTTATATTTCAATTTAACTTTCAATCTAATTTATATAAATGATAAGATACACTCACTCCATGTTTGGATTACATTTTTCAAGAAAAAAGTTTAAATAAAAATGAGTTTCTAGAAAAACATTTTTTAAGTCAATCCAAACGGACCTTAAATCTCAAAAACTCTCAAATGAGTTCTACATTCACAAGGTAAAAATCTAATGACAATCATTTTGAGTTAGGAACCAAGTTAAATTTCTCCAATCTTTGATGTCTCTCGAAAACAAATCTACTTTGAAAAATATAATTAGATCATAAGAAAGATGCCGAGAGAAATAAATTAAATGAGTTTCTATAAGATGGTTATTTCAAATTCATGTTAAATCAACAACTTAATGGTAAAAACTAAATCATAATAATTTTTAAAGTACATTAATCAAATTGTTACTCTAAAGGAAGAACATGAACCAAATGTGATTTTGAACCAAAAATTGATTTTAAATAATGTATAATAAAAATAAGCTACGACTATAGTGTGAATTCAACACCATGGAATCAAATGCATCATCTTGATCTTCGTCTCAAGCCAAAGTGGAGGGTGATTCCTCGTAGGTTAGATTAACCCAGGACTTATTTGATTTTTTGATAATGCACTCTTATATTTGATTTAATTTAACTCGAACCCATTTTACTATTAGTTACGTTTTCTTATTTCCAACGAGTAAAATTAGTATGCGTGTATTTATTGTGAATAATGTGGTGAATAGTGCAGTGGCTAAGATAATTATGAAAAAGTAAATGAATCCCAATAATAGCCAACTGGATTTAAAAAAAAAAAGAAAAAAGAAAAAAAAAAAAGGTAACTTAATTATTTAAGAATTTAATCTCATTGTCACATATGCTATGGTATGCCCTACTAAGCATAAAACATTTAGGGGAAAAATAAAAGAATGAATCATATAATTTACGGTAAGGATAGAGTGAGTGGAGTGGGGCTGGGCAGGCATGATGTCAGCAAAGTGCCACGTGTAAGGCTTGGATTTGGACATAACGATGCAGTCATGGTTGCTGTACTGTATTACTATTATATATATAAACGTCAGATATTGAGGAAAACGGTCGAGTTTTGTGGGCCTATTTTAGTTGTCAAAAAGGGTTTAGGGTCGTGGGTTTACGATCTTGACCCTCCATTTTTACGATTCTGTCAAGATTCCACGGTTCAGATGTATGGTCAATGTTTTAGAACGTTGTTTTACTTTCTTCTAATCTCTTTTTTATAATTTGGCCACACCCTTACTACAAACCACAACATTATGATTTCACTTCGAACTAATGCCAACGGAATTTGTCTTTTTTTTTTTTTTTTCCTTTTATATGTATTCTTTAAATCATTATTATTTTTTTAAATTATATTTTAGTTTCTAAAATGAGTTTTCAACTTTAAAAAATGTTCGGTTTAGTTATTGAACTTTAAAAAAGTATTACTTTGGTCTGTATCGCTGGAATTTCGTTAACTTTTGAACAAAATGATGATGTGATTTTTATATTTGGATGATTCTAACATGTAGTCAACGTATTTATTAAATAAACTCAAAAACTAAATTTCATTTATTGTTTCCAAAACTAAAATCTTTCGTGTCTCCTTTTTGGCTCACCCATCGTTTACTATTTTTTTTAATCAAACCATAATCTTGAAGCGAGTTACATATAAATATTTCCATTGTATAATCACAATTGTGTTACCCCTAAAAGAAAAAGATTTGAGAGAAAGAGAAGAAATATATGAATGAATCAAAAAATATTTCAAACTCGAGGCACTAGATATTTGTGTGTGGATGAAATCAAATCTAGCACGAGTTGAGAAAGTGAATTAAAAATGCCAATACGCAAAAATGGTGATGATCAAAATTTTAAAGATAAAGTGACTTTTTTTGAGTTGTTCAATAAAACATCAATTTAACATTTAACCTCTAATTCAAAATTAAAACCCTAAATTTTTAAGAGTGATTATCTTATTTAGCAACCTAGTCAACTAAAAATAAACTAATCATTTTCTTAAATAGTTAACAAAATACTAACAACATGGACTAAAGTATATTCTTTTTAAAAGTTTAAGGACTAAATCATACGTTTTTTAAGTTTAAATACAAAAATAGAACATGATACAAAGTTTAGGTAGCAAAATAAAAAAAAAAATGAATTTTGTTGTTATTATTATTATTATTACTTATTTATTAAAACTTTATGAATTTTATATTAGTTAAACTATAACATATGTGATTGTGTAATTTCCTATTTTTGAAGTATAAATCTATATCCCATTGTTGGATAAATCAATATGTGTGAATGACACTTTAAAAACAACTGTTTCAAATAAAATTTCTAAACTCAAGCTTCACCAAACCTACATTATAAGTGGAAGTTGTCAAATCCCCCCTACTCGAACCCTAAACTTAAAAGTTCAAGTGCTATGCTCTCATACTTTGTCAACAATAGGATCCTACTATTTTCAACGGTTGAAATTATAATTCATCTCTTATTTGCTAAACCCATCTCCTCCAATTTAATTGATGTGTTATATGTTTTTGTTTTTATTGCATCATAATTCATAGCCATTAGTAGAAAGTAATTTTCACATACCAAAAGCTACATTCAATATCATTTCCCCACGTTGGGCCCATCCATGATCTTCTCTCATCCCATTAATAAAAGACGCACCCATTTTTCTCTCCTCCTCCCACCCCCGCAGAACTCGACCCTCCACTCACTCTTTCTCTTTCTCATCCCCATATTCGTGCTTAAAACCCGTAACCAGAGATTTTGTTTTTATATCTCATTTCCTCTCACAACTCTGCTTCCTAATTAATGGAGCAACTCAAATCTCTCTGGTTTTTCTCCCTCTTCCTCCTTTTCCTCTCCCCATTTGCAGGTAGATTCATCCCTTTCCCTTTTACTGTTTCTCTATTACATTCTTCGCTCTCTTTTTCTTCTTCAATGATATGTGTTTTTCATTTTTGTCTTCTGTTTTGTTCCAGAGAGCGGTTCAATTGGAGTTAACTATGGCAGAATCGCCAACGACCTTCCTTCCGCCGTTCAAGTAGTCAAGCTTCTCAAATCCAATGGTCTTCAAAGGGTCAAAGTTTACGACACCGATCCCGCGGTTCTCAGAGCTCTTTCCGGCTCTGGGATTAAAGTCACCGTTGATTTGCCTAACGAACTTCTCTTCGCCGCTTCCCAACGTCTCTCCTTCGCTTACAATTGGGTCCAAAAGAATGTAGCCGCTTATTACCCTTCCACTGAAATCGAAGCCATTGCCGTCGGGAATGAAGTATTTGTCGACCCACATAACACCACGTCGTATCTTGTTCCGGCGATGAAGAACATTCATCAAGCTCTTGTCAAATACAACCTTGATTCCAAAATTATGGTCTCTTCTCCTATAGCTTTGAGCGCTTTACAAAACTCTTACCCTGCCTCAGCTGGTTCATTCCGGCCGGAGCTTGTCGAAACTGTTTTCCGTCCCATGTTGGATTTCCTCCGGCGAACTGGGTCTTATTTAATGGTTAACGCCTACCCATTTTTCGCTTACGAGTCCAACACCGATGTGATTTCTTTAGACTACGCTCTTTTCCGGGATAATCCCGGCGTCGTGGATACCGGCAGTGGTTACCGTTACTTCAGTTTATTCGACGCGCAAATCGACGCCGTGTTTGCCGCAATGTCGGCTCTGAAATACGACGACATTAATATGGTGGTTAGCGAAACAGGGTGGCCATCGAAAGGAGACGAAAATGAGATCGGAGCCAGTGTTGAAAACGCGGCCGCGTACAACGGAAACCTAGTCCATCGTATACTGAGCGGTGGCGGAACTCCGTTGAGACCAAAAGCAGATCTGACCGTCTATTTATTTGCTCTTTTCAACGAGAACAAAAAGAACGGTCCCACATCGGAAAGAAACTACGGCTTATTTTACCCAAACGAAGAGAAAGTTTACGACATCCCGTTTACTGCTGAAGGATTGAAAGAGTATAAGGACAAGCCATCGCGGAAGCCGATATCCGCGCCGACGGGAGCACCGGTGAGCGGCGGCGATGGTGGTGTCTCAAAGAGTCAAACGGGGAACACGTGGTGTGTTGCAAGTGGTGAAGCGGGAAGAGAGAAGCTGCAGGCAGGTCTAGACTATGCTTGTGGTGAAGGAGGGGCGGATTGCCGTCCGATCCAAGTGGGTGCCACGTGCTACAATCCGAATACGCTAGAGGCGCACGCTTCGTATGCTTTTAATAGTTATTACCAAAAGAACAACCGTAAGGTTGGCACGTGCTACTTTGGAGGGGCGGCTTACGTAGTCACTCAACCACCCAGTAAGTCCTCTCTTAAATTTCTTCTCTTTCTTTCTTTATTTTCATTTCTATAAATGGCGCACGTTAGAGAGGTTGGGATCCAACTCCCCCACTCGCGCCTCCGACTCGTGTTCTCTGCTAAAATGTTCCGGCCCGGACCACGAGGCTTAATAATGGAGCTGCACGCCAGCTCAGTAATAAGTCAAATTTCACTGCCCACATGCCGGCCACCTTTGAACTACGGAATCTCATCTTGCTTTCATGCTCTTTTTCTTTTCGTTTAATCCTCCATCCATTTACTCTGCGGTAAAAAGGTAAAGAAAAGGAAGAACATAGATTTTTCCCCATGTGATTTGAGGATAAACAAAGGACAAGTTGAAACAAAAGGCTTGGAATTGAAGTTTTGATTCTTCTGAAACCAAAACAAGCAGAAAAAGATGAATCTTTTACAACGGATGAATGCTTCTTTTTTCTTTTTTTTTCCCCCCCTCTTTTACTCAATGAGAGAAGACAAAAACTCAAGTGATTCTCAAACTTTTCTTGGTTTTTGTTTTGCTGTTTTGGTTAATTCTCATTTCCTTTGAGCAAGTTTCTGAAAATGGGTGTTTTCTTGTATGTATTGCAGAGTATGGCAGTTGTGAGTTCCCAACAGGGTATTGAAGAAGAGGAATGGGAATCTTAATGGGAGGGAGCAGTTGAAGGTTGAAGTGAGAAAAGGGGTTACTTTTTTCAACTTTGTTTTTAGAGGATAATTAATTCTTTTTGTAATCCAATTGCTTAGAATGATGGTGGTGGTTGGATTTTGGGGTTTTATTTTCGAAGCGTTTTCTGATTTGTAATTAACATGGTTTTCCTAATTGTTAGACTTCATCTACTTTTGTCATTTATCTAATTAATTGCTAGTAATTCTATATTTTAATACAAAGTTGTAATAACTCTATCTTTGCTTTAATTATGATATATATATATATATAGATATTTAAATTTTAATAATGATATTGATGAATGGGAGCAACAAACACACTGCTTTGCTCGAGCAAGTGGGTTGAGATAATTTGTGTAAATTATGTCATTGTATTCCATGTACTAAAGTATCTATGGCATGTTCCCTTTGGCTGTGGCCATTGATCTATAAATATATATTTACACACACACTTATATGTTTGTAATGTAATACAATAAAATATTTTCAAATGAAAGGACAATGGTCTTTTAGAACTTTGCTACCATTGAATTTTATTATTTATTTGCTGTACATATTGTTGCCCCACGAGGCCCACTGTCACACCTCTTAATACAAACTATGCTAATATTATAATAATCATTGTTTACTATCTTCATTATTATTAAAGTCTTTAATTAACTATGGTCAACATCGTTTCAAGACTACGATATTTTCTAACTATTACATTTTTAGTTATTGGACATTTATTACTTTTTATTATTTGATATAATATTTTTTATTTTCTTTTTAAACCAAAATAATTTATACTTCAAATAGAGATTAATATAACCCAATTATTATAACTTAAAATTATAATAGTCAACTTATTGTACGAAACATCTCCTAAATCTATCCATTTCCAAATCAAAATCATCTTTCTCAATCTTTTAACATCCTTAATATGAACTTTCAAGGTCGTGTTTTATCTAGGTGTGAAATAGCAATTGGGAAGTGAGAATTGGTGAATTCCACTCTTTGTTTTGCCCAAAAAAAAAAAGGGTGAATTTCACTGCTAAAAAATATTGGTTTTAATATCATGTAAGTTTCTTACACGGGAGGGTTAGGTAACTTTTTATAATTTATAATTTCTTGTTTCTCACTATACCTACCACTTTTTGCGACCTTTAATTTTAAATTTTAATGAGAGAGACAACCCAACCTAGTTAACTGGAGATCCAAATATCTAAATTCAACGAACAAACTGACCTATGGATAACTTAATGAGCATTGTATTGTTAAAATTTTGATTTCTTATCCATTCTAAGGATGATGAGATAGTGCAAATGTGATTTTAGAGTAAACACTACACTTATAATAGTTTCTATAAGTGGTTTAATAACTATTTGTAAAAAGAACTATTCTTTTTATAGGAATCAGCAGTGTGAGTGTGAAGAGGTTGCTTCTACGAGAATTTAAGGCAAATTCTTTAAAATGTATATGAGAGCAGGTAGTGTTCAAGACCAAAATGAACACAATAATGAGAACATGCTTAATTTACTCTAAGCACCAAGTCCAATTGATTAGCTAAGCAAACTTGACTGATGTTAACTAGAAAAAGTTCAAAGCGTTTCTACTTATACATCTCGATGCAACTAAAATTATTAATTTACTATTTAGGGGGATTATTGGAATAAATGGTATCAAAACCATTTACGTAAGTTTGTATTGTTTCATAAATGAACATATCCTGTAGAAAATTACCAACTTGAAGAAGGATGAGACACGAATATTTGAATGCCCACAAATAGTTTATAAATACGCATCTTCTTCAAATTGCTTAAATGAACTTTTTTCACTAGCATTTTCTTTGATAAAGCATTTCACTATTTCGTAAACTTGTTCCAGTTTGATTTATTTCTACAAAATATATATATTTCGTTGGATCTTGCGAACAATGCTTCCATAAAAAAGTTAATTTGTTCGATATACGAGGTTGTTGAAAATGTTAAATCAACCCTAACTTAAATTCCATGAATGAAAAGGTCTTATGTAAAATAATATTTACCATTTAAATGGTAGGAGTGACAAGTGACTAAATTGTATTTTTTTTTTTAAACTATAGAACTTAAATTAAAATTTTAATATAATCTTTTATCCATTTGCTGTGACTAAAGGCGAAGTAAAGGAAGAAGCTGTTTTCTTTTCTGTTCTTTTATGGAGGATAAAAGAGGAGGAGGAAACAAAAGACATGGAATTGAAGTTTATGATTCCTTTTAAACCAAACACAAAGAAAAAGATGAATATTTCTCTCCTATTTCTTTTTTCCTCAATAACAAGACAAAAAAACTCAAAGAGAATCTGAGCTTTTGTTGGTTTTCTTTTTCTTCATCTTTTTTTTTTAGGTTATTCTCACTCCTTTGAGCAAGTTCTGAAAATGGGTATTCTTTTAGGTGGTTCCTTTTTCTATTGCAAAATGTAGCAGTTGTGAGGAACAAACTAAGAGAATCTTCTTATGGCAGCAGTTGAAACTTTCGATCGAATCTGTCGAACTTATGTATCAGTTAAAATTTATCCCTAACACTGAAATTGGCCTCTTAAATGATATTAATTAAATTTACAAATACAGTTCTAACTACAAAAAGTTATATAACTTTCTTTTAATAATGATATTGGTAAATGGGGGAGACAAACACATGACTCAAGAAAGTGGGTTGAAGCAATTTGTGTAAATTATGTCACTGTATTCAATGTACTTGAGAATCTATGGCATGTTCCCTGTGGCCATTAATGTATAAATAGTTATATATATACCTATATGTTTCTAATATATATATATATATATATACTTATATGTTCATAATATTAATTAAGTATTTTCATCTGAAAGGACAATGGTCTTTTAAAATTTGACTACACCATTGAATGATATTGTTTATTTGTTGCATACATTGTTGTGCCATGTGCTGTGAGGGCCACCTATGATCATTTAACACTGCTCTTAAATCTCATTCATTATAAAAAGGGAATCCTTTTATCTGGTGAAGAGTGAGATTTTTACCTTCACTGTCATAAAATTGGGATTCAAACCCCATCTATATCCTTTGTAAATCAAAGAATATGAACGTCATTGAGTGAAAAATATCATGGTTAATTAATGATTAGTGACGATAAATAATTGTTGGTAATTAATAATTATTCACAATGATAAATTGATGTTGTCAAGATTAATATCATTGTCATCAGTTGATTCAAAATAGTCTATGTTTTGTATCGTTATGATTATTGATGACAATTATAAAAAAATATATAGTGATATTATTTTCTTCTTAAGGATATATGAACGCCGTAAAGTTTTTTGAACATTGTCATTACATACATGGTTTTTATCATCAACTAATCCTATTTTAACACAAAGTTGGTATTGGTACAAATAATGTAAGTAAGAAATTTTATATATAAGAATAAAGTCAGTAACGTTTTTATGAAAGAAACAAAGTACAATAAAACTATGGAACCTCTCCAAAAGGACAAATTCAAAATACATGCAAAATAATATAATCAAAACTTGGTAAAACTTTTACAAAGATATTAATTACAACAAGGTATTGTTCTAAATAACTACATTATAACAATTAGTTTTCTCACTAATTAAATGTCAACCACTTGCTTGGTAGACTCACCACTTCAATTTCAATGGGTTCATACAAGACTTGTTAAAGATACAATATTCATTTTCGAGTTCAACTCAAAGCATCATTGTCAATGATTATCACAACATTCAAATAAATCTAAGCATCCTCTTACAACATTCATAGATCAAAAAAGTTAAAGCACTCATTGATTCTACTGATGGAACAATTAATGACATATATTTAGCACATATTCTACATTAATTCATACATTAGTTCAAAATATAATATCACCAAAACATATCAAACAAACACTACTACATAAATTAGATTATTTAACGTTAATACAGTGTCTTGTAAACATATACTTGATGTTTTTATATACATCAAATAATCAATTGTTAAGTATAATCACATTTAAATGAGCCTAACTAGTAACTAGGGATATTAGGGAATATAGATCACGATATATTTATTTAGAGTTCAATTCGATATACCGTTCAATCAAAAAATTGTGGGGCATTAAAATGAGGAGAAAACCAATAACTAATGGATATTAAATTAAAAAGTTTCATATAACCTACAAGAAAACTTACCAATTAAAACCGAAGAACTTTTCAATAAATCTCAATAGCTTGAAGGTTGGTGACGGATGACAAAAATCAGCAGCGGCAAGCGACACTAAAGCAACAAACAATCGATATAAACAAATGAGTATTAACAATCGACATAGCACTAAATCATCAATTTTTGGACTAAATACCTATTTCAAATATTTTATAAGATTAAGACATGAGTTTCGACTTAACTTGCAGGTAAGATTTTCAACATGAACTATAAGTAATACTCTAAAGATGGAGCTATCACACTTAAAATTTTAATTTATATTTTATTTATCGAGGAAAACAACAAAAAATTATTAAACTATGATGGCTCAACGAATAACACAAAGCAAGGCGTAAAAACTATAGCAAAAGCTACACAATATATATATCCAAAATTAAAACAATTATGAACCTCATAAATCGGTCAAAAGTGGATCATTGAAACATAAAGAAAGGGATTGAAAATGTACAAAAATCATTATTTGAAGATGGTGATGTGAAAATGAGTAAAGTTGCAAATATTGTACCCCAAAATTATGGGCCATATGATTAAGGATATTGAAGCTGCAAACATCAATGATCACATGATACTATATCCCTAAAAATAGGAATATAATATATCCAATGAAAGACTGAGTTTTATTGATGGTATCAACAAAATTCCTGTCCTGCTTCTGCTCCAACAATATCCCCATCCATCCTTTTCTTCTGCTTCTTTACCAATGACATTTTAGTAATTTTCATTACATATACAAAGCTATTTTTCAAACTTTCAATGGCGAACTTATAAATAATTGTTTCTATATTTTCTATTACATAGGTTTGAGGTTTAATTTCAACTCCATGTTGTAAAAAGTTGACATAAGATGATATATTTTTTAATAACGAGAGCATAAATATAAAGAATTTGACTGTGAAATTTCATGTTGATGATACAGCTACGAAATATCGTGAAAGGTGTATTACAAAAGTGTGATAACGTTCTAAAAGACGTTTGTAATAATGATAAATGGGGTGTAAAAATTGGTAAAGGGGAAAAGATTAGTAATGAAATAAAGGAGAAGGGAAGAAGGGTATGGGTGATAGTGATGGAGAAGAGTGAGTAATGGAGAAAGCACAAAGATTCTTGTTGCCTCCTTAGCTTCTTCATGTGATCATATATACTTTTGTGTTATTATCTTTTCAATTTTTTCAATTTTAATATTATAAAGTTTTAGATTTTATCCTTCCAAAGAAAAATAATTATTATTTCCTTAATATATTTGGAAAATTATTACATCATTATTAATTTCTAGTTAATATATTTAGGCATGATTTTGTATGTGCCATTGGGGGGAAAATGGAGGGTCAGTTCTTGGATGGATGGGTTGAATTTTGGAGGTGAATGAGTCTGATTTCACTAATTAAAAGAATTGATCATTAGTTTTTATTTTAATAAAAAAAATGAACTAATTGAAAATGTTAGGTTTGGGATAAATTTTATTATATCTAAAGTTTAATGTTATTGTTTATTTGATCTTTGAAGTTTTAAAATGAACACTTTAGTTCCTCGAGTTTGGAAAATGTTTCTAAATTGTCTTTCTGTCCATTTTATTGCTTGTTGACTAAAGAAAAATGAACATAGGAGATTGAGTTGACCACTATTACAATAACCAAGTTAACCTTAATCGGTTGAAAGTACCTTACATCATTTGCAGACCACTATTAGATAACCAAGGAGAAGGGAGTGTAATGAAATGAAATTGAAGTGGTATGAAGAAAACGGAACACAAAATAAACATTTGGAGAAACGTTATGGTTAAAAGAAAATGTAGTATTGTGCCTTGAGAAGACATTCTCCCCCTCTACTCCCATTTTTGACATCTCTTTTCTTTTTCCTATGACAAAAAGAGCATATTAAAGAATAAAATGATACCTACACTATTTTTCCCTCTCTTTTAGAATATACTATTTCCCTCTTTTTTTAGGATTTCACCTTTCACTTGTAAAAGGGTGAAATTGAAATGGATTCTTTTAGAAAAACTGTATACCTGTTGTGTTATATTCATGTTGATTAAGTTTTGGAGATGAGAGAACGTTGTTGTTCAATGAAAGAATGATCTATCATAAATTGTTACATCAATTACTTTTCATTTAACTATAAAAAAAATTGACACGTGTCAAGATATAAATTGGTAAGTCTAAATGATGTCATGTGTTTACGAATGAATGTTGGATTGAAAAAATTAATTTGCTCCAATAAAATATTAAGATTTGGATTAGAGTTCCCTAGAGGGAAAAAAAAAAGCCTAAGTAACCCAAATGCTAACTAAGACTCAAATTCATTTAGTTGTTCCCATTTAAAACTTGTGTTCGGTTATGAATTTGAAAAAAATCAACTTGTGGAAATAGATAGTAACTTTTAATTCTTTTAAGTTAAAAAATGATATTGGTTCATTCATGTCTTAAAGGCTCATCAGAGTGAAAGTTGTCCCCACAAACCAACACAACAACATAGAATTGCTCCAAGTTAAGCATGTTTAATTGTGTAGTTCCTATGGTCGAACCACCGAAAAGAAATGTCACCTTGTTGGTATAGGTAGTAACTTATAATTCTTTTATGTCTTTCTTAATTTTACTTTTTTCATGATCTCAGAATCTCTCTCATTCAAATATGATATCGGTTCATTCATGTCTCTCTCCTACTAACTATGTATCTAGTGTTTATGATTTATGGAAAAAACAAAGAAAACGACAATTTATTATTCTTGAAAATGGGTATTTCAAGGGATGTTTTTGAAAATCGTCTTATACCAAATACGTTTTTATTGTTGTTCTTGTTTTTTTTTTTTGGTTATTTATAACATAAAAACGAAAAATAAATCACGAACCCAATGAGTTGTTAGACTCCTACATAGAGCCTAAATAATTCTTCCAACAATTACGTGCTCCACTCCAAAAAAATTAAGCTTAAGATCAAGTATAAAAAATTGAACTACATCTTATCATATCAACATAAACACAAATTCAACTCCATGAAACACTTTTCTCTGAAAACCTCGTGCAAACAAACGATTCCCACGTTCAAGTCATAGAGAAAAAAAATCCACATTCTTATTTGAAATAAAAGCTTGGAAGAAAAATCTAAATGCTAAATATAAATTATGGTTAATGCTCCAAAAAAGATTCAATTTGATTATTCAATTTTATTTTTAATATACATAAAAGGTTTACCATTAACCCTTTATTATTGAAATGTTATTGTAATTGGCAGTAATATTATACATAATAATACATTTTTGTTCTTTTTCATCTATCACTCATATACTTTATATCAGTGAACACCAACGATACGAGGGTTTATCAACAATAGAAGCCGATCGCAACTAGATTCTAATATATTTACAAAATTTTTCAAATATTGTTATATATTCTAATATTTTAATTTTAATTGTTATATTTTCAACCATCTATGATTGAAAATCGTAAAAGTCTATCAATAATAACGTCTTGATATTACATCAAAACTTAGAAATGTCGACTAATTTGATTAAAATTGAACTTAGGTTGAAAAATGAGAAAAAAAAGAAGAAGAAGAGATTATTCAGTAATGCACATTAAATGCTAACATTACACATTGAATTTCAGGTAGTACATCATAATAAAAAAGAAAGTGTGTTGGTGATTGTTTTAGAACAAGAGAGAGTAGTGTTTCTCTCTCTCTCTCTCTCTCTCTCTCTCTCTTTTCATTTTAAGTTTTCAAATTAAACTTATGATCTTAATTTAAACTCTTTGATATTAAGAGAACAAACAAACTAATTAATGTCCATAATAAGAAAAGATTTTCTCCATCAGCATTAATCTGCCTGCAAAAGCATTAATAAAAAGAAATTGCATTAAAAATAAACTCTCTATTTTGAAAATACATTTCCTAATATATTTTTAATTATTGTCCAAACATCCTATCTTTTTCTTTTTTTTTTTTAATTTAAATATTTGAAAATGTATTTCAAACATGTCTTTAATAATTTTTAAGAGGCAAAAATAAAAACAAATGCATTACTCGTTCGTAAAATTTAAAAATCGAATTAGTAGGTGTGAACCTCTAATAATCTCATTAAATTAGATCTAGAATTACACCTATCGAAGTAACATCGTTAATATAAAAGGATCTTACTAAAATAAAAATGTAATTGAAAGGTTTAGAGACATAATTGAAAGGTTTAGATAAAGAGATTTAAACTTGATTTTTGGGTGATTAGGCAAATGGCAGCCATTAGTTCAATCCAACCTATTCCATTGAGTTTCTTCATAATCCAACTCAATCAAACCTCCAAATTCCGAAATTCCCTCGCCTCCACAAAATGCTCCATAGTTCTATTATTCATCGAGATCGCCACAATTTTCGCTACCCCAAATACCTATTAGATGTAGATTCAAAATTTTCTACACAATTTATCTTACATAGAATCACATATTCTATTCAACCATACAAAATCTCGAGTAGATTCAAATAATTTCTTAGTTTTGTCGTGAAATTTCCGATTCCCGCCGTTATCCGCCATGCCCAGCAAACTCCGGAAGGCACTCTACGCCGTGAAAGACCAAACCAGCATTGGTTTAGCCAAAGTCTCTTCCTCCGCCGGCGGCCCCAATGCCACCTCCTTAGAAGTCGCCGTCCTCAAAGCCACCACTCACGACGACGTCCCTCTCGACCACCGCTACGTCAACGAAATCCTTACTCTAATCTCCGCCAACAAATCCCACGCGGCCGCCTGCGCTCACTCCATTGCCAAACGCATTACCAAGACCCGTAATTGGACCGTCGCTTTGAAATCACTCAATCTCGTCCTCAAGATCTTCCAAGACGGTGATCCTTATTTCCCTAGAGAAGTCCTTCACGCTATGAAACGCGGCGCTAAAATCCTCAACCTCTCCAATTTCAGAGATGATTCCAATTCAAGCCCTTGGGACTATACTGCGTTTGTTCGAACTTTTGCTCTCTATCTTGATGAACGTTTAGATTGTTTCTTAACTGGGAAACTTCAGAAACGATTCACTCAACGTAAAACAGAGAGTTACCATGCGACTACCCGACGGATTAACGAGCCTATTCGTGATATGAAACCCGCGATGTTGATTGATCGAATTACTTATTGGCAGAAATTGTTGGACAGAGCAATTGCTACTAGACCCACCGGACCCGCCAAGGGGAATCGATTAGTTCAACATTCTCTTCACGCTGTTGTTCAAGAGAGCTTTGATTTATACAGAGATATCTCCGATGGGCTTGCGCTTCTTTTAGATAGCTTCTTCCATTTGCAGTATCAGTCGTGTGTTAATGCGTTTCAAGCTTGTGTTAAAGCGGCCAAGCAATTTGAGGAACTGGGTTCGTTTTATGATTTGTGTAAGAGTATTGGGGTTGGAAGAACTTCTGAATATCCGAGTGTTCAACAGCCTTCCGATGAATTGATTGAGACATTGCAGGAATTTTTGAAAGATCAAGCTTCGTTCCCCTGTCATGGCAACCGATCACCGCCACAGGCGATTCTCTCCGTACCGATGACGAAACTCACTGACGATCTCGAACAATCGGAATCTTCGGATAAGAATTCCGAGAGGGGATCGGATTTCAACTCTGTGGGGGATATTATGAGCGCTACCGGAAGCTGGACAAGCCCTGCGAATTCCGTCGAGCAAGACGGTGAAGGGTATTCCGATTATCAATCGGAGAAGCAATCCCGGTTGGGAGATTTCGCAAATGAATCGAATCTGTCTCCGAATTTCGCATTCTTTGAAGAGAACGGAATGCCATTTGAAGAAGAATCCCAATTTGGGGTTGCTCCGAGTATGAGATTCGGTGATTGGGAGCTCGTTCTGGCGGAATCCGCGACGGCCTCGCCGAAAGAATGGCCGGATTTCTTCTCCCCTTCCATCGGCGACGACCTGTTTGCAAAACCCTTTTCACCGCAGCACCATTACAAGAACCCATTCCTTCAAGATTCAGACGATTTATTCACAGCTCCACCAACATTCAAAGCAGAGAAGGAAATGGGTCCAACATTCCGAGCTGAGAATAGCGTAGCTCCAACTTTCAGAGCAGAAACGGCAACATTGAGCTCACAGAATGAAAATCGTGGATTTGATGAATTGGGGTTTGGAAACGATCCATTTGCAGGGCCTTTGAATGGAAATGATCAGAGTTTTGATGAAGAAAGTTTGTTGCAACAGCAGAAATTATGGAAGGAGCAGCAAAACAAAATCATAGCGAAGCATACATTGTGAATTTTGGAGAAGAAGAATATTGGGGAATTGGGATGTAAATTTAAACAGGTTATATTTATTTGTAAATAGAGCCTCGCAGAATCATATTCAATTCATATAATAAATCTACTTTGGCTAATGGAAAATATAGAGACAAATAATTATTTATACAAACAGAAAGAACAACAGTTTTCTTTCTTTCCTTCTTTTCATTTTCTTAAGATTTTCCTCCTCGAGATGATATTAAAATTTTAACTTACGTAGTGTATGGTAATGAAAAAGATGAGAATGTTAAAATATCAGTAAATATCAGCCCAAATTTTGCTAAATCCTCTACCTTTGCATGAAAGAAGTGGGTGTGGATCATGTTGATACTCTGAATTGGATCCTAAGTTTTATTATTATTTAGGCAAGGGATTGCATATTCAACTTACCATTTGTAGTTTTAATTACTCCACTCTCGTATCCAGTAAAAAAAAAAAGGAGCATTAAAGAATAGAGTTTAAAAACATATACATTTTACTTTGGTTAGCATGTTTGACACTTGTCGATGCAATTGGTACGTTAGACACTAGTTCAACAAAGTTTAACATTGGTGGACTACACCAGATACTTCTTACTTATACTAAGTCAAAACATATATAACAAAAGTAGTAATATTTGGGAGTAAAATCTATGAGACTACTTTTTTAAGTGGGTGAATAAATGACTTTGAATTCCCAGTGTCGTGTTGGGTTAATATCTTGTATTCGTATATGTGTTTCTTATAATAGGGTTAGCTGCATAATGGAAAAAAATAAATTATTGAAGAAGGGTTTTGTAGACATTGGAATTACCTCTCAAGAAGTTTATCTTCAAACTAAGTACTGTTTGGTACATATGTATTATGAGGTTACATCAGCTAATTCCGTCTAAATTACTTTCAACCAAATGTTGTCATGATCAGATCAACAATAACATATGCTTTTGAGACTTAGGGTATAAAATCAAATCAAATTCAATAATAAAATTATAATATTAATTAAAATCAAACTCGAAATTCAATAACTGAAATTCAAACATTATTAACTTTTGTGTTATTTTTTTCAATATTAGTGAGTGTTTGGATTAATCTATGTATATCTCTACTAATCTCACACAATAAAAAGTTTGACCAAGACTTGATATCAGTGATGGAAACAGAGATGTTAGAACACAATTTCTAAGCTGTAAAGTAGGTCGAAACCAAGATACTGCATTCACTGCTACGCCTTGGGAGAGAGAGACTAAAAAAGGGAAGAGAGTGAAGCTTTACAGCTAAGCTTATGGGTAGGCTTTACTTTATTTACATTATTCATACACATCACAGGAAATCCCACAATACCAAAACTCACTTCCTTTCCTCCTCTTTTTTCCCACTCCAAATAACAAATAACAAATAAAACAGATATGCCCAATAAACACAGACCATAGAGATTATCAGAACAAAGAAAAAGAAGCATAAAAGGGAACTGGCAAGCAGAAGCCATGTGAATAGAGATGTGAATAATGACCCACATACCACATCCCACATTTATTTGGTTTTTTTCAGCCTAATTTACCAAGGTTATACGTATACCCCTAAAACATGCCATCGTCTCAAAAAAACACTAATTAAAAAGTAGGTTACTTCGATTATCGGCTTTTTGGCTTTTGTTTATGTAATATCATAATGTTTGTTTAGGTCGCTGTTTTTTCAATTTTTGTACACTTTGATCTCTGTATTTTTTCAAACTGTAGTCATTTTTCTGCTTTGTTTTCATTTTATTTCAACTTTAAGAGATCATAATGGTCATTTTTTTTAAGTTCAAGAAGGAAAATGAACCTCTTTCACATGGGTAAAAATAAACCAAAATTGAAAGAATAAAAACAAATTAAAAATTTTTAAAGTATATAAACCGAAATAAACAAAAGTCAAAACTTGGAAAACAAAAGGGGTATTTAAATCTTAAAAATAGTATTAAAACATTTGGTCTTATTTACACATTAGCTTAGACCTCAAAAATACACGGTCTAAGTTTCCCGCAGCACCTACCTCCATTTACATCCAAAATTCTATGGAATTTCAACTACATATATATAACCCCTTAAGAAAGCTTAAAGTATCATACCCACTTTTTAAAGAACAAGAGTAATTTTCACAAAGTTGAAGGATGTATATAAATATATATTAGGATTATATATTTGTCTACCAAAGCACTTTATTTGACAAGTCACTATACCACCTCTGCAAAGTTCAACAATTTAGCTTTGGGACCCTCACCCTTTCCTGTTTTTTTCCCCTACATCTCCGCCGTGCTTACCTCTCCTTTGTTCTCTTCTTTCCCCTCATCCTCTTTTTACAACCCTTAATCATAATAATTTCTCCCTCTGAATCAGAAATCACATGGATTTTCATTTCTCATGCCTCAACTTCTTCCCCACCCCTAAACCCCCCATAATTGCCAACCTCACTCACATGGGATTGCCATCTCCTGAGTGAACCCCAAGCTTCCGTATCATTATACAAGATTTCCTTGACACTATTAAATGAAAAAAAGAAAAAGAAAAATCCCTACCTATTAAGTCTATAACTAACTAGTGGGGTTCAGATTGTTCTTTCAAGTTATCAAGTTAACAATAAACAAGCATAAGAAGAAACAACAAGACCCCACTCATCCATACCTGATGGAAAATGCCCTTCCTTCCTCCTCCCTTTCTCAAATGCTTTTATCCCTCTCCCTCCATCATTATTACCCACTCCAAAATAAAATTTCTAATCAAACAGTACATACACCAAATTTTGACTGGCCATGCAGCCAACTAGAGGGCATAGTAAAACGGATGATGAAACAGAAACAAACAGAATCAGACAGAAAACAAGCCATTGAGGCAAACACAACGCAACAAAAGGATACAGATTCACAGAGCATTATCATCATCATCATAATAATAACCTGACACATTTGTTGGTCAAAAAAGTATACACAAAAAAAAAAAAAAAACCACCTTCCACTCTTTTTCATAAACTTCTTCGTTACATAATTTTCTTCCTTTTCTTTTTTGAATAAATAATGAAAATGAAGAAACTCACTTGAAATTTACACAAACAAACAAAATGACAATAATGGCCATAAGACACCTCACTTACATCTTAATCAGTGAAATTAAATTGATATTATAAGAGAAAAAAAAAAAAAGCATACCAGGATACTCCCTAAAACCTGCATCCATGCTTCTTTCTTCCATTTTTTTCCTTACTTTTTTTCCCTTCTAAACCTTACCCCCCGAGAAAAAAGGTAAAAATATATATATTATATATATATTAAAAAAAGATAATATACTAATAGGAGAAAATAGTTGTTGAGCATACGAATGGGTTGGTCATGTATTGTTGTTGTAACCTTTTTTTTTTTTTCTCTCTGTCTTCAGCAGTTAGAAAAATCCAAACGAACTCCTTTAGATGCCCTGAAAAATACGGTTTATGAATTAAAATAATAGAATTGGATATTTAATTACTCCCAAAAAGTAAAAAATTAAAAAGAAAAAAAAGGACTATCTATGAATTTAAGTACTGTCATAATTCCTACGACTAAATTATGTGTCAGGTTTAGCCCACTGGTCCCCTACGGGTGTGTGATGGGAGATACTAATACGGTGTCGTGTTTTGTTTCCATAACCGGTGACTGCCACTGACCGGTCACATGACGAGGGGTATCATTGACTTTCCACCTAATGATCCTACCCGGTCAAATCTCAGAGAAAGGTTTAAACTGTACGGTCAACACCTCATAATATAGCAAGTTTCCGAATTTACCCTTGAATGATTCTTACCTTTCACGGCGGGGGTTAGTTTCTTTTCCGTTTATTCCCTCCATGTCCTGTTGAAGATGCTCCTCAGCCGGTTGCCGTTCAGCCGCTGTAGGGCCTTTTTAGCTCCGGCAACGTTCATATCGGCCAGATTCTGCAGATGCTGGTAGGCCCCGGCCTCCAACAGTCTCTTCCGGCAACCTTTGCTTCCACCGGCGAGAACAGCTGTAACAATGGCTATGGGGAAAGACTTGCCGACGACCTCGTTTTTTGGATCGAGCATTTGCATTAATCTCATTACGCTCTTCTCGTCCTTCATTAATTCTTTTCGATTTGATCGAACGGTCAATAGAGATGCTAGGGCTCGCACTGCCACCTCCTGAACTCCGGCTGGCTTCGGCATTTCCATTAACTTCACTAAGGAACCCATACAACTCCCAATGGCTCTCTTGTTCCCATCGCTAATTGATAAATTGGAAACAAGAGAGGCTGCGATTTGCTGCAGTACTAGGTTTCCGTGTTTCACTAATTCGCCGAGTTTCATTACAAATAATGTAGAAGATGATAGAATACGAGCGACGGAATCGGAAACCGCGAGGGAACTTAGGGCTCGCAACGCGCTTTCGATCGTATCTGGACTCGCTGAATCGTGGATCAAGTGCAATAATCTTTGTAAACCTCGTTCTTGAATTATCAGTGATCGGAAATACTCACCGGAGGAGGCTAATACTGCCGTGGACATTGCTGCCTTCTCCTGCGACGCCGTTGTGCTCGAAACTAGCAACTGTAACAAGACTGGAATCACTCCTTCCTCGACGAGAGAGGCTTTGATATCTTCCACCGCCGTGACATTCCTAATCGCACCGACCGCCGAAGCTTGCAGAGAAGGGGTACCTGAGCGGCAGGCATCGATTAATACCGATATACCTCCGTAAGCGGAAACAGCCCAAGCGTTTTCAGAGTCGATGGTGATGGCTTCGACTGCGGCGGCGGCCTTTTCCTTCAGATGCATCGATCCTGTTTCAAGAATCCTCAGCAATGGGCCTAATCCTCCTTCTTCAAACACTCTTTTTCTCGATTCATCGCTGGCCGTAGAGAGAACTGAAATCGCTGAAGCAGCAAGCTCTCGCACAGAAGGTTGAGCGTTGAAATCAAGCAAATGTACTAAATACCCAACATTTCCCTCTTTGGCAACCAACCCAGCGGACTTCTCATCCTGGTTCAGAAGCTGAACAAGAGACTCCAAAGCCTTCTTCTTGAACTCCATCCCTCCGATTTGCAATCGCGTAAACAGATCCCTAATGAAAAACTCGGTATCATCCTTATTCGAACCCGGAACCGGCTGAGAGAGAACTAACGCGTTTGATTGATAAAGAACCCCAGATCTAAGCAACAAATCGAGGTCGTTGAGTTGACTAGAGAGAGAAGCAGACGCCATATCCAAATCACTCTGCATATGAAGCTTTCCGCCAGAGAAGGCAGGGTCGGAGCATTGGTCGGACAAAGACTTAAGCCGCTGAAGGGTAGAAAGTAGAGACGGGAGAATGGTATGAACAAGTGGGTTCTCCGACCAGTGAGAGGAATCCAAGATTTCGATTAGAGCAGAGTGAAGAATAGCGAGCTTCGAATGGAGGACCTGCCACCGCCCAACGAAGGACCGGACATTGAGGGAAGAAAGTAGTAGTAACGAAACAATCTGAATGATGAGGTCGAGAAGGGCTTGGGAAGAAGAGGTGGACGGCGGCGGCGTAATGGGTGGTCCAACTGTGGTCGGAGGCATTTACGGGTAAGATTCTGATCGGGATAGAACCCTAGAAAGCTCTGAAACAGGGTTGAGAAACAGAGAACATGAAGGATTGCTTGGTGGGAAAGGAAAAGAAAGGGGAAAAAAAAGATGGGAAGAGAGGGAAAATCGAAGTGGGTCTGACACAAAAACGATACAGAAAAGGGGCTGTTGGCGGAATCAAGAACACAATCAACGATGATGAGAGAGGGAAAGAGAAAGAAAGCTACGAAGTAGAGAGAGAAAGTCTGTGGCAGTTGAAAAGAGAAAACTGCGTTGGTCACGCGGAGAAGATGGTGGAGCTCCAACTGGGCCTTCTGATTTGGGCCTAATGGGCCGGATGGTCCATTATCCATTTCAGTTTTGGAGATGATTTTCACGTAAATTTTGGTCCTAGACTTTTCTATTTTGGTCTTCAAGTACTTGGAAAAAAAAAATGGGAATAATAACTTAGCTTCTATATCTTTTAATTATTAGGCATAAAATAAATCGATAAACAACCGATAAATCTTACTAATAATTTATTCTCTAGGTCTTTTATCTCAAGCATCACATTGAAAATAAATAAGATCCAAATAAAAAGTTGATGTTGTTTCTTTTTCTAAAAAAACTTAAATCTTTCACATTGCAAATCATATGCATAAGTTGTATTGTTGAATAGTAATGATTTAAGTTAAAAATAGGTTGATTGTTGAGCTACTTTCTCAATCTTCTTTGCTCGCACTTTTCACTCAGATCCTAACACTTGTGTTTCATTTTCTCCTCTTCAATTACTATAAACACATCAAATAATCACATTCCGTTCTCATATTCTTGCACTCTCAGCAAGTGGCTAAAAGCACAAACATAAAGATTCATTGAAATAAGCGATGAATGGTCAATTAGTGGTTTGAGATGATCGAAGTAGCAAAGATGACATATATCATGTGTGGTGGAAGTAGATTGGGTCATCCATGGAAAAGTTTACAATAACATATCATGTGAACTTCTTACAAACGAGTTCATAATACTTTGGTTAAATAACAAAATTAATCCATATGGTTAAGATAAAGTACAAATTCAATTTCTATAACTTCAAAGAAAAAAGAAAAGAAAGGAAAAGAAGGGTTTATCCTTCTCCGCTAAACCCTTCTTCTTGTTGCTTCCATCAGATTTCACTCTGCATTCAGAAAATCAATCATCAATAAGCCAACGACGAGCTGAAGAAAGCTTCACCCACCAAAAAATGGTGCATAAACCATGGAGAATAATTCCAAGGCCATTGCTCGAAACCGTCCTCAACAATCATTCACAGCATCACCGAGTCCCTCAACCTTTGATTCTTCATGGCCCCAGAGGCGTCGGCAAAACCACTCTCATTCTCGAACGTAAGCTCTTCTAATGTCTTTTCCTTTCTCCCAATTTATGACCGAATTGCTTATCTCTTGATTCCTCATGTTTCTCAGGCCTCCTCGCCGATTGGAACAAAGGCCCCCACTTATCTGGATATGTGGACTTTGCTGAAACTATCCAAGACCATCACCCAATTTACGGCCAGTCCTTTCCATGGGCATCCTGGTCCAATTGTTCGCCACCATATCTGTCCAACTGCAGAATTAAACTTGAAAGTTGCCTCGAATCCATGGCTGAAAAGGGGGTTAAACTAGGTAGTATAACATCCCATCAAATATTCACCACCATGAACAAGTGGCACGGCCTGGATACGGCCCTTCGCCGTGTACTTCAGGTGGATAATGATTCGAAAAGAGTGGTCTCGCGGAGAGCGTCCAGCTCGGCTTTGTGGGATCAAGCAGTTCTTGCACTATCTGCTCGATGTAATGCCGCTGAGCTTGATGGGGTTCTAGGATTGGGTGAGGAAGGGAGGAGTTTACCAATTGAAGAAGCTTCTTATTTTAGAGAAGCTTTTGTGGCGCTGAGATTGGCTAAGGAGTTGATCAGAATTCAGCAAGGTTGGCGAGCTAATGCCATTGCTGATTTGAATCGAACAGGCGGTTTTTCAACGTCCTTGGCACATTCCTGTACTGACTGGCCTTGTTTGTTGATAGAATTGCTGTCACAAGCTGCTGAAATCAATCATTTTCAGGTAAACGTGTTGAAAACAGTTGGAGTGCTGATGTAGTTTAATCAATATTAGTGTCTTGATAAAGAGAAAGGATCCTTCCCCACTCCCCCATTTCAGGGAGGAAGATGAATTATAGGCTAAAATCCCAAGGCGTTTTGTTGATTAAATTAAGAGACATTTCTTTTTAAAGTCGGAATCTTCAAAAGGAAATGAACCCCACGTTTCAATTTTGTCTTCAAGGCCTAGAGATGGGTATTACTTTACAATTTCATAATGATGATTTTGTTAAGCGTGATGAAATATGTATGGAATCGGACTGTAACTCTTTTCTTTTGGTATGTTCTTGGCAGCCAAAATTAATTATAAACAATGTAGATGTGTTACGAAATGCAATTTTATCGGATGATGATTCATCAGTCTGTGGATCGATGTATCATGACAGCCTAGTGTGGAGAATAATTGCTCTCGGAGCAAATGAAAGGTGCCTTCCTGTCATACTTGTAACGTCTGACAGGTAAGGTTAATCGGCATACCCTTGAATTCTCTTAGATATACTGCTTCAATTGTCAAAACTTTAGAGAATTTAAACGTTGGATGCCCTATCATATGATATATATTATACTATATCTGGGAGAATGCTAATCAAATAATGTCTATTTAAAATATTTAATATGAGACTGATTCTCCAGCCTCATAATCTACTTTGTGGTATTTGTTTCTGGTCATCTGATATGTTTAATTGAATTTAGCTTTCATAGTTAGCAATATTTCTTTCTTTGGATTTTATGGGGCGAGTGCAAGAAACGTCTCTTTTGAGATTCTTTTTCTTATTTTGATAGTTTCATGGATCTGGTTACATTTACTAAGCTATTTCGGAAGCAAAACAAGACACCCATTTTAAGCTTTTCACTCTTTACTATTTAGTTTCCAATAGTAAATCTCTTTTGCACCTATAGGTGCTTGGGGTTGTCCTTTATTTCTTTTATTCAATCAGATGCTTCTTCTAAAAACGAAACGATTTTATTGATTGTATGAAAATATTTATCTATATTTTAGGTTTATATATGTTTGAATCACACTTCATGTTCATAGATCTACTTTAGGTTTGTTTTAGGTTTATATATCTTTGAATCATATGCCCTACATAGATCTACTTTTTTTCACCACTTCCTTCTTTTCCTTCTTGACAGCTACTATTCATACCGTGCTTACATGGATTTTGGATTTCCAGATATTTTTATCTCACGTGAGGTAGCGTACGAAGGTTGCACTAATTTATCTTTGTTTCATAACTCTATGTCATTTTTCCTAGACTCCTATCACGGATATTATATAATGATGGTTGAAATACCATTTTGGTATCTCTACTCTAAGATATGTTCAAAACAGTAGATATCCACTTCATCCTAGACTTTTAGCCTTTGCCATCTTGTCCAGTGTGTGTGTGTATGTTTTCCTAACAAATGCATAAGTGAGCCCTTGCCTAATGGTTTAGGCAGTTGGTGCCTGTGCAGTTCAGTAATGTTGTGATTAGCGGTAATTTAATCTGATACTGAGATCCTAATATTAAAATTGCACATGCACTTCTAGTTCAGTTTAACATTAGCAATTGCGGGGCCTTGATAATTAAAATTTTTTATATCTTTATCCTGAGCATTATTCCCTTTTCATCATTTCAATAAAAAAATTGTTTCCTCTTCTCTTTTTCTTTTCTATTATTTTGAAAAAGTTAAAATGGAAATTGATCATAGATGGATATAGGAGTGTTATGAATTTGTATAAGGAGATTGAGCAACCTCAATCTACAACTTAAGCATTTAAGGTTAATAGTCTTGAACATATCAAGGAAATGGAAACTTATGAATGGATGCTGACATAAAGAAGAAGAAGAAGAAGAAGAAGAAGAAGGAACATCTGCGTTACATTTTATTAGTCTCTTCTTCTTCTTTGATTAAATAAGCATCCAAATGCTTAGAGTTCCATTACTTGAGAATAATCGTTCTATATCTCACCCCGTCAAGTTCGTTTGAGCTGCAGACTTTTGGATGGACTCCTCAAGAGGCCAAACTGCATATGGTTCCTGATTATTTCAGCAATGCAGAGGTAAGTAACTGCTGCATATCCTAAAGAACTCTATTCTTAAGAGCTGTAATTGAGATGCAAAAGTTTAAATTTAATATAGCAGCGGAAGAAGAATAAATGTGTCAATGTATGCCAAAATAATGTTATAAAGCTTGTCTGCTCTTGGGATTTACCGTTCCTTTTCTCTTCTCTTGCAAAATTTTCACATTAGAATACCTTTACTGCACTTCTGCTCCACCTCGAATCACGATCATTTCTTGACTACATTAGTTCTCTCTAAATTGTAGTGGAAGCTGATTGCTGAGGTCCTTGGCTCGAACCCTCGACACCTATTCGAGCTTTATGCTCTGAAACAAGGCAATCACTTTAACAAAATGTAAGAATGAGATGTTTTATTTTTATTCTCAGTACTGCAATACCTAGAAACTTTATCAATTCTTGGCCTCTTAGATGGTGCAGCAAACTTTATTTGAGTGGTCTGAAGTATGAAATATTTGGCTTTCACAATTGCTATGCATAGGACGCACTGTTGATGACTGCTATTAAGTTTGTTGCCTACCAATTGGAAACATTGTTTTCATTTGTGTGAATGCATCCTTGTATCAGAAAGTTAATTGGATGTGCAGAAGTTCTTTCATTTGCTCTATGAAAGTATATTTTTCTTTTTTTAAAAAATATTTCATTGTTTATTTAGAAATTCATTATTTGAAGACATCCTTACCATAGAATCCGCTGGAACTGTTTAAAATTGATTCAGTTCTCTGTTTGTATGGAGTGTTTGATTTCAGATAAAATTGAAAGTGATTCCATATGGAATTTGATTATGACTAAATTTTATGTTTGACTAAAGGGAAAGGGATCATAATTTTGGCACAATCGAGGATATCATAGATGCATACTTGGCATACTTGCAAGTAAGTATGTGAAGGCAGATTTACCTACTATTCTTTAACCATCGATCAGTCAACTAACTTGTTGACTTGCTATTTCTCATTATCTTCTCCACTGTTTGTATATTGTTAGATATTGATTAGATATCTAATGCTTTGTAAGGCTGGAAGATGTTTCAATTAAGTTAAAGTTCTTTCAATAGCTTGTTATTGTGCACAATTTTCACTTCTTTTTCTGGGAATTGAAGTATTGGGGTTTGATTAAGCCAGAAAAAGAAGGCATTAGTGTCCCCGTTATAATTATCCTGCACGATAGTTTGGAGGTGTTTTTCGGTGCATTGGATGGACCTATTAACCAGCTTAATTAGTCTATGCCTATGTTTTATTTTCATGTTCTTCTTCAGAGTCTATTTCCATAATGACGCATGCTCACTATTTTATATTACTTATTTCTTTTAATTGCACAAAACTTAATTTGGCGACCTACTTATGTTTCTTTATTTTAAGGTGACAGTGGTAAATCCTGCCATGGATAGAGCGCTAGCACTCCTGCAAGCACATGCTGGTGATGTGCGAAATGGACTGGTTTCAAAAGATAGATTACGCTTTGGTGCACCTTGGAGGCATCCTCCTCAGAGTGCCGATCCACACTTGAGCTTGGTCTGGGCAAAGATTCAGCTGATGGATTTTGTACATTCTCTTGTGGATGCGGAATTTGGGGTAATTATCTGTGTTTTGGCGCAGAAATTGCTAGTTGTAAATGCTTCCTATCGTGCTGCATAGCTCTTGAATCATTTTGCATGTATGTATCAGAGAAGAGGTTTTTGCATCTTAACAGGTGTAGAGTTACTTTATTCGTTCTTTTTCGCCATTTTATCTAACCACTGTGAAAATTTAACCTATCGTTTCTGTTCACCTTTGAAATGTTTAGATCAAACAATTTCAAGGTGTGTTTGGCCCAAGGAATTTGAAAGTAGGACGAGGAAAGTAGTAAGGAAATAGGAAGTTGTGAACTCCACTACTTCTTTGGCCCAAAGAGTTTGTGGGTCCCTCCACTCAATTTTATAACTTATCAACTTCTTACACTGTAGGCATCTGAAATTCACAACTTTCTAAATTTTATTACTCCTTACTTCTCAATAAAAAAGACTTAAATGAGATTTCAAATTTGTTTATTTTAAAAGATAAATTCTTAATGCAGTGAAAATAATAACAATAATAAAAAAAAGGAGGGATGGTGAATAGGATAGAAGATAACAGCGAATATAAATTAATTAAAACTTGAATGTCCTCTGTACTAAAACTATTATTTTAGTATTTATTCCTCATTCAAATTTTGCACTGTTGTCGTTAGGTTAACTATCTTGCTGACTGTAGCCTTGAAATCTTTGATGATCCATCTGTTGTTGCCTTGACTGAGGTTAGCCTTCTTCCACTAATGATGTTTTCTTAATTGTGGGCTTCCTTATTGATAATTGGTATGGTTCACATAAATTTTCTGTTTACTTTTTCAACAAAGCAGTCAAGTTCTAATTTTCGCATTGTACAGTATGTATTTATTTAATTTGGGAAATTATGTTTCACTTAAATGTTTGTTACTTTTAATCCTTTTTAAATTAGAAACCTAATATATGTTAGTTTAGTTTACTCCATCTACTTGGGTTAAGAAAATTAAACTTTTCTTGATCTACTAAAAATTTTCTTCTTTTTGTGTGAGTTCTCCAACATCATAATTCAATGGGGATGTTTGGGCTAACAATGGTTCTTAAAGAAGTAGTGAGTGAACGGAAATTACTCCGAGTAGGCTTTACCATGGTGATATATTGATAAAACCAAACTGCATAGGAATAGGATAAGATTTAGTTGTTTCCAATCATAAAAAAGGATAGGATAGTTAATTATCAATGTTATTCTACTACTGTTATCTAGTTCCAATCATGAAACTTGAATCAACACACCTATTTCCCCCCACGTGATCTGTCTTGCCTCTTGAAGGTCGGTTTGCTTTATACTCAACGTGATCCATCCTTCATGCGGCCAATATCTATAGGAATTCAAAGATGTCTAGTGCGATGGTAAGTGGACCTTCTTGTCTATCATTCTGAAGGGAGAATCAACAATATGAATTTAAATTGAAATCTTCTCTTATTCTTCAGGCTTGTCCAACAGCAACTTCAACTTAGTTCCAAACATTATCTTCAGTATCTGTGGCAGAGAATTATACGAGGCCGTAGCTACCGCCATCTCATGCTACAAGTGGGATATAAATAGACCTCATTATTAGGTGAGCATTTTAAATTTACTACTTCTTTTAGTTTAATACTTCGAAAATAAAATAGTAGTAAAAAAAATTACCATAGTTAGCAAAATAGTCATTGAGTTGAACTCCTATCCTTGCCCCACTATCATCTTTCTTAAGCTTCATTTTTCTTTGACACCGTTGACAAAATCAACTATAAGTAGGAAAATGAACTGAAGTAAAAGAAAAGAAAATAACTTTAGCAGGAAAATTACATTCATGGAAAGTTAATGAACATGCAACTTAACTTGTCATTTAAACCTTCCCACCAACCTATCTTCGCTTTCATTGGGGGTAGCCCTAGGAGTGGATCCTTTTGGAGTCCAATGTTGGAAAATGTTCAAAAACAGTTATTTTGCTGGAAAAGGGCTTTCCTTCTGGATGGGGGGAAGGTTTACTCTTATCCAATCAACGTTGAGTGGTATCCCTACGTATACTTTCTTTCTTTCATTTAGAATTCCTTTAGCAGTGAACAATAGCAATGAAAGAAATTATGAAGAATTTCTTATGGGAAAAGGAGGTCAAGGGGGAGGTTTGTATCTGATTAATTGGGAGGTGGTCTCGAAACCACCGAAGCTCGGTGGTTTAGCATTGGGAACTTGAGACGTAGAAACAAGATCTTGTTCTGTTTGGAACCTATGCCTTGTGGCATAAGTTAGAGTGAACAGATATTGTCCAAACCCTTGGGGCTCCTCTGAATGTCTATGTGAGGAAATTATGTTGAATTTTATGCCCTTGTAGTTTCTTAAATGGTCTTTTGGGGATGGTACCAAGGTTTGTTTCGGGAAAGATTGTCAGTTTTCTCTGGTTGTTTGGGAGCGTTGTTGGGCCCCTTTCGTGATTAGTCAGTTTCAGAACAAAGGTGGCAGTGCTATTATGTAGGAGACTCAAATCTCCCTTTACGTGAGGAAGGTATGCTCTTTGGCCGTCGGGATATTTTTGTTATTTTTTGGGGTTTGTTGCAAGGAATGGGAGAATTTTTAGAGGTGCGGAGTGAGGCTTGCAGTACTATAATAAAAAAGAATAATTATCTTTTTGATATTTGTGACTATTTGAGCCAGTTTGTATGCGTCTTGACTAGTTTGACGAGACAACTCTACAACATTTGGGTACCAAGAAAATTTGTACAACATTGAATTCTAGCTAGATGTCTAACGTGGATTGAATAAATAATTGAATCACAGCTACATTGCAGTAGAATAAAAATAGAAAACTGAAGGAAAACCAAGAATGAGATAATGAATATCTTCTTTGCAAGAATTCAGTAGTGTTTGAACTTCTTAAAGAAAACGTCCAAGGGAAAGCTTGAATTTTAGATCCAGTCTTATTACACAATGTCATAACCCATCCTAGAGAAAAGTATGCTATCAAGGAAACTTTTAGTATAGGTCAACTGTTTCAAGGCATCTGTCCTCAACAAAAGGTTAGGGGTTCAAATACTCCCATGCTCTCAAATTTCCACTTCACAAGTTAGAGTCGAATAAGCAATTGATCATAAAATTGTAAACAATAAAGCAAAGAGAAAGAAAAAAACAACACTAAAAAGTATACTGGTTCGTTCCAAACTTGGAACCATGTCCAATCTATTGCAACTACAAGTTTTACTATGATGGAGATTCCGAAGAACCTTCAAACAAATGCTACAAATCTCTCTTCCCTAATAGCCCAACACGAAGTATTTGTATCCGGTACCACAAGCCAATAGCTTGGAATAAATATTAAGAAAAAACGAATAAAAATACACATTGTACTTTACTCAAATAGGCTCACTATCACTCACTTAATACTGAAGAAAAAAAGAAAAGCTTGCTCTCGGCTTTCTTATTCACCAGCAATTTGAGGCTCACTAGACTTCTTCTAAATCTCTCTTCCTTTAATAGATGAAGTCCGCCACCCAAAATTTCTTTCTTAAATGAAGCCTACAAAATTAACCAATAAAAACATTTCCTTCTTGGTTAATTAATAAGATGATTGGGCCTTTGATAAATGGGCTCCAAAATAAAAATTCAATAAAAGAATTTCTATCATTTCACGCATATGCATGCTTCAATTTGTTGATTTTTCCCCACAATTCTGGACACAACCTCGACTTATTATCAATCGACTAAAGTTTCCTTCCACTACTACGATTATACCCCAAAACGGGGATGATACTTCTGCGGGAATGGAATTCACTTCTCACTCCATATCATTCATTTGTTCAGAGCGAAGGATCCACTTGTCAAGGGAAGATAAATCAAAGAAGCAACATGACAAAATAAGAAACGAGAAGAAGAGATCTCAATTTGAACCTTTTCCTTGAACTGAATTTTGAGTCTATTACCAATTCCGTGCAAGTTTTCCCCTTTTTCTTTCTTTATTTCATTTATAACTGAGAATCTTCGGACAACTTACTAGTACCTGATTAAATAGGGTAACAACATGATCCTAAATATTTAGCATGACGAAACTTGTAAGATTTTTTATTAACTTCGCTAAATGTCACCAAGGTTTCAACCCAACCACAAACATTTCTGTCTTAACTTTGCCCTAATTCTAAAACAAGTTCAAGGGAAACAACTACGCCTTTTTTGGCATATAATATCTGAGTTTGTATGTTTTGCCTTTGATCAAACATGGAGGTCAATTTCTTTCAGATTTTCTTTAACGATGGCATATTCAGAAGAGAGCAGGATATGACATCTTTCAGTTTGAAATGCAAAAATGTAAGTTGCTCATTGCTTAAATGAATTATTGTTGTGGCATAGTTTCTTGAAACCATTCTTTTTTTGCTTTTTGGGGTTTGGAGATAGCATTCATCGACACAGTATCACCTACAGCTGGAGCTGATATACATATTGACACATTGATTATGGAGTTTCACCCACCTATGATCATACATTCAGTTTAACACATTTCTTTGCCTTCATTTCTTATTCATGTTGATGGAATTTGAATAGTATGCATATGGGAAAGCTCAGTTTCTTACTAAAAGATTTTGTGAATATGGGAACAGTCTCGTGAACTTCTAGAAGCACCTCGTTTTTTCACTTGTTCTCTTGTGAAAATGGGGCTTCTAATAATTTGGAGTGCTTTACCCTAACGTATTAGATATTACACTCAAACTTTACTATCCGAGCAGACTATTTTCTTATTAATTCAGTTTTTTTTTATCGGCATACAGGTACGGGTAGATTTAGGGACTGACTCAATAATTTCAATATAAGGTTAGAGCTACCTTTCCTTGATTTCTCATATGGCATGTGATCATTCTTTGATTAGATTGTCTTCCCTCTTTTCAAAACCAAATTTTTTTTTACATTAGAAATTATTATCCTTGATTAATTTGGGATATATATAGATAACGGAACTTAGTGACCCTTGTTCCTTCATTGCCAATTATTCTACCTGTGTCATCAGCTTCACTTGTAATGTGAGTCTAATTACTGTTGAAAACTGGTTCAATTGCAGGAACAGAGCTTCCGGCCGCAGCTGTGATACTAACATTGTGGAATATTTATTCAATTTTCAAAGTGGAAGGTTTTCATTGAAATTTTGTGTATTCAAAAACTTTTAGAATCATAGATAGATATATTTGTAGTTGGATTCATAATGGGGGAATAATAAGAGAAAAGTTGCCTTTTCTTGAGAAGGAGGGTAAAGATCAATATGGGATTTTTTGAATATTCATTTTCTTTTCCATAGAAATGAAATTATTTGAAAGGAGTGTAAAGAAGCAGCTTTTTCGGAGTCACTGTTCACCTTAATTTCATTGTGCCCAATTTCTACTTTTTGGACAAAAGGTGGGTCTCAAACCAGCCCCCTCAAATTAAGTAGGAAGGAGACGTGCCGGATTTATTGGCTTTTTTCTTATTTTCAATTAAATTAACTCTCGCCGCAAAGGAGCAGAAAATTGCCATGATTATAGTTATGGTAACTAGCCTGCACACTGGCCTCAATTAAGAATGAAGTGGCCTCCCTCTTCCAAGTTTACTTGGCCTTTATTCGTCTTTCCTGAGATAAGAAGAGTTCCTTAAAGTAGAAAAGTAGCACAGCCGTAGATTTCAAGGATTTTATTTTGACCATTTCAAATTCATATGAGCTATCATGTTCATTTGAATACATGATTTACATGATTTTGATGTTCAAATAACACCCCTTGTAATGTCTAGAAGGTGTCACTTCAAGATTCAGTAGATTTGTGTTTGAAAGGATTTAAGCTTAGAAATGGGAGAGATGATGATAACCACCCAACACTATCATGTGTTCATGTGTCACCTACCCTAAAGATTATTCTGTATTAACAATAATTTTCTGCAGGTTTGAGATACTTCACATCATGCAGTTAGTTCAGATGGTGGGCTTTCCTTTATTTTAGTTCAAAGGAAATGGAGCGAAAGAACCTCTTCCAACACACGGTTCGATTTGGACTAATTATTATATGCATTAAGGTCATACATAAAATATTTTTATTTAATACAGGTTTAGAAGGTAAAATGGTGTATTCTCGCCAGACACGGTTAGCTTGAATGACGCATAGGTCTACCTTTTCCCGCTCAAATAGGGGCACTAATTTGAATTAGGTACTCTCCAACCCACCTGAAGTCTTTGTTAGTGGTAGAGGTAGAGTTAAGAGTTAGAGAGAGAAATGTCAATTGTCAACAGAGCAATCAAACAAGGCGGGTCCCCTTTTCCATATAGATCGAGATCGATGCCTGCACGTTTATTGCTTTACTCTCTCTTCATTGCCTGCTGCGGCGCGCTCCCCTCCACTCCAATGCTAACCACAAAGACTTTGATCAATCACCCCATTCAATTCAACTACACAAGCTTTCCTTAGACCCAACTTCTTCAGTTCAGATATGGAATTGGAATGAATGGCAGACATGGCATGGCCCTTCGTTCTACTTCCCAGTCTCTCTCTTCTTCACCTCCACTTGACCATGGCGGACTTCTTTCAGCTCAGTTAATGACGTTCTATCCCTGAAGATCTACAGAAAACCCAAAACTGGTTAGTAGGATCATTCTCTCTTTCATTAAAAACCAACTTTTCTTTTCTTGATTTTGCTCGTTCTTTGTTCTGAAAAGACATTGTTTGAAGTATTCTTCTTTCTGGGTATCTCTGGTTTGTAATCTTCTCTGTTTCATTTCACACCATACTTCCTTTTCGGGGTTTGTTGTGTCAGATTGGCATCTAGAAGGAATTTGAAGAGGAAATGGAGCGGGCTAATCGAGGGCGGAGATGGGCCAATTTAAAGCAACGGCTAGGATTGAAGGGGATGGGGTGCTGTAGAGGTTCATGGAGTCCAACATCGTCAACTTTGACAATGATTGAAGGGTTTAGCTTAAGCCTCCATGGAAGCAGCCGCAGTCAAAGAGAAGATGGGGGTCGGAGCTCAGCAGCTTCCGGTATGAACTTGGCGATGGCTCTGGCGGCGGAGAGAAATTTGAGGAGTGACGAAGGAGGCCCCACGGGCGCTAGTGATGTGAAATCACTGATGAGATTGTTTGAAGAAATGGACGGTGGGGATTGGAAAACAAAACGAAAGGAAGGTGAGAATAACGGTGATTGGATGTGCTGCGTGTGCATGGAAAGGAGTAAAGGCGCGGCTTTTATTCCCTGTGGACACACCTTCTGTAGGGTATGTTCTAGGGAATTATGGCTTAACAGAGGCACGTGTCCCATCTGCAGCCGTTCGATCATTGAGATTCTTGACATTTTTTAAAATTTTTAAAAATTATTTTTGTTTTCGTAAATTATTATCTCAATGTGATTTGTTTTTTCTTTTTCTTTTTTTTCTTTTTCCCTTTTTGTTTTATTTGTTGGTTTGGTATATTTTTGGGTGGACGTGTTAATTAGATTATATCATCCAAAGATAGCATTTTAAGCTTTTCTTTCTTAGTTTGGAAATGTAAGTATCCTAAAATTATAATATGTTTTGCATCACGTAATTTCTGGACAAATTTAATTTTAATACTCTTTCTCTCTTATGAATGTTACAAAATTCTTACCCTTTAATTTTATAAAAAAATCAATTAAATATTAAAAAATTTTCAATCGGCAATTATACCGTATATCTTGTAATTAATATTTGGTTTATTAACGAGTATTATTTTATTCTTATGACAAAATACATCTACTATGATAAGGTAAGTGAAATGTATGTCTCGGTCAGATCGAAATGAGACTAAAATTATAATATAGGATATATTATATAACAATCTTAAATTCATAATTCTTATACTTGATTATATTTAAAAAAGAAAAATTAGTACTACAATTATGTATTAAATGCCATCCACTAAATTTAGAGATTTTGAACTCCAAGTCAAAATTCAAATTTTTTGAAAAAGAAGAGAAAAATTTGTAAGACAATAAGAGAATAAATAAGAACTAAATTTAATGAAAATAAAAATTCCCTTTTGTAATGGATTTTGAAATAGGAAATTTTTGGGAAAACACTGGCACATGATTTCAATGTTTATGCTTTTTCCATGCTAGAAATCAAGGAGGTTATTATGGGCTTTTGGGCTTGGATTGTACGTAAATTATTAAGTATGTAGTAATATTTTAAAAAAATTGAAAATATAACAAAGTTTATCGGTGATAGACCAACATTTGCTATATAGTCTATCAATGATAGACTTGTATCATTTCGATTTTGACAGATTTTGCTATATTTGCAATTTTTTTAAATTACTACTATATACTTAATTATTTTAAATATAATTGCTACATTTGCAACTATCCCTATTATAATATATTAGGATATTCCTGAAACAAATATTATGCATTTAAGTCATTTTTGTAATTTGGCCTACTAAATTATACTATTAGGGTAGAAATCATTATTATAACTTAATAGTTTACATCCCGGACACCTCCTAAACAGACCTATTAAAAATAAGGGAATTACACTATGTATCAATTTTAAAATAATAATTAAGTGTATGAAAACATTTTTAAAAAATTACAAATATAGCAAAATCTATCGGTGATAAATTTTATAATATATTTGTGATAGATTTTGATATATTTTATTATATATGTAATTTTTTAAAATGTTACTATATATGCTATTATTTTAAATCTAATGGCTATATTTACATTTATTTTCTAAAATATTTTAAGAAACAAATACTAAATAAGCCAACTTCGATTGCTTAAAAATCTTTTAACAAGTCAATTTCAGTATATGCAGTTCACTAAATAAGTTCCCTAATAATTGTATAGAGAGAATTATAATCGAAAATTAGAGAACGAAATTTGTGACTTAATTCTTAATTCATGCCATCATCAAAATTAATCAAAAAAAGAAGAAAAAAAAAAGAAAAAGAAAAAAAGAGACATAGTCTTTATACTATCTTTAAACAAAGCTAAGCCTTCAAATATAGAAGTGAACTTTTAGATTTAGGGTTTGTCCAACAAGCTCCAAGTGCTTAAATTTGATTAAAACTATAAAACGAGTATCCTTAAATGAGTTAAGGTTTGTCATACCTCATTTATTGTACTAAAAATTTCTCGAGACATCTTTATTTATGGGTGGGTGGGTCATAGACATTATGTCCATATCTTCATAAACAAAGACATTTACTATTGCTTAGATCATCTCTTGGTTGGTGATTGCAAGAAGCTAACTTACCATAGACAACAAATGCATGCCTCTAGCCTTAAGCATTTTATAGTGTATTGCTCCATGAAGAAGAAGAAGAAGAAGATTGCATGCACTGATCATCTGCATCCTCAAATCTTTTGCTCGATCTCCTAACAATAACCATTATCGTCCCTTCCTCAATGTGCTTAGCTATAGTTTCATCGATCATAGACACCACAATTGTTCCCATTTGACTTCATTTCCATTACTTAGTTTCTATGCTCCACACTTATATATCCAACCAACATCTCAATATACATATATATAGCTCTACCTATTTATATATATATATATATATATATATAATCTTGATTATATATAATTATCGATTTATTTTTTTTAATTAATAAGGATTAACTACCATCTATATTATTCTTTCGAGCAAAAGTTACAAGTTAGGGTTTTCAATTAAGAATTTTATTTTATTTTTTAACTAATATAATAAAATATTATATATATATATATATATATATATATAAGGTCTCGAGAACATTTTTGTTTCCATCTTTTCCATTTGAATGTGGGTTCTTTCTCGTTTTTATCATGTATACGTACTTTCTCATTATTACAATTAGCACTAACCATGAAGCCAAATACTTCTCATATGAAAATTTTTGCATGGACACAATATATATTCCAATTGTTCCACCAAAAAAGAGATTTTCAAAAGAAGGCTAAGAATATAGTTGATTTTGATTATTTCTCGTCAATTATTAAAACTAGTAGTACGTGTTGATCGTGTTAATTAGCTTTTATCTAAGTGATAATTTACATCTCTCTTGGTTAAAAGTTTTTAAATATAATCCAATATTTAAGGTTGAATGATGATACATAATTAAAGAGATTAAAAAGGATAATAGCTATATTATGATTTAAAATGTTCTATTATCTCAAAGTGGAGGATGAGATGTAGATATAGACATAATTTTGTCGCTTGGACAATCTATATATATATATATATATATATATGATTTTGCCTTGTTATGGGGACATTATATTTCAAATATTGCAACTTTAATAAATTGATCTCAAATCTCAATATATATATATATATATATATATATATATATATATATATATATATATATATATATATATAAATTAAAGCTATGTATTTAGACATATTGAAACGTTTTAATCAAAAGTTAATATATCATTATCAACACTCATTCTCTATATGCATCTAGTCCTATACTTTTAGGGACATTCACTTTAGGTGTGTTTTTAGTGAAATTTCCTACTTTTACTCATATTTATATACAATAAATTGAAATAATTTCAAACCCATTAATCAATCTCCTACTCCTTAATTTTAATTAAGTCAACATTAATAATTATTTATCGGTTTAACATCATTTATTTATCCAAAAACGTTAATTTCACGCAAATGATCCATCGCTTTGAATATATATATATGTTTGAAAACAGTACACCAAAAACATTTTCTTCTTTGTAATTTTGTAGTGATCTAAGCCAACTTCATATAATTTCTAGTTCTAGAAGATTCACAATAATTTCTTTTTCCAAATTCTTGAGAGCTTGGGAAGAAAATAAAAAGTTAAAACCTAAAACTTACTCTTTGTGTGTCCAAATTATGAGATTGTTTGCTTTCCATTTCATATTGAGTAGACATTACCTCCAACTTGTGTCCTTTTAAGTGGGTGATATATATATATATATATATATATATATATATATATATATATATATATATATATATATATATATATATATATATATATATATAGGTTCGAAGTAACAAATAAAGATATTCCCATCCCCACCATATATATCACATACATTAAAGGCCTTCACCTAAAGATATTCACTAACCCCTTTTTTTTTCCTACTTTGGTTGATCACTTTTTTTTTCTTGAATAATTATAATATATAGCAAAAATTTTGGAATAATAATTGAGTATACAACAACATTTTAATATATTACAAAATATATCACTAAAAGATCAATATTTTCAACATAATCTATCGACTACGGGTCTATTATTGATAGACTTTGACACTGCAATTTTTTAAAAATATTTTGAATCTAATGACTATATTTACAATTATCCAGTTTTTTATGATAAAATATACTTATGATAACTCACTGGTTTATAAATTTCAACAACAAATCTTTTTAAAATCTTTGAGATCTAAATTTAGTTTTTATTTGGTCCATGAAATTTTAAAAGAAAATAAATATATTCTTCAAAAATCAAACTTAACCTAATTTCTAATTCGCCCTTAAAATTTGAAATTGATTTATACGTAATTTTTTCTAAAACAAGTACCTTAAATCAAAGTCAAGGGCAAAAAAATATGTTAATTTTGAAACCACAAGTAATCAAATAAAAAAAAACTCAAATTCAACGATACGAAAATGTTCATCTTGAACACTCAATGACCAAATAAAAACTCAAGAGAGTTCGAATGATTTCCTAGTTAACACGTATGTATGTATGTATTATAAAAAAAAAATCATAACAAAAAGATAAAGGTGGTAGGTACCCTCTTGCATATAAACATATTTGATGATGAACATTAGGTTAAAAATGTATAATCAGATTTTGTAGGTTAAATTAATATATAGTCGCCATGATTTTGTATACATATCCTAAGAGCCATCCTTTTAGCAGCCATATAAATATATATATATATATAGCCAAGAAATTTTAGTAAAAGATTGGATTTTGTATGTATGTATGTATATATATTATATATAGTATACTTGTTTAATCAATATATCCAATTTGATTAATTAAAATCCCAATTAAATTCTAAATGATAGAATGCTCTAAGAAAAAACCAAATTCCTCTTCTCATATATATGTTGAATAATGTCAAAGGCGAGATCAATGTGGATAATATTTGAAATTAATAAAATAGATACGTTTCATCCTTCCAAATTATATATATATATATATATATATATATACTAAAAAAACACATTTATGACATGCTCATCAACCTACTGCTTTATTGTTAATTGAGATTTTGAGAAATTCTTAGTTTGACCAATACCATATATAATTGGTATTTGTCACTATCAATATCAAAGCTAGTTTGTTTTTAGTTTATTGGAATTAACCAAAATGAATACAAGTAAATGATAATTTTTAATTTAAGATAAAAGAAAAATAAAAACTTAATAATATATAATTAATTCAAATAACTTTTCCTATTTTATTAGGATGAATCTCTCACTCCTTACGTTTGTGTCCAATGTCTTTTTAAAACTATCTAATATATGGAACATTCAATTCTTAGTTTATTTATAATTCGTTCCTAACACACATCCGAATGTACCGAATAAAAAGTCGAATACACTATTATATTTAATATTGGATGCTTATAAGTTTCTAATTGTGTGTTTATGTTTATACATAATTAAGAAAGTTGGTTAGATCGCATATTTCGCCCATAAAGCTTGGATAAAGTTAAAAATTAATTTCTATAGTGATAGCTTCTATATAATTCTACGGTTTTGATAAAATCTTCTTAAATAATCTCTACTATAGAAGTTATTTATGAAATTTTTGTACAACATATAAAACAAATTTGTAATCTACCCTTAAAAGTTATTTAAGATCACGTATTAAATCATATATCTAATTTGAAAATTTAATAGAGTATAGGGACGAAAGTTAGTGATTAGAAAAAGAAGAGGATGAATGGTTTAAAAGATAAGTGGCACAAAAAATCTTGAAATAAAAGGAAAAGTGAATAGACAAAATAGAAAGAAAAAGATCATAATGTCTTTTTTGTGTATGGAAAAGTGTTAAATGGTCTCAGCAACAAGAAGGGGTTAAGTGTAGGGTCTTAGCAATATAAATGAGAGTGTGGCATAATATTGCGATTGCGTGATGACAAGAACCGCACCAAAGATTGATAGATAGATAGATACCTTATGGGAATGCCCTTAAGCTTCTGCCCACACCATACAAAACACAATTGCATGGCAATCCCATACATATCAAACTATTAATAATTATGCCTCTTTTTTCTTTTTCTTCTTTTTTTTTTTTACCCTTTATTTATATAACTATGAGTACCAAAAAAAAAAAAAAAAATCAATCCCTTTTGTTTTGTTTGAATTTCGATAGAGTTTAATAATCATTGAGTTGAGTTGTAAAGTCTTGAATTAAGTTATTTAACACCGACTTATACACTATTTTTAAGTTTGAGATGAGAACGAATCCATCAAAATGAGATAAATTTGATGATCGGGACAAGGCTTAAGATTGTGATGATATTGAATTGTAAAAGAGAAAACGCTAGAAGGAGGGCTTGAACCTCCGACCTTGTGGTTAACAGCCACACGCTCTAACCAACTGAGCTATTCCAGCTGATGCAATATTAAGACGTAGATTGAGTTGGTGATTGAAAAATTATATGCCATTTTAGACGTTTTTAAAGTGAAAAAAAAATGTTTCATATTATGTTGAGTGGTAGGAGATGATCATGTCGCATGTCAACATTTTCACATTTGTATGAGTTTGATATCAATAAAAAAAATTCATGAAGCGTAAAAGATAAGTAGAGAAAAATATAACCAATGTAAATATAATATAACTAATATAATATAATATAATGTAAATATAATATAATGTAAATATAATATAACTAATATATATATATATATATTATCTAGAAGTATCAACATTATCATATTTGAAAACATGTCTAGACATTTTTTTACCATTTTGGTGTCAAATTAAATTAGGAATGTATGAGGTTTGAGACTTCTAAATGATCACGGGAAAGAAAATAAGTTAGGAGAGAAGATGTTTTTATAATTAAGTTGAGTGAGAAGGAATAATTATACAAAATGTATTTGATATAATAATGTTTGTGTTCATCTTTAGCATTAATACACAATCTAAGTGAGAATTGATGTGAGACCCACACAAAAAGTAGAAGAAAAAGGATAACTTTAAGAGAAATTGGTAAAATTCCTAGAAAGAATTGTAATTAATATAGGAGAATGATTTTAATTCTAATGTTGTATCCATTTTCGATAAAGTTAAATAAAGTGTCGTAGACGACCATCATTCTTAATCAATTTGTACTTATCAAATTTGTATCTGAGATTTAAGTTCAAATTCACACTAAAACAATCGAAATGTATGCGACAATCACAATGGAAAATAGGTATGATGTATTCCATCACCTTTCAAGTTCTAACCTAGGATATGTTTTGGAATATTTGAGATTTATTAAATTATTCTTTTATTCGTTGACAGTTTATTTTTTGTTTAACGATGTATGTAAGAAACGACGAAATATGTGATTAAACCAAGATCGCATACAAATAAGAGCTTGATCCTAAAGATATATAAAAGTATGATCAACAACGTACAAAACGTTTCTTTTCGATGATAATTATCTTAAGAACTTCAAGGTTAATTTAGATCTCTTAAAAAATTTCATAGATAATGCATCCGTGAACAAGAAAAAACATGAAGAACCCATGGTTGTCCTAATTTTTGTAGTAAATAAGCGTAGTTCAAGACACAAGTAAGAATGACGTTACCACATGTTAATCTAGATTCCAAAACTTGAGCTTGAGAGCACGTTACGAAAATAATCTACGAAAACGTGAGTAAGTCGTCTAAGTTCGTTTTCGTTTATTTGACACGTAAGATACTCGTATTGAAAGAAGACGAAAAATGGAAAAAAGTAAAGAAGGTAAGGAGGTGGGTGAGTCCAAAGGAAACATACCAAATTCATGCAAGAACTATGAGATTCAGAAATTAAGAGAAAAGTGTGGAAATCATGTAACTAAATTTAAAATACACATATAGGTACTATTTTCTTTCCTTTTCTATTGAAACAAAGAGACCAAGGGGGAATTAGGGTATATGGCATTGGCAGACATAAAAATAATAAAGTTAAATCAAATTGGGTCCCAAACTCACCAAAGAGGAAATTCAGTGTTGAATAAAGCCAATTAGCCAAAGCCAAAGCCAAAGCCACCTCCTCTCTTTCCCACATACATGCATGAAATTTCATGGGCCCATTCTTTTTATCATCACATTTTTAATAATTTTATCTTCTTCTTCTTCTTCTTCTTCTTCTTCTTCTTCTTCTTCTTCTTCTTCTTCTTCTTCTTTTTTTAATCAATTTCTTCCCACTTTCCAATCCTAAATAAATTTCACTATAAATACCCCTTCATTATAACTTGATCCAACACACCCACCAACCAAAAACAAAACCTTGATACCAAAGAGTTCTTTTTTCTTTATTTGCACAAACCAAATCTTGTATCTACAAAAAGAAATGGCTGTCTTTCCTATCATCAACTTGGAAAACATCAATGATGATGGTAGAGCTAAGATATTGGAGCAAATTGAAGATGCCTGCCAAAATTGGGGTTTCTTTGAGGTGATTTTTCATAGATTAATTATCCTGTCTCTCTGATCTCTCTCTCTCTCTCTCCTCTCTCTCTTTCTTTGAGGTGATGTCTTAATTTGATTTTAATATGCAGTTGGTGAACCATGGGATCCCACATGAGTTTTTAGACATGGTGGAGAAGATGACAAGAGATCATTACAAGAAATGTATGGAAGAGAGGTTTAAGGAGACTGTGCTTAGCAAAGGCTTAGAGGCTGCACAAGCTGAAGTTAATGATATGGATTGGGAAAGCACCTTTTTCTTACGCCATCTTCCTGAATCAAACATCTCCCAGATGTCTGATCTCGACGAGGAGTATAAGTATGATATTATATACTTCAAATTAATTTAAAATGTATACACGTGTGTATATATAATATTAATCTTTTAGGCCATTATTCGCATTCTCAACAATTTTTAATTGGCAGGAAAATTATGAAGGAATTTGCGAAGAAATTGGAGAATCTTGCTGAGGAGTTGTTGGACCTGCTATGTGAGAATCTTGGGTTGGAGAAGGGTTATCTCAAAAAGGCTTTCTATGGTTCAAAAGGTCCTACATTTGGAACAAAGGTGAGCAATTATCCGCCGTGTCCCAAGCCGGACCTCATCAAGGGTCTTCGAGCCCACACCGACGCCGGTGGCATCATCCTCCTCTTCCAAGATGACAAGGTAAGTGGCCTGCAACTCCTGAAAGATGGCAACTGGATCGACGTGCCCCCAATGCGCCACGCCATTGTCGTCAACCTCGGGGACCAACTTGAGGTAATATTATATACTAATACTTATAAAGCAAAGTAGAAAAAAAGGACAATGATTAAATGATCTACTTTCTGGGTTGCATAAAGACAATATATACCTAAGTTTTTTCTTTAACGTAAAACTTGGCAGGTGATCACAAATGGAAGATACAAAAGTGTGATGCATAGAGTGTTAACTCAAACGAGTGGAACTGGGCGAATGTCGATAGCTTCATTCTACAATCCGGGGAGCGACGCGGTGATCTACCCGGCGCCGGCGCTAGTGGAGAAAGATCAGGATGAGGAGAAGAAGGAAGTGTACCCCAAGTTTGTGTTTGAAGATTACATGAAGCTGTATCTAGGAGTGAAGTTTCAGGCGAAGGAGCCAAGATTTGAAGCCATGAAAGCCAATGCTAATTTGGGTCCAATGGCAACAGCATAATTAAAACACCCACTTTTTCATTAATAGTAATAAGGAATATTAGAGGGCTTGTCTTTGTGTTTGCCCTTTTTAAGTGGGTCATCATTATTGTTATTAAATTTAGTTGAAAAGTCAAAACCAAATATATAAATATACATATATATATATATGTTTGGTAATTGTAGCAACTTAATAGGCTAAAAGCTAGTATAAGGATTAAGGAGTCTTGTTCTCAATTTTCTTTATAATTTAAATTCACTTTCAGCTTAAAAGTCCAATGGAGTTTCTAGTTTAACAAAGTTTAAAAAAGAAATCTTTTTTAGTTGTAAAGTATATGATGAAATAATATCCACAAGTTGGATTATAGTATTGCTTAAGCAACAAATTTAGTTGGCCTTTTTCCTTATTAACGGAAATGGAGTAAATTCTAGTAATGATCAACAAATTTTCGTCTTTATATAGTAAATTCAAATCTTGGTTTCCATTTTTCTTTTTAAATGATAGAATCATGACCTTAAAAAAGGTACACATCAAATATTCCTACTATATATGTTCAGATTTGATAGCAATACTCCAAGTTTTCAACTCTTTATTAGATTATGTATTTTGGTGTCACCATATATCGTTACATTTGAACGGTTTGTAAATTTTTAGACTTTCTAAAAGTCATTTTTGTTATTTTCTAAACCAATAACATACTTCTTAATCCTTCTAAACTAATTTTGATAATATATGAAAGTTGTATTTAAAAGTATATAAAATAAAATATTAAATTGAGTTATCGATCAAAATGGTATTTTAGGATAATTTTTAACATCGCAAGATTAGTTTTAACAAAATTAAATTTGACATATTGGGATGAAATGGAAGTCGATGATATGTAATATATAGAAAAACATCCTAAATTGCAATTTACAAATTATTCAATCCCACAAGGCACAAATTGCTACCTGACGATTAACTTTCTTTTACAGAGAAAGGAACCCAAAAACAAAGCTAAAAAAAGGATATACCGAATCTTCTCTCTTTTCGATTCTGATCATAATTAAGTTTCATGTTTCTTTGGAAATTGTATTACATTGAGGACTTGGGGTTAATCCTAATGAACCCCTGATGGATTTATAACCATAAATTATATAGTTTGAGAATAGTAAAATATACAAAATACAAAGGGGGGAGTTAATGACTTGAATGAGAAAAGTACTGAGGCCTAAAGATCAATTAATGACTAAGTGTGTAATTAATTAGACCACTGAAAATCCTCGATACCAAAACAGGCATACGACGAATTACCTTTCGGAACATGAAAATGATGATGGCAAAAGCTTCAACCCAGAAATGTCGAATAGTTCGATGAATCTCTGATCTGAAACTCTTGCCTTGGCAGCGGCAAACCGCTGATACTCATCAAACACTGACGATAGGCACCATTTCTGCACCTTTCTAAAGCATCCCACAACACATCCAGTTCGGTGCTGAAGAGTGAGAAACAAGTTATTGACCTCATGTTATATTGCTACTCAATAATCCACAGTATGAGAACTGATCCATGGGTTTCGGTAAATTTACTTTCTATCAGTTCTTTTAATAGTACAAAGCTGATGGATAATATTAAAATACATTTCTTCCTATTTTGATACCATATTAAATCATTACTCAATCTAAGAAGTATGAACGAGATTAATTACGGTAAATTTACTTCTATATTTTGTGTATTGATGCTTTTTTAATAGTACATACCTTCCCTCGCTTGCAATGGATTAAAACTGGTCGATTCCTCACATCTGCATGGTGAAAAAAATGATGCTCGAGTGATCTAACTCAAATTCCAAACTATATAACATTTAGAGAGATCTACTAATTCAGCCTCTCATATTGAAGATTTAAAATGTGAAGTATGGTAGGGTACCAAGAATGACTTTAAGTACTTCACGAATCGTGTAGTCTGGAATGTTCACAAAAGGCTCCTGCATTTCATTTCAACAGAACCGAAGTGTGATCAGCCTTCATTTAGAAAACTATACATCATCAATGGTATTCTAGTGTTTGACGTCAAATATTCAAACTTTGACTATCAGCTACAATATAATTGACGTCTAATACTATATATCGTATAGTCATCAGCTAATATAGTAAACCAACCAGAGGCAGTTGATTCTTGTGTTAAACATTCAAACTTTGCTTAATGATCATAATTACTTCCAGGCTCCAACTATTAAAAATTAGCATTGGCATAATACTAAAACAAAGCAACGCAAATTTCATCATAATTCTCAAACAAAGAAACATGGGAGCTTTATAAGCAATGGCAAACTTAAAAAGGAAGTCTAAACTCCCCTTCCCTCGCGCAGCCCTCACGCAGCCCCCACACAAAATATGTGCTTATAACCACCGCAGGACTGGTATATGTATAGTAGGCCAAGGCAATGATAAATTGTGATACTCATACAACTAGCTTTCTCCTCTCACTCTGTTTTTATTTTGTCCTTTTTGTGTGTGCGTGTCTGTCTTTATTTGTTTTGATCAGGTCATTGATTAACTGAGTTAAAGAGAAGACCACAGAAGAATGTTGTGATCAAAAGTGTAAATTTAATTATTGACAAATTTGAATTCTAAACGTTGATAAATTTCAGAATAACATTAGTTAGATCAAACTTCATACCAAATAGTACATTTGATCAGCGCTCATATCCAAATTCCTCATACACTCGAGAATCAAGTTTACATATGCATCAACCTTGTCTGAACCAGCCTAGACAATTTACACAAGCTAAATTTTGTTAGCTAAATCGCCAAAACAGTTTTTTCATAAAAGCATATAGAAGCACTCAAAAACAGTCAATTAAACTAATTAAGTTGTTAAATATACTCTCTTAAAAGTCCTTTCGATTGGCTCACCATCTAAATTGTTTTCCTTATATAACAAATTTACCAAAACCAAACCCATACGTTGTTATTAGAAACAACTTTAAATCCAAGAGTAGTAATTATAATCTCTTTAGTTAATTAAGACGATCATATGCATACAAACCATCATCACAAAACTCACTTTAAAAGAAGCTTCCCCTGAGAATTGGGAATTGACATTAGACATAAAAGGTCAAAAATCAAATTCAATGAAACATCAGAAAACAACAAATTCAAACAGAAAAGCCGTCGGGAGGACAGAAATTAACTTTAGCACGTCAGCATTAGCCCTCATTAAGAAATCAAAGTCATAGAGAAATTCACATAAACTATATATATATATATATATATCTCTTAGTAATGATAATATAATTTCGATGAAGTAAGAACAAACCTTAGAACCTTCAATCCCAAATTGAAACAATCGGATCCCATTGGAGTTGAGGAAATCCATGCTAGCCTCAGGATATGGCTCGGGACAAAGACATCTACAATATCCATTAAGAAAAATATACAAATACAATCAGTTCAATACTCAATCATCGATAATCACTCAAAACATAAAATCAAGAACGGACGAACAGAGCAACGAATCAGTAGGAAAAAGTGTTACATAATAGACCGAAGGCCTAATGTCTGCAAGAAAGAGAAGTTGGAAGAGTCGGGGAAACCAGAGCGAAAAATGCCGGTGTCAACGACAGCAAAGTTCAAGGGAGGAACGAAGAGGTCATCTCCGGCATTATTGTAGTCCGTGCCATTGGCAACAACTGGAGAGGGAAGAGTAGGATGGAGATGGTCGGAATCATCATCGTTACTGGTGGAACTGCGTGTTTGATCGGAGGGTTGGGAGTGAATATGGTCGATTGTCATGAGGAAGTGAAAGAAGAAGAAGTAGAAGAAGAAGAAGAAGAAGAAGAAGAAGAAGAAGAAGAAGAAGAAGGGAATTGAGAAGGATGAAGTGAAGTGGAAAAATGAGGATCGGGATCAGAGGAGATATTCAGGGGGCGGCGGAGGAATGTTCCGGTACCGATTCCGATTCCGATGAAACTTTATAGGGAAACTATTTGGACAGTTAAAAGAAGAAATAAAAAGAGGGAAAGAGTGGACCAAGCCAAGTTGGTTATATTGGGAATTGCCATTTCTTAACCTCTCTTTTTATACTCCAAAAAAAACCCCCCTTTTTTCTATTTTTATTTTTTTTAGTACTTTTTGCTTTCTTAATTATTATTTCTTTATCTAAAAAACAATTCACAATATTTTTTTTTTCAAAAAGAAAATTATTATTAATAATAATAATAATAATAATAATGGTACCATTATAATATGATATGGGTCAAAATTTGAATCTTCGACTTTAGTATATAAAGTTATTAGCTAGTTGACCAAATTATCCAATTAGATATAAATTTAGTTTTTCACCAACTTCAATTTTGAGTGTAATAAATCATTAGTATATTCAACCAAAAAAAATTAAAGTAATAAAGAAAAATTATTTCTTTTAATTATGTTTCGTTTTTAAATTTTTAAAATATTTATATTCGAACATCGAGTTTATAAGAAATTTTAAAAGTTTTTTTGAAGTGATTCTTTTATTATTTTAAATAGTTGCGCAACATTTTGATTTAGAGTAATAATTTTTTAAATGGTATATTTTTTATAAAAACATCTGAATAGAGAAGTGTTTGTAATTATATTATTTGTTTTATGATTTATTAAGCATATTTTTAAGTATTGAGGACTAAAATTTAACATTTTGAAAACTAATGAACTAAATGCACCCTAAAAGTCCGAAAACTTAAAAACGTAAAATTTGAAAACTTATAAACCAAATGAATGCATTTTCCACGAGAACTCCAACACTAAAACTAACTAAGGGATACAAAATTAAATATTTTTAACTTTCCAAATTTATTAGATATAAAATAAAAATCTTAGAGACTGATTTTAAGAGAAAAAAAAGGAACAAATATTAAATTTACGAATGTACCTTACTTTTAGTTTTGTTTATAGATAATGAATTCGTTGATGATAATTGTTGATGATAAGTTAAAATAAAACACATTACTTTGATTAAGCTTCAAACTTCATTTAGTCGGAACATTATTTCTTTTCGAATCATAAACGCAAAAATGCATGATTAAAAAAACAAAGAGGTATACATCTCACGTACGAAAAATCAAGTGCCGGATATCAATTCTTCAATAGAAAACTTATTAGTGTTTGACTAAAGCTAAGATAACAATAAAGGTGTGTAAGCGTACAAATTATTCCATCGATAAAAAAAAATATATCTCATATGATGTCTACCACACATCATCATCATCCCATCGAGTTTACATTTCTTCAACTCTCTACATGTGTCAAATAAGACTTAAGTAGGGCAAACAGTTTACGAAAGTCGAGAATATTTCAACGGTTCATTTAAGTATCATCAACAGAAAACATTGAAATTTGGTCCTCGATCGTGAAAAGGAAGAAGAAGAAGAAGAAGAAGACGAGGACAACGAATGAAGCCAAATATAAAAAGGGAAAGGGAGGTTTGGGGGAATGATAATAATAGTGGGGAGGGAAAAGAAAAAGAAAAAGAAAAATGGAACATTCTTAGGAATATGCTTTAGGGGGAGGGAAGAAGAAACAAAAAGAGTGGGTGAATGCTATTTAATAATATGAGAGAGTGCATGCGAGGACTTGGCGCCTCGTCCGTCCTTTGTTTTGTGCATAAACGATTGGGGCTTTTAGATTATTAAATGCTCTATGATTCTAATTTGTCACTTTGGGTCTTGGGATGTACTTTATATTAAACAAAACACATTGGTTTATTATTTTATATCATTATAAGATAATTATTATTGCATGCACCCATTTTTTTTTTTAATTTAAAAAGGGATCCAATGCTTTGATTTGTGGAAAGAGAGAATATGTTTGGTTTGAATTTTTATTATTATATTTTTATAAATGTGTATGTGTTGGTGGGGGTGGGGGTGTTTGGGGCCAACTTAGGTATACTTTTCTTTATTATTATATATTTTTAGTAAATTTGGATTGTCCAAAATCTATAAATTGTGTTTGCAAATCAATGTTTAGAAGTGAATTAAAATAAATGATAAGAAGTTAGGTCCTAAATCTGGAAAAAGGGGTTTCCCACTTGGTATGATGTGTATCATTTACTTAAAAAAAAAAAAAAGTAGAAAGATACGATTAATTACACGATTTTATTGGGTTGTATCAATCATTGTGTATTCTATCGATACCAAATTGTTCGATTATAATTCTACGAGTGACAAGTTATTTTTATTTTTTTAATAAAATAAAAATCATAATATCTAAGAGCCTTTTGAGATCCGACCTTGCTAACCACACACCCTTCCTTTCTGGTACTTAGTAAAGATGAGTCACGAGACCTAGTTGACTTGGGTTAGGACGCTTAATCGGAAACCTTCTTTCCTGATTTAGAGAGGATCGAAGCAAGTAGCTCGACTAAATGAAAAACGTTTGGACTTAGGCAGCTTAATAAGAATGGAAATATCAGTCTGTCTCGACAGCAAGGGAGATCAAGTCTTAAGGATCAGAAAGGGTATATCAAAAAATTGCTCTACGAAATAATAATAAGAAAAGAAGTTAAGTAGGTAAAGGGCACCATAAACATATATTTAAAAGATGAAGAATTAAATAGATTTCACTTTGTGGTTAATATAGAATATACTATCTTACTTGACGCATAAAATATTTAAGAAAATATACAACTGATGTATTTAAGGTAATACTTGGTACTTTTGAAAACGTCAAAGAATACAGTTACTTGACATTGTATTTTTGTGGTAGTGGCTTGAATTTAGTTTTTTCTTTAACAGTGCTAAGCATGATTTTTTAAGAAAGATTGATTAGCAATTCTTGATTTGATCTCAAGCATCTTTTCGTTTTGATATTTTCTTGAATTTTCAATTAGAATTCAATAAATTAATCATTTTCAAGATAGAGACTTTCCTCCCTTTCGAATGTCACAATATTTTGAAACCTAAAAGCTTAATGCAAACTCTAAAGAATCCATGGAAGCCGCTAAGATGAAAATGCTTTCTTTGAGTTTACTGTAAATTTAGATTTGATTTTTATTCATTAATCAAGGCTAATAAGTTTATTGAACTAATTAGATTGTCCTGAGTTTGACCCCAAATATACTCTTTCCTACGTTTTTACTAACTTCTTGATTTAAATTTTGAGTTAAAAATTTCTTTTGTTTAGTTTGATTTAGGGATCCTTAAACCCTTTTGCAAATTTTTTTAAATTAAAACAACATCCTTGAGCTAACAAAATGGCGTAATGTCAAGCCCATCAATTGTCGAATCTAGATTCTCAATCTTAGACTTAAGGAGTTACATTTCTATTCTTTAACATTTCAAAAATTAATGTTTAATTATTTTGATCCCTAGTTTCTATTTAATTCTTTTAATTAAGCAAATGGATAACATATCAATAATAATAGCAATGACCAAATTTTTCAACCAAAAAGGAAAAAAGAAAAAAAGAAGTTTTAAAGACATTAAAATTTCAACGCTAATTTTCTTAAATTTCATAAACTAAACTAAGACCTAAAAACAACGTTAACTTAGTATCAAAATATAGATCACGCAAGATCCCTACCTACCGATTGATTCTATTGGCAACTATATAGACCTAAATTATTTACATTGTTTAGGTTTACTTTTTCGACGTGTGAAACATGTAAATATAAGATGTTGGTCCCTAGCTAGGGACTTATGGCCAATAGTTATGGAGGACGTTCTGATCATTTTGTCTTATCCGAGCCATGTAAGTCGACATGTCGCCTTCATAAAGTTTATTATTGTGTTGTAATTAAACGTGGTAGCACACAAAGTACTTTGCCTGGTCAAATTCAAGCAATGTATATGAATTCCATCATGTTCTTAATCATCTAAAATACGATTCAACAAGATTATGGAAATGTTATAATGGTAATGTTTAAACCATTTATAATTAAGATGGTGTATGTTAGTCGATAATTTATATCTAAAGTTTTGTTTAGTAATTATTTGGTTTTTTTTATTATTTTTTTATTTTAAAAATTAATTTTATGTATTTCATCTTGTTTTTTTAGTTTTATCAAAAAAAAAAATTTAACCAAATAGTTAACGAATTTGGAAGGAAAACAATGGTCAATGTTAGATGGAAAGATAAGTGATTGTCAAAATTGTTTGCTTGGAAATGGAAAGGCTAACAACTATTTGACTTTATAACAAATTTAAAATTTTTCTTTTAAAAAGAGAAAATTTGGTTTTTAGGTTTAGAAAATATATATTTTGCTTTGTTGAATCTAAATCTTAATAAATTTATTCATAATTTCCAAATCTCAACGAATGTCACCATAATATATACACGACTCATTAGTATGTTTATAAATAGATCGGATCTTATCTTGTCACTTCTTTATCACGGATAGAAAATAAAAATTTACTATATACGTAACTATTTCTTCAATGATTTTGTAAAAAGTTTTTTTTTTTATGTATGTTTTCAAAAAAATTAAAATAAATAAATAAAAGAAGAATATGGTATTTATAAACATTTGATTTGATGTATGAAGATATGAAATTTTTAAATTTTAGAAGACAATTAAAAAGTGTGTATCACTACGTTGACGAAATAATGGTAAAAGTTGAATGTTGAAGTGTGTTAAATAAGAACTTAACTATAAACTCCTCTAAAAAAATACTTAAGCTGTCCAATTGAATTTTGATTCGTAGGAAAATTTAAAAGAAAAATTAATAGATTCTTTCTTTTTAGGAAAACTTTGAAGTTTGTATAAATTTGTCGATTTAAAACTTAAACTTTGAATAGTTATATCAATTTAGGCTTTATATCAAATTAAACCTTACACTTTTACAAATATATCAATTTAGACCATGAACTTATATAAATGTATCAATTAAATTAATCTTTCACTATGCTTTATTTGGACACACTTATGAATGAATAGAGTTTATCTTTATACATGTCTAAAGTTCGAAGTTTAAATTGATGCATTTATGAAAGTTTAAGTTTAAATTGACAAAACTATAAGGTTTAAATTGATAAACCTACAAAATTTAGGATTTAAATTACAAGAATTATTAGTTAATACAAATCTTAAAGTTTAAGAATATAAATCGATTGTTTTTACACCATTTTGATTACGTAATAAAAGCAAGTTGAACAAAAACATGCACTATGATAAAGTTCCACTTAATCTAATATCTAAGATTAGAAATTGTTTTGTTTCAGTGATTCGACGTATAAATTATTAAGCAAATAGTCTTTACTTAAACATCCCAAAGTTAGAGAAATAATAGATTAATCAAATCCATAACATATATATATATATATATGAAAATATCGACATTGGGGGTGTGTTTTGAAAATGGGGAAAGTCAAATGTTGTAGAGGAAAGATTGTTATATTATAATTTGACATTGTAGTATACGATTCCTTGTGAGACTTGGTAGAATTCAACAAGTGTTACACTGAGATTAGAGAGTTCTTTACGTTTTGGTTTTGGCAGAATAAAGACTTTTTTATCCCAATAAAAATAAATAAATAAATAAATAAATAAATAAAGCCTTGCCGGTAAGTTTGAAGTTAGAATTGGGAATTAGTTTAAATTAATTAAAAAATTAAGGTTGCTAATCCATAAACTTCATACCATAATTAAGTTGAATAAATGGTGTACCCTGTCTAGGAGTAAATTGCTTCTATTTTAAAATTAAAAAAAATGGATATCACGTTTTTTTTTTTTTTTTTTGTGTGTGTGTTTTACAATTGACAAATCAAATTAGAACTGTTTAAACCAACAAAATTTGACTTCTATTGCCTTTTGAAATTGCAATTGGTCAGCAATTCGGAATTCTGTGAAGGGAACGCAAGCAAAATATGATTATTTTGTACACAAAGATGGAAAATAGTAAACTCTAATGCATTTGTTTTCAGAAATTTTAAGCTACTTTTGTTGAAATTTCAAATCACTTCTTCTAAACCCAAATTAATTATAATGGTTAGAGTAGCCATTAGAATCAAAGTCAAGGTATGATTAAAGCTGCTTCTGAGACTAACCATAAATATATCCAATTGGAATTACAAATTTACCTTATTAACTTTAATGTTTGTATCTATTTGGTTGTGAACTTTTAAAATTATATAACATATCTCAACTTTCAACTTTTTAATTGTCAAAGTTACTAACATAGTCAAAATTTTCTAAAGCAAGATTATTAGTCTATAATATAATTTATAATGCTTGCTTTTGTCCAATAGATCTACAAATTTTATGATTCAAAATTAAATTTGTAATTTTATAATAATTTAAGAATCAAATAGATGCAAACTATCTTGATTTAAATTATGAAAGTATGAAAGTAAACTGCCTCTGTCAAGAGAGAGGATATTAATCTCTAGAATCAACATAAAAAGGGTTTAGATTTTGAAATTCAGAAATTAAATTTATAATTTAACCATCTATAAATGGACAGAAACCATCGCATTTTTTTCTTAAAATAGAAAACCCTGTAGAAAAATATTTATAAACATAAGCAAAATTTAACTTTTTATTATCGATAAACCATTATAGATGTTGGTTAAATATCATCACTTCTAATAGATGTAAATGTAGATCTATCACAGTTCATCGGTCAATAGAAAATAAAATTATATTATATTTACAAATAAGTTGGCTAATTTTGATATATTTAAAAATATATTAGTTTATTTTGCTATATTTGAAAACTTGATTATAACCTAGCTAAGGCATCGTTCTATATACTTCATCACGGCCCACCACCAACCTCCTACATAAAAACATACAATTTGATGCAACTTGCAGATGGATGAACGAGGGATGATAGAGAAATTGTGTTGGTAGAGAACGTATAGAAACTAACAAATTTACACTTACCAACAGGATATTGTTTGGCTAAAACCAAAAGGCCAATAGAAATTTTATTGAATTATAATCTAAAGGGCTGTGAAAGGATAAGTTCATGGATGCTAGCAGAAAACTGCTTAAGATGAAAGAATAGGAATGATAACAAGAAAAAAAAAAAAAAATAGGAATGATTATATTTGTAAACTAATCATTTTCAGTAGAACAGTGGGTTAAATTCAAAATGGGACTCCCGGGAATAATACTAAAAACATAAATTATAATCAAAAGGAACTTGGCACTATTTCAAGTCTGGAAGGTTGATTGCTATGTACTTTTCTCTACTAATTACTATATTCTCTTATCTCATTGTCCTACTCTACCACTTTCTAAGTTGGGTTTGCTATTATATTTTGCTCCTATCTTCCCGCTGTATCTACACAAAATATCCTAAACTATTCAAAATTAAAGTCATATATATACCTGAGGTAAGAATAGATATTGCCTCAGCAGAAAAACATGGAACCATTAACATCGTCGTGCAGCCGTGGAAGTTCTGGAATCGATAGACTTCCCGATGAAGTAACGCCTCCTCGTTCGGAGGAGGTTTCAGACAATTCCTCAAACTTAATAAACTGGCTCATCTGTGACGCAGCAAGATGCGCATAACATATTGGTGCAGCTGAAATGTGCAACGGGAATGAGATAATAGTTGGATCAGTAAAATGGATTAAAGATTAGATTGTGTTGAGAATTTTTCTAGAGAATAAATCGGGCATATGACTAAATTACCAATTGAAAGTGCGGTTGTGCTCCTTTGATACCTGAACATATCAAGATCATAAAATGTATTAATAACGATTGTGATGGCTAATTGGAAGAATTTTATAAGGAGCTGGTAAATTTAGAAAAAAAAATTGTATACTTACACGTAAGAAAGTGAATGAATAAGATTTTGAAGATCATCAGGAGAAAAACCTATTTCATCGAGCAGGACATGGTAGTGTGCTGGCCTTGACGTGCCCTGTTATTCATACAAGAATCAAAATAAGAGATAATAAAATGGAATAGCAAAACTAAACCTTAGCTATTTACTGAATGCCTTCATTCATTAAAAAAAAAAAAAATCCATAAAATGAGTAGAGGTGTCGTAATATTTCGATGCCGACATATTAGAATTTTCTTCCTTTTAAAAAAATAGAGTTACATATTACTAAAGGAACTTACAATCATTCCCGCATGAGCACACATGTAGAAGTCATAATTTTTTGGATGTACAACTCTTGTGTCAACAACCGTTCCTACAAAGAGAAGAGTATCAACACACAACTGGAATAAGGGGAATATTAGTGAACAATTTTGAAACCAATTTTAGAAACTGACCAGGTGGAACATTTTCAGAGGCACCAGGTAGAAAAAATCTTGTATGGTGATTTTTTTGTGCTACAATAACCGTGAACTTTGGAATGTTAACTTCTCCAAGATGTTGGTAAGCCTGCAGTAAAATGAACATTTCAGTATCTGGTATTGCATTGACGACTGATTGATTCCAGGACAAAAGTTTGCCCATGGTTAAGATAAAAGTTTGCCATGTCATTTTGCTGAATAGCGACTAAAATGTCGTCGACCTTCTTAGAAGCCTACTTGTAGGCATAAAGTACCTTGACTATTTGATCCAACTCAATGTTCAAAACTTGATTAAATTGAGATTCACTGACTCCATCTCTGAGAGAAAAAAAATAAAATCTAGAGTAAGGGAAGGAGTCAAAAGAAAGGAAGAATAAGGACATGATTATAAACAAACTACTTAACCACCATGGTCCTACCTAAAGACAATAATCTGAGTTGGTTTGCGGCCCTTGCTGGTGCTATAGAAATCTAAAAGCAATTCCCTGCACCACAAAAGACGAGCATTTAATTAGTAAAACATTTACCACTATTCCTCAAACATGTATGATGGATATTGCACAAACTAACGACTTGACGGTAAGATAAGTTTAACCAAACAAAATCAGGAGATCATTCAGAGAATTATGAGTGAAAATTTTATTATATTGTCTAGATGTGTAAATATCAACATTTCTTTTATTGAAAAAAAAAAAGGTCTTCCAGGTGAAAAATAGTTGCCAATGAAAAATACCTAATGATACCATCGTCCTTGCCACCCTCCAGAGGCTTAAATAGAGCATCAATCATTTCCAACTTAGGCGACTGGGTCCGTACAGCTGCTCTATACCTTGATATCAAAGGCCAGGATCTGGATCCAACAACCTGAGATCCATAAGTAAGACCAACTATTAACTGGCTTGCCAAATAAGATAATATCAGATAACAAGTAACAAATATTATAGTTACTGCAGCAATGGATGGAACGTCTGATCGTCCAGGAGACCCATGAGACACATCCATTCCCAAGATCAGCGTTGGAGTATCTTTTATCAATGGAACACAAGATGCATGCTCGATGGCCAACAATGAGTTTATACCTCCCAGCTAAAAGGAAAGAAAAATGAATTAGAAAAAGGAAACTACCATAAAAATGATTTACTAGGTAGAGCTGCTCAAAGTTTTACCTTGGAGTTGATCTTAAGAAGTACATTAGTAATGTACTGATCATTAATTTTAGTGGGGGAAATGCACTGCGTGAAAATCCCAAAGTCGCACAAACACTTCTTCTTCCAAGGGCCTTTCACCACACAAACGGAAAGAAAGAATGAATTGCTTAAGAGTAAACAGCCCAATCAAAAGAATGAAATGAGGGCAAAAATGCAAGTTAACAGTGCCAAAGTCATATGGACGCTTCTTCTAGGTTCCTTTTCCAATGAAAAGTCTAACAGACAACAATTGCATGAATGATCAGGATCTAAAGAAAATAGTACACAAGGAGGAAAAAAAATTCAGACCGTAAATATTTGAATTTTTCTTTTCTGGGAGGACACAGAGAATAAACGTTGGTGCATCTGACATTTTTGCCATCATCTGTTCAAACATATTTTCAACCCTGTCAACAGGGCTGGCCCTTCTAGAATGCTGATCTTCCTCAATCAAGGTAATTGGTCTTTCAATATGCTGCAAATATATGTACAAGAGTTCAGTAAGACAGACATTACAGTAGAAAGAATTATTTCATCAAAGCATGCGGCATATGAATGTACAAGAGATAGAAAGAAAATGATGCAACATAATGCATGGTCTATTAAACTTACAATCCCTTTATTTCTTCCACAATTTATAAGTTCACGTGATATGTAGCTAATATCACAACGTGCTGAGAAATTGACAACAATCCAACGGTTAATGCGAGTGGGATTCAGAAGTGTCTGCAAAAGGAAGAAATTATCTTCCATCAAAACCAAATACAAAGACTAAAAAATATCCATTGATTAGAAAAAGGCATGCATAAATTCTAATAATATATTAATATCACATTTCGCTCCCTAGAACTGCAAATAGTTTCGGGCATACCTTGTTATTAAAGTTCCACCGTCCATTACGTGGAATACAATCATCACTTTTACCAACCTTTAACTGAAAATCAAAATTGTTTATTAAGGCAGAACAAAAGATTGTTGCAACACTAAAAATCTCTCTCATCCACTAAAGCTTAGGAAAGATACCTTTGGAGATTCAAGTACACGACCCTCAACCTGTGTCAGTTGTCTATCAATATTTACTCCACATTGAGCTAGCACTGGATCCTCATCATATCGATAATTTTTCAAAGCCTGCCAGATAAATCTCTGTAAATAAGTGCGTATCAAGAATAAAAATGGTATGACTTCAGATTTTGAGAAAAACTTACATCAGTAACAATTTTTATTTTTTCTTGAGGCTTCTGCCTTGATTTTTCTACCAAAGATGCTCTTTGCATTGAAGACAAAGCTTTTGTGTAGCGTTGAAGTGAAACAAGTGAGCACAACTAAAATCCCCCCAAAAGAAGAAATAATGTTAAACGTTTCTAAAATAATATCATCATGAAAAATCAATATTACTTTTAAGCACAAAAATTTCTTCAAACCTCCAAAGGAATATAAGTTGGTCGTTTAGGTTTCCCAACATCTAGACATGGCAAATAAGCAGAATAAGTCAGTTCAATGCCACAGTGTCTGACAAAGTATTCATAAACAGTAATATCAACCATCTGCCCATCAGTGCTGCCATTATTCTTCAGTTTCATGGAAAAACTAGGACAAAAGCAAAATGGAAGTTTAGAATCTTTCAAAAAAAAAAAGGTAGCAGAAATTTGATTTCAATTAGTTTTGTGCAACAATGACCTACAATTGTTGGTTACAAGGCTTTTCACTTAAACCAATGATTTTAAATTCCATGTTCCGATGTCTTGCCCTGACTCTCAAATTCTTCAACATTTTTTTTGCCTGAACATTAGCAAAAACAAGAATGAAAGAGATGTTACAGAGAAAGAAGTGCAGCACTAAAATTGAGAACTGAATAATGTACTGGTCAGTCCTCTACCTTCCCCCAATCAATATAGCGTGGTTCCCGTACATTCTGATTGGCTATTAGGAAATCAATCACTGGCCCAGGCTTCAGGATCATTGTGGTAGAAACATCTGCAAAATGATACAGAGGATATCATATTGATGATGAATGGCATATGACATACAAAAACTTATCAATTACAAGACTTACAAAAGAAAAAGAATAATAATGAATAAAAGCATTACCCATATTCAATGATAATCCATCCTGTGCCAACCTAAAGCTAGAATGGAATCCCCGTACTCCTGTTACCCCTCCTCCTACATCAGCAAAGTTCCTTGAGTCATCATGAAAGAATGACTGCCTTACCAAAAGGCATCCCCTACATTATCAACAAGACATCGTGAAGATATTAGATGACAAACATTACCAAAAGGCATCCCCTATATACGTCTGTGTGTGCGTCAGTGAGTGTGAAAGAGAGAGAGAGAGAGTTTGCTTAGGACTCAATAGGACCCAATTACCGGTTAGCTGCTTGCTGCCTCAGGATAATGTCAAGCACTCTTAATGCATCCTGAGTGCTGCCATTATCTTCCTCTGATCCCTTGAGGGCAGTAAAAATGGATTTCATTGGAATTTTAGTAGCAAAGCTTAGCTCAATCTTAAAAGTCTTTGACTGAGAACTACGCTTAAACCTCTTTCCAGTCCCATTCGGGCTCCCACTTTCCCCAGAGCTACCTGTTTCTCTGAATCAGAAGTAACTGTAAGCTATAAACAAGAGAAATATAATTATTTGAGGAATATGAAATGATATATGGACGTACATTTTTGCACAGAATCCCTCTAGCACCACAGAGAACTCAAGCTTCCTTTGTGGCAGGGGACCAATGGTGTAAAGACATTTTTCTCCATCGTATGCAAACCTTTTATAAGCAAGTTCAGCAGAGTAAGTTTGATAAAGTTTATCCATCAATTTCCGCCCAATTTCCTTCCCTTCAACGGGCCTGCTATCTTCATAGCATATTGAAACCTGCAAGCCAAAAGCAACAATAAATATAAATATTAAGCGCAAGGGGAGGAATTGCAGCAATAAATGAAAGACAGCTAGAAAGAGATAATTAGAAGAAAAATCCATACGGCGTATTGATAGAAAACTAAATCTGGAGCATTAAGAGATACTCTGAAGTGGTTAGTGAGCAAAGGAAGGCGTCTCCCTTTACTTCCTACACCACGTCTACTCATGATCTTATACAGAGGCATTGCTTTTTCTGGCTTCATATCAGGAGGTATTGATGGCGCTAGCCCCAAAGGAGAGGTTTCGCTTGTTTTCCCTTCGGTATTGGTAATGTTAACCATCTTTTAAACCAAAAGGAAAACCTGGAGCAGTGAACGAACACAAATTAACAACTTATAAAGAACATAATATGCTTCACCAAACACACAAATTGAGAACATCTTAAGAACTTGACAATGCTATAACATCTCAATGTGTCGATAACAAAACAGAAGCTAAAAACAAAGACAATGTAGACTAAAGCATCAGAACTCAAGCAAAATTTAAGAGTGTTCGAATGAAAGAGAAGTTTTCATCGCCGATAACCAAGCTCCGTCGGTTGATATAGAATCAAAAGAATCATACAATAAACCAAAACATCCAACCAGCAAGGAATATCGTGCACATGATCCAACAGCTCAGGAGTCCAGTTAACAAACAACAGAATTCAGGCCGCTAAACATAATAGACAAGAAGAATCTAAGAAATAAAAACAATGCACCGTAACTCGAACAAAATAGAAATCGCAGTAGTATATATTGCATGAAAAGGAAGAAAACATCCATCGCATTCGGAAACAATGCAGCACAATACAAAGAGGAAAAACCACTGAAAATTCTCAATTCGATCGATACAAGTAAATACAAAGAGCAGCGAAAAAAGAAAAGGCGTCAAAACAAAGTCAAACAAAAAAAAACGTAAGAGAAGAATGGCATAGCAGTAACAGAGAAGAGGGATGAAGCAAAGATTAGAGAAAAGAGATGAAGAAGAGAAAAACCTGAAGAAATCGGAACTCCGTTTAGGGTTTTTGAGTGGAAGAATAGAATTTGGGGAAGAAAAAGAGTAAGAGTGTGCGTTTGGGTATTCTGAAGTGGCTGTAATGGCTTCAGAGGAAGACGAAGCGCGCGAGAGGGAAAAGAAAATAGCCTTCGTTCATTTTGGAAGGAAAATTTTTGGAGCCTTTTATTTTATTTCATTTTTATTTTGTTTGGTTTGAGCGACGGGGAAGCAATAATACGGTACGGTCAGGAAGATCGTTTATATCCGTACGTGAAAATTTCTATACACATCACGCCGTGTATCTGAATAAACGGATTTGATTTTTGGGATTCAACGGTGGTGATTTGCGGCTCTAGTGTAGTCCTTCGGTGTACATGTACGATTCTAGTTGCCGTCGGGAAAATGTATTTGAGTAAATTTTGAAAAGTTATTCCATCAAATTCGCAAAATTTTCAAAAAAATAAAATATAGTATTAAAAAAGTTTATGAGAAAAAAATTATTTCTTTCCTTTTTATCTTTATTTTGTACTTGTCTTTAATTTTGATTGGTCGAATTTGATCTATTTCAAAAGTAAATTATTTAGATTTGATTTTTATCTATTCGTTTCTGGAGATTCTAATTTTGTTTTATTATTTATTTTAGTTTAGTTTTCAGATCTCATGACTTTTTTTATTTTAAATTATGAAAAAATTAATTAATATAAACACAAAATAATAAATATGAAATTTTGAAATATCGTCAAACGTCAAACCTTAATTATAGAATTTTTCCATTTTAATCATTAAACTATTTTTATTTATTTTTCTTTTATTAATATACACTTTGTGAGTGGTCGTCAAATATTATAATTCTGTCAAAAAAACAACCTATTTTTTAAATTAAATATTTGAAGATGTATTTCAAACATACCCTAATTTTAAAATTAGTTTTTTAAAAGATAATCATTATGTATAGCAAAAAAAACTTAAGTGGCTTATAAAAAGTTTCATAAATTATGCTATATTTTGTTAATAATTATAACATAAATAAACATTCAAAAGGAAAAAAAAAATAGTTTTTAAAAACATAATCTAGATTGTGCTAAAGGCACGTTTGATGAGTTTAAGTGAATCTGAAAACATTAAACATTTTACCAAACAGACACTTAGTTTTTATTAACTTTATTCCAAACATACTAAGTTAATGGTTGGTCCAAATAGAGTAGTAACTCAAATACTAGGTTAAGATCAATAAGTTAAACTGATGATTCAATATATATCATATCACTCATGTTCAAATTTAAAATTCATGACTAAATAAAAATTATATATTTTGGTATCATTGGAAAATAGATTTCATGTGTAAATTTTGTGTTATGATATCATTTACATAGATTTTGTGGACATTTTCAAATATAGCGTAGCGAATCAAAATTTAATAGATATTCATAGATTTTTGTGTCTGAATCTATCGTTGATATAATATGATATTTTACTATATTTTGTAAATATTTTTAACAATTTTACCTTTTTTTATATAATTTATTAGATTTTATTGATTTAAAATTGAATTTGGTTTTTTATATATATATATATTTTAGGAAATTTGTCAAAATATTTACAAAATCCTTTGTAAATCATTTTTGGATTTTTTTTTTTTATGATTTGTCATGTGTTTAAATATATTTGTAATTCTTTATTATATTTTGAAAAGACAAAACGAAAAAACATATTTTAAAATTTAGATTTTTTTAACAAATTTTTTACTTTTGTATCAAAATTTAAAGATGTGTTTCAATTAGGTTTTTTATTTTACTTTTTTAATCGATTTTTTTTATTGTTATTAAAAAAAAGAAAATTTTTAAATATATATCCAATCTTTGTATTAGTTTAAGTGTAACATTTGTATCGACTTAAACCTCAGACTAATAATGGTATCAACTAAGAATCAAAACCAAGTGTATGAATTTAGACTCTAAACTTATATAAATGTATTAATTTAAACCGTTCATTGTGTTTTAATTAGACACATTTATGAAAATTCTAAGATTTAATAGATAGATGTATACAAGTTCAAGGTTTAACTTCATACAATAATAAAAATTTAAGGTTTAAATTGACACAACCATTAGTTTATAATTTAAATCAATATCGTTATTAGTTTAGTGTTTAATTCGATAAAACTCTAAGAAGTTTATGGATATAAATTTATATTTGTCCAAAAGTTTACGGCATTAGATTATTTATTTATTTTTAAATTTTAACTTTATCATGGTTTTTTTTTTCAAATAGAATAAATTGACCAACTATTAACAAATCACTAAAAACAAAACAAAAAAAAATTATACCTTCCTTTTTCTCTTTATATTTATATTTAATTAATTAATTTGTACAAAGAAATTGACTTAGATTTAGATTATAGACGTATTCAAGTGATTGTGAGACACGTGCAACACATGTAGTTCAAACGGAAAAATATTCCAATCCTTGAAAAATCACACATGCGTCGGAAATAAATAGTTCAACGACTAAAATTGTAACTCCACCATTCAAAATCAATACCAATTCATCTCATTCAAAGGAAACATACTCTAAAACATGCATCAAAATTTAAATTTACAATAAGATCAATGCAAATATATCTTTACTTATGGGAAATGGATGGTACATATAGGTGATGGCACATATGTATATCTATAAAAAAATATAAACCCCATACCTAGACTAGATATGGTATGATCTTCATTAGTATATAGTAAAAATAAATGAAAATTTTATCTTCCCTTTGCCTCTCTACGCTCCTATTACTTAATTTATGGGAATCAAAGTGAGTGAGATTTTTGAGGATGAAACTATTATTCTTCAATGAAAATTAAAATATTGGGTGACAATTATTGTGCCTACAAAACCAACACTTATTTTATTTTAAAAAATCATTATTTATATATAATATTAAAATATGAATAACGAAAATATTCATTTACATGTTGATATGTCCGTTAATTCTAAACCTCCGTCTAGGAACAAATTTATTAAGGGGTCGGTGGATTTATATGGCTATAGCATAGTGGTTGTGTGCTTTCACTTCATAACTATCAAGTCATGGGTTTAAGTTTTGCATTTTGCAATTATTAGTTTCACAAAATAGATTTTATTCTAAATATCAATAATTTTATTTCTCCAAATATCAAATTTTTGAGTAAATTTCGTTTCTTTCCAAATTTCAATAATTTTTTTTTTTTCAATGACTCCTAATGTCAATTTTATTCTCAAGGTTCAACAATGTCATAAAAGGAAATAATTTTTCAGAAAGAGAGAAAAAAATCTAACTAAACCCTAATTTTATTTCCCATCATTTGTTATCTAACAAATATTTAGAAAAGATTTGCAACAAAATCGACGATCTAAACTTACAATATCTCAACCATACATGAGGTATTATTCTTTCTTTTTTCTTTTATTTTTTTGATGCAATTTTTAAATTCACATTTACGTTACTTTTGTATATATTTATTTTATTTTGGGAGATAATTTTCTTCCGTTCATCGTTAGAATATACATATCGTATGAATTTACCAGTAAAATTCAAATTTTTCTTAATCTTTTTATAAACATTCAAAGTAGATGACACTAGTAATACATATTAAATTAATTATTATTTGAAGCTATTGATTTTTTTAAAACACTTTTTAGTGTGTTTAAATATTTGTGGATCTCAACATATCTTATAGACATTCAACACGAGCATGAATATTAACACCAATATTCATATTTCAATTCAAGAACACAAGCAACTTAGTTACTGATCTAAAGAAACTTTATATATAAATTTTATGACATTGGATATCAATATACTCATAAACTAGAATCTGGATGTTGATATACGTTTGGTGATAAAATATTAATTAAAATTTACTTTAATCCATTAACTCGAGTTGTTGGATCAATTGATAATTTAAGATATATGATATCAAAGTATTATTATAATATATATAATTAAATTTATTTTCATTCATCAACTTAAGATTTTTGGTCAACCAATGTAGTCCAAAAAATATCGTTTTTTGTTTTTGGACAATGGGTGATCGAAGAAGATAGGATTATAATTAAGAACTATAATTTAACACGTGTCAGAGAATTTGTGAATGAGAATGTGAGTGGTGATCGGTGAACAGATCACGTGCAATGTCACATGCGGAGGTTCATTTGTGTTTGTGAATTGTGATATCAAAACAAATAAATAAAAGCCAAGAGGTGAACATTATTATTGTTACTATTCATTTGGTTATTAAACTTTAATACTGCCCAATATTTTGTTTTAAAACTCTTAGATACGAAATTTGCAGAGAAAATTAATACTTCGTGCCGTTGATGTCCTTCAAAAGGTGGTCTCGGGTATTTGAAGAAATGTATCTAGATTTTTTTTTTTTGAGTAAAAGAAGAGACCTCGTATATTTATAGAGTTATTTGGTAGATTTTATAAGAGTTTGGGTGTGATTGGTCTATGGATCAAATCCACTGACATGGATCAGACCCATGGATATGCATCAGGGCTCAATCATGTGAATTTAAATCGTTTTTAGCATATAGAGTACAAGATTATTTTTTTTTTCTTCAATCATAATAAAAATATGTGTTGTCATCAAAATTTATCAAGTTACGTCTTCAATTTCAAATTGAGTTACATGTCAATTAATATGGTAAAATGACGTAGAAATTCGTGATTAATCTAAATTTTCTTATCCAACAAAAGTTACTTTCATTCAATTTTTTAAAAATGTATTTAACATTAAAATTTGCCAGAGATACGATTATGTATAAATGTTTTTGCTGAAATGAGTAAGACACGTACTACTTTTGCAAAAAGAAAAAAAATTAACATTTTTCAATACTTTTAAAACTAGTTTATATGTTCAATAATATGTGTAACGGAATAAGTTGCAAGTAAAATTTATAACTCACTCGATGTTTAGCCTTCCAACTATTTGTGTTATAACTGTTATAATTCATGATTAACCATAAGAATACTATGTGAAAATCTATTGTCGTATGTGTTTATTGTTTCATATCCATAAGAAAATAGTGTGTACTCTTAGCACAAACAGTTATAACTCACGAACTATAATAATCTCTTACTATCATAACTAATTTACCGACTTGAATGTTCTACTAATTCTTAGGGAGCATTGGAAGCAAGAATTATCGTAAAATTAAACTATGATAAACCACTTATTGCTACAATAAATACTATCTTATAATTTTCCGTTAACTATAGTGAACAATATTTCAGAATTCCCATTTGCGATAGTATTTACTCTTTTACATTCATAATTTTTTTACTCTTTGCTACGATGTTTGGAACAGGGAATTGGTTATTATAATCATAGGTTATTAGAGTTGAATTACAATAGTTTGTATTTAAGGTGTAGATTATTTTAGTTAGGTTATAATAACATATATGTGAGGTGTAAACTATTGTAGCTCGAGAATAAAATAGCAAACACTGAACAAAACGTAAAATAGTAAACAACATATAGTAATTACTGTAACAGATGGGAGACTTGAAGTTGGTGTTCACCGTAGCAAATTAGAGATTACAAAATAGTATTTACTGTTGCAAAATGGGAAATTTGTTAGAGTTAAATTTGGAAATTCATATAATTATTTAAAAACCTAAATTTGCTAAATATTTGAAATATTATGTGAAGATTTGTTATAATATTTAATCAAATATGAAGAAATTGTGTGTATATAAGATTTGGCATAAAAATTACATAAAAAAAAAAAAGTTAGAAGACTCAAAACAATCGAAGTTATCCAAAAACAAATTCATAAAGCAAAATCTCGATATCTATCTCATCCAAGGTTGATTGAGAAAAAAAATTGAATAGTTTTTCCAAAATCGAGCTAGATTTTTACTGTAAAACCTCAAATGCGTTATCCGAACAATTTACTTGCAAAATGTGATTGTTATAGTCTTATGATAGTACTTGCTGCAAATGCCCTTAAGAAGTTTACATCTTAAACACATACTGTTTTAACCGGAACTAAAATAATATATACTAAAAGACAGATCATTCTAACCCATTTACATAGGACCGTAATAACTAATACCGTGCTCGAAATGCTTCTAGTAATTTTTTTCTCAGTCACGGGAACAATGATACAGAACTTATTCATTTTAGTCTTTTTTTTTTTTTATCACTTAAATGGTAGTTTTCATTCCATAAATCTCAAAATTAGTTCATATAACGAAGTAAAATTTTGATTTTTTTAAAAATTATTTTGCAAGTAATAATGTTAAGTAATTACTTCTATTCAATTAATTTTTACAAAAACCATAATTTGGTAATAATAATAATAATAATAACAATAACAACAACACTAATAATAAATAACTTTAACATTTATTAAAAGTATTGGAATAAAATAAAATGACCTACCCTCATTTACCAGAATAATTTCAAGAATAATGTATATTTTTTTCTTCAAACTATTGTGTGTGTTTGTTTTTTTTTTCAAATTAATAACAAAAATAGGTTAAAGCATTGTAAAAAAAATTAAGGTAAAAATATTGCGGAGGAAAGTCATGTACCCGATATATGACTTTCTTTAATTAGTCACAACACACGTGATTGAAGCCTGGTTAAAGTTGTATACAAAATACATGATTTTCTTCCACCACATTTATTATTTTTCTTTTAATAGTGAAAGGTAGATGCATTAATTTAACCATTATTTTTTTAAAAAAAGTCAAAACTTTATTATTATTTTTTTAAAATTTATAACTTGTTTCAAAACATACAATTTTAATCTCGAATTTTTATAAATAGTTCAAAATACACTCATTAAATAGAAAACTTATAAAGTTTTTGTCAAGTGAAATTCAAGATTTGATAACCTAAAACAATATTATATTTTTTAAAAACATATCATCACACAAGGAAAAAAAAATTTGAAGTTTATAAATTAGAAATGAAATAAAAAAAAATTGTAAGTTTACAATCCAATCGTTATCCTACAATTTAAAGTTTAAATTAGATTGAAATATATTCTTTTAGGAATGTAAATTTAAATTACCCCGAGTTTATATGTAAAAATATATAAAAATAATAAAAAAATTGAAATAATTGATTTAGCTCATTATTTGACATTATTAGTACCAAAAAATTAAGCTTTGGCAGTAAATTTGGAAAAAAAATCATACTTTACATTATTATTTATGAAAAGAAAATATAATTTATATATAGTAAATTGTTTGAAGTAATGAAAAATAAAATATGATAATTATATAAAATTATATATGGCAAAACAATTTAGGTATATGGCATCTATTTTTTTAGAATAATTTTACATGAATCCTATTTTTTAGGATAAATATTTAAATAGTATTATTGAATAAAAGATCCAATTTACCTATTTACATAATTTAAGGTTATTGCCTAAATTTGTAGTTTTTCCAAACTTCAAACTAGAAAAAGAAGAAGAAGAAGAAGAAGAAGAAGAAGAAGAAGAAGAAGAAGAAGAAGAAGAAGAAGAAGAAGAAGAAGAAAAAGAAAAGAAAGGTAGGAAGGGGGCAAGGGGGGCAGAGAAAAGGCTTGGTTTGGGCCACTGGTAACGTGTCGAATGGCTATTGGTGGTGACCTCAGCTGACTAACAACAATAACAACAACAACAATAATAATAATAATAAAAAGCTATATTTGACCAAATTAAGTTAAATCATTTTATTCCTTTTTTTCTTTTTTGCCGCCAAAAGATGAACCCTTTCTTTATTGTGCTTTGTAAAGCGTTAGAGAATTGTATAAGTTAACAATGAGTTGTATTTGTAGATTAATTACTTTGGTTAAATGTCATTTTATTTATTGCACAATCTCTAAATAATACACTTCTTCTTAAATTGTTTTCAATGTACATAATTTCATTCCAACACAAATCTCCAACCCTTTTCATTTCTAATCTTGTTTTTTTTTTTTTTTTATCCAAAATCACCCCAACTGTTCGTAATATCTTAAAATCACTAATTTGAATGTTGGATAATAAATAAAATGTAATATTTGACTCTTTATTATGACCAATCGAGAAACATGTACAATCCACGTAAAATCTTGTAATATTAATTGATTTTTTATTCATGATTTTTGACTTGACAATAAATAAAATTAGTTTGTACCATTTTGGTTACCATTAGGGGTACCGACAATTCAGACTACCCAACCCATATTATAAGAATTGGGTTTGTTGAAAATGTGAGTTGGGTTGGTTCTCGGATTGGAGAGTTGAAAAATTCGAGATAACCCAATCCAACTAAACCCAAATTAATATAAAATAAATATAAATATAAATAAATAAATATATATATATATATATAATAAAAGTTAAACAATCTTATGAGTTCCAAGAATTTTTTTTATTGCTTAACTTAATGTGAAAATATTTGATGATTTCCATTTACAAACATTAAAATTTAGAAAGGAAATAATAATAATAATAATAATAATAATAATAATAATATAACCCGACAACCCAATCCAATCCGTACTATATGGGTTGGATTGGGTTGAAAACTTAATTTTCGTGTTGTTCGAGTTGACAATCCAACCAACCCGAAAATATAGGTTGGGTTGAGAATGTCTCCCAACCCAACTCGTTTACACTCCTGGTTACCATCAACTTTTAAAAGTAAGATAAAATAGTAATTTTATTTCAATACTTTCATATTATTGTCTCTTTTAAAAAACGAAGATAAAAAGAAAAATCTTCTATCTAGCTTATGGAAAGAGAGGAACAATGGAAAACGAAAACAAAAATAATCCTCTCTATGGCTTAGAGAAAGAGATAAACAATTGTTTTAATAATTAAACTATTGAATTAATATGTTAATAGTCCTCTATTATAATATATATAATGCAATAATTTTTATTATAATGTTTTTAAACTCAAAATGATGCACCGCTTCGCCATATTAATTAATATTTCAAATCATTAAATCATTTAATTTTTTTTTTAATATTTTCTCTAAATGTTCAATATATATCATTAAAATATATTTTTTAATAACAAAATACAAGTATTTTTTTTACGCATTCATCTTACATATACATCGGAAGCATTAATGTACAGTACTTCCACTCCAAACACATGCATGCATTTGGTGGTAATCAATTTCATCGGATCTCAAAAAATCACGTTCCATTAACATCAAATGCACTAAATCCCCTCAAAACTTTATCTTTTTCTATAAATATGTTTTGTAAACTAAAAATTGAAAAAATTCATTTGCAGTGTCTTCCAGATTGACATATTCACATAAATTGTACGTAAAACAAGAATTTATAAAAATGTAGAGGTAAAAGAGGCATGTAAAGATTCTCTCTAAATCGACAAAAACTCCTTTTAAGTTTTATTTAAAAAAAAAAAAAAGAAAAAAAAAAAGATATTCATAAAGTTCACAACCAATGAGCCAAAGGGAATGAATGATATTGACTTGATAAAACTATAACAATAATCGCATTATACAACTAATCTCATCATTAAAGGAAAAAACATTGATATATAGCCAACCCCACCATTATAAAAAAAAGAAGAGAGTATATATATATATATATATATATATATATATATATATACACACACATATTAATTAGTTCCTAAAATAATTGTATTGAAGAATAATAAATATTATAATTAACAATCTATTTTATCATTGTATCAACTTTCAAAATTGTTTTATTCAATAAATTATTAAATATTAATAGGATGAATCAAACCCAATTTATTATAACATAGAAATTAAATAAATATTTGTTAATAGATAGTAAATAGAGATTGATAGTTGAGGTGAATATACTATGTCGTCAAATTCAAATATAAATAAGAAGATCAATCAAACCATTTACTAATTTGACATGTTAATTGTAACGACATACATAATGAACATATATATTATATCAAGAACATTTGAAAGCCATCCAACATAATTATCAAACCTTACAATATATTAATTGCTCTTCAATCATTATTAATTATTCAAAGTTCTTAATTACTTGTACAACTTGCTAAAATGAGTACGGCACAACTAATATAATATAGGTTATTGTATTATCAACTTTTGTGGCTAAATATTCGATTTCCTTACTTAAATTTCACTTGTATGTGTTTGTTTGAAAACTAAAAAGCATTCCGTTTAATTATAATCCAAAGGTAGGACCGTATAAACTTTTTCAACTAGATTACCATGTAAGAAGACATTATTGATTAATACCAAGTTGAATCAAAGGACGATCCCTGATAGTTACAAGTTTTGAACGTGTGAGAAAGTTTCTATTGAGAAAAACTTTGAATATAATATGGATTGATCAATACACTAGCAAACCAATTACAGCTCGATTGGAAATAGATATACTTAAGCTAGATGATGTAATAAGACTTCAATATGAAAACAATCAAAGACTTGAAATAACCTAAAAAACTTTGTATACTAAAATCGTAGTTGAGAGGCACGGTTATGATAAGCATTGTCTTGAAGAAATGAACTATTCGAATATGACATAACTCTTGAATAGTACTTGCTTCGACTCAACTCAATAACAAAATTGCTATTTATAGGCTAGCATCTTAGTAACTCTCAAAGATATGAAATAGATTCAAATAAATATAAAAATTAGAACATACGATCAAATTCAACTCCATTTAGTTGTTATTTAACTAAAACCAAATACAACTCATTCAAATTGAAAAATTTATAAATTTAATATTGATACATGTGAAATTTTGTTAAATTTGTTAATGAAACATCATCTTAATTTGATGGTTTTTAATTCAATTTGAAGTTTCTAACAAATGAATTTAATTTACGCCACTAAATCCATTTTTATGTTTCATTATTCACCAACTCTAGCTCATGCTTTCTTTCACTATACATACATACATATAATTGTATCAATATAGTCAAGTCTCTTTGTATGTATCGTTTATTACTTTCCATGGCATGAGGCTCTTCTTTCTTGTTCGAGAGGGGCTTCTTGATGATGAAATATCAACTCATAAGAGGCATAAACGTTAAACACGGAATTCCAAAGAAATGAAGGCGATAACCTATCACAGGACAAAGAGATATGTGGAAAAACTTGGCATCAATCTTTGATGGTTGTTTTTTAAGCAATAAGTTGCAATAATAATCAAGCAAATAGGATTGTTGTGTACAAACTCGAGTAGGTCTTTCAGGAGGTGGTTCATGTTGAGTTTGATTAACTGGATATGTTTCATTCTCACGGATGTATAGACTCTTGAATATAAACATTCAAGTATTATTTGTTGCAGACAAAGATATATGGACATGGTTTTGTCACATGACACACCTGAAAAATTAAAAGATAATGGTTGGAAATGAATCAACAACTTCATCTTCTGAACTAATTAGATGAAATGAAAATGTCTTTTTCGTAAAAACATCTCGAAAAACAAAGAACTTTTGTTTTCAATGGCACACTATCGGTATCTTTTCACTCCTATGATATATCCCAAAAACACGAAAATAATAGGTCTTAGATGAAACTTTGACCCATGTGCGGCTAGAGAAGATGCAAAGCATAGCAACAAAAGGTTTTAAGAGATTCATAATCAACATTTTTACTATTCAAATAATAAAATGAGGTTTACTAAGACAAAATAGGAGAAGAAACATCTCTATAATCAAGAAAGAAACAATCAAACTGCACTTAAAAAAAAAAAAAAAACCTACTAGTAACGTTCGATGAAACAAAAGAGCGAAGTAACATTTAACAAGTGTTAATGCTTCATCTCCACAACTGAGTTTTGTTCAAGCCTCTCTATGTGAGAAACTGATGCAAAACTTTCTTTGCTGAAAAACAATTAGTGAATGCTAACTCTAGAGCATTATCGGATGTGAACTCTTTAATAGTTCGACTATATTGATTTTCAACAAGGTTAAAATCATCGAAGAACAATAGACCCTAATTTCACAATAACCATAAATTTTTTTACAACTAGTAGTTGAGTAGTTAAAATAACTGAGCTATGTTCGAGGGCATTTCTCATCTCTGTCCCTGTGGAGAATTTTTATTTTTGTCTCCGAGAAAAATTATCGGCTTCTAGCTATTTTCTATTTATAAATCAATTTTGACATTTAGATTAATAATAATTTTTTAACATTTATTTATTTTAAATTAAATAAAAAGTTTAAGTTAATTTAATTATAAAAAACTTGATTTAAAAAAAAAAAATAGCAAAATAGTAGCTTTTAAGCAAAGCTACTGATTTGTATATAAATAGATAAATGAATATGTATGTATAATAATAAAAAAAAAATTATTTGGTGAAGTATACCCTTCTAGTCTCCGATTCGAAGACCCATTTTGTGCACCGATTAATCTTTGATTTTGATTCTATCAACAACAGTTGTCAATGAATTAGAATAGATGATTTGTTCTACCATAAGAAAGACTTCCGTTTAAAAATAAATTTCAACTTCTTTGCTCTACAACAAGTACATTTGCCTTGAGAATAAGGAGATGGATAAGAAATTAGTTCATTCCAGGGGCCTTCGGCTTCGCATAATACATAATATCAAAATCTTGATTTTGAACCAAATTTAATATTTTGCCGCTTAGTTAAGGTTAATCTCATTTCATTTTATTCCCCAAGTACATATTTTGGTAGTATTTAAAATCAAATCTCAATAGCTAAAAAGACGAGGAAGGATGGAGGGCATTCTGGTACTTTCCGGAATTACTTCGGTGTTGCTCTTATCCATAATAATAATAATAATAATAATAATAATAATAATAATAATAATAATAGTAATAAACAAAAGCAAGAAAACGCCAATCTCGCAAAGCAGAGAGGAGGAGGAGGAGGAGGAGGAGGAGGAGGAGGAGGAAGAAAAAAGAGGAATCGGAAAGCCGTTAAGAGCAAAGAAAGAAATGGAGCTCCGGCACGGGCACTGGCGTTAACCTTCTTCCAATAGGAGGTGGTAGCTTAAACATTCAGGAATCTGCAAAAACTCCCTTGCATTTTTGTCTACCATCTCCGAAAAACCTCTTGATTTAATTCATTTCCTTTTTACCTAAACACTCCGTATTCTTTCTTATTATTCATCCATGCGGCGAGGTAGAGCCACGGATCCATTGACGGCGCCAGAATCAGTCCAAGAACCTGTTAAAGAAGTCCGATTCAGAGGCGTTCGGAAGCGTCCATGGGGCCGATACGCCGCCGAGATTAGAGATCCTTGGAAGAAAACTCGAGTTTGGCTAGGTACCTTCGATACGGCGGAGGATGCTGCCAGAGCTTACGATGAAGCTGCTCTCTCTCTCCGAGGACCCAAGGCGAAAACGAACTTCCCTTTGCATCCATCTACTATCTCTGTTCATCAACAAATTCCGTTCTCGCAGCAGTTTCATGATTCCGGTGGATTCTGTGAGATTAGTAACATTATTCCAGTTAATAGACCTACGTCGAGTAGTCTGAGCTCCACCGTGGAGTCATTTAGCGGGCCACGGCTTTCGATTCCGGTTCCGTCGGTTCCAAAGCTCCGTCGGAAGTCCCAGCCGCAGGTTGCTCCCGACGATTGCCATAGCGACTGTGATTCATCGTCATCGGTCGTTGATGACAGTGAGGAATATGCTCAGTCGTCGTCAATTCGTAGAGTGTTGCCGTTCGATCTGAATCTACCTCCTCCACTGCCGCCGCCACATGACGTCGATTTATCCGGTGATGATCTTCATGCCACTGCTCTGTGTTTTTGATATATTATCCTACTTCTCAATCACCAATACCAAACGGTTTACTCTCTCTTCATTATCTATTTAACATTCCTATCGGTTGGGTAGAACTTAAATGATAACTTTGTCTCTCAGCTGCTGCTTGTTGAATGAGAAAAATTTTCTTCTCCAGTCCTTAATTTCTTAGTTCATGATGTAGATTAGCACCTGGATTTTACCAACACAAGTTCTCTAAATCTTTGTGTCTCCATGTCCTTAAACAAAATGAAAGAAATCCATGAATATTGCTAAGCAGTTCTACATTTTGATCTGATCATCTCGTTAACCACATCAATAATTCATCATGTTCTGAAATCCATTTCACCTCACCTTGTTTTCAATCAACTCATAGGAAATATCATAAGCATCAGGATTCAAAATTCATCTCTATTTGGGAATTCCACAGAATTAAAGCTCCTCTCAAATCAAACCCCCTTTGGATTCTCTCATTTCTTTCTCCCCTTTTTCTTCAATGGGTTATAATTGCGTCTGGTACACATAATTACTATATTCTTAGTCTACCTTTTTCTTCCTCAATTTTTTGCACATGTTATAGGCTTTTGTATTCATCATTTCATATTGAAATCTTTACCATAAATCAAATGTCATATTAATTAGCATGACTATCATATTGATGAGACGACTGAATTCAAATATGACTCATAAATATAATTTTCAGATTTCTTTAAAAAGTAAATTAGAATTTAGAAGCAAACAGGCGTAGTAGATTTTTGAGCCCAATTCAATCTGTTCTACAGATGGGGTTTGCTCAAATCCCCACGAAAGTGTGGTGAGAGCTAAAGCCGCCCAAAAAGGAGAGGAATATGTTGCTTTAGCTATCATTTTTTTTTGGTTCCTTTTGAATTTGGGTTGGAAAATTATTCCATGTTGACTGTTTTTTTCTTTTAATTAGATTATTTTTTGTTCTCTTAATTGCTTATTAAGTTCGTTAATTTTATCTTAATTTTTCATTTCATTAAAGATGCTTTGGATGTTAGATGGATTAATAATTAACGCACATAAGTTTATATTGACTTGAAAGTTGAAACAATTTTGGTGTAAAGTATTTTTAGAATGGTTACTATTGATCCATTGAAATTTTTGTAAAATATTTATTTTGTGGTCAGTTTTGTTGAAGGGGGTTGGTGAACTCTTAAATATTTCTCTTCTATAATATTATTTTGATTACTTTTTTTTAGTATTTGAAATTTAAGTTGAATAATGTTACCTTTCTTTATAAATGAAGTATCCATGGGAATAAGTTATTGTTTTTGTATTAATATCATTATTTCTTTTAGCCTAAGATAATATGATTTACCCTTTTACTCTAATTTGGTAGGTGTTGCTTTGTGTGTGTGTGTGTATATATATTTTCAAATTCAATGGTAAGAAATAGATCAAACTTTCAACATCTAGCTAGGAAAATTATACAAATTAATGTTGAGTTAAGTTTCCTTTCTTACAACTTATAAGTGATCATCAATGAGCCTAGTAATATCATAAATGAGTTTGGTGTGACAAATTAATTATGTAATATTTGATTATTAATCAATGGAATATCAATAAAATATCAATATTCTATACAAACGAACAATTATCATCATTAAAGAAAGAAAGTAGGTTGATAATTTAGGGATGGTATATTATTTAAATGTCTTTGGTTTCAATGGGTTTTTGTTATTTAAATGTCTTTGGTTTCGATGGGGTTTAGTTGCTTGAAGACTTTTGAATTTAAAGTTTCTTTGAGGTTGGAGCTTCAAATCCTCCAACTTCTATTTTTAGTTTTGAAATAACAATAATGCTTAAAAGTGAATGATGTATTCAAGCAAGATGAAGACATGTTTACGAAATTGTGAAGAGACAAGGGGATATGGAAAAAAGAAATGAAATGATTATTTAATAGGTTATACTCTTTCCAGGGTATTCAAGGTGAGGGTAGAAATTTGATATCTTTTTAACTTTAAGAACCAATGCAACATAAAAGGAAAGTCCAAAAACATGTTAGATATCTTTAAATTGATACTATGGGTTTCTTTTGACTGGGGAGAAAAGTGTTTTTCAACAAAGTTATTTTCAATTTAAAACAATTTCTTTAAATAAAAGACTTGTGTTTGGCTACAGTTTATCAGAAGTTATTTCATTATACATGTCTGTTTAATTTGTGATATATTAACAATGTTTCTGTCCATTTCAAATTACTATTATTAAAAACTATAACGAATACTCGCATATTCTATATTAGAAATTAATAAGCTATGGATAACACATTCTTATATACATTTTTAATTTTAAGATACATGTAATTGTTCAAGTATATGAATGATATGTATGTACCTACTTCATTTATTTTGTGTCTTTTAAGAAATGTCTCTTGAATGTTATATAAAGAGTTCGTTTTGTTATTTGTTTGGTAAGAGAAGAATCAAATCATTAGAACCATAATAAAGTTTAGCAAGAAAGCGAGTTTCGAGAGGACAATACTTTTCTCTTGTGTGTTCTTGAATTTTTTAAAACAACAAATTTCTTCTCTTAAAAGTTTGTGAGATCTAGAGTGGATTTGTTAATGCTTCCAACACATGAATAAATGATAGATGATAGAGTTAAATAGGCAATAGGCTTCAATCTACGGCCACAGCCGAGACCTTTGGAGGTGACTAGGGGATAGGACAATCGACAAAGAAGAAAGGTTCCCTTTTTTACATGGCATGTATGATGAGGCCTCCTCTGTTATTATACTGAATGCTTTCATTTGAGTTATAATCCAAGATGGAGAAATATCTGGAAAAATAGAAGAGTAATTAAATTGCATTCAATTGAAGGCACATTCTGATCGATCGACTTTTCAAGTGCAACTTTTTTTTTTTCCTTCTTATAAACATCTTAGAAAACCAATCCAAACAAGCTTAAAAAGGTCTGTTTAAATGAAATAATATATGTTATTCTATTTAATGTTTTCCTGTTGACTAACCAAAGATATGAAAAAATGTTTTCCTTTTGCATATTACTGATTAACCCAAAAAAATTAATAATAAATAATAAAAATAGTAGAAAAAAAATCAAATGACAGTTACGAAGCAATCAAATAACAATATCACAAACTAAATTACATGAGGAAGGAAATCTTACAGTAATACTATCAGATAATCTATTAAAAAGAAAAAGAAAAAGAAAGAAATTAGATGACAATTAGATTATGATCGATAAAATAATAAGTATCAAATAGCATTCTAATCAAACAACAATCGAATATCACTCGATATCACAATTAACAATTAGATGGTAATCAAATAACGATCAGATGACAATCCAATGTAGTCATGCATTTTTTATTTTCATGAAGTGATGCATCCACTCATAATTCATCAATTCATGAAGAAACACAAATAGTTATTAGTTTTTATGAAGTGATGCATTCATTCATAAAGAAACACAAACAATAACCATTTATTTCAATATCATATAGATATTGAAAGAAAACTTCACACCATATATCATTGTTTGTTTTATCAATAATTTAATGGCTACCATATTTTGTTCCAATATTTAGAATTAAAAAAAAAAATCACGAATAGCCAAACAATAATATTTTACACAAAATATAAATTAGATAACCATTTTGGAAGTGATCACATGACGAAAACCATCTATAACCTAATTTCTTCTAAATCAATTTGAAATTATTTTATATTTTTATAAAATTTATTCGAAGTAAAAGTGATTTTGATAGGAGAAAAAGTTACTTTGATCGTGTCAAAATCACTTCCAAACAATTTCAAATAGATTTTAAAGAAACGAGGTGATAAGTAATTTTTGTTAGGCATGACTTTCAAAATTATTTTCTAACTCATTTTTTTTCAAATATTGTGGGTTAATTAGTCATTTTTTTATTTTATTTTAATTTTAAATATTGAACAAAAGATCATAACAGTTATGTCATTAATTTGTCAATAAAACAAACAATTATTTATGTTTTGAATTTTCTTTCAATATCTATATATATATAAACATTTATCAACTCTGCATGTAAGAATTTAACCAAAAAAAAGAAATAGATCTTTACCACAATTATTAGCTAAATGATTATGTTTCAAATAAAAAATACAATTACTAATTATTGAGTAACCTTGGAACCAAAACATAATGATTGAAAATTAATTCTAAATATATGAAAAATCACTTTTGAGGGTTTTATACCAACTACAGGGTGATGGTTTAAAAATCAATTATATATAAATCTCTTTTTCTATAATTGATACTCAAACTATTACTTCCAAACATGCTCTTAGTTGTCAAGAGTTGACCATCAGAAATAATTGACGTAGTTGGTCTCCATAGTTGGCTGTCAAAGGCGGTCGTTGATAGAGTTGGTTGTTGGATGGATCATCAAAATTGGTCGCCAAAGTTAGTGGTGTGTCACCATCGAGGTTGATATCATGGAATGTGACCATAGGTAACGGTTGTGTTGGAGTTGGTCGTCATTGGTGGATGTCACTAGAGATGGATGCAAAAAGTTTCACCATAGTAAGTTATCGAGGTGATCAGCTATGGGCGGCCAATGGTAGCCAATGATAACCACCATATAAGTGAAATAGAACTAATGAAGGTATTTTGGTAATTTTACGTATAATATACGTGTTAGTGAGAGATTAATCGTTTAAACACTCAAAAAGTCACTCATTTTTCTAAAACTTGTTTTAGAATACTCTCAAACCAATTTATTTTACAAACTTACTTTTTCAAAAACTATTTTAAGTGGTTGTCAATGATTCGAATCTCAACAAGTTAAACCAATTAGCCGACCCTAATTTTTAACGTTGTTATTATGCCTTTTGTTTTCCGTAAGTTTAACGACATGTAAATCTGGGGTCTTTTAAAACTTGAAACTATTTGATATAGAGAGAGTATTATATTTTTAACGTTGTTATTATGCCTTTTGTTTTCTGTAAGTTTAACGACATGTAAATCTGGGGACTTTTAAAACTTGAAACTATTTGATACAGAGAGAGTATTATATCTATATATTGAGAATGAATTTTTAAATGCTTACAAATTATTTCAAATAATAGACTCAATAAACCTAAATCAGTAAATCATTTAAACCATATAGTTAACTTCTATTTGTATACGTTTTGATGTTTGATCATCAATTAAACCATAGTTGGCTACACTTCCCCACCCTTCTCTATTTTAATTAAACATACTTGCTTAGTACACATTCACCTTCAATATATTTGTCCTTACAACTAGAAATCACAAATGAAGTTTCTTTCTGTTTCTTTTTACTAATCTTTTAGTGCATATTACCACTGTCATGTATAGCAAAACACGTATCCTATATTACATATAACAGAGCTTGGGGATTTAACTACTAACCAAAATTCTTAGGTGAATGATAAACAAATCCAATCAAAGCTCCTGGGGCTGTGTGGTAGCATCTATAGGCTAGTTTAAACTAGAGCAAGGCTTATAATGTGTATATATATATTTAACTTATATATATATATTAATATATAATACATAGTACAAGTTTATACTATTTGATACATACATATATTTAAGCTGGAAGCAAAAGTCTATACTACTATACCAGAAGGGTACTGATCATATTTTTTCATAAAACAGTACTGTAGGTTTCGAAATTTATGAAGTGTTTTGAAACTTATTTGAACAATAATAGAATTTATTTTGTCCAAAGATATTGAAATCTCTCTCCAAAAGTCGTATTCGACCAAATATGACTCTTGAAAAGACATTCTTCTACCTTTTCTTCTGAACAAAAACCATCCTATTATGTAAACAAGTTTCAGAAACATTTTTTTAGTTCTTTTTTTTTTCTAATACAAGTTTTCGAAACATCCAAAATTTTAGATTAATCAAAGGAACTGTGAGAGTACATTTTTGACCACATAACTAGAGACGAGTTGGTTGGTTTTCTGAGTTGGATGAAATGAGTCCCAAAAAATGTACTTGTTTGCATCTGTGCAAGTAAACATGCTTTCCCGATTGCAAGCATACCCCATTTCAAACATCCCAGTAGCACAACATGCCGTTGATGTCACATCAAACCCTGTCAATGAAATTTGTCTAATTAATCAATCAATTAATCCATAACCTATAGCTACATGATGACGTTAATTTATAATTACCGTAGAGAGAAGGCTTTTTGATCATGCTCATGAGAACGTCATAGGGATTGGAAAACACCAACTGGATGCCGGGAAGGTCCTTGTTAAGTTTCACTGTCAAAGCCTTGAGTTTGTTGTTGAAATCCACAGCAACATTGTTGTAACTCTCCAAACAGTCATAGCCTCCAAAAACGTTTCTTGTTCTTTCCAACGGCAAGCACCCCATCGGAGGTAGCCCACCCAGGGATATTTTCCTAGCGCCGAGGCTATAGAGCTTCTCGATAAACCCGCTCGCAATCCCGACAAGAAAGTCTTGGTATTGTTGGATGCTGTATTGTGATGAACGGCCAGGCATTGTGTAGTAATTCTCCAAAAAGTCATTGGTTCCTAAGCTCATAACATATAAAGCTTCTTTTATGGTTTCATTTGCTGTGGATGAGCCTTGATATGCTGTCAACTTTGCTTGATATTCCTTATAGTATTCAAGTTGCTTCCACAATGGTATCACTGACTGCAATTAAGTTCCATTTCATAAATTTATTTTATCTAATTTTAGGTTTCAAAATTAGACTTTGGGTTTTTGAAAATGCTTTTGACAAGAGTATGCAAGTAAAATGTAATGTTAGGAAAATTACCAAAACGTTGGAAGTGGCATTGTCATAGCCAGTTCCAGCAGAAGCAAAAGTGAGTCCAGTGGCCAAATCGGAGATGTTATATGCAGGATCCAAGTAAGCCGGAATAGTTGGCTTCAACCCAAATGCCTCAGAAATGAAATCTGTCGGAATTCTTCCATTAGAAAATCTCCCAGTCGCCTTTCCGCCAGCGAAATCCCGACCATATGGAAAGAAGTTGCTTCTTGCAATGGTGGGAATGAAGTTGTTATTTCCAGCATCGACTGACGAATCACCGAAGACTATGACTGCTGGAACCTTTGCTTCGGTTATCGTTTTCGGAGACGACGAAAGGTGGAAGGGAACAATAATGGTCAGAAAGCATAAGAACACATTGTATGCGGCCATAATTAACTTTGATTTTGGGTGAATCAAAAAACAAAGTAGTGTTGGTGATCAAACTGAAAGAGAAGAGGGGGAGCAAAGGATCACTAAATAATTAAATATGGTTGTTGGGATTGGAGGAGGGAAATAAATGTGAGAGCTTCAACTGAAACTATTAAGTGTGGCAAAGTTGTTGGGTGGATTTTAATTGTTGCTAACAAACATTAAATGGAATCATATTCATACATACGTATATACTACAATATTAATCTCCTAAAGTTTCTAACCTTACCAAAAATATAATTTCTTTTTAAGTAGCGGAGACACGTCTTATCCTCGAAAGCAAACAGATGAGCTAAGCTCTGATTTGAACCTGTGACCTCTTGTTTTCTTTCGGATACAAACATGTGTCAATTGAGCTAAACTTATGTTAAAAGAGAACTGGAGATTCATCCGTGTGTTACATTGACGTGATAACCAACAACACTAAGATACCGCCAAACTAAAAGAATTTTTTTTTTGAAAAGTGTTTTATAACTTAAAGGGAGAGAGATTTGAACGGTAACCAGGACCTCTAAGTCACAGCCAATCCACAATGTTACCATTAAAAGTTGACCATTAAATAATTGTACGACAAACCCAACTAGGTCCTAGGTTCGCTACACGTAATTATTATTCAAGAAACATATAATCAAAACATGTTCAGTTTATAAATTAGGGTTGTTCGAGCAATTCATATATATACAACAACAACTAGATTAAAATCGTTTCTTTTTAATTTATGAAACCTTTAAGAAATAAGACGATGTCAATTTCAAAAAAATATAGACGAAACGTTTTCGTGCTTTATTTTTCTTTTAACTATATACAATACTATTACATTCTAAGTAATGTGAAGATTGACTTTTGAAAGGTATTCATATAACATATTAATTTAAAGCATATCCTTACCTAATTTTTTTTTTTTGAATGATATGTTTTAAATGGTTTGAAATGAAGAAAGGTATGAAGAAAGGCATTAAATGGATTTTCCAGAAAAAGGAGAGCCAAAAACAAAGGGAGGGGATGATTAATGAAGTTAGGAAAATGTAAGTAATAACCATAGCATATCACTTTCACTTTCCTTCCCAACTACCTCAAGCTCATAAACGACACGTCGTAATGAACAAATGAAGAAAATTATGTGGAGAGAGTTTAAATTTATTAATGAATGGTAGTTGGAACCGCCCATGATAACGACAATAACATGAGTGTCGGATTGAACAGAAAAGGAGGTGGAGATGGGCCTCCGTGATTCCTTTATTTATTTATAACAATACATCAATTTTTATATACTTACTCTCAAACTTTAAAACCTTTTCTATTTACATATACATCAAAAGAAGAAAAAAAAAATCAATTATTTTAGTTTTTCTTCTTTTTTTGAATTTTCATTTTTACACTATTTCAAGGTGTTGCTATTTGCTTGATGATATTCTTCCCCTAAATTGGAGCCACAGTTCGAAAATCTAGCAGACAATGTGGACTTGCTTTCGGAAAAATGTATAGCCCTAATTTTTTAGTCGGTCTAGAATATGAGAATTTGAATTGAGCGTCTTCTTACATCTAATAGATCATGAACTAGATCGTAATCATTTTTCTTTATATTCGACAAAGTTGTATGGGTAGGACTTTGTCTCGTGTGCGATTTAGATGTTGAATTTTCTCCATCTTTTTGCTATATTTCATTTTTCCATCGACTAAAGTTCATTTTAGTTTTCTATGCTTTGAATTTTGTTTTATTTATTTTATTATATACTTTCAAAGGCTTAATTTAATGGGTTGAAGTTGGAATGAATCTCAAAATAGTAAAATTTATAACATTATAAAGCATGCTTGAAATAAAAATTAAAGATGATCTAACATTCAAGAAAATATTTAATCGACGACTTCTTATTGTTTTATAAATATATATATATTAATTGAACATATTTGTAACCATATAAAATTGAAATAGAAGGAATCTCTGATTTTCAAAATTATAGTAATTAATTTTTAATCTCACACTCTCAATGTATTATATATATATATTTGGGGTTTATTTTCAAATATATAACAAATCGGTAAAATATTTACACCATATCGAATAATTTTGAAAACGAAAAAAGTTCACAGACCCACAATGTAAAATACCAAAATTACCCAAGTCAACACGCAATAAATCGACCATACGCGCGCGATACACGATCTCGGACATACCATGCCCTAGGATGAAAGAATCTGCTTTTAATTCATTCGATCTCAGGCATACAACGAATCGAGATGACCTGAGATGAAGGACAAAAGTGTAGATTTACACGATCTTGTACTTTATTTTAAACGATGACTTTCAAGTTTAAATGATCGTGTAGATCATGATACACGATCTCGAACCTTAGTGGCACCTAGATGGCCTAGGATGAAAGAATTTTTTTTAAAGGATAATTTGGGTCAGTAGGTGCATCCGAACATCTCCACTAGGTGGACACCCCCTTAGCACCCTCATCACCGCCGCTTCATTAATATATAGAAAAAGTACAACGAAAAGCAAGAGATACAAAATACCGATAAAGGCTGGAGGTAAGCCCAAATAACATTAGAAAGCATTAAGATTAATGGCTATAGTGCTAGTATCGTAATTGGAGAAAGGTAGATGTTTGGTGGACCAGGATGAAAGAATTATGCCTTTATTTTATTCGATCTCGGGTATATATTGCTCCGAGATGTTTCGAGATGAAAGACTTCTATCTTTAGTTATTCGATTTTAGGCCTTAATTGTACAGAGATGGCCCGTGGGATTAATAAGTCGCAAAGACGATAAAATTGCAAGGACATATATGAATTTATGAAAAAATAATCGCGCTTCATAGGCTTTTCTTAATTTGTTATACAAACCGTAAATATTTTGAGGTTTTATTACATTTATCTAAATTACTTTATATATTATGTTTCATTGGTTTCATTCTATTAATCACAAATAAACATGAAGTCTTTGGGAGTGTGGTTGGACCTTGAATTTTGGACTTAGCCTAACCCTCTTTCTATTCCTTTATTTTTTACAACCCTAATTTGGGTTATACGTCCATAAGCCTTTGATTTCTTAAAATGAAAGTTTTTTTTCCTACTTCTCTATGGTTTACTTAGCTTATTCTTTTAAAAGTAAAAAAAGTTATACTCTTAACTATCTTTTTTTAAATTATTTTTTATCCTCTATTTAGTAATTATATTTCATTTTTAAGTACGATAATTGAATTATTGACCAAATATAAAACAAAACAAATTAAAAAAGTTAAAAACAATATAATCTTTTATAGTTTATAAAATTTGACTTGATATCTCGTAAAAAATAGATAAAGAAGCAAATCTAGAAGTGAAAATGTTGTTTTATAGATTTAATTTTCAAAAACTAAAAACAAAAAATCGAATAATACATTACCATATGAGACTTTAGTTCTCAAAACTTGGTTGCGTCTTTGAAGACATTATGATAGAAAGCATATATTAAAGCAAGAAGGTTTAGATATGCAAATGGGTGTAGTACGTATTTTATTTAGTACAACAATCATGAGTATGTAAAGTCATGCCAATATATTACCGTTAAGCTAAAGTCACTTAAGCACAAATCGATTTTTAAAAACTAAAAAAACCAAAATCAAAAAAGACAACCCGATTACCAAATAGAGCCTCGAATTTTTATATTTTTAGTTGTTTACTTGTTTATGGTGGAAAGTTAATTAAAAACGAGAGCAAGTCTTAGTGTTCCCTCCGAGGGTTCAAAAAGTACAAACATTGTTGATCTCCAACATTTATGAATTTGCACTCTTGTAAACAGTGTTCGATTATTATTAACTAAATTCATGAATTGTGCCATTGGCGAATGTAAAAATAAATCCTAAATAATTGCCTTTTCAAATTGGTATATAGCACTACATATCAATAAAAATAAACCACATATAAGATGAAATGGTAATGGTTGCTTATTCATATACTAAAATTAAGAATTATCTATAGATTAAACCTAAATATTTGTTATGGTAATCAAATGAATTTATAAGCAACGAAATAGAACATTTTACACTTTTTTTTAAAGTTATTTCCTAATACAAATAGATAAAGAATTTCAATCACGAATTTTTCGATCCTCAACGTATTGATGTTAGTTGAGTAAGGTGTTTTAGGTATCAAACATTTCACAATCATATAAAAACAAGAGGAATTAAATGAAAACAAAATATTAATGAAGGAATGAGAAGAATGAAAGAGATAGATAATAGATAGGGTAGATGATAATGAAAATGAAAAGAATGAGAAATAAAATATATATATATATATATATATATATATATATATATATATATATATATATATATATATATATATATATATATATATATATATATTTTGGAATTAATAATTGAAAAATAGAATTAATATTGTTAATTTTTATAAATGAATCATTGAAAAAGAAGAGAGAATGATATGAATTAATTAAAAGTGGAAAGAAGAGATGGAAGCAAATGGTTGACAATAATTTGGTTGGTTTTTTGAGTAGGATGAAAGGCATCCCAAAACACATACTTATTTGCATCTGGACATGTAAATGAATTCTCTTGATCATTGCACAAATAGCTCATCTCAAATGTACCTGTTCCACAGCATGCCTTTCCAGCCTCTTCATACCCTAATTAAACCCACATAATTTCAAACAAATTAATATATATTAGAAACTGATCAGTGCAGTAGTGCCCTTAGCTAGCAGCCTAGCTAGGGTATGCAATATTATAAATTAAATTTGACATAAATGGTTAAAGAGAGAAAGAAAAGAAAGAAGGGTTTGGCTGTGTCTTAAAGATTGTGCCTACCAAATGCCACAAGCGAAGAAGCATAAATGAATCACTAAATTTGGCTGCCAGATCAGTTGAAGTGATTGAATGAGTATCACCTAACTTTTTTCCTGTTATATAAGTTCTGCTTTCTATTCTTCTAATTATACCAAACTAACTTCTTCACATAACCGTAGTTATGAAATTTTTAGAAGTTCAAAAGTCTAGTTGCAAATCCTTAATCAAGAAACACGTAAAAAGTTTTAAATTACTAGCTTGTTTGACTTGAAACAATAGTACTAGTACACATATTATTAAGAAGCGGACAAAGCATGATATATTCATAATTCGACCTACAATAACAACCCTATACTCTAAAATGGCAACATGTCCATGTCTTGTCTATGACAGAAATTAATATCAAAGTTTTCTAGGGCCAAATCTAGATCATTATGAATTCGGGTATGAGCAGAAAATTTATATGATAAATATAATAATAATAGATTTAAAAAAAGAAAAAAAGAGGGTTATGAGATTTGTTACCAAATAAGTATGGGTTGGTGATGATTTGATAAAAGATGGGATAAGGATTTGAAAAAATCATGGTGAGGCCAGGGAGTTGAGTATTCAAATCTGAAACAAAAGCTTCCAATTTGTTGTTGAATTCCAAAGCCACAAGATTGTATTTATCAACACAATCAAAGTTGGACATAACATTTGTTGCTCTTTCAAGTGGCAAACAACCCATTGGAGGAAGTCCTGTGAAAGAAAATTTTCTGGCTCCATCATGGTAAAGTTGTTTGATGAAATTTCTTGCCAAATCCAATAGGAAATCTTCAAATTGTTGGATGCTAAATTGAAGTCTTCTATGAGGAAATGTGTAGTAATTCTCTAAGAAATCATTTGTTCCTAAACTTACTAAATATAATGCTTCCTTTATTACTTCATTTGCCTTCTCATTCCCAAGATATCCTCTTAGTTTTCTTTGATACTCTTTGAAAAGCTCCACTTCTTTCCACAGTGGTATCACATTCTGAAAAATTAAAAGAAAGATAACAATGAATTTTAATATAGAAAAGGACAAGAAGTGGAATTTTATCATATTGTTGGTAGAAAAAACTTACTAGGACGTCGGAGGTGGAGTTATCGAAGCCAGTACCAGCTGAGGCGAAGCAAACTCCGGTGGCGAAATCAGCAATAGTAAAAGCTGGATCTAAGTAAGCAGGAACGGTTGGTTTCAAACCAAAAGCTTCAGAAATAAAATCCGGCGGTACTTTGCCGTTAGAGAATCTTCCGGTGGGTTGTCCGGTGAGAAAGTCACGTCCATAAGGCCTAAAATTACTTTTCAACAATGTTTTAATCACATTGTTGTTTCCTGAATCCACAGATGAATCTCCAAACACAATAACAGCTGGAATTTTAGCGGATGTCAATGTGAAAATTGTAAACAACAACAACAACAACAATAATAATAAACGAGACATATTAAGTATATTATGAGGGAAAAAAAAGTGTTCTTTGGGAAAGAAAATGGAAGATATTTATAATATATATGGAGAGTGATAGAAGGTGATGAATTCGAGGGTTAAATTTTGATATAAATTTAGAGAAAAGAGGGAGAGGTTGTGGTTTGGTGGGAAATTTAATGAGGATTTTGATGGAGAGGGTCGTTGGTCCAACAAAATCTACATGCAAAATGCCAACAATAATATATTACATATAGTTAATTTTGGTGGGTTTTCAGTTATGACTGCCACCCAGGTGGATGGCGTCCAAAATTAATATAAAAACTCTACTAAGAATCAGAATAGTTAAGAATGGTTTAAGTATAGATGTTAACTCTCTTAATACCCAAACACTTGTATATCTATTTGGAGAAGTTATAATGTATACAAAGATACATCAGTAAGGTGGGGAACGCATCAAAAGAGGGTTTGATTTTTATCTATGAAAAAATCTCTTTGGAAGCACTTAAAAGAAAAGGTATTCAAACCACAGGTGTAGTTATTTCATCTTACCAATTATGCAACAATTAGATGATAAAAAATTATTTGGGCCATGCCAGTATAGACCACCACAATATGGGAGACACACTTTCATTATTAAATGACAGAAAGAAATACTCTGAATTCATATTCAATAATCATTTAGAGATGGATATATTATTGAACTAAAAAAACCCAAAAGAGTTTAATTTTTAAATTGGTAGGTTTATGTTGTGGTGTCACTTTTTGGAGAAATGGTGTTACATATTTTAGTTAATTATTTTATGGAGAACCTCAACTTAAATTGCTTGAACAATGTTTTAATTTTCACATAATCCAAGTTTTTGGTCTAACAAACAATCTTAGTTTAATTAGCACACATACAATTTAATTGGCCTTAGGAAAAATACTGCATCATAAATAGCATCATCATCATTTATTATTATTATTATTATTATTATTATTATTATTATTATTATTATTATTATTATTATCAAACAAAGTCAATAATTATATTGAAACGTTCTTATTAAAAAAAAAAAACTACTCCCAATATCCGAAGGGTCCCTAAAGATCACATTTAAGAAAGACATATATCCAAAGATATCAATACACATAAAAAGTGTTTGGTCCTTATATTTGGTGAAGAAGTTGGAATTGGAGTAGATATCATTAAGGAAAAAACAATCTTTATGAAAAGGAATGAAAAATATACCATTTGATCTATGAGATTTTGTATCATTATTTATTATACGAGAAAAATAACGTTGCAAATCTTCAATAATGTTTACTTATAAACTTAGATATAGTTAATTAAACACCACATATCGCATATGTTGCGTTAAAATTAATATTTGTATTTTCAAAACAAAATAATTATAGAATGTTATTTATTTGGATAAAAAAATATTTTTTAGTCCTTAAATTTAATATTTAGTTTGTAATAATTTATAAGTTCTAGGAAATGAGATTGAAATTAGTAATGGAATTAAATTATTACAAACTAAATTAATGTTAAAAAATCAAATTATTATATTCATAAAAGTATAAAACTAAAAGAAGCATCTTTTACACACAAATTACTGTGTGTGTATATATATATATATACATACATACAATTGTATAATTTAAGATATGCATATAATATACTCACATAAAATAAGAGCAATATTATAATGTTATGGGTCAGAATTAATGAAGATGAGCCAGCAAGTAGGCTAGGACTACATACTTTAGGAATTTGATTAATGATGAAAAACAATAATTGTAAATATTTATGTTTAGTTGGGTAATGAAAATAATGTTTGGTTTGGTATTTATTACTTGGTAGCGTCACCAAATAAATTTGCAGCATAATTAGGTTTATCCCATTGATTTTCAGTACGATTTTTTCTTTTTTTTTTTTTTTTTGGTTAATTGAGTTTAACTTTTATTTATTGATTAATTAATCCAAGACCAATGTGGTTGGTTATTATTACGATTGAAAAAGGAGTGTTACGTTATTAGCGATGAGGTTGGATATTCAAGGAATCAGGATTAAAAGAGTCATAATAGATAACAAAAGATTAAATGAACGGGATGAAGTTGGGTCCGAGATTGAATCTAATTCAAGGCTCGAAGAAGCCGAGAGCTCGGTATAGGCGAGGCAAGAAGGGATTACCTAGTAAGAGTATTGGGTTGATTAGCTTCGTCTTGGAAGAAATATGTAGCCCAATCAAGAACGTAACTCGTAAATCAACAAGGATTAGGAAACAAGATGAAAGCTATAAACAAGATTAGCAGCAAAGGAGGGTGCGAAAAAGAGGTAAGTTCTTCATCTAGTATCAAATACTTTCTTCTACATTTAATCTTTTGACTTAAGCATCGGAGTGGTCGTGGCTTACACCACATCAGTGTCTAAGTTTTTCCTTGCTGGTTAGGTGAGCTCTCTTTTCCTAAAATACAAATTTGATTTAGTCAAAATTTGACATCAGCAATTACTATTAAAATTTATCGATGAAATCAATTTTACAATTAGTATGTATAAACTCAATTTATATTAAAATCATAATCATACGTTTTAAGATTAGTATTTAATACAAACAGAAATATTTCACTTTGGATTGAGTTTTTTTAACAATTAATTTAATTTATTGTTTACTTTGTTTGTTGATTCCAAAAAAATGGATCAACCATACAATTTGCATGGGTGTGGTGTGTAGCCACAAATACTTTGACACTCAAGTCAGTATTGTGTTTCGAAGCAACTAGACAATAAATAAAATAGTAGAATATTCAAGCATACCTACCACCAATGACTTTGGGCGCTTATATAGAATGGTATTTTTTAACTAACACTCTTGCTCACAATTGCCTCTTTTAATCTTCTAGAATTGTTAAGTTGATAATTAATGGGTGGTTACACAAATCTGTAAATGCCCTGAACGCTTCATTTATGGCCCTCAACCATTCAGAATATGAACGATTCCATATTCAATCACTTAGAGATCTTCTAATGTGTGTCTCTAAGCTCTCTAAGCATTTGCTCTAAGGGTATTGTCTATTATGGGTAATTCTCCACCTCTTATGAGCTCCTTTTAGGAGGTTATGCTTTTCTTTATGGGTTCTCTTTCTCCAACGAGTTCCTCTTAGGTGGTTACGCTCTCCCCTTGTGGACCACTCTCCTTCAATAAGCTTCTTTTAGGAGAGGATAGGCTCTCTCCTATGTCAGTCATCCTCCTATGAGCTTCTATTAAAAGTAGAGGTGTAAGAATAACCTGAAAATATGGATTGGGTTATGGAATACAACCCAACCAACCTTAATTCGAGTTATGGAATGTTTCTCAACCCAACCCAATCCAACCCGTTTACACTCTTAATTAGAAAGCTTAGGCTCTCTTTTATGGGTTCTTCTCCTAGGAGCTCCTCGTAGAAGACTTGGGCCCTCTCTAGTGAATCATCCTCTTTCTATGTGAGCTCCTCCTAGGGAGGCTCTCTCCTATAGGCTTCTCTAAGATACTCTTAAGCTCTTTTTTGGGATCCTCTTAGCTTTTCTTGAATTCTCTCTTGAACTTTTGTGAGCTTACTCCTTTTGAGCTTATCTCATGGATCCCATTAAGCTCTTTTAACTCTTTCCATAGGTGCTCCTCTTGAGCTGTGTCTCCTTGACTACTCCAAGTTTTTCTTCCATCATTTTGGTTTTAGCGAAATAATTTGTATAATTTCAAGTCGGATTCTAAAATGTCCGGTGTCTACGAAAATGTCAATATCTCAGTTTTAAGAAAATGTTATATATTGAAGTTATCATGGTAAAATGTCGATGTTTATGGACACTTTTGTAAAATTATCAGAAAATTTAAAAAAAAAATTAAAATGATAAACAACTTTATGCTTTTTAGAAGAATACTTTTATATTTTGGACAAATCGGAAAAACCACCTCTAAAGTATGATGGTAGTTGCAATTATACCCTTAAACTTTCAAAATTAAAAATTTAGTCCTCAAACTTATCCAAATTTTAATACCAATTGTTTCTCTCTCTCTTGTTGGATTATAAAAAAAAATGTCCATAAACTTTACATCTTGATATAAAAAAATGTTCTTAAACTTTCAAAATGAGTTAAAAAATATCATTAGTTTTGGACGGAGAACGTTAAATTTTTATTTAAAAATACACCCAAACTTTCAGAACTTTCAAAATACCCTAAAATTTAAACAATAAATAAATAGAAATGGTTAATACCATATTGCTACTCTATTTTCCATCTTTTTCCACCCAACCTTCCCTTTCTTTTTTTTTTCTTTTTGGTTAAGTATTTGACACTTATTTGTCTAAAATAAATAAATGAATAAAAGTGTATACTTTTAAGTGAAGTATATGAACCTAGGAAGAAAAACAATAAATAAATCCCCAAATGATTTTAAGATTTAAGTATTTAAAAAAAAAAAAAGAAAAAATCTACAGCAGTGGATCAATCAATGTTAATAGCAAAACGCTTTTTTATATTTGACTATTTATCGTTTTGGTATGTTTTAAAAGAATATTCTGATTTTGAAATCTAAAATTTTTTTATGTGATTTTTAACTTAGAATTATGATTTTTATTTTAGTTGCATAAAATTGAGATATTTTTAGAATGTGTTATTCTCAAACTTAAGAAAACTTCAAATTATAGGCATGATATTAATGGTAGGAAACAAAATCTATCTTAAAATGAGTTAAAAAAACTCGATTTTGAAGCCTAAAGAATAGCTCTTCCTCTCATAAAATAAATAAGTCACCCATAATAGTAAATAAACACATAAATTAGAATTAAGAAGAAAAAAGAATATGGTTATAAATTTCCAATTCAATTGACATCTCCCATTTGAAATCCCCATCTTAAAAACAATTATATAAGAACAATATTAACCCTTTTTTTTTTCTTTCTAAAATAAAGTAAAACAAAAAAAAAAGACAAAAGAAAAACATATAGTGATCATATTGATTGGTTTGACCAAAATGGGAATTTCTAAAGTGCTTTCATTTGTTTGCGTCATCGCCATCTTGGTTTCCAAAGTCGCCGACGCCGATTCCGACCACTTCGGGATCCACGCGGTGGGGCACGCGGTGGAGCCGTTCTGCCCAGGTGGATACTCCGACAGAGGGGACCACTGCCAGCACCTCGGCCGTATCAGCTCCGTTAACTACAACGAGAATGACGACGACGACGATGACGAATTTGACGACAGGTATAAAGTAGTGGGAAAACTTTCGGTGTCGGTTTCACCGGACGCCGAAGATCAGGCCGACGGTTTAGAACTTGGTACCATTTCACCTGATCAACAGCTTTCCAATAATGTAATCGTCTTGGGGCATTGATGATTTTGGTTCCATTTTTAATTAATTACCTCTCTCTCTCTCTCTCTCTCTCTCTCTCTACATTTTTTTTTTAATCTTTATTAATTATTTCATGACATTTTGTTTTTAAAATCAATCCTATGTATGGTTTTCTTTTTCTTCTCTTTTGATTGGTAGAAAGTTTGGAACTTTAATATGATCGAATTGTTTGGGGTTCCTTGTGATTAATTATTTACATGATCATTAATATATAGTCTTTGTTTTTGTTTTTTCTTTTCTTCTTTTGAAATGATAATATATATATATATATAGTCTTTCAAATAATGATATCTATCTAAATATAATATAATATAAATAATAGATGTTTTTAGATGTTTTAATTGGTTTAGTTCTTTTTGTTATTTAATCTTTCTTTTTAACATTTTCCTCAACATCAATATAATAATTAATTTGTAAAATAATGTAAAAATCACATCTTAATGCAAATAGAAATGGTAAATTTTAAACAAGTATATGGTTAAAATATCGATCGTTGTCTTTGAGGGATTAAACATAAAAAAAATGACATGTTTAATCCAATATGAAGCGACTAATTTACCTAAATATGAATATTTTTGATTTGTTATCTTCCAAAATATTGAGAGACCAAGAAAATAAGATTGATAGTGGTTTAATTTAATTTGATTTAATAATGATAAGATATAGTGTGATTTATTTGTTGCATAATAATGATGGTTCAATTGATCCATCAATAAAGTCAACATGAAAATTTGTTACAAAGATTATAGGAATTGACAACTACATTATTGATGTAGTCATTTTCAAGATTTTCCATATGGAAAGTGAATTTAACGTCATTTCATATTTTAATCTTCTACTCAATATTAGTGCTCAATATCACAATAATATTATCCCAACTTACGTTAATGTTTTCTATTTCTATTTTTTTCTTCTTTATGCTCTAAAGCCACAAAATTGTTTCTTTCCCTTTTTGTTCGTTTGAAATATATATATATATATATATATATATGTATGTATGTATGTATTGTAAGATGAACAAAAATTGAATGAAGAATACAAAGAAAATTTTGAAAGTATAAAAAGGAAAATGGACCAAACTCCATAAAAATAATATATAAACCAAAATAGACATTGAGTTAGAGAGTGGTAGTTTGAGAAATGATTTTAGAAAACAAAAAAATAGAAAAGATCGATTTTTTAAAATTGATTTCTAAACAAACAAATTAATGCTTGGTAACAAACTTTTAAAATTGATTTTCAATAATTATGTTTGATATAAAAGTGATTTTAAAACTATCAAATTACTAAAAAGGATATATTGAGTTTTTGAAAAACTAGGTGTGATTCCCAATTAATCAATACGAGAGAGGTGATACATTTCTTATTTTTCTAAAATCACTTTCTTTAGGTTGTCAAATACCATATTTTGTCAAAATCACTACCAAACACACTAAAATAACGTAAATAAGATTTTACTTTAACTACTTACATAGCTTTTAAACGAATAGATGATAATTTATTTTTTTAACGAAATCTTTGAAAATGAAAAATGAAATTACCATATGAAGTACATCTTAACTTCATGAAAAGAAAAAAATACGACTGAATCATTTCACCATACTAAAAAAGACAGAAAAGATTCTCTCCTGCAACAGACTTTTGAAACCTCAGATAAAAGTGGAAACTTTAGTTATACAATGGTATTAGAAATTAAATTTGTTGTATATGGTTTATTTTAGTCTTTATACTATCCGGTTTTGTTCGTTTAGGTCCCTTAAAAATGAATAATAATGAAAATAAACGAGGTTAAAAGTACGAAAAGTAAAATAAACATAAATAGGCAAAAAGAAACAGAAACCAAAAGTAAAAGGACAGAAAAAGAAGAGTCCAAAGATGACAACAAAATTGAAGAAAGCGTGGGAAAAGCTTTAGAGGACACGTGAAGGGGAAGTGAAAGAAGAAGCAGTAGTAATAGTAATAGGCTGAGCATTCTGAGAAAGCATAACAGAGAACAGAACAGAACTTCAAGTTGCAAAAAAGAAAGTATTGTTTGGACATTCTGATAAAGCAAATTCTAAAACAAACCCATCATACCACAAAAGACAACCACATAACATTCATCTAAACTAAAAGGCTAAAAGACTTGGAGAGAGAAAGAAAGAGTAGAGATATCTGCTGATATTTATGACATTGTATAAGATTAGTGATGAGTCAACAATATCTCACTGCATTTGAGGTACAACAAACCCAAAGAGTAATGTTATATAAAAAAAAAAAAAAGAAGAAGAAAAAGAAAACCACACCCATTCATCATACAAACCCAAAGTTTGCCACTTTTTTTCACCCCTCAAATTCAGGAAGACTCATCACAACTGACAAACTTGTTTGCAAGTGAAGAAAAAAAAAAGAACTATGGATGGGATCTTGCAAAAACTATTAAGATGACTGACTTGAGAGTTTTATGCACTGTCCATTTGGATGTTGCTGCTGGTTGAGTTTCGTGGATTGGCGCCAAAGGGATTTGAAGAGAAACTGTTTTGAGTTTGGCCAGCACCAAATGTAAACTCGTGGGAAGGTACATCTATGGTCGGGCGGGAGAAGATTGATGTTGCACCAATGGTGTTGAATGGAGTTATAGGAACTGGGTCGCCAGTCTTTGGGAAGCCAAAGCCAAACGAAGGCGGACCAACAGGAGGGAAGATTTGCAGGGTTGGGAGGGAGTTTTCTGGTAATCCAAAAACCTTCTGCTCATACGCTTGCAGCTGTTGATAAATAGCTATTTTCACAGACCAAAAATGTTAGTCTAGATTATTTGCGGAAACGTTCCCAAAAAAGAATAGAAAACATTGAAAACGAAAGAAAAAGAAAAAAAACGATTGAACAAAACTGAAGGAAAAGGGAAACAATCAGAACATGGATAGTTCATAGTACTCCATTAGAGAGCAAGCAGATGTAGTTGAAGCCTATGTGAGGAACAGAACTGAAGAAATGGATTACAATTCGTTTCTTCCAATCCATTTGGTAAAAAACAGATTAACATATGAGCACCTTCATGGTTAGCAACTTAGTAGTAGGGGGGTAAAGACATGTCTTATGGCACCTTGTAAACCAAGGAACGGGCATTAGACTGAATTATTCACAAATTTAGGGAGAATTGAATGGCAGAAAATTTTCGTATTTGAAAAGAAGACAGAAAATTCAGGATAATGTGTGATATACTTACATTCAGTTAACTCAACAGACGGCCTCCGTTCTTTCACCCATTGATAACCCTGAGCAAGTCTCCAACCTTTACATTTCATCAAGAATGCTATAACAATAGCTGGAGACCTGCAATAAATAAGTGTAACCTATTAGAGAGGATGGTTAAACAAATCTAAACTTCTGTCATATGACCATTTTTTTTTTTTGATCCCAAGTCGACTGGGAATACATAATTGCACAGTTCCAGCTTTATTTAAGCATATGGGAAAGGATAACAAATAGTCAAATACAACTAATTCAAACCTATTTTTTCCTGACATGCAGTGCACCAGAACCCGAGCCTTGTCTCTTTCACATTGCTCTGAAAATCACAAGCAATATCAGGAAAGTTAGACTTTTGGAATAAGTGAATGATAGAAAGCTAATGACACGTTCTTAACCAAAAGTCATTTGTTCAGTGTAATCTTATATTGCATTGAAGTAACAACCCAGGGAAAGACTAATCTGCATTGCTTATTAAAGTCACATTTGAATGAAGAATGTTGCAACACATGGACTAACTTAATAAATGAATTAGCAAATATAGTTCATTTGGGAGAATATAAAGAAAGGCCACCTAGAAATTCAACCGCGTCATCAAAAGGTAAAGTCTTATCATATTGGAGACAGTGATATGTGAAGGAGTTCTTGTAGAGATTTTGGCAAGCAGGCACAGTCTGCAAAAATAGTGTGGAGAAAACCAAATGTCAGTCATTTATTTTCAGATCACCCAAGACATTTTAGAGGCAAGTGATGATGCATGACTTCTACAACATCCGAGAGAGATAACCATGATATGTATTCTACAATGAAACTGCTTTTTAGTATAACCATCAACCCAATAAAACTTATTTTTATATCTACGAAAGCTAACAACTTGATATCATTGCATTCAATATAGATTATACATAATAGATTAGAAAAATAACTCAACCCCTCCATTTGACTCACAGGTTTCTAAAGGTGAGCAACACTATATTTCAACATATTGGCATGTACATAAAAGTAAGTCATGGCACTGTTGTTTATCCAATGCAAACGATCACGACCCCAATCCAAAAAAGGTACGCATCAAGCAATTTTTGACAGGAACTGTTTCATTCCAAACGAAACAAGAAACAAGATAACCAAACCATGAAGCTGAAACAGAGAAACATAACCCACTACACAGACAGCAGGACTACCAAATTTTTAAACTCAATGGTCAACTGCCCCATTAAGATCCAAATGGGCAAGAACCATAACAAGCAATCTAATCAATCGATTGTCACTCCCAAATTACTCTCAAACCACACAGAGTTCTCTTAATAAAAGACATATCAGAGTTGAAATGGAATAGATACAAAACATTCAGATAACAGAACAATCTAAAAAGGCTTAAATCCATTACCTAGGGGAGAAAAATAAAAAGGCAAGCACTAGTAGCAAATTAAATGTATGTAATTGATTAAAAAAGGGAGAGAATAGAATCTAATGACAAAGAGAATGATAGAAATGAAAACGTACGTTAAGAACGCGGGAGATTCCTTGAGTCTTCAAAAGTTCTGAGCGTGAAGCGTTATCATAGCTTCCCAAATAAAGAAACTCCGGCAAGATCTCGGAAGGAAAAGCACTAACTTGCAAAGAAGTTTTCTCCGATGTAGCAGGAACACGATGACCACAAATCCCACAAACTTCCCCTTCTTCATATTTGTGATAATGGCCACAAACCCCACAAGGGTTCTCTCTTTCCCTCTTCCTCATAGCCTAAAACCACGAATTAGCTCTGACCCAGATGAGAAAAACCTTCTAAATCACCAAAACAAGAAACACTACGGACGGTGAAACAGAAAGCCCCCAAATTAGAATACAATCAGAATCGGACTAAACAAGGAGGGAATAAACCCAAAATCCATATCAATTCCCATCAAGATAGAGACAAAATTAAGGGGATTCAAAAAGATGGGTTGTTAGAAGAAGAAAAGGAAAAACAAACAAAAGCGCTTCTGCAGGGAGCAGATGCAGAAGGGCGTTACCACGAAGCTTCTTTGAATTAGATTGCGTGAGGTAGAGTATTTGAAATTGGGTGCCTGAGCTCTGCTTCTGACAACAAAAACGCAAATGGATCAACAGCTATTATATATATGAAATCGCAAGATACAGACAGATGACATCACATAACGCAGGGTTTCTTCAAGATTCCCCAGATGCGTTGGGTTGGACATGTGATTTACTCCATAAGAAAGCAAAAAAAAAAAAAAAAAAAAAAACTAACTTTTCTTTTCTTCTTCTTCTAGTTTTTCACTGCTTCATAAGATTCGTAACTCTAATAACAATTGATTTTCCCTAATCTTGTTCTGATCTAAAATTAATAATTCTTAACATTGATTTCCAAATATAAACTTAACCCCTTTTAGAAATCTGATTATTACTTCCAAAAAAAAACTTCAATAGATTCCGATATCAACTGTTATGGTTCGGATTCTAGAATTTTCATGATGTAACTCATCTAACCGTTGTCGGTTGAATTAACTAGCGGTAGATAAGGTCGTACATTGTCAAAAAATTTAATGATTTTAAGTTCAATCTATGTTACTAGTTACAAAATAAGACTTAATATGTCATGAGTTTCTTACATGTAAAATTAGTCTAGCTGCATATAAGGAACATTCATAGATATTAAAAGAAGAAAATAATACTAAAATGTATCTTTATTGCGTTCACTCGTATCTAACAAATACTATAAATTGAAAGGATATATAATCTTTACAAAATAATAAATTAATTTGTAACTTTTAGGGATGTGCCAATCTAGTTATTATATTCAAGTGAAGATCTATCATACACCAATTTATTTCATATTGATACTAAAGGAAAAGCTATTTCATGCTACAAATATCTATTATTGCCAACTATTACTCTAGAAAAGTAAATGCATCACTTGTCATTATAAATTCAAAGTTTATTGTCTAAAATTTCAAAATGGATACTTTTATAGTTCTATTTTGATTTAGTTAGACATGACAGAACAAAACAAGTTAATTTAAAAAATTGAAAGATGGGTATATATTGTTTCTAAATTCTAGGGACTAAAATGTAATTTGCCATATCATGATGGACAAAAGAAATATTTTGCCAAATATTAAAGATTACATCCATCCAAAAAGGAAAAGAAAAAAAAAAGGAAAGAAAACTAAAAAGAAATCATATTTTTGTTAGCATAGCTGAGAGGTTTATCCAACTTATGAGCAATAAAGAACCAATCATGTCGTCCCACGTCTCTGGGACCCACACATATCCAATGGCAAAGAATTCTTCTGTTCACTTTTTCCTCAAACGTAATTTATACGCATTGGCTGATTGTTCTTCCATACCTTCACTGTTTCATTTATGTAAAATCGAGGGATTCTTTAGTTTTATCTGATTAATATCACTTTTTATCATGTTCTAAGATCGTTTTAAAAGATTTTATTAATGGTTAACTGATTACGATGTGAAAATAACATTTAAAATATATTAATTATAGGTGATTATAGAATATGCTTTCACTCGGGTGTTTTTGTTTTTACTACTTAAAAAACAGTCATGGAATAGTTTTACAGTCTTCTTTTACAACATAATGCTGATAAAAGGAGAAGTGATCTCCATCAAAAGAAAAGTTGTGGTTGAGGTTCAGGAAGCGTTTGCATCAATCAAACTGTAAATAAAGCCAAAGCTATTGCCTTAACATTTTTCTTGTGCTCAACCTGGCTAGCTTTACGAGTGGGATATTACCATGCGTTATAAATTTGACTTTTTGCTGTTATATCAATGCTAATTCATGAATCTCGACATATGTAGAATGTTGCATATTAAAATCATCGGTGCAAATCAAATGGTATTGATAGAAACAATACAACCTCGTAAAAACGAAGAAAGTAAACTCATTCTTGTGACAGTGATGTCTCTCAACTAGAATGATGGATGCTAGCTAAAATGTTAAGACCACAAAGGCCAAAAACGAAACTCTCCTTCATCTCTGGTACAACGGGCGATAGCAAACCACGTCGAGAACAAAGTGAAAGGTTCATGCACGATTGTCCCAAGCAATTTATTCCTTTCACTTGAGGACCCGACAGCAAAGAAAGATATCTTAATTTAGATGAGGATGGACTATAGAGAGTGGGACGGTGTGTACTTGGCTGTCTTGTCTTGTAGGTACATTAATATGCATGTGTTGTGGTTTGGAGGTGCTTTAAGGTTATATGGAAAAGTAAAGGAAGAGAGGTCCGGGCTAACTCCATCAGTGTACTACTAAGGCAGGAACTTCAGCTGCCTTGTCTGGTCTTTGTTTTAGTCCTTAAATTGTCTCTTTCGTCCATTTGATCCCATTTCGGGTTTTCACCTCCTAACTGGATAATTCATTCTGGTGATAGTAAAAGTTCAACTAGACACAGAACACAAAGGTCCAGGGGAAGAAAGTAATGATGACTATTCTATTACGAACTATCAAGATCGTAAGTTGGTCTTTTGGTTCAGTTTCTGGCTAAACTCAGCCTATTGTTTAAGAAAAAACTGACGCCGAGGTCACTGTTGCATGAAAAAAACTGATCATAACCACAAAACCAACCAAAACTGAACTGACGGAAATGGAAAAAGTCTATTCAGATCCTATTTCAGTCAAGTAAAATTTTGTAACTTACCTTATATGAAACCAAACTAACCATCGTGTATAAGCTTAAACCACCTGAGCCGAATTGTGGACTTTTTTGGTTCAGGCTTCCACCTCTATATGAACTGATTGATCGTAACCAACAAAATCGACCAAAAATGAACTGACAGAAATGGACAGGTCTACTCAGATCCAATCAGTCAATAAAATTTTGCACCTCACCTCATATGCAACCAAACTGACCAACATGAATAACTTAAACCCGAATTTTGGACTTTTATGATTCCAGCTTCCATCTCTATATGCATTATAACTTTAGACATGTGTCACTTTGGCTATTAATAAGGAAAAGTAAAGTTGTTGCTAAGGGCCTAATGCTAAAGAAACCAACAATAAATTTACAGAGAAATAATTACCTATGTTCCTGTTTCTCTGTTTTGATGCTAAATAATTACACTTTGTAACCATCGATCCATATCCTATACTAATACATTGACTTGAATCCTTCAGTGAGAGGAACCACTTTTGCCGTCACGTTCGCCTGCAGCTTTGATACTGCTTTACGGATGTCCTGCAATGCAAAAAACATTTACTCGTCTGTGATTTGCTGACATATGACAATAATACTATTAGGACTCAGCTCAAAGATTAAAAGCAATGTCGGATAATCTTGAATACTTTTAAAAAGTATTAGAATCTGATAATATGTCAAACTATACACATACATATATATTTAAAAAAAATCAACGTGTCCCCAAATGTGGTGTCCTACTTTTCTAGAAAAAAGCATGTCACCATCTCACATGCGTGTATATGAATGTTCTTTTTAGGTTCCAACTATGACCTCTTGAAAGCTAAAATGGTAGATTTCAATTGTGTTTTATTTTGAGAGAGGAAACTGACTATCCAGCTAATCAATCAAACAAGCATATAAGATTGAGCGTGGGCATGCCTGATAGCGAGTGCATACAATAAATCCAGTACGAAGTCCACAGTCGTGAAGTGAACTAATGCACGTTAGAGACTTATCATCATGATTCATGAGAATGCAACACAAAATAAACTTCATTAAAATAAGTTTCACCTCTATATGGTATCGAGATGAAAAATGAGTTAGAAGAATAGCCTTATTTCGAATCCACTGTGCATTTTCAATGATCTGCAATTTTGCAACATCAAAGTCAATTATTGTATCCATGATAGATGATTCAACCATAGGACGAACATACTTGAACAAAACTAAGATGATCCATTGAATGGAAAATTAGAACAAAAGTTGGGAAGGATTTATTTTCCTCATCATAAAACGAAAACATATTTTATAAATGACAATAAATGGTCAATAGTGTAACCAACAAAAAGGGACAATTCATCACATAAAAGCAATGCTTAAAATACCTCAAATATGTGAGTATGACCATGTTGCCGTGCATGTTCTATGCTAACAGCTTCATCCAGAAAAGTTGCCTGTTTAAAGAGGATAAATATCAGGAAGGTTTTTTTAAAATAATAAAAATAATAATAAGATAAAGAAGATAAAACCTATGTCAGTGTCTTGCCTTCTTTTTCTTTTTAGACGTGAATTATCCTTCGTGACCATTTGAAGCCAATTAATAATTGTGATAGGACTTATAGTCATTGTTTTTTTCCTTTTACTGGGTGGGCGGGTCGTTAAGTTTGCTGGGAATCATTGACTGTGCAATTTGAAGTATTCTTGTTATGAAACTTCCCAATACAATTTGCAATCTTTTCTGCCAAACTGGTTACAGAAAAAACATTTCTGGCCATGGGGGAGTATACTGAAGCATGATACGGTTCAAATTTTAAGTTATTCAAATTTCAAAATATTGGATAATCAATAAAAAAAACATCTAATTCCTTTCCAACTATGAGCTATGAAAAGGAATTCAATGTGATACTTCGAAAAGGTAGAACAATGATATAGATATCTTTGCGATATGCCTATTAAATTGATTGAGGAAGAGAATAGTTCATATACTTTTGAAGGCCCATAACACTCAGTACCAAACTGAGCAACTAGCTAATTTTCCCTCCTGCCCTTTCTATCTTTAATACTAATGATTACAAAAAAGCATTCCATTTCACACACATGGCCATGACATCCTTTAGTTTTAACTCATGACAAACTCATAACACATAGCTAGTCAATTGCTTAGACCATGTAATTTGCTCCTAGAGTAAGTCAAACAGATGGAGGGGTTTTTCCTATCCATATCTAACAAACAAAAATGTTTGAGGACTAGTCTTGCAAGCCAGATAGCCAACTAACTACTTTGTAATGAAATCAATTGAAGGATGAGGGTCAAAGTGGATGGAAACAGTTGAGACACACAACATGGATGCCAACAGTTGGTAGGTAATTTGGCAAAAGCAAGGTTGGAGAGAGGAACCCAACAGCAAAGTTGTCGCAAAACTTTTGAGAGCCAAGCCAGGAGTCACAAATTCTGTGCATGTTTCCAAGATTTTTTTGAGGTGAAATGAGGCTTATTATCAGCAGCAGAGGGGTTGATTAGCACACTTGGGCAGTCTAAGCGTGAAATAGTACGGCAAAGAGAAGGGTTCCCAAGTGACCGTGGGCATTGAAATGAGGTGAAATGAGGCTTATTATCAGCAGCAGAGGGGTTGATTAGCACACTTGGGCAGTCTAAGCGTGAAATAGTACGGCAAAGAGAAGGGTTCCCAAGTGACCGTGGGCATTGAAAAAGGCAGGCTGTTGAGATATCCCTCCTTTGTGGCAGAAGATGAGGAAAAAGGAAAAAGAAAAGAATTATTTAGCCCATGGCTTAAACCATCCTTGAGAACAAAGTACATTTTCAGGTAAGTAACAGTAAGACTTATAGCAGCAAAAGGTGCTATCATCATTGAGGGATGGTATCTGTACATAGGGCACTGGTTCCACATAGAAAAAGAAGGTCGCTAGGGAAGTTGGGTAATGATTATTTTGGGCTTCGGTTTGCTTTGAGAACGGTGTGCATCTAGGTTAAGGTTCCTTAAATTACTTCAGATAATCTTGTAAAAATTTTCTTGTTTTCTTCGAGTTTTTAATACAATCACAATCTCCTTACTATAGGGTTACTATCATGTTGTTGTAACAAATAGTCAGATCATGATGGGAATCCCCAAATATATCTTGAAAAAAAAAATGGCAAAAGCAGAGCAAACATTTCACACGCATAGCAATTGCTTGAACAAGTCATTTTCTTATCGGAAATTACTATGGAGGACTGAAGATAATTTAGAGATTGCAAACAAGCTGAACCCGAGTCCACAGTCTGTACCTCAGTTATAAGAACTTTTGCCCTCAATGCATCAGCATTACGGGGATCAAGCATAAAATCTGATGTTGTATCACCTGTGAAGGCCACCTCCGGAGACAATATGGTGTCTGTAATCTAAAACAAAATTTTCAAAATCAAACCAGTGCCAAATATAGAAAGACTAAATAGGTATAACTGTTGGTGCAATACATGCCTCAACTCCAGATTTCTTTAGCTTCTCGATCTGTTTCCCCTTTAGATGCATGTATTGCTTCTTCAATTTCTTTCTAACTGAATAAATGACATAACCCTGCATAAAATTAACTAGTCACAATTACGTGAGAGATATTTGAACATCGAAAAATTAAACGTCATTGTCAAACCAGAACCCAGCTAATTGTTGTAACCAGACAAAATGTACGATCCTAAAAGTTGGTCATCGATCACTACTCACATATTGACCTCAACCAAAAGACAGCAACCTCTTGGGTCAAATGAATATGGTAATGCAAACACGGTCCTCACTACAATTTTAATGCCAAAAATATTCATGCAATAGGATTTGCAACCCAAGTATTTTTTCTAAAGATGGCAATCACAATCAGCTATAAGAAATATGATTCCTCAAACTATTTCGCCATTTAATAATTACTTCCCATACATGAAGAACCCGTTCACTACAAGAACCCTATAATCTATTTTCCTTCCCTGAAATGAGAAATTGAATAGACCTCAATTCCTGAGTTTCTCTAGAATCTCTAAGGTCCCCCATCTACATGTATAAAACGGATAATATGGCATAATATGAAAATAGAACATCCTTGAATGTCGAATATTTCAAAGAAACTCTTTCTCCTCTAGTAAGAAAGAGAGATAGGGAGGTCATACCTGGCTTGGTATCACATGCTGAGTTTCAAATGCTCTGCAGACAAGATTATTACGCATTTCATATGTTTCTCCTGGATTCAATTACGCATCATCACTTTCACGTCATAAAATGCACACTTCAGTCAAAATAAGGAACAACTAAGCTAAAATAAGAAACCTACCCACATCTAGTGCAACCAAATCAACGTCCAACTCCACCTGGCCCATGGTCCTGTGAATCTCAAGTAGTTTTTCCACATCTTCTTTAATACAAGCAGGCAAAAATACTGTAGGAGGACTTAAACTATATAAACCACGACTAGCTACATACATTGGTAGCCCACCCTGAACCAGAACAAGTTGAAAATCACCATCACTAACATAAATTGAAGCTGATTAGTCACAATCATTAACATAAATTGTATGTAAAATGGGTCGATGAGCTAATTCAGTAATCCAATGAATTTAAGAACTTTAACCAGAAACCAATGTTAGTTAGTAGGTCTGTCTTTTAATGGGGTGGTTTTGTGGGGCTGGTTTTTTTATTTTTTAGTATGCCCTTGTATTCTTTCATTATTTCTAAATGAAAGTTGTTGTTTTCATAAAATTTAAATTAAAAATAAATTAATTAATTTGAAAAAGAAAAAAAAAAAAAAAAACCCCCGAAAAAGCATCAGTAAAGATAGTTTTGGTTATTGGATAAAGAACGAGTTCATAATTCTTGAAGACATCTGATTCTTAGTTCCCATAGTGAATATTAAGTTAAGAAATTAGTGTAAGAGATTTCAACTAAGCTTAATGTAAGAGATTGCAAATAGCACATTCTTAACTGTGTAGAAATTAGTGCATACTGCATAGTGAGTAGTAACTTAAGAAAACCTTTAGTGAAGTTACATCAAAGATAATAGAAGCGGGATAAGGTTCACTAGTTCACTAAGGAAGCTTACAATGTGATCAAGGTGGGCGTGAGTGATAAATACAAAGTTTTGCTGAATTGCTCGAGATGGGCACCTCCCAATATCAAATGCACACTTGAATTCCGGAATGATAACACAAGTTTCTTGCCCACCAACTGAGATTCCCTCGACGGAATACCCTTCTAAATCGACCCCTTTTCGATTAACCTGTGACCGTGCTCTCCGGTACTCTTCTTCGACGCCGATTGTAGATAAAAGACCGGAATCTCTGAAGGAATTTACAGGATTCAGATGACTATGGAGAGCAACTCCCTGAGGTTTGGGTGTGTGTAAAACAGGTTGATGAAATGGGAAAACTTGAGGAGGTCTGAGAGGCGAAATGGGGATAGAAATTTGCATCTTGGAATGGGTTAGAAGGGAATTAATAACATAAGAATGTGAAAGGAATTGGAGGAAGAAGAAATGGGGTTTAGGGGAGGTTTACTTGGTCTCCGAGAGGAAAGGAAAACACAAAGAGTAGAAGATGTGGATATGTGACTGCACATACTTGGGAAGATGGGTTAAAAAATAAACAAATAATAAATAAATAAATAAATAAAACCTTGTGATTTTGTTAAAATTCTCAAAAATAGCCAAATCAATCCAAATTTTGTAGAGATTAAGGGTCTATTTGGGGCATGGACTGAGTTATTATAGTACGTGGATTATTATAATCTGTGTTTGAGTACAGATTATTATAGTGTATGTTATTTAAATCTGTGTTTGAATGTAGATTATTATAATCAGGGAAATATCAAAAGTGTTTTTTCACTACTCTTTTTTGCAATACACATTTTTTTCCAAAATTATTTTATTCAATCTTGTTAATTATGTAGTTCGTTTAATAAATTTATCTATAATCTTCATAATGTATTTTTTTTCATTTGTTTAGGTGATTGTTTGAAATTATGTTGCAGATACATCCCTACAAATCGTCAACAAATTTCAAAAGAGATTAATCCTACAAAATTAAATTCCTCTACAATATGTTGTTAGTGAAATATAAATATATAAAGTTCCATAACATTTGTAATTAAAACTTAGATCAATACATACCAAGATTGTGAGTTCATAAAATACAAAGTCATAAAATAGTTAATTTGGTCAAACATTATTTTGCAAGAGAATATTGCAATACTCCAATTTAAGTTCTGTTGGAATCGACAAGAATCCCTCAATGGCCTCCACACTACGCAATAGGATTTGCATAAGCTTTGCCCTATCTTGGCTTCGTAGTTCAGGGATATCTTGCACTTCAGCACACATTTCGACCTCCATTGCACGTTTCTCTTTTGCCAATCTGCAATTGCCTTTAATTGCTAATTTCCAAATTCCATTACACTCCTGATCACCTCTACCGTTTCATAACGTTCGCTACCTCGTTTCCTCTTACTTCCACTTGAACAATTTCTTCTCTCACTTGCTTGACTTGCACGTATTCCAAACATCTCATCTGGTGACATATGCACTCCTTGGCTATACATCATCGGGATGTCTTCATCATGTGAATCACCAAGGGAAACACTGTCATTAAACATGTTCGGCACATTAGATCCTACATCAGCAAAGATCTCTGAACGTGCTCCCGTTGCCCGATCTTTGCCAAAAACATAGGACAGATCAGCATAATATGGAAATGATTTGTGTAGAAGGCCTTTGGCTGCAGAATGACTCTTTACAAATGTAATTTAGGGAGATTAGTTGATGATATGAAATTTTTATATATCTGGTAAATATTTTCAATAGTTCTGTATTATAAAATCATTTTTTTAGATTTAATTTTAAATAAAATTAAAAGAAAAATAGGATTGTTTCAAGAGTCTATTAGGTTATGTCAAACGACCCGATTTTCTAAACAAATGTGAATGACCCTTTGCTGTTGTAAAAATACACATGCAGAAAATAATCTTGGTGTCGCTCACATGCTCGTCTCTTTTGCTCTTTCTCTTCTTTTTCTCATTCACAAATCACCATGCCCACTCGATCTCGATTGCTCTAGCTTTTTTTCAATTAGTCTCGATCATCCTTCACTCTCTCTTACTCTTAGTCTCGGTCTCTCTTGCTCAAAGTTCATTGTAGTTGGTCCAACGAAGTTGCTCGCACCAGAGAAAAAGAAGAAGATCGGAGAAGGAGAAGACGACGACCAAGCAGAAGAAAACACAAATGAGGAAAAAAATAGAGAAAGAAGCAAGGGAAAATAGGAGAAAAAAATGGACAATGTTGTAACTTCATGTGGTCATAGCATCAGCAAATTAACATTTTACAAATATAGGTTTTTTTGGACTATTTCTATTATTTTAAATATAGCAAAATGAATTAAAATATTATATTACAAAATATCATTGTCTATTAGACATTTATAGACTCTTATAGTCTCCTATCATCTATCATAAATCGATACTTAGTCCATTCGAAATTATCATGGTAACATTTTTATATATTTGTAAATATTTTCAATAGCTTCATTATTTAAAATAATTATTAAAAAAAGTAAGCATGTATAATCGTACAAAAGTTATTTTATTGTATTTTGGAGCAGTAAGTACAAAATGGAATTTTTTTTCCTTTTTCATTTTGCTACAAGTTGGTCATTTTAGTGCATACGAAAAGATTCTTCTTTTTAATAGTATAGATTGGATTCACCTTAACTTACATTATGTGGAACAATGGATAGTAATTTTAGAGATAATAATTTAAGTACATAATAATATTTTAAAAAAATGATAAATATATCCAAATCTATCAATGATAAGCTTCTATCACTTTGTAGATTAGTATAATCTATCATTGATAGACCAATATACTTTATAATAATAGGTCACGATAAACCAATATAAACTATAGTAATAGTATAGACTTCGACCGACTTTGTTATATTTGTAGTTTCTTACCAATTTTGTTATATATGCTAATATTTTGAATCTAATTACCGTTCTAATTAATCATCAAAAACTTTTAGTAGGATGTCAGATGTTAGTTCTAAAACAAAAAGAAAACCTTAGCGTTGAAGCTGATAGATATAAAATGCCATTCAATTGAAGTACTAACAGAGAACTTCACAGCCAAAATATTACATCAGAATAATATCCAATCACTACAGAGAATGAGGATAGGTACAATGGGGGTGGAAGAAGGTAAAAAAGGGTGAGAGGAGATATATTTGCAATGCTCTTCGGGAAGAGCAAAGCAATTATTGTCTACATTTAGGAAACAAAATTCTGTTTAGTAGATCTGAAGCACAATCCATTAAATGCAAAAGCAGTTGGAAATGATAGCATTTTCCATTTGCTATTTAATGTGTTTCTGATCTACCACAGCTAACTGGGAATTGAGTTCATAAATAGAACTACAGATAATAAATGGCATAACGCATAACTTATTGTAAAATCTCCTAAGTGCAGTCTTGCTCTTGCACATGGAGCTTAAGAATTTTCCTAGATCGAGTCACTTGCTCATGGTTGAAGACAAATAGAAGTTCCAAAATATAGAGGCCACAGACATGAATGCCACCCGACCTTGGAGTGGTACGACCCTGTAAGATGTCACAAATGGTTTGGTCAAATTCAGGATCATGTCCTCCCTAATTCAAAACACGAATATGCAGTTGCAAGAGTTATAAACAGAGAACGGCTCACTCTCAAATCCTCAAGTTTTTACTCTTTGTGAGAAAAAAACATGTACCAGGTTCATCGGGCCCATCAGAAAGAGATCAGATGAATAATTTTGTGGTTCAAAGATTTGAAACATTGTAGATCAGTGATGTCTTATTATATGTACAGATTTTTAAAAGATGATATCGTGTTACTGTTTTGACTCATTTGCTATAGGTTAACTAGATTAACAAAATTCTGGACAATGTAATTGAGTAAAGGCCATGTTCCGGAAAAAGCAGTAGACAAAACAACATCCAAAAAATCTATCAAAAGATGAGAAAGAATACAAGAACAAACGACCATTTTTTTAAGGTTAGCCATTTTTTATAATGAAAAAGTAGATTGAGTAATTGGAAGGGAACCCACATGGGGGTAACTAAATAAGAACAATTACCAAAAATTCAATATGCTGACAGGAATCCAGAACCTAACCCCTGCAAAAGAGATAAAAGTGATTACATTACACTTGTGTTCTTAGGCAACAAAAGGCCCTAATCAGAGACGTTTTTCTTTACCATAAGACAATGTAGGAAGAGCATCTTTTCGGTACATTTCAGGAAGCTGGGAGAGTTTTCCTAGCCAGAGACTGTTCCATGCAAATACAACACCAATAACTGCTGGACCAAGAACAATTTGGTTCAAGATAACCTGAAGAAAAAACGATTATGAAAATATTTCATAGAACTTGTATATGCTTCATGCTCAACTTCAGCCGCTAAGATAAGAATTACTAACACCAAACTCACAATCATCTGTACCTTAAGAATAAGATTCTCCACCGATTTCTTAGGCAAAACATGATCAAGATAGTTGTACCATGCAAAGGATCCAGGACCATAGAGTAGAAATCCATAAGAAGCCATCCGCAAAGACCGAATCCAATCATGTTCTAAAAATATGTTCATCTGGAAAAAGAATTTTTATCCAAGAAAAAAAAAACGGTTAAAGACCACATCAGAAATGCATCACAACAAAAAGAAAATCTACTGTAGACAGAATGAAAAACAAATATATTTAATAGCAACAGTTACAATTCCACAGTTCAGTCCAAGAAAATTGGCCCGTTCAAGTTCAAACAGGTAAAATCGACAGTGATGGCCCAGAAAACTTGAGCAGCCACAAACATGCACAATACAAATTACGAACAAAGAAACAAGCATGCCCTAAGTTACCGAATACAGAACAATTTTCAAAATTCAAAATTACAAGAAAACAATCAATTAAAGTGAAGAATCAAAGAGAGGGAAGCTAACCTTGTCGGCAGAGGCAGAATCAGAGAGAGAAGTGGAATTCAAAGCGATTCCCTTACGATATCGGCTAAAGAACTGAGCAATAGTGTCGCCGGAGAGAGTGAGACAGCCTGCAGTCACGTACTGCTTTATAGGAAAACGAAAACCAGATCCACCAGTCGCTTCCAAGGAATTAGAGGATTTGGGCTCGAATGATCTTCTCTTGTTGTTACGAGAAGATTTGGAATGAGGAAGGAGGAAGTTCCAGCCCCAGAGTCCGCCATTGCCTCCGCTCAAAGCATCCATGCCGGAAAGAGAGAGAGCCTACCAAATATGTGACGACAGAGGAAACTATTTAACCGTCAAAGGTGAAGAAGAGTCCGGCTGCTTTGTTGTGCAGCGGCAACACATGTGTTTTTCGTGTACTAAGCTAACCCATCGCAGCTTTAATCGATAAACGTGACCCCTTCTATATTTGGTTCCCCAAAAATATCTTACGCTATCAATTTTTAGTTAATACCGTAAACATTCAATTTTGGATTAATTTCAATCTTTGTATATAAAAAAATTTGTCATATGAACCGTAAATAGCTTGTCAATTTTTTATTCTTAAAATTTTTTTATAATTATATCAATTTAAATTCTAAATTTATCTCTTTATATCTAAGTAGGAAGAACCTTTGTTGTCGTTTAGATTTAGATGATTTTATTACTAACTCACGTGAGAACGAAAGATGGGAGATTGAAGATTGAAAGTTTGGGTGTTAAACTCCATAAATTTAGGTTTGAGAATAGACAAAAAGGAGAAATTGGAGAACCAAGAAATGAAAAAGGAAAGAATTAGATGAAAGCGAAATTGTTGGTGTTGTTCCATATTCACGTAAGCAAAGCAAAGGGCCCCTAAATTTAGTTTTTCTAAATTATTCCTTTTTTTAAACAAACAATAGAAATTAAAATTGGGCACTAAATTTTGGGGACCTATAATGAATCACAATTCACACGTGCTAAAAGAATGAGCTATATGTACATTTTCAATAGGGGAAATTATAAGATTGACAATATTGAAATTGAAAAGTTTTAAATACCCTTATTCATTTGTGGACTTGCACATGAAATTTGATTGTTATATGATTCCGTCTCATTCTCTTTTATTTTTATTTTTTGTTTAATTTTAATTAGTCTTATAAGATAATCATTTGGTTACCATTTGGTTGTAGTTTGATTACATTTTTTTTTTCAATTCTAGTTATTCTAGTGAGATAGACATTTGATTATTTTATAATTGTCATCGGATTACTTTTGTCTTTGTCATATAGTAATTTTTAACGTTGTTTGATTGTCTTCTAATTCTCATTTGATTAGCTTCAATTCTTTGACACGTTAAATTGCTATTTGATATTGATTGTTATCTAATTGCTGCCGTATTTATCTGTTATCTTGTGGTTGTTTAGTTGTCTATTGTTATTTGATATAGATGGTTGTTGAATAAGAAATTTTGGAACCAATCACAAATTGACACGTCATTTACTAAAATAAAAACAATTGTATTTGGGATTAACTAAAAATTGACATGTGTCCCAAATTAAATTTAAAGACAAATTGGACGATTCTAATGATGTCAGTTCTTTATTATGTCAATTGGATCAAATTAATTATTTTGGTTCAATTAAATATTATTTAGTTAGGCTGAAATTCAATTGAACCCAAAAATAAGCTTAATTTAGCCTAAAATAAAATATGAACCAAATCCATGTGATTGAGCCCATGCGTATGGTCCATGTACCAAAACAGACTCAAGTCCATAAAAGCCCATCAGTAAACTCTATAAATAGAGGAGTTCTCTTCATTTGTGGGTGGAAATTTTTGACTCCAGAAGGTTGAAGTTTGAAACTTTCTTCCAAGACTCCAATTTCAAGGACATCTTCAATCTTACTCCAATTTCAAGAACATCAACATCTTCAAAGATTGAAGCTCCTTTGAACATACAAACTTTCTTCTAAGACTTCAACTTCAAGAACATCACGTGTTTCGCTTCCTCAAATCAAACGTAAGCATCCAGAGAGAGAATCAGAGGATCAAATTCTAGAGATCGAACCACATCCCATCAAATCAACATAAATACAACATCAACACAAGTTCAACTCCACAAATCAAATTTCTCCGAAAATCTCGTGTGAACAATCGTATATTTATTTGTTTCCTTTAACTTCATGTGATTTCAATTTTCTTTTGCCAACACTGAATGTCAAATCATCATTCTCAACGTTGACTTAGAAGTTTGAGTTTGTTAAAGCTTTATGTATGTTTACTAACTAGAAAATTAAAAATAAAAAAAAAATAAAAAAAAAATAAAATAAAAAAAAGATTCATCATGCCTAATTTTTAGTTTAAGAGAGGTCAATTTTTAGTCCTTCAATTTTCATCTATTACCATATAAAAGCTTTTTATTTGTCAATTAGTTAGTCTGTCTTTATTCACTTCTCATTTTCATATAATTACTTTATATTCTTTTTCACATAACTTAAAATTTTTAATAAAAATCATAAAACAAGATATCAATCATATGCCAATAAATAAAAATTACAAAGTATCTAATGAAAATCACATTATAATCATAGAACAATCATGTGACAATGAAACAAAAATCACAAAGTAAACCCTAAATCGTACCTAATATCTAGCGAAGATAACTTGAAAAATCAAATAGGAATTGGAAAGAAATCACAACATACTTTAATATCATACAATCAAATATAAAAGTATGACAATCATATAGAAGGGAAATTGTCAAAAATAACTTAGATTAGGTTTGAGCATAAAAAACTAGCACGCTTTTTACAAAGTCGTTCAAATACTCTTTTTTAGTCCATCTCGAACGAGATCGATACCGAGATTTAGTTTAGAAAATTACTTTTCTAACTTATCAATTGTTTTGGGTCTTCTAAGTACATCTCTCCATATTACTCACCGAGATTTATTTTCCTCTCCATCTCTGTCATGTCTATCACAACTACTACATCTGTCATCATTACAGACGATGCTACTTCATGGTATGATTCTTTCTCCGATAAATCAAAAGCAGGAGTAGAGTTGTCAAACAAAGAATTTTCTCTAATGATGTTCTCGCTTTTAGGAGATTCCGTCAGTTGTTCCCAACTCTTCTTCATGAGGATAGAACCTTATTCTTGTTCCTACATGATCACCTCTGAATGAATGTTAGCGATAGCCTGAAAGGTCCCATGTAGTAGTCACTCGCGGCAATGGCTTTGGATGTGACTTTCTTTAGTGTACTTTGTTGATTTGTTGATTTAGATGAAGAGAGAGAGAGATGAAAGGTAGGATGTCCCACTAAGCATGTAAATTTGTTTGGCACAAAGTTTCCAGAGAAACGTGTTTTGCGAAGTTGAACTTGTGTTGATAATGTGTTTATGTTGATTTGATGTAATGTGGTTCTCTAATACATTGATTTTTTATTTTCTCTCGATTAAATGTGTACATCTGATGTATGGAAGCGGATGTTTGATATTCTTCAAGTCAGAGTCATGGAAGAATGTTTGTATCTCTAAATGACTTGAGCTTCAAGTGTGGTCAGAATTAGGAGTTAAAAGGACTATTCTAATTGTGAAGAATTCTCTCTAGGCCTTTGAAGTATAAATTTTTTTTACCTTCACAATGGAAGGGAGGAATTCCTCTATTTATGAAATAGCTACAAATATAGCAATTAGATTAAAAATATTAGCATATATAAAAACATTGTACAAATATAGCAATATATATCAATAATAGAAGTTTATTACTAATAGACCATAATGAAAATATTAGTCTATCACTAATAGACTCTTCAGCGAAGTCTATCACTTATAGACTTTGCTATATTTGTGATTAGTCCAAAATTTCTCATTCAAAACTCATTACCAATAATCTAAAGGTATCATCTTTATCAAACATTTAATTTTCTTATTTAAAATATAAATTACTTAAGTATACTGTAATCTTTACTATTTTGGCAAGAAAAAAAATGTAGTCCACGTGATGTGCATGCTACCAACCAAGATTTCTATTAGGGGTGATTGTTGGTCGGTCGAAGTCGGTTTTTCAACCAAATTGTCACCAAGCCGAATATGGTCAGTTTAGTAAATGTTCAGATCAGCCTCGACCATCAATAAGTAAATGTTGGTCGATCAGTCGCTTTTTTGTCGGTCGATTGGTTTAATACTAAGAGGTATACTTTTGAAATTTTCTAATTTGGAACGTTTCCAAACCAACACCGACCAACCCTTCTCATTCTCAGACAATCAACTTCAATTTGATCAGCCAACTTAATTTTTCAATCTATCATGCTCTTTCGTAGTTTAGTTTCCCTCCTCTCTCCTATTAGTACTAAAATGTATACAAAAGTAAGTTAGAAAAGTTTCAAGTTAGACATTTTGTTTTGAGCTTGAAAAAAAATTTAAAGCGTAAAAACAAATTGTAACCAATATTAAATTAAGATCAATATTAAAAACAAATTGTAATCAGTCTTTTTCTTAATCAGTTTTTTTCTTAAATTAATTAATTGTAAAAAAGAAAAAGTATTTTACAACAAAAAAATTAAAAAAAAGCGTGAATTTAGTAAATCGGATTGAACACAATGCAATTAAAAAATAATTTTTTATATTTAATACGTTTTATAAAAGGAAAAAGTCAAAGCAGCATGATCATGTACACACTAGTTTGAGAAATTTCCTTATGTACAAATATAAACGTGTTGATATATCATTGGATAGAAGTGAAATTTTTTTTTCCGAAAATAATTACCGCTTCTATGCACTTACCACGGAGCACACTCCAAACAACAAAATCCGATCTTCTAACGGAACTAAAGTTCAAGATTTTCATAATTTCTTTAGGAAATCCGAGAAATTACTCCTCGTTATATAGGTACAAGTTCTTCATCACAGAATTGGTTGACATTCTTCAATTTTGTAAGAATTATTAGTTGTTTGAGCGACCAAGAATGGTGTGTGGTTCTTCGACTTCCATCAAACCATTGAAGGCGAAGGTAACGACGATAGTGAAGCCGAAGAAAGCAAAACCAACGCCGACGATGGGAACTACTCCATTAACAGCGATCAGATATAACGATAACCATAATAATCGAGCGAGTATGCTGAAGAGAAGATTCGCGAGTACCATCTTGAAAGCACAGCAGCAACTTTCTGAAAGGGAAAGGATTATGTGCAATGTGGAGAAGAAACAACCTCCAACTCTAGCTTCGACTCCGACGACTATGATGGATGAACGGAGAGAAGCCACTCGAGAGGCTTTGTGGAGGAAGAAAGAACCTACGACTACTCCAACAAAGAATTCTAATGAAGAACTAAGAATAGTTGTCCAAAGGGCGTTCTCTCCGACTCCAATTCCGAGTTCAACTGAAGAAATAAGAAAAGCGGCTCGAAGAGCTTTGGAGGAGTTGGAGCGGAGCGTTGATATTGAGGACAGCCACAAATCGGTGAAGGATTTGGAGAGACTTTGCGGTTGGCCTATCCCTTACGTTGGTGGTTTCAAGAACAGGATGGAATATTATGGTTTATATTTGAAGAATTATTAGACATTTTTAATCATAATAATAATAACAGCAGTAAACGGCTTTGAGACATCTCCAAGAGGTTGAGATCCAAATCATGAATGTTGTAAAAATAGAATAACATACATACTTTAGAATACAAAGCTTGAGTAGAGGGTCCACTCAAAAGGCAGTAGTTGTTTGAGACCGCAAAAATAATAGGACCAATAGATTTGTCTGCATTCACTACAAAATTGATTACAATTTTTTTCTTTTTTTGGCTAAATCCAAAGTGAAAGATGCTGTCATGATACATACTTGAATCTGTTCAAAATTACCATGGCCCTGTAAGAACAACCAACCAGAGAGACAATTAGATTAACAATGTCCTGGATGGTGATTATAATAATAAGGTTTAACAATTAGATTAACAGTTAGATTAACAATTAGATTAACCCTAAACTAAATGGTAATTGAACATGTAATTTCCTTCGGACATCATCAAATTTAAGCAGATCTCATGACAAACAGTAATTCAATGGTGTTATTTAATGTTTTATTGTTTTAAATCAATTGTGGGACTAAGTGGAGAAGTATTTCAGCTGAAACCGTTATATAAATCAGATAACTCATACGACAGGACCAGTTGGCAAAACAAGTTAAAGAGAGCTTACTGGAATTGATTAGGATTCAAACAATCTAATTTGGCAATCAACGTTGGCTGTCTTCCTCGTCAGTCTCCTCAAGAATTACATATTTGCTAGCAACATTTGTTGACTGTGAGTCTACCAGTTTATCTTCACTAGATTTCTTCTGTAGCTTTTTGTATCTGATGAGCAATTGGAGTTGAAACATGTTAACTTGACACAAAAGGCACCCACAACCAGGTTTTTTTTACTTGCTTAGATGCAATTCATTAACAAAATTTGACAAGTTGTCAGGCATGTTGTTAATTAAACACTATATATTCATACATATGTTTTTCTTCTTGTTTTGAAAAAGAATTAAGCGCTATGTATAATTTTAGAATGAGAAAAATTTTAAGACTTGTCACGTCTATAAAAATGACAACTTACTTGTACCAATTGAACAAACTGACCCCAACCATAATTATGATGAGACCAAAACCTTTTAGCCAGGTAAAGCTATCGTGGAAGTAAAAGACTGCAACCTGAAAATGCAACAATGTAATATTAAATTAGAAGACGCAGTTGGCGCGGCAGGGATCAATAACCCCAATAATGTTGGATAAAATAATGCTCCTATAGTTAAAATTTTGTATCCCACACTACCATGCACGTTAAGAACCTTTTTTCTGGATAACAAATGCTTTTATTAAAGGAAAAGAAATAAGAGAGAGAAAGAGGGAAGACAAGATGTCTTCCACCTCATGCCACCCTTGAATGTCGTTGCAATAGTATAATGAAGGACAATAATGTAACGAGCTCATTTCCTTGCAGTGGGATGCTGGCGAAACCATAACCTAGTGTAAACTTCATTAAAATCACCACTATTGCAATGAAACAGCTACTTTTTTTTCCTTTTAATAATAGTGAAACAAGCAATCTTAGAGCCAGCAATGACAGAGATTGAAGGAGAAAAGAAAGGCTAGCCAACTTTTCAAATACATTTAAGTGATTGTAATGAGCATAGATGTATGTTTTCAACAAACTTATCCTATAAGCCTATAAGGCAGCGCCAAATTTACATCTGAAGTTAAAAGTTAAATGGCTAGATAAATACTATGTTATGCAGCACATTATCTCGCACAAAAGGGTTCTTGATGAGCAAGCTCAAAACTACTTGTAGGAAGTCATGACAACTCAGAAAGATATGCTTCAAGAGAAGTGGTAGCAAATTCAATACTTTGAGATGAGATACTAGACCACAATGAAGCAAAATTGAAGGACTCGGTACATCTTGATTATAAAGCATAATAACTATGGTCAGAAAATCTCGAAGTGGTAGCAAATTCAATTCTTTGAGATGAGATACTAGACCACAATGAAGCGAAATTGAAGGACTCAGTACATCTTGATTAGAAAGCATAATAACTATGGTCAGAAAATCTCATACCAGTATAGTTACAGCCTCCTTTACAACACCAGCAACCGTAACTGTGACAGCACTAGTTACGGAGACAAGGATATATTCTGTTAATACCTGCAAAAGTATGACATAAATTTTCATATAGTGCAAACAATAGATTTGATCCCCAAAATGTTAGGACAGAAGGGGAGACAGAACTATATAACGAAATTCCCAGTAAATAAATGTTCTACCAATTACACCTACTGTGAAGTTGATAGAAATCGATCCTCATCCAGCAAAATTGTGCTTATCATACTGAAAAGAAAAAATTCAGATAGGTTCCTACCATACAGAAGGCAAGTGCTCCACCAAAAAGCATCAGCAAGCTACTCCGAGTAACATGCCAGATACTATTGAAATACCCATTACTGGTAAATTCTTTCCACGGATCTAAACCAAGGGATAGCATCAAAGTCACAACAGCCATCACTGGTGTCACGTAGCTCATCAGGGTAAAAGGATTTTTCAAACCTGAAATGAAGGGAACCACATAGATAGCATTTGCACCAGTTTGGTATGAAAACAATTGAAATCTGAATGAAACATCGTCAAAGAGTAGCCAAAAGGACTTAACATCAATATAAAATGGTCTTGTAGAAAGACAATGGATCGACTCAAATGGCAATTCACTGGGCCTGATATGAAAACTATTTCACTTGATGAAAGAAAATAACATATAATCTACAGAGACCGAAAGTTTTAGGAGAAAACTCAAGATTGCAAGAACAAATTCATAATTGTCCTTGAAGCCTAGCAGAAAACCACCGATACATAACCAAAGGAAATGCAATAATAAAAAACTAAACAGCATGCGAAACACTTACCATATGCTTCTCGCTTCATATCCAGTAGGGCACAAAACATCATATGGGGAAAAGTGTCAGGATCCAAGCCAACAAATAAAAGGCAAGAAACGGACAAAATAGTTGCTTGGAAAACAAAATGATTTCTGATGGCATAAAACACTAGTATACATAGAAAAAGAATGAAAAAAATAAAATTCATACCTGCAGAAGAATTTGCGTCATGGACCACCTGAAGCCAGACATAACAGAAGCAAGCATAACAAAAATAAAACCCCAGAATTCAAACTCTGTCTCCTTTGCAACTGCGTAAACAAAGCCAGATAAAAAGTTGTGGCATAAATACATTTTTAATCAAGAATTTAGCCTAGATTTTCCTTAATGAATTATTGCATCAAACAATGTAAGAACTTAAGAGGTAATGAAATGCTTCAAGTTGCTATGGACACAAACAAAGGAGCCAACATGCAACCATTCACTTGCTCCTTACTCTTTCACTTCCAACTTCAATCTTCCTTGAGTATGTGATGTAGGTAAAGGGTGAACCCACTGTGAGTTCCAAAAAACTATTCCTAACTGCCATGGCTGGCTTGTAGTGGTTAAAAGGGTTGAGATGAGACTTGAAGACTATGGGGCTTCACACACACACACACATAAAAACATTGAAAATAGCCAACCTCTCCAGCATAAAGTTCTATGCCGTGGTAGATTATGTTTCTTTCATCCCAATTCTTCCACAAAACAGACCAAAGATGAGCTTTAGTAGCTTAGCCCTGAATGGGTGATCATATAGCATATTGGGAGAGTTACTAAGGTGTGAAATAACCATAATGCGGCTCAAATATGCACATTATAGAAAATATAACAAACAAACTCCGTCCTTCCTAAGTAAGGTAGGTGAAAAATAAGAGCGCAAGATCAAACTTGAAACTATACAACTGACAGCTCAGTTCTATTGATTTGACAATCGGTGGTCATTTTTATTTGAGTATAATCAAGAATTACACAATTTAAATTCTAAAATTCATGCATTATCAGCTAAGAATAGAATAAAGATGCTTGATACCTGTTAATAAGATTCCAACAGATATAATCAAGATGATGCCAGCAAGTCTATAGCTAGGAGCTTCCAACCTGAAACAAGACATTTCAATCAACATGAGTAAATAAAAAAAAAATATTATGATATGAAGTACATTGCGTAGAAAGTAAAATTCATAATATGTGTAACAGGAAATGTTCATAGACCACAAAATCTGCAAAAACCTGTATCAAATTATGGTGTGTCTTAAACTAGCCTATCAATACGAAATTGTAATAGCTGCAAAAGGAAGAATGGTAACGCAACATAGCAAGTAATTGAAAATGAAAGTTTATTATTGACCACATTACAATAGTCGTTGGTTGTTCATAAAAATTTATCAGGATAAATAACTTAGCAGTATAACAAAAAAAATTATAAATCCCCAAAACAACTTTAAACGAAATACACATAAAATGAAATAGTTTTTTGACAGGAATTGACGGTCCCCAATATGTATAAAGATAAGTAATTTAGTAAGACAAAAAAAAAATTCAAAGGACTATTATTGCCGGCTCCTGACAGGTCTTTTTTTTCTTTCAATTATTCATTTTTAGCTATATGTAGGACCAGTAACGAAGAATGGGTATCTTGACAAATGAACCAGTTTTCTTTCCATTAAAAAATTGAGGTTCCTATGGATATCTAAGAGATACAACTTTAAAAATAAATAAAAGTAACTAACTAGCTAAATAACTAATATCTACTCATTAGCACAACCTAAATAGCCTCAATGAGCAATCCTCCAAGAATCAAGATTGTGGATCTTTTATTAGAATGATAATGTGTTTAATACAAGAGACAAAGCCTCCTATTTATAAGTTTATTACAAACGGGGTAAAAAGGGAATTAACCTAGAATATTACCTTATTACCCAATTAACCTCTCTTCTTCTTACATCACAACTAATCTACAATAACATTATCTTTGAAAAGCCCAAAATTATATCTTCTGTAAGAAATCCAATTACATAGGAAGCAAAAGAGAAGATGGAATATTTTGAATTTTAATACTTGATATCAACAAGCCGCGTTCAAGCATTATATTGAGTCCCTCTGATTAAGTACCAAATATAGGATACTTTTCATCAAGTCATACTCAATTAAATCAAATTATAAAATGAAAGAAAACAATCTTAAAAATAATCAATCACAAGCAAGATCTCTTTTCTCATGTATTTAGCTTGGAGGTCTTTCACTTGATTCCTGTGAATCCCTCATCCCTAAAGCTTTACTCCTTTTTCTTGAATATTTTTTTCTTCAAATATATTTTACTTGAAAAAAAAAAGGAATCCTAAACTCAAAAGAGTAAATAATTAAGAAAGTTCGTTCTCGATATTCAGAATAACTCGTACTCAATAACACACAGCTAAAGAATCTTCAGGAAGGTTGAAAAATAAAGCCGGGATCATATTCCGTTACTTAACATTATTCTCATATATCAGACAGCATCAGAAAGACGAAGCACTGTAAGCTTCCCAAACGTATGAGGTACTATAAAATTGGATGCAATTAGATATAGTTATCTATATAAAGGCACACATAAGAAACCACATTACAACAATTTAGTTGAACAGCTCACCTGAATGCAAAAGCAAACAGGAGAAGAAATATAGGAGAACCGGATTTACACTGTCAATCAAAAAGAGACGGAATTAGTGTTATGAAGTATAAAGTAGAATATCTTTACAGCTTATACATTTTCTTGACTAACAAATAAGCATGAAGAAAAGGTATCGAACCATGGTAGCAAATGTGACTGATATTGAGACAAGGGAAGCATTGCTTAGATTAACATCCAAGGCTGTTCCAAGAGCCGTTGGGACAACTGTGAAAGGCAAAGTCCATCTGTGGCATTAGTTGATAGAAAAGTTAATTTACACACAATATAAAAGCAAACGTCCTTAAGGGCTCGAACAAATGTAAACAAACATCTAGTAAATAGAAAAAAAACACCATCCACAAAATTTCACGGAATAAAGCACGCAAATTTAATCATTTTCAAAGTCATGATTCTTATCAACTACTGCAATGACAAAAAACAGAAAAATACACACTAAAATATTTGTGAACTTTTTAGGTTAAAGAAGACTTGTCCCAAGAAATTAAAACATAACTGGATTAACAATTAACCAAAGAAACAAAATGTCACATTCATTCTTACAAGTAAATCATAGAGAACTCATCCATGAATTCATTCAGTTAATTTTTTGAGTTGTTACTTGCAAGACCAGAAAATGCCTTGATGTATTACTACTTATTACAGCTAGCAACCTTATCACATTATACATTAACTTGGTAGGATGAAAAGGTCAACTGGAGAATGTATACCAGCATCATTAAAAAGCTAAACAAAAGTCATTGGTTTCAAGATTACCTTTCGTGAAGTAATCCCTCCATGTCATAGTAACACAAGATTGGAATCGACTAGACCAAATCCATGTGATCAAATTGGATAGAACAGCTTGCATGGTAAAATGAACAGTATTCATGAGCAATGGAGCCGGAAACCTACCCAAATGATCTCCTAATAAAGATTTGTTATATCTGCTCAAACCAGGAGAAATTCCGTTAATTGATCATTCTAAATGAATATTACAACATTAATTGTTGATTATTTGAATAGATAACTTACAAGGTCAAAAGAAGGCTGAAAGTATACCAGACAAGAACAAAGAATAATGTCTTCAGCACATTGGCAGTGGATAGAGGATTCTTTGCATCTAGCTGCAGTGAATTATAATTAACACTGTGAAAGGGTTCACAGTCATCGCCATTAAAATTCCTCCCAAGTTTATTCTCAATACTTAAAGGTTCGTATTTCTCACTTCCAATTCGATCAACGTGAATGGGAAAATGGGTGTCAGTCTCCCCATCATTAGACTGCATACTTGTCTGCTGTCACTTTATATAGTGGTTTATTTCCTCCTCAAAATGCCAGTTTATAATATCTGACCCAGTTTAAGTGAAGACAATTTGAAACCAGTGTGTTGAGCACTTGAATCTGCATAGATTAATGGAGTATCCACTGAAACAGTACCTCTATGTCACACCATCTAGGGAAAAAATGGCTCTCTATGTAAATCACCGACTTCTTGACTTCCAGTCTTAATAGAATCAACCCTCGCGTGTTTATGATTTTCTGTACCCAAAGAATTCCCAGTCATCTCCTTTTCTCTACTATGATAGAACCATTTATGCTCTCCATCACAATCACTGACAGATGCAAATGAGTAAACAGAAAGCAGGAACTTTATGCATTGCGACAGGCTATAGCAAGTTGCAAACTTCGTGTGAAATTCAACAAAGAATTGAAATAAAAATAAAGATAGAATGAGTCGAACAAGACTTGTACAGTATACAGAGTACAGAACATATAAAATGACCAGTCATACAGACACGCGCAGACTTCATTTCATAATGATAATGCCAAGACAGGCCCTCTTTCAGAGATTTGAGGCAACACTTCCCCCAGAATTAAAGAACCTATCCTTGATCTCCTTGCCATGCCTTGGTATCTTTCAATACAATTCTTTCTTAACCCAAACAAAATTTAAATACATATACACACAGAACCCAACTTCCATGAAACTACCCAATCATAACAAATTTGAAAAAGAAAAATACAAACTCATGATTTACGAACTTTTCTTCTACAAATTATTAAAGTGTATTAGCCAACAAACAATAATAAGTCATGGGCTCCATCACTTCCTTCAATCCAGCACAGATCCTATGATTCTCTATAACTTCCTTTTTGCCTCCAATAATTCTTCAGAGAAGCAGCATGAACTAAACTAAGGCAGTGAGTCAGGCTTAAATATCAAGCTTTAGCATCAGCGGTTATCACGACTCACAACAAGTGCGTCGTTTAAGAGATATCATGAACGAGGCGCGTGAACACTGCGCGTCCATAAAAGCAAACATGTGCACACATGAAGGTAAACAAGTGGATAGTTCAAAAAAACTATCCCAGAGATTCGCTACTTTGAATTGATTAAAAATACACGCAACTAATTAAAGAAACAAACAGTAATCAACAAGATAAAGCATCGATGAGGATGAGCTCGAGCTCAATCAAAGTAACAAGAATACGCAAATAAACAATAAAAAAACAAAAAAAAAAAAAAATCAAAATCAGTTAACTAGAACAAGCATTATAATCGTGCATAAACAAGCAAGCGTAAAATCATTTCAAAAATACGACAAGAATCTGCAATTCTCAACATACCGAAACAGCTGACCTGAGAAGAAGAATCTGAGGAAAGAATGGAAGAAATGAGCAAGAATAGGCAGGTGGAATTCGAAGAATATGAATGAGGATAGATCAGATCTAAAGGTCTTGAAAATGGCGATTGGAGGGGTTGAAATCTCAAATCAGAACGTCTGTTTTCAATGTTAGATGTGGGTGGTGAATGGCGAACGATGTCAAAGGCCATTTCTAAAAAGGTAAAACAAATTAATAATATAAAATCTAGGCTACTTACTCTACTTTATTTGCCTTTATTGTCCACCCGTACGGGTGGGGCCGATTGGTGGTTCGTGGTTCGGTAGGCGGTAGCGTAGCCGAGTGGCAAAGGGTTTAACAGAACCATGAACCCAACCATAAGGGGTTCGCCCGGGTGGGTCCGACACTGCAGACCATTGTTTCGTCCGTAGATATAATTAAAGTCTATAATTAGGCTAATTAAAGAATGGGATAAGTCTCTATGTATTTTTTTAGAAAGGCTTACGTTATCGTCATATTTATTTTCCTAAAGTATATATAATTTCGTGACATCTTTAAGATGGCACATGTGGAAAAATATCATCTATTCGTGATAGATGATTATTTCTTTACTAGTAGTCGATTAGTGATACACCATATTGCTAATAAAAGTGCATCACTAATGAACTTTGTTGTATTTGCAATTTGTATTAAAAGTGTTGTTGTACGTTTAATTATATATTAACCTTAAAATTATTACACTTTTGATTATATATATATACATATAGTACACATAAAAACTCCCATGTAAACATATATATAAAAGCTTCTATGTGGATAATTCTTTTTTTAGTATATTTTACTTTATATATATATATATATATATATATATATATATGAGTGTTTTTTTATTCATTTGATGATAATTTTGTTATTCAACTTCAATCTATGAGTAGTAGGTGAATTTTAACTTTTCTTTTCTATTTTTCTAACGGTTTCAATATTTGATTGAAAAATATTAATTATCCTAATTGACTTTGTGGTAGGAAAAGAGGTTATAGGTATATGATAATAAATCCAGGAAAGTCTTTTAAAATTATCTATCTTGCACTTTCTACCAATTTTTATTCAATATGAATAGAGAAATTGTATGATATGACAAAAAAATTTAAAAAAAACCAAACCATAGCACATTTTTTTTGCATATTGCGAATATGACAAATATGATAGCTATCAGACGATTATCAGAGAGTTATCCGCTTTTAAATTTGTTAGTTTTACAATTTATAAAATGTAGTAAGACTGACTCTATTTTCACAAATTTTTTTTTTTCTATTTTTGCAAAAGCCCCATATAAATATATGGAGTGACAAACCATTGTCAAGTGGAGAAAAAAGTGCAAGGAGAAAAATAAAAACGTGAATTTAGAAAACTGCGTTATAAATTAGGTGAAAAAAAAAAGTGCAAGAAGACAAGATTTATTACTTCTCACATGTTAGACACGTGTTATAAATATCATATATACAAATATCTTTCTCTATTCCTTTGTAAATATTATCTTATTTTATATTTATCTATAACTATTGTTCTTTCTTGTTATTTGTTTAGTTACATATGTGAGCATAATGAAAACAATATGTTTGTATATCTTTTAAATTATATTTTTCTTTTTTCTATCTAAAAAAAATTAAACCACCATCAACCTTAGTAATAGAGTAATGATTTGAATATAAAAAGTTTGTTGAATATAGTGCAATGCACATGTATTTTTTATTTTAGAATAAATTAATTTCATATGATTTGGGTGGAATATTCGAAGCATGATTAATTTTATGAGATAAAATTTTATATTGCATAATTAATTTAATATCAACATTTTTTTTAACCAAACATCGAACATAAGTGGATAATTGGATACAATTTGATTATCTTTTGTTTGCTAACACATCAATTATATGACAATCAAACTATTATCGTTTTTGATAAAAAAAAATTTTATGAATAAGTACCTTAAAATAGTATTTGTGTCAATATCAAATTCATTTTCGAAGAGATGCAAGTGAAAAACTAAGCTTTTAAACAACAATAATATTAGTATCGATAATAATGTTCGAGGTCACTAAAAAGTTTATACATATTATAAATTAAAATAAACTAAAACAAAAAAAATGAGAGTTAGTGGCTTGAAGGCATTTATATATATATATATATATATATATATATATATATATATATATATATTGTGTACAAGTATTATCAAATAGTGAAAGTGAATAGAGAATAGTGAATTTATTTGTGACCATTTTTAGTTTCTAAATCAATTGAAGTCTTTCTTTTAAACTATTCTCTGAATAATAGTTTTATGCTACGAAAGAAAAATATCATAATGTGTCTTTTCTACAATTTTCTCTCAATTATTCTTCTTTATTTTTCTTCTTCATCTACTTCTATAATTTTTATTTTATTTATTTATTTTTGAATTGATGATCATCATAATTGTAGATTATTCTTCTTCACTGTATCCCTTTTCCATTAATATCTCTATTTTCAACATCTTCAACTTCAACTTCTTTCGTCTGAAAGCATATAATGAAAAGTAAGAAATAGACCACCATCTCGATAGACAATTATAAAACACTATTTCTATCTATTCCAAACAGGTAGAGATATTGATCTATCTATGTATATAATAGATAAACAAAAACAGACCGTTATTTTTGTCTATCCCAAATAGACAGATATATGGTTTGTGTTTGTATATCCTAGATAGATAGAAATAAACAACTGTTTGTTTGTCTATTCCAGTGCTCTGATGTTGAAGAAGAATACTTGCATGTACAAGTATGAGTTTTATCGTGTAAATTAATCGTGGCCTGAAATTTTATAAAAATGGTATGGCGATGGTATTTTGAGTAATCCACGTTATGGACTTGGATTTTTCTAATGGATCTTCTTGGTTTTCAAAATTATTCTATAAAATATAAATGTTTTTATTTTATTGTTCTATATTAAAAAAAAAGTCCTCGAATATATATATATATATATATGGTAATTAGAATATGTAATAATTTTTAAAATAATTATTAAGTATATAGCAATATTTAAAAAAATTACAAATATAGGACTTTATCAGTGATAGACCAACATTTGCTACATGGTCTATTAGACTCTATAATTGATAGATTTTGACAAATTTTGTTATATTTGTAAATTTTTTAAAATGTTACTATATACTTAATTATTTTGAATATAATTGCTACATTTGCAACTATCCCATATTATATATATAAAAAGAAAAAAGAAAAGGGAAAATATATTGTAATGATAATTAACAAATTTGGGTGCTTTTAATGGGAAGATCAGACAAAATACGGTGATTGGATATTAATATCTACGGCTGATATTTTGTCTGCTCACTCACGTGGCAACACTTCCTCTTTAAACGTACACTTTTTTACCTTATCCCAAACGGCCCCCACTTTCGTTGCCTTTGCAAATGGAAAAGACTAAATTTTAACATTTATAAAAGTATCTGAAATTAAATAGTGTTTTTTTCTTTTCATTTCTTGTCATATGATTTATTTAAAAAAAAAATTGGCACAAATTCAATTTTGAGTACACAAAGATACAAATACAATTATCTCAACGAAATAACTAAGGTCAAAACCGACATTTTAACCATTGAAAAAATCTCATCTCTCTCACCTTTTGTCTTCTCCACCTCCTCGCGCCAACCACTGATCATCACTTCTTCGCTACAAAGCCCTTTGACACCTTCCTCTATAAACCGCTACAGTTTCATTTAATCTCAGGCTTTTCGGTGATATTCTCATGGATGACCACGCCGGAAAACGTAGACTCGACGTCCTTGCCGCTCACCTCACTCCCGCCCGCGATATTTCCCCCGCACATGGCCACCTTCTCCCTGCGGTACTCCTCTGTTTATCGAACCCTTTTCTTTTCTGGGTGTAAACCGTAGATCGTATGATATTATTACTGAAATTTCCTGATACACGTTTGATCGATGTTTTTGGGTACCCATTTTGTCTGTTTATGGATTTGGGGTTGTTTGATTGCTTAACATGTTTTGTGTTTTGTGTTCTTTTTTTTTCCTTCTTTTTCTTGGGGTGATTAGAATTGTTGTAGCTATGGAAGTTCTGTCATTCGAAGGTGCGATAATAAGACGTACTTTGCAAGACAAGGATCTGAAGCTTGTGGTGCTTATATGAGGCAAGCTTCAACTACAGAGGTGATTGATTGATGAATTTGAATTCACTGTGATAGTGATTCAACACTTCACATTTCTTTTACAATTTTTAAGTTTCTTTTTCTGGAGATATGACTTTGTTCTCTTTCTCTGACCTTATTTGAAAATGATCTTTCAGGGTAATCGACGTTCTAATTCTCAGGCGTATCCGGATGCCTCTGAGAGACCATTGTATTCAAGACCTGTAAAGGAAGAAAGGATTCCAAGTCAGAATTTCAATTTGATTGCATCTGAACCTCCACTTTTTGCAAGGGCATGTTTGGGAATCAATGAGCAAAATCACAATTTCATTTCGGAGACAAAACAACCGTCCTCTGGATCAAATGGTTGGTTATTGAGCTATATTGATGAATAGATAACTCTAAATGTACCTCAGGCTCTTGGCCACATGATACTGAAGCAGAGATTGTACTCCTTTTTCTTCCTCTTTTAGCGTGAATTGAAAAGGGCTTAAATATTTACTTCTATTTTTCTTATCGTAACACAGGAATCGGTGGATTGTTTCCGAGGATGGATGTGGCAGAATCTGCACGAGGTTATGTACTGACCGTGGAAATCCCGGGAGTCAAGATCAATGACATTAGAGTTGAGGTCGATGACCAAAAGTAAGACAGTGATTTTGTAAAATTCTTTGAAATTTGTAGTTGAGAATGTGATATTCAAATATTGTAGAAATTTAATAGTTAATCTTCCAAATTTTCCAAACTCAACTGCATACCCACCTCCCATGTCTTTCTTGATTCCAATTTTAAAGTTGCGCTGACAAGCATTTGATATCTTAATTCCTATGAATTAGATCATCACTGGAATTAAGGTGGATTGCAATCTTTTCATTATGTTCTCAATAGTCTTCGCTTCATTGAAGTCTGAATGTTAGTTACCATGAGGTCTATAAATGAACTTATAATATGAAATATAGGAATGTAAATGGAGTGGATTTGGGACAGAATGGGCTTATCATCCTCAAACTTGTGGGTCATTTTAATACCGAGATGATTACAAGCAAGGTTTTCTATTTGATATCACGATAAATTACGACAGAATCCAACAACTCAAGTAAACTTAAATTCGACTGTATAAAGTCATTGATCTGACGGTGGAAAGTTGTTCTCTGGCAGGTTGACTATAATCGGCAAACGCTCAAATCAGTACTGTGAAGTGGTAGGATACTCAAGCGACTCTATCTCTTCATATCACAAGAAAGAGATCTTACAAGGACCTTACCAGGTTGTGTGGCCACTTCCAATCAATATCAACAAAGATGGAGTATTAGCTGAGTTCTGGTAAGTAGCAAGCTGCCAGTCCTTCGTAACGTTACGCCTGAATATCTTTCACGAGGCTAATTCTAGTCCCTGCAATATGCTGTTTCTGTTACCCTTTGCTTGTGCACTTGTATTATACACATAGGCAAACGGCTCACTTTCATACAGTTGGTTTTTTATAGTTCACTCACTTGCTTGTTAATAACTCGGTGTTGATGTCTTCTTTTCGTGTGAATGCAGGGATGGATTACTGCGGATTACTCTACCAAAACTCTGAGTTGTTTTTCTCACAGGCAAACATATGTGAAGATATATGGTATGCTCCAAATTGCTCCCACCCTAAACCCTCCAGTATCTTCGTATCCATACATCCCATAGGTGAAATATCCAAAGACAGTTTATTCAATACATCTACAATGTTCATATGAATCAATGTGGATTGCTGTCTAAATATATATCTATGTATATCTATATCTTCTGTGACATGTCTGGTTGTGCAATGTTGTTATTGGAAATTCCGTTTGGCTATTGTTATGATGGTTTTTGTATTCGACCTGTAGCTGAAGTTGGCTTATGTTGTATCATATTTTAGTTCCAATTTTCTCCTTTCCTTTCTCGTGTGCTTCCGGGGAAATTGATAGAACCCAAATATATTGAATATGTGCGACAACGAAACTACAAGATAAACCAAATAATTTGAGGAACTTCAACCTTCTCAATTTCTTAACATCACTCCCGAGTCCTAATTCACTCACCAAAATATCCTCCTTTCCTCGTTCACTACTTGCTATATTTACGATCAAACCTTCCTAGCAAATTGTAGTAAACTACTAATATACCCCCAATATCCTTCTAGTATCATTCTTGCCTTGTATCATCTTACATATTAAACATATGTAAAATAAACAACTTTTTAGGAACAGATTTAAAAGATACTGTAAGAACATTACTCACATCATAATTCTTTAATTTGTTAATCATTAGCATCTTAATGGAGTTCTCTCTAATATAATCCCAATGAAACTTTCTTACGATTTTTTTCATTAATTAGATTGTAAATGTATATTAATACCAAATCCAAGGTGTTCTTAAATAGATATTTGTACATAAATTAGATATTAAGAACGCATTTCATATGTTTTTTTTAATACTAATGAAGATATCTACCTTAAAGAATTATATAATGAAACTGGAGAAATTGGAAACAACTCAGAGCACTGTGCTATGATCGTCAATTTAATTTCATATATATCACATGTTACAAAGTTTGGATGTTTGGTGATCTTTTAAATTTTAACGAGTCAATTAGCAAGGAATTACTATATGCATGAAAATTAATAAATCTTCACTCATAAATTCCCTAATTCATTCAACAATATAACTTTGAAAAATGTCTAATTGTCTCCCTTTGAATATCTTTCTCATCCAATCGATATGAATTCATTATCGGTCTAACTCAATCATGTTGTCCAAAGTTACTAAACAAATTCAACTTATCTTTACACGTATATATGTCTAATTAATTACGTTAGATACATAGAACTAAACTATCACTTCCTCCTATCCTAATGAAAATATCATCTAATAAAAAGAATACAATATAATAAAAATTTTAATTCTATAATCTTTTCATTAATCAACTAACACTTCAAGCTAATTTTAGTTTACTTATAAGTACTTTTTACTTACAAATATATATATATATATATACATACATAGAACTAATTATAATAAATTTTCAAACCTTACAAACTAAAACGTAACATTTAAAATCACATTATCAAATAAAAGTACTTTTATTTCCAATAATAAAGTTGAGAAGAAAAAAATAAATAATAACAGATGTAAATCTAACTCGTAGGGAGGGGTGGAATATATATAGGCTATTATGGTATCACTCTCATGAGTTTTAACAAAGGCAACACTTATCAAACTTTTCATTCTAATAAGTGGAGAGATCCATTTGAAGTATCCGTTATGAGGGTTATACCAACACAACTTTATTATTGATTAATTTTCTTTTGTCCCTATACTACTTGAGCTTGTCGGTCGCTTCAAAAAACACCACAAATGTTAGATCACTGAAAAGTATGTATATATATATATATATATATATATATATATACACAACAAAAACTTTAGCATCTATGAACATGCCAATCTAAGTTATAATCAACTTCGATATCAACCTCTCAATTAAACATAGCGAGCATCTTAATTAATGAATAAGACATGATCATTCGCCACTCACAATTGTTAAACTCTAAAATATCAACAAATCATTGGAGAAGCACTTGGTTTGGGCGTGCTTGTCTTGCGATTGCTTCGTGCTTGGTGGAGAGGTTTGGCCAGAACGACGGGCTTGTACGTCGGGCAGGGAGTGAGAGCGGGATGTTGAGTTGATGCTCGGATGGGCTTGCTTGGATAATGCTTGCACCTTGTTGTGGGCGTAGTCTCTGGACGTGCTTGTCTGTGAGGATACGAGATGTCTTGCAATTGTTTTATGCTTGGTGGACGGGTTTCGTCGGAATGCTACGTCCGACCATTGGGCAAAAAGTGAGGTGGGATGTCGAGTTGACGTACTTGCGCTTGCTTGGATAATGCTTGCACCTCGTTGTGGGCGTAGTCTGGGCATGCTTTTTTGTGACGATACGAGATGTCTTGCGATTGCTTCTTACTTGGACGAATGTGTGCCAAAATCTTCAATTTTTAGTCTAGTACTGGATTCATTAGTATATGAACAACATTTGGATGCACCAATTGTCATACAATTCAAAAACAAAATCATTTTCTAATATACTAGTTTTTTCGTATAAACACTAGCTAATAAATGAGTTGGATTGCCCTAAAAGTAAAAACGATATAATTATAATATATGAGGGAGGAGATACATCATATAAACATTTGGTTTGGCTTTCTTAGTGGAGAATATATATTGTGTGTCGGCTCAAACAAAGTTTATTGCACTTTTATTATCATCACATTTCTTGAATTGGGAATTCAGATCCCTTTCTTAAATTGACCTGATTTTCTTTAAGACCTTTAAAGGAAATAGAATATAGAAATTGTAACTGACATTCAACTCCAATATTTAAAAAAAAAAAAAATCCTAAAATAAAACAAGAAAAATCGTAACTGACCATTGATTAATCCATATAATGTAACATTATTACGTACCATAATCAATAATCAGGATAATACATGTTAAAGTTACAAAATCTCATTTACCATAAGATCCAATAATAATTAATAAGACAGTCCATTTGCATCTATATATGAATATGAATGAAAGAGACAACTAATCCCCACATTTTTTTAAAAAAAAGAAAATTATGATTCTTCTTCTTCTTCTTCTTCTTCTTCACTAGAAATTAAAATGAGTGGTTCTGCAAAAGATTGTGTTGCTCTGTTCCTTCTTCTACTGCCTTTTCTTCTTTATCAAGAAGTTGAAGGAAAGCCGGTGATTGGTGGATGCGATCTTTTTCAAGGCAGATGGTTGGCCGATACGTCGTACCCTCTTTACGACGTGTCGACTTGTCCTTTTATTGAGAAACAATTTGATTGCGTTGGAAATGGCCGCCCCGATAAACTCTATCTCCGATACCGGTGGCAGCCCTCCGGCTGCGACTTGCCCAGGTGATCAGATCCCTACTCCCCAATTCTTTTTCTTTCTTTCTTTCGCTTTTACATATACTTATTAACAAGAAATGAAAATTGTTGACAATCTTGAGAGGAATAACATTTTTCAAGTTGAAATTTGAATCACTGTTTTATATATATATATATATATATATATATATATATATATATATATATATATATATATAATTGTGTGTGTTTGTAAATTCATGTCTGAATGCATTTTTTTAAGATAAACAATGTCTAAGATCATTTATTTTTCGATCATAATTAGCAAATATCATTTTGGTTGTAATGGAATTTATTTTTCTTTTTTCTCGTTTTAAAAGGAATCGACACTAAATTAAAATTTATATTCGTGTATTATATTTTATAAATAGTTTTAATATTTGGTTGTTTTTTATAATATTCTTATCACTATTCGTTTAAAATTATAATTTATTAGTATTTTTTTATATAAATTTTTAAAATTATATTCATTATATATTATATAACCAAAAACTTATTGTTATTATTCAAATTTAACTATTTTTTTTTTAAAAAATCAACTTTATAATAATTTGTTGATACATTATTTGCATTTTTTTTTTATAAATTTTTTATTGAAAGGTATAAATATTTCGAATGTGTTAACAACAAGTTGTTTAGGTAGAGAAAGAAAGAGAAAAATGGACGCAAAATCCAAAATTTAGTATTTAATTTGACACATTAACTAATTATTATTCATAAGAATAACCAATATATATATATATATATGAAGTTGGAATCTTCTATATATCCAAAAAGAAAACCACTTTTCCCAATTCCACTTGTGGGGCTAAATGCTTTTCCCTTTATATTCCTTGTCCAACCCCTCTTTTGGGTTGCCCTACATTTTCAATTTTTAGGTCCCCTATTTTTCTTTTTCTCTCTTCCTATATGATATTTATGTTTGTATCTATCTATCTTCTACCAAAAGATTAGTAGTTGCCTTTTCCCTTTCCACCTTCTACCTATTAAACTCAAAACTAGGTATACTATAACTTTAAACTTTCAATACCGACATAACATAGAACACGTGCCCTCGATTAGAACAATTTTTTTTTTTATAAGGAAATTTAAACGGTAAAATCGAAAACTCAACTACTTGATTTTGTTTTAAAGGATTTTGTTTGTTTTGGAGTATTAAGAAAGAGGATACAACCTAAACATACGAGAGAAGTACGATTAATTCTAGATAAAATGGAAAAGAAATTACATAATGAACTCTCTATGTTATTAAATACATGTATTCATTGTGAAATAAATTTGGATTAATTCAGATTTAATGGGGAAGAGTTCTTGAGGCAATTTAGAGGAAAAAGCATAATGTTCGTGGGAGACTCTTTGAGTTTGAATCAGTGGCAATCCCTTGCTTGTATGCTTCACAAATTTGTTCCACAAGCCAATTATACCATTACTAGAATTGGAGGCTTGTCCAAATTTATTTTTCTAGTAAGTTTTCTAATCTATGAACTTTTAATTTTATGTCACGTAGTAGGTAAAAATTGATAGATTTGGTGGATCTAACAAATATAATATTAAGGTTATGTTTTTAAGTGACTTTGGAATAATTAAAAGTGTATTTTTTTCATGTTCAACCTCTAAAGCATATATTTTTAATCGTTCAAAACCGATATAATATTTAATTATAGACTTTTGAATACAATTTTCATCCTATTAAAGTTGATTTTTCATGATTAAAAATATTTTTAAAGTCCTTTTAAAACGAAGAAACCGATATAATCAAACATATAATCTCTTAAATTTATTTTTGTCCATCAATTTAATTTTTTTAAAAAAAAACTTTAAATAATTTATTAAACACAAAATTAAAAGTTTAGAATTTTATTGAGACAAAATCAAAAGTTTGAATGAAAGACGGATGAAACAGAGAGAGTAAATTGGTAATTGAAATTGATATAAGATGAAAAATGAACTGAAATTGTTTGAATGAATGTGTGTAGGAATACAGCTTGGAAATAATGTTTTCGAGGAATGCATTTTTGGTGGATATTATAAGCACCGAACTGGGGAGAGTGTTGAAACTTGATTCTATAGAGTCAGCAAGAGCGTGGAAAGGAATTGACGTCTTGATATTCAATTCTTGGCATTGGTGGCTGCACACTGGAAGAAAGCAACCGTATATATATATATATATATATATGATCAACTAATACAATCAAATAATAAGCTTCTAATTTGATTAAAAGTTTGAATATTGTTTAGTTATGGAAAAGGAAAACAATGATAATGAAGTTGTAAGAAAATCAACCAATGTTAAGAACTAATGACAAAATTGATGATTTTTTATGTAGATGGGATTTGGTTGAAGAGGGAGAAGAGACGTATAAGGATATGAACCGATTGTTGGCATTTGAGAAAGGGCTAAGAACTTGGGCTAAATGGGTGGACCAAAATGTGGATCCTTCCAAGACCAAAGTCTTCTTCCAAGGCGTTTCCCCCGACCATTCTGAGTACGTTATCCATTCATCTTCTTTCGTTATAGAGAAAATTATCTTTTTTTTTTTTTTTTTAATAAATGTTTTGAAATTTAATCTTTTTAGTCTTAGATCTCCCTATTTTAAAATTGGACATTTTTTATTTTTTAAAATTAGTTCCTCAAATAACTTTATATTTTTGTTATTAATCACGCAACGTTTTAAATTTAAAAAATGATTTTTAATGGTAAAACTTTTTTTTTGTAATTTTAAATACCATATAGAATAATTTTATAAATTTTTAAACTTATTTTTAAAAGCTCTCCTGTTACTATTATTACAAATTTATGGCCTAAAATATATATTATCTAAATTAGAGACCAAAAAAGGTAATCTTTTTAAAAGAAATTATTACAATTATATATTGATTGATTCTCATTTATGCACATAAAACCTCTGTGATCTATATATATAAATTTTCCCATTTTTATTTAGTTTAGATTATTTCCTTTACTTATTTATTATTTTCTTTTGTCTATGATTATGTTAATTTATTTTTTCAAAATAGAAATTCTTATAAATATAAGAAAAAAAAAATAGAAGATTTTTACTATGAGAGATTTTGTTAACAGTAAGAAAAATAAAATTTTGTTTTTTAAAAAAAGAAAAAAGAAAAAAGAAAAAAGAAAAAAGAAAAAATATATATAGCTTTTAAATAAATAAAAAATGATATGGTTAAGTAAAATGAGAGGAAGTGTTTTAATTTATTTAGAATATCGAAAAAAAAATGATAAATTGTGTATTGGTAATTGAAACAGTGGGAAATTGTGGGGGGAGGCCGGAGGGGACTGCGGCGGGAAAACGTGGATGTTGGGTGGACCGGAGTATCCAGGGGGCCCACATCCGGCGGAGCAGACGGTGGAGAGAGTTCTAGAAGGGATGTTGAATCCAGTTTATTTGCTGAACATCACCACTCTATCACAGCTGAGAATAGACGGCCACCCCTCCGTGTACGGCTTCGGTGGCCACCGAGGCATGGACTGTAGCCACTGGTGTCTCGCCGGAGTTCCTGATACTTGGAACCATCTCTTCTACGCTGCTCTCGGCCTTCCTAATAACGACAACGACCATCACCTTTAATAATAATAATAATCTCTTTTTTCTTTTTCTTTTTCTTCGAAAACGACATGTATACTCACATTTACGTAGATGGATTTTGCTAAATTTCAAATAAATAAAAAAGAATATGGTAGAGTAAAATGTTGGTGTCTCAATTTTAGATAGTGTCATGAATATTTCATAAGAAGTTAATAAATAAAGAATTTTAAACAAACTTTATTAACTACAATATTATTATTATTATTATGCTCGAAACACATACCGTGATATATATAGTCTTTGCTTATTTCTTCGTTTTATACAAATTTTATTGCACTTCTCGCTTTTATGCATGTTGACTTGGGAATTATCTGTTATGAAAATTATCAACACAACAAAACAGGAAAATATATATGTATATAAATTTGAATCCAACGAATTCACGTTGACAAATTTACTCACCCTAATACTTGAGCTTTGAGAGTAATTGTCTCTTAGGATATAACAGATCATCTTTCTTCTAAGAGTAACACCTCGTCAAAAAGATCAGCGAACAAAACTTTGTTGACCTATCGAACATGAAGATTGTGGAAAATGGAGAGAAAATCTTTTTGGAAGAAGACAAAAATGATATTCAATCCAAATAGAAAAAGACAGTATTTATAGACTTGTTCTTGACCTTTTTCTATAATACTTTTCATGAAGTGATGCATCATGCATTCGTGAAAAACACAAATAGTTATTAGTTTTTATGAAGTGATGCATCCATTCATGATACATCAATTCATGAAAAAACATGAACCATAACCATTTATTCCAACATTATCAATGAAAATTAATTTTTTTTTACCTATATTAATATGTACAAATTTAATAATCTTTGATTACATCAAATAAAATAATATTGGAAAAGAAAAAAAAAAAAAAGGAATTGTTGATTAGGTTTATTGTTTTAAATTCAACTAAGCTTAATAAATACGTGTTTTTATAGTATACCTTTAGATTTAGATTCGTGATTTATTTATATGAGATTCTTTATCGCATAAAATTGAAATCTTAGCTTAAAATTTGATATATGCAATTAATTGGTTTTTCTAATATAATAGGAGGGTAGGAGAATCAACAAGCTCCAAGGGTCTATATATTAATTAATTAGTATTATATTCACACATTTAATTATGAAATTTCTTTTCCTCCAAAGTAAATCATTCATGAATCTAAAAAAAAAAAAAAGCTTAATTTTATAAAATTTAAGTAAATTTATTAAACTCCTACACCAGTGGTGAATCCATAATTTTTATAGATTTAAACCCACGACATATTGATCACAACCACTACACAACAAACATGTTTTATTTAAAATAAAGGATTATTTAGTATATATATTATAATCCGACACTTCCAAAATTAACATTACAATACAAAAATCATAATGTGAGGGAGACATATGCTCTGCTTCGTTAGTTTCTTAACAAACCTGTCCCTACTTCACAAGTAATGAAAAGAGTAAGTTATTCTTACGTATCTATCTTAAATTTTGAAGAAAGCTTAAAATAATCTCAAATATTTTTTTTTTCCAAAAATAAATTAAATTAGAGAGGGAGATGTCATGCTAATAATTATAGGCTAAGAAAAGTCTAACAAAAAAGTAGGGTTTTGTAATTGGATGGGATCAATAAATAAAGCGCGTAGCTGATTTGGTTTGACCGGGAAGGGCTGAGATTGAAGGATGAAAGAGTCAAAGTCAACATTTAGGAGTAGCCGAATCTGAAGAATATATATATATATATATATATATATATAAATGAGCAGTAAAAGGCATTGACTATATATAGATATACTTTTAGTATTCCCCAAATTATATGTGTGGACAAAAAATGCCAGCTAGACAGCAATTACATGCAAAATGTATTATATAAAATTAAATATGCATGAAAATTTGCAACACTTTGATTCTTGAAATATCTTTGCGTTTATGTCTGACTGACTATACATTATCTTTCTCAACCCCTCTTCTCCCACTCCATCCCTTCCTATTATTGTTATCATTCAATGACAGCCATTTATTTCCATGTCATTATCATTGGAAAAACAAAAAACAAAAAAATCTATATATCAATTCAAACAATATTAATTTATATAATTTAATATTATTTTTATGTGGTACGTAAAAGTCTATCGTATAAGATCAATTTTACTCCCTAAACTAATAGAAATTTCTCATAATTATTAAAACCGAGACTTTTAAGTACAATTTTCATCAAATTTATCCGTTAATTTGTTCATTTTACAAATAAAGAATTTTAACGTTTAGGTAAGAATCGGAGTTTAGATGATTTTCAAAGACAATATTCACATATGAAGAACTTTCAAATTTAATTAATACAATTATTAGTTCTTCTGACTTTTTTTTGAACCGAGGGAGTAAGTTTATATAATTATTAACTCTTTGTTTTAATTGATATTGCATCTATATATATTTATAGATTATAACGATAATTCAAACGCAACTTATGTCAATTTCAAGCGTAGGGTAAGTGTAGCTCCACCTCGGACTTCATATGCTATATATATATAACTTTTAGTCGGGATGATTCTGAAATGTAAACATCGTAATTTTAGAGAAAGAAAGTTGACAGGAAGAAAAACCCTAACGTGTTCACATTTGATAACGTTAGAAGAGTCCCTGTCTAATTCTTAAATTAATTAAAGTTTAGAAAGTTGAATTGTTATTTTATTATATTATATTATAAGAAAAGAAGTTTGAAATTTATGATATAATAATAATAATAATAGAGAAAATAAAAACAAAAAGAATAGGGTATGGTTTGCATGGAATAAAAGTAGTAGTAGCAGTGTGTGTTTGTGATACGACTGCTAGCTATCCCATAACGCGGTTTTACGTACTGTGAAGAATGGGATTGAGCAGCCGCTTTCATAATCATTACCCCACATAATGCCCACTTCCACTGGGTCCGACATGTCGTTCTACTCCCTCCCTTCCTAATTGATTTATTTTTAAAATAAAAATAAATATTTTTAAAAATTTGACTATCAAAATGAACAAATTAAAAAAGAAAAAAAAATTAAGAAACAGAAATGAATGGATAGTAGAAGTAGGTATAATGTATAAACTAAGGTAGTGTTTTTTTTGTATGGGTGTGAGAGATTCAATAATTGGTTCCCACAAATAGGTTGGCATCGTCAGTGGGTAGGACTAAGGCATTTGAGTATTACATTAATATACAAATATAAAAAGACAGGTGGTGGATTGTGTCTCCGTCAATGTGCCTAAAGCTCCCACAAGCTCTTCATAATCACACAATATGAAAGTGGAAATCTTCCGTCCTATTATTTATTTATTTATTTTTATCACTTGTGTTTTAATTCCCTCCAATATTTAAGGTTGTAAGTAACTCATACTATACCTTTATAATTTTCACCATTTACTCAAAAACACGAATTTCGATAGGTTTTAATTGTATTTTTAAGTGTCTAAATTTAAAAATAAGTTGTTTTGAAAAATATATTATGTATTTGATGACTACTTAAAATGAATTTTGAAAAAATGAATTTATAAAATAATGTGATTTAGAATAAATACCTAAAATCTGTTTATAGAAAAATAAATTTTGTTTATTTATTTTGGTATGAAACAATCCGGCCAACATAGCTTCAAATATTCTCACCAACCAACATTTGAAAGTAAGATTTGAACTTGGGTGGAAGGGGTTGACAACTACAGTAACCACTAAGCTAATAGTAAATATTGAAATTAAGAAGCTTTCTTTATATATATATATATATATTATATAATAACAATAAAGTTGAGGGGGGCTCGAGCCCCTTGGGCCTATGCTAGATCCGCCGTAGTTTGAAAACCATCTCTTTCGATTGTTATCGACCAACTTTCTTTCACCATTTTTTCGTGGCCGTTGCCTATCAACTTTTGTTGGTCATTTTTTATGTGACCGTTGTTAGCTTATTTTTGTTAATTGTTTTATGGGAATCGTTATCGATCAATTTTTGTCAATCATTTTTCTATATCTGTTATCGGCCAACTGCTAACGACCTATTTTTTTTGTGATTGCGTTTGACTTCCAATGACCACTGTCGTCAACCTTTATCATTTTACAGTGACTGTCCCCAACCGCCTCAAACCACCATCCTCGATGATCCTTTTCGAACTTCTGTCAAAATCTCCACGGACAAATTCTCTCTCTCTCTATATATATATTTTACTCTATTATAAATCAAACAAGTTTTTACCTAAAATTATTTTTGAAAAAAAGTTACCAAAACACATGTATTTATCTTTCAACAATTTTTTTAATAAAAAATATTTAAATATAATTTTTTTTTGTACATTTTTTTTTAACTCATTTCAAATCAGGCAAAAAGTGACTGAAGCTCGTATGTATTTGAATTAATATTTAGATATGACATTTATCTAATTCATCCCCATCGTCCCATATGCACTTGTTGCATACAAACAAATTAAACAAATTAGTGCTAACTTTACTCATTCCTCAGCTTAGCTTCTTTTCGGAAGTGGGTTGTAATGATTATTTCTTTTGAATCATGTTTTTTAATTGACTTCTTATGTGTTACGATCCAAGAGTTCCCACTTTCCTATGTTTTGTCATTATTTAATACAATCAGAGATAATATAATATAGAATCACCTTCAAGGTCCCACAAAGCAGTACTCTGTTTTTCTTCTCTGTATATATATATCTTATCCCACAGCACTACTCTCTTAGCCTTTTCTCTCTCTCTCTATATACTTGAAGAGACGTACTGCAATTCACAGCTGCTTCAATGGCCGTCAAATCTCAAAATCGAATCAGAGCCAAACTTCATTTCTTCTATGCAATTCTTCTTGCTGCCTTCGGATTAGCAGCCGCAGCCAAGCTTCATCGAGAAGAAGGTACGGAAAAGGATATATATTATTGGGTTTGGAACTGAAAAATATGTGGGTGTGTGAATAATTAATTGATGATTGAAAAGTGTTGGTTGGTTGCAGTGAAAGCGTTGAAAGAGATCGAGAAGAAATTAGGGAAAAAGGATTGGAATTTTAACATAGATCCTTGCAGTGGAGAAGGAAAATGGCTCGTTGTTAATGGAAGAAAAGGCTTCGAAAGCTCCGTCACTTGTGATTGCTCTTTCAACCGTAACTCCACTTGCCACATCGTCGCCATGTATGTCGTACCATCTCCATCTCCATCTCTAATCTTCTTCTTCTTCTTCTTCTTCTTCTTCTTCTTCTTCACTCTCTAACTATTCTTTAAAGTTTAATTTCTTAGCTTAATTAAATTGGTGCATTGACCTACGACCTACCACTGTCCACTGACGCTGTTTTGTTATGCAATAATTTAATATAGTTTAGGCACGTGAGTAGTCGGTGATTTTTTTGTTTAGATTAAGTTTCATATTATATATATATATATAACATAATCATCTTTCCTTTTTACTATAGTGGTACATTTTTTAAAACAAACATAATGCATATTTATATAATGTAACCAACCCATACTTCTCTTATATACATAAATATATTTTTGTTGCTCTCAATAAAAATACTTTTGCCTATCTACAAAACAAATAAAAAAAAAGTTGTACCTTCCTTTTTGTAGAAAAAGATTATCATTTTAATTATAAATTGAGAAGTAGGGCCATAGTTTTTATTTTGCCGTGTTTGATTAATTATCAGCTGTCCATTTCAAAACAACAATAGGACTAAATTAAAATTTATCCTAAAGTCTATCATTGGTTAAAACTCTTATGAATAGTGTTTTATGGTTCAAAAGTTGCATAAATATAATACTCTATGGTGAATTCAACTAGACCTGCATGTATTTTGGAATTATAGAAGGGAAGTCGATAAAACTAACATCTTTTTTATTTTATATTTTAAAATTAACATAATTTTAAAAAAAATTCTTAATATTGTTTTTCTTAGGATCAAGTGCATCATCGAGATAATACTATTTTATTTGAAATTTTTGAACACTCTTAGGACTAAATTTATCACGAGGGTTTTCGAGTTGAAAACAAAAGTATTTAGGTTAATTGTTCCCGAGCCATTGTGGACCCGGGTGTACTGAATTGAAAAAACATAAGCAGTTATGCCAATGATCCCAAGCTAAAGTTGGTCCAATCAATTATGTCTTTCAATTAAATTTTTAAAGTTAGTAAAAAACTCGAGAAAAATAAACTTACGATTTTTTGAAAGTTGTGCTATTTTTGAAATATAAAACAACAAATGTGTTATTTTTCAAAGTTTCCAGTTACGAAGGTTAATGGCCCGACTAAATTTCCCGGGAAAAGTTTGGTTGCTGCATGACAGCGATACGAAAGAAGTGACCCGACATTTGAGCCGCTTGGCCTAATGATTGAGAAGTGTGCATTAGCGCGCGCGAGAGCGAGAAGAAACCAATTTTAGAATGTGGATCAATGGAGTTTTTATGGATTTACACAGGTCAATTGTTTACGAGATTTATCCACGCTCCAAATGGAGCATTGCAATGGCGGAGCTTCTCGGATGCCTCTGTTGATAGTGACACCGTCGGAGTTCCATTTAGATCCTCTCTTATTGACATCTCAAATTCTGCTTCCCGTGAGATTGAGTTCATCCTTTATGTTTATTAAGACCAAATTCGGTGTTCACGTTCATCCAGTTTTGGGCTACATTATTAACAAATAAGTTTTGCGATTAGTGTATCGCGTTTTCGGCTCTTGACGTTTGAACTGATTTTAAGTGAACGTTGAATCATTATTCTGTTATGCTGTAATCACTCCGTCTCTTCATCTTCTTGTATCGTGTGGTTGGATTTCGGTGTAGATACTGTAGGTTTCCTGTTGTAGCTTCTGATTATCAATTCTCTTTCAGAGTCTTTCCAGTGAAATAAATTCCACTACCTTTCTTGACATTGAAATTTCCTTGCTGAATGTTAATGTCTGCATTTTCACCTTGCACCTGTAGTTTACTTTTTCTCCTCTTACTCGTCTATTTGATAATTAAATATGCATCGTGATTGCATTGTCGTTCTGTTGTTGCTGGCTGTAGACTTTTCAATCACTTCCTTGGCCTAGTTTGTAAATTTGTGATCTAATTTGGTTTTATCGCTTCCTCAGAGCTTTGAAGTCCCAGAATCTATCAGGCATTGTGCCACCAGAGTTTTCCAAGCTTCGGTTCCTCAAACAGCTGTAAGTAAAAGTGTGAAACCAGTATCCTGATACATTATATAGGACCTGATAATCTGTTAAACTTGTGTTGAAAGCCTCGTAATTCCTTGTTTGGTTCTCTTTTGTCAGAGATCTCAGTCGAAACTGCCTCACTGGTTCTGTTCCTTCACAATGGGCTACCATGCGATTGGTAGAACTGTAAGCATCTTCAGTTACTTCTTCCTGTCAGTTTTTGAAGATTCTCTAGACCTAATCTGCGGTTTGATTTTATGCTTTCTTTGATTGAACATGCAGCTCTTTCATGGGAAATAAATTGTCCGGGCCATTCCCGAAAGTTCTTACTAATATCACCACTCTCAGAAACTTGTATGTCAAATTTTTAACTTTTAGAATCTTCTGTAAGCGTATATGATATTAGTTTTAGTTGTCTCTGGTTCAGTTGGCATGATATAAATACATATAACTTGTGTCATCAAACCAATAATGGCAAAGGTCATTAACTGTTGACGCTGAGGAACTCTGACAACACATTCATGGTACTTTCTTGTTCTAAAATGTTACAGGAGCATTGAAGGAAATCAATTTTCTGGCCGAATTCCACCAGAGATTGGTAAACTAGTTAATTTGGAAAAATTGTAAGTCTGTTGGACAAACATACTGACTGCTAAGTCGCACATTCATCAAAATGTTTAACTCACACATAACGTTGTGATGTTCTCTCTTCAGAGTTCTGTCATCAAATGGCCTCACCGGAGAATTGCCTAAAGGGCTAGCAAAATTGTCGAACTTAACTGATATGTAAGCAACCATCTTCTATTATTTGTCTTCTGAAAAAATGGATTTACTCTCCGGATAACAAATCCACGATCCATTTTAGATTAATGTTGCAATTGCAACTTCATCACGAGCTATCCATTTCAGGATTAATTGAATTTGTACTACACTCTTTAAGCTTAAAATTTTTTCTGGCATTAGCTTGATCATCCTTCGCATGAGATCTTCAGCTTCTTTAATGCAACATAGACAATATATTTAAGCATCTCCAGAAGTACTCAACTGCTTCAGCAGTTTTGGCATTCTCGATCAGTCAAGTCATCCAAGTTGCTTCAAGTTTTATTACATCCCATTTTTCGACTAATCGTTGTTTTTCTCATATCATTAAGGAGAATAAGTGACAACAACTTCTCTGGAAAGATACCTGAGTTCATTAGTAATTGGGCACAGATTGAAAAACTGTAAGCTCCATGAATGTGGCTTTTAAGTTTTTGACTGCTTCATCTGATATTTATTATTTATAATTGGTGATTAGGAAAATCTATTTCACCTTGCAGGCATATACAAGGCTGCTCCCTCGAAGGTCCCATACCCTTAAGTATCTCCACAATGACAAGTTTAACTGATCTGTATGCACTTTTGACAATGTAATTCGTTTAGCATGTTGAGTTCCACTAGTAATTTCTAAATTGATTGAAATTTCAGGAGAATATCTGACTTAAAAGGTGGAAGGTCTCCTTTTCCACCGTTGAGCAATATAAAATCCATGAAGACGCTGTTAGTTGAATATTCTGCTTTTGTTCTTCTACCACTCTCCAACTTAGTTGTTCAGGGACTTGACTTCGATGCTGGGTTGCAGGATCCTGAGGAAGTGCTTCATTTTTGGAGAAATCCCGAAATACATTGGGGACATGAAAAAATTAAAAAACTTGTAAGTAGTAAGGATAGATTTGCTTTGATGATGATTAAAAACTCTGTAAGATGTTAAGTTTCTATTTTCGTTTCGCCAACTGCTCAGTAATATTTCCATTTCTCTGCTGGTTTAATTCTTAGTTTTAAGAAGTTGAATGAAACCCTGCTTTATTCATATGTAGAGACCTCAGCTACAATGACTTGACTGGCGAAGTTCCTGCATCTTTTGAACGACTGGATAAAATAGATTACATGTAAGTGGACTTATCCTTCCCAATTGCCCCCCCACCCACCCCACCCCAAATAATAACAATAACAATAATATAATTATACGACGCTTTTTTTTTGAAAAATTATCTTTCTTCAGTATGAGTTTCTTTTTTCCCCCTTGTGTATTATTGTAGTTATAATATATATAGTCTTTCTCAAGATTGTTGACAGGAAACAAGCTCAATGGAATTATTCCTGGTTGGATTTTAGGGAGCAACAAGAATGTGTATGCCTTTTCCTTTACAATAGTTTTTCGTACTTAATCCTCACTTAAATGTCCGCTGTGAAAGCATTTGATGTACCTAAGCCTTAGCTAACTGCTTTCGTTTTCTTATCTTTCTTATGCAGAGATCTCTCTAACAACAATTTCACCTGGGAAAACTCGAGCCCAGCTGAGTGTCCTCGTGGTAGTGTGTGAGTATTATGAAGTTATCATTAACTGTCTATGTACAGAGGACTATCTTGCATAGTAACTAAAAGAAAAAAAATTCTTATTTTCACAGAAATTTAGTTGAGACATACTCACCGTCTGCAGAAAAATTGTAAGGATTCTGTACGAGGAAGAAAATTTACCATTCTTTTTATTTTTGAAATGATATGCTCAGTTTTCTTGAATGCTCACAGAACTAGAATCCATCCCTGCCTAAAAAGGAACTTTCCATGTTCTGCATCAAGGGAACAGCGTGAGTCTAAAACTCTGGCCTCGAATTTGGCAACTCATCAAAGCTTTTTGCTTGAAGAATACAACCTGTCGAAAAATATCAATGAGTGATTGTATAAAATCTGACATAAAAAAACTCAAAGCCTATGTTTTATTGGTAGTTTTGAAGAAACCCGTTCTTTTATTACAGTAACATGAATTCAATGATTTCTCACTGTTTTAAGTTGTCAAAACTTTATCAGATCACTACTCCTTGCACATTAACTGTGGCGGTAAAGAAACATTTATAAGGGGTGAAAGGTATGAAGCAGATAGAGAAGGTGCTTCAATGTTTTATACTGGTCAGAATTGGGCTTTTAGCAGCACCGGAAGCTTTATGGACAATGATGTTGATGCTGATAACTACATCGTGACGAATACATCTGCTCTTTCTAATGTCTCTGCGAGTGATTCTGAACTGTATACAAAAGCGAGAAACTCTCCTCAATCTCTTACATACTATGGGCTATGTCTCATAAATGAGAATTATACTGTTAAACTTCACTTTGCAGAGATTGTATTTATAAATGACAGTTCGTTCAACAGCCTGGGAAGGCGAGTTTTTGATGTGTATATTCAGGTATTGGTGAATGAAAATTTATGACTGAATGAGAATGTCAGTTCATCGTAGTGTTGGATATTGAAAACTACTTTGTTTGCTCGATTGCAGGAAAAGCTAGTCCTGAAAGATTTTGATATTGAACATGAAGCAGGGGGTACAGGTAAGCCCATTATAAAAACATTTACTGTAGCTGTCACAAGTCATACATTGAAGATCCATTTCTACTGGGCTGGAAGAGGAACAACAGGAATTCCACTTAGAGGAAACTATGGTCCTCTGATATCAGCTATTTCTGTAGATCCCAGTAAGTTTTCCCAAGTCATGAAACAAAAATTGGAATCATTAACTGTTCCCTTTTATTTCTAGGTGAATGGAAAAATTATAGACACCCTTCTACTTTTCCTTTTTCTTCTAACAATTAAGTTTGTCATTTTCGTACATTGAGTGGCATCAATACACACAAACCTTGAGCCATGATTGATAGCAGTGACAGTGGGTGCTTAAAAAGTAGACATAACTTATAGGATTGCAACTTCTTCAGTTCTATTTTGATAGAGATTATAATACTTCCATAGGGATTGCCTTGATTCATATACGCGGTAGGGAAATTCAGTTGGTTGTTCTCTATTGCCTTCTATCACCCTTGGCGATAATATCTTATTTTCTATAGCCTATTCAGGTTGCACTCTTGTTCTTCTGCATGGACCCCAGATATTAGTACTTTTCTTGATTAATACAGAATTTTTAATCATAATAAGTAGGCAAATAAATTGAGATGGTTACAAAAACCTTAAGAGGGAGGTTTCAAGGTTAGTCTGGAATCTGGGAAGGCTGGAGTGATCTATATGCTTTATCATCTAGTTCTTCTTATATTTCAATACTCAGCATGCAGAAACTGTAGAGTATAAGGTTATGTTTAAACATATCTTTTATTCTGAATCAGGAAAATTTTTCTCTTCACAGATTTTACACCTCCTAAAAACCATGGGAAGAAGCATTACACCATCATAATTATTGGGACAACAGCAGCAGCTTTTGTTCTCCTTCTTCTGGTGTTATGTATTATGAGGAGAATAGGGTGGCTGGGAGGCAAGGCATCCGTATATAAAGGTAAAATCTTCATTAAACTGACCGTATTTATTGCTTCAATGGAAAACTGAAGCAGCATATAGTTTTCATTCGATATGAACTTAAATTGTTCCTGGCTCTCATCAGAACTAAAGATATATGTTGCCTGACTATTTGTTGTTTCTTTTCCTTATTTATACAAGAAAAAGAAAACATTATTTTTACTAGAATTCTCTTAGTTTTCTACACAAGAGAGAGAGAGAACATGATCTAAGTTACTGAAATAGTCTATGCTCTGTAATTTCATCTCTTTTATCTACTTCTTCGGAACATTTTGTGCTTTGTAGTTAGTCATGTCATTTCTAGAACTGATCTTGTGATGCTAAAAACTTTTGAATTGTTGAATTTTTTAATTTTTCTCCTTCAAAGATACCTATCTCTTTACTAGTTTGCTGTTTAATTCTGAGTTATGTGACTATTTGAATAAATAGACAAAATGCCAACTTCTATGTCTTTTAACTTTTGACTCATTCATCCCATAGAGTTCATATCATCACGTAAATACATCCTCAAGTTTGGCTTTTGCATATGATTTTATGTGTTATATTTCAATGAAATTTCCTTTTAGACATGGTTTTCTTGTTTAACTTCTGTGCATTGCCACTTTTCTCAGACACCTTAAGTTTGTTTCATGCAGAACTTAGAGGTATAGATCTGCAAACAGGATTATTTACAATAAGACAGATTAAAGCAGCCACTAAAAATTTTGATGCTGCAAACAAAGTTGGGGAAGGTGGTTTTGGTGCGGTTTACAAGGTAAATGGAGGCTTTGCTTATAGATCTCGATTGTCTAAATCATATGTTTTTAATGATAGTCCTTATTGACAAAAAAAATCATATCATATTGAAAGGTACTACTTAAGGTGACAGTCCTTTACCTTTTCATGGTCTCTAAAGCTCCTTAACTTTGTTTGTTACACTTCCCGGAAGTATATGATGTTTCACTTCTAATTTTCATAAATTTTCAAGACCAGGGTACGGACGTTTGTCCCTTTAGGTCTGTCAAACATACACTGATTTTGCAATAAAACTATGGCATTAACTGCTGGAGGAAGTCAGGGTTGGAATACAAAATTTAATGGGGATTTTGGGACTCTTCATTTTGATTCAGGGCCTCTTGTCAGATGGTACTATAATTGCAGTCAAGCAGCTGTCGTCAAAATCAAAGCAAGGAAATCGAGAATTTGTTAATGAAATAGGCATGATATCTGCACTGCAACATCCAAATCTTGTGAAGCTTTATGGATGTTGTGTTGATGGGAACCAACTAATGTTGATTTATGAATACATGGAAAATAATTGCTTATCACGTGCCCTTTTCAGTGAGTAGAATTTGCACTCTGCCATTTTTAAGTCTGTTAATTCAAAGAAAGTTTGATCAGTATCAAAAAGAAAAAACTTATCATCTTTTTGATTGTGTGTATACAGGAAATGACCCAGGTTTTAAATTGAAGTTGGACTGGCCCACCAGGCAGAAAATTTGTCTGGGAATAGCTAGAGGTTTGGCCTATCTGCACGAGGAGTCAAGACTAAAAATCGTACATCGGGATATCAAGACAAGTAATGTGTTGCTTGATAAGGATTTCAATGCTAAAATTTCTGATTTTGGCTTGGCTAAGCTTCATGAAGATGACAATACCCACATCAGTACTAGAGTTGCCGGAACCATGTAAGTCTTGTGTGAAATTCTACTATGGTCTAAATCATGGCTGCAAACTTGAGTATGGAACCAACGGTAGATTATTTTTTTTACAACTGAAGCATAACTAAGACTAAAATTTTTCATTTGCTCTTTCTCTCTCTCTACTGTTTGTTTTTTAAAAAAGGTTTTGTTACTTCATTTTACACCTAATCACTATAAATTTTTGGCCACTCTTTATTAGGAGATTTGATTTGTAGACATTGTAGTTCAATTTTGGGTGCTGAGTATATAGGTCTCTGGGACCATTGTTTTGCAGTGGTTATATGGCACCTGAATATGCAATGCGTGGATGCTTGACCAGCAAAGCTGATGTTTATAGTTTTGGAGTTGTTGCCTTGGAAATTGTCAGTGGCAAAAGCAATACCAACTACAGACCCAAAGAGGATTTTGTTTACCTTCTTGATTGGGTAAAATCAACTACCTTACAATTCTTTCCAATTTCATTTAGCCTCTTTCTTGCTTCCCTTGTTTTGAAGTTTTCATTTAGAAAATATAACAAATATGAGGCCTCAACTGCATGGTGCATGGTGTATGGTTCTAAAAATATTAGTTTTCAATGGTCACCTGATCATGCTGAGTCGTTTCTTGCCTTAATATTTTGTTTTTAATGTTTTATTTCACATAAATTTTAAATGCTTTTTATAATCAACTGACTATGGTGCCTTGTAGTTTTCTATTTCACAAATAAATAGTTGCCTCCAAATCAAGAGTCTCCATTCGCCAGTCTCCAATCCCATAAAACACAGCAAATGTATTCCTAAACTATACTCACTTTTGTGCATCCCTATCACAATTTTCAATGCGACAAGATAATTTTCAATGTTTTTTTCACTTTGTGAATGTATGGAGATGAGTCTATCCTAATGTTTAAGCCATCTTCCAGGCATCTGTTCTGCAAGAAAAAGGAAGTCTATTGGAGTTGGTGGATCCAGCCTTGGGGTCAGATTATTCATCAGAAGAAGCAATGGTGATGCTGAATGTGGCTCTCCTCTGCACCAACGCATCCCCAACTCTTCGGCCTCTAATGTCTCAAGTGGTCAGCATGCTCGAAGGACGAACTCCAGTTCAAGCACTTCTTTCTGATCCTGGGTTTTCAGCCATCAATTCCAAATTGAAAGCTCTCAGAAATCACTTTTGGCAACAATTGAGCCCTACACACAGTTTATCATTGGACGATTTCCCTAGTGATTCATTGAGTTCGATTGTGGATCTGGAGGCAGAGGAGAATTACAATCTAGTAAGATCCCATTCTGTTAAAAGGACTGGAATAGAAAATTAGTAAATGAATGTAAGTATATAATTATAAATTTGTACAACCCCACAATACTAAGTTTTGCCAAAATCAACGTAAAAAATATGGTCTCTATATCTGGGCTGCTGAATGTGTAAGGCAAAGTCTTACGGCATTCCTTTTTAAGCCCACAGACCACAGCTTCGCGTGGCTCTTGTTTAAGGTTATGAATTTCCATGATGTAAATTTCTACTTTCATGGAGAATAAAATCTTAAAATAGAGGGCTTGTTTATAAACTATAATATCATCATTGTTGCCCTTTTCTTTTTTCTTACAATAGTATAAGTAGAGGTGTTAACTGTTATTGAAATCATTTTTTGGAGAATGATTTCATTCGAGTTCTACACCAAAGGTGCAGGGGAAGGTGAGGGGAATTCAATATTTAACCATGATTGTATATACCTTAATTATCTGAGCACTTAAACTATGTTAATGTTTAGATTGTTATCTAACTTAAATGATAACATGCATGTAGTCTAAAGTAATCTTAAGAAACAATCTTCTCATAATTAAGATCGTAGATCTTTTAATAGAATGATAATGTGTTTGATACAAGAGGAAAAAACTTAGATGAAATGGGAATTAACCGATTAACTTCTATTCTTATCACATCAACATGTTAAAAGAGTCTAGTTCCATTTTACATGGGTGACAAAAGCTACAATAATACTTTAATTCAGACACTCTTGCTACCATTGGAATGTATGTATATATTATGTATGCGTATGTCAATTATATATATAAACAAAATCTTCTTAAGTTGAATTGAGTTAACATTAAATACTACATCGAGTTGTTCAAATATCTATAGAATAGTCAAATAAGAACCTAAAATTTTCAAATTAGGCGGAGCTAGATAGCACATCTTCAACGTTATGATTAATTGACCAAAATCTTATATTCAACAATTAATATTTTATTTTAGACCAACAAGAACGCAACATAGGAACAACATAAATAAAAACATCTATCGATATTTAGAAAGGAATTCATTCATGTAGATGATCATTAAGCTAAATTGATGTAAGCCAATGTCTTCGAACATGATTAGTAAACTCGTGCACCGCCAAAGAATTGTTTATACAATTAACATATGAGTTTATGAATCGATTCCTAAAGCATCCATGGAATATCCTATTAACTGCATGTTAGCTTTAAAAAGTGGAGAATGAGTCCTTATGATTAAAATTGTGAATTTATCATAAAAATAAGACAAAAGAGACACACACATATATATATAAATATAATATTAAAGTAAGTAAAATAAAATACATAAATAAGCTAAAATAAACAAAGAAATAAGTAATTTTCTAAAATTAATTTTTACCTTATAAAACCCATGAAATGTCATGTAGATGGAATGTGGAAGTAGTGACATGTGACATTATGCTAAACATATAATGAACATCTACCCAATAATATGTTTTATTATTACATAGATATATGTTTTTTTTTTCTTAGCTTGAGTCTTGAGAGTGCAATAATTTCATATAAAAGAATATTTTGTAAAATTAATAATAATTTTAAAAAGAAGTTTTAACTTAACAAATTTATGTGGGTGCAGAGAGAATATTTCTTAACACACACGCCTGCTAGTTTTCGCCATGGTCGCCTTCCCATTTGGATCGCATTCGTGTTTTTGAGATCTCTGTCTCGATTGTAATTCTCAATCACTTTTTCCACTTTCACCTTCAAAACCCATAGCAATTGCAATACATAACCACCGAGAACCTTGAATTTCGAGCCGTCGTTTAATTCCTTAGCATTTCCGATACTCTACGGGAGCTGGGAAATAATGACAGCAATTGCAGTTCATCAGTTCGCTCAGTGCATCACTTGCCATGCTTGGAGCCCCGACCACTCTAGTAATCAACCCTTTTACTTTTACTTGCTTCTGTAATTTCATCTTTCTGTTTTGTCGAAAGAAAGTGAATGGAAATGTCGACTTTTCTGTATTTCATTTGCCCTTATATCTTTCTGTTATGTTTTCTGAGCAATCAAGGAGATTGTAATGATATCAATTCATTTTCATCGATCTAGATTTAGCTTGCTTTATTGAAAAATGACGGGAAGAACACTGGGTTAGGTTACTTGGCCTCAACCTCCACCCAGTTTAAAATACAATAACCAATATGTCTTTTGAGGTAGATTATGGTGTTCATTAGCTTCATCAGATCTGGTTATCAACAGATCGGCTGCTAAGTTTGGCCAAACCTCCTCGTTTTGTTTAATAGGAAACAGAAACCATTTCATTGATTGATGAAATAGATTTCTCCATTGTGACACGAGGATACTTAAGCTGTAAGTGCAAAAAGGAGAAGATAATTTTCTCCAATATAGGCTGTACCGACAACTAAACAATACTCTGTATCGTCTAATTGTCTAATAATGCAAAAGAGGATGATATCCAATCTATGTTTAGGTTCTTCATCTTACTCCGCTTGTGCTAATGCTTTTTTTATATGCTTTATAGTGGTTGCATTTTGTCCTAACAATAATGAAGTTCACATTTATAAATCATTACAAGACAACTGGGAGAGAGTACATGTTCTTCAGAAGGTACCATTTAAATTTACTGTTCATATATAGTTTATGAGAAAAATAAAATATGAACCTATGGTCACTGCATATATCTGTTCACGGGCGACGCTTTTCTGTTTTCACTTCAGTCGTTTGTAGTGAAAGTTTTCTAATTTGTTAATGTTTAGCAATTTATGCATCTTTTCTGTGTCAGCATGATCAGCTTATCTCTGGAATAGACTGGAGTGTTAGGTCAAACAGAATTGTGACTGCATCTCATGATCGGAATTCGTAAGTTTGATCTCATATTCATGTTTTTTGGTCTAATTTTTTTTTTGTATGTTCTTCAGTTTTATTTTCTTTTAGCATTTCTCCCCTCCAGTTATCCCTTCCCCCATCCCCATTAAGTCTATATCACATAGTATTTTGAAAATTTTACTGGTTTAATTGTACTATGTTGGCCTACTATTCTTTTTTCCTCCTAGATATGTTTGGAACCTCGAAGGATCGGAATGGGTACCAACTCTTGTCATTCTTAGATTGAACCGTGCCGCACTCTGCGTTCAGTGGAGTCCAAAAGGTAGTGCAGGATTTCCTGTCCTGCTCTTACTCATCACCTATGATGTTCATGTTATCCTAAAGTTTTCACATTTTGTAAGATTCATCTTAACCGTTACATGTCCTTGAACACCATTTCCTATCATAAAAGAAAGAAGGGATCATCCTTCAATTTCGTGATCAGCTTAGTCATCTGTATTGTCAACTCTAATTTTTGGCCAATGCCCCCGTTAATTTTTTCCTCACAGGATTTGGGAATATTTGAATTCAGTCATTAAAGTTTTATGTGAGAGTGGATATATATTAAATTTACCTTCACCCATCAACTTAAGCTTTTGACAATCACTGATTTTACATAATACTAAAGGAGGTCTGAGAAGTCTTGTATTTGAACCCTTGCAATGTTATTTCATCCTCAATTAATATTGGTTTCCACTTGTTGGGTCTTCTACATATTTCAAGCCTACAAGTGAGGGGGGAATGTTAGAGTGAATAGAATATTAAATTTACCTCCACCCATTAGCTTAAATTTTTGGGACAATTAGTGATTCAACATTTACCAATTTAAATGATTTTTCTTAATTATGAATGCAAAATCGGTAGACCTGACATTGATGAACATGAACTGAAGCTCAAAGTTTACCTATTTCTTGTGAATAACTTGGATCATGAAAGTCCTTTGTCTATTACTTATTTTCTTGCACTGAGGATTTGTGAACAACTTTTAAGTTCTTACATAATTTATTGTCACCCATAAATCACAACTTTTTGTATAAGTCATTCATAAATCATAATATGCCAAAAAAAAAAAAACTATTTTAATCAAATTTGAGTTTCACCTTTTTCACACTCAAATGCTTGATTTTTTATTTTTCCCAAGAAAACAAGTTCGCTGTTGGAAGTGGGGCAAAAACTGTTTGCATATGCTATTATGAACAAGAGAACAATTGGTATGGCTCTTTCTTTCTTTTTGTTTAAGCTATTGTGGCAATTGTTTATTTTTTATTTTTTATTTTTATTTTGCATGAAGATGGAAACTCCACTATAAAATGATGTTATTGCTATTAGGTCTTATAATATGCAAGTTTTTTTTTTTTAATTTTTTTTTTTGAAGAGCTTTGACCTAGCTAGAAGTGTCATTCCAATCACTAGTCCTATGCTTGTAAAATTTGGATTTTGGTTAAGCTATCATTGAGTGTGATCTATTCCTTAGTTTTCTTTTGATGGTTCTATATGGCAGGAAAAAACCAAAGTGCTTTGCTATTAGCTCTCTCAAATTTTGGTGTTATTTTCTTTCTGAAACTTGCTGCTAAAAGTTTTATTTATGCAACATATTTGTGACCAGTGGCTTGTTTCATGCTCGATCAACATTTAACTGTATTCCATGCTCGATCAAATCTTAATAGATTGAACTATTAGTCTATATCAATATGCATACATATATGGAGGAACGACAGCAATATTCAGTTTTCAGTTGATACAGTTGATGATTTCTATTTTTACTGTATCATTTTTTTCCTTTGACCTAGGCAGGCGGGGGTGCCTATTTGGTGAACTGCTCTTTGTGTTGATTGTATTCGTTTATGTCTATATATCTATTTTTCCCTTTTCTTATTGGTTCACCTATTATGCTTATGCATTAGCTTTGAATTGGCATGTTTGTGGTTTCCTTCCACAGGTGGGTCAGTAAACTTATCAGGAAACGACATGATTCTTCTGTGACAAATGTCGCTTGGCATCCCAATAATGTTAGTTTTATCCTTCAATTCTCTATAATTATGAATTAATACGGGTATAACATAATGTTCAGGCTTGTTAGATGATCTCCAATTAAACATTTCTAGTGCTTGCTTGTATTTTCTTTTTGCTGAGCCAAATTATGGTTGTGTTCTTTGCTATGACTTTTTGTTTAAATTTTATTCACAGCTGCTTCTTGCAACAACCTCAACGGATGGAAAATGTCGAATCTTTTCCACATTCATTAAAGGCGTTGACACAAAGTATGTAGAGAATAGTTTAGACTGCAGTCATCTCATGAAAAATTATAGGATTGATTTGTAAGTTGCTGATGCTAAACTGAAATTTCACAGGGATTCAAGAGCAGGCACATTTTCGGATTCAAAATTTGGAGAGGTTTGATATCTAATCTTTTATTTGGCTGTGAATGATTTTTCTTGTGCTTGAAAGGGTAGAATTCTCTAATTTGTTAAAAAATAATTGTATTTTTCTGAGCTATGGTTGCCATCAATCAAAATTGAAAACGAACTTATGACCCCCTGGTTTAACTATTTCCTTCACATTATGCTTTCTGATTGTTATCCTTTAATTTAAATTTAAATGCTTTGAAATTTCCCGTTGAAAAATAAATGGTTTGCTACTTCTCTCTCTCTTTTGACAAGCATAGTGCATATTATTTATGAATAATTTCTTTTGGTGAGTTAGTTAATCGTTCAGCTTGATCTCTCATTCTCTTGGGCATTTGGCGTGAAGTGGTCTCCAAGTGGGAATACCTTAGCTTATGCAGGTCAGAAAGACCTCCTTTCTGCAAATTATTTTCATAAACGGCCTTATAAGTTATAACCATAGCATGTGAAATAGCACAAGTTTGAACTTCACTCGTACATTTAATTCATTTTTTTTCTGCCCCCAACTTTAACTGGAAAAGTTCATTGGTTAACTTACTATAGGCTATAACTTGTTAGTTAAGAATTGTAATTATGAAACTTCTCTCAATTTTTTACTTACCTTTTATTTTGGCGTTGAAAACAATTTATAGGATTCAACGGGAGCCTTATTGGATATGATCCATTTTAGATGGTAATTTGTTTGTTTTCTACTGATGTGCCTTTTTATTTAAATGTCGCAGGTCACAATTCCATGATTTACTTCGTAGATGAAGTTGGTCCTTCTCCTCTAGCCCAGAATGTTGCATTCCGAGATTTGCCTCTTCGTGATGTGGGTCAGCATCCATTTTTCTTTACTCTTTGAGTATTTCTTATCATTATTTAGATGCAATATACTATTTCGCTTTCTAATCTTGAATTTTTTTGGATCAATATAACACTCTTTCAGATACTATTTGTTTCTGAGAGAATGGTTATAGGTGTAGGATTTGATTGCCATCCAATGGCTTTTGCTGCTGATGAAAGAGGGATATGGTTAGCTAAGCCTTAAATAAATCGTCTTATCTTTAGATATTGTAATATTTTGAGGAACGTTTAAAGTGATTTATCTGCTTCCCCTCCACCCCACCACAACTAGGAGCTTTGTAAGATTTCTTGGAGAGAGGAAAACGGCTTCAGGTTCAAAATATGGATCCCAGGTATTGCATCACTTAAAGTTAGGGTTATATTGTGCTAAGTTTATGCATTTGTAAATTTATGCATCACTTAATGATTATATACTTTATGCATCCTTTAGTTAGGCTTACAGATGACCTGATCTAATTGGGTCTTTGCTTGTTCAATTATGCCACCCTGGCTGAATGCTCAGATCCCACTACCCCCTTCCGGGTCACTCGGGGCTCAGAGTGAATGGACTCATCTTGACTATTTCATGTTGGTTTTTCCAGTCATTTTAAATAATGTACATTTGTAAATTTCAATCTGTCATATGAATTTCATATAGAGTATCAAATGAAAATAGTGAATTAAACTGTATTGAGATTTAGTTAGGTAGTTATATTTTGATCCGCCACTCAGCAAAGAAATTTAAAAAACTATAAATTTTGGAATCTGGACAAGAGAGGGATAAGAATTGAAACGTTATTGAAAATGGTTTTTCTCACTTTAGTCAAATGGTTTTAACAATGATTTGGTGATGACTTCAAAAAATAAAGAAGACTTCAAAAAAGAATGATTTGGTAAAATGAATTTATGTTAAATTCGATTGCTGGAAGTTAATTTTCCAGCTGCAGGTACAACTAGGAAATGAACGTGGAAGTTTTAGGTTTGTTATAAGCAGTTGTTCGAAGCTAAGTAGGTGTTTGACGATGATTTGCCTTTAAGTGTTTTCCATGGCTGTTGTCCACTATTTTACTATCTAATATATTTAGCTAGCTGGTCTTATAAGCATGGTGAATTTGTGATATGCCTTTTTTGTTTATCAGTTCTCAGAAGCATTTGGAAAGTTATATGGTCAACCGAGGCAAGGCGTTGGCAATGATTCAGTTGAATCTTCAAGATTGCGCGGATGCGTCCATGAGAATTGCATAAAGTACGTAGATTTTTAACATCTTTTCTGTTGCTTCTACTTGGTTAATTCTTGTGAATCACTATGATTTGGAGGAAGTGTGCCCCAATTTCCACTATTGCTTATCCAAAGAGCCTTTTTCTGAGAGGAAATTGAATTAGCAAAAAGTGCCAATGGTGGCCTCACCTTTTAAGATGTACATGACATAATGTTGATATGAATCATTTAAGGCATCAAATTATTATTTATAATTTATTTAACAAATTTGACGTAGTTTTAGCATTTTCCTATTTATCATTTTTATGGTGATTTAATTAAGGTATCTTTATCTTTTTACTGTGAATTATGATGTGACATTAGGGTTTTTGTATCATAATGACTTTTTTTTTTTTTAACTGTAGTTGTATTGTGCCTCTTAAAGAGCCAGGTGTCTCCACTATAAAGCGGTTCAGCACTTCAGGTTTGTTAAAAGGAAGAGATTATTCAACTTCTTATTCATCTTCATGTTTATGTCTGGAAAATGATTGCAAGTTGCAACTTATGAGAAGACTGCTTTTTACTCAAACCTACTTGCCCTGACCTTACAGGTTTGGACGGAAAAGTGGTTATTTGGGACTTGGAGGGCCAGGATGATCTATCTCAGTACTTATGAACCTTGATTCATTAACTTTCTCACATGTAAAGAATCTTGCTCTTGGCTTTTTGGCACTTCGGCACATGTCTTGTATATTATAGCAGCTGTTATGAACTGATTGCATTTCTACTTGTAGCACACAAGTGAGTTTGATTTTGTTTATGTAGTATTTTCAGCAAACTTTTATACACGTGATTGGAATTCAATCTCTCCCATTTAGGGTCTTATTGCAGCAAATTTAGGTCTCAATTTATGTTCAGGCTATTGGTTTACTGTCTTGTATAATGTTCTACCTCATTTTCTCTTCCAACAATTTCTATTTGGTAAGAAATTTTTAATTTTTCTTTTCTTAAATGACATTTTTTCTCTCTCTCATAATGTTTGCCTACGACAATCTATTGTTAAGTTTCTCATTAAATTTCAGTATTTACAGATAGTGATATACTAAATTGAAAGAAGTTTGACGTAGAGGAGTGGATTTAAAAACTAGACCATAGGCAACAATTAAAATAGAATTATTGAGATTTCAATCTTACAGATGTATTGGTGATGTGTATAAATATAAAATTTATAAAACTAATAAATTAATAAATAAGTTGTTCTTTACTATTCTTAATAATTAGCATTGTTTACGTATTTCTCTTTTTTAAATATCATATATAAATACATCACAAATAGATGTAAGATACTTCGAGAATCTTTTTTTTAAATAATGTATTTTAAAAAATAAATATAAAAAATAGGGTGGAAGCCACACTATTGATAAAAATAGTGTTCGTGGAAGTCGCAGTACACGACTTTGCTCGTAAAATTTAAAGATATTGAAAATATATTCTTTTTTATTTATTTAATATTCAATACGTGGGTCCCACAGGTTTTTAATTTTTAAATTTAAATATATTATATACGTGGCCCCGCCCTACCCCATCATCTTCTCCACGCCGTCCTCCACCATCTTCTTCTCATCCCTCTCCATTCGCCGTCATCCACCATCTTGTCCTCCACCATCTTCTTCTCATCCCTCTCCATTTTCCCACAGCGGTCGATGCACGATAGGGTGGAGGACGGCGGCGATTGAGGCGAGGAGAAATCGAAAAGAAGATTCATTGACTCCTGGCGAAAAATGAATCCCGTCGCTCGCCGCCGTCCTCCATTTTATCTTTTCGATTTCTCCTCGCCTCAATCGCCGCCGTCCTCCACCCTATCGTGCGTCGACCGCTATGGGAAAATGGAGAGGGATGAGCAGAGGACGGCGGGGAGAAGAGGGTGGAGAAAGATGATGGGGTAGGGCGGGACCCACGTATATAATATTAAAAAAACTGTGGGACCCACGTATTAAATATTAAGCAAAGTCATGTACGGGGTACACGACTTCCACAAAACTACCATATTTTTGTCAATAGTTTGGCTTCCATCCTATTTTTGACATTTGTTTTTTAAAGTTCATTATTTAAAAAAAAGATCCATTCTTCCATTTATAGATACACATTTTGATAATATTTCGATAATGGGTATAAGTGGAATGAGTTGTATAATAATTAAGTTTAAATTATTAGAACGTGAAGCATAATAAATTTTTTGTTTGGATGCAACAAAATTTAGATTCGGCTCTTTATAGTGATAGATTATGTTGCTAATAGTTACGAATGTATTTTGCAATGTTTATAATTCTATTAAATTGTTATATATTGAATTATATAATTACCTTATGGTACAACAATCATTCTTAGGGACGGTTTTGTTTCACAGACATCCTAGATCCTCATGGAGTGTAAATATAGATCATCATGATTGATTAGTAGTATTATAAGGTACCCTAACATCTAGAGATTGTCGAGTACCATAGGTACCTAGACGGAAGGCATTTAGAGAGTTTTAGATGCCCATAAAACAAGAGTTTCATTTCTAGCTATCTGTTATATATATATATATATATATATATAATTTATTTATTTATTTATTTTACATACACATATATGTTATAAAAGTTTATCCATAATAATTTTATCTTTACAAGACCTCCGATGATAGAAATATTAGCAACAAGAAAGAAGTTAGATAAAAAGACGTGAATCTTAATATCGTTCGACTTATATAAATGATAAAATTTATTACCAGTACGTTTCTACTAATGATAGAATCCTTAGTGATAAACTTTTACTAATTATATAAACTAAGAAAAATATTGAATCAAGCTAATAAATCTCCACTAACAAAAGATTATTAATTATAAAAGTCTATTACTATCATTGATATAAAAATATCAATAATAATCTACTATCGTTATGTTAGAATCTGGTAGTTCTAATGTTTCTAAATTTAGTATAATGGAAGGTAAATTTAATGGGCCTTTGTGAAGCGATTCGTGTGACCATAAAAATAAATATTTGGTAAATTTTATTTTAAAATTATCCTAAGGCACCATATATATTATATATTATGTAGGCTTCTTCCTCCGTCTTCTCTACGCTCTGCATTCAACGGCGAATATGCTATCCACACTGCAGCCCCCTCGCTGCTCTCTCTCTCGATTCACTCTCCATCTTCCCTCCAAACCATCCTTCTTTCACTCCAAACAAACCCCACTTTCAACTCCACATTCCACTCTTACAGACCAACTTCCCACTTCCAATTCTTCCCAACCCCTTCAATCCCAAATTCTCTCCATCCGCCATTCACTTCTTTCCCGCCAAATCACTGCCACCCAACTCGCCGACTCCTATCTCAATCGCCTTCGTGCATTGGAGCATCACCTCAAGTCGTTTCTCCACGTCTCTGAAACTGTCCGCTCTGATGCCCGTGAGATTGATGACAAAATTCTCAGAAATGAGGAACTGGGTCCTTTGGCTGGGGTGCTTGTGGCCGTTAAGGATAATATTTGTACAGCGGGTATGCCTTCCACCGCTGGGTCTCGGATTCTTGATGGATATCGCCCACCATTTGATGCTACTGCTGTGAAGAAAATCAAGGAGTTGGGTGGGATTGTGATTGGGAAGACTAATTTGGATGAATTTGGCATGGGTAGCTCTACTGAAGCCTCTGCTTTCCAGGTTTTCGTACTCTTTAATATATATAACTGTCCTCTGCTTATTATCATATGGGATTCTCGGAAATTAGGGGCTGGAAGTGTGTGAGTGAGGGTTTTTGTTTTTCTCAGTATTACTTTTTGGCATGAAAATGAGGTTACAGTAGAAACTTTAATGGGGTTTGAGCATGTTGTGTACTTATTTGGTAAAAGTGTGGCTGTGTGGTGTTACTTCCCACTGGTAACAGGGGTTGGTTTACTCAGGTGGTGCGTCTGTTCATTCAATAGGTGACTGCAAATCCGTGGGATTTGAGTAGGGTCCCGGGAGGATCATCAGGAGGATCTGCTTCAGCTGTTTCTGCTAGGCAGTGTGTGGTGTCATTGGGAAGTGATACAGGTGGAAGTGTGCGGCAGCCAGCATCTTTCTGTGGTGTTGTTGGGTTGAAACCAACCTATGGTCGTGTCTCTAGATTTGGACTTATGGCCTATGCTTCTTCCCTTGATGTTATTGGCTGCTTGAGTACAACAGTTGCTGATGCTGGGATTCTTCTACATGCAATTTCTGGTCATGATACCCTTGATGCCACTAGCAGTAAACGAGTAAGGACTTTCTTGCTTTATTCCATTATTTTTTTTTTCAACTCCTTTGCTTTAAGATTTGTATCGTTTTACACACTTGAGTTTGAGAAAGAAAAGTTGGTTTATGCCTGTTTCTTGGGAAATTTAAGGTTGTTAAGTAACTTTGGTAGTCCCACGTCGCTGTTTTTTATTGTTCATGAGGATTTTTTTCTCTAGTGCTCAGGTAAGCAAGCTGCTTGAATGTAGAAAATGTAGAATCAGATGATGAATTATTTTTATATCTTCTGGAGTAATTTCAATATATGATGCATTGTTTTAGCATTTTCTTATTTGTTTTTGTGCACCTTTCAGGAGGTTTCTGATTTCACATCACAAATTTCTGCTGTTGATTCATTCGAATCTAAACCCTTGAAAGGATTGAGGATTGGCCTGATTCGTGAAACCCTTGATAAGGGTGTCGATGGTCAAGTAAATTCTGCTATACGTGCTGCTGCTTCACATCTAGAAGAACTAGGATGTTCCATCAATGAGGTTTATATTTTCTTTTATTTTTCATTGCTTTTTGTGCTTTACTTTCTAGTTGTCTTGATTCTTGTTTCTCCATTAATTCCCTTCTTAGAAAAACTTATTCTCTTGTAGGTATCACTACCATCATTTTCTCTTGGGCTGCCAGCGTATTATATTCTTGCATCATCTGAATCATCTTCAAACTTAGCACGATATGATGGTGTCAGGTATCTTGCTGAAGTCGGCATTCTTATAAAAAATATTTTAGTGTTTTCTTGAAAGGAAAAAATTCTAAATCTTTCTTCAATTTTATTGACGTTCAGGTTCTAGAATTTTCCTTAGCAAACTTTCTCAGCTCATGATATTGAATCCTCTGAATTGTTATTTGGTCCTCTTATGTTGAAGAAACCATTTAATTACCTAAATAATTTTTCAGGTGCTTTTGTTTGTTACTGTATTGTGATAACTTATTCTGATTCAATTTGGCCACTGTAACCTACATATAGATATGGAAATCAAGCTACTGCCGATGAGCTAACTGGTCTATATGAAAATTCCCGAGCAACAGGATTTGGTTCAGAGGTACTAGTTGGAAAATGTTAAAATTTGTCTTGCATTGGAATTGGACAGTTTACTTTCTTATTCACTTTGTAAAGGTTAAATTCCTTTATTTGGTTGAGTTGTGATATATGTATACTAGAATTATAACCTTATCCTCTTTCCTTCTGGGAAATTGACTGCAAATGAGCGACATTTACATTTTCTCATTGCAGGTTAAAATGAGAATTTTGATGGGAACATATGCTCTCTCAGCTGGTTATTATGATGCTTACTACAAGCGTGCTCAGCAGGTGCCATGCTTATTCTTGGATCCCCCCCTCCCCTCACGAATAATAAGATACTAATAATAAAAAGCAAAATAGTGAACATTGATTAGTGTTTTAGAACTGTAATTACTGAACATGACGTCTGTTTCCAGGAAACTCATATGTCAGTAACATTTGTTATGGAACCTTACTTGAAATGTTGGATAAAAGCTAACCATCGTGGATTGACCTAGCATTTAAAAATGAGATAGTCTTAATAACTAATTAAGAGATTATGAATTCACTCCATGGTAAGTACCTACTTAGGAATTAATTTCTTACTAGCTTCCTTGACACCCAAACGTTGTAGGATCAGGTAGGCTGTCCTATGAGATTAGTCAAGATACGTATAAGCTAGCCTGAACTCTTGTAGATATCAATAAAAAAGAGTTGGATAAAAGCTTAACGGTTTTTTGTGATTTCTTATTAAAATAAAATAATAATTATAAGGGCTCTTTATGATTCCAACGGTGTTTTTAGGTGAGAACAATAATTCAGAAAAGCTTCAGAGCAGCACTAGATGAAAATGACATCTTAATATCACCTGCTGCACCATCCGCCGCTTATAAAATTGGTATGCCTTACCTTCCAAAATTTTGTGTCTTTCAATTTGGTGTACATTACTTATTGATCATTGCTTGTCAACAGGTGAAAAGGTGGATGACCCATTGGCAATGTATGCAGGTGACATCATGACTGTAAGCATTTCTACTCCCTTTTGTTTGAGTACTTTCCGATATAATAGGATAGGCTTGTATATATAGAGAAATTATTGGTGGTAAGGGATCCGAATCTTTAATTAGAGCTCCCACATTAAAGAAACCTGGTTAGTCCTAATATTTCTACTGTTAGTAGAGTTTTTGTTTATATAACAGAGAAATCAACTATCAACGTTTATAGATTTACGTTCAGTGACATTCTCCCAGTAACTAATTGGTCATTTGCACTATGCACAGCCCCTCAATTGTTCTTGGTTCTCAACTTTTCAACATCGACATAAATACCCACTGTTAAGGATTTTCACAAATTAATCGTGAGGCGAGAAATGTGCTCCAAAAGCTTCACTGTTCTGATGAACCTTTTATGTTTGAGATGATTAACATGATGCTAGATTATTCTTGTTCCAAGGAGTCCATCTAAATCCCCCGTCCATATTGCCTCATCCATTAGACTGCTTGATACGTCTGTCACTAAAACAAAAGAAATGTGATAATGGATCTCTTTGCCTTGGACCTTTTGAAGCTTTTAAGGACGCTTCTTGGTTTACTATTATAATTAAGAAAAGAGAATCATGTATCGGAAGTCGAAACTACATCCACAAGTCCACACTCTTCACATTGTGCGCCTGCTGTAGAAAAACTTTCTTGTAAACAACTTCCTTTAGAAAATTTCAAGTTTATTGTGGGTCATCTTGAAATTGATATCTTTTTTCTTCAAAACAATGCAATTAATCATCCCACGATTTGGTTGGCTATAAGCACCGATTCTAGAAGTTCACTTTTATTTTCCTCCTTTATATGTTACATCCTCAACAGGTCAATGTTAACTTAGCTGGACTACCTGCATTGGTATTGCCTTGTGGATTTGTTCAAGATGGGTCTTCTAACCTTCCTGTTGGCCTTCAAATGATTGGTGCAGCTTTTGATGAGGTACTGTTTACCCTATTGCACAGCATGTTGCTTTTAATTACTGCTGAATGCTGAGATTGATTGTACTTCTTCTGTACATCTTTGGTTAAAATCACTTTGTCATGTTTAAAAATGCTCCAAAACATGCCTTTTATTAACTCAATCCAATTAAAATTGATTCTGAATGATAAAACACACATTCTAAATTGATTTTAAACATGACGTAAACAATCACTCTCAAACATGCCCTTTGCCTGGTTAATTCATGTGTCTTTGAAGTGATTCTTAACGTAAGGTGTGTTTAGAATACTTCTCTAAGTGTTTAATTTAAAAAATAAGTTTTTAAGGAAAACATTGGAGTGTTTGACAACCGATTGCTTTTGAATTGTATATAAACAGTTTTCTGGAAAAGAGTAAATACAAACAAGGAAAAAATACTTTTTTCTTAAGTCAATTCAAATGGACCAGCAATGGAACCCAAAAACTTAATTGGAAACAAATGAAAGGATACTGCAACGCCGATGATTATTAAGAAGATTAAGATGAGCAAATTAGTTCATATTTGTTTGTTTGTTTGATTTTTTTTTAGTACAAATTGAAAGTAGGGGTTTGAACTATGGACCTCTTGGTCGTTAGATGAGTAGCATGTTTGTTTGCTTGATGATTGCTCGATGATGCCACAGTAGTGCAGAGTAGATTGTGGGTAACCAGAACTTTAGAACTCTGAATCATTGACAATTTCCAAATGCTTACAGGGCAAACTTCTTAAAGTTGGACACATCTTCGAACAAACTCTTGCGGACTGCAGATTTGTTCCACCCTTGCTAGCTGACGACATTGTAGGTTAGCTCCAAATCAGTTGTGTAGTGAAAGCAGGCAAAATTGGATGTTCGGGAGCTACAATTAGTTGCTATTGTATTATTGATTATTATTAGGTGAGCATTACTAGCTGGAGGAATTATCATTCTTTTGTATTCTCTTATCTATAAGAACAAATGGATTGTGTTTTCCATTATTTATATGACAATAAAGATATCGAAATTTTGTTTGCTATTGGGAGTTAAACTTAGTCTTAATTAGTTTGGCTCTCATATCTTTCTTTCTTTGACCCCTGTTTGACAATTTCTTTCTTTTATTTATGTAAACTATAGTGTGAAATTTATGAGCTAAAGTGCACATGACACTTCTTAAAAATCGTAGGTTCGATTATCTGTCTTCGCAATTGTTGGACTAATAAGACTTGGAGAGATTTTATTTCTTATATGAATGGTTTGCACAAATATCATTAAATAGCTATGTCAAAACTTAAACAAAAGAACTTAAATTTAACATTTTTTCTTTTCTTTTTAAGTTATATTAGTTTCATACCAAGTTTCAGCAATTTTGCAAGCAAAAAACGACTAAAATGTAAGAGTTGTTGTATATACTAATTTTGTGATAATTGAAGAATTTTCAAAGGTTAATTATGGAACCAAATTTATTAATCAAATTTGGAACTTATCGATAAAAATATATAAATTTATTTAAACTTGTATGAAAATTAGAATGCCCTTTCTTAAAAGGGCAAAAAGGACTTTTCAAATTAAAAAAGCGCTATATATCAAAAAGGATAAATAAATAGATTCTGAACTTTTTAACCGCTTGTCTGATTATTGGCGAAATTTCCTTCGGCTTCGGATCGGATCCCTCTGGAGAGTTGAGCAGAGTCTACAAAATCGCTGTCCATTTTGGAATCTCGGTCGATTCATTGTTCCGATCTATTCCATTTGTTTGCCGACGAATCTCCGGTCATTCCCTACTTCTCCGACAGCAGGTTCTCCTCTCACCCTCTCCGGAACAGCTTTTGTTTCAATTTCTTTCATTTATCTTTTGAATCTCGGTTTATGTTTACGATTCAACGATCCACTTCCAAAACTAGCTTCAACTGTGGCGTTTGATAATTATCGGATTGACTGTGAAAGAGAAGAGGAAAAAGCATAGTTTGCTTTGATTTAGTTGTTTTACTTTTTATGTTATTTTTCAATTGTGGTTTGGAACTACGATAAATGATAAGGTCAAAGTTGTTAGTTCTCGATTAGGAACAGGAATCCAAAATTTGTGACAGTTAAGTCGTAATCATGATTTTGCGTGCAATTCAAGTAGAAAGTACATGACAGAATAATGTTCTCTTTTTCTCTCTTGAGCTGGGACCGATATGTTGAAGTATAAGATTAAGCTTCCTGAGTTTTACTTACGTGCAGCTATATATTTTGAGTGATTCTGTTATATTTCCCTGAATTCAACCTTGCTCCTTCTTCCTGTGATTAGATATCGAAAAAGATGTCGGGCCAAACCCAGCGTTTGAATGTGGTTCCGACAGTTACAATGCTTGGAGCTATGAAAGCTCGTCTTGTTGGTGCAACAAGAGGTCATGCTCTCCTCAAGAAGAAGAGTGATGCTTTGACTGTTCAGTTCCGTCAGATACTTAAGAAGATTGTTTCAGCCAAGGAATCAATGGGAGATGTCATGAAGACATCTGCATTTTCTCTCACCGAAGCAAAATATGTTGCTGGTGACAACATCAAGCATATTGTCCTGGAGAATGTCCAAACTGCAGCTATCAAGATTCGATCTCGACAGGAGAATATTGCTGGTGTGAAACTCCCGAAATTTGAACATTATTCTGATGGTGAGACCAAAAATGATCTCACAGGGTTAGCCAGAGGTGGTCAACAGATCCAGTTGTGTCGGGGCGCCTATGTTAAAGCAATTGAGGTTCTTGTTGAGCTTGCTTCACTCCAGACATCATTTTTGACCCTTGATGAGGCAATTAAAACCACAAATCGCAGGGTCAATGCTCTTGAGAATGTTGTGAAGCCAAGGATCGAGAATACTATAAGTTACATTAAGGGAGAATTGGACGAGCTGGAAAGGGAAGATTTCTTTAGACTGAAAAAGATACAGGGTTATAAGAGAAGGGAAATTGAGAGACAACGAGCCAACGCCAAGCTATTTGCTGAGGAACAACTTGCTGAGAAGGTATCTTTGCAAAAGGGTGTCTCCATAAGTTCAGCTCACAATTTATTGTCTGCAGCCGCTGAGAAGGACGAGGATATTATTTTTTGATTGTAAGGTTAGTTTGTTTTTCAAAATGCGTGGCTTTCGTTTGCTTATCTATTGTCAAAAATTTATTTGGTGACTTAGGTGGCTCAAGGAGTAATCTCAATAAAAATTATAAGCTCTAGCCATAATGTATTTATTTGATTCCTCCGTCACTTTCAAGGCTTTCATGTCTTGTAAACACTTCTTCACTTGACAGTCTTCACTTTTTTGAGATAAAAAATATTTTGTTGTATCATTCTGAATTTATGTGTGGTTATTCTTATCGTAATTTGGAAATTATAGTGGGGAAAATGTCCTGTAATATTTATCAGAGTAGTCCAGTATCATCTTGCTTTCCTACCGGTGGTAGGAAGGGTGAAAGGAGGGAGCTACCGGAGGATATCAAATAGATGATTTCCTGTCCAATAGCAGAGCAGGATCCTTGCTTGAATCTAGAGATTTCTATTGATATATTTTTGTTTTATATAAAAAATTACTTCCGTGTTTGCTTTTTGTCTCAAAATTTTCCAATTCTTTCTTTCAAAAGTTAAAAGTTGTGATATTACCTTTTAACCTCTCATAAACATTTCAAAGTAGAAGTTTTTTTATAATTTTGAATGAAAATTGAGTCTTGAAATGGTGTGATGGTGATCTAGAACAACAAATTGGACCGTCATGTCATTCTAGATCAATACCACACGGTTTCAGATTTTAATTTCCATCCAACATTCTAAAAGATTTTTATTTACCCAAGATTAGTTTTTAAATGTTTACGAAAGTGTATAAATGTAATATCGTAACTTTTGAAAGAACAAGAGTAAGGAAGTCCTTGCATGAAGTAAATGGTAATGGTAGGGGTGTCTTTTATAATTTAGTGTAATATTTTTCTTCGGAAGCTATAACTTTGCTAAAATCCTTGTTATCTACCTGCCCCCAGCCTCCCTCTTGGAAAGAAGAGACTAATGCTTGTTGATTTGATTGGTTTGATTCTCTAAGAAGATGTTCGACTCAAGGCTTAGTGAGTCTCGATTTATGCAGCGCTGGCCCTGCAATTGGATTATTAAGTTATGGGTATAGAAATCTAAGTTCACTCCATTGGTATTTCTTTTTGTGACACGTAAGAAACTAATATTAGAAAATGTAGGCTTTTATTGCTTGTTGGATTAGGAACACCTAAGCTTGAGATGAGTAAACCTATGAATCATAGATTTGACCTTCATGGATTGTGAGGAAGAGTAAGATAAGTAATGGCACAAGTGATTTAGAAGGGTCAAAATCACTTTATTTAAAAAATACTTTTAATCATTAAAAATTTAATTGTATTTAGAAGTGTACAATAAAATCAGATTTTGAGTGATGATTGGTGTGTCTCGAATTGATTTTAATCATTTTAAAGTCATTCTCAAACATGTATTAAACTTCATCCATCACCATCCCGACACCTCTTTTTGCTCCTATGGGAACTGTTTCATGTGGAAATCTCCCTGCATGAAAAGGAAGTTTGATTTCTGCCTTATTTTGTTGTTTATTCACGTAAAGGTGGCCTCTATAATGAATTGTGCCCGACTATCCTATGCAACTAAACTAAATATGAAAATGTCAATATTGATGTCCGAGTATTTGGGTGTATCATCAATCAATAGGGATTTCGAGAATAATTATGAATATTATAGATGCATAGATGTATATGTGCATGTTTTCTTTTTCTATGTAAGCTGTGTGATTTGAACTTTTACCTTTTTGGTCAATAGGTTATAAGTCATAAGTTTATGTTAGTTTGTTTTATTAATAAAATTTTGGTCCATGAGATTGATATATTGCTATCAAAACAGCATTAATAAAATTGATTTAGTAATGGCATTGTTCTCAAGTTAGAAAAAAAAAAACATTTTTAGTTCCTGAACTTTCACAATAGTAAAATAGAAAAAGCAAACAAATAATATTAAATGGTAATCTAAATAATTAAAGAAAAAACTATTGAAATAAGATGAACTACTAATTTTTAGAAGGAATCCTCCTTCACGTTATCTTTTTCTCATCGAGTGGTTACTCTCTTATTCTCTTGTTGTCTTTCTTCTTCGATCTTCTTCCAAGTTTTCAGTTGGCCATTTATACACATTTTTTATCGTTCTCGTGTCCTGAAATGCAACGTCTAAAAAACTATACATAAGAAAATACCCCCATTTGTGTCCATAAGATGATTTACCCATTATTACCATAAGAGAAGTGGTGGTAATTTATTCCCACGAGAGAAATAGTGGTATCTTAGGAGACTATCTCATGAATATAACGGGTGTATTTCCTTATGTATATTTTTTTCTTTTTGTTAATGATTATCCAACTTTTATTAAAAGGTCACCTATATTTTATTAAAAGAGAAACAACCTTTGATTAAGTTTTGAAAAAATGATTTTTCAACGTTTTGTTAAAATATTGTCCATTATTTATAATTGATCTCCTAAATCCTACTAATAGATCATCCAATAAAGGGTGCCTAATCCCCAAATAACCTATGTTCTCGTTTCTTTTCCTTTCTTACAACCCTACATTATCCTACCAAATAACTCAATCCAAATTCTATTATTGTTTTTTAAATTACTACTATCATAATTCCTCTCCCAAACACATGTTATCATAACAATACATTTCATATTCCTTCTTCGAAACACATTTTACCATAACACTACCAATAATAACATTTCCCCAAATACATATTACCATAACACTACCAATAATAACCTTTCTTCAAACACATATTATCATAATCCTGGAATTAATAATCATTTTCCCTCATAACTCTTTCCCTTTCCCAAACACACCCTAATTGATTGTCTAGTAAATGTTAAGGGATTGTTCAACAAATATTAAGGAATCGCTCGAGCTAATGTCAACGACCATACAATTCTTCTGAGCAAATAAAAAATTTTGTTTTTCTTTTTTCATATTTTTGTCAAATACAGCTCCATTTTAGCTAAATGATCACTCGTTTCATGAAATTTTTCACATTCATTTCAACCATACAACAAAATAAGCAAAATGTCATTGGAGGAGAAGAACAAGATTAACATAAGCAACACATGAGATCAGATTTTGAGGATAAAAATGACATTTCATATGCCAAAAGGCCCAATAATAAATAAATATTTAGAAGAGGTTGGTCAACCATGAATTGGCCCAGCGGTAAAAAAGTAATATTATCTCCAAAAGTAATTAAGTGATTTGGTATCACTTTTCCGTTTTTTTTTCACCCCAGCTTTCACGTTCACCCACCCCTCCCTTTACCGGCCACCGCACCCCGTTACCGCCCTGGGCCGTTTCGGCGGCTGCCGCAATCCCAGCCTTCCGACGAGATATCCGCACCTCCCTCTCACACTCTCTCCGAGCAATCAGAGGTACTTATCTCTGATTTTTATTCTGAAGAACACATTCGTTCATCCCCTAACTCGTCGCTGCCGCTGCTCATTTTTCAGCTCCCAAGGTTTTATTCTTCATTCTGTTTCGTTGGGTTGTGTTTGTTCATTATCTGCACTGGTAGAAAACCAATAGTTTTTTCTTGTTGATTTCTTCTTCAACCAAGGTTCAACTAGTCTTCTTAATGAAGACATAAAACTAATCATATAGACCTCACAAATTAGGAAAAATGGAAACCAGATTAAATCAATGAAAATTATTTTATCTGAGCTGAGATTTCAAAAATTCGAAACTGCCTCCTTGTGGCGAGCTTACAGCCCAAAGTTTAAATTTTTGCCTAGATTTTCTTTTTTTCACTTTTTCTGGAAAGCTTTAGAATTCAACTTCTAGTGTTGGTTTGTTCATCTTTAGTATAAACTATGGCTGGAGGAGCAGGATTGTTTATGATTCAGCAGACTATTGGCAGTGTCTTATGTTGCAAATGTGGAATTCCCATTGCACCAAATGCTGCCAATATGTGTGTCAAGTACTTGTGTTCTGAAGTTGATATCACAGAAGGTTTGCAGAAACAATTATGAATAGCTATTATGCATTTTCCACATTGTAAGAGTTACTCGCAGCCACCTCGAACTTGGATTAAAGCACGATTAGAATCAAAAGAACTATTAACACTGTATCAAAAGGTTAAAGCATCTGAATAAGTTAAAGCTGGTACCTGCTGAATTTGTTTGCACCAAACCCATTCCAACAGGATCGAGGTCAAATTGAAGGTTTAAAGAAGTTCGTCATGGAAATATTTTTGGAACAATCTTACATTGTTGAGTATATTACACCGGTTCACTTGTGTGAGTCCTGCTCAAGGGTCTAGGTTAACCCTGACCGAAGGCCGAAAGGTGGCTTGTGTTCTACTCAGGCAACGTCTCATGCCGATGTACTTCTTTCTTCATGGAGCAGTTGATACTCAAGCATGGTGCTGCTGCTCGTTCCACAAGAATCAAACAGATGAGTCAAGGTATTCGCTTCTTTTTCTGTAATAGGAGTTACGGTGTTAAGTTTGTGAAATTTATTGGAAAAGTTGCTCTGATTGAAAGTCGCCATGATAAACAATTTGTTTCTCATGATCTTAAGAGTAACATTCACAACCATAGGCATACCTTCTCTATTAAAATATCCCCAATATGTCTCGAGGATTTGATATGCTTGCCTCCTAAAGTTGCTTTTAATTTGGGAAATTTTGGTCCTCTTGTAATTTGCACTAAACTAATGAATGTGATTGCTTTACTTGATCCATTCACCTTGAGGCACTGTTCTTGGATGCTGATCAGTAATGGAGGACGTCCTTTAAGTGTACTTACTAGCAGTCAGCTTGTGGAATAAAGTTTTGTACCCTTATCCAAACGTTTTATAGTCTTTTTACTTCATCTCCTTTTACCTTTACTTGGTTCCTCTCTTTGAACTTTCCTTTTACACGCGCTCTTCCTCATAATAAAAATTATAAATTTCCCAAACTAATAAAAATAAAAATTAAGAATAAATTAGTTGGTCAAATTTTATTTTTGGCTTTTGCAAGTCACAATAGATAACACAATCTTCCTTCTCCGAGAAGGAATCTAGAGATGAAAAAGATTTATTATAGTAACTAATACAGGTAGTGGACAACAAAATTACACGAACGTTTAAATTTAATAAAAAAAATAAAAACACCCCCCTAAGCACATCCATTACTAAAGTGCATGAACATTTTAAGCACATCTTGGATATCAATCATATAAAATCTCACTTTATCCTGGCTTTATTTACAAGATACAAATTTAATATCAATCTCATCCATTCCATGATTGTTGCTTCTCGAATCTGTTTTTCTAAATGGTACTTTTCCTTTCTCAAATCAACGGTTACTTTGAGACAAATTCAAGATCCATCTTTTGTATGTGAACAATTAATTTATAGCACTCTTTCAACACATTGCCAAACAAAATTCTTCCAACCTACTTGACATGATTTCAGGCTCCGCAAAAAGGAAGCCAATATCAACAATAAGTACAAATAGAATTTTGTTGCTCCAACAATAAGGAAAGTTCAAACCCTTGGGGAATTGTGAATGTTGCTCCAACTGAGGGAAAAAAGGACAGTGAAGAACATAGGGTGGGTACTTCATGGTAAAAAAGGTTTTCTTTTCCTACTTTGTAAACAATATGGAGTGGCGTATCAAACAAATGTAAACTGAGAAAACTATGCATCAATACTTGATTTGGAACACTTGCGGACAATATCCAACTAAACTGTTTGAAAACGTTGGAAAGAAGCACCATCCACAAACAATTACAACGGAAGCTTCATTATGGCAAAACATGAAGCCAAATCGAACTTCATCATGTTAAGCAAGCTGAAACTGGTTCAACATGGATATCTTTTGTGCAGCTATTGGAACATCCGAAGGAAATTGTTAGCATATGCCATTGGTTTCACATCAGGATGTGGCTGCAAAATCAATGCATGACAAAATGTAAAGACCTCGATGAAAAGGCAATCCATTTAAAAGACCATATAATAGTGATTGGAAAAATGAACACTCACCACCGCTGAGAAGGTTACAATGTTGGGCTTCATATCTGGTGCTTCAAAGCGAATAAAAGCTCCTTTATTTCCCATCTGAAATATCATTATGTTAGATCATTGGTACAATTTTAAAAGGAAAATACATGAAAGAACTTGATTTTGAAAAGAGAAAGGAGAATCAACATATAAGCTATTCTTTCCTAAAACCATTGGTAAGCTATGAATAGCAAACCACCAGAGATGGATAAAAGAAAGTACCTGGTCACAATAATTGGGAGCAGAAAATACTGTAATGAGTTTACCATCATGCTCGATCTCATACCCTTCATCCTTGACTTCATGGGATCGCACAATTAAATCTGTAATTTAGTGGTACCTTATGTCATCAAACAGTCATCATAAACAACCAAACAGTAGGGGTATCGGTATGTGACTGAAAAAACAGTTACCCAAGTTATTCTCCTGCAAAAATCTTTTTGTGACATCTGCACCAAAGGCAAGACCTACACCTCGTTTACTAGGTCCTCTTCCAGGATTGGGTTGTGGATCACTCCACAGGATTTCGCACATCAATCCTGTTACAGATAAGGTGCGGGAGAACTCAATATTGTTCACGTTTATGAATATACAGGGATTGAATTTTTTTGTCCAAGACATGACATGCATAGATAAAATCACACACAGAAAAACCCAATGAACAACAAAAAGAGAAAGGCTACGCCACCAAGACATTCCCAAGACACTACAGCTTCAAGTACAGTTTTGTATGCATTAAATTTGAGATAACCAGGCAGTGAAAGATTAACTAAAGAGGATAAATTGTGCATTTTACCTTCTTCAGGAGGTTCGCAAAACCGATCTATCGCTCTAATATCAGAGAGTTTTACCCCATCGACACTAAAAAGACCTCCGTGAGCAACAAAAACCTTCTCATTAAGAACATAAGCAAGAGGTAAGGAGCAAAATACTTCTGCAAATAGTTCCACAAATGTTTCGTTTAACTTAGACCGAACTTCACCCTCAAAGCCATAAATCTTATTCATGCTCTTGCTCTCATGATTTCCCCTGGACAAATGCATCGCTGAAAATCGACAAATGAACCAAAATGTCATCATATGAAAGAAAATTCACAGGTAACAAGAGAGAAGTTGATGAGTAAATAAAACCACAAATGAGATAAAAATTGTGATAGTAAAACAGTATAGAGCATGGTAGAGACTAGGAATTACTAGTCTGGAGAAGAGGAGATAATCTTAAATAAATAAGTTGACAATCTGGTTAAGATGAGAAGAATTCACAAATGAAATCGTTTTTACCATTTCTCAGCCAGCCATTTGGATTTTTTGAAATTAAGTTTAAACTAAAGTTACCACTACATTAAAGTATTTAAAAATTACAGGCAATCAGAGCTCATAGCTCAAGTTCGTAGCCATTCAAGATTTTAGGCTATCTGGCATATAAAGCACAAGTTTTAAACTTGCTAGAAGCTGACCCAGGGTCGTAGGCTTGTAAAAGTTTTCTTTGCTGGAAGAACGTCCATCTAAGATGTACAATGTAACAAAGGAAATTTACCTGATGGAGACATGCACTTGAATGCAAACAAGGTGAGAATGACCTCCACAGAAAATGAACCCCTATCCACAAAGTCTCCATTAAAGAGGTATGGATTTTCGTCTGATGGAAGCCCGTTAAGCTCAAAGATATTTAAGAGATCATAGAACTGCAGAGATCATAGAAGTGTTTATGTAAGTATGTCTACCATCAGAAATAGAACATAAGCAATAAATACAATATATTTAAATGTTTTTTTTTTTTTTGTGAAAGCAATAAATTTAAATGTTGAAAATTCAAATTTCACAAGATGAAAAAACACAAGGAAGATGTATTATGAAAAACAATAGATTCCACAACAATTATTATTACTTTTTGGAAATACACACAACATAATTGATGCAGAAGTTAAGCTGGAAAAGGCAAGCAAGAGTGCCAAAAATCTAATCCTTTTCTCACTTAACTTCTTTTTAAAAAACAGACGTACTCCACACATCATCCCCCACTAAGGGTGTACTTGGCAGTGATTTTGAGATGGTCAAAATCACTATTTCTCTTGCCAAAATCACTTTTCCTTCAAATGATGGCGTTTGACATGAACTAAAATCGATTTTAGAAAAATATAAAATCATTACGAATTGATTTTAGAGGAACTAGATGATAGGTGATTTTTGTTTAGTGATTGATCAAAAATCACTCCCAAATATGGTTATCATCAGTTTTTGAGTAAAACATTGTTGGTTAGCCATTTGTAAATTTTTCTTAATTCTAAATATCGAACCAAAAGATGACAGGCATTGCATGTTGTTAAATTGTTAACAAAACAAATAATTATATATGTTTTGAATTTTCTTTCCACATCAATATATAAACATATGTCAACCATGCATATAAGAATTTAACTATAAAATAAATAGAAATAGATCATCACCATTATTATTTCTCAAAAAGGAAATACAAAGTACTACTTGGATAACTGTAAATTAACTTTTAGAATCAAACATAATAATTGAAAATCAATTCTAAACATAAGAGTTTGATACCAAACCAAAATTTGATTGTTTAGAAATCAGTTTTACAAGATCAATTGTAGATGAATATTTTTTTTTCTGAAATCACTATCCCAACTATCACCCATAAACACACCCTAAGATGATATCACAAGAACATGTTTGAACTGAAAGAAACCTTACCTGGCCATGCACATCTCCACAAACGGTTAAATGTCTGCCCTCTGGAATATTAATATCAACAAGAGATGGAAGGGCACGCATGATTTCTCTCACTTGCAAAACAATTTGGAATGCATATCTAGAAAATCCATAGCAACATCAAAAGTTAATCTCTAATATGGCATAGCAGAGATTAACAATGTCAATCTTCACACCTACCGTTTGTGCAGGCTTTTCTGATTTTTAAAATCGTCAATCATCTTCTTCACAAAATCAAGTGTGACAACGTCTCCTTCTATCTTAGCACCAGTATACTGGGGCTCAACATCTACAATAAAAGTATAAACAAGCTTTACCATTTCATAAAGCAACTAAAACAAATAATAATAATAATAATAATAATAATAATAATAACAACAACACTGATAATAGAACAAGGGACTGATGATTTAATAAAGTAATCTTTACTCAGTAAGCAGAAACTATCAACAAAGAAAAAGGAAATGAAGAAGGAAACTAAAATTGTAATCAATGATCCCTTAATCTATAATGTGTAACCTCCCCACTGGACCTTGATCACATGATCTCTTGCCTCGTGTCTGACTAAAAAGGTATCTTTATCACATATGACAACTCTTGGCTAATGCGTTGACTCTTAAGTTGAATGGAATTTGACATAATCAATCTATTCCGAAACCAAATAATAAATGGATAAAAAGAAAACAATAAACCGGCACTTAAGAAGATGGAGCTATTGGTAAAGATAAGCATCGAGCTTTTAAAAATGACTCATTGACTACCTCCATACAACTTCTTCCTCAAATAGTGATGGAAAATCTGATGTGGCATCACATGGTGCCACATAACTGCCCCCTTCAGCTTAATAATAATAATAAGGAAAAGTTTGTAACTATCTCAACTATCCAGGAGATTCTTCACTTGCTTATTCAAGTCTATTCTTCTCAGAGACAAATTTTTCTCCCTTTCTTTCTTTTACAGAAGAAAGGTCAGGCACATGCATAAATATCTTGACTAGCCTAATTGGTACTAAATATTATAAAATGCAAGAGAATAGACAGGAGATTCAATTATTAGTCTTCAACAGCACTATGTGGTTATATTCTCTCAAGAGGAGAGGGGTCTAGTTGAACATGCACTAGCTTCAAGGTGTGATGGTGCCATGAGCATCTCAAGTAAGAAAAATTACCTATCAGATGGAAATCAATGGAATCTGCTACTGAACGCCTCTCAGATTCAGGTACAGAAATTGCTTCTTCAAACTTAAGCTTCATGACTGCCTTTTCACATTCCTTCAATTTCTTAGCAGCATCAGGATCATTGGGACAGATCTTTTTGAGCTAGATTGCAACAAAATGAACTTCATTATACTATATAAATTGAGATCACCTTAGGGATGCCAAAGTAAAAGCAACAAAAACAGTTTAACACTCCCTTCCTTGATATCCAAACTGCCATTAGTACCATATTGAGAAAGAGAAATCAACAAATAACTTATCCAAATAATGACTTAAAAGTCAGACAACAGTAAAACTCTCAACTGAAATTTCTTCTGATAAAAGGTAAAACATATACAAATGAGTATAGCAGTGCAATATAATGAACAATCATCTGTTGAAGGCCAATAAGAGTTAATCATAGCTTCCAGTAATGATGTATGTCAAAATTTCATGGTAAAGGTCGACATACCTGTTGAAAATCTTTAAGTGCCTCTTTGAGTTTCCCCATAGCAAGAAAAGCAGCACCTCTCCGGTAATAACCCTGTCATGCAAGATAATTTCCAGAAAGTGATAAAAAAGGATCGGAAAAGAATATATAAAAGAGTATCAAACATACTGGTTGACCTTACTTTTGAATATTTAGGGTCTATTTCTATGGCCTTTGATGCATCCTGGATTGCGCTACCATATTCCTCCAATTTAGTATGTGCAAACGCACGGTTTGCCCAGTATACAGCATTCTGACCATTTAACTCGATTGCTTGTGTATAAAGATCAATTGCTTGCGCATACTTGTGGGCTAAAACCAAGAAAAAATAGTTCAGTACATAACCACCAACTGCGTAAATGTCGCAGGCTTTTCTTTAACATAACAGCACTACGTAAAATACTTCCAAAGAAACATCCTCTTGATCAGAGAGAACTTATGAACTATATTGCCTGCAGCATTTCGTGCGTTCTTGCTGCAGGAATCTCGACATATTCACTAGAGGGAAACCACAAAAAATTATTTAAGTTCAGTTACCTTCACTTTTTTAGTTTTTATATCCATCTTGAAGAACCAATAACAAGAAACACATAACACGTACAGACAGTTACCTTTAAATGCTTCATTTGCTTGGGATTTGAGTTCTTCAGCACGAATGGGGTCAGTTTTATCGGCTTCCATAACCGGCATAACCTTTATAAGCTAGAGAAAGGCACTATGATTGCTGGCTAAGAATTAACTTTACCATCCCTAACATTTATCTCCGTCAACGTGGTCCATCTGCTCCATAAAACACTAAAACCGTAAATTAAAAAAAAAAAAAAAATGCTTCATAAGAAAAAAAAAGGCTCCAGGCAACAGAATGTAGTTATCTCTGGGATGGAAAAAGAAAAACACAAGCAAAAGCAATCATTGGTTTATCTATTCTAAAGCAAGCCAAAAATACGTAAAACTAGAAAGTGAGTCTGGCATTCAAGATATATAGAGTGTTCAGACCCTTCTGACAACCGACAAAAAAGATAAAGCTGATAAATATTCAAAATACTTATCAGCAACGATATCACATAATTAATTTTTCAAGAAAAATAATGTCGGGAAATATTAAGTCAAATAAAATTGCTCAACCAACCAACAATCACGTAAAAAAAAGGAAAAGAATCACACCACTGTTAGTACATTTAGAAAACTTAGCTCGTGGGGCAAACCAAGCCATGGTAAAGAATCCATTTCTCACGAAGGAACCTTCCATGATAAGAGAATCCCCATTAAACTAAAAACAGAAAGGCGTAAGTAAGGGAATCGAGAACCCCACAAACCAGAAAAAACGCTTTGGATTCAACCAGTAATAAACTCAAAACATGAGACACTATTGATTGTATTGTACCACAGAAATTGAATCCAAGATTCTTAATCAGATACCATGACAACTAATATATATGCAGCGTAGGAAATAGCTAGACTATTGACTGATTGGCTATTAATAACAAACTTTATTCGTTTTCCAGGGAATCAAACATACATGAAAGCGAAGTAAGAAAAGAAATAGAAAGAGTTGAATACCTGAGAAGAAATGGTCGATCCAGCGACAGGGAAAAGAGAGTTTGGGAATTAGGGAGAAGTAAGTGAAGAGTGAAGTGAAGAGTGAAGTGATGAAGATGATGAAAATGATGAAGAAGAAGAAGAAGAAGAAGAAGAGGAGGAAAATAGGGAGCCTGAGCTTGAGACAGCCCTAATTTGATAGCGGTGATGATTTTTATATGGAAGAGATTAATATTTTTGAATATTTGATGTTGAATTGAGGCGCAGTTGAGAGAGCTTAGGACGTATGTGTTGTGTTGGCAACTTTGGCAACAACCCAAGTTGTGTGGAAAAATCTAGAAACCAAAAATTACACAAATATTGTATATATCTATAATACGCTATACAAATATTTTAAAAGGGAACATCCTTTTCTTAGTCTTAAATTATTTGTTCGCTTAATGAGTCTTAATAATAATCGAAAACTCTAAATCCCTTTCCTAATCATTTGAGTTTTTATTTTTTATTTTTTATTGTAAAAATTAAGTATATAAACGATAAAAAAAGAAAAAATAAAGTCAAAATTTAAATATTTAATAGTGTTTAAAAAAAACAATAATTTTTTTCAAAAATATAAAAAATTAACAAACTATTTATACTTTTATAAAACAAAATCAATAAAAAAAACAAAATTCATTATAATTAATTTTTTATAAATGTAAATATATTTTATTAAAATAGGAAACAATTTTCAAAAAAAATAAACTACTTTCATAGAAAAGAATTACCTAAAAACAAAATGTAGTACAGTTGATTTGTATATAAAAAATAAAATTTATTACATTTGATTTTTTAAATATTCCATCAAGTCTTCTATTTTTAACCATTTTTCTATTTAAAAGTGTGATTTAAAAAAAAATAGAGTTTAGTTTAGAATTTCACTCCATAAGTAAAAAAAAAATGTTAAAAGAGAATAATATTTAAGTTTAAAAAAAGGAAAAAAAAAGGACCAAATAGTTGATCTTAAAAAGGTTACCTTTTAAAAATTGAAAAACTAAAAAGTCCACATTCTTTCAACTTTCAAGGTACATAGACTAAAAAAAAAAAGTAATTTTCTAAAAATAGAGGGAAGGAAAACAATCAAACATAAATAGCCTATTTAATAAGATGTTTTGATCAAAATGAAAAACCAATTCCAATTCAAATTTTTTTAATATAATTGGTTATATTTGTAATTCTTTTTATTGAACTTTTATTAAAAATATTTGGTAACATTTTCAAATATCATTAATAGATCTTCATGGTACATTAAGATTAGACAATATTATTAATGGTAATAGACTCTGTTATATTTGTAATTTTTTTAAAAATAATGTTATATACTTGATTATTATTATTTTTTTTTTGTTATAACTATCTTAAATTACTAATCAATTGGTTTTCTTGATACAATGAGCACGAAAAATTCAAACTACGAATATGTTGGTTACCTAACACATGTGGTATGTTAGCCAAACTATACTAAAAAGCAATGACAAAATACTAAAATGCAGTTTGAGAGGGGTTGAGTTCCAGCACGCCAATGACCAATCTGGGCTTTGGCATCGGCCCATTGGATTTACGGAGCCCAACAGATGTGCAGCCCAATTTGAAATCCAGTCTCAATTTTAATGGTCAACACACAGCCCATTCTAATATCTTTAATTAACGCATACAAATCCTACGTTACCATCTCAAGAAATCCAAAAACCCTAGACAGTTTAAACATTTTATTTTTTGGTAAAAGGGTCAATTTTTTGTTCTACTTGATTAAACAATGGTAGAATTTGAACATTTCACCTCTTAGTTGAATATATATATATATATATATGCTAAATTTTATAGATTGGTTTTGGTGTGAAAATTAAATGAGAGAAATTTTTTATATATATATACTCATAAAGTATATATTATTCGTCAGTTGCATCTAATTATTACAACTATAATTCTCTCCTCTTTTTTTTCAAGTTTTGTTTGTATTGGATTTGTAATATTCTATATTTCAATACCCTTGAAGTTTTCATTTTTTTTACCGATTGAAAGTTTTAACCAACACGTGGGATTCAAAGTTCAAAGACTTTGTCATTTGAGAAGTAGGGTAAAAGCAATAAAACATAATTTTACCCTATATGATAAAAGAGAAAAAAGTGACTGTCTTGAGAGAGTTAATTAATATACACACACATATAGATATTTTGTCGTTTCAGACAGAAAGGACATTGTACAAAAATAATAATAACAATATAATAAAAAAGAGTCAAAGAAGAGGAAAAATAATATATATATATATATATATATATATGAAAAGAATGTGAGGAAAATTGGAAAAGAATTATTTGACATATTGTGGTAAAGCGTTTTGTTTTAGAAAAGAATTGGTATGGGAGTTTGAGAGGGACATAAGCACATGCAAAACCCACACCCAACGTATGAGGAAGTTTCTTGAATTTGAACTTTGAGATCATAAATTTTTCAAATCCCAAACCCTCCAATTTCTTATGTTTCATTGTTTGTGTGAAGCAAAAACCTAATTTTTCTCGTTTATTATCTACATTATTATTTGTATTCGTATTAGTTTGAATCTTAGAAAGTGTTATATCTTTAGTATCATGCGTAGTTTTACAACATTGATCAAAAGTAAAAAATTATTTAACATACCAAAGTAAATGTAATATTGTCGTTACTATATTTTGAAAAATATTTAATTCAACATAATTTATATTGACAATATGAAAAATGTATAATCTCACGTAGATTGTGTCTAAGGTAAATGATGAGCATAATGGTCTTTTGTGAACTTTTTGGGGTAAGTCTAAAAAAAACTTTATGAAAGGTTTAGTTTCAGAGTGACTAAATCTAATCACTCAAGTTTTTGGGTTTTCACGTAGAATTATGTTATTTAGAAATGAAAACAACATGCAAAAAATATGAGCTATATATAAACAACAAACACATAATTTTACGTAGTTCATCGTACCGAACAGTGTGTTAGATATATGTCTACGAACAGAGAGAAATCAAGAGCTAGTTTATTATTAACGAAAATATAATATAATAGAAATGCATAAACCTCGATAGAATTAGATAGTTTATATGCATATGATACCTCTAACGCTAGGCTCAAGATCATAAAAAGCATATAATGAGTTTACAATTAAGGTTTCTAGACCATGTGCTTCAAATTAAATTGTTCTTGAAAAGTTAATATATTCATAACTTTATAGAAAACGTTTCTATTAAAAATCAAATTTGGAATAAAGATTATAATATATATAGTTTGGACATAACATACATAGAAAAAGAAAAGAAAGGAATTTATAGGGTAAAAAAGAAAAAGGAAAAGAGAGGGTTGTTATGATAAAAAATTTGAAGGAATTGTGTGCTTGTTGTTTGAGAGTGGAGTAGTAATGGTGTGTGGGGTTTGTACCCACAGCCATGTAAAATGGTTGTCTCCCTGCGCCCTATACCTCTTCCTTTTTTCTCCCTCTTCATCGATACACACATCCACACTACTGAATGTTTGATTACACACATCGTGTGTTGTGTCAAAGTTTAACATTTGGTTTAAAAAGATTAAAAAAAAAAAAAAAAGGGTTCTGTCATGAGTATATGATTGAGAGAGAATGACATCTTTACTGATTAGAATGCTTAAACTCAAAGTTAGACAATATGTACATTGTTGTACAGGGAATGCAACGGATGTCGATTAGAGTTTATTTTCCATAAAAGTCATAGTGTCATATACGCAAAGAAAAATGATTTATTAGTACGATACGTATTGGATCGATATTTTTCTATGATATTGAATTCTTATATATCAATGTTGGGTTTATGTTCATTTTTGTTGGAGATCAAAGTTAATTTATGGTTCACGAAGATGATCAAGATAAATCCCCACAATCATCTATGAGAATCTATCACCAACCCACTACTATTTTATGGTGTCAAAAAATCAAAAGCTATTTTGTAGATATAATGGATCTTATTCTAATCACTTTAAATCTAAAGATTTTTCTCTAACTCCTTGTTGCGATTCTTTTCGCACCAATTTGTTTTCCTATTAAAAGTAATGTTTCTCTAAAATAAACGTTAGGTTGAATTGTGGACATAATACTCGGGAGTTGGGAGAAGCTCTAAGTGGGATAATCGGCCAAAGTAGAAAAAAATTTAGATACAAGTAAGATCTATTTGCACACGAGCTAATTGGTTTATGTAGAAAAACGTGTTTTTGTATAGTTGAACTTGGACTTTATTGATTTGTAACGTGGGTTAAAACAATAATCGATCTCTAATATTTATCATTTGATAATTATATATCTCATACATATATATTAAGTGTTAGAGGACTTATTGTTTGGAAACTTAGTTTATTGATATTTTATGTTAGATTGTCTTTTATTTGTTAATTAATATATCCCGTTGAATTGCGTAAATGATGAGGGTGCTAAAGGGGTGTCTACCTAGTGGAGATGCCCGGGTGCACCTGCTGATCCACCGTTTCCTGTTCAAAAAATATATATATATCCCGTTGAATCGAATTTGATCTAACACAACTTTTAAAAGGATATAATTATTTTAAAAATCAAACGATAAAATTTAATAAATATTATTAACAATATCTTCTTCAACAGAACACATATCTTTTCATCAAACAATAATATAGAAAACATAACGAATTTCACTTTGAACGTATCATTTATGAAACATGGAAAAATGTGTGCTATCTATATTGTTTTTTTTGCACCAACACATATATAATATATAATGATGGTAGTTCCTGTGTATCTTTATGCATGCATGTGTTTCTTTGATAAATAAGATTTTCTAAAGAGATTTTTTAACAATGAAAAAGTTATAATCAAATATAGATTATTATTTCTTTATAGTAAAAGATACCATTGTTTGTGGATAACTTATTTAAAAACGAAGTTAAATATAAGAAGAAGAAAAAAACTATTTGGTTTTTTCCACCTAAAATCAGTGTTATGTTATGGTTTATCGATTAATTTTTTTATTTCTGCATTCCTTTTTGTTTTATTTTGTAAACTTTCAAAACATATAATTATTATATTAATTACTTATTGGTAACACATAATATATTCTATGAAGTTAAAAAAACAAATTAAAAATTCATAAAATAAATTAATTATAATAAGTAGTTCTTTTTTTTTTAAAAAAAAAAAAAACAAAAGTACAAAATTGTTCTATTTTGAATTGCCCTCAATAAATATTAAAGAAGCAAAGTACATATATTTAGCTAGTACAAATTTAGATAATTTATATTACTACTTTTTTATTCTAAAATTCTTTAATTTAATATTAAGTCATTTTATTTTTTTCCCCTCCAAATTAAAACCACAAAAAGAATGAAATTAATAAAATAATTCAGAGAAACCATGTGGGTAATATTTTGCTATGCTACCTCTTTATAAATTTTAGTTTAAAATTGTTCTTTCTATTACATCTTTTGATTTTTTTTTATATCCATCAAAGTTTATTTTCTATTCCAATCATTTTATTATTTTCAAATTTATAATTAAAAGTCAAATATATTTATAATTTCAACTAACAAAAGGCATGTATTTGATTTTTCACGAGAAATTGTAAAAAAAAAAAAAAGAACATTTGACAAAATATTTACACTTCATAAAAAATTAAGTGTAATGAATTATGTCTTTTAGTAGTATTGTTCTATAGAACGTAAATAGTTCTTCGTCAATTTTTTCTACTTTTTTTTTAAACTCCTTTGTTCACCATAAAATTTATATCCAAAAAAATTTCACCTATGTTAAATTTTCTTTATGGTAAGTTTACTAAATGATATATATATATATATATATATATATATATATATATATATATATATATATACTCAACATTCAAATTCTACCACAAAAGGTTAAACCAAGTGCATGTCTTTTAACTAGTTAACCTAAAAGTTAAAAAAAAATGAAAAACCAACTACTTTGAAAGGAAGACAAAGGATTAAGTTTGAACCGAATATCTATTCATACTTTGTAGACTTTGATATTACGTTTGATAGTATTGAGTTCCATTCAAAAATTAATCGATATTGAAAAGAGTAATCTAATTTAAATCAGAAATAGAGTCCGAACTAGTGTTCAAGATACGTAATTCTCAACTGTTGGTGGGAATCTTATCATAGGACACGTGAGAGCAGGTTTTGTTGATGATGATGATGATGTGGAGTTGTCTTAAAAACATAAAACTTTCGGGATGGTGTGTGTGTGTGTTTCCAATAATATTATTAATGTCGCACGTACAGGTACAGCTTTGTTTATTTATTAAACTTATAATAATATAATGAAACTTCAGACTTCCCTTTTTCAGGGTTAATTGGAAGGGATGGGTACCCTTTTGAAAAAAAAAAAAAAGAAAAAGAATTAGGAATTAAAATGAGTGTTTCAAAAGAATTTAGGTAGATGAGATGAGGCTAATTTTTCTTGTCCTTATCTGAGTACTGTCTCTTCAACATATACGTATTCTCATCTTTTTATTGAACCCTTTATTTGCTTTCTCTACGGCGGTTACGATTTTCTACATTGAATTATATAAACTTAAAAGAGGATTTGCTATGAATAAACTAATTACGATATTTTGTTATTTCTAAGAATGTCTCTTCATTTAAGTAAAAATTAATAAAAATATTTTTATTAATTTTTATTCTAGTTTTAATGACAGATTTAAGTAATTTTTTTTAATTATTTGTTTTTTTGACATTTTTAAATATAACAGAAAAAAGAAATTATATATAAAATGTAGCCAATTTTATCAAATTATTTTTAACACATTTTAGATTTTTTATATACTTCGTAGATAGTTTCAAAATTTTTCTAGCATAAGAATTTTCTTTCTTTTTTTTTCTGTTATTTCTTATTTTTCTTTATCAAATTTGTTTTTTTTATTAATTTTTAGGGATATCTTTAAATATAGAAAAATATTGAACTATTTATAAAATTTAGCAAAAATCATCAAATTTTGTATAGATTGTTTGAGTTTTTTTTTTCTATATTTTATAAATAGTTTCAATTTTTTTATATTTATGATAATTTTCCAAAATTCTATTTGAACTTTTATATTTAAATATAGAATTAATACTTTTCTTAAAATCTTTTTATATTTGGTTTTTTCAAACGCAATCTTTTATTCAATCCTTAACTTTTTTTTTTCTTTGTGAATTTTGAATTAGGATAATACTTTTGTCTCTTAAATTCAACTACTTTTTCTTGTTTGATTATTTTTTAACTTTTAAGTGTTGAACATGCTTCGTAGAATTTTGGTTTTTGAAGTTTAGAATTGATTAATAGCTGAAGTTTAGAATATATTTCTAAACGGTGTCAATAATTAAATTGAAAGAACATCATTTTCTTGTTGGTCAATATTAATGATCAACACAAAATTCAGAAGATAACAAAGATACCAAATAAAAATTTAAAAAATAAAATAAAAAAGTTTTGACAAACCATTTTTAGTACAAATATTGGGAGTATAAAAATTCGAACTAGATATCTCATTGTTATTATTACTCTTGAGTGTCAATTGAGCAAAAGTTTTGTTGGGCAATATCAATTCAAAACTTCATAAAAAGATAGCCAAAATCAGTCTTGAAATCTTAGGGATCAAATGGACATTAATTTCAAATTATAAGGACTAAAAGTGTAGCTTACCTTCTACACAAACATATTAACACATAAAAGATTAAAAAAAACAATCAACTAAACATTAAAAACATAAGAAAAATTCATTTAATTTAAAAAATTTCCTAATTCCAAATTGAAATTGAAAAAAAAAAAAGGATTGAAAACAGATTAGGTTAAAAGAAATCAAATCTAAAACCTTTTTAGAAAAGAATTAATTCTAATTAACTTTAATTTTAAAAATTTAAAATAAAAATAAACTTAGTTAGAAAATAGAAAATATAAATTAAAAGTGCAAATATAATAAAATAAAATAAAAATCTTATCTTTTACTTTTAACCAAATATCACACAAAAACTAATAGTAAATTTATATCGAACACAAAAAACACGTAAGTTTTTCTTAAGAAAACAGTTTTTTCAGCCCAAGGTGGCGATGTTCGTGGAGAGTCGGTTCTGTAATTAATGAAATAGGCTCGTGAATAACAATAATAGGTTCTCATATACAACAATGATAGCCACCAACAATGATAATCAATACATGGCCATCACTTATATGTTCCATCAATGATAATATATAGCTTCTAGACCCTAAAATTCCAAAATATCAAACTGTGAATTTATAGATATTCTCTTTGAGGTCAGAAAACGTTTTCTTTAACTAATATCGATCAAACCTCAACATAACAACAGAAAGAGAGAATGGCGTTAAAAAAGGTCCATAAACCCCACATTCCCAACGCACAAGAAACTCCTGTGAAGAAATCGAAAAGAAACACACAAATGCAAAAGAGAGAAGAAAAAAAAAAAGACTTGGAAGAAGGTCATATCAGATGGAGGAAGAATAAAAGAGAAAAGAAAAAAAGGAAAGGAAAAACAGAGACAGAGAAAGGAAAGTTAGGGATGGAGAAGAGAAGGGTAATTGTCGGGGAGGGAGGGAGAAGAAAAGCCCATCGAGGACAGAATTGGAATTTTAAAATTTTTAGCAAATTCAACGGTCAAATATTTTTTGTAAATATTATTTTCTTGTACTATAGATTTCATTCATTTTCTAAGTGTACTATATGGTGATATTTTCTGTTTTGTAATTAAAGAGATACGATTGAATCTCCATTGCCATAACACCAAAATGACCCATTCTTTCCTTTAAATTATCATGATGACATGGACATGCATGTGTCCACCGTTATATGTACATGCATGGGATTTCACACGTGGAAAATATAATACTTATATAATATGTGGTTAATTAATGCATGGTGGTGATGATGAACAACACATGATGTGATTAATTAACGTTGTAATGTAAATAGTTTCCCTTTGAATAATATAGAATAAAAAAAATATTTTATAGCCATCAATGGATTCTCAAATCTCGATAACGTCGAATCATTCTTTAAAAAGTGAAAAATGTCCAAATCTTCCTTTTCGAGATTTTTCAAACACACATCAATTCAATTTTTTTTTTTCTTTTAATTACATCCATTTGGATAAAGTTGAAATCTTGGAATTTTAACTTTTCAATAAAGGGAAAATCTTCATATTTCTAGATTGACTAGTTGAAATTTAAATTAGATAAAGTAAACTTTGAAAGAAACCAGTATATATAACAATTAATATTGAATTAGATTTGGTTTGACAAATTAAGATATATTATCAAACAAGTATAGTACATTTGTGTATGTAGGGGGTATATATACACTAATTTTAGGTTAAATATATTATACATCATCATATCATTTTTACCAAATATGATATAGTTTTTATTTTTAACTACTAAAAATTTTGATTTTTTTTAAAGCTACTAAATACATTATTCCTTGCCCCATTAATAAAAGATGATAAATTGCAAATACTACTCATAAATTATAGTTGTAGCGACCATTTATACCTTTAATTGAGTTATCAAACTTGTACCTAATTCAAAATTGGACTAACAAAGTTATGTAATTATAGAAATTGTTACAAATATATATATGTTCGAGAGTTCAAATTTATCGTTTGAGATTTTAATTTCTACATTGCAAGTTCAACAGTAGATAAGGTAAAAGATGTTTTCTTGTTCAAAATGAACTTTTTGTTCTTCTTACTATGACATATGAGTTTAGGTAGATATTAAGACTAAAACATCCAAAGTGATTGAGTTTTGAGAAAAAACATCAAAATGGGTCTGAGTGTAAACAAAGTAATTGAAATTTCTTGTTTTAGTTAAGGTTAAAAGTTCATTTATTAAAAGAATCGAAGAGGAGGATATGTACTGAATTCATTTTTTTTTCCTTTCTTTTTGATGTGTGGTTTAAACTTTAAAGATAGTGGTGGTTGAATATTCCAAGCTAGGGAAAGCAACAAAACGTTGGGTTCAAAATTCTCACATCCTTCTTCAAAAACATTTATGTATATGCTCAGTGGGCACATGACTTGCCCTACATATCAAAGGCCAAATGTCCCTTTTGGGTATACCAAAAGCATTTAAGAGTTATTTGAAAATGGAAAAAGGGAACTATTTCAAGGACCCCTCCCCCAATTTCACCCTCCCCATAATATAATTAATTTTAGTTTTTTATTTTGTATTTTTTCTAAAGTTTTCTATTATCAAACATACAATATTATTAATTTGTGAGAATTTAAGTTATTAACAACATTATTCATCCAATTGTTCATGAGCTATTTGTTTTGTGCTTAAAAAGTAGTAGGAATTTTCAATTATTATGAGTTTCAAAATCAATATAAAAAATTTGAACACTTTTCTTTTCCATCAAAATGAACTCTAAATTTATCGCTTTCAACTAAAACAAACACTAACAATTCCAAAATGTCACTTAAACATACAAATTTTTTATTAAAAAGAATGTATAGGAACAAACAATTAGAATAAAGTCAAATTTAAGGCTAAATTATAATTTTATGACATAAAAATATTTGTGAACTTTCAAACCTATTAGTTTTGGATAAAAATGGTTAAAATTATTTTGTTTCAAACTAGTTTTATACTGTTGAAAAGTTTCATAAATATCTTAAATTTAAAATAGTTAAAATAATAATTTATTCAATTTTTGCGGCAAATTTCTCTTACATCTTAAATCAAATTCAAAATTTTAAGTAAAAACATAGAATTTCACAAAATCTCGTGAAATTCTAAAATAAAATTTTCATCTTACTAAAGTATGGGTGTTGAAGCCTTAAAATCCTAATTTACAAAGTTCTAAAACCTCAGACGCTACCTTAAGTTTTAAAATTTCTCGTTGTTTTTATTATTCTCTTTATTCTTATTAGAGTTCATATATCTTACTAAAGTGTGTAGTTTTATTTATTTATTTATTTGTATTAAGAAAGAGAGGGGAGAAAAAAATGGATGTAATTTAACTTTTTTTTTTCTTTTTTATATACGAGAGTACTTTTTTAAGTTTAAGAGAATTTTCAAAATTACAACATGCGTTAATAGTTCAATATGTATACTTTTATATTTTAGTAGTTATTGTTTTAATATGTTTTGAGAGAAAATTTTATTTTAAAATTTTGTGAAATTTAGTATGATTTTATATTTTTAACTTAAAATTTTGGTTAAGAAGAAAATTGTTATAAAAATTTGGATCAAGAGTATTAAATTTTTTTTTTCTTAAACTTAAGGATATTTATCAAACTTTTGATTGTTCAAATGTATTATTTTAAAACAAAACTTTAACGGTTTCTATTCTAAAACTAAGGACAAATATTTTTTTAACAATTTTCTAGAGTTTATAGGTATTTTTTGAGATGTTTAAATGTCAGGACACAACTTTTATAATTTGACGTTTAAAATACTAATAGAGAAAACAAATTGACATAAAGGGTTCCAAAAGCATGCATAAGATTTAAAATGAAAGTTTCAATCTAATATATTGAGTATTTTTTTCTATGAAGTGTGTGTAAAAGTTGTTACTTTTAATTTTTAAATGAATTAATGACCATGCAAGTGACAATATTTAACTTATCTACTTGTTGGGATAATGATGTCATGCCATTTTGAAGCTTTGTTTAATAATGCAATTGATATGAACTAAAACATTAATTAAGATTATTACAAAAAAAAAGAAAGAAAAAAAACAAAACTATATAGCCCATAAGATGACGAGTTTAATTAATTAAACAATTTAAACTCTAACATTGAATATGGTGTGTTTTAGATAAAAGTGTCATTAAGATTAAATAACAACACATCATAGCTAGAGAAAGAAAAATGATGAAAAATTATTAAAACTTGAGCATTAATTACCCTATTTAGAAAATTAAAAAGAGTGGAAAATGGTAAATGATCAAAATAATTTAAATTTCTTCTTCTTCTTCTTCTTTCCTAAAATGAGAGCTGGGGGGTGGAAGTGGGTAAGATGTCATAATCATGATGGTTTTGTGTCATTGTTGTTATTCTTTAGCCTACCAAAAATTACAATATAAGAAATAATAGAATTTACTGTTGTGTATGGCCAAAACCACACTATATGAAAGCTCATTCTTAGCTTACCCCATTGAAAATAAATAAAATCAATTAAATAACTTAGCATTTTCATATATATGGGACCATCTCCTTCCATTTCCATCCCATCTTCTCTTCTTACATAATAGTTACATCAAACCCCATTTTAAGGGTTTTGAGTTTTTTCTTTTTTACTTGGGGGTGGCAGTAAAAAAGAAACATTTACATGCAAATAATTGGAGCAAAGGGGGTTGGTTGTTATAGTTATAGGGTAGAGTTAAGTAATATAGAGAGAAAATTAATTCAGTAATCATAATGTTTCTTGTAGTACTTTTGGAAAAGCTTAATTTTATAGAGTTTTATGAAGATCAAGTGGTTAATATATATATATATATATATATATATATATATATATATATATATATAGATCTTATTGCATGCAACAACCTAAGTAGGTTTGATTTTTGATATGCACAAAAAGTGCAATCAAATTGACATAACAATAATAGTTTGTATTATCCCATGTCTTGATCTTTCATTTAATTTGATGTATGTCAATGGCATCGATTGAGGATTATTACTCGACAATTTTAATAGCATATATAAGTTTAAGTTTTTTATGAAAGCATTAAATATTATGTATTCCTTCTAGATTTTAAAAATGATAACTTAAATATATAAAATTATTTAAGATTTAGCTAATTAATTATTCAACTTAAAATGAGCTAGATATCAAATCAATGATTTTAATTGAACCTATATTTGAGCTTTTTCATATTATTTTATTGAATTAGCACAGTTCGCTTTAGTTTAAAATGAAAATTGATATCCTAACAAGTTTTAACTTTTAGGGTAAGAGATTGGTTTAAATTCTATTTTATCCTAAATTTTGATAGTTCACTTATTTTGGTTCCTAAATTTTTAAATTTTTTTGATTTAGTTCTCGAGCTTTTAAAAAATTTTCATTTTGGTTTCTAAAGTTAGAATTTTGTTAATTTTTAAACGGAATGGTTTAATTTCCTAATGAATAGATGTCTTATCCACCTACAAAAATCTAGGGTTTCAATTTCTGATCAAGACATGTCGAAAGCAATTTCGTCAATATGGACACTTTCATTTTTTCTTTTATGATTCGTGAAGACACTTTTTTTTTTCTCTTCCTCTTAATTTTTTTAATAATTAAATCCAATTTTTCCATACGTGGAGTCAATGTTTTTTTTTCTTAATTTGTTTTCTATATGAGTTGTAATCATTTGATTTACTCTATTTTAAGTGGAGATTTCAATTTAGAAAAAGAAAAATAGAGTGGTAGAAACTAAAGTATAAACTTATAAAAACGTATGTTTTAGTTCTAGTTCTATTTCATCTTGTTTGCTTGGAGATTTTCTATCTTATTTAATTTGCTTACGTTTTACACGAGGATTAGCCATCCACTATGTTGGTGTAAAAAAGTTATCAAAACCTACATAATAGAAACTAAAGTAAGCATTCTTCAAAGTTTATAGACTAAAGCAGACATTTTCATAAATTTATAGATCAAACTATAACAAAATTCAGGACAAGATAAAGATTTAAAAGAAAAGAAAAGAAAAAAGAAGAAGAAGATTAACGGCGAAGGGATGACCGGAGATGGTGGGGCGTGAAGTAGGGAAGATAAAGTAGGCGCGTGAGGAGGATAGATAGAGATACATATCATCTTTGTTCCAAAAAGGGAAGTAGGGATATGGATAATGAAGAAGAATAAATTTTAGGGTGGGAGAATAATCCTTTGAGGTTATATAGTGATTACATTATTAATATTATTATGGTTTCCTTCATTACTTCTCTCTCTCCTTTTGCATTTTATATATTCTCTTATTAGAAAAATGTGATAAAAAAAAATGTCAATTAAAATATTAGACTTTCTCACAAATAATATTAACATTAATTTTAAATAATTAAAACTATTTTGTCAGTCACTTACATGGGTTTAGTTATTGAATTTATAAATTTTTTTTAAAGAATTAAATTTATGTTTCATACTACTGAATTGTTAAGAGTGATGGTTAAGTATTTAGAATTTATTTTTATCGCTATGTTTGGTTTTAAAAGTTAATTTAAGGTTAGCATGCAGTGATAAAATTTTTTGATGGATGATAAAAGGACTATTTATAAAATATACCGAAAACTTTAAATGAGTTATAAAAAGTTGATGAATTTTTTTATATCATTTTATTGTTTGTTTAGTTACAATAATTCAATGTGTTCTAATATTTAGAATTGATAAAAAAAAAAAAAATCACAAATGGTTTACCAATAATATATTTTACACAAAAGTTGAATTAAATAACTATTTTGGGAGTGACTTAACAAAAAATCACATGTTACTTAATTTCTTCAAAATTAATTTGAAATAATTGTATATCTTTTCAAAATCATTTTTTTTTCAATTAAAACATCATCGTTTAAGAAAAAAGTGATTCCAACAATCTCAAGATCATTCTCAAACACACTATTCAAAAATATTTTCAACTATCGTAAAATCAAACATGCCCCAGTCACTATGAGTATTTAATTTTCATTTAAGTGTATATAATATATGTACTTCTTTCAACATAGAGACCGATGTAAAAAATGTTGGAATTAAATAGATATCATAGTAACTAGGGAGGACTTTTCATTGATACAAGTCCTTTTCTTACCTATGCATACATTTTTCTAAATGTTCAACTTATTTTGAAAAAGACAAGAAACACAACAACGAAATTAAAAGTATTAATGTATTTTAAAAATAAGTACAAATATAGTAAGGTTTATAAATGATAGACAAATTTATCGTTGTTATATTTATTTAATTATTATTTTTAAAATTGATATAAAATACTATTATAATAAAATAATATTATATTTCTTGATTATTTGCTAAAATTTGAATAAATTTACCATAAAAGAAAATAGAGTAAAGTTATTTATAAATGACCAACCACTATGTAAAGTTTAATGATATTAATGGATGTTTTATTTGATATATACAATCATATTTTGAAATATCTACTAAACATAATAATAATATGATGATCATGTGTTAATCAACAGTTACAATTTCTATTATAGAGTAAAAAAATTTGAGAAACACTAAGAAGATAAACAACAAAATGCATGTGAATACAAACATTCAAATTTGATTTATATAGCCTTAAGATATCATTTAACATCAATATTTTATGAAATAAGAAGAAATTTTTTACATTAATTCTTATAGACATAGAAATGCAATAACGAAGTTGAATATAAATTGATTTATGTTTTTCTTTAAGAAAGAAAATAGAGGGAAAAAGGAAGGGGGGGGGGGGGGGGGGGGGGAAATGGTTTTGATGGTAACACTGTTTTGTAGGAGTAGGCTTGCGCTCTCATACGTCGCTGTCAGTCATAAAGTTTTGAGCCAAAAACCACAACTCTCTCTCTCTCTCTCTCTTTCACTCTTTCTCTTCCGGAGCGGGAAAAAAAAACACACATTATTGTTATTAATCTATAAAACCAACCCCAACCCAAAAAAAAAGAAAAAGAAAAGGGAAAAAGAAACTCTTACTCTCTCTCCCTTTCACAATTACTACTTCTCTCTCTCTTTCTCTCCCTTTCACCAGAGATAAATCTCTTCACACTTCACTCCTTACTTCATCATCTTTCTCCTCTGTCTCTTCTCCTTTCAATTTCACACCATTTCCCAATTTTAACCCCAACCCACTTCCCAAAATTTCATCTTTTTACTTGGGTCTCTCATGGCTGATCCCACCTCCACTTTCTCCATCAGGTGAGTTCACAACGTCTTATCTTACTAATTAGCTATATATGTTAAGAGAAAAAAAAAAATTGAGTTCACATCTTGCCAATGATCAAACCTCTCTTCTGTTTATTTATTTCTTTGTTTGTGGATTATATAACGGTTTTTGTTTAATTTTGGGTAGAGAGTATGCTTTGAATAAAAGAAGCACGGATTTAACGACAATTAGTTGGCCATTTAGTGAGAAGGTGAAGAAAGAAGTGGCAGAATCTCTACTCCCACCAATGGATGTAAAGAAATTCCGTTGGTGGTCGTCGTTATGGTTGTCGTCACAAGAAGAAGAAGGAGAAAAAGAAGTAATTACAGAGAGAATTAAAATGCAGAAGATTTGTCCGGTTTGCGGGGTTTTTGTTGCAGCCACGGTAGCAGCGGTAAATGCACATATTGATACTTGTTTAGCTCAAACAACAAGTAAGGAAATTAGGAGAAAGAACTATTTGAAGGCAAAATCAAGAACCCCAAAGAAGAGATCAATAGCCGAAATCTTTGCAGTCGCTCCGCCAGTAAAAACAATGATTGTCGTTAATGATTGTCGTGAAGAAGAAGAAAAAAAGGCCGTTGGGAAACAAATTATTCATCCCAACAAGAACCTCAAAACGACGTCGTTGGCTACAAGTCTTGTCTCTGCTATCAAGACAATCAAAAACAAAATCGCTACGACAACAGAACAACCAACAATTCTTGCTAAGAAAAAGAAGAAGAAGAGGAAGAAGAAGAATAAAAATAAGGTAATTTTTTAAATTTTAATTTAGATGTAGATTTAATAGACTGCAAATATTCTCTCAATTGGGTGTGTGTGGGGTTTTTTTTTTGGTAGCTCCTTTCTCTTTCTGCTCATAATTACTGCTGGAAAAAGCTGGTGAAAAGACTGCATTACGTTGGAGAGAAAAGAGAGAGAGAGAAAGAGAGAGAGGGAAAAAAAATAAAAGAAAAACAGTACTTGTTTTTTGTGTGATTAAGAGCGGGGAAATAGGCTGATTCACAATTGGAAAACAAAAAAAAGGTCATTACTCACTACAAGACGAGTTTATATCGTTTGTGACGGCTTCATTTGTGGTGATTATGTAAATGTATTGGATTTATATATGTATGTATATATTATAATGCTCCAGCTGCAAGAGTACGGTGTTGCCAGTGTGTGACTTTATTTGGTGGAAGAGTTTTTGTCCTTTGTTTAACAAATTTATGCTACGTTAATGATGCTGTTTTTAACCTGTCAAATTATAATTTCTTACTTGAAACATGATTTTGGATTTGTATAGTAATAGTAAAGATGAGTGTTCCTGATCGTACCACGTTTGGGGTTCTAGGGTTTATGATTTTAATGAAATAAAATATATTTTGAGGGTGTTCGTATATATTTGAGTTTGTTAAAGTGGGTTTCGTTTTACTATTATTTATCATCTTCCATTTCGAAGTACTTGGACTTTGACAACTTTTTGACCAAATTTGCTACCCACTGACATTTTTGCAACCCATTATCATATGGGAATCATTTTACAAGTTACGTTTGAGTTTTGCTTCAATGATCAAGACTGAACTGCAAAACTTCAATCTAATTCTTTTTCTCCAATAATCTTTATGAAATGAGAGTTATTAGTCAATCGTTTTTGAGTTATTTTATGATGTCTTTCTGCTGATTAATTAGTAGAGGGATTGGAGATACAATAGTGGAATGCTGTGAATGAAAGAGAGAGTTGATACGTTATCTCTCTTTTAGGATATAGTACATTTCATTATTATTTAAGTAGTTAATTTTAGGGGTCCTCCCTTATTTATGATCATGACTAGTCTTTGTCTTTGTTCTTTAACAAATTGTCTTATTTGTTACATATGCCTTTTGTCATATTGATGTAAGTTTTTGACCTTCGAGAATAGAAGAATATATATCTATATATATGATGAGGTTTTGTAGGTGAAGATTGCTGGGATAGATGATATCATTATTATATATTAATAACCAAATTAGTGACACTATTTTCTCTACCAGATAGCTAATAGACCATTCTTTATGATGGGATTTGAAATTTTATGTGTTCAAGATTTAGAGGGTTGAGGTGCTGCAATAACCCACTATAAATTCTCCTTTTAAATTAAATAAATTTGATAACTCTATGATCCATAACACATAGCTAGCCTTCTTAATTAGTCGACCAATCTTTGGAGTTTAATCTCTCTCAAAATGATGCATATATATGTTAGTTCAATAACAAATAAGCTTAATCACTGAAACTGAAATATTTTCATATTTAACATTCAGTTTGGTTAAGTTTTGGAAAGCCTCTTTAAGCAATAATATTTGGCTTGCTTATGTTTTTATTTTTTTTTTGTTGTTGTTGTTCTAGCTAGCTAGGAATATTATTAGATTGTGTAAAAGCTACCACAGGTTATTATTTATCAGAAGCATGATAGTGAAAATGACGACAAATACATCACATGCTGTGTAGTGTATAGCTAGTTTTGAAAAATTATAATGAATGTTCTTTTTTCCATTTTGCTTATATGTACGTGTGTGATCATATTCTTATTCTTAGAGATTAACTTGATCAACTTCTTTTTTCTTCTTTCATTTCATGTATTATAACAAAATCATTTTCAAGTTTAGTATCGAAGCCATTGGCTTCCCATGCCAACTGATTTGATGAGTGTTCCTTTTGCTTCCTTTAATATATTGATGCTTTATAAACCTAGTTTCACCCTTATATTTGTGTAAGGAAACACACACACAATATCTATACATGTTTAACAATATTCATCAATATTAAATTGAGACTTGTTTAGATCGACTTTCTAAATGAGTAAAAACACTTTCGTAAGCACTTAAAAAGCCAATTCGAACAATGAAATATGAAGGACATTGCTTGTAATCTTTATATTTACTTGTAATAATTTCGTTTCCAAAATAATTTTGTATTGGTTACAGGAATTTGGTCATGGGAAACTTTGCAAGAAGGGAGATATCAGAAATCACAAGGATGTTTCTACTTTTTGTAAGAGACGGCCTTGTTTTAAACGCTTGTCTAAACAAAAAAAGAAAAAACTAGCTCAAAAATCCACTGTGGTTGCCAAGCAACAGAGACCAATGCCTCCACTTAGGAGCATTTTGAAGCGCAGTGTAAAAGTAATTTCTGAGACAAACTCTTCATTCATCAATTTAAAAGGCAGCAATCAAGCTTTCAACAATGGCAGTCAAAAGTCCGATAGGCGTGTTAGCTTCTTGGATAAGGATGATGTTCTTGGTCCAAGCACCAGAGCCATTTCTGATACATTTGAACAAAATGTTGGCAATCCATTTCAAGCTTCAGAAGTAGGCATTAATTCAGGTGAAAGTAATAAAGTTCCTTCAATGGAGGCCAATTTAAACGACGATGTAGATTGCTTTAACACCCGACACAAAGTCGATAGTCAACATGTGAAAGGAAAGATTCAGTTGCCTAATTTTCATAATCAGGTCAATGCTGAAAGATGGGAAAATGCGAAGCATTCGACCGAGAAGTTGATATTGGAAAGTCGAGATATTCCTCATGATCGAAATGATTTGCATTCGTTTGCCCATGTCTATGTAGATGCACATCAGAAGCTGCCGCTAAAACATTCTGCTATTCCTGCTCTATTAGCTGAACAAGAAGAAAGGCCATATGGCCATGTAAGAACTCAATGTGGTTTAAATAATGTTGTCCCACAAGCTCATTCTCTTTATGGAAAATCTGTCGATAATTTGATAAATAATAACAATCATTTCAATGGAGTAGCTGCCTTAGGCTCAGTTACAAGCAGAGTGCCTTCTTCTTCTTTAACTGAAAATCCTGTTAGCAGACTTTTTAATCTGGCCGAATCTTCTGCTAGAGACAGTAATAGATTTCAGTTTCCGAATGGGGAACAAAGTGTGGTTACCTACAAAGAGAAAGGGGTAAATGATGGATTTTTCTGTCTGCCGTTGAACTCAAGGGGTGAACTGATACAGCTAAATTCAGGTTTGACTGATAGGTTTGACCAGATGAATGAAGCTAGTAACACTATAGCCGGTTCTAGCAGGATACCAGTATGCAATTTGGTCGTGCCAAGGAGCAGGGATTATTTCGTTGACAATGAGAAGCTCTTTGTTGACACAAAACTTACAGGAAACCAGTTGACTTTATTTCCATTGCATAGTCATATGCAAGAAAATCAAAATCGATATTTGCCAGCTGGTTTCGACGTCCCCGAGCCAGGAACTTCGGAAACAGCTGATATTAGACTGATGAATTCAGAAAGGGGAACTGAAACTGGAAGGTTTTTTCACCCAAAATTGATGGATTCTCCATTTAACAGATGCAGGTACTACGAAAAGTTTCAGAACCAAAATGTAAGTACACAGTTTTATCCAGAAAATTCAAGTAGCATGTGTGTGAATCCTGGTCGACAAACGATGCGGTTGATGGGCAAAGATGTAGCTGTTGGTGGAAATGGAAAAGATGACCAAGAACCCGAAGTTATAAACTTTTTGAAGAACTCACACTTAGTCGGGAACTGCCTGACCAATCCTATCCAAGAGACTCACATGAGAAAAAGAAACTTTCTGCAAGATAGGGAGTTGCATTATCCATCAAGAGGAGAAACCTTGTTTTATCATCCTGCAGGCTTCCATGGCAATCAAGTGGCACAAGGAAATTTATTGGCAAATGCTCCACAAGCTGTTAGGTACCCACATCCGTGTACCAATCGAAAAAGCAGTATATTGTATCCAAGACCTGAATCTGTCATCAACTTGAATGAAAGGTTCAGCAGCATCCATTCTTTTCCTCCCTCGTCGACTGACACGCTTAATATGGCACGAAACTTTCAAGCACCCTTTGTTTCTGGTCTGGAAGCACAAAGGTTTTGTTCACAGCCGTCGGCCTTTTCTACTTCTCACCACATGTGTCCAAATAGATATGAAAATTCTTTTGAACTTGGCTTTAACCAGAGTCTACATCCAGCAAAATTAGGAACCTTCAACTTCCCTTTCTTGCAGCAAGATGATGGAAATCATGTCCAGCTCCCTTGGTCTCACACTTCTAAGAGCCTTTCCCCATGGATATTACACGATCACCAACGGGAAGTGCCACCAACTGCAAATTCTAAACTCGCTGACATAAATGGATACTATTGTCCATGTACTCCTTCTGGCACAGATGTTCTCATTAGCCCATCTTCGATTCATCACCGGCTCGAAACTGCCTATCCTTGCAGTACAATGGCATATTCTCACTTACAGACGAAGAACCATATATCTGGTTCGACATCTTTTTTTCAACCAATTCCCATTGCTCCACGAGTACTTCAATCACCAATTGCCAACGCCGGCCATGAAATTAGAATGAGATCTGAAGATAGATTGAAGTTCAACTCTTTGAGTGTCAAGGACTCTGATTTTTCAAGTAAAAAACAACTGGCAGAAGAGTTTGTCGATTCGAGGAAGCGTCAGAAGACATTGAGTTTAGAAACGAACAATTCTGGTATTGTGCCAGAATGGACAAGAGGAAAATACAGTGATGATCACCTGAAATCTAACCCCGGGATGAAGAAAATTCATGCTAACAGGGACAAAGCTGTTAACTCAGTAGGAAATATCCCAAATATGACTCAAACTACCGATGGAATAGTGATTTCTGCCAACAATAATGAAGCTCATAAGGTTGAATGTACGGCAAGATCAGGCCCCATCAAGTTAACAGCAGGAGCAAAACACATCTTGAAACCAAGTCAGAGTATGGATGTAGATAATACTAAGCCTACTTATTCAACTATTCCTTCTGCTGGATTAGTTCATAGTGATAGCTTGGCAGGATCTCAAAAGAAGTCAACTAAAGTATACAGTTTTTAAAAGTAAGTATAATACTTCTTTATGTTCTGTAATTCTTTGCCTAATTCTAATCTAATCATAGTATGCTGATATGATTAAGCAAACGATTTTATCTACATAACAGGAAGGAACTTAGCTCTAATCCATCCATGATGCAATCATCTCATCTTTGTAATCACTGATATGACAGAATTGTTGTAATTTCAAGATGACCCTGTCATTCACCGAGCAAGTTTTTCGGCATTCGGAGGCATGTTATCTTAAACCGAAACTAATCATGCTGCTACAAGTTTTGACCTTGTTTCTTATTGTAAGTTCTAGATCAAATCTCCACTACAAGATCTTTTGTAGGCGATAAAATTACACAAGTGTTAAGATTCACTGTTTAAAAACGTCTTGCTAGTTCCTGTAATGAAAGCCCGAGAACACAGAGTTGTATTTATTTCCTTGAGGGCTAAGTTAAGTTAATATAGCTAACATTATATGTATTTAACATGATATTCTCCAATAGTGTTTGATATGGTGTTTGAATTTCCACTTGAGCCTTATTCTAAGTACACTGGTGCAAAAATTTGGATTAATTATAGGAGCTTTCTGGATACTAGAACTTAAATATTAATACGATCATCAACCGAAACTTAAATTGTTTCTTCTGTTAGACCCCAAGAAGAGGAGAAAACCGACTTTTCTGGACAAAAAAGGTTTCACTATCATATATATACTTCAGTGACCTCTTTCCGAAGATATTTGAATCCGTCAAAGATATGCAATTTATTGAGGGTTAAAATGAGAAAGGCAATCAAATATCATTTCTGTCCGTTGCATAATTTGTGCATATTTCTTCTTATCACTCAATTAGGCTATTCAATGACTTTTATCATCTATAGTTAGATGTTTCCTGACCTCTCTCTCTCTATAGATATGTACATATGTACAAATTGATGTATAATATATTACTACCAATTAACAATATGTTTTAATACATACATGTTACATACACACATAAATGAAATGGATTGAATATTAAGCTAATTCGACAAAGTATAATAAGTGGAGTATAAAATAAATATAATTCATACATTAATTATTTGTATATGTGTATCATATTGCATATATACATTATTGCAAATGCTCTAATTATTTTTATTATTCCTCCTCTCATATTGTCTTCTGCTGGTGAAGTTGCCTCAGTTGCCTGCAAAATTTGTTCAGGAATCATTTTTCCGTCCAAAAATAGAGAAAGATCAAGAAACTAAAGAGATTATATATGAAATATACGAACTATAATGTTTTATGTTTCATGTTACCTTGTAAACCAGCTTTGACAATCTTTTCTAAAGAATCAGCTCCATTTTTTTCAATGTAATCATCCACCAATTTCCAAGCACGAAAGACTTTCTTTTCATCGCGTGTGCTCACGGCCTCATCCTCGTCCTCGTCCTCCTCATCATCTTCGTCTTCATCAACAGCTTCGTCTTCATCGTCTTTCTTCTTCATGTCCTCTTTTGCTTTCTTCTTCATGTCCTCTTTTTCTTTCTTTTCCTCCTCTAAATCTCTTTCGGGGTTCTCTTCAATATCTTCAACCTTGATGTATTTCATTGCAATATTCTCAAAAACATAAGCTGCACCCTTGAAACTTGGCAGCGCCAACCACAAGCAAAACACCAACTTTATATAAGGCCAAAGTGGAATCCTACACCACAAAATTTTATATTCAATTATATTACATCAGTCCTTGAATACAGTGATGGAAACTTTTAAAATAAATAAAACTAAAGGTAAAAGGATGAGAGGCCTTATACCATCTTTCGTTATCAATTTGTTTTGAGAAAAAAGTTATGTTCATCTAATATAATATCAAAACACATATATATATATATATATATATATATATATATATATATATATATATATATATATATATATATATATATATATATATATATATATATATATATATATATATAAAATCTAAACCTACATATAACATTGAAAAGAGATAAAAGAGATCCCATAATTATTATAAGACGCATGCATGAATTCTTGTACTCGTTCTCTTTTCACTATGTCATAATGCCAATTGGTTCTAAGATCATGAACTCCATGTTAATTATCTAATAGGTATTGGATACGTTATCTAATATAATATAAACTCAAGAAAAGAAAATGAAACCAAACTTTATCGACTTATAAAGCTTACACAAAAATAACATTATTGTATATTTGAAGCTACGTACCATGAAATAATGGTGGACAAATAAAGCTCGAAAAGGGTGAGCAATGAAAGCAAAACCCAGTATGTCAACCATTGTTGATGTTCTCGAGATGAAGGTTTCTCCATTGCCAATTTCGATTCATACCTGTTTCTTATTCCCATGTGAGATCAGCAATTTAACAATAATAGTTATCGTAATAAAAAAGTAGGGACGGAGCCAAATTAAAAATTCTCGATCAAGATAAAGTATCCTCTTTTCTAATTAAAAGAAAGAAAAAGAAAAAACTCTTTTAGCTCCGGCCCTTTTGGAGAGAGAAAAAGAGATAGAAAGTTATACAGTGGATAGAGAAGCACAATGGCAGACCTGCAGGTGAAGTAGAACAAAAAATAAACATATATTAGCTAATGATCAATTAAAACTTATACACACACACAATGCTTTATATTAATATCTTTAAAAAAAATGATGGATTACGAAAGAAACAAAATTAAAAAATGGGTACGTACCCGATTGCTGCATGCAAAAAGTGAACGGTGGCTCTTTCAAAAAACCCCATTTTGAAAACGAAGAAACTTTACGAGCTAAAAAGCTAACTATTATAATTATTTATATTTCAACTTATAATGATGAATATATTGATAGAAGGAAAACTATAGAAGAAAGGGTGTAATTTATGGAAGAAAAAATGGGAATCAAAGCAAAGAATATCTGTAAAATTTGTTTTTGTGTCCTTACAAAAGTTTACATCTCATATATTTTTCTTCTTAATTTTCTCTTTCAACAAGAAATGTAAAATGAAGATATTGAAAATGAGGGGAAAAAGGGTTGAAGAATATGATCCAAATCCCTACCTCTTTTGTTACGTACAATGAGAGGTTATCAATCTTCAACGCCACAAATATTAAGTAGGGAATATATATATGTATTTTATATATATCTAAATCAAACCCAATTTATTTTAATTTCCATGGTTTGTATGACAAAAGAAAAACATGCCAATAGATTCTTTGTTTTGAAGTGACCATATCAAATAACTTCTCATTCAATGAGAGGTTTTATGTATATGTGTTCATGGTTGGCTCCAAAATTTTTATAAACCTAAATTTAGAAAACAATCTTAGAAAAAATAAGTAACTTTCAAAATTTAAAAGGTCATATAATTATTTTAAATAATAATAATTTAAAAAAAACTTTAAGTATGTTTTGGACGTATTCTTACACCAAAATTTTGGGATTAAAAGGTGTACCTTTTAAAAATTTGTAGACTGAACACATTTTACTACTATGTCTCAGTTGAATCTTTTCAGCACCCTATCCACCAGAGCCAATACTCTCAACTTATGGAGATGTTATCCACTCTTATCTCATGCTGCAAAATCTGAGATAGTGATTGCTTCTATTGTTTGCTCACATTTATAGATATTTGTTCATTACCTTCCTGTCTCATTTAACTTGACTAAAAATTCTGGATATGAATTTTGGTGTTGCACGACACATAATATGTTTTTCTCAAGCATTGATGCATAATTATTGGCGATCTATTTTTTTATATATTACTGTGATACTTCCCAATAACAGTCGTGTCTTCATGTGAATTTTATTAGAGCTGTACAACTTTCAGAATACTTGAAGCTTCGTGATGTGTTATTCATTCCACAATTTCAATATAATCTAATATGGGTTAGTTGCTTGCTACATGATATGGTTCTTGTTCTTTACAGTTCTCTAACATTGATTGTGTTATACATAACAATTCAAGTTTGAGAATGATTGGCAGGGCTAGATGCTGTAATGGACTATACTTTTGTTGAATCTGAGGGATATTCTGTCCCCTTCAGTTGCTGTGCGCTCTTTAATACTATTATTTCTTTTCAAACGTAGCATTATCATTCAGAACATCTCTTTCTTCTAAAAATTTATCCATATTAAAAGATGTATATGTTTCCCCTAGCTAAACAAAAATATGTTTGACTTGCCACATTCAAATAATAAAAGTCTCTTTGAATACTTTTGATCTTGTTCATTGGGATACTTATAACCCTTTTCAAATTATCTACTTATGCTGGTTACAAATATTTTTTTAACTCTGGATGACAATTGCTTTTGTTTCACTTGGGTTTACTTGATGCACCAATAGATCTGATGCTGTATCCATTTTTCCAAACCCTTCCAAATGCTTGAAACACAGTTCTCTAAAACTTAATCATATAATGTTGCTAGAGCCATGTACTTTCAATCTCAAATTCCTTTACAATTTTGGGAAGATTATGTTCTTGCAACTGCATGTACATCATCAACAAAAATTCCATGAAATATAATAATTGTTAAAAACCATAAGTCTCATATTCTTTATTTTACAACAACGAAGTTGATTACAATATCTTTAAAACTTTTGGCTGCTTATGTTATGTCTCCACGCAATATAACAACGAATAGATTTAAGTTTGATCTTTGAGACTTCAATCCGCGATGTTCTTTTTGGGTCTAAATTCAGATCAAATAATTACCAAATTATGCACCAAGAGCTAGTCCTAATAGTAAGTTCGTTTCGAACACAGGAGAGCGCATTAGTTTCTTAAGTTGAATGGTTTTCGACTCGAGGTAACTTAGAGGAGGATTGATGGTTTTAATAGCTAAGAAAATAAATTGCATGAAACAACAAAAATTGGATGAATCAATATCAAGAGAATCTAGCTTTGGGACAAAAGAGGATTCTTCCCAGTGCAAAAAGTTTGTTCATTGATTTATCATTACTTAACTCTACATGATGATTTCACCTAACCAATTTAGTCAGTGAAACTAATTAAACTGTCTTATATTTCTAATTATTCCAATTCAATCAGATGAAAAACATGCATGATTGAATTTTTTTAATTCCATTAAGTTCCAGATATCTTTAGGTGTAACAACCAATTTCCGACGTATAATCGGATATTCTTTAGATACAATACTAGGTTGATCAGTATAATGCTCATTTAAATAGAATAATAAGCTAACCTAACTTATACCTTCTAGCTTAGACTTATGATTAAAAGTCACATACCATAATTAATCTAATTGAAAGCAAAAGTTATACATTACCCGTTGCATCTGAAAATAAAACAAACATTCATTGACTAACACATTAATTGAAACCAACTATATTAAAGAATTAAATTCCAACCTCACAATTACAATGAAATAGGAAAGAAATCCTAAGGACCCAAGCTAAAATAAATACCATAATCTCTCATCCACATCTCAGATGATGAGAAGATGTTCGAAAACATGAACGAGCAAAAAAAAAACTTAGAAAATTGGGAGAAAACAGTGTAAGAACGACTGGAATTCGAGAGAGATTTGACCTAATGATGACGCCTAATTGTAATAGACTATTATTGATAAATATAATAATCTATCAAAGACACAAATAATAGTCCATTGCAGTCTAACTGACCGACAATGAAATTTGGTTAAATTTATAAATATTTTGGTTCATTCTGATATATTTGACAATATAGATAAATGATTTAAATTGATTTACTCGTTAAATTTAAAAAATTTAATCGAAATATTCATGAATTTTGTATCGAAATAGGTATAACTTGATACATTAGTAGCATTTGTGAATTTCATATTGAAATAGATGTAAATTAATACACTAATTCATAATTTTTTTAGAAAAGAATTTTTTTAGAAAAGTACACCAACAAAAAAGAAGTTAAAGTATAAATTGATTTTGTTTTTAGCAAAAATAAATTGATTTTTTTTTTTTATTCAATTCTAAAATGTTGTGAAAGGGCAAGGGTATAATTGTAGTTTTGGTAATATAGCTTCGTTACTACTTCCTCTACCCTTCGTCGCGCGCGTTCTCTCTTCTCTTCACAATCAATCGCTTCCCTTGTCGATGTTTTAACGCTACAACACACCCCCACTTTTCCCTCTCTTCCTCCTCACTCTCCCATTTTCTCTCCGGCAATTCTTTTGACGGCCGTTCCTCCTCCGTCGCCGGAAAGATTTCCCCACTCCAGCCAGCCCAGGCTATCCATTCACTGTATGCTCCCAAACTTTCTTCTCAATTTTCTCTCCTTTCTTCTCCTTCAAATTGATTATTCTTTAAAAATTGATTTTTTTAAAATCTCATGGAGCGGAACCCTAACCCTTGCTCCGGGTCCGACTCGGAGCCTTGTCCATTTATGTCAATATCTATCCGAGATCCATAGGTTTTGAATCGGTCTTGTCGACCCGGTCAGTTTTTGATATATTCGGGTCGGATACGTTGCGGGTCCCGGCGGGAAATCTCCAATACAGATCCGGTGAGCCTGTATTGCGTTTTTCCTCGTAAAAATTGACTCCAATGAAGGACCGACCCGCTAATTCTGGGGTATATTTAACACTTCTGGGTCTTGTTTATGTGAATATATCAACTTATCCTCTTGATACTTATAATAATTCATGGATGTTTTGCATGTTGAGTTTGATCATGGTCTTGGAATGCCCGATGGGGAGTGGTTTGTTTGTTGTCACTGTTATCTCTGTGAATGTCATGCAGTTTTCTCTTCTTAAAGATAATGATTTTTCTTTACTTTTAGCCTAGGGATACTGGGATTTCCTTATTATTGTTCAAGGTCTTGTGTATCGGTTTGAAAAAGAGAACTTTGGTGAAGAACGTTGTAAAACTGTTATGATTTCTTCTCTTTTCTGTAATCTATTTTGGTTTTATACTCTACGATTTAGAGGTTTTTTTTTTTTTTTTTTTCTTTGAAAAGTACAGTTGAGAGGTTGTAGATGTTTAAAAGTGTCATCCTCCTTCTAGGTTTTCTGGTGTTTGAGCTATTCTGAGGTTGGATAGGTCTACTTTTGTTGTTTTGCTTCTGGCATGAACACGTTTATTTTTAATTAGTCTAGATTGAAACAAATTATATCATATATAGTCTTGATTTTTCTTTTCTCAAATATTTTCAATCGAGAAGTCCCCTGCTAATTATATGTGTTTTACACGCAGCTTTTGGTGGAAAGTCAGGCTGATGAAATGGATATGTCGGAGGCAGTTATAGTCAAATCTAGCAGATTGAAATCCGTTGTGTGGAACGATTTTGATAGAATAAAAAAGGGTGATACATTTGTTGCTGTGTGTAGGCATTGTAAGAAGAAACTCAGTGGATCAAGTACCAGTGGGACTTCTCATTTGAGGAATCACTTGATTAGGTGTCAGAGAAGATCTAATCATGGTATATCTCAATTTATTACATCTAGAGAAAAGAAAAAGGAAGCAACACTGGCTATCACTAATTATGTTGATCCGGGGCAGAAAAAGGATGATGTTCTGAATCTCGTTAATATTAGATTTGATCCAGAGCAAGTGAAAGAAGAAACAAATAATACCTTGAGTTACAATTTTGATCAGCGACGAAGTCGATTTGATCTTGCACGTATGATTATCTTGCATGGTTATCCATTGGCCATGGTTGAGCATGTTGGGTTCAGAGTATTTGTGAAGAATCTGCATCCCTTGTTTGAACTTGTAACATGCAACAGAGTTGAGACCGATTGTTTGGAGATATATGTCAAAGAGAAACAAAAAGTGAATGAGTTATTGGATAAATTGCCTGGCAAAATCAGCCTCAGCGCTGATATGTGGAGTGCCACAGATCATTTGGAATCGTCATACCTGTGTCTCACAGCTCACTACATTGACGAGTCCTGGCAGTTAAATAAGAAGGTTTTGAACTTCATGTTTGTTGATCCTTCTCACACTGAAGATTTGCATGCAGAAACTATCATGGCATGTCTGATGGATTGGGATATTGATCGGAAGTTATTTTCAATGACATTTGATTGTTCCTCTACCAGCGACTATATCTCATTACAAATCAGAGACAGACTATCACAGAATAGGTTCCTTTATTGTAATGGTCAATTATTTGATGTCAGCTGTGCAATAGATCTTCTCAATTTGATGGCTCAGGATGCTTTGGAAGCATTATGCAACATTCTCCCTAAAATTCGTGAGAGTATTCAACATATCAAACAGTCTCGAGAAGGGCAAGCTAAGTTTAACGAGATAGCCGAACAAGTTAAAGTTCAAAGCCAAAAAGTTCTGTCTCTGGACAATCCATCTATGTGGAACTCTACTTATGTGATGCTTGGTGCTGCTATAGAATATCGAGAAGCATTTTCCCTTTTGCGGGAAAATGACCTTGGCTACACAGCATGCCCAACTGAAGAAGAATGGGGTAGGACTTGTACCATTACTGGCTATCTGAAGTTTCTTTTTGAAGTGACTAATGTTTTAACGAAGGCCAACTTTCCAACTGCAAATATTTTCTTCCCTGAGCTCTGTGATCTACACTTGCAGTTGATGGAATGGTCCAAGAATTCAGATGATTATATCAAGGCATTGGCATTCAAGATGCGAACCAAGTTTGAAGAATATTGGGATAAATCTGGATTGGCTCTAGCAGTTTCAGCCATGTTAGATCCTCGGTTCAAAATGAAACTAGTAGAATACTATTATCCACAAATATATGGTGTCGTCGCTCTACAAAGGATTGACGACGTTCTGAACTGTGTGAAGGCGCTTTACAACGAACATTCGATCTGCTCGCCGTTAGCTTCCATTGATCAAGGCCTAGCCTGGCAAGTTGGTAGTAGTTCTGGCTCTTTGTCTGGTTCTGGGAAGGACGCAAGGGATAGGTTAATGGGTTTTGACAAATTTCTTCATGAATCTTCTCAGAGTGAAGGGAGTAAGTCAGATTTGGACAAGTACCTTGAGGAACCTTTGTTTCCTCGTAATGTTGATTTCAATGTGCTGAACTGGTGGAAAGTTCATACTCCTAGATATCCAATTTTGTCCATGATGGCTCGTAATGTGTTGGGAATTCCCATGTCAAAAGTTGCATCAGATTCTGCATTTAAAACTGGAAGAAAAGTGCTTGATCGAGACTGGAGTTCACTGAAACCAACTACAATTGAAGCTTTAGTATGTTCACAGGATTGGATACGGAGTGAATTAGAGAGCTAATTCGGCCACATAACCAAGTCTGTCAATATTTATTCATTTTTGTCAATCTTCCCTGACTATTTCCTTTGTTTCATCATCTTTGTACTTTATGTGTGGCCATAGCCCCTCTTGTGCTGTTTCTTTAACTCGCAATTCTTTTTGCAGCTTTGCATCGGCTAAGTTATGCTTTATGTCCTAACTTGTATCACACTCGTAATACTTCCATTACAATTTTATAACTTTTCGGAAAAAAAATCAAATTCTTTTAGCCTTGGTAGACGATTTCAATGATAAACTTTTCAGTACTCCAGGTGGAATCATACAAGTTAGATAAATTGATTCAGATTACTATGATATAAGATGGCTTTCCTAATGAAATAGGTCACATGTCTAATATTTTCCTTAATGTCTACAATTTTATTCAATCATACATTTTAATTTATCTCAATATGGGTTCAACCTCGATCTCGAAAACTAATTATGAGAAGTGTAACTAGGTATTTTCTAAACCAAGGTAGAATCTTTCCTACACTATTTAAGATGGTGCTTCATTGGTTATTTGATTCTATAATATTTTGATGTTGTGTATTTAAAATTCAGCTTGAAGTGTTAATTGATACAATTATAAAATAATTATTATGCAATCATTTTAACATTGTCCAAATACAAAAATGAGATTTGAAAATTTTCTTTTTAAAGACCGTTTGATAACGTTCTTGTTTGTTATTCTTATCCTGTTTGATAACTACTCAAGTTTCTTTGAGATATATACATAAAAACGAAATGCTTTAGAAATATACACAACAATGAAAGACTTCAAAAAGTAGTTTTTACTTGGTTATTGGTGAGCAAGTTACACATTGCATTGCTCAACTTCATGGATTTGACAACAATTCTCACTTGAAACATTTTTGTTTTATTATTTTATTTTAATTTTCTTTCTTTCTTTTATATTTCCTTTTTCTCTATGTTTCTTCTATAATTATTTCTTTCTTTTACTTATATTTATATACACTTAATTTTGAATTTTGAAATATTTAGATTTACACAATTTTGATTTCCAAATTTCAAATTTTCACTTTCAAATAAAAAAGATAAACAAAAATATTTACAAATTTAGTTTTGAATTTTTTATTTTCAAATACTTAAATTTATATTATTTTGATTTTTCAAATTTTAAATTTTCAACAACGTTTTTTTTTCCTAATATAGGAAATGAGTCAAAATATTTATAAATAATACCAAAATATTATTGTGATAATATTTACAAATAATATGAAAATATCATAGTAATTTTATCATTTAAAATAATTTATTTTTCGATATATATTTATAAATGCTTTTGGAATTATAAAATTTAAATTTTGCAATATGCATTATATATATTTAAAACTATTATTTTTACTTTTCTTAAAGATGAAACTAGTTATAATTTTACAATTTATAAATTTTAATTAAAAAGATACTCATTTGGTTAATTTTAATATTTTGCAACACACCATTTAAATAATAATATAATTAAGTTAGATTTGAGTCTAAATCATTTAAAATTTAAAACAAATGATTTGAGTGAGAAATAATATTGTAAATTAAATATTAGCAGATATATAAATGATAGAAACAATTGTATTATTGTTAAATAATACTAACATTTATGTAGTAATATAATAGTATGACTTAGGTTTATTTGACAACTACATTTTAATTTAGTGCGTGTTATATATCTTTTATTTTATATAATTAGATTGTATTTAAATTATAAGATATGAAAAAATGTAAAGAAAAATGCAAGAAACAAAAAACGGTTATAATTTATTTGTTTCTTTTTTTTTTAGAAACAAGAAACATTGATATTTATCAAACATATTTTGATTTCTTATTATGAGAGAAAACATCAAATAAAAAAATAGAAAATTAAAAAGAGCCCTAATTTTTAAAATTTATCGCAATTTTTAAATAGTTAAAAAAAATATCATGTTGAATGCTCCCAGTTGATTAACAAATATAAAAATACAAAATGTCAGAGCAAAACTTTGACAGAATGAACAAAATTTAATTGAGATAAAGTTTATATTATCAACTTCAACCTCAAATATTTGATTTCTCTATTTTATATCATTTTTTTTTTAAAGAATCATATGGTTATAAAAGTTATTTTTAGATTTTGTGTCAGAAAAATATATAATTATAGATATAACAAAATATTAATATTTAAAAAATATAAATGTAACAAAATTGATTTAGTTCATCATAATATTGGAAAAGCCGGAAAGGCCATGAGGAGATAGGATGAAAATCGAGCTGAACTAGGCCCATTAACTTTTCACAAGCATGTTTGCCGGGAAAATTGACATTGGCGGGTACGGAGTTCGTCACTCTAAAATCTATAGAATTTTCCGAGAATGATTCCAGTTCCACGAATCTCTTCCGGTACGTTCAAATTATGAATTTGAGAAGTTCTTAGATAATGTGACAAGAAAGGGGAAACAATTCAACAACTAATCATCTGTGTTCTCTTTTCCTCCTTTCTACCAATCGTTTTAAGTTTTGTGTCTTAAGATTGGATTAGTTCCGATGGAGAGATATTTCAAGTTATGGTAGATGAGAAATGACTTCAAGCACAAGATTTAGCGTGGAGCCAATTGAATCAATGCTTCTTTTGTTTCTTTAGGAACTTCAGTTAAAGAAAAATATTATATTTAGTGTTAGGATCAGGATTGTGTTACAAAGAAAAGAAATGATTTTCATATTGTTATGACTTTGCCATGTTTATCTTAATTGTCAATTACTTCTGATTGTGAGTTGGATGTCGTAGTCTATTTCGTATTTGATATGTAGCTCGAAAGTTAGGAAAATGATGTGCGATACCGACGTTCCAGTCACAGCCTTCAGAATGTATAATTTCTAAATGTGACCAATTTTGTCTTGACACTGGATGTGGAAGGTGCTGGAAAACTTGTCTACCTATAAATGATAATAATCATGATGATAATAATCGAGAGCAGAGAATGTTAAGTAGTTCCAGATCGTGTCTTGACTGGGTATGTCTGTTAAATCAATAAATGCATGTGTAATATTTTTGCAAATTTGCGTATTATTTGGGTAATTGATGCGACTTCCATTTTAGAATCTAAGCATTGTGATAAGCCGTTAATCAAGTTGATATTATTTCTCTCCTGTAAACTCCGTATCTTGAACTAAAAATGGAATCTGTTTTTCTTCCGGAAAAGTGACATGCATGAACGCTAATATAGAGGGGGCTTCATGAGGATGAAAATACTGTCCTTTTTCTTCTCTTGTAATTACTATAAATCTCGTTTGTGGAGTTATTTTAAAATGCATGGTAAGTAGGCTTAAATTGATGAACAGTGATTTCATAAAAAAAAAATTAATGCTCGAGCAAAGTATCAAAATGTAACATATGATATCCATCGCACTGTAGACTAGCGAATAGAACAAGGGGGACAGGAAGGAAATGTAATATACTTAACAACAGAAACAAACTGTGGGGCTTGCTACCTTAGACATAATGCACTCACAAATATGGTAATTTTTTCTGCTTCAGGTTCTAGGCTTGAATTTACCCTCGTTAGCCATCTGGAAAACCTGGGCCTGTGCTGCTGCTGCTTTGTTTGAGCTTAATGCCGAAACAAAACTTTCACGGACTTGATTGGTTGTGAAGGGGTACCTGTTGTTGACCATCGAGTTCAGGAAAGCCGCAGCTCCTTCTCGGTAAAGTGCTCCTAGGCCATCAGTTCGTGTGTTTGAGAGTGCTTGTGGTAAGCTGAGAGTAGCTCCGAAGCCTGGAGCGTTTGTTATACCAAAAGCACTGCCCATTGTTCCCCACCAGCCTAACAAACCCCATATTATTCCTGGATGCGTCCTCCAATAGCTGAAAACACAATAAAGGATGATAGAAGGTTATCTTATTATCAATATTGGAAATGTGAAGGAATGTCCTCTCTTTCACTAACACTGAAAACGGTACACAGTATTGCTCATACAATTGTGTAATTACTTACTTGCATGTGCCAGTGAAGGGAGAATTGGGATCAGGAACAAAAGGAGGTGCTGATGTGGTTGGTGGGGTTCCATAGAATGGTGTACCAGAAGTTGGAGGGTTGTAGTAGCCATTACCACCTGAAGGAGGAGTTGATGGTGTTGGATCAAAAGTTGGAGGGCTATTGAATCCACCACCACCTGATGGAGGAGTTGATGGAGTAGGATCATAAGTTGGTGGGCTATAATATCCACCACCACCTGAAGGAGTTGATGGGGTTGGAGTAGGATCATATGTTGGAGGGCTAGAGTATCCACCACCACCGGAAGGAGTTGATGGAGTCGTTGGTGACGCTGGAGTGGGATCATATGTTGGAGGGCTGTAGTATCCACCACCTGATGGAGTAGATGGAGTTGTTGGCGTCGGAGTTGATGGAGTTGGAGTAGATGGAGTTGGTGTGGGATCATTAGTTGGAGGGCTGTAGTATCCACCACCTGAAGGAGTAGATGGCGTTGGAGTAGATGGAGTTGGAGTGGGATCATTAGATGGAGGGCTGTAGTATCCACCACCTGAAGGAGTTGATGGCGTTGGAGTTGATGGAGTTGGAGTGGGATCATGAGATGGAGGGCTGTAATATCCACCACCACCTGAAGGAGTTGATGGCGTTGGAGTAGATGGCGTTGGAGTAGATGGAGTTGGAGTAGATGGAGTTGGAGTAGATGGAGTTGGAGTAGATGGAGTTGGCGTAGATGGAGTTGGAGTGGGATCATGAGATGGAGGGCTGTAGTATCCACCACCACCAGTGGGAGGGTTGTGATGTCCACCACCACCGGAAGGAGGCTTCGATGGAGTTGATGGGGTTGGATCATGTGTAGGAGGTTTTGACGGAGTAGGAGTGTATGGTGGGTTCCCGCAGTTCCCTGGTTTTGGCTTGTGTTTCTTACCACCATGCCCATGAGAGGGTGGTTTTCCTCCATGGCTTTCTCCCGAACCATGAGGTGGTGGAGTTCCATAAGGTGGATACCCATGTGAATCTACAAAAAAGAAAATAGTGAATGAGTATAAAAAAAAAAGGTAAGCATTCGTCATTGATTTGACTAGTTTTTGCCACTTTTTGACACCACCACGTAGTTTAGAATCCATCTAACATTCTTTTTTTTTTTTCTTTTTACGAAAGAAACAGCATTCAACAAACTATAGATTTACAAACTTCAATGTGGGTGATCGGTTCAGGAATTTCTCAACACTAAAAAATAATTTTGAACTACGAAATGCGAGGGAATGTGTGTGTATATCTCGTGGTTGGTAGAGAAACCTGAGGGGGGGCTTCCTGCATGTGGGTCTGGAGTGTAATAAGTTTTCTGATCTTCATTGCCTGCAGACGTCAAAGGGATAGCTATGTTTTGAGAAACCAACCCAACAATTACAGTCCATAGAAGGAGAGAAGCTAGTCTTCTTTCCATTGTGGTATGTATGTTTTACTGAGAAGGAAGAAAAGGAAGACGATGGATTATATATTGTTGATGAAAATGCATGAGAAGACTAAACGAAACATATAAAAGACGGAGTGAGGTAGAGAGTGAAGTAAATATTTGCAGGTAGAAGGTTATGTGGTTAGTTGATATGTTGCAGGTGCATTTATTCGCTTATTTACTTCTTGCATCGTTTGCAATAATGTTTGAACATTGGAGTCGACAACACATATGAATTCAAATAAATTTTTCTGACACTCGCAAGGTAAACTCTCCCTCTCAATACCTCTCTCCCAATCCCCCCGCCACCATAAAACGCGGGACACGTTATGGTATGTCATTAGCCCATTAGGATATGCTTTTATTTTTTATATGTACAACATGTACAGTGAAAATTTCAAACTTCAAATATCTTAGTCGAAAATGCATGCCGTATTGGTTATATCATGCTCATCCTTATTGCTTAGTAGTAATTAATTCCATGGATCACATTTTCCCTTTTAATTGTATCTTATATGATTATGACTTGATTCATGAAGTGGTGCAAAAGCAACATGTAGAGTCTGCGCCATGCATCCCACGCAGGGAATGCCCATGGAGATGTTATGAGCTCGTGATCTGATGAGGAGAAAGTACTCTTAGTTGCCGGTGCTGCCTTATTAAATATTCAGGGCCGCGCAATAGATATTTTTCATAGGTAAGTTGTGAATTAAAAAAAAACCATGTGTATATGCATGGCTTTCTGGCTATTTAGGTCCCACTGCTCTAACAATACCATTATTTTTTTTCCCTCCTTATCTTATTACTTTATTTAATTAACTGTCGCCAATGATAGCTGGAATCCTGTGAAACTATAGTGTACCGGGCTGGAATAATGACTTATTTAACCTATATTAATGAAGGAGCTGATTCCATCCTGCCGTCCATATCTCAAGCTTTGAGTTAGCTGCTCAAATTGTAGCTCTCCTTGGCCTTATTTCCTCGCCTCCTTAAAAGGCACGACAAGTTTGGGTTTTCTTCATGAAGTATTGTCGGTAGGGAAAAAGAAAACTTTCCTTCATACTGGAAAAGAGAAGTGGCTGTTTACATAGTGGGGTCTACTTATTCATATAATGTAAATAAAAACATAGATATTGGCTACATGATTAGGAGTTTATTAGTCAAGAGGATTTCCATTTTGATAACGTCTCTTTTAAATATCAGTAAATATAGTCTAAGGAGTCTAAGGTTTTTTTGGTTGGGGAGCATGCCTTAATTGGTTAAGCCTTTAATATTGTTATTAGCGGTTATGTGTAGCTAAAGAAAAGTTTGCCATATCTTTCCCGATTGCTACTAGTTGACCTAGATGGTTGAAGTAGATCTTAATTAACGAGGGATGGGACCGCGAAACTGAGTTCATTATTTGGTTTCCCAGCGCCACATTTAGACATGCATTACATCCATTATTAATCTTCATTTCGGTCGTTGATTCTTTTCCATTATGGTTCAGATCAATTATGAAACAATAACAAGATTATGCAGGTACGTGCAGAATCCAAATTGGTCGTAGGACTCGATCAATTATTGTCCGATTTGATGGTTCCCTGGCTTGATTACCATATAAAGCGTAAGATTTCTTACCCATTTACATTTTCCTAATCAGCCCTTAATTTCTAAAAGACCAAACTATAGCCTAGAACCAATTAAATAGATCGAGACTGGGAAGTTATGCTTATGCGTTATGTGTCTACATGTGGGAATGATTTCTTAGTTAAGAATTACTGTAGAACTTAACCTTGACACCAGGGATCTATTGTGGCGAGTAGAAGTCGACGTGTCCACTAAAATTTATTACCCCACACAGATTTAGGTGAGAGCCGCTCGAATATGATAGGAGAGAAGTAAAGAAGGGTAGACCTGATTTGTCATTATTATGATTCTGAGAAATATTAATCCATTTTCAGGCCTGTATTTGACTTGTTTTCTGGGCATAGGAAGGAGGAGGAGGGCTCTAGGGGAAATATACCAATTTAAAATTGAAGGTTAATAGCTGTCGATAAGAAATAAGAAAAGAGTATAAATACATTATTTGTGTTCTACAGCTTGGCACTGCATGGTCGTTTAATGTTTGAAAAAAATTTAGGTAAATAGACACAAACTAAAACTTCAAAATAGAGACTAAATAGACACAAACTTCAAAATAAAAAAGAGAAAAAACTAAAATTTGTAATTTGACCCATTTAAGAATGTGAAAACCAATGAAGCAATGTTTTATGAAATTTATCTCACTTGATATTATTTTATTATTCTATTATTATTTTTTTTTGAGGAAAAAGTGTTATTCTTCATTTATAAGAAGCCCTCAAAGAATTTGGTCTTTAACGACTATGTGCGAGACAGATTCTAGATTGCACATCATCAATTGTCAACTGTCTATACACAAAATAAATCTTAGAAATGATGAAAACAATTCTTTTGTGGTTGAACTCTGATTTGAACTGTAAATAGTAAACTAGTTTGACAAAATACAACAATATTTCAAGAGATAAACATGGTCAAAGAGTATATGCAGGATAAAATATGTTGAATTGTATTAGTTATTGTAACTTGTAGGCTTGGAAGTGATGTTAAAATTGTTAAAATCACTTTTGTCAAGTTCAAAATTATCTTAAGAGATGTCTTTAATCACTAAAAATTAATTTAATATTTAATTATACACTTTTAAATGCAATTATCATATCTTCAACTTTGATTTTGATCGATTAAAATCATGTTTTGAAGTTATTTTCAAAACGTCAAAATAATTTTAACCATTTTAAAATTATTTTCAAACATGTCTAGTCTTTCGTGTACTAGTTACATTAACGATTGCACCATGCTTGGCCCTCTTCCCCTTGTTATGGTGTTGGACTAAGTTAGGTTTCCGAGGTTGGATGACTGTCATGAAGTTGGTGTCTGAAGTGAAGCTGGCCCTTTGTAGCTTGATGGTTTGGTGGTTAACTACTTGTAGGGGCAGAGCTCAAAGTCTTTCACAAAGAGGTACAAAATTTTGAGTTTTAACTTTTCATATGCATGAATATAGTATTTCAATTCTGAAATTTAAAGTGAAGGGAGGCAAATTAGAGAAAGGTAACTTTCAATACTCTATATCTTAGTTAGATTTTTTTTTTAAGAATTATCAAACTTACTTTAATTGGTCTATTTTGTTAAATCGACAATTAAAAAATAATTCATGGACGAATGATTTTTAAAGATAATTGTAATGTTAGATTTATGAAAATTTAGGAGTTTAATTAATTCAATTTACAAATTTAACATGATATTAGTCGAATAAAATCTAAAGGAGGGTACACTTGCATAAGTTCAAATTTTAAACGGACCACTTATTAGATTAAGCTTTTAAATGATACAATCACAAAAGTTTAAAGTATAAATTAATATTTTCCCAACATATCTTTACTTGAAATAAGCTCAATAGGATGGATAACGAGGTGTGACTACCTTCACAATCTTCTCCTTTTTGTCCCTAAATCGGCCAGTGCCCTCTTCCTATTTAGCACTAAGAAACTATTTGAGAATGTTGCTACGATGGGATAGAACAATTTTATATCTTTGTATGAAAGAGGATCTTTGAAGGTAATTAAAATTTATATTCCTTAGCAGATATGTAAATTTTGTAGATATGGCTAAACCGTGGAAATTGATCAGTAATAACTTTTTCTTTGCTGGACATTTGATTCACCCACCTACCTAAGCTAGTGGTGATTTGTTAAAATATAGGCATGCGACTTCACATTTAACACTTCTAAAAATCTGAAAGGTATTGTATATGAGTTAATGAATGTTATTGAACTTAGATGTGAAGATTTCTCGATTAAACAAGAAATGTGAGGAGTGGGGAGAATTTTCTTCCTGTTGGTTAAACGGAGATGGAAACGAGAATTATATTCCCAGACCTTGACTTGCTTTATTTATTTATTTTTTGATTCTGTACATATTATAGATGAAAACTTCATATCATTCCTCATCTTCTTGTGTGTGTATGAATATACGTACTTCATATATATTCCTCTGGTGTGTGTTTGTTAAGGATAAAAAGAAAGCAAACCAAGTCAGCAAGACCAACATTCTCAGCATATCCACTTCAGGTAAAATCAATAATATATTAGGAATAAAATCTTGAAAATTTGTCCAAAAGCTGTACTTTTATCAGCCCGCATACCAATGGAGATGGATTTTGATCTGCATGGGCCTATCATGTTTGATAATACGAGGTTCTATTTCAAAACTAATTGATAATGAAATGAATAGTCCATCTACTCATAAGGAATGTGAGTCCCCTTAATTTTTCTAATTTTTCTAATGTGAGATTATTAATATCTCAACAAAGGTTGCTATAAGATAAGAGTTCCTTGATAGAAAACTATTTTCATGTTTTTGGACCAATAAAAAATTGAAGTTAATATTACACCATCCAAATATATCCCTTTTCGAATAATATGATATATACGTCTATTTCTCGTGGAATAGAAAATATAGTATATAGTTATGCAGTAATTGCCATGTATTTCTCTTTTCTAAAGATTAGTTTTAATTTCCTTTTGTCCAACAAATTCTCAACAAATTCTTCTATAGTCAAAAATTTTAAAGATTAGCTGGGCTAACTGCAAGATGCAAAGTAGAATAATTGTGTAATATGTTAATTTAAGAAATTGTTGAATAGGTTGAGTTATAGAGATATGTTGGACTCATATTAAAATTTGGCATTTTTTTTTGGTATCTATTTTGTTATTTAAAACTAAACCTAGCGGTAAATATTACATTTACATTCATCTTTCTTCTTGTGTTACCTATATCTTACTAATAATTTAAAAAACCAAATCAAAATTTGAAAGCTAGAAAAAATATAAAAGTTATTTTTGTTTTTTGATTTTGTCTCACAATTTAACTACTAGAAAGATGCAAACCATTATAAGAAAATGGAAAGAGATAGACTTAATTTTCAAAAACCAAAAAACAAACAAAAAAAATAAAATAATTATGAGGATTTGCACTAAAATCAATATATGGTTGTTTGTGTAACATACTTTAGCTAGATCTTCTTTATATTATACTTGTACCATGCAAATATATACATAAAATATAGACATGTTGAAGATATAAGCACCCATTGTATATGCCTATATGGTGTGTAAAGTTCATTTAATTAAAACAAAACTTGGTATAAGGGTCTTCTCTAGCTATTTCAGTATATATCATCCTCATTCAGAATCATAATACTTCAACCATTTAAGTTGAAATTTGTATGTACGATTCCATAATTCTTAAAGTAACTCATTTATTCACTTCAAACATGACTTTTTATCTTACTTATTATTATTTTGGGTTTAACAAGTGAAGGACCGAAGGTATGTCTTGGAAAGTGTCCTCTCCAAATCAAAGAATATATATTAACTTTTTTTCATTTTGCAATCGGGAGTTTTCTTTAGAATGTTGTATGTTGTGCAGAAAACTCACATATATACTACTTTATGCTCTCGTTTCGTTCCACTACTTTGATACATATACGTTAGTTAGACCTAGTCTACACAAGAGTATATATATTGATGTTGTATCGAGTCGATTAGACTCTGATGCCTAAGTTAGGACACAAAATATTTAGCTCAGCCAAAGTATAGAGAGAATTGCTTAACCTTTAAGATGGTTAGTGTGAATAAGGTCCATCCTCTAAAGTTCTAATTTCTGTTTGGAGATGTTCAATGATTGATGATGTCAAAACGAACTTAACTCAATCGTTTTCTTCTTAGTGAAATTCCACATGCTCCGGCCAATATTTGAGGATTGGACCACCCTTAGGCTTGAGTCTTGTTTCAAGCAACTCTCGACATAGCAGTAGAATAATTAAGGAGAAAATTTGAACAATTGATTATGGTTTCGAGTTTGAATTGTATATCTCATATTTACGTGTTCTTTATTCGAGGGGTACATATTTTTCTAAAGAAAAAAAACGTAGGTAAGTTATTATTTGCAGTCTATTTTATTAGTTCAATCATAAATTAATAATAAGAAACCGTTTTTTTCTTTTCTTTTTATTAAGATTAACATAGATACAATTCAAGATGCACTCAAGTATCGTTTTTTCTATTGATTTATAAGATACATATTATATTATTCTATATATGCACATGCAAACCCCACGATTTTAGCTTTACCATAGCTTAACTGATTATGAAAGTCATGTTTGTTCGTCAACTTCAATCAAAAGATTTTGACCATTTATTAAAATACAAAACAAAACAGCAATGCTGATTAGTTGACTTCCTACACCAATCATATCATCTTCTCTTAAAATGCGATTTCCATCTCTTCCCAACACATAAATTTCTCTCACAAGGAATTTATTTGCTTTCTATTCACAATAACAATGCTCTCTTTTTTAGCTGCAATCCTGTTAATAATAACGATTGCTTTTGTGTTGAGAAGCAATAAGAGAAGCAAAAATGTCCCACCAGGGGAAATGGGTCTACCTTGGATTGGAGAAACAATGGCTTTTTACAGAGCTCAAAGTAAAAACAGATTGTTTGAAGACTTTGTTGAGCCAAGAGTAGCAAAATATGGAAAAATCTTCAAAACAAACTTAATGGGATCTCCAACAGTGGTTGTTAATGGAGCTGAAGCCAATAGATTTTTCTTGTCAAATGAGTTTAAGTTAGTGGTAAGTTCATGGCCATCGAGCTCCGTTCAGTTGATGGGTGAAGAATGTATTATGCAGAAGGAAGGTGAAAAGCATAGATGTGTTCGTGGTCTTATTGCCTCAGCTCTTTCTACTTCGAGTCTTGAAGTTATGATGCCTAAACTGTGCAATACAATTCAGGTTTATTTGGATACTAAGTGGGTTGATTGTGACACAGTTGGTCTCTTTCGCTCGGCTAAAGTATTGACATTTACCATTGTGTTTGAGTGTTTATTGGGTATTATAGTGGAGCCACGTGTGTTAACGACGTTTGAGAGGGTTTTGGAAGGTGTTTTTGCACCACCATTCAGGTAGTTCTTTAAAGTTTTAAGCTGATTGGTTATGTTCAAAGTTAATTGCATTTTCATCTATTTTTTGCACCACCAAGTTTTTATAAGTATTGTTTTCAACCATCAAATAGTTTTCAAACGGTACCTTTAACTTTTAAAACTTTGATTGATTTGTAAACATGTTGGGAGAACTTGAATAACATAGGTAAAAATAGTTATCATAAGTTTAACTTTTAAAAAATAATAATAAAAAAAAGAACTAAAACAAAATTGGTATCAAATAACATGTTCATGTTTTTAACACAGGCTTCCAGGCACAAGATTTTCAAGAGCCAAGAAAGCAAGACTGGAGATAGAGACAATGCTAAGGGAAGTGGTGAGAGAGAAGAGGAGAAAAATTGAAGGAAAACTAGAAGAAGAAGAACAATGTGGGTCATTGCTTTCAAGGATGGTGAGAGCAATGATAGGAGGGGAAATCAGTGAAATGGAAGTCGTAGACAATATTGTTTTGCTTGTTTTTGCAGCTCATGATACGACCTCCTTTGCCATTGCCATGACTTTCAAAATGTTGTCTCAGCACACAAACTGCTACTCACTTCTTCTCCAGGGTAATCTTTCCTTTCTTCAATCTTCTGAAGTATACTCTAAGATCATAATAAACCAAATATGGCTATTCTGATGGTTGTCAAAATATCATTTTACTGATTTAAATGGGTTCTAAAATGTTTTTACTTTTAAACAGAACACGCTGACATAGTAAGAAGCAAGGGGCCAGGCCAGAATTTGACAATGGAAGACATAAAGAAGATGAAATATACTTGGCAGGTAGCTCGGGAGAGCATTAGATTGTTTCCCCCTATATTTGGTTCTTTCAGGAAAGCCATTTCAGACATTGAATACGAGAGCTTTCTCATTCCCAAAGGATGGAAGGTGAAAATTTCAATCCTTACAGCGATACCCCTGCAGTCTAATCTGGTCCAGAAACGACCATCATTTTAGCTCGAATCATTTTGGTTTCATGGCAGGTCTTATGGACAACGTACGGAACACATTACGGAGAAGAGTACTTTGGAGATCCATTGAGTTTCAAGCCAAGCAGATTTGAGGAACCTGTTTCTCAGTATGTTTATGTTCCATTTGGAGGAGGGCCAAGAGCTTGTGCAGGCTACCAGCTAGCGAAATTGAACATACTCATCTTTATACACTCGGTTGTAACCCGTTATGATTGGAGTTTAGTTCATCCAGATGAGCCAATCATAATGGATCCTCTCCCTGTCCCTTATCATGGAATGCCTATTAAGATTTCTCCAAAATCAGAAATTTGTCCCAATGTTCACCAAATGTAAGCTCATTTATCTCTCTATGACAAAAAAGAAAAGTTACAAAGAAGATGCATTCATCAGTAGAATCAGAAGGCATCCTCAAAGAAAGCTCATCCTTTGAAGCATCATAATCTGATCATGTACAAAGAAGATGCACTTCCTTGAAACTGAAGTGGATGCAAAACCTCTAAATATCAGAATATATAGTTTACATAATTATGATCTTCCCAACAGCAGACATCAAGATGTTATAATAGAAAACTCTTCTACATTTCACAATTTGTTGCCTATCCAAAAATACAAAGTTTATCAATGTATTATATTCAACTCAGGTGCTAATACCATAAGCAAATGAATGGCTAGTGAACAAAAATACTGTTTCTTTTCAGTAGTTCAAGAATATCTACAGGGCAAAATTTTCAAAAATACTAAAGAGGTTACAGATCTTTAATGCACTGTTTAGTGTCTGGCAATAGGTGATGACTAATAGGTCTTACTCCTTGCTTAAGCCAACGGTTCAAGAGGAACATTTCTAATTTCCTAACCTGCGATCACAAAAATCACAGAATAGAGGGAACAATGATCAGCATCTCCAATGATCATGAATTAATATGAATGCATACTGATAAAGTAGAGGAACCACGGTCATATTTAAACATCTATTATTCTTGGTTATCAAAAACCATACGTGGCATGAAGAAAGATGAGTATTACGTCTGTTCGAGTAAACTGGAAACCCGGACAAATTGAACAACCCAACACAAACCCCAAGGGTTTAAACGAGTCAGATGAACTTCTGTTTTCGATTTGGGTCAAATTTTACTCTGATTCCTTTTCACACACCTAAATACTATGTTATTTCTCAACCCCCAAATATACCATAACAAAGTGCACACCCAGCGAGTCATAAAAAGTCTCTTTCCAAACAAAACACTTTATGCTGACTACTTACAAAGGCTTTGTTGCCTTACTGATGCTAGGTTTCCTCACACTTTATGATTACTACTTACAAAGGCTCGAGAACTAATACTTAAGAGGAAAAAGTATTTTTTTTTTTAGTAAGAGACAAAAGTTGTTGACAAATGTCCCACATCTCTACACCAACCTGAAACCCAACTCGATCCAATCCAAAAATATAGGGGTAGTGTTGAGTGTTGCATGCGGTTCATTTGGGTAGGTGAACTAAACAACCCAAACTTTTATGCGAGTCCACAAAATATTCCTAAACTGATCAAGACCACGTCGCATACACTACTAGTAGACACATGTAGGTATCAAAGGATGGGACAACATTTCCACAGTCCTGTCAATGAGCACCCCATTTTCAGTCCCACTTTGGCTTATAACCTTCTTAGAGCAGCATTGGAGTGTCAATGATGATACAGTAACAATGATAGAAACTTAATTGAGGTAGTAAAAAGATTAATAGTGTCTGCTTCTTCTTTTTCCTTCGTATGATTTTCAACCAATATAATCCATTCATTCCCTACATAGACTGCAATAAATTATAAGGAAAAGATAGAGAAGGAAAACCCAACCTGCCTAACAACAAATGTCTCCCGAGAAACGCTAAAGGGTTCAGTTAAAATAGTGAGGAAACCATTACGATTCCCAAAAACTACATCTGTGAATGGTCGATCACCAACCTGAGAAAAGATGGATCTTCATTTTTTTATTATATAAATAACCCAAAAGACCAAAGTAATCAAGCAGTTCACCTGATTCTTACCATAATAAGTTGTGAAGAAGTAAAACCAAAGTGTTTCTCGATTTCTTCAGCTGTACCAGCTGGTTTCTTCACCCCTAGGACAAAATACAAAACAACGTTTTATATGTGGTATGCAGAAAGAAAGCTAAAACCTTCCATACGCAATAAAAGTAACAACATAGCCTATAGACCGTGGGATCCATTATTTGCATTGACCCTGACATTAGTTCATCATGTAAAAACCAAAAGATCTTCTAAACCATATTGTATCCATAAAATGGAATGAGATGACAAAACCTCAAAGTCCAAACTCTACTTTTAAAAAGTGGTGGTTATGACGCTCACCCACTAAGCTACAGTCTACGACAATAGCTACAAATTTCGCCATGCGTAGACACATGTTACAGAAGTAGGAGTAAGGATGGAAAATTCACACTCACTATGCCTTATAACTTTAATTCCAATCGACCCCTCCATCGCTTTAGCTTTTGAGCCATCATGATCATACTCATAAAGCCCTATAGCATCAGTTTAAGTGAAGGTAAGTGTTCACATTGAGAGAAAGAAAACAAACCATGAATGCTATAAAAGTAAACACATTGCTAATGAATTTAACTGACATTACCAGCAGAGTTGCTGAACACCGCTACACTATGGCCAAAGACAGATTTACACTGTTCAAGTGAGGATTTAAAAGGAGCCCAAATTGTCAAACTGTAAGGAGCTGTAATTGTATTGTCCTTGTCAAATACAACACCCTTAAATCCCCTCCTTTGCAATTCAACCCAATCAATGTACCTCACATCAGGCACAACGACATGTGGAAGCGCCAAATGCCGGTCCTTAGTAATAACAGCTGCAGAAGAAACAATGCCTTCTATGTTTAATCTCTGGCCTACCGCTGATTTAAGATTCACCCACCACATGTTTGTGAAAAGTCCCTTAGATTTTTTGACGCCCCTGTTCTGATCCTCTTGGCCCAGATCTTCGTTCTGTTTTTTAGTTGATGAGTTTTGATCAGGGACGTTGTTGGAGTTGATAGACAAGTAGAACTGCTGAAAAAGCCTCTGGTTTCGACTCGGGTCCGGCTCGGCGTCGTTGGAATTGTGATTTTTGCTGCAACTGGTTGCCGGAGTTGGAGTAAAAGAGTGGACGCATAAATCATTAAATTGAGAACAATTTGTGATGAGGGAAATGGGAGAAAAGGATTTATGTTTTCTTGAGAAAAGCGTTTGGTGAAATGGAATCGAACGAGAAGAAGAGCAACTGGGCAGGGAAACTGCACAAACGGAATGCGTTATCATGTTAAATTCTTCTCTCTTCTGATTTAAAATTACAATGTGGAATATAAAATTTCTTTGTGGGCCTCAGATGTAGATTTGGGCCGATTTATCATTACCTAAAGCCCAAATAAAGATTGTTTTGGATCTCCAAGAGTTCGGTCCATTAGAAGGAACCCAATTAAGCAATGTCTGAAAAGGAGGGGAAATACAAAGAACAAATCTTAAGGGAAAAAAAAAAACATAAAAGTATGGGAGTTTTATAGAGAAAAATATAACAGAGGGTTGAGAGAGAAAATAAATAGGTTAAATAATAAAGATCATACTCAATTTTGTAATATCCATAGACTTTCAAAAGTTTTGAAAATGTTCTTAAATTTTCAAAAATAGGTCAAAAGTATCATTAACTGTCAGTTTTGAACGAAAACGGTTAAGCTTTTGTTTCCAAAATACCTCTAAACTTTTGGTTCAAAAATATCTCTAAACTATTGTAAAGTTTCATAAATATCATTGAGCTTAAAGCAAGTTGAGAAATACTCTTGATCCAAAATTTACACCAATTTTTTCACTATCCAAAACAAAAACTAAAAAATTAAATTAAAACTATAGAGATAAATTTATTTGACTACTAACACAAAAATGATAGATTACCAACACAAAGTGATGGATCATGAACACAACAAATCTTAATATTTATTGTTCTAATCAACACTGTAAATTTGCAGATAAAAAAATGTATTTGGCTATTAATATATAGTAATGTATCAACGTGAGATTTTTTTATTTAACTTATTATTGTTTTAAGGAAATTTTTTAATTTGAAATTTTGTGAGGTTTGGTGAATTTTATGTTTTAACCAATGTTTAAAATATAGATATGGATGGATATATCGAAATCTTACTTTTACAAAAATTTTAATAGGAATATGGATGGATACTTCTAGATAAATTATAAAAACAAAAAGTTTAAATTAGCAAATAAATACTTTGTTATTTTTAAAGAAGTAAACATGTCTATGGTTTATATTATATTTATATTAGTATCATTTTGATGTTTATATTTTGTAATTTGTGGATTTTTTATGATGTAATGAAAAAATACTAATTCACTTCTCATATCACTCGAACCCATGGAAATGTGAAAATATCAATAGAATATTGACATATTGATGAAAATTTTAAACTATAATTTAAAATTTTAACTTGAAAATTTTGTTTTTAATTTGGATGGTAAGAAATTTTGGTTTTCTTAAAGTTCAATAATATTTATGAAATATATTTTTGCAACAAAACTTTAACAATTTTCATTCAAAACTATCGTAAGTAATAATTTAGTTTTTTTTATTAGTAAGTAATAATTTAATTTTTATACTTTAAATTTATTAATGATTTAGTCCATATTCTTTCACATTTATAACAATTTGATCCTATAAGTTTCATTTTTTATAATATTAATGGCCAGTAAGACTTATAAACATAGTTGATCTCTCTATTTGATTTATCAACTACGTGGATAAAGAATATTACTCAATCTTGACTACATCCAATTTTGAATCTCACAAATATAAAATTGAAAAGATATGGAGTAACCAATTTACCTAATTAATCACTCAAGAATTATAAATATATTTAATGATTAGTTCCTTTAATTTACTTTTAAATTCACTAAGATATTTTTTTGATCCAATGGAAAAAGGGTGAAAATGGATGTATTGTGATTATAGTTGACATTGATGTATTGAGTTGAACTCTAGAATAAACGTTGTGTTTTTCCTAGGTCTTGCACGAATCAACTAAAATGGTAAAACTATCAAGCAAGTGTGAGAAAACAAAAACAAACATTCAGCGACAATAATAGATAAAACACTAGACATTGTTAACCTAACATCTGGGAGGCCTTTAACTCGATTGAAAAGAACATTTGTAAAAATTGAAGAGGATCACAAGTACACAACTTATCAAGAATCATCTCTTTTGGATTGTATGGCTTTTACAAGATAAACATTTAGACTCCCCCTAAACCCGTTGACATATGAATAAGGAATTTGAGCTAAGTTCCCCCCTAGATCATACACTTCATGTTTCACCCTTGCATTTCAATATTCAGACTCCGTTGTGAGAGATTCCTTCAATGTTAGGCTCCCCATAACTTGCACAAATCTTCTCAAACAAGTACTTCACAGTGATAGTAACAGGATGATCAACCCACTTCTGTCTTCCACAAATATAAATATATCACACGATCCACAAAGCCACAAGCTATATTTTCGGTCAAAATAACCAAAGCCAACTGCATATCTCTATTAATAAATATTACCTATATATTTATTAATAAATATTAACCAAAATATATAATAACAACCACATCCAATTTGTTTAAATTTATTAATAAATATTAACCATATATTTATTAATAAATATTAACATAACAAACCAACCAAATCTAAATAAATATTTAACCATAAATTAGCTCCAATTTTGTTCTTAATAAAATAAGCCAACCAAACTCTGTAACAAAGTGATTCAACTTTGTTACTTGTGACAATACCTGGTTGTATTTAGGTTCTTTGTAAAGTTTGTACCAAATGTGATTATTAGTTTGTTGCCCTTGTTCTTTGGAATATTGAATAGTTTCTTTGTAAGAATGTTATAAACTTTAATCTCTATGATCTTGTTAATGAACTTTGTTGGATGTATGTTTCTTTCTTTTCTTTTTTATTTCGTTAACAATTTTTTTATTAGGTAAATATTTTTACTAATTTTTCTTTATAATTATGACCCATGTATGCATCTACTTTTATTTTAATACTTTTTTTATTATTATTATAAATGCAAAGCTTTAAACTCATAAAAAAAAAAAAACAAAGGTTTTCTTTTAAAAAATAACAAAATTCACTCAAAGGACTAAAAAATTCACTAATGAGTGTGAATTTTGTAGAGAAGCATCCTTTCATATAGTTGTCTTCAAATGTAATTCACTCATTAAGTATTCAAAATCTATTACATTTTATATCTACGTGAGTTTTATTATAACTTGTATATGTAAGTTTATGAAACACATGCAAAGCATATAATTCTAGCTAGTGAAAGAAAAAGTGAAAGTCGTGGTTCTCAAATTTTCACCCATGAAGTACTCAAATTTTATCATGTTTTTATACTTCCGTGAGTTTTACTTCAGACTTATATGTATATATATATATTTAAGTTTACGAAACAGGAACAAAAGCATATAATTCTAGTAAGTGCAGAAGAAAAAGAAAAAGGGAAGAACTCCCCGTAAAGAAAGTAGGGAAAGGAAAAAGAAGTAGAAAACCAAATTAGAAAAGAGGAGGCAGTGGCAAAAGAGATGGGGTTTTGACAGCAGGAAGCCAGCCACCTGACGCGGACTCCAAGTTCCTCGTGACTCACACAACCCCACTCCCCTCATCTTTTATCACCACATCATCTTCTATTTAAACATTTAATTATATTCTATATATATAAAACCCAAAGCAAACTAAAATCAAATTTTAAATCTTATATTTTTCTTTCTCTCTATATGTCATAGTTTGACTTCACCCATGATGATTAATTCCCATATTCACCCGTTAAGGTCTTTTGAAATGGATTTCTAAAAACTTAAAAAACCTCTTTTCATAAATTTACTAAAAAATGGTAATAAATCACAAAACGTGTCTTAAACATTTACCTCTCTCTTATCTTAAGAAATGCTTATGTGCGTGATTAGGGAAAAAATTATATGAGATTCTTAAACAAAATTAGTATCGTTTGTGAATTTATGAAGCTATATATATATATATATATATATATATTTATTATATGTAACAAATCCCAAAAAAAAAAAAAAATAAGTCACGAGATTTGTGGTGATATAATTAGAAACAAAAATAAAGAAAGTGAAGGTTGTAGTAGGCATTGATTGTATAATATTATTATATATCCATTGTTATGAATAGTGGGTGGATGGGTGGTGTTGCGGCAACTTGGGGGAAGGTATAATAATTGAAATTTGGTGATCCTAAAATCCAATTCTATCCCTTAAATGTCCTTTCTATCTGCCTCCTCCTTCCACCTTCACCGGATCTTGTCCCTTCCTCCTTTCTCTTTCTCATATTATGCTTTTCTTCCCGCTCTTTTACAGATACCAAAACCAACCAATAAAAATATTCAAAACATATCTCCGTTTATTTAAGACCAACAATGATAACTATTATTTGTGTTTATATCTATCTTTGTCATTGTGGACTCTATCTTGATCTATCGTAAATTTTGATAAATTTATAAATTATTTTGGGTTGAGTTATGCCTGCCAATTTCTAGGATTTGATTGCTTTTTTATGTTAAAAAGCATAAGAACTAGATTTTAATTTTTTTCAAATCATAAGAACTTCATTCTATTTTTTTTTTCAAATGTAAAGGCCAAATTTACCCTTTAATTTAATTATTATTATTATTATTATTATTATTATTTCAGGGGTTGCTCTGTTCCTTCCTCCAAAGTTTTAGGCCACTTTCCAGCTGCAGCATCATAGTTGACAAGATTTGCCAGCTTTCATTTCTCTGGCATTTCTCCTCAAAGTCAATCACCAGTCCTATATAAATCCCTTCTCATCTCCCCCAACTTCATCACCATTCTCCCTCGTCTCTCTTCATTCTACTTCTTCATTCTTATTAATTAATAACCAACTCCTCTTAAGCTAAAGCAAAACACAGGTTCATTCAACAACACACAATGCGTCAGCTGCTTCAACTTTGTGTTTTCATGGCTTCTCTAATGGCTGCCACCACCGCCGGCAACTTTCTCCGAGATGTCGACGTTACCTGGGGCGGTCCACGTGCCAAAATGCTAGATGGAGGCCGACATCTCACCCTCTCTCTTGACAAAGATTCAGGGTCTGGTTTCCAATCTAAGAAAGAGTTTCTATTTGGAAGGTTTGATGTTCGAATGATGCTTGTCCCTGGAAACTCTGCTGGCACTGTTACCACCTTTTATGTAAGTTCTAGTTATCTTTCTGTTCATACTACTCGGTCTTCTTAGTGTTTGAGCTTCCCATATGAAAAAAGGTTACGTTGTTGATTGTTCTAACTTGGAATTTTTCTCCTGTGTAGTTGTCTTCTGAAGGAACAAGTCATGATGAGATTGACTTTGAATTTTTAGGCAATTTAACGGGACATCCTTACACACTTCACACCAATGTGTACTCTCAAGGAAAAGGAGACAGAGAACAACAGTTTCATCTCTGGTTTGATCCCACAAAGGCCTTCCACACTTATTCCATTGATTGGTCTCCACAAAGTATCAAGTAATTGTCCATTCTCGTTAGACTTTTGAGTTGAATGATGGTTTGATCCGATAAAAAGGTTCATTCCGATTAAAATTAATTAAACCTTTTCCATTTCCTTTTTCATCAGGTTTCTAGTAGATAACATTCCAATAAGGGTGTTCCACAACTGGGAAGGGATTGGTGTTTCATTCCCAAAGAGCCAACCAATGAAAGTATATTCAAGTCTATGGAATGCAGATGATTGGGCAACCAGAGGAGGGCTAGTGAAGACAGATTGGACAAAGGCTCCTTTCACAGCATCTTACAGAGACTTCAATGCCAATGGGTGTGTTGCATCAACTAGTTCATCATTATTATCTTGCAGCTCAAAATATGCCAATACTCTACATGGAGCAAAAAACAATCAAGGAGGATTGGACGCCATGAGTAGGAATAGATTGAGATGGGTGCAATCCAAGTTCATGGTTTATAATTACTGCACTGACCGTAAAAGATTTCCTCAAGGCATCCCAGCTGAATGTAAGCGCTCAAGGTTTCTATGAGCAAAAAACTTGAAAACGTATTGATTATTTGATTTGTTTAGTAATTCCTGCAATATTCAGATATGGTTTCATGTAATTTTTTAAAATTCTTTTTTTGCATATAAATTTGTATCCTAGAATTGTCTTATCTTTACCTCTCTACCACCGGTTCATATTAAATAATCAGTACTTTTCTTCCAAGTTTCTATATGAATGACGAAATAGCAGATATAAAGCAAACCTTAAAAGCACATGGCATATAGTCACTAACATATATAAATGCAATTACTTAAATTGTAACAAACATGGTAAAGTATAAGTAAACATTATTATTGAATTGTTTAACATTATGTTGCAGGAGACACAACTGGACTAAATAAAATGTATATGTGCTAAAGCTAGCATGTCATTCTTCTTCTTAAAGCACCTCAAATCCTTTTTTAGATATGGTTTATTAATTAATGTTTATCATGCCATGCCAACTCAACCAACATTTCTCCAGATCGCAAGCATGTAATGCAGCTTGCTTATAAGTGTGTCACTCGTGTTCACAACAGTAACTATATATTAAATCTTATTTTCTACCCAACATTATTTATCATAGAAAAATTAACATTGTGCAATAATGGTGAAATCAGCCCAATCAACTACTATGATAACAATCTTTGATCAGCATAAGCAAGTAATTACACAAAAGTATGTAATCTGTTAATGTAATTTGTTACTTTGTTAGGGTTGTTAAGGGTTATAAATACTACTGTACTTAAGAAATCAAGATTACAATCAAGTTTCCACATAATCAAGTCACTAACTTGGACACCATTATTACCAGAGAACATTCTTAAAAATTAAACCTGAAAACAAACCAATGCCATCGAAGGCATGCATGGGAATTGATAGTAGAGTATTATTAGAGCTATACATAAAGGTTGGATTTGAATTTCCATTTTATTGAGAGAATTTGAATTAAATAAGGATGCAACTTCAAACTTAATTTGAATTCAAACTTCTGGTTAGGATTTAAATCAACCCACCGGCCTTCAGTAGCTGTGAATAGGATAGGATGACGGGCGTTCGGTCGCTTTGGTGCAAAAGATTCCAGCATCCCCACCAATATGACGAGCTGCCGCAGATTCGGAAGGTACTATTAGAGGTGGGGTTTAATAATTTAATGGCTTCTTACCCTAATAGCCTACTTAAATAGGTCTAGTCACATTTTTAGCCTAAATCCACTGGTTTATTCACTGACAATCACATTTACAACTCTACACATACGGAAAAAAAAAAATATTAGAAAGACGTCACATATGGACCTTCACGTAGGAGGTCACAAACGGAAACGATGCTGCATATACTGGATTGTGATCCCTCCTAAATCACTTGATGAGGAGCTTTCTGCATATACTATGGATTAGCCTCAAATTGAAAAATATTACTAATTTTAGTTTTAGTTTCTCCTCAAATCAACTTATGTGGGGAGTTTGTTCACTATGTGGGTTTTTTATTGCTTTGATTGAGGCTTGCATGGTAGATTTCTCATTTTATCTGTCTTGTATATGAGATTCTTCTAAAAGTTATGTGTGTATATTGTTCATTACGAGTAAATATGTTTTTTGAATGAAGTTTTATATTCCATATATATATCCTTTTGTACACTCCTGACATTGTTATTATGATATTATGACATATACTAACGTGCGTATGAGGAGTAGGAAACGACACGGTTCTAGTATACATTGTAATATACTGATAAAACAAGGTATATAATGAAATAACAAAAATAATGTAAAATATGTATTAGAATATACTTAATAAATGCTTATTATCCAACCAAATAGTTCTATCGATGGGATATAATAGACAACATATACACTCATACATATTGACTATGAGATTTAATTAAAATAGGTGAAATAATGTGATCTAAAAAAAATGGTGAATACAACATAGTATAATGTAAAATTCAATGATAACTAAGACTATTAGAAAATTCGTTGCCAAATCTACCAAAATGGGTGGAATGTGATTTTTTTTTTCTTTTTGAAATAAAGAAAAGCCTTGGCTGAAAATTATTTATTTATTGAAATTCGTTGGCCAAGAATTGAAAAAAGAAATATCAATGAAATATGGTAAAAGCAAAATTTAGAAAAAAAAGAGATCAAATATTAAATAAATATATAAAAGGATAGAAATGGAAATTCAAGAGATTTGGTCGAATTAAATAAAAACATGCAAGACCTATAATTAAGGAAGGAAAAAAATGAAAGAAAAAAAAAATCATAAATTAAGTCATAAGGTAGAAGAATTGAAATATTGTTTATAAAATAATAAAGAGATTTAATATGAGAGAAAATATATCATAAGGTTAAAGTCAGTCTCATATTTACACAAAAATCTAATTAGGAAGTGTAATTCATGTTTAGGACATTAATGAAATATTGATTGTGAGGTTGGTTAATTTTATGAATTTTTATAATGGACATAATTTGAACATATATAATAATAATTTTAATCTTTTTAAGTCCATTTCAAATAAATAGAAACGTGGTATACAAGCAATTAGTTGAGGTTGGATAGAATAATTAGGACCTATTTTTGTTTGATAAAGATATTAATCTATTTCGTTATCAAACAGATAGAGAAGATAGAGAATTTAGATTATCAACTAAATGCATGCAGTAGGTGCGTATTTGACAAATTTTAAAAAAATATTTTTTTTTTTATGTTAGCGTAGACACTAAACTCTTACTACCTCTAAACCATATTCATACAAAATATAGTTTATTGTTAAGTAAATGTAATAGACAGGTAATACTAGTTTTATGATTTATAAATATATAATATCAAATACGTCTATGAAAACATAAAATACAACTATATTTTGTTTTCAAATTTCAAATTTTCATATTTTTTATCAAATAGACTCGTAATATCGAAAACAAAATAAGCAAATACAATAGAACTAGAACGTTCTAGCCAAAAGAAAACTGTAGAAGTATGACAATTACGACTCAATCCAGTTTCTTAATTGACCAACTCAAATTGGTTCCCCAACCTTCTGATCAACCTATTAAAGAGAGTTATCTAAAGTTTATAAATCAAAATTCAATTGACATAGCCAAAAGTTTTCATAAGCTTCTAAAATTTAAAAGAAAAATACATAATTGTATTAGATAGTTTTTACTTTTTAGAGTTGAAGCTGAACATGTAATTAAACCTAATTCTGAATTTGATGAACACATGTTATTAAAAATATAATGTAATGTTTATGATATACAAATGTCCGCCCGATGCCAGCTAAAACGAATCTGGTTGGCAAGCCATCTCACTCTTAACACACCCGGCAGGTCAACTTGTCACTATACCTGCAAGCATCAACTTTCAAGAGCATGCAATACTCAGAAGCTTCACAATTCAGAAATAAACAACTCCTCTAATTCCCTGTTTCCTCAGCTTCTTCTCCTTGATGTTATTAAACCCAAAATAGAGAATCAACCTATAGATTTTACAAAGTCTATAAACAATTACAGAGAGTGTCGATGCATAGATATCTACAGAGTTCACCAATAGTACGTTAACTGTGTTGGAGAACAATTTTAATTTATTAGTAAAGAGAATGTCAAACTCCAAATTATAGACAAGCATCTAAAATATGAGAATTTATGTAGCTCTAAGATCAAATTTGTAAATAAAATAATTACGAGTACAACCTTAAGTTTCAAAGACAAATCCTAGATTTGCTAATTAGTCAAGGAGACCTCGTACTTGATCATTCATATATTCGAAACACCAAATTATATATTAAAGTAACACCTTGAATAAGCCTATCACAAATTAAACATATCCCAACGAATGGCTAACTTATAAATTTCATCAAACTCAAGAAGACTCATATTTTAGTATTGAGAGTTAACCTTGGCTGAATTTTGTAAATAAAGGCCTCATGACTTCAATCTTTCAATTCTCGCCGTTCATCATCTCCCTCTATATAGATCTTTTTTCTATGACCCGAATTTTAAGGGATTGGGTTAGTAGGTTGAAGATCCTATTTGAGTTGCTAATTTGACTTCCAAAAATTTCGAGTTGGTCCAAAAAATCTCTCTTTCCTAACCCAACTCAACCTGATATTCCGAATACACATATATAAGTATTTTCCTAGATTATATCTAAATCAAAATGAACAAAAACTAAGTTCAACATAGTAAGAAAATTTGAACTATAGGTTGTTTCGACGCTCTTAACATCAAGTACGTGAAGTAAACTATTATAGCTCACTCCATAGTTGAAGATTAAACTATAATAGTATAATAGTAGTAGTTGGTGTCTACAACTATTATATAACCTATCATTGCCGAGGAAGAAATGATTGCAAGCTAAAGCTATCCCATTTGAGAAAAATGCCTGCCAGCTTAAATGGATCTTGTCTTATTTTCCCTAGTCTGCACCGGCTATGATATCCGTGGGACAATACTTATTATTATATCCAGCTTCACCAGCATGCATCATTGAGATGTTTTACTATTAAAATATGATTTTTGTTGACAATATAAAAGATTCACATTATTAACGAGGATTTGAAGGATTATAAAAATTAAATTGATTTGTGACTTTCAATTTTTATAATAAATTTCTTGAGTTGGTGGCATCACTTCATTTTATTTAATCGTGTTATTTTCAGGAAAATATTATTAAATTTGGTTGTGTTGTTGGGACTTATTTGGTTATTATTTGCTCTTGATTTGCGGTTCGTTTGGTTTCTGGCATGTTTTTCTTCCTCGTTCCTGGGTGTGTGGTTGTGTATAGAAAGATAGATTGTTTCCTGAGAAGAAAAGAATTTTTGTGTGAAGCTCAAAAAAGCTGGTGGACTCCAAATGGTGAGTCAAATTTGTAGACAAAGGTTTTTTGATCTAGAATTAGAAATGAGATTGTCGAAGATCAAGTACTGTTTGGTTGATTGCTTAAAATGATATCTGATTAAGGGGGAGTTATTCCTATGTTGTATCTATGACAAATACTAGTGAATATTTTTGTTGTTTCATTTTTCAGTAAGAATGTCTCATTAAGTGCAGAATGTTGAAAATATGTTGAGATTTTCGATAGTCATTAAACTGTAATCATGAATTATATCACAATACAATATATAATCTCTTATTGTGAGTCAAAGACCTCAGACGTAAATGTTGTGTCATCGAACTGAATTAACATTGTTTGGTGTTCTATTTGTTATTTCTACTTATTATTTTTTCGTTGTTTCTTCAATTATTAACTGTGGTGTGTTTAAAGCATTGTATTGACTGTTTTCATTTTCTCAGAATCGTGTCTATTGAATTCTTCAAGTTAAAAAATTTATGGTTTTTTAATCATTGAAATTCCAATTTTACATTTTTGTAAGCCCATATAAAATCAAATATTTAATTGAATAAAAAATTACTTTCGTCATCCTCACCCTTTTATCTTAAGAAATTTTTTTATGGCTTTCCTAGGCTCTTCCTCCCCCAAATGATTTGGGCCCCTATCCAGCTCCCACTATGGTTGACACGGTTTGCCAGCTCTGCAATAATTAGAGTGAATTATAGCTTTTTGGCTTTCTCTTACCACTCACCACCTACATAAAGGTATCTCAAACCCAACTTCAACACCAAGCTTTGTTATCTTCACATCTATCCTATTTCAAAATCCTCACTTCTTTGCAGTCTCTCTTGCGGAAGCAAAAAAAAAAATGCATTCTCCTCACAAAGGTTTGACAATAATGCTTCTACAGTGTGTGCTCATGGCTTCTATAATGACCACCAGCGCCGGCAACTTTTTCCAAGACGTCGACATTACTTGGGGAGGTCCACGTGGCAAGATACTAGATGGAGGCCGGCATCTATCGCTCTCTCTGGACAAAGATTCAGGATCAGGTTTCCAATCTAAGCAAGAGTTTCTATTTGGAAGATTCGATGTGCAAATGAAGCTCGTCCCGGGAAACTCTGCTGGCACTGTCACCACTTTTTATGTAAGTTCCAACATAAAATTCTAATCCAATATGAACTCTTCTTTTCCATGTAGAGTTCTTTTAGATTTAACTCACAATATGTTATCTTGCAGTTGTCTTCTCAAGGAGGATCACACGATGAGATTGACTTTGAATTCTTAGGCAACTCGTCTGGAGATCCATACACACTTCATACCAACGTTTACTCACAAGGAAAAGGGAATAGGGAACAACAATTTCACCTTTGGTTTGATCCCACCAAGGGATTTCACACCTATTCCATCGATTGGTCTCCAGAAAGTATCAAGTAAGATGGTTTTGCTATACACGCACTAATATTCCTACATACTATTTAACTTCTTCCCAAATTACTAAAGCACACTTTACTTTTTCAGGTTTCTAGTGGATAACATTCCTATAAGGGTATTCCGTAACTGGGAAAATATTGGAGTGTCTTACCCGAAGAGCCAACCCATGAGAGTTTATTCAAGTTTGTGGAATGCAGACGATTGGGCAACTAGAGGGGGATTGGTGAAGACTGATTGGACACAAGCCCCTTTCACAGCATCATACAGAAACTTTAATGCGAATGGGTGTGTTGCATCGTCTGGGTCATCATCATGTGGCTCTAAGTTTTCGAGTACTCTGCAAGGTGGAGCACAAAGTGGATTAGATGCCAATAGTAGAAATAGAATGAGATGGGTGCAGTCCAAGTTCATGATTTACAATTACTGCACTGACCATAAAAGATTTCCTCAAGGCATTCCAGCTGAATGCAAGCGCCCAAGGTTCTAGTGAGAAAGCTAGCTTACACACCAAGCTCCAAATCTAAAGCCATACTGTATACAACTCAAGTGATTGAACGACTGCCCCTGTATCTCCTATAATTACTTGGTTTCATACAATTATTTGCATTCTTTTTTGCATATAAATTTCTTGTCATTATTTATCTTATTTTACCCCCTCTCTCCATACTTGTCATTCTAAATAGATAATTTTTTTTCTTTTTGTCATTTTGTACGAATCTACTTCATTCTTTAAATACAGTTCAGTCTATGTATGGTTGGAATTGAACTTAATTATTCCATTTAATTGAGATAGTTTAAATTAAATAAGTATGCAACTTCAACCTTAATTTGGATTCAAACTTCAACAAGAGATTTCAACGTCCCAACCATTATGACGAGCTGCCGCGTATTAGGAAAAGTAGTATTAGAGATGGGGTTTAAACATAAATAATATTTTAGTCCTAAACCTCTAGGTTGGTGTTAAATAGATGGAGGCGTGGTGTACACACAGCTGGTCCGGTTGAATCAGGCTAGGAATTTCTTTTTTGGCCCACTTTTCTTTATATGCTTAGTTTTGTCGATGAAAACAAAATAAGTACAAAGTTAATGGAGAGATTAGGGAAAGCGTTCCAATTGAGTGTGTCAGAAGTATCACAGTTCAATTCAATTTATTTCCTAACCAACATGAATGGACTCTTCAACTTGATCAACTCGATCAACCTATTAAAAAAAGAAATCCAATCCCAATTCAATTCTTATATTTTATTGTACGACATAATGGAGAGATTAGGGAAAAGCATTCCAATTGAGTGCATCAGAAGTATTACAGTTCAATTCAATTTATTTCCTAACCAACATGAATGGACTCTTCAACTTGATCAACTCAATCGACCTATTAAAAAAAGAAATCCAATCCCAATTCAATTCTTATGTTTTATTGTACGACATAAGAGAAGAAAGAAGATACGTAAACTGAAAGTTTGTGTCTAGAAATAATTCTAAACCAATTTTGTAACTCTCCAAATTTAAGAGAGGACATGAAAGAACCAAGTTCACATTCGTATAGGAGGGATCCTAAGGATATGAATGTATAATTTAGAAAAACTTAAAAGAATTTAAAGCCACTATCTATATCAACATAATACACCTTCCTTTTTGGTCGTCCAATTATAGAAATGTCAAAGTTAAGTAAAATGATGTTGCCAGATTACAAGGAAATGTCGAGACCATCTAATGTTGAAACCTGGGACAGAGTCATTGCAAATTTCACACGTTTAGAAAAAGAACAAGAACCATCTAAAAAAGTTTTTATATGCGTTGAGAGTAGTCAAAGGCATGCTCAAAACCAATAGGTAACCCAAAGCCTAAAGAGAATCAAGAAAGAGCATAAAGGGAGTGTGTATGTATCCCAAAACGGAAATGCCAGCGCCTTAGCTGGAAGACATATATCAATTGAAAAATAAACGTACCAATGCCAAATTGGTAGCTACCATAATCGAATTTTGAATCATGGACCAAATACTAAGCTTGGATCATTACAAATTCAACATTTTTCTACTAAAAAGATATATATTTTATGTATGTTCAGAGTTCTCCAAGGCAAGACCCAATTAAATTCATGGGCAAAACTAAGCCCAAAGAGATCGAGAAAAAGCATAAAGGAATGTGTGTCTTAAATGGTAAATGTCAATGCTTGAGGTTGGGTCAATTAGCTAAGTCGGTAAATATACATTAATCAAAAATAAACAAGCCAAAGTCAAATTGGCACCCAAAACATTATTTGACACTCCTACCTCACACACACAAGTATGAATGCGTGTAAGATACCTGACTTATAAATAGTCTCATTCAACTACTATGAAAAATCAAAACAGGTAAGTAACCTTCAGGAGAAAGGTAATCTTCAACGGAGAGATCCGACCTCTTTTTTTTTTTTTTTTTGTGCTTAACTGAATTAGTCACTTCTTATACTAACCTAAGCATTGAAGTGCAGTAAACTCGACATCTCACCGTTGCAAGATTATTTTAAGTCAACTTAGACGAGATTGGACCAAAGGAAAACACGTTAGGGGCAAAAACCACAACTAAAGTCCAACTCATATGAGATCCGAGTGCCAATAATATGTAATAGATCATTTAAATATAAAGATATGACATAGATCTATTAAATACAAGATTAAAAACAGAGAACTTTTAGACACTCATAAAGTTTAATAACCTATTAAAAACTTTGATATCTTTATTTTGACCCAGATTTCCAAAAGTTCTAGAAAATTACACTTTGATTTTAAGAGTTTAAAAATGAGTCTAAAAAAAGAGATATGATATTATAACCATTTTTAACAACTTTAAAATATTTACCTTTAGAAAGTATTCAGTACTCGTTTCTTTTTCTCACTCTTCACTCTCCCAATTAGACGTTTTTTCTTTGGGATAAATAAGTGTATTGTCTAAGATGTACTCAAGTATTTTTCTAAATCAAATAAATATACCTACACTAAAATTAATTAAAATTTCAGTTTAATAAGGGAGGGTGAGAAATTCACCTGTGACGTTTCTACGTTGAAGTTATACGCCTCACGGGCTAATAGTTATAGAGCCGAAAATAGAATTTGAGAAAAATGCTTGCCAGCCTAAATGGATTTTGGCTGTAGTGCCTCTCTCTTTTCCCTAGTCCGCACCGGCTATGAGATCTGTGGGACAATACTTATTATTAAATCCAGCTTCAAATGCATGCATAATTTAGATGTTTCACTATTAAAATATGATTTTTGTGGCTTTCCTATGCTCTTCTTCACCAAATGGTTTGGGCCCCTGTCCAGCTCCACCATGGTTGACACGGTTTGCCAGCTCTGCGATTAGAGTGAATTATAGCTTTTTGGCTTTCTCTAAATACTCTCCACCTATATAAAGGTTTCTCAAACCCAACTTCAACACCAAGCTTTGTCATCTTCACATCTATCCTATTTCAACACCCTCACTTCGTTATAGTCTCTCTTGCCCGAGCAGAAAAAAAAATGCATTTTCCTCACAAAGGTTTGACAATAATGCTTCTACTGTGTGTGCTCATGGCTTCTATAATGACTGCCAGTGCCGGCAACTTTCTCCAAGACGTCGACGTTACTTGGGGAGGTCCACGTGCCAAGATACTAGACGGAGGCCGGCATCTCTCCCTCTCTCTTGACAAAGACTCAGGATCAGGTTTCCAATCTAAGCAAGAGTTTCTATTTGGAAGGTTCGATGTGCAAATGAAGCTCGTCCCAGGAAACTCTGCTGGCACTGTCACCACTTTTTATGTAAGTTCCAACATAAAATTCTAATCCAATATGAACTCTTCTTTTCCATGTAGAGTTCTTTTAGATTTAACTCGCAATATGTTATCTTGCAGTTGTCTTCTCAAGGAGGTTCACACGATGAGATTGACTTTGAATTTTTAGGCAACTCGTCTGGAGATCCATACACACTTCATACCAACGTTTACTCACAAGGAAAAGGAAATAGGGAACAACAATTTCACCTCTGGTTTGATCCCACCAAGGGATTTCACACCTATTCTATCGATTGGTCTCCAGAAAGTATCAAGTAAGATGGTTTTACCATATACGCAATAATCTTCCAACATACTATTTGACTTCTTCCAAATTACTAAACAACACTTTACTTTTTCAGGTTTTTAGTGGACAATATTCCTATAAGGGTATTCCATAACTGGGAAAATATTGGAGTGTCTTACCCGAAGAGCCAACCCATGAGAGTTTATTCAAGTTTGTGGAATGCAGACGATTGGGCAACTAGAGGGGGATTGGTGAAGACTGATTGGACACAAGCCCCTTTCACAGCGTCATACAGAAACTTTAATGCCAATGGGTGTGTTGCATCATCTGGATCATCATCATGTGGCTCTAAGTTTTCGAGTACTCTGCAAGGTGGAGCACAAAGTGGATTAGATGCCAATAGTAGAAATAGATTGAGATGGGTACAGTCCAAGTTCATGATTTACAATTACTGCACTGACCATAAAAGATTTCCTCAAGGCATTCCAGCTGAATGCAAGCGCCCAAGGTTCTAGTGAGAAAGCTAGCTTACACACCAAGCTCCAAATCTAAAGTCATACTGTATACAATTCAAGCGATTGAACTGCCCCTGTATCTCCTATAATTGTTTGGTTTCATGCAATTATTTTTATTCTTTTTTGCATATAAATTTGTTGTCATTATTTATCTTATTTTACCTCTCTCACCATACTTGTCATTCTAAATAGATAATTTTTTTTCTTTTTGTAAATTTGTAAGAATCTACTTCATTCTTTAAATACAGTTTAGTGTTTTTTCTAATAATCAACTTATTGTTTTAAAACAGAAAGATAGAAAGAAAAGGAAATAGATATAAGGCAAACCATATAGCCCGTGGCATATTCAACGAAAATCAGAAAATATTGTGAAAGCTAGGATACTTGATAAAGATTGACTACAATTTAGTGGCTTTGTTAATTGTGTGTCTATTAATCAAATGACATCTCTAAATTTTGAATTGTAATTACATTAATGCACTAATTAGTTCAAGAGTTAAAATTGATAATGGAGGGTGTAAATTAATACACTCCCACAAGATCAATGCTCTTAAAGACATGTATGAGAATTGGAAATAATACTTCTGACTATAGTTGGAATTGTATTTAATTATTCCATTTAATTGAAATAATTTGAATGGAATAAGTACGCAACTTCAACCTTAATTTGGATTCAAACTTCAACAAAAGATTTCAACATCCCCACCATTATGACGAGATGCCGCATATTAGGAAAAGTACTATTACAGATGGGGTTTAAACATAAATAATATTTTAGTCCTAAACTTCTATGTTGGTGTTAAATAGATGGAGGCGTGGTTACACACAGCTGGTTGGGTTGAATCAGGCTAGGAATTTATTTTTTGGCCAAATTTTCTTTCGAAAGGATATTTTTAGGTTTGTTGATAGAAAACAAAAGTACAATAGAGTTAAAAGTTATTGAAGAGGTCAGAGAAAAGCCTTACAATTGAGAGTGATAGAAGTATCCCAGTCCAATTCAATTTCTTTTTTAACCAACTTGAATGGGTTCTCCAACTTGATCAACTCGATCAACCTATTAAAAAGAGTAATCCAACCTCAACGCAATCCTTAAATTTTTATGTACGACGAGAGGAGAAAGAAGAGACGTAAACTTGAATTATGTGTCTAGAAATAATTTTAAACCAATTGTGTAACTCTCGAAATTCAAGAGTGGACATGAAAGAATTAAGTTCACATCCGAATAGGATGGATCCTAAGGACATGAAGGTATAGTTTAGAAAAACTTATAAGAATTTAAAGTCGCAACTTATAACAACGTAATGTACCTTTCTTTTTGGTGGCCTAATTATAGAAACGTCAAAGTTAAGTAGAATGGCATTGTCGAATGGCATTGCCAGATTGCAAGGGAATGTCAAGACCATTTAATGCTGAATCCTGGAACTGAGTCATTCCAAATTCGACATTTAAAAAAAACAAGAACTTATTAAAAAAATGTATTTTATATGTGTTAAGAGAGTCCAAGGCATGCTCAAAACCAATGGGTAGGCCAAAGCCTAAACAAAATGAAGAAAGAGCATAAAGGGAGTGTGCATCCCAAAACGGAAATGCCAACACCTCGGGGTTGGACAAATAAGCTAAGCTGCAAAACATATATCGGTCGAAAAATAAACAGGCCAATGCCAAATTGGTACCTGTCGTATCCGGATTTTGAATCATGGATCGAATCCTAAGTTTGAGGCATTACAAATTCAATATTTTTCTATCATAAAAGCTTATATTTTCTGTATGTTCAAAGCTCTCCAAGGCAAGACCCAAAATTTATGGGCAGGCCCAAGCCCAAAGAGAATCGAGAAAAAGCACAAGGGGGAGTGCATGTCTCCGAAAGGTAAATGTCAGTGCTTGAGGTTGGGTTTAATTAGCTACGTCTATATGTATATATTCATGAAAAATAAACAAGCCAAAAGTCATATTGGCACCCTAAACATTCTTTGACACTTTTATCATCACACACAACCATGAGTTCGTGTATAATAGCTAACTTATAAATAGTCTCATTCAACCACTATAAAAAATGGTAAGTAACCTTCCGGAGAAAGGTAATCTTCAAATGAGTCACACTTTATACTAAACATTGAAGTGTGTTATCCAAGATGCACCCAAGTATTTTTTTTTAAAATTAAATAATTATATATTCATTAAAAAAGAATTAAAAATTCAGTTCAAGTTATACACCCCAACGGGTTAATTGATAATCATAGAGGTGAAAAAAGCATTTGAGAAAATGCTTGCCAGCCTAAATAGATTTTGGCTGTAGTGCCTCTCTCTTTTTCCTAGTTTGCACCGGCTATGAGATCTGTGGGGCAATACTTATTAAATCCAGCTTCACATGCATCGTGCATGCATAATTTAGATGTTTCACTATTAAAATATGTTTTTTGTGGCTTTCCTATGCTCTTCTTCACCCAATGATTTGGGCCCCTATCCAGCTCCCACCATGGTTGACACGGTTTGCCAGCTCTGCGATTAGAGTGAATTATAGCTTTTTTGGCTTTCTCTTAACGCTCACCACCTATATAAAGGTTTCTCAAACCCAACTTCAACACCAAGCTTTGTTATCTTCACATCTATCCTATTTCAACACCCTCACTTCGTTATAGTCTCTCTTGCCGAAGCAAAAAAAAATGCATTCTCCTCACAAAGGTTTGACAATAATGCTTCCACTGTGTGTGCTCATGGCTTCTATAATGACCGCCACTGCCGGCAACTTTCTCCAAGACGTCGACGTTACTTGGGGAGGTCCACGTGCCAAGATACTAGACCGAGGCCGGCATCTCTCCCTCTCTCTTGACAAAGACTCAGGATCAGGTTTTCAATCTAAGCAGGAGTTTCTATTTGGAAGATTCGATGTGCAAATGAAGCTCGTCCCGGGAAACTCTGCTGGCACTGTCACCACTTTTTATGTAAGTTCCAACATAAAATTCTAATCCAATAAGAACTCATTTTTTTTCATGTGGAGTTATTTTAGATTTAACTCGCAATATGTTATCTTGCAGTTGTCTTCTCAAGGAGGATCACACGATGAGATTGACTTTGAATTCTTAGGCAATTCATCTGGACATCCATACACACTTCATACCAACGTTTACTCACAAGGAAAAGGAAATAGGGAACAACAATTTCACCTCTGGTTTGATCCCACCAAGGGATTTCACACCTATTCAATCGATTGGTCTCCAGAAAGTATCAAGTAAGATGGTTTTACCATATACGCAATAATCTTTCTACATACTATTTAACTTCTTCCAAATTACTAAACCACGCTTTATTCTTCAGGTTTTTAGTGGATAACATTCCTATAAGGGTATTCCATAACTGGGAAAATGTTGGAGTGTCTTACCCGAAGAGCCAACCCATGAGAGTTTATTCAAGTTTGTGGAATGCAGATGATTGGGCAACTAGAGGGGGGTTGGTGAAGACTGATTGGACGCAAGCCCCTTTCACAGCATCATACAGAAACTTTGATGCGAATGGGTGTGTTGCATCATCTGGGTCATCATCTTGTGGCTCTAAATTTTCGAGTAGTTTACAAGGTGGAGCACAAAGTGGACTAGATGCCAAGAGTAGAAATAGATTGAGATGGGTGCAGTCCAAGTTCATGATTTACAATTACTGCACTGACCATAAAAGATTTCCTCAAGGCATTCCAGCTGAATGCAAGCGCCCAAGGTTGCTGTGAGAGATCTTACACACCAAGCTCCAAAGCTAAGTCAGACTATATACAACTCAAGACATTCAAATGCCTCTGTTTCCTATAATTATTTGATTGATGTACTTATTACTATTCTTTTTGCATATAAAATTTGTTGTTTTATTATTTATCTTATTTTATTTCTCTCTACTGTAGTTTTCATTCAGAATAAACAATTTTTTTAATTTTGTAAGATTTATTTTTCTTTAAACATAATATAGAATAAAATGTTTCTTAGTAATCAACTCAAAAATGAATAAATAAAAATGAAATATGTAGAAAGAATACATTTAAGACCATGGGATATTCAATGAAAATCATAAAATATTGTGAAACTTAAGGACATTTGAAAAGGATAGATTAGAATTTAATGTCAATTTGGTCTTTTAACTCTTTAAAAAGTATAAAAATGTCAAATTGAAGTTCTAAATTTGGAATTGCGATTATGTGCAGCCCTTAAACAAATTAGTTATAGTATAGTGTGTCTATTGGACAAACATTGATATAACTTAACAAAATGTGACAAATGGATGGTTAAGGGTGGACAATGGCAAAATACAGCGTCACTGCAACATGTTTTCTTGTTTAAAAATAATATTTCAAAACAGTAATATGATTTGTCTATCACATCGTGCCAAATAAACAAATATTTCTTCAGAAAAAACATGTCAATCAGTATTTAGTAATAGAATTATGATTAGAAATGATACAAAATTACAATATAAAAATTTAGGACTATTATCTAGGTTTTTTTAAATTTCGGGACTGCATTGAATACAACTATTGAACTTGCAAACTAAACTATAGAGTAACTTGAACAAATAAAAAGAAAATCCTTGGAAGAATGGTCCTTTTTCCTTCTTGACCAAAAACTACCATAGTTAATTCAATTAACTTCAAACAACTAAATTAATGGGTAAAATATTTTTATAAGACCCACATTTGATGCATCCAAGGTTGCATCTATCTTTGTTCAACTTACTTCGTTCACTTAGCAAAAGAGAATAAGAAACAAACAGTAGTTGGACAAGTGAGTGACACTGTTCAAATTAGTTATTTACAAAAAAAGGAACCAGAGTATTTTTTTTGTTATACCCATCAAATATAATTTTTCAACTTTTTTGTGGTTTGGATCAACCATGTTCAAACACCAAGTACTCTAACTAGTTTGAATTGATTTGCTCAATCAAGTTAGACTAGACTCAAACTCGATGAACAATCATAGACTCAATCGGACAAAATAAGCAAATCATGGCTCTCACTCATTTCATCATGCAACCTCCAAAGTTGTTGACTACTTGACAAGTTAACAAGTCTTTCAAAAGGAGTTAAACGATCCCTTCCGTGTTTATTGTTAACTGATCAACCAACCAAGAATATTTGGCACCAACCACCTTGGGTAGCTTTGTGGTTCAAGCCATAGTGACAACTAAAAAGCCTAGAGAGAATGGATTGACATTTAAAATTTAATATTTTATGAGTTTTATGATAACTAATGTTGCAGTAGATTCTAAGACTGAGGGAAAAAATGAAATGAAGAAGAAAGAAGACAAGAAAGAGAAGACCAAAGTAGCTCAAGAGGGTCTAGTCGAGGCCGAGCCTATCAAGGTGGCCCGAGATGTCTTGCCAAGCCCTGTAGATCCTTAAGGCAAGAGGATCCAACCCATGAGGGCCAAGCTAGATCAGTTACTCTCAAGCCGAGCCGAGCCATCTTTGAATCAAACTCCTCAAGAACCTCAATCTAACGAGGAAAAGGAAAGGAATCCAAAAAGGAAGAGGAACACCACCAAAAGCTATAAATAAGAGATGAGGGAAGTACCAAGGAGGTAAGTTCTTCGACCCATATCTAATATATCTAAATACACTCTTCTCCCTTCAACCTTCTGACTTAAGTATTTAAGTGTTTGTGACTTAAGCATCTGAGTGGTTGTGGCTTACACCATACCCGTGTCCACTTTTCTTCTTTACTTGCAGGCTTGATCTTTCCCTCAAATTGGAAATTTACCATTGTTGCTTTGGTGGAGATCAGCTGTTTAGCTTGGTCAAAAAGTTTGATATCCACAACTAAATAGCAATTTTAATCTCTATTTAATTCAGCGCAAGTTATAAAAGTGAATGATACACCATGGAGAAATTATAAATTAGAAATGTGTTAGGATACCAACTGGTTCCTTTAACCTCTATTAATATTTCAACCAACATACAGCTCAAAATGTACCACACATTCAAGACACAGTCAGGAAAACACAACTATAATAACCAACCACAAAATAAACAACAACGTTCAGAATAATAAAGAAAAACAGACCAAAATAACGATCTGGAAAACCAAAACAACAACAACCAACAATGAAAAACTCAACCAAGAACGAAGGAACCTATCTTCTTCCTTGCAAGGAAAAACTACGGGCTCTCTCTTCTTTACCCAAAATTTCCGTACCTCCCTCTGCTCCTTTTAATTTCCCACTACCAACTAACTTGTGGTCCCCACCTGCTGGTCCCCGATCTCCTTGCTTTCCTCCCCACTACCACGTGCATCCTCTTCATTGGTTTCATGGCTATTCTCCCCACTTCCATGTGTTTCCCCCTCATTGGCTTCATGTATCTTCTTATTTCTCCTAATATACATGAATAAGATTGGGGCCTAGCATCACTCTCCTCTTCTAAATCCACCTTGTCCTCAAGGTGGAATTCAAGGAACTGGTACTTCATGTTGGAGCAGTTCTCCCAGGTGGCTTCGTGCGGCGACAATCCCTTCCAACTAATTAGTGCTTCCCATTCCTTTGTTGCCGAATTCTTGCGGTAACTGTATACTTCTTCTGGTTGTGTGATCCACTTGTGATTTTCATTCACATAAGGATCAAGTTGTTGAACCGACTCCCTATTCCCCACTGCCTTCTTTAGCTACGACACATGAAAAACAGGGTGGATGGCTGCCAAACTTGGAAGTTCCAGCTTATACGCAACTTCTCCGATTCTTTCTAATATCTGATATGGCCCAAAGTACTTCGGTGATAGCTTCTCATTCCGTTTCTTTCTCAGGGTAACCTGTCGGTATGGTCGAATTTTGAGAAATACACAATCCCTTTCTTGGAATTCCACCTCTCTTCTTTTCAAGTCCGCTTGTTTCTTCATTCTTTCTTGAGCTAGTTTCAAGTGCTCTTTCAGCGCCCCCAGCACCACATCCTTCTCCTTCAACTACTGATCAAGTGTGGAGTTTGGTGTTTCCATATCTCCATATTGGATCAAAGGTAGGGGAAGTCTACCATATACGGCCTGGAAGGGGGTAATCCCTATTGAACTGTGGTAGGTGGTATTGTACCAGTACTCTGCCCAGTGTATCCATTGGTTCCACTTGTTCAGTTTCTCTCCATAAAAACACCTCAGATAGGCCTCCATGCTCTTGTTTACCACCTCGGTCTGCCCATCCTATTGGGGGTGGTAAGATGAACTTCGGTTCAACTCGATACCGGCTAACTGAAACATCTCTTTCCAAAAATGGCTGAGGAAGACTTTGTCCCTATCCGAGACTATAGATTTAGGATAACCATGGAGTTTAACAACTTCTTTGACAAAGACTTCAGTAACAGCCTTAGCTGTGTAGAGGGTGTTTCAACAGTAGTAAGTGTGCATACTTCGGTCTACTACCACTAGGATCACATCCCACCCCTTTGACTTTGGTAACCCTTCAATAAAGTCCATTGAGACATCACTCCATATCGCATCAGGAATCTCTAAAGGCATCAACAACCCGACTGGAGACAATGTCGAGGACTTGTTTCTCTGGCAGATTACACATTCATCACAATATTTCTTTACGTCTTTCTTCATCCCTTTCCAATACAACTAACTGGTAACTCTCTTATAGGTCCTTAGAAAACCCGAGTGTCCCCCAAATACCGAATCATGATAGGTATGCGTAATGGTTGGTAGCAAAGAAGATGAGCTTGAAATCACTAATCTAACTTCAGCACCCCTTGATGAAGGGTATAATGTGGTATCTCCAGCTTCTGCTCTAACATCACCCTTATGATCTCCTGTAACCCGAATCCCTGTTCACTTCTTCTCTGATGATGACCAAATCTAACAATACTGGCGCCGTTAGTTGGTTCAAATGCACAGTAGGGGGAATCCTGGACAAGGCATCAACGGCTTTATTTTCTAAACCCGGTTGGTAAACTACATCAAAGGAATACCCCAAGAGCTTGGCAATCCATTTCTGATATTGGGGTTGTATCACCCGCTGCTCCAACAAGAATTTTAGTGACCTTTTATCCGTTTTCACCATAAACTTTCTCCCCAACAAATAAGGACGCCACCTTTGAACCGAGAAAACCACCGCAATTAACTCTCTTTCATACACCAATCGTGCCCTATCCTGCATACACGACGTCTTGTTGAAGTAAGTTATTGGCCGTCGGCCTTGAGTTAACACTGCCCCAACTCCAAATCCTGGAGCATCCGACTCAATCTCAAACGACAAGTTGAAGTCACGCATGATTAATACCAGAAGTGTCATCATGGCCATTTTAAGCCTTTCAAACGCTGTCTCTGCTTCCTCACTCATCGGTAAGCACCTGTCTTTAGTAATTGAGTCAGGGGAGCTGCCATGGTGCCATAGTTCTTCACGAATCGCCGGTAGTACCCCGTAAGCCCCAGGAATCCTCGAATTTCTCGCACGTTGGTAGGGATCGGCCATTCTTTGATAGCCCTAATCTTTTCCAAGTCTACCTCAATGCCTTTTCAGATATGAAATGGCCCAAGTACCCAATCCGCGGTTTCGCAAAGCTACATTTTTTCAAGTTCGCATACAATTCGTTTTCTTTCAACAGTTCTAAGACAACTTCCAAGTGCTGCACATGTTCACCTATCCCTTTACTGTACACCAAAATGTCGTCGAAGAAAACAAGGACAAACCATCGCAGATACGGCTTGAGCATTTGATTCATCAAAGCCTGGAATGTCGAGGGGGTGTTAGTCAATCCGAACAGCATCACTGGGAATTCGTAGTGGCCTTCGTAAGTACGAAAGGCTGTCTTTTCAATATCATCAGGGCACATCCGTATTTGGTGGTATCCGGTCTTGAGGTCAATCTTGGAGAACATGTTAGCTCCATTTAGTTCATCAAATAGCTCCTCTATGACTGGAATGGGGAATTTGTCGGGGATGGTCACATTATTAAGAGCTCTGTAATCTACACAGAACCGCCAGCTCCTGTTTTTTTCATCACCAACAACACTGGGCTGGAATAGGGACTCTTGTTAGGTCGGATGATGCCTGAGGATAGCATCTCATCTACCAATCTCTCCATCTCTTCCTTTTGATGGTGTGCATACCTATAGGGCCTTGCATTCACCGAGTGAGTTCCACTTTTCAGATATATATGATGGTCGATGCTGCGCTGAGGGGGTAGCTTCTCCGGCCATTCAAACACACTAGCGAATTTCTCTAGAAAGGGCAGCCGTGGGAGCAACTCCTGGTGACAGCGGCTCTTCTTCCTGTTCTTCCTTCCCCATTGGCTCGCCTTCCATGGCATGGCATTCCACTAGGAATCCCTAGTCTTCCACCTCCATCGACTTCACTAAATTCTTTAGACTGACCCGCGTTTTGGTGAGTCTCGAATCCCCTCTGATCTTGATCTTCTTGCCTTGGTGATAGAAAGACAACAGCAAATTTTTCCAATCTACTTCGGTCACCCCAAGGGAGTGTAGCCACTGCATTCCTAGGATTATATCCACTCCCCCCAATTCCAAGGGCAGGAAGCTATCGTTCACTTTCCATTCTCCCACCCAAACCTCCACATCACTACATACTCATTTCTTTTACTGTCCTCCCCGAGCCTAAGATCACTCCATAACTAGGAGTTTCATGTAGTGCCAGCCCCAACTTGGTCACTAACTTCTCAGCAATGAAGTTATGGGTCGCCCCACAATCAATTAGTATCACCACTTCTTCCTCCCCAATCTTTCTCTTGACTTTCATGGTTCCATGGTTGATCAAGCCTACTACAGAGTTGATGGACAACTCAATGTTCAGGTTTTCCACGCTATGAACTTCCACTTGCTTAATCTCTGCCTCAGCATCAAAGAACTCTTCCTCCACATTTTCCGGTTCTTCTCCTCCTTCTTTGACCAGCAGCATTCAGAGCTCCTTATTCTCCTTGGTCTTGCATCTATAGCCGGCATAATATTTTTTCCTAATCCCTTTTCTCTTCGGGCCTGAAACTCGGCGTCCGTTAGTCGTTTAGTAGGCCCATCCCGACGATTATCTCCCGCCACCTCCCTCAGAGTGATCGTCCACATTGGCCAGTTACCCATAGTCGTTACTTCTTTCTCAGCTGCTGTGACCACGTTCTTAGGCTATTGATTCTTGTATAGGGCCTTGATGTCATACGCGCTGATCAGCCCACACTCTTTTCGGACCAGTTCTCTGTTCTCAATCTTTAGTTCCAACTTCATCATTTGGGCCAACCCAACGGGTTCCAGCGTTTCTACTTCAGATTTCAGCCATGGATTCAGTCTTTTCATGAACATCTCCTCCAACACCATTGTGGGTAAGAAAGCCACTGGAGCTAGCAGCTTGTCGAAATGGTTTCGGTATTCCCCAAGGTCGTCTTCTGTTTGATGGTTAAGAACCGGCCTACTAACGTACCATCTTGTATTGCTCGAAACTGCACTAACATCTTCTGTTTCAAATCATCCCATCCCTTGAATGCTTCACGTTCTTCTTGCGATCGGTAAAAGTCAAGAGCTGGTCCATCGAAACTTATCACAGCCACCGTGAGTTTTTCCGAGTCCAACAGATTATGTATTTTGAAGTAACAATCCGCTCAAAAAAGCCATGAGTCAGGGTCCGTTCCATCAAAAACCGGCATCTCAACCTTTTTGAACTTACTACAGTCTAGTGCTCGTTCTTCCTCTGTTTTAACTTCCTTTTTCGATTCCAGTGATGTTGCAGGGATAACAGATTCCACCTTCGTGACTTGGCTGGTCGACCCCTACTCTTTTTTCTTTCCGGTCGAGTCATCTCTGATAATCCCTTCAATGTACTTCAGGATCACTTGTTGTTGCTGATATTGTTTATCAATATAGAAGTTCATCTTAGTGATGTTCTTCGACAATAATAACGCTATGTTTTCTTCGATTACCGGCGGTCTCTGCATTCCCTGTTCCACTACCTCTAATCTCTCTTCGACCATCCTTGCCATCGTTGTGCACTTGCCCAGGTTTCAGGCTCTGATACCAAATGTTAGGATCCCAACGGGTTACTTAACCTCTATTAATATTTCAACCAAAATACAGCTCAAAAAGCACCACAACTTCAAGATCACAGTCAGAAAAACACAACTCTAATAACCAACCACAAAGTAAACAACAACGTTCGGAATAATAAAGAAAAGCAGACCAAGATAACGATCTGGAAAACCAAAACAACCAACAATGAAAAACTCAACCAAGAACGAAGGAACCTGAACTCTGTCTTCTTCCTCGCAAGGAAGAACTACAGCCTCTCTCTTCTTTACCCAAAATTTCCGTACCTCCCTCTACTCCCCCTGTTTCAGCTGGTCCTCAATCTCCTTGCTTTCCTCCCCACTACCACATGAATCCTCTTTATTGGTTTCATGGCTATTCTCCCCATTTTCACGTGTTTTCCTTTCATTGGCTTCATGTATTTTCTTATTCCTCCTATTATAAGTGAATAAGATTGGGGCCTAGCAAAATGCTTGCAACTTCGACTGTTAATTTTGGAATCAAACTTCTCCATCTAATTCAAATCAAACCTACCATCATTCCCTCGGGATGATGGTCTCTTTGCAAGAAAAAGATTCCGGCATCTCGATTCCTGTGAGCTGCAGCTTGGGAAGGTTTTATTAGAGAAGAGGGATATTGAAATTAAAATGTAAACGAAACGCGTATAAATGCTTGTGTTTACTTGTTTATGCCAAGCAAATGCTTGAGATGCCAGCTAAGACGAATCTAATTGACAAACCCTCTCTGCTGTCACACGTGTAGGAAGAGATTTCTTTATCTCGTTTGTCTTTTCTTGGCTTTGACGAACATAAGTGCATGAGATTGAGGCTACATGATTCTAGCGCCAAATTTCAACTTTCAAAATCATGAAATAGCCGGAAGGTTCACAATTCAGAACTTTTTAGCAAAAAAAAAAAAAGAGCTTTTTATGGTTTCCTCTGCTCCTTCTATGACTCTCGTATGCTCGATGACTAATAAATTTTGCCAGCTTAAAAGGCTCTCGGAACTTTTTAGTAGAATTAGTCATGGCTGAATTTTCAAAGGCTTTATAACTTCAAACCAGCATCACCATTCACTATTTTTCCTTCATCTTTACTGACACAGACCACTCTACAATTCGTTTCCATTCATTTTTGGCCCTAGCAAAGCACGTTTTCGTCTCACAAAGCTTCAACAATGCTTGTACTTTCTTTATTCATGGCTTCAGTAATGACCACAGCAGCTGGAAATTTTCTCCAAGAGGTCGACATCACTTGGGGTAGTCCACGAGTCAATATATACGATGGGAGGCCGGCACCTCACCCTCTCACTTGATAAAGATTCAGGGTCTGGTTTCCGATGCAAGAAGGAGTATCTATTTGGAAGGTTTGACATGCAAATCAAGTTAGTGCCCGGAAACTCTGCTGGTACTGTTACAACCTTTTAGGTAAGTTTCAACATGAACTCCCACACTTTGCAGTTCTTTCTCAAATTCAATTTTCCCTGGAATACCTATCTAACTCAATCTTCTCTCGTGTAGTTGTCTTCTCAAGGCCCAGGACATGATGAGATTGACTTGAATTCTTAGGCATTCATCTGGAGATCCGTACACACTTCACACCAATGTATCCTCACAGGAAAAGGAAATAGGGAACAACGATGTCACCTTTGGTTTGGATCCTACAAAGACGTTTCATACATACTCCATTGATTGAAGTCCACAAAGTATCAAGTAAGTGTTAGTTCAAGTCTTAATGATAAGTTCTATGTAACTTGATTTCCTGTTGAGTAACAAAAACTTTATTCTTTTTCACGTTTTTGGTGGATAACATTCCCATAGGGTGTTCCGTAATTAGAAACACTTGACATTCCATACCCAAAAAGCGAACCCATGAGAGTTTATTCAGGACTATGAAATGCAGATGATTGGGCAACCAAGAGGAGGATTAGTGAAAACCGATTGGACGCAAGCCCCATTCACTGCATCGAATCATAATATCAATATCAAAGCACGTGTCATCTAGACCGTCATCTTCTGGCTCCCAGGTTACCAATTCCATGCAAAGTGGACAGAATGATCAAGGACTAGATGCTAAGGGTACGAATAGAATGTGATGGGTGCAGTCGAAATACATGATTTACAATTACTGTGCTGACTTTAAAGGATTCTCTCAAGGTGTTGCTGCTGAATGCAAACGCTCAAGGTTTCTGTGAGAGATTGCAAGCCATCTCGAGACATTACATAATTGTTTTCTTATTCCTATTTCTTGTATCATCAGTTTTGTGTTCCTTCATGTAATTCTTTATTTTTTATATTTTGTTAATTTTTGCATAATAATGATTTCCAAATAAAATCTCATTATTCTCTTTACCTCTTGTTTTTTATGAGTACCAACTCCTCCTCAATCCATGCGCAACGCATGAATTCTCTCTCTGGCTCTTTATCAGACACAAGCAACCAACTATAATTCTAATACCCGCTAATTTGCAGGCTAAAAAAAAGACCTGATCCCTCTAGTCCATATGTGACTTGAAGGACTTGCAAATGCTTAAGAGTTAACACAGGGATCTTCTTACTCGTGGCTTTGGAAGGGAGAACCAAAAGAGATATAGAAATTTGAACACCAGCGATAACAATCGGTACAAGTAATCAAACTATCTAATAAACTAAAGAACTAAGCCTACATCTGTTCATTGGCGAAATCTCCCCGGAGGGCGGAGCTCACGCTTCAATTATGTATTAATTGAGGACTGTTTGATGCATTGGCGTGGTTGACCTGAGATTTTATAATTCTAGAAGAAACTAGACAATCGCACTGAACCTAAGAATTGACTTGAAGTAGTTATTGTCCAATTCACTTATGTTCATTAACTGGCAAATTAGGAGACTCAATTCTGTTCAAAGTGAAAGAACAGATTCAAGCAAGTCATTGAACTTTCAGAACATATAAAATTGTTCTAAAATCCTTGATGTTTATCCTCCTTTCTTCCTTTCTCATACACCTTATACCAGGAAAGTACAGGATATCAGACTAGATATTCAAATAGACAGAAAGATGAACAAGAACTTGCGATGCTCAAAGTTTTAGTTAAAAGCAGAAGCTATAAGCATACTTCACAGTGTAAAGGTCATCTCATCTCATGGATGTCAGATCAAATAATCAAAAGGAAAAGATTAACAATAACTAGAGATGCTCGAAATTTTAGAAGACTATAAGCATATTTGATAGTGTAGAAAACATCTCACGAAGAAGTGTACCTACAGAGCTCCTCGAAGTTCATCAAGCCTAATAAGTCGCTTTCAACTTTTTACTTCTTCGTCTTCACTGTTTGTTCCACTCCATCTTGCTTCTTTCCTGAAATTTTTCCATCATTTGCTTGATGTTATCCTCGTTACTCTTTTGGAGATAACTTGTCATTTTATTTTCTTTCGGACTTGCCTTGTTCTTCACATTAGCCGATTTCTTCCATCGCTTCTCGATATTCAACTTTCTTCTCAAATTCACGGCGTTTTCCTACTTTTATTCATGTATCGACGTCGTTTTCAGTTTCTTGAGCTTCAACATTTGCTTCTCCTCCAATGCTCGTTACTGATGCTAAATCGTCTCGATTGGAGTTAGCTTTGGCAGTCAGCAATCGACTGAACTCCAGTTTAATGGCTTCAAATGTCATTTTTCCATTGATAAATTGATCGAATGCACTGTCCTTCATCGCTCACCTATCTCTGCCGCCAATTTCTAAATCCTTTTCCTCTTCGTTTCCCCTTTCCAATTCAAAATAACGTCGAAGTTGGGCGTCCGCGCCATCTTAGTAAAATACTTTATAATTTTTCAAATTAATTTGTAAGTTTACGTGGCCTTTGATGCAAAAATTAATGTCATGTAACAATAAGTTTATTTTTTGTTTTATTTTTAAAATTTAAAGGTGGGGTTAATTTTAAAATTTTATTTTTCTAAAATCATTCTTCCTTTATAATTATTGCTTTCTTACTTTGTTCTAAGGTTAATTTTGGTACGAGCTAATAAAGAATCTAGTAGACCTACAGATCATAAGTTTCAACGATCCAAGTTTAATTGATTTTACTCTTTAATCTAGTTAACCAACATTCGTCAACTATTGGGATACTCTACTAAAGCTTAGTAAGCTACACTCTCCTACTTTAGATATATATTATATCCACTTGATGTAACCATAATTAGAAAGATGATTCTTCTTTACAGGTTGTTCATAATTTCGACTATGTCAAAATTAAAATTTTATCGCTCGAAATTACGTTTTATCTTCCTTAAGTTCTAGTGATCCTCTAATGAATAATTGATTTGTGGTTTAACCACTAAACTAAGCCTCTCTCGGGCCAATGGAAGGGCGGGGTTCCTTGTTCAAGATTCGGTTTTAGCACTTAAGGGTTAACCTCTCTACTACTTCTAGAAATGAATTACATCTTGTACTCTATGTTCCTAACATTCTAATACCCAATCTTACCCCTGAAATGGGATGCATATTGAGCCAGTACCATATGACTACTCTCCCCCATTCAAATCTAAAGACAACCTTGAATAAATAGGAGTTTATAGCTAACTCAAGATTAAAATTAAGTCACATAGGTCATCCATTTTGAAATAGTCAATTTTAAACTTATAAAGTAAAAACGACTATTTAGTGGTTTGATTTTATACAAACTCTTTGCGTGAGATACTCCAACTCACATGTTTTTCTATACACTATTAATTTAGGAATCACATTCGTTTGTATTAATACAAAATAGGTCGTATCTATAGTGTCCCTAGAATATAATGTCATAAACCTTATTGCTATATTATAAATCGTTTACGCTATTAACTCGAACTTGACCCACTTTTATGTCACTATATAAAGTTTGTAAGTATACATTTTATAGTCATAGGACCTTAATTTATTTGATTTAAGATTATAATGAACAAACCGCTTATTCAACAACAATTTTATAGTACAATACATCAATAACAACTTTATTGCAAAATAGAATATGTTTTAGCATTTACAAACCACAAGTTTTACGACATAAAACACAACATGATACTAACTTGAGCATTGAAATGTACGTGGCTAGACACCGCATTAGTGCTTAATCTCTTTTGTCTTGTAGGCACCTGCACGATCTTCCATCATAATGAAAATTTATCATTGGTACGATTTTTGGCTCAATAGATTAAATCCATCGTTAATTTAACTTCAAGATAACGCTTTACAACAATAGCGAATCTAGAAATATTTGTTGGGGAAAGGGGGTGAACAACTATATATAATGTTTTTTTAAAAAATGTGACTGTCACACTTCTACACACTTTTGTTTCCATTTTTTCTTCGAGTTTCAAAATTTTACAACCTTAAGCTTTTTTTCACTATGTATACCCTTTTGATCGTTAGATTAGCGTTAATTAATTAATTATAAACATTAACATAATTATAATTAACTATTTTTTATAATTCTTCATTGGTATCAAAATTAATTATAACATTTTTTCATCATAGTTATTTTGAATTAGTTAAATGAATGTTAGCGTCAAAGTCCAATGTGAGCATTAGATGTGTGGGTAAAAGTCTAAGATACTAAAACCTAAAAACCAAATGAAAACTAGGTTCAAAATTAAAAGTGCAATATTTTGAAATAACCTAATCGACCAATCTAAAAAAAAATCTTATAAAGAAATGTAACACAGTATCCATTCATCTATCAAAGTCAAAGGTATTTTTCTTGTTTGAAGATGAAAACTTTATAATTTTTATTTCTAGACTCTGTTTGTTTTCTTTTAAAATATCTCTCTCTATAATTCTACAAAAGTATTTACAATAAATAAAAATACATATATATTAAAATCTCTTAGATAAATCCAATAAGAACAAGAGCTAAAAAGATCAGTTTGAAACTTATTTGACAATGATATGAAAATTAAAAAAATAAAAGTTACGTAATTAATAAAATGTTATTGTTGAGGACTGAGATCAAAAACTTTTTTCTAAAATTTAAAAAGAAAAGACAGATGGAGAAATTGCACCGTTCGTTCTAAATAACGAACTTTGTGGAACTAGAGAAACTATATTACAAATTTGCATGCAATAATTACCAACCTAAGACATATTTATTTATTTTATATTTAAAATTTAATAAAATTTCTATTTTATTTATGCATGGCAATACTCCACGATATCAGTTCAAATTCATGCTTCCCGCAATCGAGGAAAAGAAAAAAGAAAAGCTTGTCTCCAGCTCTGCACCAATCTACTCACCCTCTCCTTTAATTTACTAAGATCATGCCCTCTACAACAAGTAAATATGGAAGGAAGACCCAAATCTGGACAAAAAATTTCAACAGCAGGCACTCCCGAAATACTACTAATACAGTAACACTCAATCCAAAGGAAAATTAGGAGAGAAACACCAAGTTGATTTATTAAAATTCACAAACTGTTCTGAGGCAAGTTGGCAAGCATGTGAAGTCCTCTTAATAAACCCAAATTCTAAAGTAGATGCACGACATATATAACAATAGACTATCCAACGGACTAGTTCTCAAACCCGAAACATGCATAATTAACCATTCAATTGAGCAATAGCAGATAAAGCACGAGACAAACCCTAAGCACAAATAAATCAATCAATAAGGGAAAAGGATCATTGGCATAAACCACGCACAAGAAGCGAATGATGTGATTCTGTGGAACATCATTGATTAGCAAAAGCAAAAGAAGCGATGAAGATATAGTCCATAATTAACATGATCCAACGCGTAGTGAAACTCTTAATATATTCACCGAAACACCATTAAATACAGTTATATGCTTTGCTCATATCCACTTTCAAAGCTATATAAGCATCCCTCCCATATATTTAACGATGTAATAAATGCAACCACTAGAGAATGCACCTTTGGAATTAATAATAATGATTGTGTTATCTGAAATTGCCAGCTCTAGAACAAAAGTTGATTGCGATTCAGATTATGAACTGATGTAGAATATGCTTCATACAATTCACAATTACTTTCAAAAAAATTTCATACACACCACATTACAAAAGATAATAGACCTATGATAATCTAACACCACACATGGAGAATGCACCTTCGGAATCATAGCAATATCAGTAGTGTTCCACACACGCTCATATTTGCATCAGTTTAAGACATCTAAGCATTCCTTTACGGTTTTATAACCAAGCGCCTCCCAATACCATCAAATGAATTCAGTATTTTACATTTTTAACACACTTTTACATATTATTAAAATTAATTTTAGATTATTAAAACAATTTGAAATAGATAGTTCCTATTATTGTCAGCTTGAAACATATTTTTTTTAATCATTTTAAAATTAAATTTGATAGTACTAAAAGAAAATAATAATAATATATAAAAAAAAAGTAGTTTTGTGTTGTTATTTTGACATTTACTTTTGGTTTGATTTGGTGTTGGGGTTTGGTTTCCTAATGGAAGGGCAGGAAGAGAGACAGCTTCAGAATAGAAAGAATGGTGGGAGAAAGTGAAAATGGGATATGGATTTTCAGTTTGGGTTTGGCAGTCAGCGACGACATGTCGACCAAGAAGAGGTTAAACACTGCGACAATTCCTGAACTCGAATCATCCAATCGAATTGGATTTATAATTAATTGGGTGCGGGTGGGAACATAAATGCATTGCATGTGTACCACTGCCCATCATCATTCAATTCTTCCCCTTACTACTTTGCCCCTTCATACACGCATCCATCCATAACAAAATTAAATCAAATGTAAATTCCGATCAATTTGATCTCAGTTCAACTTATATGTCTTTATTTCTATCTAATGACAAAAAGTTTCGGATTCAATTCTCTTATCCCTAAATTATACTTAATAAAACTTTTTCTAAAGAAAATAGGTTTAATTGTATAATTACATTTAAATTTATATAATTTAATAAAATTTTATACGTTTGAATCAATATGCAAATATTAATTTATATTTCTAAATTTTAATTATTATAATTATTTAAATCTTAAATTTTTTATTATATCAATCACATCTTCATCTAGATTTTGTTCAATCAATGGAATGGGAATCTTATATTTTAAAATTTTTATAATTTCATTAATTTAAAGTATTTATTACTATTTTTGTAAAATTATCGATATATTGATTGTTAAAATATATGTAAACTTTTTCAAATATAAATTTTACAAAATGAATGATTAGAATAAATTTGACGATATTTTTTCGAAGAAAGTTTTTCAATGATGCATTTGTTGAAGTTTGAGAGTTTGGTTGATACATTTAAGCGTATAAATGGATACACATCGAGATGCAAATTTAAAATTATAGAAATTGGTTTTTTTTTTTCCGCGCGGCAACCGACGGCGTTGCTTTGGCTAAAACCCCTATGGGTTTGATAATGTGTTGCCCAATCATTCGTACAACAACCGGAAAAAAAAGGTTTCCAATCTTTTATTATTATTATCATCATTATTTTGAGAGGGAAATTGATGACTTGTAAAAAGTTTACAATAATATTGTATATTTCAAAATCATTAGTGATCTGTCGGTTTTAATTCTTTTAAGAAATGGATAAAAGCTGTAAAAACATATGTGGATTTTGTTCAAGATTTCGGACCAAAATTCAAACTAGTATAGAATTACTTTAAACTTTTTTATGACTGAGCATTTGAAGAACATGTGTTAATTTCCAAAGACAGTTTTATATACATAAGGTAGAGGTTGTAAAAGAATGTTGAAGTTATGCAGATTGTGAATCATTGTACAAATCTTGGAGATGGTATGCTACAAGTTTCTTTACGTTATGAGTTGTCGTTCATGTTTTTGCAAGCTATCAAAACATCTAACTACAATTTGTCACAAATGTTTAGACTCTTCTTTCTTTCTGCTTTTCGTGATTAAAAATTAAAAATGTTGTTAAGATTAATTAGTTTTCTTTGTTTGTGTGTGTGTGAAAGGAGTGGTGTGAGTGAACATTAGGCAGTGAAGATAAAGAATAATGTTGCCAATGGGAATGGGACATTTTCTTTTCCTTTATAATCAAAAGGGATTTGATAGTTTTTGAGGACCTGCGGCAAAAAAAGAGAAACATGTTGCACTAAAATAGTAAAGTGAAAGGGTAAAAGTTGAATCCAAAGTTTGGTAGCCAAAAAGTTTTATATAATTATTCCACTCTTTTAAGCAAATAAATTTGCTGATAAAAGAGAAAATAAATCCTAAACTCGAGTCAATCATGTGTGTGTGTGTATATATATATATTTGTTTAGGAAGATTAGTTTGACAACTAAAGTTTTAGTCTTCTGTTTTTTTTTTATAATTTTATCTTTTTAATGTGATTTTTTTAAGCAACATTTCAAATTCCAAGTCAATTTTAAAAATTAAAACACTTTTTGAAAATGAAAAAAAAAATAAATTAAAAACTTCAAAGTAAGAATAATATTCATCAACTTAACTTCTAATATTCTGGAAATACATTTTTTAGTTTACTCACTATTAAAAAAACGTAAGAATAAGCATTGAAAAAAAACCTCCAAAAGATCTTAAATTAATACTCTACACTACATATGAAGTCCAAAAGACAGTTATTTTCCTTATAATTTACATTCCTCTTCTTTTTCTCAACAGGGTGGATCTATTTATATTCAATTTTTTTAAAAAAAGAAAAAAAGAAAAAAGAGCATTCATTACTAAAAAGGATAAATGGATCATTTTGAAAACGAAATGATTAATTGAAAGGTAAAATTTCAAAGGGGACAAAAACAACAAAAATGATGGGTTGATGAAAATATTTTCAAGATCAGAAATAATAATCGCACAACATCTCCAATTATAAGGGTGGTTTGACTTAAGGTTAAATGTATAAAAATAATAGTGATGAAAAAAATGAAAAAAAGAAATTGGGTACTAAGAATGAGTACGGAAGGTGGGTGGGGGGATGTGTAAAAAAATTAATGGAAAAGGTTAAAAAAGAAAAAGAGAAAAAAAAAGGTGGGAAGCAAGAAAAGACATAAGGTGGGTGTGATCACATGGAGCCCCATATGCCCAACACAAACTAAATCTCTCTCCCAATCCCAATGACCAAATACCCCTTCCTTTCTCTTGGTTTCCTTCTCGGAAGCATCACCACCACCTCCATATCTTAACCATCTTTTTAACTCTTCCTTTTTTTCACACCCTTTTCTCATAATTTTCAGCTCACTTTTCCATTCCATTTAATTTAAGTAGAAAGAATTAATAAATAGATAAAAGAAAATCACAAAACTTTTTGGGATAAAATCAAATTGAAAATTAAAAAGAAATAATAATAATAATAATAATGAGAGAGAGAGAGAGAGAGAGAGAGAGAGAGAGAGATTGTGTTAGTTTTGATGAATATGGGGGAATTAAGATAAAATTAAAAGAGAGAATTTGGGATGGGGGGCTCAAGGGTGGTGGTGGGGGCTAGTGATTAAAGCCACGTGGCGATCATGCGAAGGCTAGTGATATAGATCATAGGATGAAGAGAGTGGGGAGGCACATGGGGGTGGTGTTTGCTTCAAGAAAATCATGTGATCACATGTGCTTTCTCTCTCTTCTTTTCCTGGGCCCATTTCTCTTTTATCTCTCCCTCTCTCTCTAACATCTAATTACGTATTATCTCCACGCTCCTCACTTCGCGCGTTCCTTCCTCTTTCTTTTATATTTATTACAACATCCTTATTACCTTTTTTTTCCTCATAAATTACTCACTATATTAGAATTTAATTCCTATCCATTTAAATTTTACAAAATTCCATCTGAATGACAATAAAATTTATATAATATAAAAAAAAAATCTACAAATATAATTTTTTTATATTATAAATATGATAAGTAATTAGATATATTATAACGTTATCGAATCTTAATTTTGTTATCAATTTTAAAAATATAAAAATATAAACTCTATTAGTATAAAATTATTTGCTATTTTTTTGCAAAAGTCTCTTAAATTTTAATACAAATTATAAATTAAATTTATAATTTAACTTTAGTAAGTTTATTTCATTGATAATTAACCTAAATGTGCTATCACTTGTATTAAACAAACATTGAAGAAAATGTAAAATTTGGTACTTGAAAATTTAGACCTCGACATTTATTTGGCTTTTGGCCCTTAGAATTATTGTTGGTTTTCGTACTTCTTATTTAATTTGGTTTTCGTTTTTCTCTGTAAAGGGTTCGAAATTAATGAAATTATAAAAATAAGGAAGAAAACAATAACGTTTATAAATTTAATTTCACATGCCATGAATTAAATCATCAACAAGTGAGGCTTTTAAGATAAAATAGGAGAAATAATATGATATTAAACCTAATTATAGTCCAATGGACATTTAGCTTTGATTCTTTTTTTTTTTCTCCTTTTTATGTTTAGTATGGTATGTACTTAGTGAGTTTGATGTTTAACCAGAACAAAGTAGAGTAAAAAATTATAAAACTAATCTTATTTATCCGCTAAAACTTAGTTGACAATAAATTATTACTAATTTATCCATGAGTATAATTTATATTTAAATTTAGTTAAATTATAAATTTAATCGAGAAAGTTAGAGCTTTAACAAAATCTCAATCTTTATAAATAGTCTTTAAAAACAAGACTATTTTCAGAGACTAAAATTATAATAATAAATCATATAATCTAAATCTATCTGTTAAAAATTATAGGATCCTAAAAATTCATAGAATTATTTTTATAATATTATGTAATTTACATTTAAAAACATAATTTGAATCAGAAAATAATTTTTAAAAGCAGAATTTGAATAATTTGTTAAATAGTCAATAAATCTAAATGTATAAAAAAGAACACGAATTCTCTATCATACAAAAACCAATATTTATAAAGAATTTGTAAATATAGTTGGATGGGAAGCACTCACAGTTTGAAAATGGAATCTAAATTTCAATTTTTTTATGGCGTGGTGTGATTGTTAAATTTGCAAATGAGAGGGAATAAAAGGGGGGATTTGGATTCCAGGTAATATGCATCCGATCAGGGGGAAGAAAAGCTCAGTCGCGCATGGCGGCGTTTGAAAATCAAACATAAAATCCAAAACCAGAGAAATTGAGAGAAACCCAAAAATGGTGGGCCACAGCTTCGTTGGCATTGACATTTTCAGAGCTCAAACAATAATTTAACTCCCTCCTCCTTCCCCCCCTTATTCGTACCCATTCACACGCCTCCCTTTTCTCTCTCTCTCTCTCTCTCTCACACACACACACTACTCTCCGCCATGGACAAACCTCAATTTCAAACACTCAAATCAACCACCACTTCTCGCCAAAAAACCCTAATCCTCAACGCATTGCACAAATCCTCTCTCCATCGCCGCCGCAGCCGGAGACGAGTGCCAACCTCCCGCATTATTGCCGACAAGATTCACCGAAACCATCCTGTTTTCACTTACGAAGAAGCTGATGACAAGGAAGCCGTCGAACGCAAGATTCGTGCCTTGCAGAGCATCGTTCCAGGAGGAGAATCGCTTGGAGTCGACAAGCTGTTTGAACAGACGGCGGAGTATATAATGAATTTGCAGCATCAAGTGAAGGCCATGAGAGCTCTCTCGAGCTTTTTCGAGAGCTTGGAGAAGGAGAAATCTGAATGCGGAGGTTGAAGAAGATGAGTTCTACTTCTGATTTTGAATTTTTTTTCTTTCTTTTTTTGATTTGGTTTATTATTAATTATCATTTTTTTTCCTCTTTTTCATGTGAGAAAAAAGATGGATGAAGCGTTTGATTCTCAGTGGCTCCATCTTTTTCTCTGTTAGTTGGGAGCAGGATTTCGAATCCTTTTTCCTGTTAATGATCATCATCTTCTTCTATACTCTTTGCTAGTAAATCTGTGTAGCTTTTTAATGGATAGCAAATCAAAATGGACATGGATAGTAATAACAGATTGGAGTGAGAGAGTTCGACAATGTGTTTATGCTCCTGTTTCATTCATTGCTTCGCCGTTCCTATTACCCAAAATTTTCGTTGATAGTTGAAGATAAATTAACGATATTTTTGTTTTCTTTTTCTTTTTTATACATACAAAGGTGGATTTGAAAAATAATTCCAAATCTAGATTACCTCATGATTTACGCCTAAACTGTTGGATAAATCATTGTTTTAGAAATAATTTACTATCTATCTATTGGTAAATCATTTTCATAAACTGTTGGTTCACTTTATATATTTATATATTGCGTTATCCAGCTAAGATATTGACTCAGGAGTCTCTTCCTTTTTTTTTGAATTTTGTTTCCTATTTTAGGTAATTATATTATTGCTTTCCATTACTTTTTCGGACAATTAGTAATCTTTTATTATAACAAATATTAACCTTAATGAAAAGTTAAACTTCGATGTTTTTCTTCAAAAAAGGAATGAAAACAGAACATTAATTCCAATCAAAACTGTATTAACAATCCTTAACAAGAATCCCACTATCACTCAAAATATAACTTTTAAAATGACTTTAAAACACTTTTTTTTTTTTAAATCGTGAATTCAAAATCGACTCTAAAATTGATGTGATAGTGGGCCCATCTTTTTACTGTTTTAAGCCATCATTCAATAAGCTTAGCTTCCTCTTCAATGGCCAATTTGGTGATAGTGAGTTTCAAAATCTGAAACATACAGCTCAGTAATGTAACCAAAATCAGTCAGTTGAAAAAGGTTATAAAGAGATACAATAAATGAACTTTCATATTTCTTCTTCTATAATACAAAACTCTAGTGCAAATAATGGCCAAGGTTGAAAGCTGAAGCAATCAGAAGTATGGATGGAATGAGCATCACTACATTGACAAAAAGTTTCAGGCAACTTCAAGTTGTCAAACATAGGTCTCTTTTATAGTCCATCCGAACAAACTCATCTAAAACCCTTTTTCAAAAATCCGCCACGAATTAGACTTCTGAATGGTTTGATCAAATTGCTTCTCTAACACATTCTGGTCATGCTATACTCGACCACGCCAGTGTTTCGATGGGTAGTGGTAGTTGCAGCAGCAACAGCTCCAGCATCATATTGGGCGCTTACCTGCAAATGTGCAGCACGGTCATTGTTTCCCATCTTGGGCATGCCTACACGTGCCATAAAGAAAGAATTTGAGAAAGCACCAGAAGCAGCAGCTGTATCTCCGGCTAATTTGGCAGCCATTCCACATTGAGGGGATTGTTTGCATTGCATGGACGTGTCCTGCTCAGCCCCAGTTGCTGATCTTTCTTCATTTTGGCCGCAAGATTGCTGGTAATAATATGTTGGATGGATAGCATGAGAAGGGAGGGCACTTCTAATTAACATTCGTGGGTCGTAAGCATCTTTAATGGTACTTCCACTGTCATATGGCATGACCGGGCCTGAGATTCTTCCAGGCTTGGCTAAACAAAGAAACAAAGTTAGAATAGGTGGACTTAAATGTAAGTTAAGCAGACGGGCTGTTAGAAAGGATGGTACGCAGAAAAAACCTCACCTTGAGCAGCAGCAATCCTCTGTGCTGCTGAATCTTTGTAAAGCTGACTGCCGAACGGACCTGATGGCGCATATCGGTCTTTAAAGGAAACAATATTTGATGTTACTTTTGGTGGAATGGTATTTGACTGTACTGAAGACCTGGTAGAACCAACAGATTGAAAATATAATTATCATCATTATTGGAGATTCACTCAATGACAGATCATGTTTGAAGCCATGAGCAACTAGGAGTGTTGTGTACCTAGGAAGAGATGCATGTTTTCTTTCTAGAGGATAAACTGGTCCACTTTTCCCTCCATTATCTTCAAGATGAGCAAATTGCTTTTTGAACTGATCTAGTGCACTGGACAAGTAGAAACATGGACCAGAAGATAAGAGTCAGGAACATCCACTTAATCAATCAAATTCATCATTCGGAAATTTAAAACAGAGAAGGTATTTAAGAACCTAGGATAAAGAAAATTTGATCTCTCGGTTCCATTTAAGTAGTCTTTCAGCAATTGAGGATGGTATTCGAGTATCTCGAGGAATATCAACTCGCGAATGTCATCCTTTGTGACTTTTCTCCTCTCAAATTCAAACTCCACCTTTGAGATTGGCTGGCAAGAAGGTTCCCTCTCAACTTTAGCCAGCCCCTTAAAGTAAGGATCTGCCAATGCCTGAAGAAAAATGGTTTTCAACTTGATGTTCACAAGTGATTGACTTAAATTTTGAAGTGCTTGGAAGAACAACAAATTTATGGATTTGCTATGTATCATGCATACTATAATTGAGTTGATAAACCAAAACTAGATAAATAAGAGTAAACAAACATAACAAAGGTAACAAGGAAATAATGTTGCCAATCAAGCATATAGCAGCAGACCTCTTCGGCAGTAGGTCGATCCTTTGGATCAAATGCAAGTAACCGTTGTAGCAATTGTAGGGCTAGGGGATCAGCATTTGGGAACTTCTGAGAAAAGGATATTGGCTGCTTCTTCCTCATACTAGTCAAGTACCTCCTGGCCTTTTCATTTCTTACCTAAGGAAACAAATTTGAAAGTGGTAAAGAAAATTATCTCAAAATATTCAAGAGATCAAAACTTCTCCACAACTATATATACATACTAAAATGCCACTTACCCGAGAAATGGTATCTAATGAAGGCGTTCCAAGGAGATCTGTCATCAAATCAAGCTGATGAACAATATTTTTACCAGGAAAAAGTGGTTTCCCGGTCAGTACTTCAGCAAATATGCAGCCAATACTCCAAATGTCAATGGCGGGAGTATACTATATCCAGACAAAAAGTAGAAATTAGACACAGATGAAAAATATCAATCACAAAATGAGGAACGTCATTATTATATATAAAGATGATTAGAAGTGTCGAGAAACTAATGCCATTATTTATAGAGGAATTTGAAACCTAACTAAACAAATAAAACAATTAAACCCAAAGTCTCACTACATCAGAGAGTGTGAATCAATTACTTATATCTCGACAACAGGGTTACAACTAAACCTCTATTTATTTCATATGAAGCTAGCTACGCGCTAGCAAAGTTAAGATTGTAAAAATGGTATGTAGAGCATGTTCAAGAAATGTCATCAAAACAAACCTTAGAGAAGAAAGAACCACATAGCTCTGGAGCCCTATACCATCTAGTAGCAACATAGTCCTGCAAGTACCATCACATCAAACGCTATCAGCTTTGCTCTTGCTACATATACATCCAGAAATTCTATTGTATCGAACATGAACATATAGTATATTGACTGGCCTACCGTCCAAAATATTGTTGTCGGGGTGTCACTGAAAGCAACTCTTGCCAATCCAAAATCACATATTTTAAGTTTGCAATTTGCATTTGCCAATATATTCTTTGGTTTTAAATCCCGATGGTAGACATTTGCTGCAGTAATGTAGATCAAAATCAGGTAGTTCACACATTATATCCAAATCGTACCATACTTACTCCACAAAATATGCTTCCACTAAGAACATTATAAGAAGAATATGAAAAAAGAAAAAGGGTAATTGAAGGTAGCTTCATATGAAATATGAGAAACGCAAAACACTCCGTCCAGCCAAAAGGAGAGTGGGCCAAAAAGTAACAATGATTACAAGAGCAACCCAGCTCCCCCAAAAGTTTATATTCAGGTAAAGTATTGGTGCAATGAAGTATCCAAACACCTGTGTGAATATATTTCAGTGCACGTAGTAGCTGGTAGAGGAAAAATTGATAGTGCTCTTTTGTTAAATCATCATTGGCCTTGATGACTTGATGCAAATCTGATTCCATCAACTCAAACACAACAAAAATATCTTTGAACCCCCTACGAGAAGGTGGTAACATAATGTGCTTAATTTCAACAATATCGGGATGGCGTAGAAGCCTCAGGAGCTTTATCTCACGAAGAATCCGGGCAGCATCAGATACATGTTCAAAAATATCATGTATCTTCTTTATTGCCACTTTTTCATTGGTGAGAGTGTCAACAGCTGAACAAACCACACCATAACTCCCCTTTCCAATAACTTCGCGGACTTTGAATCTGTTGGCATCGCCATATTCAGAGAAAAAGTCCAATTCTGCAGAATTCTGCCACAAGAAAACCCATCTACGTTAAGATACATGTTTACTGCAGATACATACAGGAAAAAGAACCCCCCAACTGCCAGGAGAGTTAAAAATTTGATTGAATTTTTTCCAGTGGAAATTGGTAACGGTATGGGATTCAGTACAATCAAGATTAATGATGAAGAAATGACATCTTAAATAGAAATATGACCATCAAGATGAATTTTACACAAGAGTATTTTAGAGGCATACAAATGACAACTGCAGCTGCAAACTAATCAAAACCCAACATATCAAGTCTTATAAAGTCCAATTTTCGATTCAGTTTAACGTCAAAAAAATTCACAAACTTCCACCAATATGCTTATTATATTGAAGGCATTTGACATAAATTTGCATCAGATAGGAAAAGTCTCATATAACTATTAGGAGGTAAAGAAAACAAAAATCTAAGGTATTAGAGAAGGTTCTGAATAAGATAATAAGTATGAGAGATACAGCTTCACCTTCTTACGGTGATCGGTCTGCATTTCCTTAAAACTCTAAAACCCAGTTTGGAAAAGAGTGAAGACGAAATCTGAAATCCAGTTCAGAAGAGAAAATAGAAAAGTTGAATTGTTAATTGACTAAAAGAAGACTCAACCACATTTGCCCCATCTACCCCTGCTCCGGATCACAAACCCACAATCCCTCCTTATGCTCCTTCCCGAATCCTCCACGGAACATAATAAAATTACCCAAATCAAATCCCTCATACACTTCACTACCTGAAATCCCAAAACCTGAACCAAAAACTCAATCACCAAAACAGAACAACCAACACCACCAGCTACCATAAAGTAACCAGAATCAGATCGAGGATAGAGACTTTTTGCATTCCTACTCGATGAATGGCCGTAAACCCAATTGGTAGAGGATGAAGAAGGAGATTGAAAAGAGGGGAAGAACAAAATCGGAGATCTACCAGGGAAAGGGAAAGGGAAAGGGGAAGGGGAAGAAGAAAAGAGGAAAGTTTGAGGAGAAGAAGGAAGGAGCGGCGAAGGCTTGAGAGTGGATATATAAAGTATAAGATAATTTGAAGTGAAAAAGTAGAAATCTAGGAGACCCTCTTGCTTCCTTTTGCTTTTTCAATCCTTTTTTCTTTCTATGGGCATCTCTTTCCTCTTTTAGGTTTAAATATTATTATGTATTATTCTCACTTTTATTTTCTTATGTGTTTGACACTTTTATTCAAAGTTTGATATTTCTACTATTAATTAGCTAATTTTCAATAAATTTTGAAATGAATCCTCAAATTATGATGTTTTATTTATTTATTTATTTATTTATTTAGCAGATATTTATTATTGAAAATAATTACTTTTTAAAGATAGTATCATTTTTAAAATTTATTTTAAACATTTTATTTATCGAACGAAGAGTTTAAATAAAAATGATATTTTGAAAATATTTTAGATCTCGGTATTTATTGTTTTCTTTTATGAATATTTCCTTGATAAATTGTTTTTATATATTTACACCATTTTTTGTTTGATTAAACGAAAATTTAGTAATATACACTTTTTTTTCTTTTTTGCAAAAGCTAGTTTTAATACATGAATTTAAGTGAACCGGGGTTGAACCACGTAAAAAGGAAAATTGAACAAAATTCAAACCCTAATAACTCAAAAAAAAGACCATACCTTTTTTCTTTCTCTTTGTTTAAAAACTGCTTTACTACTTATATTTTTTGTTGGATTTTATTTCAAGTTGATCATAGTACTTTTAAAATATTCATTTTGAGGATTGTTTGGACACCTGTAATTGCATTGGAATATAATGAAATGTAATAAACGAATTCATATCTGGATCGAATATTTTAAGTCTGAGTTGTTATTAAAAATTCATTCAATCATGCCAGTTTTTGGTTGAACTCCATTTTCCATTGTTTTCACACCTTACGATTACATTTTTGTTTCGTCTTGATCAATTTGACATACATTTCAACATCTCTATGATTCTCATGATTACATTCTATCTCTCCAAACACACTTAATTAGTATCTATAATTTAATCTTTGCTTTTATTAAATGTGGTTTTTTAACCATCAAAATATTTATTTAAACCCTCAGTGCATCCAACTTTAATTTATTTTGATTCTTCAACCGTTCCAATGTATCCATTTTAGTTCATACATTTCAAGATAATAAAAATAATCATTTTAAAAAAGTTTAAGAACCAAAACAAACATTTTTAGAATGCAACGACTAAAATATAAAGTTAAAAATAAGGAAATTCATTCTAAATGCTAGAACTATCATAACAAAATATCACAATTTAGCTAGCATCATATACCGCAATAGGCTACTATTTTAGATATATTACAAAGAATCGAAATTAAAAATTTGTTAGGTTTATAAATATTTTGTTTAATTTTATCTATTTAAAGGTATTAGAAGTAGAAAGGAATAGTGAATTAATTAATAATTGTACATAGATTGGTAGAGCCCAAAATAAGGTATGGATAAGGATAGATTGGACGGTGGTAATAGCAGAGGGTGCAGTAGGACTTTATTAATTTTGATGAATTAATAGAGAAATCAGCAAACAATCAATCTTACTTCACCAAACACACACTTCTAACCTTTTGGATGAGAATCCAAAATTGTGATACTCAAAACATTTATTACTTCAAGGACTTATCTTATTTAAATAATACATATCTACTTTTCCTTTTTCTTTTTTTATTACGATAAAGGTTGAAACAATAATTCACCTTTGATTATTGCTTAACCCTCTGCCTAAATAGTTGATTTAGAAAATTTAATTTATGTTAATTTTAATATATATATATATATATATATATATATATATATATATATATATATATATATATATATAGCTTTGAAAGATATGTCTCGTTAATATTTAAAACGATTCCATCAAGATATAGCGGTGAAATGAGATTGTGATTCATTGAAATTTTCGATATTAAGCGGTATAATTCATAACTATTTCTATTGAACTATACTTACAATTTTAATCCATACTTCGTTAGACTTAATTCGGAAAATTATACCGTGAAATATATAATTGTTTTGATTTAATTTATAGATCTAGATCTATATTTATATTAAAAGTAGAGAAAATAGGAGAATTTTGTCATTCCCTTTTTGCTTCGACATTTTCTTGCTAATAACTATTTTATCATTTCATTTTTATAACACCACTTTTCCATTGGTGTTTGTTGAGAAATGTTAGAACAATAAAAGTGCAACCTTATGTTTAATGGGACACAATTCATAGGATGCAAGTGGTTACTCATTAAGTACTTCAATCTTTGGGACAAGACTCTGTGAATTTAAGTGTCTATTGATTGTTTTTGTACATGTATAAGACGTTACACATCGAGTAAATGTATTCATTTGTATATGGATGTGATCCATATAAAAGGTGGCTTATTGAGTTTAGATGTTTGTTTATTCTTCATATCTTCACATTACGATAAATATATTAGGCACGAAAGTTAATTTTGACGTAGCAAAACACTATTTCGGGTGTAGTTAAATCTTTTGTATCCATTACTAAATGATATATATTTTTACAAAGTATAGAGTAGTAGAAAAAATATGTGAGAGTACTTCGTAGACATGATTAACCATTAATAAATATAAATGAATAAATTATAATCACTCATTAATTAGGACTTGAAAGGGTTTTATTAAAGAAATTATTTGTCAAAATTGATTGGAAATCAAATTATATTGGTGTTTAGGTGGCTATAATTAAACCTAAATTATGTAAAATTGGGTTAGTGGAGCCGTGGGGGTATTGATTTAGAAGGCTAATCGACATAGCATGTGAGCAACTTGGCAATCAATGGTGTGGGTGTGGGTCACTTTTTAACATTTTACAATAACCTTTTCCCTCTCAATAATTAGCTTCCATGCTTCTTTTTTCATAATAATAAATAAATAATACGTCTATTGATTTGTGTTCGATAATTACTAATTCATAACACGTGTGATAGTTCAATAAATTTATAACTTGTTTTACTATCATTGAAAGAAAACGATGATGTGATTTGTGTATTTAGATCAATATTATGATTAGATCGTGTTTTCTTAATAATGTATATATTTTATCTTTTAAACTCAAATAGTTGTAATTGAGAAATGACGTGATTATCCATTCAAATATATTTTATTTGGACAATATTTATTATTACTTTGTAAAATAGTAAATTTTATAAGCAAAATAAAAATTAGGAGAAATTGTTACGAAGAGCACAAAAGAAGATATTTTTTCATATAATATAACAAAAATTTCAAATGGACAATAGAGAGTTCGATGAATTTTGTTATGTTTTATAAATAGTTATAATATTTTGCTATTTTTAGAAAATGTATCTAAAAATTTAAGTTAGATTGTCAATTTTTATCTTTTTTTTTTTTTAGAAAAACTTTCAAATAGCAAAATATTAATAGACATACTTCTTATAATATATAGATAGATAAATCAAATATATGATTTGTAAGTTAATATTATTATACTAGTTGAACCATATTCATTTTAGTTAGCCTAACACGCCAATATTAATATTAATATTATAACATATAACTCTTTAATTTTTCCATTCACTTCATTAACTTAGATCATCTTCATCTATGATTACCTAATTTGTCACAATTTTTAAGTTCAATTAACTAGCTTGGACCTTAATTAACTTGTTGAAACTACATAATTTAGCATAAGATTGTTTCTCAATTGTGGTTTAAGTGTCTAATCATGTTGCATTTTGATTACCTATGTGTGATGAAGGAGAGGTTGGGGTATTGGTATATTTTGGTAATGAAACCCAACCCTACACCCATCAAACTTTAGACGTTTCATCTAACTTTCAATAATAATATTGCAATGTTATTGTGTGTGTGTGTGTGACAATTTAATTTAATAAATCTTATTTGTTATTTAATAAGCTCTCCCTAATTAAATTTATTGAATTCACTTTTCTTGCACCACACAATTTCAATATTGGTTATCTTATTCTACCAACCTTTCTTGCGCTACATTTTTCTCTATGAACCCAAATTAACAAGAAACCTATGTGTTATTAAATTTGAGGTCGTGTTTTTAATTTTTTTAAAAATAATTATTAATATCAATATAATAGTAATGACGATTCTGTTGAAGAAATTGACACAAAAGAAAAAGATAATAGGAAGAAAGAAACTTTTATTAAAAGAAATTTACAAACGATAGATGCTTTTGAAGAGTTTACTGTTTCACTCTCAAGATACTAACTCAATTTCATTCGAATTAAAGTCTCTCACTTACTTTCTTTCTTCCTCTCTTTGTTTACTTTGCTTGTTTAGCTTAGTTCGTAGATGAAGATTGACACAAACTCTACATATAAGTGTGAGATCTTTGGAACCCAAGTAAAATGTCTCTTTAGAATTCTAATTATTCTAGATATTTCATAGTTTATCCATATCTCAAGAAACTTTATAGAATTCCTCAACCTAGATAAAATCTAGGCTGCAGTGGAGTTGAAATCGTTGAGAAGATGTTGCCTGATGAGATCGAGAGTGGAGGCATCATCCATGGAGATGGAGAAGAAGAATGTGAAGAAACAGATAAACTTTAAGAGAACGTCTTATCAAAAGCTCGTAATGACCTAATCTAATGATCTTCACAAAAATCTGTGAAGTTTTTTCTTTTTAATTGAGCTTATTAGTCGCAAACTCATAATAGTTATTATAATAATCTTAACAAAAAAAAATCACTTTAATACTTAAAAAGTTCCACTAACTAGAGCTTAAATCAAATGTTAGCTTTATGTAGTCTAGGATAAGAGATTCTTGATTTAAATTTAAGATATATATATATCAATTTCATCGAATATGTATTAACTTTTAATCTTAAACTATATTACTATATTGCCAGCAAGTTTAATTTTTTTTTTTTTTTAATATTTTATTTTTGATTTTCAACTTCCAAATCTAAGAGATGATGATTATAAATAAAAAAACAAAAAAATAAAAAAATTTACAAAATATAAAATAAAATTTCAAAGGGTTGTATACTTCAATAAATTTTGCTATATTTTGTAAATAATTGTCAAAATGAAAAAAGAAAAAGTAAGTTTGAAATCTAACAAAAATAAAATGGAAAAGAGTATTAACTTCCAATCTACTCCAATGTTTGGTAAATGATTTTGAGATTTCCAAGTCTATTTTTACCAAAAAAGATTTAATCTAAAAATTGAAGTTGAGATTTAAAATTGTGTCACGTAAATTTGATATTAGAAGCATGGAATGAGTAACAAATAAAATTGTATTTTCATTGTGTGAAATTCTTCATCTATAATCTTAAAAGGAAAAAAATAGGTTAAAAAATAGTTTCTAAAAAACATTGGTTGCTAAAGATGAAAACTTTTCAAGTTTAAAAATAGTCATTTCTCATATTCAAGCTTTACTCTCATCCCTCTCTAAACTAAATAATAAATAATAATAATTAAAATAACTACAATCGTAAATACATGAATTAAATTCAAAAGTATTAATATATGATAACATTTTAAAAAAAATCTTAAATATAAGAAAATCATTAGAAATAATTATTTATTGTTATCCTAAAATGAGTGCACATTATAATTAGTCTTTAAAACGATTTTGAAACGTTAAGTTCTAATTTCAATTTGGGAAATTGGACTCTATAGATGATTTTGGCGGGCCTTCTTTCAACTTTGGAAGCCCAATTAAATCACTTTTGTGTTTCTCACATGTTGATGATTTTCGAGACCAAAATATGCTATTTATCTTTAAAATATTGTTATTAAATATCAATCTTTGTTGTGTCAACAAAAAAAAAATCCACGATCTTGAAAGCAAGATTTTGCATAGTATAATCTTGGTACTAAATTGTACATGTCGGTTATTCCCTAAATTTAAAACAATTTCTCAACTCAATCGTACACTGATCGGAATAAAGAATAGAATCGAGAAGCTTATTTGATAAAAACAAAAACTTGAAATCATGGAGAAAAAATAACTTTTTTCAAAATATTTTATTCTCAACTTTTAAAGAAAAACATTTTTAGATCTAAATTAATTTTAACCGTTGGCATGTAAGATTACGTAATTTAACGATCTAAAAACATTGTTAAATATGAATTTGTCACTAAGATTATGTAAATGATGAAGATCATGTCAGCTATTTACTTTTGAAAACTTGTTTTAGAAACTTCTTTAACAAGCCGATGGTTGGGTTTATAATAAATATGACATAATAATATTTTAAACACTGAGTGCATATTAGTAAAATTCTTTTTCGATTAACGACTAATTACATGTGTACGCATCGATGGATTTAGCATAGGTCCAAGGGAGCTCGGACCCCCTTAACTTTATTGTCTTTATATAATAATATATAGATAATATTACTTATTTTTTAATATTTATAGTTAACTTAGTGATTATTCTGACTAATTTATTTTTCATATTTTTCTTTTAGCCTCTGTCAATATATTTTATAGATCCGCCATTGTCTGTACGAATTGTTTACAGCCATCAAAATATTAACTCGATCTTGAGTTTAATCTCGACTGAAAAGGATTAAGAAAAAACATCTAAACGATTTTTCCAAAAATACGCTATTTTCGAAATGTGAAAACCAAATAAAGTTATTTTGGAAATTTTTTCCAAACCGTTGGTAGGTTAACTTTTGTTTCAATGCACATGTAGAACACAACAAAGTAACATCAAGCTCTCCAAAAATCATACGTATGAACTTCATATCAATCCCAACCATTTTCACCTTACAACAATCATACAAATTATTGCCCAACATTCTCTATTTTTCAAATAAATGATTGAGAAAAAAGAGGAAATCTATATTTAACTAAATGTGGCAGTCCAAAAGACCACTTCAAGTCTCCAACGCCCATGCATCCACGAACTATATATCTAATCGAATGTGTCTATGAAATAATTTCATTCTAAGGTTTTGTCTCAATTTGGATATTTCTCTTCCGTGGGCCCTAAACTTTTCTTAATGGGTCCCATAGCTGTCGTTTTCCAAACCATAGACAAAGTATGCTGTCGACGTTACCCGCCGACGTGGCCATCTATGAACTAAGGACTCGCACTGACACCTCCGGAATCTCGGAGAATGTGGGCCTTGCCTTTTGTTACTGGACACCTTTCTTTTTTTTTTTACTTTCTAGCCCACCAAAGGCCCAACTCATATGGTTGGTCAAAATTTATGATTTCACCCAGTGGGCCCAGCCCATTAGGCTCATTAAAGCGATCACACGTGCTCTTGTTCAATTTTTTTATGTATACGACCATACACAAATAATTACATCAAAAATCATATTTTAAAGAGATTGATGATTTCTTTTCTTTTCTTTTTTTTTTTTTTTGGAGGGAAAAGATTGATGAATTTTTAATACGATAAAAAAAAACTACAGGAAAAGGTAATTTATTCCAGCTCTATTTTAACTTTTATCTAACGAACAATAAAGATTAGAGAAATCAATTAAGCGCAACAATGTTTAAGTAGTAGTTTTTGTTACAAGTCAGTCAAGTCAAGTACTATTTTAGATCTCAATTTCCGTCGAACATTGGAATATATTTTATACTTAAATGAAAATTTGAAATATATTGCAAAAATTAGAATACAAATTTTATAATTTATGATTAAATTTTAACCGTAATTACTTGATTAGTAACTCTTACAACACTATTTATAAAGAGACTAAAATTCAAACTTTTAAAACTATATGAATTAAAATTATAAGTAAATGGAATTATATGTATTGTTTTTCCAATTTGGGGGGAAAAAGAAAGAGGATAGGATGGGGCTGCTGATTCATACTCATATAGAGAGAGAGATTTTTTTTTAATTTTTTTTTTTTTGTTCTTTCTTTCTATTATTGTGGGCCCCATGCACGATGAGATATTTGTAATGTTTTAGAGGAGAGGGGTGGGCCCACCACAAAGCTTCAAAAGTTTGATCAGGGCCACGTGGGGGCATGTAAATGGTTGATTGAAAATGTAAAATCCTACGAACGGAAGCAGGTGATTTCCTGATTCCCCACGTTTCCACCGACGCAAGATGACGTCACTATTTAAAAAAAACCATGGCGAGTAGAAATCGGGTGTATCCAGTAACACGTGAACTCGTCCATAACTAAAAGAGAAGTCCACTCGTTCTCTAAATCCAATCACGCTCCGCCACGCATCCCATAATGGATCCAAACTGATGGCATGGCACCCCCGAAATTCAATCCATAATCAAGGTCAGAGAAAACTGCGGGAATTTATCCAACAAATAAATATTAATTTCTTTTCTTTTCTTCTCGGAATTAAAAAATAAAAATGCAAAATTTAGAATCATAGAACAATGCAAGCAGTGAAATTGAAATTCGTTGGTGTCAACGGACGCCAAATAGGATTCAAATTCAGCTGAATTTTTACTCTTTCATAGAAAAAAAAAAAAAGAAAAAAAAAAAAGATGAAACGACATAACTTTGAACAACAGTCAAATTTTTTTTTGGGTTAATATGTCATTTTAAGCCACGAAATGTTAGTTGTGATTCCATTATAATGGTAAGATTTTTGATTATTTAATAGCAATGCATTTGAAATATATTGAGAGGAATAATTATGTTTAAGATTTGCTTCAAATAAATTGAAGATTTATTGATCATAAAGAGGTTAAAACTCAACCAAGTATGTAATATTTAGAAAAAGGTATTTTAATTTTTCTTTCTTTCTTTTGCCACTGTTCTTGTCCTCCATTCTTCCAATCATTTTCCTTGGTTTTTTTTTTTTTTTTTTTTTAAATTTGTAGGATTATTATTAATTTTTTTTTTGGCCCCCAATTGGTTTTCTCTTTCTAAAAATTGCTCAGCTTCCTTCTCTCGCTGTCCTTCTCTTCTATCTGGGTTCCCGGCGAGACTACAGGAAGTAGAAGAGTAGAAGAAAGATTTTTCTCTGCTTCTACGGAAACTCTTCTCCTTTTCTTTATTTCTTTTTTCTATTTTTTTTTCTTTTTCTCTATTTGTCGCTCTAATTAATCTAATTTCTTGATCGACACCGAACCTTGTCTCGATTCTCCAAATATTCATCTTCTCTCTCTTTCTCTCTCTCTCGCAAAACAAATACTAATCACCATCCTTCGATGTTCTCTCTTTAGCGTACTTTGTTTCAAGGTACTTCTCGCTTTACTTTTTCTGTTTGCTTCAAAAGCTATGCCATATTTTATTTGGGTTTTGTTTTTTTGAATCTGGGTGTTTACTGTATATCATTCAATTTTGTTTTCCCTTTGCATTTGATCGGCTACTCTAGCTGCTGCTATTTGGGAAATTGATTAGAATTAAGCTTTTAGTACTGCATGATATTGATGAAAAACGTTATTGGAGTTATTGGGTGTTTTTGGGTATGCTCAAATTTGCTCCTTTTGATGGTTGCGTATGATGATTTTTTAGTTTGCTACTTCTTTGACTGGAAAACAGTGAAATTTACAAGCACACAAGCTTTTCTGTTTGATTTTACTTCCAACTTTGTCCCCAATTTTTATCTAATCGTGTTTTAATTTTCTCATGGAACATTTTGGGGCAACTTTGTACGAACCCATTGATTGTTACCAAGACTATGTGATATTGTGGATTTATTTATGCCTCTGAGAGAACATGCATAATGTTTTGTTACTGATGTGGATATGTTATTGGTAGTTTGCGGAGAATTTTAACTTGCATCATTACGAGCCTTTTCTCTAGTTATGCTTTTCACCATACTAGTTTTGTGATGTAAACCTATCGAATAAAGAGAGATATAATAGACCGATTTTTCTATTATTGAGTAGGCCCATGTCAACCGCTTGATTTCTTCTCTGGTTTATTAGGTGAGAGCAAGACGTTTCATTTTCATTTTCCAGACAAGGGTTGGTCTTGATTTGTTTCAAGGGTTACTATAAAAAGAAAAAGCAATACCTTTGATGGTGTGCATCTATTATGTTGCTAGTTTGCATATATGTTGACCAGGAAAACTGGTATAGGTTTTTAATTTTTAATATGTAATATGTTGACAGTATTTAATGTGATTAGTAATTATGCTCTTCCAAAATTGGATTCTGTCTCAGTGCCCTGCCATTAGAGAAATTTTTGCGCACTTGGATGAATGATTATTGAAATCTGACTGTTAGCTCTTGAACGATTTTGCAATATGCATACTGTATCTATCTGTGCATATAGATATTGGTGTACTTGGCTCTCAAACACTTACAAGTTTCAAAGTATTCGATTTATAAACTTATGCATGTTTTACTTTTTCTTCTTTGGCAGAAAGTGCATAATGGAGCAACAATCTGAAGATTCTATGTCGGGTAATTTTGTTTATTCAACTAAGAGAATTTGATTAAGAGCATTTAAGTGCCTACTAATTTCTTGCATTAACATCATTACATGCGGGTTTAATTATACAACAGACTATTTGAATACTTAACAATAATTGCTTTTGCAGGCCAAGCCAAAAATTTATTAGTTAACATTCCCCGAAAAGCGGGAAGTAGTGCATGGGGAATTCCTTGCGCATCTGACTCTTTTCACGCCTCATCTGATGTTAGCTTGTTTTCCAGTTCATTGCCAGTCTTACCACATGAGAAATGTACGTACAAGTGCTTGTTGTAACATACTTATCAACGATCTGTTTAGTTTTTATGTGTTAAGTAAGTCTTGCATTGCTAATGTGCAGTGGATTTTGATTCTGAGCTTTGTCAATCTGATGCTGCTGACTTATCCAACGAACTTGACCCCAAAACTGACATCAAGGACCCTCTTGAAGAGGTAGAGGTAGATGCAATAGGCAATCTGCTTCCCGATGATGATGAGCTTTTCAGCGGTTTAATGGATGATTTTGACTTAAGTGGATTGCCCAGTCAACTAGAGGATTTGGAAGAGTATGACCTATTTGGCAGTGGAGGGGGAATGGAACTAGATTTTGAACCTCAAGAGAACCTGAGTATGGGTATGTCAAAATTGAATCTGTCTGACAGTGTTACTGGAAGCATGGTTAGTCATTATGCTCTGCCAAATGGAGTGGGAACGGTGGCCGGAGAGCATCCATATGGGGAACATCCATCAAGGACGTTGTTTGTAAGGAATATCAATAGTAATGTCGAGGATGCTGAGTTAAGAGCCCTCTTTGAGGTAATATTATTTAACGAGTTGCTTCCTTAAATTTTCTGAGGAAATTTTCTTTGGTGAGTTACTTCCTTATCTTTGCAAGGTAACATGAGCTTACTTTCTTAGATTTGTCTTTATGCTCATCTTCTCCTTATTTCTGTTCTTTTATTTGATTTTCTGGAAAATTATGTGCAAGTCTCCATAAATTTTATGGTACCATGAAACTTTCCGCCTACTAAGGTTTCTTTTTAAATCTTAAATAATCATTTTAGATTATCAAATCAGCCTTCTAGATCTTTTTGTTTGTGATAAGTATTTAGTCTTGATTCCAATTCTCATGTGTAAGAGGTTCCTGAAGAGCCTGCTTACATCTTTTCCTTGAATTTCACTGTATGTGATGAGGTTGGATATTAGCATTATCTGCACGTATTCATTCTGATGTTGCTTTCTTTTGATTGTGCTTGTGGTGCCCCTCGACTTAGGGCATGTTGTGTGTGTCGATAAGCATGCACTTGGCAGGCTTTGAGATTGGTGATGTGCATGTTACGGACTGGAGCCTCAATATATTTGAGTTTATATATCTTTAGATTTCTCAATAGTTATTGAAGTTTAAAATATTGAATCCTTGGTAGCTCAGATAAGTGGCATTAAAACTGATACTTCGTGATGGAGAACTAGTTTACTGTTGTTATTGGTACCGTGAAGCCCCTTTTAGTAAATTTGTATGTAGATGAGACTACTTTCTGTACTATTTGCTGCATTGCTTAATTTCTGTAAGGTTCAGAAACAGTTCTATTTATTCACTTCAAATTCTAGTTCATTAACTGCACCTATCTCGACAGCAATATGGAGATATAAGAACTTTATACACTGCTTGCAAGCATAGGGGTTTTGTGATGATATCTTACTATGACATTCGAGCGGCTCGCACAGCAATGCGTGCATTGCAAAACAAACCTTTGAGGCGACGGAAACTTGACATTCATTTTTCAATACCAAAGGTTTGGGCTGAGATGGCCATTCTTATTATACAGTTTTCCTTTCTTGGTTCTAACTTCTTTCTGTACATTGTTCCAACATCATTAACTTGTTAACTCTTTAAATCTGTTGCTTGGCCATTTTCCAGGATAATCCTTCAGAAAAGGATATTAACCAGGGAACTCTTGTTGTATTCAATCTGGATGCCTCAGTTTCAAATGATGACCTTCGTCGAATATTTGGGGCTTATGGAGAAGTAAAGGAGGTATTTTTCAACTCTGTTATAGCACACCTGACAATCACACGCTTATATAGAATTGCCTGCACAATCAGTCCTTTGATTTCTGCATGTTTGTGCAAGGATGCATGTCACATGTGATTTGTATGGAATCCTAATACGGACATCTGCAATTAAATTTCTAAAAGGACAACTTCCCTTCCTCAAACTGCAGATTAGGGAAACACCACACAAGCGTCATCATAAGTTCATAGAGTTTTATGATGTTAGAGCAGCAGAGGCTGCTCTAAGGGCATTAAATAGGAGTGATATAGCAGGCAAGCGAATAAAGCTTGAACCTAGCCGTCCTGGAGGGGCACGTAGGAAGTAAGTTCCTTATGCCTGTCACTTTTGTTCACACTTATCTGAACTAGATTTTTTTTATATGCTTACCCTAGATAATAAGTATAAGATGATTTACTTTCATCATTTCCATTGATTATCTTTTAGACTTTTAGTAGACATTATATCTTTTGGCATTTGTATGTGTTTTATGCAATATCATGTTTGCTTACAAACTGACATGCTCTTATCATTCATATAGTTTAATGCAGCAATTAAGTCAAGAGCTGGAACAAGATGACGCTCGGACTTTTCGTCATCAGGTTGGTTCCCCAGTGACCAATTCACCTCCAGGTGAGCATCTTATACAGCTTTTCTCGAATCCTGGATTCCTGATTATATTTATGGATCTATGATTACCTACAACATCTCAAGCGTTGGACAGAAGTTCTTCTCTGCATCATCTATTTTGAATACTCATTAACATTAGAACCACTTCAATGGTAGGTAACTGGTCACATGTTGGTAGTCCGGTGGAACATAATTCATTTAGCAAGTCCCCTGGTTTGGGAAGCCTGAGCCCCATAAACAGCAGTCATTTGTCTGGCTTGGCTTCTATTCTTCCTCCTAATCTGTCAAACTCTCCAAGAATAGCACCAATTGGGAAGGACCAAGGAAGGGCTAATCATGCCAACCAAGTGCTCACCAATTCTGCATTGATGCAAGGAACAGCCTACCACAATCATCAATCCTTTCCTGACAACAAATTTAGCTCAAATGGTGGATCTACATCTTCTGTTGCTGACTTGAATTCCAATTCATCCAGTATTGGGACATTATCTGGTCCTCAGTTCCTATGGGGAAGCCCAACCCCCTATGCTGAACGTCCAAATTCTTCAGCTTGGCCGACACCATCTGCAGGACAGCCATTTACTTCTAATGGGCAAGGACAAGGTTTTCCATATGTTAGACACCATGGTTCTTTGCTTGGTTCTCATCACCATCACGTAGGATCTGCTCCATCTGGTGTTCCTCTTGATAGGCCTTTTGGTTATTTCCCAGAGTCACCAGAAACATCCTTCATGAGTCCAGGTACACTAGGGAGCACAAGTTTAAGTCGACACAATGGTAATTTTATGAACTTGAGTACACGAGCAGCTATGACTGGTGGTCTTGGTCTTCCGACAAATATGGTTGAAAATGGCTCTCCCAACTTTAGAATGATGTCTTTGCCCAGGCAAGGCTCTATTTACTATGGCAATGGCTCTTTTCCTGGGTCTGGTGTTGTGAGTGCTGATGGATTGCTGGAACGTCGTAGTAGGCGAGTTGAGAATGTTGGGAACCAAATTGAGAGCAAGAAGCAGTATCAGCTTGATTTGGAAAAAATTGTCAGTGGGGAAGATACTAGGACGACACTAATGATAAAAAACATCCCCAACAAGTAAGAACCTATTTGGTTTATTATTTAAGAGTAGCAGTTTAAATTTTCACCTTGATTATACCGTGTTTCTTTTCATAAACGTATATTTATTTGTTGCTATAGGTACACGTCAAAGATGCTTTTGGCTGCTATTGATGAAAATCACCGTGGTGCTTATGATTTCCTATACTTGCCCATTGATTTCAAGGTAGCATTTGTTTTCTAGAATATATTGCGTCATCAAACACCCTATGATACTGACTTCCAATTATGGTTTAATTTCCTGTTTCAGAATAAGTGCAATGTCGGTTATGCCTTCATCAATATGGTGTCACCCACACAAATTATTCCCTTCTATGAGGTATGTCTTGGTTCATCGCTGTATTTCTTTTTTGGGTGAACAATGCATTTATCTGGTATATTTTTCTGATCATCTGAATTTGGCTGTACTCCTATATATATATATGTATATCAAAATTTGATGCTTAAATTGTAAGAACCATAAGAATTCTTGTCTCTAGAGTTCTTGCTTATAATGGAAATATAATGTTTACCAGGCATTCAATGGTAAGAAGTGGGAGAAGTTCAATAGTGAAAAGGTTGCTTCACTAGCTTATGCTCGAATTCAGGGCAAGACTGCTCTAGTAACACACTTTCAGAACTCGAGCCTAATGAATGAGGACAAGCGATGTCGGCCGATTCTCTTTCGATCTGAAGGCCAAGAGATTGGTGACCAGGTGACATGTTGTGATCAATCCTAGTTGTTCTTGTTCAGTGTGTGTTGTATTTTTACTTGTCTCGTTTTGTTGCACTTATGATTGAAAGTGGAGATACAACTTAACTGAATCATGTTAACTGGTAGTTTGTATCCAGAGAAGATCCCTATCATTTCCGCTGACCGATTCAATATGTTGTCTATCACAAATCCAGGATATTCTCCTCTCCAGCAACCTGAACATATGCATTCGTCAGCCAGATGGATCGTACTCAGGGGACTCATTGGACAGCCCAAAGGGCCACCCAGATGAAAAGCCAGAAAATTAACTTATTCTGGTTCATTTTCTAAGCCTTGAGATTAAGAAAGGCTGGGAAAACTAACTGTTGGATAGGTATTAATATGGTAAAACTAAGTGAGAACTGATGGAGTAATTGTGATTGATGAATACTTTACTTGATCATTATTTTTCATGAAGGGTATTGCAGACAAGGAGGCAGAGAGCAATTTTTTTTTTTTTTTTTGGTTGTAGGTAGAGGAACATATTGTAATTTAACCAATGGTAAATAAGGAGAATCACGTGGCTACTGGCCTAAGTCTCTCTGCGGCATCGAGCGTTTCTTCCAGCTTGTTTGTGACCATCACTTCTGTGGAGTCTATATTAGAGGAGTTTGCATTTTGTCTTTGTTCATAGGGGCTCTCAAGTCCAATTGCAAATATGAGTTGTTCCTGTTGATATTGGTAAATTTCTGTGGGTCATATAGGGTTTAGGTTCTCTGTTGAAGAAGTGTACAGATGGGGGAGGCCACTAGGATGTTTCTTCCCTATGTTAAGTTGTTGATATCATGTAGACAACAGAATTGGTGTTTGCATCAAATTAAACATTGTAAATTCATATTCTTGTCTTCTCTCTTGGATCCTTGAATAATCAGAATTGTACTTAAACTTGCACATTTGAAAGAAGCTTCTCTTGCTCTCTCTTTGTGTGGATTGTAACTTCTCTCTTAAAGCTGCAATTCTTAAAACATTATTTATTCATATATATTCACTGAGCTTTTGCAGCTCTTATGCAATGCTCGATTTGTTTGTGTTTGTTTTTTTAATTAAATATATTTAGTTATAAAAAAAGTGCAAGATGGAAAGTCGGACATAAGAGAAGTATTTGAAAAAGAAAGATGACAAAAACAATACTATTAAACCATCAATTTCATCAAAAAGGATGTCATCCAGCATTCACTCATATATCAGAATCGGAACGGTTTGTCCCACCTATGCATTATTGTGAAAGATATGTAATCATATTCGCATAATTGAAGTCTCATTAACAACCTATTGGTTCAAATCACCAAAGCATCAGCAATGGAACCTGCAAGACTCAAAACTTCAAAAGGAGCTTTATCTGCTATGGCTTTGACTGTATGAGGGCAGGAATCAGTGATCCAGAAGTAGGAAAATGCCATCTCCAAACCTTCAGAAAGAATATCAAGAAAGAGATTACCATGCTTGGAATGGTTAATGACATTTTTGGTAGTGATTTTTAAATTGTTTTTGTTACGATCAAAGTCGCTTTGAAATATGTTTTTAAAAATTTTAAATCAGTTTTGTTTGTATGGAAGTGCAATGTGTGAAATTAAACATAATTAATTTTGAAAGACTAAAGATATGCTAAAGTGATTTTGAGCCGGATACAAGTAACTTTAAGCTCACTCCTAAAACTTGAACCACTCACCATTTTTGTGAAGGAACCGCTTCCAAGATTGCTTTGGGAAAACACCATGAGTAACATATGCACTAACCTTGGCCGCACCGTGGGCCGCTAAAACTTTCTGATAGTAAAATGAGCAGAAAAATTAGAATGCAGCAGACAAGCAAGAGCCAAGAATACGATTGGAGGTTGTTAGCAATAGCATACATCTTGATCACAAACTTTTGAAAAAGAATCAATCTGGAAAATGGGCACGCTTCTTCGAAATTTAGAATTGTGTGCAGAAATGGTATTATGGCATAAAAAGTTAGACGTTCAAGTGACAGGAACTTTTTTTGCAGCTCACAGCCGATTAAAAACACAATAATAATATTTGTTTCTCTGTTTTGTTTTATTTTCCTTTTTGCAAAAAAAGGGCTGATTTTTGAACGATAATAAGGATCTTGTTATTAGTTGAGGAAAATTGATGGATTTGATAGCATATTCAATGAGGCTTTTCTCACAACCTCTGCCAATTGGCAACGATTTAAAGCTTGTAATCTATTCAGCTGTCATATGGTATGAAAGTATTTGTTTTGTTTCGTTTTTGTTCTTTATTTTGTATGGGTGAGGAACAATTAGTATGCAGCATTTCTGGTACAAAACCAAATAAGTGATGGAGCATTGAGTTCAAATGATATTTGAGACACTGGTTCGCAAGAGTATCTAGCAGGGTTGGGAGCCAGAGGAGAGGAATACCTGACACTCAATCAAGGTTCCTCCAGATTGTACCAAATCATCAACAATAACCACATGACGACCAGCAGGATTTCCTTCCTTGATTCGCACTATCCTTTTGTCTTCTTCACGAACTTTCGTACAGATGACCTGCCATTAGTCAGCATCATATTTTAGAACGTTGAGAAAAATGTAATCATAAACGAGACACTGTACTTGGAAGATATGATAACTCCAACTAACCACAGGATAACGATCAAGTAGCTTGTGAAATCGCTTCCAAGCTCCATCATCAGGAAATGCTATTACTACCTGCACAATAGCAAGGTTAAATCATGGACAATGTAAAAGGGGGGAAAACCACAACGGGGTTCGAAAGAAAGCTTTTTGGGCATTGTACAGCATACTCACATCGTCAGCATCAGGAAGTTGGTGTAGGCGTTGCTTCAGGAGTGGAATTCCAGTTTCAAACAAAGGCAAAACATTATCCCCAAAGTAAAATCTTTCCTGCAGTGAAAGGGAGATCGATATAAAAGATGAAATCGTTCCAATATAACCACATTGGCAACGAGGGGAAGATAAATTTTTAAGAGATTGAAGATGTCAAAGGATTCTCCCAGGTTACAAAGCTACTGGTAAAAGTTAATTCACGCAAAGATGATCAATATAAGGACAGCTGTAGCTAGCTATGGTAATGCAAAATCAGCAACTGACATTACACTAACTAGCAAGAGGCCATGTCCAGAGCTGCTTCCTATGCTATCCAGTGACGTAATCATCAGCAATGGAAAGCTTAGTTTAAGAACATAAATTCAATCAATAATAACAAACCTGCAAGGCATGTATATCATAGATTACTACGCTTGTTGGGCCACCTCTTGAAATAGGAATATTTGATAGGATCCTTGCCATCGTAAATGCTGTTGCTACATCCCCTTCTTCTTCCATTCGCTCAAAGGAGCCAGTAGGAAAGAAAGGCAATACCAACGTGAATGAAGCAGCAAAAAGCCTTGGGAGATTGTATATGACTGAAATCTGTTCAAAGATAGCTCCTTGGTGGCTGAACGATGCAAGGAATGCTACATGATTCCCGCGCAGTTCTTGAGCATTGTTAATGTATATATTTGGAAAACCATCATCAAATGTCCTGTATATAGTGTGAATATAATCAGATTATAGTACTTACCAAATGAAAGACTACCTCAAGCAGTTTACAAGCAGCAGTATAGTTGTCACTTCAGTCTTGACATACTAACAAAATGAACTACAAAGCAAACTCTTAGCAGAAGCAAAGGCATCACAAAGAGAACCCAAGAAGAAAGGATACAATTAAAGGGCACAGATATGGCAGCAGAGAATTGGAAAATCCCAGCTTCAACAGAATCAGGACATGGCTAGTACATTAATATGTTAATTTAAACAATGCATTTATAGTTGATAAAATGCCATTCCCCACGGAACAAGGATACAAATACGTATTCTTGTTACAATATTCATTTTGAATCCCACGTGAAACCGTACTTCTTCACTCAACTCTTCTTTTTCGAGTGAGAAAGCCTCATCTACAGCTCTCTGGCCTATAGGTAATTAGATGATGAAGGACTAAAATGCAGTCGATTGCCACTTTCCAGTGTTATTTGCTTCTCAAGATTAGAAAAACATAGATAAACATAGATACGAGGTCTACAGACAGATTATAGTAGATAGGTAGACAAAAAGATAACCAATTTACTGTCTCGTGAACCTTAGTTTTCTTCTTGCTTTAAAAACAGATAGGTACGTGGGTAGGTATAGAAATTTCACTCCCTTGCAACTCTTAGATTCTTTTTGAGTTCTAGAGTTGTTCAAGCTTCATCACTTTTTTCCCATTTTCTTTACTAAATGTCTTTCACATAGATCCATAACAAATAAAATGTCTAAATACCTTTTTCTTTTGTAACAATTATACAGTAATATCTGTCAAACAAACCAGCAGAGATACTTTAAATTTTAGAAGTAGAACAGGGACAAAACAATTCCACAGGAAAGGGCAACAAGCTCAACTTTAAAAATTAAGAACCCAAAGGATCGCCACCAGCTATTTTTTCAGGAAAAGTTTGTTCATAACAAAAACTAATTGAATAAATGGGTTCTTTAACTTTTTATCTCAGTCTACTTATAGTTTGTAGATTTTCAAGCATAAGATGATCGTTACATTAACAAGCTAAAAAGAAACTACAGTTAAACAACTGAAAACCAACAGAAAAGCCACAAAACTTAGAAATACAAACAGTTATCGAATGGGAAGCAAAGAAATTTGCATGTCAGGGTAGAGGAAAAGGAATGGACCTCCATTTGATGGTTTGTAAGGTGATGGAATCGGATTGAGCTGCAACTTTTTGAGCAAGTTCTTCGCATTCCTCGCAGTAAAAGAGAAAGATGTGCTTCTTCGGCGGCTTTGCCATTGATTCCCACAACTTCAACTTCCACCACAAAGCTGCTTTCACTCAAAGCAGAAAGAGAGAGAGAGAGAGGAAACAAAAGAGAGTGTTAGTGGAGAAATAGATTTTGGGGACGATTATATATATATAAATTAATAATTTGTCCTAAAACCATTTTTTAAATAATCTTTTTAATTCAACTATTAATATTTATTTTTGTTTTTTTGGGGTTTTTCAAATAACAACAACAATAATAAACACAAAAATTTATGCTCATCAAATATATGGTTTTGTCAATTTTCTTATTTTTTTTTTATGAATTATGTTTATAATAAAAATAAAAAATGATCTTTAATGCCTTAAAAAATATGCTTAATTACATGATCTTAATTTGATATTTGTCGTTCTCGTTTAGAAAAAAAGACCCCGATCAATTATCATACGTTTTCAAATTTTCATTTTAATCTTCATAATTTTAATTAAAATAAAATAAAATCAATTCGATCGCAAATAAAATATTTTGATATTTCAATCTATACCAATATAATTCTTAAACTCAAAGGAAGAAGAAACCAAGGCTATATACAACTATAAGTTAAAATAAAACATATTTTGCCAAAATAAGTATAGTTTGCTATGGACTTTGAATTGAATTGAATGTATATACCAAGTAGAAACTTGGATGTTGAATTCCAAGTCAAGAGTAGCTTATACAAGTTACCAAACAAGACGTAGGGAAATTAGGAATTATTTCTTTTTTATATATTCAAATTTTGTTGGTGGGACCCATCTCCTTCTATATTGGAAATTTGAAATGGAATTAATGCATTCCTCGCCGAGAGAAAAGAAAAAAAAAAAAAAAGGCATTTTTCTTGCTCACTTCGCTTCAACCCTATCATCTCATATTCTCTCATTATATATTCTTTTCTTTTTAACACCAATCATAATTTTCTTTATTTTCTTTTAGAAATATTACATTTTTATATTTTGGTTGGAATTTTAATTTTCATTTTAGGCTATTGTTAAGGAAGCGTTTTAATTTTAGAAAGAATAGAAATAGTTTTGAAAAATGAGTATGGTTAAGCAGTCAGCATGGAATTGCGAGTCTTCACTAGGTATGGTCTCTCTCTCTCTCTCTCTCTCTCTCAACTCAAATGTTGAATTCAAAATAGAATTTGTGTATATAGAAGTGAATGAAGGAAGGAAAAGGAAAGAAAAGTGTGGGAATAATATATATATCCATTTCTATTTCTGTTTGCCACTTTCAAAATTAGACTAAGAAGAATCAAATTCCAAATCTCTCTTCTCTCCTTTTAGTTAAAAGTCTACTTTGTATCATCAATTATCCATTGATGTTATATAAGGTAAATAAAAAATACAACTAATAGATTTAAGAAATACTTAAATTTTTATTATATATTGAAACTTTAATTTCTTTAAGATCATTTTGATTAATATTTTGAAATAACCATGAATAAGTATTTTTTTTCTTATAATAATTTAAAATTTTTTATGTTCAATTATATAATTTATTGAGTGAGTAAACATAATTTTAATTCTACTTGTAAAAATGTTTTTGAACTTTTTTTTTTATGTTAAAAAAAATCATTTTGTTGAGTGAATAGACATAGTTGTAATGCTAATTATGAAATGTTTTTGAACTTATGTTAAAAAAGATCATGAACTTTCCAAAGTTCAAAAAGACTTAAAAAAATGCCTCCTAACATTAGTTTTAATTAGTAGGTTTTATAATGTCTAATATAATTACATATAATCTATAGATTAATAGTATATTAATCATGTTTAGTTATATGTTCATTTTGGTATTGAAATATAAAATATTGAACATGAAGTTTGAGGAATAATCAATTAGGTAAAAATGAAGTAAGATATTATACAAAAAGAAATTTAAATATGAAGTATTGAATTATAAATTGCTTAATTTTTAACTATAATTTTAACATTTATATCTTCCTTTTATAAAAAATTTACATTATTTTTAGGTTAAATTATAAATGTGCCATCGACTTTACAATATTTATATAAAAGAAGTTACAAAATTTCAAAAGTTTTAGAAATACCCAACTTTCAGAAAATGAATTAAAATATAGCTTTGAATAGAACCGTATTTTGTTTTAATAAGCCTTGAATAATAATAAAAAAAGAAATAAAGCACTAAATGATTTTAAGACTCAAAACTTTTAATAAAATTTATACGTTACTAGTTGAGAGTGTGTTGATAGCCAAATAAAGTTATATAATTTTTTTGGTTGACTATTTATCGTTTTAGGTTTTGGTATGTTTTAAGCGAAGATTTTGATTTTGGAGTTTTATGAATATATATATATATATATATATATATATATATAATTTGTATGATAGAATGAACAAATATAGTAATATGCGTGATGGAAATAAAAATGAGATTCTAAAAAATTAAAAAAATTGGAAGATATTTCTGGCTTTATGATAATTAATTATAGAAATTCAATGATTTGAGATTACTACAACTAATTAAGAGTTGTCTCTTTCTTAAAAATGTTTTGGATTTTTCTTAACTTAGGTGTATGATTAACTAATTAATTGGTTTTAGGTTTGGTTCGGCAATGTTTCTCATACTCGTCTAGTTGAGGATAAAGGGGGCCAAAAATTGGATTACTAGAGCCAAATATAAGTTTAGTAAATAATTAAGATTGTAATTATGAAAGTTTAGAATATAAATGAAGCATATGGATAATTAACATCTTGTTTTGGAACTTTTAGTGAATGATTATTGAATTTGTGTCTTGTTTCATTTTCATTTGTTAATTCAACTTCTTAAAGGCAGGCGTTGGGAGTGCAAAGGGTTCTTTTGGTGGAGTGGACCAGATTTTACATTATGGTCAAGCCTAGCAGTGTTCACTGTGGCATTGTGAGTTTCCTTTACGACCTGATAATTTTGCCCTTAATTTCTACGTTTTCTCTGTTCTTATCTCTAAACCCCATTAAGGGTTCAATTTTTGAACGTGAGTTCCTATGTAAAGTTGAATATTTATATTCGTTTGAGACAGTTCATTTTAACAAAATTTGACATGTCTTATAAGAACTAATTATAAGAATATTGGAACACTTTTACATTTTATTTAGGAAGTTCTGTCTCTCTTGTGAATAAAAATCACACTGTGTTTCTTCTGAATATATGCTCATTTTGCCGCCATGCTGTCATTTGGGGTGATGAAGGTCTGTTTCATAACATCCCTTTGTTGTCTTTCCAAGCTTCACAGGGGTCGTTTGGGTTTAAAATCCCAGTCCGAGATATTGGAGTTCCTGGTATCTTTTAACTGATGCTTCTTGGATTGTAGATAGAGCAAAAGGTCTTGGTTTATGTAAGAAAAAAGAGGGCTGTTTTCACACCAGATACCTTTCCGAAAAGAAAGATTTTCACCATTGTTAACAGACCGATTCAATTGAGTATTAAACCATTCAGCACCTTTGATAATATTTTTCCATGAGGCTTTTGTGGTGCAGTATTTTCCTGCAGAAGGCAATTGACCAATGTAAAACTGCTTATATTTTGATAATTTTCTTCCAAAGAGGGTCAATTTCCATACGAAATCTCCAAAGCCATTTGCAAAGAAAGGAGAAATTTATATCGGCCATCTTAACCCAAACCACCTTTTTCAATAGGAAGTGAAACTTTGGACCATTTGAGAAGTTGAGTGAGTTTATCCATGTTATGGTTTTTTGATTTCTTTTTAAATAATATTTTTTTAAAAAATATTGACACAAAGTCGTGTACCGTTAAATCGTGGACCGAGTACACGCCTACGGACCAAAATCTAACTGGAATCGTATACCCAGTACACAATTCCGATCATATGTAGAACGGATGCATAAGTACACGACTTCGTTCTAAGAAATCAAAATAAAAAAATAATCAAAACAACTCATCTATTCTCTTTCTAATTTCTTAATTTTTTTTTAAACATGAATAGAGTAATCTTCTTCCATCCAAAAGACAATCATTTGTTTCTTATTTTCATTCAAATTTTCAATATAATCTTTGTTCTCCTTCCTCATTTCCTATTTTTTCATCATTAATGACGTTTTCCGTCGCAGTAGAAAACCATTTCAGCTCCTCAAATTTGTAGTTTTTCCTTACCATCGTCAATCCATCACCCCTTGCTATAACAAGTTGTGAGAAGAAACACAAATGATGGTGGAAGCATTGAATCAGTGAGAGTGGGAAACGACAAAAATGACACTGAGCTTGCTAGAAGGGAGGAGGAGGAGAAGGGATAAAGAGAGAGGAAGAAAAAGGGGAGCACGTGATAGGTAAGAGGAAAATGAACGGGTTTACAATGAAAAGCTTTAGGTTAATTTCTCTTTATTGTTTACCGGTGCTTCTTTATTTTAAATAAATCTCTATGTTTGGATGCAAAATAAAATCAATAAATTTAAATTCCATCATGATATTGACTAAAAAAATTTCATTTCTAATTTCGCATTTAATTGCTATTTAAGTCTATTGACTAAAAAATTTTCATTTTTGGATTATTTATTTAAGTACGTAGGTAAACCATAATATTGACTAAAAAATTTTCATTTATAATTTGATTAAGTATTTAATTGCATATTTAAACCATAATGTTGACTAAAAAATTTTTATTTTTAATTTAAATTGGGTATTTAAACCATAATTTTTTTTAATTATGGAAGTCGGCCCGACTTTCTTTAGTTAGGCTATCATGGATTAAAAGAAAGCGTGTACCGATTACACAACTTCCCTCATTTACACAAGCTATCCTATTTTTTACGATAGTTTGACCATCTACCTTATTTTTGTCACGTTTTCACAAACTACCTTGTTTCTATCATTATTCTCAAAAAACATTATATTTTTTAAAATACTCTTGATTTTTCTAGAGAAAATTACACCAATGTCTTTCGATTTTCTTGCAGATGCCAATAAGAGCTTTGAGAGCAGAGAGGTGATAGGAGGGAAGACTATCAAGAATAGATTTGATGAGAGACTATCAAGAATAGATTTGATGAGAGTTAATTTGCGTCCTTTTGGAGATTCATGAATACTTTCAAATATATAAATAACTTTTAGCTTTTCTTTTTCGTTTTTAATTTTTATGTAGTACAGAAATGGAGGGAATAGTAATTTAAACCTCTCAACTTGAATGAGGTTACATATCAATTCAATTGCAAAAAGTAAAAAGTGAAAATGGAACAAAAAAATGTCCGATCAATCAAAATTTTGTTGTGTTTTTACTTTTTAAAGTTCATTCTTCACAAAATTTGTCTGTCTATCGACCAAATACAATATTTTCTCTGTCGAAAATGGTTAGAGTACTGTAGCAATCTAATGTTCATCTCATTTGTTTAAGTTGTTTTCTAGGTTTTGTGTTTAATTTAATTTGGTAAAATATTACAACTAAAGTTTATCCCCACATGGACCAAAATAAAGAATTTTGAATATGTTTCTAAGTCTATTAAAAGGACCCATGCCTCTACTTTCAAGTATCATCTGTTAGAATCACCCATACTAACTCTAACTCTAATTAAAATCACTTTACGTATTCTCTAGTTTAAGAGAGGAAAAAAGTTAGTAATACTAAATCTTTTAGAGTGTAATTTTGTAATCGGGATCGGAAGAGAGAATTATTTTGAGTGATTGTCAAAAAATTTTACATGACGGATTTCTTTTTGACGTATAGGTCGAGGTTTTTATTTGTGATAGACAGAGGTGTGAGGTTTTTCTTAGCTATATGAACATTATTACACACATTATTATGATTTTAAAAAATGATCCTTATTTTGACACTACAATATTTGTAAGTTTTCTTGAGGTAATCAGAACATGATTTAATCAGATCACTATAATTACCAACAGGATTCTGAAACTCTCTCTCTAATGCTCTCCTATGTTGTAAGTTATGCACCAAATTTGATTTTTTTTTAAGAATGTTTAGTATTATTATTATTTTAGTTCTCAAAATTTGGAATTTATAGGTCTTTCTATTCCCTCCATATTGTCTTTCTATTCTCTCCATATTGTTTATTTTTATGTATATATGAACTTGATGATACAATGGTTTTTTATTCTCTGTATTTGTTAATGAGTTTCCTTATTTGTCTCTGTATACTTTTTTTATATTTGGTACATGATCTTGAATCAAATAACAATTTGAAAAAAAAAATATAGAATAAGAGAAAAAGACAATGGAAAGGAAAAGAAAAATTGTATAAGAAAAAAAAGATGGAAAGGAAGGGCAAACAGAAATTTACATTAAAAAAAATGAAAAAAACGATAGAAAGTAAGGACAAACATAAATTTGCATAAAAACGATGGAAAGAAAAAAAATGATAGAGAAGAAAGATAATAAAAAGGAAGGGCAAACTTAGAATATTTAGCTTCATGAGTTTGTTCATTTTGTTACACGTATTGTAAATATTTTACCAATTTATTATATTAATAAAAATTACCTTTTTTTTTTCAAACAACATTGTTTTATCTTTCAAATATGAGATTAAGATTGTGTTTTAGTCAATTTGTTTTAATGAGGTTAACAATTCATTTAGAGATTCATTAACTAATCATTTAATTAACTCTTAAATAAGATATCAATGAATCAGAAATAAAATTGACAAAGAGAACTCTGTTTAAGAATTGTTATGGCCTATAGGTTTAGGTACTTAAGTTGACAACTTATAAAAACATCGTTGCCAACTTAAAAAAACATATTTCCTTTAGGTAATTAATTAACCTTAGAATTGAATTAGTCAATTTTTTGTTTGTTATGTTAAATCTTAAATCAATTTAATGGTTGAATATTTAAATTATTCTCATATCTTAAATTTTATATATATTAAATTTTTTAATGTAAATGCATGTTATCTTTTGAAATATAAAATAAATAAAATAATTAAATTTTCATAATTTTATAAAATTTTATCTAATTTAGGGTTACATCTTATTGATTTTTACTTTTATTTAGAATTAATATTTCAGAAAAGAATATGTAAGAAAATTTTTCATTCTCTCATGTATTATAACTAAAAAAATAACAAAAGAAAAATAGGTTCAAAGAAATAGAAAAAAGATAATATTTCCAAAGAAATGAAAGAAGATATTTGTATATATGATTTCCAACATCGAAGAAATAAATCTTTGTCTTCTAGCATTTTCCTCTCCACCTTAATTGATGGTGCAATTTTTTAAATTCATTGTTTATCTTATCTTCTCATTTTTCTTGTCTCCTTGTATTTCCCTCTCCGTTTGACAATGACTTGTTTCTTCGATAGAAGAAGGATACCATACATTTATATTAAATAAATTGATAGAAAATATGAGTTAGAGAATTTGAAAATGCTTAGTTGAATTTATTATCATGCCTATAAAAATTCTTCCACTATCCACGAAGTTAATTAGAGCAATAATCAAATTTTGAAATGATTAGAGAAATGGGAAGAAAGAGTTAAAATTCACCTACTATTCATACATTACATTGAAGTTGAATGACAAAATTGTTATAAAATGAATAGCAAAAACACTCATAATCGAAAGAGAGTTTATATTATTTTAATCACTTAGGGTTCTAATTACTTTTACCCTATAGCAGAGTGAAGGTTAATTAAAATAACCCTTACTTCCCCAACTGCTTGAACACACCCCTCGAATGTTGGTTGATTATAGCCTAAATAGCCCACTCAATTACTCACCCCAAGATGCAGACCTCAACACCTCTAGTAGGCCGGTAACAGATGGAATTTTTAACCTCTAGGTAATAGCTAGGTACTCTTATGCTCATATTTATTGTAATATATAAATTAACCAACACAATAAATATGAATTAAAAGAGTGATTTAATTGTGTAATTTAAACTAAATTGTGTGTGTGTGTGTGTGTAAAGGGTGTTGTACTGTAATATACATGAAATGTACATGCAAACAAAACAATGTTACCATGATGCCTTTCTAGAGAACACACACACACTATATATCAGCATTCATACAAAATGATTATATAAACAGTTCTCTTCTCCCCCAGTTTTCTTATGAACCCATCTGTAAATGCATGAGCTTAACTACCACACAACAAAATTTGGAAAGAAGAAGTTTTCAAAGATGAAAACAAATTAGATGAGGATGGTCATGCACTTAGCCCTTTACTATATATTATAAATTGCATTGGGAAATGACCACCTCAATATTTCTTACCCCCAACCATTTTCTTGGATGCTGCACCCATTTAAATTAAAGGTCTTGACCCTTCTAAATGAAGATGTGAAATTATTGGACCCCTGAAATGATCTAAACTGTAAACCTTCAGAGTGTATTAATTAGAAGGAAACAAACAAATAAAATTTAAATCACTGCGGTGTTGTGATTGGGGAGATTGAGGAGGCCGAGATGATCAGGGTGCCGCCAACACAAAGTCAATTTTTATTATTAACATAACATCAAAGAAAAGATTAAGTCAATGGAATCTTGTTGTGTTCTGATACATTTTGACTATTTAGTTCTTCATTTATTTTATTTATTTTTTTTTATAGAAAAAAGCTCTTTAACATTTATTAATCGGTGCGAAAGATTTTTCAAATAACAGACAATATTGGTTATCTAACTCTATAAAAGAGACATTTCCTCCCACAAAAGAACAAAAGTATTACTACATTGCCTAAGCTGATCCAACTCTTTTTAAATTCTTATGAACAGTTGGATTTTGCTATATTTTCTTTTTCATGTAGATAGTTTTAATTTTATTTTTGTAAATTAATGATAAGTAAATTACTTTCTTAAAAAGAAAAAAAGGTTGTTTTTGTACCCACAGATTTCATTTTCTTCAGAAGGAAAAGAATGGTGAGAAATCAAATGTGTGTGTCCTTTTTCCCTAAGGACAGCGTAAACTGAACATAAATAAATGGGAAATTAAAATTTTTCGTACAAAAGAAAATTAAATACGTTTTTATTTTTCATTTATACTTAAATAAATGTTTAATACATTTATTTTTCATTTATACTTAAATAAATGGGCTACCAATAACTGTTTAACACACATAATCTTTTTTTTTTTTTAATTCACATTAAAATTGTATTATATTATTATTAATAAATTTTTTAAACAAAAAATTGCTATTTTAATAATAATAATAAAAAAAAACTAAACAAAACGAGTAGATTTTTAAAAGATAATTAAGAAAATAGATTGATTTCTTTCAGTGTTTTATTTCACAAAACGATATTTAAGGTTTTTTTTTTTTTTTTTTTCACTTCCAGCACTTAAGAAAAGTAAAGTGTTACAAAACCAAATAATTACTCATCAAAATTAATATATAAATTCATAAAAAAGATCAAACAAAAGAATTAAAAGAGTGAAAAAGTTAAGGATTAGAATAGTGATTTAAGAAATGTGTTAAAGGTAATTAAATAGTGTTGACAATGTAATTTCATTTTTTCTTCTTTACTCCGTGGAAGGTCACCTACAATCCAACCGAACCGACTACTAGTAATTGTAATATTTGCATGTTAACGGCACTTTCATATAAATATATGGATCAAAAAAATGAATCACAAATTCAATTTAATGCCAACCACAGTGGTCGCCTAACCAAAATTACATTGGTCAACTTTCCAATTTCCAAAATACACACAATTAACTTCAATTCCTTCCCTATAAATACTCTCTCAAAACTCTTCGTCTTCTTCATATTCCAACCCCAAACTTACCCAAAATCAATCCACTCGTTATCTTTAGAAAAAGCAATGGCTGTTTTTCCAAGGCTTCTTTTGAAGCTCATAGAATGTGTTTTATACCAACTCTTAGCCAATTCATGTTACAAAGCAGCTAAGAAAGTAAAACAATATGGTTTTACCTTTACTTCCCTTTTTGTTACTACAAACCCATCTCTCAAAACACCCAATAATTCTTCTTCTTCTTCTTCTTCTTTTTTTTCTTCTTCTTCTTCTTCTTCTTCTTCTTCTTCTTCTTCTTCTTCTTCTTCTTCTGCTGCTGCTGCTGCTGCTGCTGCTGCTGCTGCTTCTGCTTTTTACCCCCACATCTCCAAATGTAGCCTTAAAAACAGAGCATCCCAAACTCTTGTTTGTGATTTAAATGTACTTTTAAACTCCTCAAAAACCAACTCCCTTTTCCCTTATTTCATGCTTGTTTGCTTTGAAGGTGGCACCATTTTTAGAGCTTTGATCTTGCTTATTTCGTGGCCATTTCTTTGTCTTTTGGATTCCCAATCCAAATTCAAAGCTATGGTTTTCATTTCTTATTGTGGGCTACCAATTAAGGATATGACCAATGTTAGTAAGGCTGTTCTCCCTAAGTTTTTTCTTGAGAATCTCAACCTTCATGTTTTTGAAGTCTTTCAAGCTACTGGCACTAAGGTTGTGTTCACTAGTGCTCCTAGAGTTATGGTGGAAGGGTTTTTGAGAAATTATTTGAATGTTAAGGATGTTGTAGGGACTGAATTGCAAACTTATGGCCGTTACTACACCGGTCTTCTGTCTCAACATGGTTTGCTTGTCAAACATAAAGCTTTACTTGAGTATTTTGGAGAAGAGAGGCCTGATATTGGTATTGGATCTCCAAACCATCTTCATGATCATCTTTTCATCTCTCTTTGCAAGGTAATTTTATTATGAATTTTATGTCGGTTATTACATGAATGTTACTGAGAGAGACACGTACATATAGTTAATTAATCTATATATATCAGTTTGGCTCCACTATTTAACTATGCTACCTAAGTTTGAAAGTCTGTCTAGTCTATTAATAAATGCTACAAAATACAACCATTTTTTACTTGTTATTTTTATAGAAAATAACATAAAAATCCTTACACGTGACAGAAAAAGTGGCTTATTTTGTCAGACCAAGTTCTTGAATAATTCATGTCAGTGCGTTTTCTGTTTGATTTTTCCCTAAATTGATGAGAGTATTTACAAAAAAAAAAAAAAAAAAAAAAAAAAAAAATCTTACCTGCCTTCTGAAAATTCATTCAATATAGTTTTTAATTCAAAATACAAGTTTTTAAGGGAAATCCGTACATGAAGATGTAGTAGATGGAGTCGTGAAGAAAATTCAGCCAACCCATTAATTTTCATTTCTTAAGATTCGCATTCACAACGGTGTTTTATTTTCTTCTTGATGTAGTATGTACTAGAAAACAAAAAAAAAAAATAGTGGGCCAGAAAAAACAGGTGCTATTTATGATATGACATGAACAACCACCAATATCAAGTATATGTCTAATATATATCTGTATATTTTGACAGGAAGGATATGTTGTGAACAAGGAGGAGGAGATGAAAAAAGGAGAAGTAGTAGGAAGAGAAAGATATCCAAAGCCATTAATATTTCACGATGGAAGGCTAGCGTTTTTACCAACTCCATTTGCAAGTCTTTGCACATTCCTATGGATTCCTTTTGGTATTTTGCTGGCAGTTTACCGAATTTTGATAGGCATTCTCCTTCCTTACAAATTATGTCTTTGTTTAGGCCATTGGAGTGGGTTAAACATAACTCTAAAAGATTACGCAACGACGAAGACGATGACGACAACAACAAAAAAAGGAGGAGTTCTATTTGTTTGTAGCCACAGAACATTATTAGACCCCGTGTTTTTAAGTGCGTTACTTGGGAAACCATTAGTTGCTGTTACATATAGTTTAAGCAAATTCTCAGAAATCATAGCTCCAATTAAAACAGTGAGATTGAGCAGAGAGAGAGAGAAAGATGGTGAAAAAATGCAAAAATTACTCGAACAAGGGGATTTGGTTGTTTGTCCTGAAGGGACGACATGTCGGGAGCCGTATTTGTTGAGATTTAGTCCACTCTTTGCTGAATTGACAGATGAAATAGTACCTGTTGCTGTGGATTCATGGGTTAGTATGTTTTATGGCACGACAGCAAGTGGATTAAAATGGTTGGATCCAATATTCTTTTTGATGAATCCAAGAGCTAATTACCATATGGTTGTTCTTCCTAAGATTCCAAAGGAAAAAACATGTGGTGGTGGAGGAAAATCAAGTTACGAGGTTGCTAACTATGTTCAAAGACAATTGGGTGATGTTTTGGGATTTCAATGTACTAACCTTACTAGAAAGGATAAGTATTTGATGTTGGCTGGGAATGAAGGTGTTGAATCCTCAAAAACAACAACATAGATATATATATGTGTGTGTGTGTGTGTATTTTTTCTTGTTTGGTACAAATCCAAATTCATCATGAGCAGCTTCTATTAATTGTTATTTTGTGTTACGTTGTTTGTGTTGATGATGAACTTGCTTTACATGGATTTTGTGATAATTAAATGTCACATTTGGTATTTAGTTTTTGTGCAGTATTTCTTCTCAATCAAGTTCTAAATCTAACAATTTAAGCTCAAAGGGTATATTAAATGCAGAAATTAAAAGTCATGATAATGATAATGTTAGTATAGTAGTATGTACACTTAATTTGCAAAATTTGAAATAACAATATATGGTGGGCTAGATTACCCAGAGATTACACATCCATTTTATTTTAAATGAAAGAAAAATATAGTAAATATTGATTGTACCATTTTGAATTGCGATTAAGTAGAATATTTGAGATGTTGATTGACTGAAAACTAAAAAATATGTCGTACAAAAAACTTAATTCAAATATAAATTAAATGAAAATGTTAGTTGTTTGGTGTAAGTACACACCATGATTTATATACGAATCGAGATGAAAAATATAGAAAAGAATATCGATCAAAGTTTAATTACCTCGTTGGCCCTGAGATATATCTCAACATCAAAAATGTTTAAAAGTCTTGAGAGATAATAAAAGGGTACACTAATTAAATCAATCAAATTATTGAATTGATTGAAGAGATAAATGAATAGAATCATTAAATTAATTCCAACAATAAACTACCTAAAAAGTGAGCTTTTATGTCGCACAATGAGTGCATTTGCATTAGATTATAACACCCCCCCCCCCCACCAAGACACGTGTCAATACCATACACTCTAATTTAACAAATAAATTTGATGTCTTAATCTTCCAATAATAAAATAGTCTTCCAATTACAAAATGTTAGCTTTCTTATGTCAATGTCTTTCCTTAATTATTTTCTCTCTTTTTTCTTTTTGCAATTTGCTACCTCCCCTCTTCTCTATTCTTTTTCAATTCTTCCCACTAACTTCTAATTACATCGTTTCATTTGCTGTTTTTGGATTACACTCACTTTCCCATCTTCCCCTATCATTCATAAAACTATTAAAATCAAAATCAATCAAAGTCCGTCCGTATGGTAGCTATATATATTAACAAACAAACGAATAACAAATATTATTAGAGAGAATATTTTAACATACAAATCAGTGCGACTAAATTAGAGAATAGTACTTCTCTTTTTAAGTCTTATGATCAAAAGTAATACCATGTACTAGTTGTTTGTAGCACCACGTAACAATGTCAAGGTATTTCAACATAGAATTTTAAACTTTTGATTTTATCAAAAATTAATTATCAGATTCAAACAAAATTAAAAGTTTAAGAATGTACTAATTATAAAGTTGGAAGTTTATGAAACAAATCTTTGAAGCCGAGTAGGTATGATTAAATTAGTTTGAATTAAATTGAGTGGTTATGTATATAATAGTTTATCAATTTTTTCTTTTTTAAATTTCAATAATATATTTTTGTATTATTTGTTGCTATTAATAAAAATTTTAATATTAAAATAACATGATAGTTTTTTCATAATTTAAAAAAAGACTTAAAATCAAATGACATCAATTACTCCAACATGTTAGGATTTATTTAATGGATAAGGATGGTCTATTGGTCAAGTTATTATTGTTTTTTGTTTCAAAGATTTTTCTAAGTAGATTTTTCTGTAGGTTCATTAAAATCAGAAAGTATTTTTTGAAAATTAAAAAAAGTATTATATAATAATAAAAAAAAAATACAACAATTTTTGTATTGTTAGATATTTAAATTGTAGAATATATATTTTTTTACAAAAATTAGAATAGATTATTCAATTATAACTTTTAGAATGAAACATGAAATATGTTTTGTTTCCAAAACCATCATAATTCTATTTTTCACATTTATATCTCCCTAATTTTCTCAACTATTTTTTTATATATCCTCTCAGCTAATTTGTCTTTTTTTTTTAAAGGTACTGTAATACAATTTGGGGATGAGTATTTCAACTTGTGATCTCTTGTCATTAAATGTATGCGACAATTGAGTTGAGCTTATATTGACTTTCTCTTGTTATATGTATCAATAAATTAAATAAAATTTATTAAGGTGGATCACTGTATTTAAATGAAATGCAATTAAATAAAAAATAATTAAAAGAATATACCTTCATTGCAATTAAATTCAAACAGATTAATATAATCAAAAGTTGAGTAAATAAATGGGAATTTATCATGAATAGCAAAATAGTGAAACTACTTACAAAATATAGTAAAAAAACTTAAACAGGCTATAGGGAATTTGATTGATTTTGCTATATTTATATTTAGTAAATAATTTTAATATTTTCCTATTTTTAAAAATGTTACTGAAAAAATTATATAATTTAAGAGACGTGAAATATTACTTGTTTTTCATTCTCTCTTTCCCTTTATTCTCTACGTAAAATAAAAAAAAATCCAAACAAACCAAATTTTTTAAAAGCAATAAAAAATAAAAAGTAAATTTAAATAGATTAATTTAAAAGTAATCAAATTGAATTATAGAAAAGAAAAGAGATATGATTTAAAACTTAGAGAAATTTTCAAAATTAGAAAAAATCGATAAAATATTTGCTGTTAATAGAAAAATCATATATTTACGCCGTTAGTCCAATTATGTTATAAATAATTTTCATTCAACTTTAAATCTATCTCAAATATTATCTTACCATATTTTAGGTTAACTCACAAAAAATATAAAATAAATCAAATTAATGATTATCATTCTAAAATTCTTTCTATTGTATAAAGAAGTGAAAAATGTGCGATATTTTTTAAAGGTTACGATGGTAAAATAGAAATTATGAAAAAATTCAAAAAAAAAGAAAGAAAAAAACGTAAAAATTCTCTATTATCTATAATAATGAAAAGATATATCACTATTATCTCAATAACATGTGGTCAGAATAATTTGAAAACAATGGTAAAACAAAAGAAAAGAAAAGAATAATAAAAAAAAAAGCATATGTCGTTGAGGGAAAAAAATCAATGGATATGATGTTTAGAATTGTAAAATAATTTGATATTTTTCTAAAAATCTAACACTTTTCTAAAGAATCTTTTTATAAATCAAACTAATTATATTGTATAAAATATCTAAAAACTCATTATACATAGATTTTTATCCTCGATCTATAATCTACCACGTTATAGAGCCAAGTCATCGACATTCATCCACCTAGATTGCTTAGGTAATCGTTGTAGAGAAGATTTGTGGAAAGTACAAAAGAACCATTTCAACGAGTTGAAAAACAAGAAACACATAAAAAGAAAAAGAGAGAGAGAATAATAAGCAATTAAGGAATCCCTAGCTTTCTTGTCAATTTTGGAGTAGAGATATGCACCTTTCACCATATTTTATTTTCTCGAGAAGACGAGATTGAGGAGCTTTTGCATACATGGAGAAATGAGAAAAATCGTTAATCGGTTGTGTGAGTGAATCAAACCGAGAGTTTTGGTCAACAATTCAACAAGTCCTTTGCTTTTTCTTTTTTTTTCTTAAAAACAGAGAGTTAATTTGGAATTCATTTGTTTGAATGTTTCATGTTTTTTACTTTTCTTTTTCGGTAATTTATGTTTCCAAACAAATAATTTTGTCTATCTAAAATAGAAAGAGATAAAATGGATAGAGATAGATAATGATAGAACACGATCAATGTCTATCTAAGATAGATTAAAAAAGTACACGTACTCTATCGATGTCTATCTGAAATAAACCATGAAAGTACTCTATTTTTTTTTTATCTATTTGAGATACAGTACTATCATTATCATTCTATACAGACATCGATAAAAACATCAAATGCAAGTGGTTTCCATCTATTCTTATTAGTTTGTTTCTTTTCATCGATCTTTCTCTGCAATAGCAACAACCTTCAAACTACTTGTTAAGGAGACTTTTGAATTACTGAAAGTTTGTTGACGATTCTGGTGGTGGAGATGGCAGCGACGATGGTTGTTCTAAGGAAGTTCAAAGATGCCTAGACAACGATGAAGAAGAATGGAATAGATGAAGATACCAAGGATCAAATACGAACGAGTGTAGTTTTGTTCACAAACATACGTTTGATTGAAGTATAAATTGATACTTAGTAACACTATTGTCATGACAGTCCAATCTATGATGGCTAATCTACTTAGGAATTAATTATTTTCTACAAATTTTCTTGACATCCAAATGTTGTTAGATCAGACGGATTCTCCCATAAAATTATTCAAGTTTAGTTTGAAATCTCACGAATAACAAAAAAAAAAAAAATATTGTTGTCAAAATATTGAAAGAGCATGAGAGTAGTTGAATTTCAAACAAAGAATTGAATTCATCAAATTATGGATTAGAATCAACCTCTAGCAGAGGGGTATTATGGATTGATCACTTTCAAATCCTCATCCAAAAGATTGCCAACTACTTTTGAATTTGAGACCAACAAGAATCTGACAAATTATTCTCATTTCATTTTTAATTTTTATGGCATCAGTATCAAATTAAAAATTAACATTGACACAACATATATCTGTCAATTAATTTTCACTGCTAATAGATCAAAGGATATATATGTTGTGTGTGTGTGTGTGTGGTAGAAAATATGATTGCATACATATATAATTTGATATATGTTAGGTCTCCATGAAAAGTAGAACTAACAAAAAGTTATATAACTTTTTTCTTTTTCCAATTTTTTTCTTGTGAATAGGAATTGCTAGAAATGAAAGAAAATATTTTAAAAAAACAAAGTAAAATAAATAAAAACAATATAGTGAAATTGTCTGAAATATAATATTTGACAAAATATTTACATTTCACGTAAAAATCAAGTCTTGTTTTCTTTTTATGAAATGTAAACAGTTTGTAGATTTTTTTTCTATTTTTAGAAAAACTCCAAATATATACATATATTCGTTTAGTTTTATTTAATTTTATTTTTCTTATGAATGATTCTCCAACCACTCTGGAAATAGTTTTTTTTAAGGAAACGAAAATTTAATTGATATTGAATTGTTAATTTTAGTTCAATACACGTAAATAATTGAATAAAGTTTTTACGTATTAACCTTTTTATTTCTTTTTAGAGCATAAAAAGTTAAATATATAACCTCACTAACTCGAACCAACTCAATCTAATTGTTTTATGGCTGGGTTAGGTTTTGTTTATTTTTTAATAAGCTTTATTTAGGCATGTTGAAGAAGTTTACAATCTTATGGTTGGGTCTAAAAGCTCTTTCAACCCAATCCAATCTACGAACATTTGTAGTGGAAACATTAGCTTTTTTTTCTTCCCCTTAACATGGGATCTTAATTTAACTACTCAATTCAGAAAATATTTAATTTAATTGATCTAAATCAAGGAATCCAGTCAAACAATTTTTGAATGAACAATCCTTGTTGAAAGAGAAAGTTTGGCTAGTCAAATTTTGGCACATCATTGCAACCAATACTCAAATCTGAAAAATGATATTGTATAGGTTAGTAACAAAAGTCGCTTGGGTTCAAGATCTATACTAATTTAAGTCCATTATGAAAATCTGAACAAAGTAAGATATTGAGTCTAAGTCATGTCCAACAAAACAACTAAGCCTAAGCCCATAAAAGCACATAGAAAAACCTACGTAAATAGAGGTCGTACTCCTTCATTTTGAGGAATTGGAATAACTGAAGTCTTTCGATTACTAAAAAAGTTAAAGCTCCAAATTTTTAAGGAACACAATTCCCTCCAAGTTTTGAAAATTAAAAGCCACACTAAAGCTCTAAAAACCAAAGCTCCAAATATATCAACTTTTACTCTCTAGATGATCCAAAAACAAAACTAAAGCTCGAAAAACTTTTAAAAGATCAGAGGATTTTGAAGCTCTTGAAATTATGAAGCCCAAAAAGATCGATCCAAAAATTCATGAACAAGTCCTAGAGTTGATTCTCCAAAAAGATAATTAAGTCTAGAAACCAATCCTCGGAAAAGAAGAAACCACCCCATAAGAGATTATAATCACTATATTAAACCGAAATTAATACACATTGTCGAAGGATAATTTAATGCGAGTATTTAACACAAAGTTGTGCAATTCGGAGCTTACAAAAATATATAAACAAATGTAAAAAATTGTAAGGACGAAATGGCCGGAAAAAAAGAAACAATAAAGTAGAAGAGATTGTTTTTTTGGAAAGACAACCCCATCCGACGTGGCAGTTCAAGAACGGCACTGCATTCGTTGGATTGGAATAATTGACCCATGTGGACGACCCATTGCCCTATAGGCTTCCGGATGTGTTGAACGAACCGCATGGGCGCTGATCTGGCAAACCCAACACATTATCAACGGTCCGATCCTGCCATCTGGACCTCAAAGCTTGATTCAACCGTTGGATGAAACCCTCCCCTTGTCTTTCATGATAATCAAGAAACGTTGCGATCTCCATAGGGTCCTTATCCTTCCACCACATGGGCTCACATGCCGCCAACGTGCCAACGGCCCCACCGGAATATTTCTTCTCGACAAATCCGGCTGCCGCGACGATATGCTCGACCATTCCGTCGAGGAGCGAGGGCGGCGCGTGGCCCTCTCCATTCCATAACCACACGCGCGACATACCTCTGAGAATCGCCGTTGACATGGCGTGATTCATGTTTGTGTCATTGAAAATAGAAGGGCTCAAATGGACGGCAAAGTCAACTCCACCGTCGAGCTGCTCGACGGCGACATTAGAAGAGAGATCCCGGAGGGAGAGCGTGAGATGTACGCTTTTGATTATCTTCTTTGGGAGGTCTTGTGAAGGGTAGATCAGATTCTGAATGAAGTTACTGGCGTTGAGGAGTAGGCGCGTGGCTTCGTCATTTGAAACGTAGAAGAGATCGAAACGTTGACCGGCGGAGGAGCCTTTGGCGTTGTTGAGAATTGTTATGTCGAAGCCTTTTGAGGCTTCGTGATTGGCCCAAAGTGAAGTGAGTCCGACGACGGCTACCAGAAGGAGGCGGAGGAGGACGGCGTGATTGGAGAGGTTAGGAGAAGTGGGAGTGGTGGGGGCGGCGGAGGTTGAGGAGAGGAGAGGTTGAGAAAGGGATCGGCGGTTTTCCATGGTTGATGAAGATAATTATAGAATTGATAAAAAAGGAGGGATTCGCTTTGCTTAAACTTTTATGACTTCAATTGAAGCTGCTATAATTTGGTGCCATTTCTTTTTCACCTTTTCTTTTTTGGTTTTATTCATTTTAGCAATTATATTTAAACTATTACCTATTACTATAATATTAATCATGATGTAGGGCATGCATTTTTAACATAATTTAATGGTTAAACTCCACCATCCATATAGAGACCATAATCTAATTATTTAGATAGCTTAAAATTTGGAATAAATATCCATTTCAACCTTCAATTTTGGGTCGTTCAATCTTAAACTAGTAATTTCAATCCATATTTATCTTAGACTTTAATAATATTTGCATAAATAAATTGATAAACTAATTAGAAATCCACAATGTCAAATTTTGATTTTTTTTTTTACATTGATTAAATTCTTACAAATTTGTAAATACAAGAACTAAATTCTTACGTACTAAAGTTCATGAATTAAATTGTTATAAAATTGAAAATAGAAAAACTAAATCATTACAAACAATAAAAAAAAATTAAACTTATAAATATATTTTTAACTTGTAAGGTTTGATATCTTCAAGATATTGAACAAGGGAGTGTTGGAAGTAGAGAGAAGTGTCACTAAGCATAATAATCGACATCTATATTAATTATATTTATAATACATTTTACTTTCTTTAAATGTTTCTTTAAAAGTTTGAATTTGAGTTGAAATGTTTGTATTTGAAAAAGTGAAAAAGCATATGAAGAAGGAGAGATAGGTATGAAATTCGGAAAAAAGAAAAAAAAACTAATATAATAACCAATTGTTAAACAAGTTTGACTTTTTTCAATGTATTGTTACAAGAGTTTTGACTTTTAATTAGGAAGGTTAAATTTGTAGCATTTCTTTTCTCACAAAATTAGGGTAGTAATTTACTCTTCTAGGGTCTTTTTAAAAGTATAATCTAAAATCAATACTCGTCATCTTGTTAGATGTTGTGTTTTGTTTGTACTTTGATCAAAATTTATCGGGTCCTTCTCATTTGATATTATATTATTTTTTTATAGAAAATAAATAAATAAAAATAATAAAAATAAATGTATTTGTATGGTACATTTATCACTAAACAATTATATTTACATGGTGATGTCCTACGCAATGATTTCTTTTGTGTCAAGATGATGGAGATGGATTATGGTCCCCTATCTCTACCCCCCGACACCCACTTGCACCATTAAATTGTCATTGTAGGGTTGTTTCGAAAAATACTCTTCGCAAACATAGAGTTAGTATACAAACTATCTCCAAAAGATAAGGTTATAATTCATTGTCTCTATGTTTTAGTTTTTGAAAACGACTATACTGACTCAATTCTTTATGCAATAATTTAGTTGTTTAATGGTTTTTTCTTCAAAATTCAATTCAAATATATATATATATATATATATATATATAAATAAACTAAAATATTTATAAAATATAGTAAAATATTATCGTCTATCTACAACTTGACTTATGTACAATATAAATAAGTTTCTAAATTTTAATGTATTTTAGTTTCAAATGAAAGCCTTACCAAACAATTAAAATAAAAGAAACTTATTCTCGTCTCGATTCACTCTTTCTTGGTAATTTAATTTTGACTTAAAATTCATAATCCACAAATATGTAACTATGGTTAATGACTTTGTTATCTAATATAAGGTTGAATATTTTAGTTTTATTCTTGTTTCTATTTGGATATGTATTCTATCATAACCCATCAATTTTAATGAGCACAAGAGAATGTTTTTCTCCATAGCCCCATGACCTTATAACCGATCACTAAAATGAGCAGAAGAAAATGTTTCTCTCCATAACTCATTTCAAATAGTATATATATTTATGAAAATAGTTCTATAATTCTATATTAAATTTTCTTTCCAAACAATTGAAATGAATTTATGCCTTTACAAAAGAGAAAGAAAAAAAAACGAGTTTATAAAATAGGAACACAAACATAAAGTTCAAGGAAGATTAAACTTTAACTTAACCTATACGTATTTGTGTCCCATTTGGTATGATATTGTGGATCGATAGCCTTAAGAGCAAAGGCTTCCATTTGGGTATGTGCCTTGAGAGTACATTTGGACAAAGGAATTTCAGATACAAGAAGATTTCCCGCTGCCCAATTTAGTAGCTGCTCCCCAAACAAATCACCTTTTCCAAAAGCGTTCATCGTTGTTCTAGTTCCAGTGCTCTTGCTAAATGTCAATCCCATACCTTTTGTGAACAATAGCATCTGCTCAACAGGCTCCCCCTCTCGAATAATATAGCTCTGCTCTCCAAAAACCATTGGCTTCATATCCTTCATCATCTCTTTTAACTTCTCCTCTTCAAATTCTTTAAGCATGGGAACCTACCAATGAAACATTGATCAAGGTCGTTCGTTTCTATTCTAACAATTTACTTCACAAATGTATCAAGCAAAACTCACCCTTTTTAGGATATCCCAACAAAGTTCTTTCTTTATCTCCTCAATGAATGGAGACGGAAACACATCGAGTAGAGTTTTCAAATTGACATCATTTTTCCACTCAAACTTGTCTCTCACAAACTCCTTGATTTCCTTCTTTTTCTGGAAGTTATAATAATCTATCCATAAATCTATTTCAACATCTTTCTTTTGCATCGTCCTCCGTTTCTCCTCTGATCTTAAAGTTGAGGACTGCAGATATACCTGTTTAATGATGCAACCATTTCTTTGTTACTGATCTAGAAAAGGAGAGGTTGACATATTGGATGAAAAGATCTTTAACAAACCTGCAAGTTGCCGATAAGATAAACAACTAGAAGTATCCCAAAAATGGTAATGAGAGCCGCAAAGATGTTTTCAGATGAATGACTACTTGGAGTCAGGTTTGACCCAAATGAGCTGCAGATTGCATTTGATCAAACATGAGATGATACTATCACATTTCATTATCTTCAAAACTAGGAAGTTATTTGTACCAAATGAGAGTTTTGGAAGTTGAAAAGTGATCTCATAATTTCAATAAACAAGAGTTAATTCGAGTTATCGTTTAAAAATACTATCTTTGAAAGTTACTTCAAACATACTCGAGAATATTATAACCAGCATGGCTTGGTGGTGGTCTCATAGGGAGGGGGCGAGGTTAGAAGTTGAGAAAACATAACGGATCAACATAATCTCAAACTAGGATCTTTAAGTCTAATTTTCTTCTCCCCTTATTTGCTCAGATTACGTTCGATGATGAAGACCAACACATATAGAGGAAATCATTGAGCTTGTAAACTCAAAAGACCATTCAATCGAGTTCTAAGTTGAGTTAAAGCCTATTATCCTCACATAAACCATAAACTTTACACCAATAGTTGATGATTAAGGCAATAGCCATTTAAAATTAAGAACAAACAAAGATGTGTTGAAAGGAAGAGTTTCAAACCTTAATGCACGTAGTCCCCAAGAGAAGCAGTATAATAACTTTGCAGGAAAATCATTTACCCTCGTGATACCAGATTGATGGGCGTTAAGAAATAAACCAAAATCGAATATGGGCGGATTGATAAGGCAATACTTATCAACAAACTGTTCATTGCCCGTGATATCCTCACAAGAAAATGAATTCACCCTGCATCCACCGTTAAATTCGCAGGCACTTCGCCAACAATTCAATTCTGTTAAAATTGAGAAGCAGTACCAAAATCCTCCGACCACCTTCACGAACGAAAAAAATACAATTTCAGAACCAATACGATCATTCAAAACCTTAAAACGCTAAATCTCCATTTTTGATAAACAGAAGGTAAAGATAACATACGTGACTGGCAAAAATGAAGAGGACGAAATTGAATATGCCTCTGAACTGCCAAGTTCCTGTTATGTCATTAGAAGCGACACTCCTGGAAAGCTTCTTACATAGCACAAAGATTCGAATGATTCTTGGGACAAATTGGAAGAGAGGCAGAAAGATCAATCGCCACTTGTTTTCGAAATATGTGATACCTTTCCTATTTGTAAAGACTCCCCCAAGGATAATCTGCACATTTCCTGTTGTCAATGTTAAGAATTGAAGTTTGAAGGTACTTTTTGTGATCATTTACATCATTTTTGTTGAAAATTAGTTAGGTGTGGCTTGACTTAAGTTTATTTTGCTGTAAACCTTCTATTTTAGCCCATGCCTTTATTTTTATTTATGTTTGGAAATTGCATGAAATATAATAATTAAGCATATAACAACATTTCTAAAAATGCAAATATAATAAAATCTATTAATGATAAACTCTCTCGTTGAGAGACTCATACCGCGATATGGTTGTCATGAAGACTCAACGGATTTAAATTTTATGTCTATTGAACAGAAGAATCGAGAAATGAATATTCCTCTCAAGAACCCCATATTCCAAAATCAATAGATGCTAGAAATTAGAATATTAAAAAGATGCATACTTCTCCCCTTGTGCTAAATCAAGCGATGAGATGGAACTTCATGTTATCTAATAAATCTTAAGATTTGAATTGTATCTCTTCTATATAAATCTTAAGAGTCAATGACAAAACTGAATGTTCTAGACAAATTAACTAGAAGTGAAGATCAAAAGTGTTACGAGTATAAGAATCACATAAACTATTGAAGAAGAACCTGTGGAAGGGGAAGCAAAGCCAAAAAGTCGACAAGGACATCCATCCATGGAACCCTTTTGCTAACATCAGCAAGACGTCCGAAGAAAGTCAGAGTAGCCGCATTCGTTTTAGAATTGGGACATAACTCAAGTATTGAACTTGGGCAGACCTTGTAGGCGACTTCGAGTAGAAGGATGAAGTCCGTTACCGACCTGGCCCCAAGGGCCACGTTCTTTATTTTTCTGTCTACGACGATGCAATTTTTCTGATCGTCTATGTTGTAGATGTAGAAGAACAAAACATCGAGGCAGACAGCTATTATAGATGAAATGAGAAACCCAACTCGTAGTACAATTTTTGTGTGTTCTTGATCTTTCGAGCTTGTCCTGCATGTAAATCATATAACACATTCATCTTTAACCATGGAGAAAGAAAGGAGTTCAGTTCACAAACTTTTCGAGTTCAATTAAAACAAGTTCTACAATGTTCAACACAAGTCCTTATTTCTTTCTATATTCTAAATGAGGCGTGAATTGAAATTCTTACTTGTGTACTTGTTAGAACTCAAGAGACATACTTGTTAAAAAAGAAAGTATTTTTAAGAAAGAAATAGGAAACTCATTCCTACAAGTAAAGGTTGTAACCTAGAAATATAATTAGAGAAATAAAAATGAAAACAAGAAAACCAACCTGGAAATAATATTGTTTGCATCGGTCATTTACACTACAACTCTTGAGAACTTCAAGTCTTGGAGACAACTCAAGAGTCAAGAATAGAGTTACCCCAATTTGAAAATAGTGAAGGAATATATGTTTTGCTCTTTACACACTCTCATTTATATATTGAGAGAAAATCTATCCCTATAGTAAAAAATGACAACCTTTTAAAAATTGACTTGGTCATGGTACATCACGTTGTCCTTAACTCATGATTATTGAGAAGGGAGAAAAATCACAATATTTTGCTTCTTATTATTCTATTGAATACAATAGGTATAGTGAGGGAGGAAGGATACAATAAGGAGTAAAAGAAGGAAAGATTTAGGAACTAGGGAAAATCTTCCATATACTTTCCAAAAATACTCAAAGGGCCAAGTCCATTAATTCTAACAATATATATTATTTGTTCCCGATTGAATGATGATAGGTATTGCAAATTTATGTAATTTTTAATTTTGACTAAGAATGTTACAAATCTTCTAAACCTTTGGGAAAATACTAATTGGTGTCTCTTCATTGCATAAGATTGGAAATGAATTTTAATAAGATTGGATGGTAAAGTTCAAGTGTTATGGAAGATGTGTCATTGTTTTTAAGATGACAAAAGAAAAGAGCCATCGTAACAAAGGAAGGCCTAAAGAATTTTTAAAAATTGGCTAAGTGTTGGCTAGGGCGTTGCATACTCTAGGCAGCCAAAAGTGTCTAGAGAAACTCTAAAAGAGACAAGTTGGACGGCCAAAGGTTGAGTTGTGGTATGTTCTGAGAGGCATCAAGACAACCTCTATAGGACAAAGCTAGATGGTCAAGAGTATGCTAGGCAAGAAAGCTAGGCATTTAGGAAATGTGAAGAAGCTCTAAAGAGGTTGGCATGCAGCCAAGAAGGAATGCTGAGGTCTTGTAACTTAACAAATTTTTAAAGAGAAAATCAAACGAGGTCTTGTAACTTAACAAATTTTTAAAGAGAAAATCAAACGAAAGATGAGAACAAATAATGTTGCTGTCAAACTTTTGGAAAAATCTATGAAATTGATAATAATATAGAGGCATGGTTAACAATAACTTGTATTGCTTTTATTAGTGATTATATTCTTCCTCGAAACACAATTATATTATCTATGCTTATCATAACCCAAATTTATACATTTAGTAATTATAAAACAGAAAAACTGAAAAAACATATAAATTGATAGGTGGGTTGGAATCTGATAAATTAAAATTTTTAGTAAGATGGGGAACGAGAAAGCAATAGTACGTTGTTTGTATACTGAACAAAGCACCTCATCCAAACAATGAGGAATGAGCAAAAGCATTATCTTGTTTAAGCCAAAAACAACGTAGAAATATCAAAACTTACTTCCAACTTGGCCTTTCTTAGCAAATTACAAGCAGTATCACTCTCGCATCGATCCCTTTCATCATTAATTGCCATCAACCTAAGGAGAAAAAGAAAACAAAAGAGAAAGAAGTGGTTTCGGTGGAGGAGAAATAAGAAGCAAAGAAGCTACCATTCTGGAATTATTCTCAGTCATCACTCAAGAAAGAATACATAGTATAAGTCTTCAAGAATCTTAGCTTGAACCAACAAAGAGAATTAATTCCAACACATCCATGTGAGATGTTTGTGCTTACACACGAGAATTAAGGAAGTTCATTTCAATTCAAGATCCACATCAGTTGATTTCTTCTAAATGCCTCAAAAAAAAAAAAAAATGTATCTACGCGATAGAAGCTTAAATAAGACAAAAAAAATATGTGATTGACTTGAAATTTTATACTCAACAAAACTCCTTCTTGTTCTCTAATTAATGGACGAAATCTCCTTAAGAAAACAAACAACAATAATAAGTAATAAGTAGAACGGTAGACAAAACAAGGACGACCAAACTTGTTAAACATTATGAGGCATCAGTCATCACAAAGCAAAACTACAAGCAATGCTTTTCGTATAAAGAATAACAAAAGAGTTAATTGGAAATGTTTTTATATAAAAATTGCATAATCTATATAGCCTTCAACATGTTTCTCAGCATAATTTTGTGCACAAGAAACAAAATCATTTCATTTAGGTCAAAATTCATGAATGCATTAAATAAAAATGGTTTAAAAATCACCTGCAGCATATAAAAGTATATACTTGAAAAATGTTCAGTTTATAGAGGGAAAAGTCTTATCCCCTTAACCATCAGTATATCCCTTTCTTAGATCAAGTAAAGAATAATATTTAAAGCTTTATTTCACAAACCCTCAACAGCATACAGAAGTAGAAAATGGTGCAGTGCCCAATGTCTTCAATCGTTCCCCAGTTCGTGAAGATTTAGATATTTTCAACCTTGTAAGAACTACAAGCATAAAGAATTAGCAGTAGTAGAACTCTTACCAAACTTCACATTCTTGGATCTACTTTGACGGGGATGAAAGAGGTCATCCAGCAGTGCTAGATCTACTTCAAGGGAAAAGAGGACGTGCTTTGAACAGAATGACGTCGTAGGAGGACCCGTAGACGTTGTTAAAACTTGCCTTGCCAAGAGAGGTGGTGACAGCGGCAAAGATGGACGTGAAAGTGAAGGAGTGACCCGATGGAGAACGAGATTAGCGAGGGACGATGACGTGTGGCGGCGGTGCTACGGCTACGTCTTTGCGAGAAGAGTCGTGGGTGCGGGGAAGGCCACGTAAAGAACTAAAGATCCATGAGAAGAAAAAGAGATATTTGAATTTTATACAAAACGGTCAAAGTTGAAATTGGCAAAAATAATAAATAATCAAAAGATTGACTTTTAGTCAAACTTTTCAAGCAGTCAAAATATGGCTTCCAAATTTTATACATTGATTTGGTTATGGTGGAGAAATCTTACTTTAGGTGGGATTATCTCTCACTTTAGTAGAGAATTAGGTGAATAATCTCTCCTTGAGCTTGGTTGATCCCATTAATTGGGTTAGTTGAATTTGAGTGTCAAATTCAACCTCAAGTTTTTGCATCAATTTCTTCTATATGTTAGAGAGTTTCTAATGAGATTAAGGGCTAATGAAGGTTGAATTAAGCCTTGTAAATGAAACACTCCCACCTTAAACTTTTAGAAATGAGTGACACCCCAAATTCCACCCTTTCGTTCCAAAGGAAAGATTAATCAGAAAAACTCTCGTAGTAGTCCTTGAAGTGTTCCTAATCGGAGATTACAACAAACAAACATGTGGGAATTTCGAACATCGATCAAAAGTAGTTGTTCTTAAATCTATGTTTCTCTCCGATTTTCAAGTAAATTCTCTTAATTAAACTATATTATAATGTTTTAATTCTATCCGCTTAGTATGTTTATCTATCTTATAGATAATTTTGGATTTTGGTAGAAAATTAATTTGATAAAAAAAATTGAGAGAAGTTCATAGTCTTTTATGAAAGGCATTATAGTCTAGTATGTAAATTAACTTGAAACACTTTGGGGTTCAATTTCAATGCTTTGGTGAATAGAATTCAACAAGAACAACCATTTGAACTTAGTTTCTTTGGCCACTAAACGTATAATTCTATTGGTTAATGTGAATTTATGTAATTAATTAAACCAATCCCTAGCTTGGTTATAAATAAAGTTTTGCTGTCCTATGTCTAAGGTCAGAAGCAAGAGTACTATTTCTAGGCTTTTTTTTTTTTTTTTTTCTAAATCACATTTATGAGAATCAAATTTTTACTCATCCTTTTCGATATCTAGATTCAATTTTAGTATATACTAATCTATAGATGATCACAAACTAGATGAAATTAAAATCATTAATAACAAACCAAACAACTATGAATTGAGTCAAATTTGTAAAGGAATAGAAATTTAAATTTGTAAAATTTCATGTTTTCCTTAATGAAAAGCAAAACCAATAAATAAAAATAACAATTGAGTGAAAAATATCTGATTTATAAAAGATATAACTTTGGAATATTAGAGTTCAAATTAGAATTATATCAAAACTATGAAATTGAAACTTCAAACCAAATTTCTAATAAACCCTTTTCTTTGATCTAACTTGTCTTTTCCTTTTTTTTCTTCAAGTGATTCCAAATTGTAACAATATGAGAATTTTTTTCTTTTTCTTTTTTCCAATAAAAAATTATCCATATCTTAGTTTTAGTTTGAATTTTTTATATTTTTTAAATTTAATAAATTATTTTTATAACCAATAGATTAGGAAAATTGGCTCCGTATAAACAAATTAATTATTCCAAAAAATTTAGAAAGCTTTATTTTCAAATATAACAAAATGAACCAAAATATTTACAAATATAACAAATATCATCACTAATAGATATCGATAGATTATCAGTACATATAACTGATAGTCTATTAAATTTAGCTAAATTTATAAATATTTTTTGTAGTTTTTTTTAAATCGATTTTTCTTTTAGAAAAATAGTTTTTTTCTTTAAACCAGAAAAATCATTTGATCAGAATGATATTAATAGATTATAGATTATCTGTGCATATAACTGTGTATTCTAAGTGTAGTTCAATACAATTTCTTCGATAAAATGTCGTTAATCTGACATGTTTATATTTTAAAAAATAAAAAATTTTAATTATTTTTTTTTTTGTGTGAAAGAGAGAGGTAGGAAGCACCAAAAATAGTTATATTTAATCCTCTTACAAACGACAAAACTTAATTATTATTGTTTTATTATACATTTATACCTCCCTATTTTCTTCTCTTCATTACCCCTTGACAAGGGGAACTAAATATGTTTTAATTTCATTAAATTTAAAGATCTCTCAACACTCAATATTTTTAATGCAAATTCTCTCAACCAATATTATATTTTATATTTACCCCGTGAGAAAATAAATAAAATTTTATATTACATTTACCCTCAACTGGTATCAGAGCATTTTACTTTAGAATGTCTTATGTTCAAGCCCTTGTTTTGTCTATTCTTCATATTTCATAACCTACTAGCTTGAGTTACTAAATTAATCGGTGATTGAAAAAAGAAAATAGGATGTTCAACGGGTAAAAGAATATACTAACAAGAGTTGGAAGCATTCAAACCACAAATTACTTTATGTTTGTTAACACTAACAATATTAACATCAATTGTAGCCAAAATGATACCCATATAAAGTTTCATGTTGCATCTATATCTTTGTACATCGTAGCTGTCGACGCATACAAATGTTAACTATAGCCTAAACTTCCATAAAGACACATGTTCCATAGATATTGTTATGTCTAATAATTCATGTTTTCGATCATCATTTACATTATATAAATCTTCATCGCTATAAAAGATATTTTCACATTTTCTTGTGCTTAGCATGTACATGTTCATTTTATGGTTGAAAAATTTACGAAACATAAAAAAAAAAAAAACAATAAAATGTCATTTAAATATGATAATACAACAATGTACTTTATATTTTGGAAAATGTTTATTTAAATATATATTTTAAATTTTTGTTTCATAGTTTCTTTTAAAATATTTTTCAACTTCCATCTTTTATTGATAATTTTATAACCATTAATACATCCTAATTAACCTACCCAAGTTTTATTGTCTTATTTAGTGTTAAAATTTACATTTGCTTTGTAAAAAGAAATCCAAAACAAATATGGCAAAACTTCTCTTCTCCCTCTCACTCCTCATTCCTCTTCTCTTCCTCACCATCGCTGCCGTCGGTAGCCACCCTCTTGACTCACTCTCCCCCAACGAGTTTGAACTCACCCGATCACTCATAACAAATTCCAACCCCTACACCAACATAACCTTCCAATACGTTGCCCTCGCCGACCCGACCAAGCAGTCAGTCCTCTCATGGCTTTCAAACCCCAAAACCCCTCCGCCGCCACGTCGCGCCACCGCCATTGTCCGGTTCAACAAAGCCACACACGAAATCCTCATAGACCTAGTAAAAAAAACCATCCTCTCAGACCAGGTCTACTCCGGTCCAGGGTACGCACCGTTCACATTCGAGGAGCAGTTTGCAGCCGCGGCTTTGCCGCTGTCCCACCCGCCGTTTGCAGCCGCAGTGAAAAAAAGAGGACTGAAAGTAGAAAAGGTAGTTTGTGTATGTTTTAGCGTTGGATGGTTTGGGGAGAAAAGGAAAATGGAAAAGAGGATTGTGAAAGTTCAATGCTTTTATTTGGATGGGAGTTTGAATTATTACATGAGGCCTGTGGAAGGAGTGATAGTGATCGTTGACCTTGATGAGATGAAGATTGTTGGGTTTCATGATAGATATAGGGTCCCAATGCCAAAGGCGAGTGGGACTGAGTACAGACCATCAAAGCTCAAACCACCATTTTTGCCACCTTTGAACGGAATTAAGATGCTGCAACCGGATGGCCCAAGCTTTAAAATCGATGGCCAATCTATTAGGTAGACCTTTTAGTTTCATTCATTTGGAAGTTATTATTAAGCTATGAATCTTATATATATAATCAACCAATATACAACAAACTATAAAATACTCTTAGGTTAAACAATATATTATACAAAAGAACCTTAAACTTTTATAAGTTTTTATCTTGTTGGTATTTTAAAAAATAGTTAAAAAATGCACTTTTGTTGTTAGTTTTGGATGAAAACGGTCATGTTATTTAGTAAGCATTTTAATTTCACAGAAAAAGTCTAAAGAAAAAGAAGCAAAAACTATTATTACTTCTTACAACAATCTCATCTTGTTTTAGTACACTGGCATGTCAGCTAGCGTTAAATGAATTATTAAAAATGTTTGAACGTTTTATTTTGAAAACGAAGCAGTTGGGCGAATTGGAAGTTTCATTTGAGCTTAGATGAGAGAGCAGGGCCAATTATTTCACTAGCGTCAATCTACGATATGGAAAAGCAAAAACGCCGACAAGTAATGTACAGAGGATTTATATCGGAGCTGTTCGTGCCATACATGGATTTAAACGAAGAATGGTATTATCGGACATTTTTCGACGCTGGCGAGTATGCATTGGGCCAGTGTGCCGTGTCGTTACAGCCGCTTCGAGACTGTCCGGAAAATGCAGTGTTTATGGACACCTACACGGCTGCGGGAGACGGTAGACCGATGAAGATGTCCAACACTTTCTGTATATTTGAACGCCATGCCGGCGATATCATGTGGCGTCACACGGAGGGCAACAAGAACGTTCCTAATACACCTGTATGTTACACTTCTTCTTTTTTTGTTAATTGGGAGAATAATGCACTCTAAATAAAGAAAATATATTCTTAGATCTTAAATTCTTATTCCAATAACTTCTAAACAAATATTTTTTTTATAAAAAAAAAATATATTATTATTATTATGAAAATATTTTTAAAATCTTTCTTGAATTTACCTTTAAGGATTTTTTTCAAAGATGTAGACAAAAATAAAAATATTTAGATGAATGAAATTATAGATATTGAGAAATTTAAGATATTTGACCTAACCAAGACTTTATAATATATTTGAAAAACGAAGAAAGGTCAAACAAGTAAAAAATAAAAATAAAAACTTTATAACATCTCGGTTTTAGTAGGACATAAAAAACTCTCGAGATGTCCTACAAATGACATTTTAAGCTGTCTACGTAGACAAATGATTCAGTATATTTTAGTGACAATTGAGTTAAGCATTTGTTTATCAATATTAGGTTGAAGTATTTTCTTATATCGAATAGATTGTTCAAATTTTCTATTTGATATTTTTCTTATATCAAATAGATAGTTAGGGAGTACATGAGGTGAGATCATTCATTGTGGTATTGACAAATATAGTGGGGTGACGTTTTTACAGATTACAGAGACAAGGGCGGAGATGAGCTTAGTGGTGAGGATGGTGGCTACTGTGGCAAACTATGACTACATTCTAGATTGGGAATTCAAGCAGAGCGGCTCCATTGTCGTTGATGTAGGTCAATTTGCTTTATATTCTTTTTTTAGATTGGTTGTGGTCTTTGATTGATGGATGGCACAATCTACCTTGTTAATTATTGAGAAAATAATTTTTCGTCATACAATGTTGAATAAAATTTCTTGTTTTGCCCTTCGTAACAGATTGGGTTAACGGGTTTGCTAGCAGTTAAAGCATCGAAGTACACTCACAATGACCAAATAAAGGAGGAAGTTTATGGCCCATTGTTAGCTGAGAATACGATCGGTGTCCACCATGATCACTTCGTCACTTTCCACCTCGATCTTGACATGGACGGCGTTGCCAATTCCGCTGTCAAATCCAACCTCCGCACAGTTCGATCGCGGGACGCCAATTCCCCTAGACTAAGTTATTGGACAGTCATCGCCGAGACAGCCAAAACAGAGGCCGATGCGATGATCAAACTTCGCAACCAAGAGCTCGAGTTTTCCATCGTTAATCCCAATCAAAAGACCAAAATGGGAAATCCCGTCGGCTACCGTCTGATCCCAAGGTCCATGGCGGGTCCTCTTTTAAGTCCTGATGATTACCCTCAAAGAAGGGGAGCTTTCACCAATAACGATGTGTGGGTTACACCATATAATAGCTCCGAAAAATGGGCTTCTGGACTCTTCACTGATCAGAGCCACGGAGATGATACCTTAGCTACTTGGACTCTCAGGTAAACTATATTGATTTACTAACTTAATCTAATTAAATTAATTCTTAAAGTGAATCCTTTGGATGGGAGATTTGTGGTTTATTTAACAAAGTTAAAAAAGAAAGTAGGTTTGGAACTTTTGGAACTTCGGTTGGTATACTTTAACATGTGATGTAGTTAGGATAATTAACAAAAGTTTATATCAAATAATAGAATCGAACTAAAATGTAAAGATGTTGTAACCTAGAATTAATGTGGATGGGATGATGAATATTGCAGGAACAGGAAGATAGAGAACAGGGACATAGTGATGTGGTACACAATGGGGTTTCATCATGTGCCTTGCCAAGAAGATTACCCATTAATGCCAACTTTGAGACGTGGCTTTGAGCTTAGACCAACCAATTTCTTTGAGAGCAATCCTGTTCTTAAAGTCACCCCACCCCACATAGTCAACTTCACTAATTGCTCTTAGACTTCAAACCATAATTAAACCTCCATCTCCTTGGATTGTACTTTAAGAATAAACTTCATCAACAACACTCATACACTACTTATGTTTTTTAATCCTTAAAATATTATACAAACATATCAGTGTACCTTTATTTGAATAACAAGCTAAATGAGTTATGTCATGATCTAATGATTTTTGCTTCACATCTCATCCCATTAAGCTTATTGGTCTTAATATTAAATGCACTTTCCCCTTTGAAGCTTTCTGATGTGTCCATCCAATGTTTAGTTGACTTTTTCTGAGATTTAGTGGACAAGTGTGAGTTGAGAATTTTTTAAAAAGGAATTTTGTGAAGATGAGACGATGTCTTTCTTTTCCTTTGAGGTAATCAAATTACACTTGCTCTCAATTCAAGAAAAAGGCCTCTTCAAACATCATGCCTTTGAGGAGAAGTTCCAATTTTCCATCATTTGAAAACAACAAAAAGCAATTAGACTTCCTCATCTAACTTTCTGTCGTTCCAATCGAATGACTTTTTTACTTTCATTCACTTTTGATTCTCTTAAGATTGGTAGTAACTCTATTAATTACGGTTGACTTATAAAGGAGGACTTCTTTCTTTCTGCTTTTCTATGTAGAATTTTCATCTCTATTGTCCAATAAAGAAGCATGCAAGTTTCATCAAAAAGAGAACCAAAAACCATTTGAATTTTCCCTCCTCTCTCCATGAATCCTATTCTGTTTCTTCTTGTACTCCTTCACCTAATTCATTTCTGTATAGCGGCGCCGCCCTTTTTCCATCCGCTTGATCCTCTAAACCCGACGGAGCTCGACGAGATTCGGCTCGCTATCAAGAAATCCCACCTTGGAAAGCTTCCAAATCTCACGTTCCACTTCGTTGACTTGGAAGAACCAGAGAAGAAGGATGTTCTTTCCTGGCTTTCTTCCGGCGAACAAAACAACCCCCTCCACCGCCCGCCCCGCCACGCCAAGGTTGTGGTTCGAGCAGCTGATTCGACCCACGAGATAGTTGTAGACCTTGACACGCACTCTGTTAAGTCTGACAATATCTATAATGGCCATGGCTATCCCCCTCTAACTTTTGTTGAGCTTTTCCAAGCCAGCAAATTACCTCTCAATTTCCCCAAATTCAAAGCTTCCATTCATAAAAGAGGCTTGAATCTGTCTCATGTTTCTTGCATACCGTTTACCGTTGGCTGGTACGGCGAAAAAACGACCAAAAGGCTTTTAAAAGTCGCGTGCTTTTACAGAGAAGGAACAAGCAATGTCTTCTCAAGGCCAATCGAAGGTATCATCACACAAATCGACGTCGATTCGATGAAAATCATCAACTACTCCGATCGCTTCATCGCCCCTTTACCGAAATCGGAAGGCACCGATTACCAATCACGGAAAACAGACCCCAAATCTTCCAATTGCAAAGCGGCGAAAAGAAGATTCACCATTGAAGGTCATCAAGTGAAATGGGAAAATTGGGTTTTCCACGTGGGATTCAATGCTAGAGCGGGAGTTATTATCTCAACAGCTTCCATTTTCGACGAGGAGAAGAAGAAATTCAGACGAGTGCTTTACAGAGGACATATTTCAGAGACGTTTGTGCCGTATATGGATCCGACGAATGAATGGTACTTTAGAACGTTTATGGATATCGGAGAGTTTGGATTCGGACGGGCGGCAGATACTCTGCAGCCAATGGTTGACTGCCTGGAAACCGCCGAGTATGTTGACGGATACATGGCCGACGCCAATGGGGGAGCTCAGAAAGTATCGAGAGCTATTTGTATCTTCGAACGCCAATCCGGAGATGTTTTATGGAGACATACTGAGATTAACATCCCAGGAAAAGTGGTAAACAGAATTCAATTGATTTATTTATTTACTTTCAACCTTTCAAGATACAATGACTTTTAGTTACGATGGTGATTCCAATATTTTGTTTGTTTTTTTTGGCAGATTAGAGGTGGGGAAGCAGAGAAGAGTTTGGTGGTGAGGATGGTGGCAACTGTTGGGAATTATGATTATGTTCTTGACTGGGAATTCAAAAGAAGTGGCTCTATTCAAATTGGGGTATTTTCTTTCTTTTAGATTCATTTTTTTAATAAGTTTGGTGGTGAAGTCTTTTGAGTGAGTGAGTCCATTTAGTCCATTTAATTCACAAGAGATTCTTAATAGACCATAGAATTTTCAAGATTTGTTTATTTTGTCCTCGAATTTTAAAAAAAGATGCTAATTGGTCTTAATTCAATATTTATTTTGTGTCCTATTGTTCATTCCACTAACCTTTTTTTCTAATAAAGAAAGATGAGAAAGTGATCTTCCCAATGTCTTTATTTGTTGTACTATAAATTTCTTTAGTTTAATTAGTTTGAGATGTGCAAAGCACGTGGTTAGTAAAATACACAATAACACCTCAACTTAACCCTTCTGTATTCATTTGTTGTTGAATCCTTTTGTACTCATTCAAAATCTTTTATATGATATTATTGAATCTATGATTAATTTATCGATTTTGTATACGTGGATGAAACTAACTTACTCTGGTTGTGTGTGTGTGTGTTTTTTAAATTTAGGTAAGGTTGAAGAAAGAAGTGATTGTTTATATAAATTGAAAGTGTGCTTTATTGGGCAGGTTGCTTTAACGGGGCTGTTGGAAGTTAAAGCCACACCGTACAAAAACACAATGGATATAACCCAACAAACATACGGTACATTAATCGCCGACAACACCGTTGCCGTTAACCACGACCACTACCTAACCTACTACCTCGACCTCGATGTTGACGGCACCGCCAACACATTCGTCAAATCCAACTTCGTGAAGGCAACGGTGGAGGACATCAATGCCACCTCACCTAGGAAAAGTTACTGGAAAATTGTCCGACAAACCATTCAAACCGAATCTGAAGTTAAGCTTCTGCTCGGATCCGATCACCCAGGTGAGCTCTTGTTCGTCAACCCCAATAAGAAGACAAAGATTGGGAATCCGGTTGGTTACCGGCTCATTACGGGTCAACCTGTTAATTCTCTACTGAATGACGATGATTACCCTCAAATAAGAGGGGCTTATACCAAGTACCCATTGTGGGTGACTCCTTATAACAAGTCGGAGAGATGGCCGGCTGGGTTTTATGCTGATCGGAGTCGTGGTGATGATGGCTTAGCTGTTTGGACGAAAAGGTAAATGGATATTAAATAATCCTTTTTAATTTTGAATTGATCATTTTAATTGTCTGATTTGTTTTGATTGTGTGGGTGTTCGTCTAGGAATAGGAGAATCGACAATAGAGATATTGTTCTATGGTACACAGTGGGTTTCCACCATAGCCCTTGCCAAGAAGAGTTTCCGGCGATGGCATCCCTCCATGGCGGCTTCGAGCTACGACCGACTAATTATTTTGACAGGAACCCTTTGCTTAAATAAAATGACCAATTCAAATTGTATTGTTCATATGGGAAATTCAATTAACTTGTGGAAAACTCTATTGACTTTCTACTTTTCAAACCATTGATTGAATAACAATTTTTTGTGTTTTATACTAATTGAGAGTCTTTCAAAATACTATATATATATATATATTCTATACATCTCTTTCTCATTAAAATGTGAAATGGACAAAAATATTTGTTTTGTGGCTGCTGGGATTCGAGCCCAGGTCTCCACGGCCACAACGTGGAATTCTCACCACTAAACTACAGCCACATTTGTGATGCTAAATGCACTTCTCTTTTTGTACCTTTGCGATTAGGGAACGGTGGCGTTGCATGGCGACAGAGCCTTGACAACCTCCGGAGCCCTCATTCGTAATATGGGACGCCGGTCGAAGAAATTCAGGGGTGGGGATTAATGGAAGTTCCTCTTGAATATATTATATATTCCTAAAACTTTAAAAAATTAAAATAATTAAACAAACCCAGAAAATATTAGCTTACTGCTGCATACAGTGAAACAAACCCAGAAGGACCTATGTGATTTATGACCCACCACTTCTCAAAATTAAAATATGAAATTTAACATTTTGATTAAGTCACATCTTTTCTACAGTACTACGTTAGGGATGATCAAATTCGATAGAACACGATTACAAAAAATAATAGGGCTGGTCATTGTGTTAATTAGGGGACACATGGCATCCCTTGGTATACGTTTTGTTATCATGATCACGTTAGGGTTATATACATATCATTCCTAGTATGAAAAGGGTTTCAAAGAGGTAACCTCTAAACAGAAGAGATTAATTGGAAGGTTTGATTGAATTTGTTTTTTATTTATTTGTATGTAAATTTTACCTATCAGTCCAAACTTTCAATGTGTCCACCAGCCCAAATCTCAGATCTATTATACGGACTAACCCAAATATTATAATCTGACAAGGCCTCTCGAATCTACGGTTAATCATCTGCTAATAGCAACGACAGAGCATCAGGCCCAGGAATCAGTCAGTATCCAACTTGGTTGCCAATTTCAGTATCTTTAATTTGGTTGACATTCAAATACTCAGCTGGCTCCGTCAGGCGGATTCTGGCGTCGAGTTCTGTTTTGGTTGTCTCCTTCACTATCATAGTACTCCAATAGCTCTTCCTCGGAGTGTCACCGTCCCCCTTTTCTTCTTCGAATGAGTTTTGCTGACCGTCTACGTCGAGATCCAAATAGTAAGTGAGAAAATGGTCATGGTTTACACGCACTATATGTTTGGTGCTAATAGAGTGCCAAATATATATGTCTTCTCTGATATCCTTTGTGTGAGTGTAGATTGTGGCCTTCCCTTCTAGAATTGCCTGTTAAACCAACCTGGAAGTCAATCAAAAAAACTTGAATTTACCCTAATTAGTCTCAACATCCAACAATGGAGGCAAAATAAATAGGTTTTAATGGATGTTTATCGCTAACTTAGTTATTTAATAAGATTAGAATTGAAAGTGGAAGAGGAAGGAGAGAGAAAAAGAAAACTTATTTTTAATGTATAAATAAGAAATTTTTTAGGAAAACTATTAAGGAATTAGTTCATATACTTTTAAGATTTATTTAATACACATAACAATTGGTTTATAAAGTTATTATTTTTAAGAATGATCATTGTAGGTATAATTAGGTAATGTTGATCTCATGCATAATTTTTAAAAGGTTTTATTAATTATTATTACTAATAATCAATATTATAGTGTTTAGAAGAAAAGAAGAGAGAGAGAGGACATTTTTCTAAAGTCAATTTTTAATAAAATTAGAGTGGATAGGTATTTTATTTTTAAATGTGTGTTTGAACATTAAAAATGAACATTTTATTTTTAATGTTCATAAAGTATTTTTAAAAATACTTTGAACATTAGATAAGTTTTTTATTTTTTTGTATGTTCTTCTTTTTTTTTTCAGAAAAATATAAAGCTCATATATATACTAATATAGTTAGATATAAATCTTAAAATTATTGACCAATCTTATCTATAGTCAATTTTTTTGGTTAAAAATATACTTGTTATCATGATGAAGTTAATAAAAAAAAAATACCAATTTACTTCTTCTATTTTCAAATTGGTAACAATTTAATATTTTATACATACACCTTAAATTTGATAGAACCGCTAGTCTTGAATTCCAAATCAAAAATGTAAAATCATAGTATAAAAATATAATAAGCACGGTAACAATAATACTAAATCTAATCTCTTTTGTAATTATAACGGAAATAATTACATAACTTTCAATTGGAAGACTTTCCTCTAGCCTCTTATCTATGTTTCTTGTTTTCGAACTTTTGGCACATCTTGCGTTTCTGCATCTTTTTTTCTCTGATTTATGCATCTTTTGGACAGAGGCATGATGGAGCATAAATGAGGTGTCAACCTAATTGAGATGTTCGAATGCTTCTGCTGATTTCTCGACCTCTACTTCTCTTCTCAAAAAACAAAGAAAGATATGAAATAATAATACTATAGTTGATTATATGTTAACAACTTCTTTTCAGCTTTGAACATATTATAAGCTATATTATAGTCCACTCAATCCATTGAAATTAGGACCAAACTCATCTTTTAAAGATATTTTTAAAACAAGAATTTGCAATTAAAAGGACAACAACGAACGAACAAACAAATTATTAATAAAGACAAGAGCAAATAAAAGTATGGTACTTAATCTTCTCACATGTGCATGATATCCTTTCCATGATACAATATCTCCTATATCTCTCTTCCTTTGAAAATCTCATGAATTATTATTACTAACTCAACACTTCCTTTCATTTTTCACGTTTTCTTTCATTTCTTTCTTTTCAAAACAGTGGAGATTTCAGAAGAAAGGACAGTTTTAGGATAAGCTTTCCCTGATTTTCTCTATATTGAATTGACAGCCAATGTACGTACTTTCTTATACAAAGATAAATCCCTATTTTTGAAGTAATAAAAATAAAGAATTATAAATAATGCACCCATTTTTGTTCAACAACAGATGGCAGCAGCTTATAGGATGGGCAATATAAATTTCAGACAATTCATCTCAGTTATAGGATGGCAGCAGCTCACTGCTTTGCTTTGTCATGTTGTGAGTTATCTTTAACGAAAACATTTATCAGTTCTTTAGAGGAATGCATGTTAATTTGACCTAAAATGCTTGACCCTCCGGTTAATGGTGTTAGTTGTTATTATTATATTAGACCTTTGCATATGTCTAGGAATCTAAATATAACTAATATGAGTGTTGTTAGGTCTTGAATCCAATATAATTGGTGTCACAAACAACTAAGTACTGGATCTTGCTATTTAATTTTTAATAGTATTTGTGATTATAATTTAACGCTTTAGAGAAGTGCGATAATTAATAAACACCCTAATAAAATTGATTTCACTCGACTCGTGGACGTTGTTGTTAATACTCTATTAGTGAACCCTGTATATGTATGCTTGTCGATTTCCTTTTTTTTCTTATACATTTTTAATTAATCTAATTAATGATGGTTGAATAGTACAATTTTAATCATTTAAGCATAAAACTTGTTAAAGTCATTTCTCTTTCATATTATAAAATAAGATTAATTCTTCTTGTAACATACACCTTGACTTTAGGAGGATAACATGAATGAACTTAAGATCACATTCAATAGGAGGGTTCCTAATGATATATGAAAATATGGTTAAGAAAAATTTAAAATAATTGAAAGTTGCTACCTATGCCAACAAGTGTATTTTTTTTTTTTTTTGTGGCTCAATTATAAGAAATTCAAAGTTATTAAATTTTTATTGAAATCCTATTTTAATTTGATTGACCTCTTGAATGTATGTAAGTGATGACAAAACATACTCAAATACTTGTGTTGGTTTGTAAAGACAACTTTCATTCTTAAAAACTTTCAAAACAAGCAAGGATAACAAAGTCGAGTAGCATAAAATGTAGGAGAAATATCGAATCCATCAAATATCAAATGCGAATTTCAAATCCTGATCCAAATCTTAGGTGTTCAAAACATTACACTAGTCATTGCAATACTTTTTAGAAAATATAACACCTATTTCTTAATAAATAAAACCCATGAATGTTAGAGACAATTAATTAATACTTATTTGATGTTAATTAATTATCTTCAACAATAGAGAGAATTTATTATAGCAAAAGAAAAGGGGAGCTAGAATTCCTCGAAACACAAAAGTCGTCGTACATGAATATTATGTCGTTTTGAGGTTTTATAAAGATAACTTAATACTTATGGGGATCTCATTTTGAGAATTGGATTTCTATCAAAGAAATTAGTAGGTCGAAGTTCAAAGCCTCCGGTGAGGGTGGGCATTATTGGAAATTCATCTTGACTTGGATGATGATGGAACCCTATTGTGTGCCATAGCACAATATCCTTGTTGTTAATATCCCTATTCCTGTCCACGCCCAAAATAAAATTATATACACAATATTAGCTAGGTTAATATATATATATATATATTGATTTTCAAACTTTAGTAAAGAAAATAATTTGATACGTACTGTTGTGTTATATGAGTAATGGTCTTGTCACCATGACCACGATCGACGTACATACCACCTGCCCATTTCTCAGATTTATTGAAAGGTGTAACCCATATATCATAATCACAGAGCGATCCTCTTATTTGTGGATAATCATCTTCTGATAGGAGTGGAATAGCCATTGGCCCCGGAATTAAACGATACCTGTTTAAAACAAATTTCAACCAGAAGTTTGAGGTAATACAAGACAACTTTCTATCTCACTTGTCAAAGATTTAACTTACCCGACTTTGTTTCCTACTGCAGTTTTCTTATTTGGGTTCACAATGTGCAACTCCACGGGCTCAGTTGGTCGGAGTCTAGCGTCGAGTTCCTTCTTTACCTCTTCCGACACCACCGACCAGTAGCTCTTTCTCGGCGTTGAGCCATCGGTTTTGAAACTCTTCAATTTAAGTTTGTGAAAGGAATTTTCCTGACCGTCGATGTCGAGATCTAGATAATATGTGATGAAATGGTCGTGGTTTATGCCAATTGTGTTGGGGGCTACTAGTAGGCCATATATTTCCTCCTTTACCTCACTTTCGTGCTTATATGTTGTCGTTTTTCCTTCCATGATTCCTGTTAAACTCACCTGTCAAAGAATTAAGAAAAAGAAAAAGTTTTTTCTTATGAGATAATTGGAAACCCTAAACTTTTAAGAAAGTAAAATTTGTAATGTGTCGGTATTACCGAAAGCTTGATAGTGCCACATTTTTTGAGCTCCCAATCCAATATGTAATCGTAATTCCCAATTACCGTTATCGTTCTTATCACCAAGCTCACTTCCCTTCTCACTTCTCTTATCTGCATTTCAAATATATATATCAAATTATACACCAACTTTTAAAATCGTTTTTTTTTTTTTCCTTGAAGTTTAAGATTACCAATTTTCCCGGAATTACGGCCTCGGTGTGGCGCCAAGCAATATCTCCGGCATATTTTTCAAACATACAATACGCATTCTCCAACTTCACCGGCGTTCCGTCTTGGCCGGCGTGGAAGGCGTCGAAAAATACGGCGTTAGAAGGACAGTCGTGGTGGGGCTCGAGCGCCACCGCTGACGACCCCATCCCGAATTCTCCAGCGTCCATAAACGTCCGATAATACCACTCCTCTGTTGGATCTTGGTACGGTACGAACAGCTCCGAGATCTGGCCTCGGTATAGAACTTGTCGGTTTTTCTGTTGGTCGATGTCGTATATTGAAGCTGTTGATATTACGACTCCCACTCGCATGTCGAAGCTTAGGTGAAAATCCCAGTTCGCCCAACTGTTAAGGAATCAAACTTTCATCAACCTACTTTGATATATAACTATGCTTTTAGTTCATTTTGCTAGTATTAGAAGATGGGCTCAACATTTGAGATACGGAGTGAAATTGTAAACTTCTAAAGCCTACGTTATAAGAAGCTCGTAACATATAAAATTAATGTTTTGTAGTTGTAGGGTCGAGGAACTCTTAAGATACCAATTCATAGTTTAAATGTCATGTTTTTTTTTAAGTCTTAAATGTTACTAATTAAAGCCACTTTTTCCTCAAACAAACCTGACAGTGTGTCCTCTAACCACAAAGCTAGGACCATGCGGCTGATTAACAAGAATGGGCTTAGTCTCCGCCACGAATGGCGGCCGCATAGTCGAAGCTTGATACTCTGTGCCCTCACTCGATGGCATAACAGAAACATGAATATCTTTAAGTTCCGTCAACACCATATCATCAAGATCCACCGTCGTTTCAATCCCTTCAATTGGCCTCAACCAAACATTCACAGTTGATTCCTTGTAAAAAAACAAAACCTTCACAATCCTTTTCGTCTCACTTTGGGCCTCTCCAAACCACCCAATTGAAAATACAGAGCCCACAACATCCGAAATATTTAACCCTCTTTTCTCAATGGAGGATATAAAGGGTTGATGTTTGAGTGAAACCTCAATGGCTTCTTCTTGTTCTTCAAGTGTTAGTGTTGGATAACCGTTGCCTTGGTACACATGCTCCGATACAATCGACCCTTTGCCATTGGCTAGACTCACGATGAACTCGTGGGTCTGCTTGTTTGCTCGTACCACAACAAAGGCTTGACGTGGTAGAGGCGGGGAACGGGGATTCGCTACCCATGACAGAACGGCAGGTTTGTTCGGATCTTCGATACCGACGTAATGAAAAGTGAGACGTTGAGCAATGTTGGTGAATTTGGATTTGACTGTGGAGGTGACGATTTGAATCTCAAGCGGAGATAGAGGATCGAATGGATGAGAGGAGATGGAAGGGATGGATGTAAGGAGGAAAAGTAAGAGAATAGGGATTTTAAAAATTGGCATAGCCATGAGAATTAAAGTCATAAATACAAAGTAGTATATCTTGGAGATGTATGTTGGGGGTGTGGCTTTATTTATAGGCCATGTCAAATGGGTCATTTTTCATAGCCATAAGTAGTTACGAAGATCTTGATCGTTATTATCGTTGTTATTATTATAACTGCAATCATTGCAGCAATAATGTCACCATTGTCTCAATAACTAAGGTGAGAGAAATTACCTCAACAGTGATATGTCTATCAAGTACAAATAATGTTTTGATATCTTTTGTTTTCAATATAAATTATAATTTGATGGTTGTAACTTGTAACTTGAAAGTGTGGCATGCACATGACTTTAAAAAATGTGTTTGTTTGAAGAAAATTGTACCTAGCAACTGGCATCCATTGTTGGTCACTACAATAATGCATGTATAAGAGAATTATGCTGTGCTACACTGCTAGAAAGTTTTTTTTTTTTTTTTTTTTGGATTCGAAATCCAAACTCGTATTTGTATGATGGGTTAGGGTTAAATAACAAATTCTTAGCTTTCTATATATATATATATATATATATATATATTAGTTTAGACAGTAAAAAAAAGAGAAGAATAATTCAAATATCTTCTTCATTAAATGTTGCAGGACACACAACCCTGCGGTCCAGTGTCGTCGCCCACCGTGACCACCGGCAACACTGATGCAGTAAGGACTCTCTCGCATATCTTTCTTTTTTTTCTTTTTCTCTCTCAAATAATCTATGACAAACAGAAGAGTTATGGAATTTATATAAATATTTATTTATTTATTTAATTTATATTATAAATCTGATACACAAATTTCGTATATTTAATTTACCAAATCGTTATTAGTTGTTGTGAAACAACTTGCCTTAATTTCTTTAAATACGATGTTTATTTTCAACGCTTTTTAAGTAGTTACGTGCGAATAATTTTTTTCTTTTTAAATCATATTCTAAATTCAATACACAAATTTTATATATTTTAATTTTTCGAATTGTTCTAGTTTTCGTAAAACAATTTGTCTTAATTTCTTTAATCACAAGGTTCATTTTCAACCTTTTTTTAGGTAGCTACGATCAAGTAATTTTTTTTAATTATATTCTAAATCCAATACAGAAATTTTATATGTTTAATTTACCGAATCATCCTAGTTTTCATAAAATAATTTGCATTAATTTATTTAACTACGACGTTCTTTTTCAATATTTTTAAGTATACGTTACGTTTCAATAAATTGGTTTTATGAATGTGACATGCAACCCGTAAACATGTAAATAAGTACAAATAATAATTGAAAATACGAAGTACCAGAAATAATGAGATTGAGATTGATATCAAAATTTAATTACCTTGAATCAACTCTATCTTTGAATCTATATCAATATATTTGTGAAATTACAATTTGATATCAATCTCATAAATACAATACGAAATTGATATCAAAATTTTAATTTCACAAATATATTGATATGTATTCGAACATAGAATTGATTGAAGGTAATTAAATTAAAATTTTAATTGTGTAATCACAATAAATTATCTAATTCAAGAATAAAGGAAGAAAATTAAAATTTTAATAATGTAATTGTACTAAATTCATAACTTAAAAACAAGCTGTGTTTTTCAAATAAAAAAATAAAAATCAACAAAACTCATAAGTATATAAATTATAAATAAGAAAAAAAATGGATTAAGGAAGAGTTGAGAAACGGTTGAAGAACCCAACCCTTCCTCCACACGAACCCAACCCTCCCCTTTATAACCCTTTCTTCCAAACATACTTTTATAAAATTATCCACGTCCAATTACTATCAAAGGAAGTTTTTGAAAGATTATTAATTACTTCAAAAAAGGCATTTCAAATATGTACTTATTTTTCCCTCTCCTCTTATGCTTGAACCCAAGATTTACAGTATGATCGGATGTGGAAATATACTTAAATTTGTTCCTCATATCGATATTGACCTCATGGAAACGTAAAAATTTGATAGAAATATCGACACTTCAACGAAAATTTAATGCTATGTTTATATCCTTGAGTTATCTTTTCTTCTTAATAAAAAAATGTATTAAAGAAAAAAATTAAGACTATAAAAGTCTATCAGCAGTAATTCAAATAGTTAAAAAATAAAATAATTATATTTTTTTTAGTACAACTATTTGAGGATGGGGAATCGAACCCTACATCTCTAAAATGGCAGATTATATCATTACCGAGCAATTGCTCCCATTCTATAACACTAAATTTGTAACAAATGTTTTGAAAAGGTTTAAAATTGTTCATGAAAAGATGTATACAAAGCCCTAAAACATAAATAGAATTTATTAGAAATGGCTTATAGCATACACCATTTTGGTAAAGGTCACATAGGATTAAATTACAAATTAGCACGTGATAATTTTTTTGTTTTTAACTATTTCTAAATAAAATATACTTATTTATTTTATGTGATTGAAAGGGAGACACATAGAAAGACAATTATTTAGTTTATATTTGATCCCAACTTCTCAATATTCACTCGATAATAATATCGATAAGATATTAGTGAACCCACTTCACCCACATACTATTTCTCTACATTATCTACATATAAAACCAAAAAGAAAAATAAAAATTTGAGAAACAAATTATTATGAGGCATACATGAATCAAACATGTTATATATATATACTTTGAAAACAACTAGCTAGGCTAGACATTATTATTCACGAGAGAAAAATAATTATAATAAAACAAAAAAGGTCGAAACACTTAATTTTGAAAATGATGTGTCATTATGGTTGTGGGGGTACTACTTTTGTTGGTTGTGAGGTACTACCTCTGGTTCGGATTGTTTTGATTTTGTTATAGTAATAATTTCTTTTGTATCAATATGATATTTGTCATAATTTAATTAGTTTGATATTAACTAGATTAAAGTCATTCGACATTGTCTTCCTCCTTCTCTCACACCCCTCCTTCCATTGCTTCTTTTGATTCTCCTAGCTCTCACCTTCCTTCGTCGCACTTGCATTATTGTTCATGCTCCCATCTTTGAACCCTTCCTTAATGTTCTTTCTCTTAGTTTTCCATCTTTCATTATTTTAAGTAAAAATGAACAAAAGGCATATTAACCAACATAAGCTCGGGTATTCATATTTAGGTGCGTATTAAAATAACAAGTAGGATTTATTTTAACATTCATTTGAACTCATTTTTTTTTTTCTCCCTCTAGTTTTTCAACCACCAACAGATTTAGTATAAGGTTTGGAGGAAAGGGAGTTCTAACTCCTCTGAATGTCATGCTCTTTTATATATTACTAATATTCGACCATGTGCATAGTGTACGTACGTTTAATAAGTTTAAATATTTTGAGTGATATATATTGTTTAATATAACTGTTTTATAATTATAACTTAAACATTATTTATATACCTTCATATAATAGGTACGAATTTAATTAGTTTGTTTACAATAATATTTTTATGATTTATTGTAGAAAGTGTCTATAAAGTTTTTACTTTTATTTTCAATCTACCTTCCTTTTTTTTTGGAAAAAAAAAAAGTTTCAATTTTTTTTTTCTATCTAAATACTTTTCATTATAGTGTCTTATGTGGTGAATGTTGAAATTGGTCAATAATAAATTTTGTGGGATACTACTTAGCATATGGACAAAAACTTAGATGAAAAAGAGGATAAGCTAAAAGAAGTTCAATATGTATGTATATGTATGTATATATCAATAATGATAGTAAAAATAACAATAATAATAAATTTTAAAAACAAAATAAATCAATAATGTGCTTAGTGTTTTGAAAGGTGCAGTAAGGCACACGTCTAGGCCCAGGTCACATGGCTCAGGCTTCTCCTTGAACAGGCAAAGTTGTGCAAAAGGGCAAAACGCTCTTAAGGTGTGGGTTTTTAAAATATATATATTATAATATAATATATATTTTTTAAGCCTAATTAAGTATCTTTTAAGCTAAGAAACATCCCAATTTCGTTTTAAAATAAGCGGCTTTAACAATCCATCTTGGTTATATACTTATATTTTATATATTGTTGCTTCTTTGAATTTTGTAGATACATACATACATACCTACCTACGTACGTACGTACATACATACATATATAAAATAGATACACATACATACATAAATATAAATTCTCTATATATAGTGAGTCTCATGAAAAAAAGTCACGCCTTTTTGTGCGCCTTACGCTAGGCTTTAGAGGGCCATTATGCCTTAGTGTACCTGCAACCTTTTAAAACACTGAATGTGTCAACTGACACCTATGTATTCGAGTTTAAATTCCTCTATCTTAAGTTAATTACAATAACTTTTCAAAAACATAATAATAAATTTTAAAAATTACTCCTCCTCTTTTTTTGTACTTTTATGTGTTATCCAAAAAGTCTATTCGATAAAATAAATAAAAAAAATAAGATATGTGTTTTTCTTTAATTATTCTAATGCAATTTTAATATTACCTAACGGGAACGAAAAATCAAAACAAAAAAGATAACTTAAAATTAAGATTTAATACTATTGAAATGACATGTAATAACTTACTATTAAAGAGTTTAATTTAGTTTTAAAAATTTTTTCTTTTTTTTTTTTAAATAGTGGTAAGTAAATCAAATAAACTCTTTGGGTATAAAAACAGTACTTTTGAATTGACTTTCGTAACATTTTGAGACATAAAAACCAATTAATGAAAACAAGACTCAAAACTTATTGATTCATATCTTTTTTTTCTTCTTTTCTTTATAATTTAGATTTTAAGATACTAATAATAACTAAGAGGATCCAAATTCAAATATATCCTCCTTTCCTAACTTGTACCATAGAAACATAGATTTTCAAACTTATACATTGTAATGGTTGAAATTGGGCCTTAAATTTGGTGTATAACTATAGTAATTAATAGATAAAAAAAATATATAAAATTGATTCTTTTCATGTTTTTATAGTCTAAGATATAATCCTACAAACAATTATAATTTTCAACATATAAACTCTAATAGGCAAAGACTATATACTAATCAACTCAATAAGGTCCTGAACAATTTATGGTTGAAATAATGGACAGAAATTTGGCCTTTCTAAATGAATCTCAAAGCCCATTCTTTCCCATGGACTAATTTTGGGGCTTTTAAATGTGATCCTTATAATGAAACTTTTGAAAAATAAACCAAAAATACTTTAGAAATAGGGCAAAACGATGAGACGTGTTAAATTATCGATTGAACGAAAAACTTAAGTTTATGGAATAAATGTAAAACTAATACTATATGATTAAATACTCCTTATTTATGAGCTTGTAATACATAAAATACCCAATAAGTAGAAATCAATACTAATCAAAGAAAGAATAATATTGCTAAGTGTTTATATACACAATACCTCGTGTACTATTTCTTTTCATGTTGTCGAATCCAGAACTTTGAGTTAGGGGGCACAATTTCATGTACGATTGTGCAACAAAAGACTTGACTTTCCATTCAAATATATCCTCATTGTTAGATTGTGATGTTTCATATTTATGATCTATATCACATCCCAGCATAAAATGTATATTCTTCTTATCTTAATATAACCTCTTACTTATATAGTTGTAATGAATATATACATCATTCATTTAACCATTTCAACTCAAAATAATTATAATGGCTAAGGACATGACTTTCTATTTAAATATATCTCGGCCGATTGATTATGATGTTTCATATTTATCGTCTGAATCAGACTCGTATAGTTGAATAATTATAATAAAGAACAAAAATAGATTTTAGAAATATAAATATAAGCTGGACATTGTTTTTTCAGATTAAAATTAGAACTTTTTATAAGCAAAGTTCAAACAACAATTTTAATATATTAAAATACGTATTAAGAAAGTTATAATAATGTAAAAAAGGAAATTCGATCTCCCTGCATTTCTCTTCCTTCTTCTTCCTCTCTTTCATTCAAACTCTGAGTTTTTCTTCAATTAATTTCATTTCCATGGCTTCTTCTTCTTCTTTGGATTGCATCCTTTTTGGTAACTTCTTCGATTAGTATTACTATTGTTTATTATTGATAGAAACTAAAAATTTTGCTATATTTTATAAATATTTTTCAATAGTTTTTCATTTATAATAATTTTTATGTTATTTTGAAAAATAAAGAAATTGCGTTCGTTTGGAAATAGTTTTAAATTTTTTTTCTTTAATTATTTTTGTCAGTTTTAAATCACTTCAAAATCAGGTTTTTATCCTGCAAACTTAACTTTGATAACGTGAAAATTGCACTCAAAAGTATAAAATTAACTATTAGTAATTTTGAATATGACAAATAAGTCACTTTTTAAATAATTTTGAAATCATTCTCAAACATATATCAATAATCACAAGTCTATAATCTTATATTCTAAGTTACGAAGAAATTGTCTAAAAAGACTCACTTCACTCGTGTATGAAAAAAACATATATATTGAAAATGACATGTGCCATTTCATTGTTTGTTATCTATATAAAAAAAACCATCATCCATTAATAAGAAAATACAGCACTATTATTATCGTGGTATTAAAGAAGTAATATACTACATTTGAACGTATTAAAATGTTGGGTAGAAAGAGTATATACTAAATGAGAACGTAAAGAATTTATCTTAAATAATGTTAAAATGAGTCTAACTCAATTGGTATATAAAATTTGTATTATATTATCAACTTTAAAATTAAAGATTTAATTTCTTGCTGTAAGAAGTAGAAAATAAATAAATAAATCTTAGTTTAATCATCTTAATGGGTGTCACCCAATAGTGATGCCATTGTCATTATTTTCCTCAAAACATAATTTAAAATCAAATATAACTTAATTACACAAGGATTGTTGTTAATATTATAAGCTAAGGTATTTGTATATGAATTATCAAATGTGTGGTAAAAAGTTTAGCATTTCTAAAATACCCACTTAAATTATAGGTTTAGTCTTATAAACTTCTAATCTAACATTTAATAGATCTCTTAAAGAAAATTTTTATATATTCAAAATAGTTTATAAAAAGTTTGATGTAACACACACACACATATATATATATATAAAAAGTTGAATTTTATATCTATCTAGAAATCAAACTTTATAACTAGAAAAGGCCAAGACTTTAAATCTTGTAGAATACATTTTGGACTAATAAATGTTAGAATATATTTTATCTTTTTTTGTTTTAGAGAAGATATCTACGTGGTGTTTATTTGAAGATTATAAAACTCTTGTTGAATTAGGGACATTGGTAAATATAGCAATCGGACTCATAGTATTAGTAGATATTAAAAAATGTGGCATTGGTAAATATAGCAATCGGACTCATAGTGTTAACAGATATTAAAATTAACAGATATTAAAACATACCAAGTGCAAAAGAATTTCAACTCTCAAAGCTTATGAATGATAGATTGTATTACTAATAAAAGTATGTCAACAATAGATTTTAGGTTTAAATTTTATTTTAGTTCTTAAATTTTGTATATTGTTCTATTTTGGTACTTAAACGCTTAAAAATGTATATTTTAGTCCTTGAATTTTTTTAATAAAAAACTTACTTTAATCCATGTTGTTAGAATTTCGTTAAACTCTTTAACGAAATTATGACGTGTGTGGCTTCTATATTTAGATATAATTAGATTCTAAATTTATCATATTACTCAAATTGATAAATAACCAAGAAAAATTGTTAATTTATTATATAAAATCTTTTATGCAAACACAAAAGCATAATCAACACATTTTTTTAAATAAACTCAAAAACTAATTTTGTTTTTATTTTTCTCTAAATTAAAACTCAAATATCTCATTCCCTTTCTCGCTCTCCCACTCTCTACTATTTTTTTTTCAAATTTGAATCTTGAAGCAAATCAGAAAAACATTGAGTATGAAAGGTCTAATTAAAAGTAGTCTTTTAAATAGTGCACTAAACGACAAAATTCATTCGACTTTTTTTTTTTACGAGTAAATATTTTCGTTAAAAATGCTATTTTTTATAATTCTTTTTAGAAAAGTATTTAAATATGGAAAAAGATAACATAATGTAAAATAATTGCAAATAGAGATAATGTTGGAATGTTGTTGCTGACCTGTCTATCCAACAACTGCTCTCTCCCAAATTCTTTAAATATTTATTTAAATTCTTTTAACTTTTTAATTCTAAACACACAAATCAAAATTATAATTACCATTTTTCTAACTTCATCATCTTCAAATTTTGGAGATTGGGAAAATAAATATATTTATTCTTTTATATATATATATATACATTTGAATTTTTATTTTGTAAGATAAATATTGTAAGATAAATATTGATAAACTTTGATAATGAAAATGGAACATTATTAAATGTAACATGCATAAATTTAATTAGGTAGGGTTAAAGTTGATAAAATTGAAATTTCATTTACTTATATTAGAATCTTTTTAGAAAATTCAAATACCTAATTTATAGTTTATCTTTTAACTTTAGATTGACGATAACATTATTATATTTATATGTGTGTGCTATCTTAGTGTAAAAACACTATAGCTATGTATATACATCATAAACCATGTAACGTATAACTTCATAAGTAAGTCGATTTAGGTATAATTTTAGAGTAAAAGATAGAAAATTGAACTCCAATAAAGAAACAAACAAACAATCAATAACAACAATAGTAGTCGACAATAATATATATGTTTATTTGTAGGATCGTCGGTTCTTTATTCATTCATAACTAAAAGAAAATAGTTAGTTTGTAATTCAATATCCATTTGAAATATTTTATTTTGATGGATAAAAATATTATTTTAATATGTGAACTTTGAACTTCGTTCAATTTCAATATCTTATAATTTCATGAATTAAAGTCTAGATATATTAAAAAAAATCTTATACTAAAATAAGATAATTAAAAGCATATATCGACTAAAATTGAACAAACTTAAACATATATAAAGGAGTATAAAATTATAATATTCCTCTTTTGTTATAGTAAATGTTATTTTGTAATCTTCAATTAGCTAAAGTTTCACTTTTTAAAACTCTCGTAATTTGCTGTATTTTTTTTTATTATTTCTTTCTCAAACTAAGATAGTTTACACTGTAAACATAAACTATTATTTATTCAAACAAAAACTAATTATTGTAACTCCAACCAGAAGAATCAATTTCTTGTCGCAAACACTTCGTGATATTCATGAAACTATTGGTTACTTTATTGTAGATTTAATATAAAATTTTAGTCATAAGGATAGCAATGGGGGCTTACGTAACACAAATATATAAGGTCACAATCCACGTATGTCCCATCGCCAATTAAATAATTGAACACACCCAAAGTTCTTGCTTAATTAATTGGTTTAACCAATTAATTAAGAATGTGTTTTACTTTAATTAAGTTCAATTATTTATGAAGACGTCATTGCTAAATAATAATATAATGTGATTAATTATATGTATATATATTATCTATATGAAGACAAGAAAGGGTTTGGTTTTCCCAAACACCTCCTCCCAAGCAAGAGAGATAGTGATAATCGATAAGTGAAGCAATAACATAGCAATTATATAATATAAGAATTTAATTTTAATTTTCATCTTATGAAAATGATGGGTTTAGATTTTTTTTTTCTTTCAATTTTTTATATTGTCTCTTTTTTTGTTTTGGTTTAATTAAATTTTTAATGTTTATGGTATATTCCACGTGAATATTATAATGGAAACATTATTTACTTTTTCACCAAAATTAAAAAAAAAAATTGACAAACTATTTAAATAGAACAAAATCACTACAAAATATTCATTACACTTGCTTTTTCTATTAAATGTAAATATTTTGTAAATGTTTTATTTTTGACAATTTCCTTTTATAATAACTATTATAAAATTAATAAGACGTTTCAAATTCACCAAATTAAGGTTTACATTATTCTTAAATTTTAATTTTATGTTTAATAGGCGATTCACGTATAAATTGTTATAAATAATTAAAAATAAAAAATAGTTCAAAGTATGGATTTCATGAATGTTATTCATTTTGTTCATTCAACATAACATATAATAAATGCTACAACAAAATTGAGAAATTAAGAGGCGAAAATTGATACATGATTAAAAAGAAAAAATAAAATAAAAGATGAGTTAGATTTATTTAACGTAAGAAGCTAATTCATGAAAACGAAACAAAAACTATAATTTAAAATAATTTCAACAAACAAACATAAAATAATAATTAAAAAATGCATTTTAAAAAAATAGTAAAATAAACCAAAAACATTTATAAAATTTTACTGTTTTATTTCAAATATTTTCAAAGTTTTCTCAATTATAAATAATAATAATAATAATAATAATAATAATAATAATAATAATAATAATATGGGTAAAAGCAGAAGAGGAGGAATCGAAATGGGTTAGGGATGGCGCACGTGGGTGGTTGGGTTAGTCCAAAAGGTCCGAGTTGGACACGTGGTTGCAAACGGCGTAGGTTCATCTCGTCCTAAACCTAACCATGGATCGACCTTCAACGTCAAACCGCGTGGTCTGGGCCCCAATCCAACTCCGCACACCAAATCCACATTTTATTTTATTTCATTTTTTAGAATACAAAATTGGAGAAATTATTTATAAATATATTGTGAGATTCATAATGTGCCTAATAATTTATTTTACTTGTTAATTCACTTTTCTTTTTTTGATACGGTAATATACATTATTTTTGCAATGCATGGCAATGGCATCCAACACGTGCATGGAGGAGAAAAATACTTGGTAACCTTGTTGTTGGATGTACAAAATTAACTAAAATATAACACATGTTTTTTTCGGTTTCATATGTTAAAAAAAAAAAAAAAGATACTCGATTGAACATGTGATGGAAATAGAATAAAGAAAGTTTTAACAAAAATTAGTAGAATGCTAGAATGTTTAAGAAGGTCGACGATTCAACGTAATTTTATTAGGTAGGTTGGAACTAACAAAAGCAACCTAGTTTAGAAAAATATATAATCAAGTTATATTTATATATATGGTAGAATATAAAGTTTACGTCCCTGGCGACCCATTTTTATATTAAACGCAAATGCATTTTAAATCAAACCTAAATGAATATGAGTTAGGTTGCTTATCTAGAGTTTTCAAAAGGTTGATTTTCTAGAAAATACGTTTGGTTTAATATATATTTGAAAGTTAGGTGGCTTTTGATAAAATATAAAAAAGGTATGAGACTTTACCAAAACTTGATCAAATTATACCATCTCAACTTAAAATTTACGAGCTGTAGTTTAAAACGTTGTTTGAATCGTAGAAATCTATAATATAAATAAAATGAGTTGGAGAATATGAAGAATATGTTTTTTGAACCGTCTCAAAGTTCGACGAATAAGTAAATTTTGTCCTTAGATTTTAAAAAATGTATCTTTTTAATCCTCAGGCATTTTAAAAACAAGTTTTAAATCAAATTAATTATAAAATATTTAAACTTTAAAAATACTTTTAGGGAGGAATGATTTTCAAAACTAACTTTTTTTTTTTCTAATTCAAATGTCATGTAATTGTTACAATTAAATGACTAAAACTACCTTTTAAATACTCATGTCTAAATAAACTCAGTGGCGTTTATATTCTTACAAGATTCGAGAACTAAAAATAAAAGTAATTTTCCTAAATTTATTTTAATCTATACCTATAAAATCGAACCGTATAAGTTTATAATAACTTGGAGAATAAAGTATGTAATAAATCATGTTGAACGAAAAATAAATTAAAAAAGATTATGAGTTAAAATACATTGTAGTTTAGAGATCAAAATAGTATTTAAATCTATTCTTTACTGTAAAAGAAGAGAATTTAAAATAGTAATAAATAAACGAGGAGTGTGAGTCAGCATGCTTACTCGTCTTTATCCACGCGCATTATCCCTTCCCCCTTTTCCTATATATATTCCTTCTTCTCCTCTCCCCCTTCTTCGCTCTCTCTGTTTTCCTATTCCTCTGTTTTCAATCATGGCTTCCTCTTTCCACTGCCTCATTTTCGGTATCTTCTTCTTCTTCTTCTTCTTCTCCATTTCCAATATATGAAGGTTCAAGATTTTGAGACTCTGTTTTTTTTTTTTTTTAATATAGATTTAGATGATACTCTGTACCCATTCAACACTGGAATTGCTACCGCTTGCAAGAAAAACATTGAAGGTCTCTCAAACAACTTTTATGTTTTGTTTTGTTCTTAAACATTATACCGTTTGTCTATAATAAACTTAATTTGAGTATTGAAATTGGGTGCCTTGACAGATTTTCTGATTGAGAAATGTGGATTCCCAAAAACCCAAGCTCCCATTCTTCGAACAGAGCTTTTTAAAACATACGGCAGTACTCTGGCTGGTTTGCGAGTAATCCTCGTCATCATTGATTAAATTTAAATCTTCACTAACGAAAAAGCATAACTCTAAACCATGTGCTGATTTTCTTTATTTGTATGTTTAATTTTGTGTACAGGCATTGGGATATGACATCAAAGCCGATGATTACCATGGGTAAGATTTAAGAAAAAGACAAACGATGAATCAATAATTGTTGAATACAAACGTTTTTATCTTTTCTTTTGGTTGTGGTCTGATAGTTTCGTGCACGGGAGGTTGCCGTACGATAGGATCAAACAAGATTTTCAACTCCGGCGCCTTTTACTCTCCATTCCTCAAAGAAAAATCGTAAGTTCAGGCTACCTCTTTTAGAACAAAAAATCTATTTCACTCTAAAAAATCGTTACTTTTTTAAAAATTAATGTTGATGGTTACTTTGTTGAATCGGTAGATATTTACGAATTCCGACATGATCCATGCAACGAAAGCGCTCAGTCGACTTGGGTTAGAGGGTTGTTTCGAGAAGATCATATGTTTCGAGACGATGAACCCAAATCTTCCAAAGGCGACTCGACCGAACGAGTTTCCGATCCTTTTGAAGCCATCGATGGACGCCATGAGAATCGCACTTGATGTCGCCGATGTTGACCCTCGTCATACGGTATGTCGTCGTCGTTGCCAAAAGTAAAGTCTGTGCTATTCATTTACTTAGTTGTTTGTTGATTTGTGTTGTTGATATTGGCAGTTGTTTCTTGACGACAACATCCGCAACATTGCTGCCGGAAAATCCCTCGGCCTTCGTACTGTTTTGGTAACAATTCTTTTCCTTTCCCCCCTTTGTCTTTTAAACGTGTTAAATTTCTATTTTAATACCTACCACAATTTTCTTCCTTCTTTCAAATCATAGCTATTGACATAGATAATACCCATTGATATCTATTAGTCTCCAATACTATCACTAGTCCTATCGATATGTATATAAGATTAGTCAATTTTTTTTTCCTTTTACATTTTAGTCAACTTTAAGATGCTCAATTTAGAATTTAATAATTGAGTTTTTTTTAAGGATTTTTTTTCTTTTGCTATGAGTTGGTACTTATTCAAACAATCTGTCCTCTTTAGAATTAAGAAATAATGATACTAAATGCTTAATTATTACTTTGATAATCACATGCAAATAATCTTAATTTTATAAGTCATCAAGAAGTTGTCTAATTGCTTTCCTTTCTTTAATTTATGTGTATGCGTTGGAAAGTCAATTTATTCCAAATAATTGGAATATATATATATATATATATATATATATATAAATGACACGTGGCATCTATTCGTTTGTTACTTCAAAAGTACGTCATCGTCTATAGATAGTGGAGCCACGTCATGAATATCCATTGGAAAGATAATTTAAAGTTTTTGTTGATATTTGGTATGAATTTTTTAATTTGATTGAAAAATGTAATTTATACGATGTTGAAGGTGGGGAAGACGGTGAAGAGTAAGGAGGCGGATTACGTGGTGGAGAGTGTGCATAATTTAGTACAAGTTATACCGGAGATATGGATGAATACAGCAGATTCCGACGGTGATGATGAAATGATGAATCGGAGCCGAAACGAGGTTGATTCCATTCATATGACAGCAGCAGCAGCTGTTGGTGCTTAAATTATTTTGATGGAATCTCTTTTTTGTACATAAGTTGGTCTGTTTGATCAAATGTATAAACCCCTAGTTAAGTAGGGTGTTAATGAATGTACAAAATGGCATATATTAAATAAAGTATATGAAAATGTTACTTTTGATCAATTTTAATCAATTTCTTCTCTCTCTCAATAAGAACTAATTTTTAATTTCTTCCAAAACCGAATCTTGTAGTATCATTTCTGTTTCTTTTTTTTTTTTTTTTTTTTTTTTTTTGCAGTTGATGTTATTGTTTTTATTTTATTTTATGAAAAAATTATATGTTATTTTTGTTGGTTTGATGTAACAATTAGATTGAGTGATGAAATACTTACAAAGGCCAAAGCATATAGATATTACTTAAAGAGTCATCACTCGAGCTGACATAACTAGGTATTAAGGATTCTAAACTTGGGACGAAAATGAAATGTTATTTTGTTATTCAAATACAATTTGTAGCCTCACACAATCTCAAAAACAAAACAAACAAAAAAAATTCTCAAATGGAAATGCTATTTGGGATTCCTCTGGCATTGAGACCTTCTTCTTCATAGTAATTGGAGGTATTGGGAAACAGAAATGTGTAAGGCATTTTCACAGGCCCTACTCGATTCCTCCATTTCTCTTCATTGTTCATCCTCATTATCTTCTCTTCGATCTCCCTCAACCGATCCCCAAATCTCTCAAACGCCGCCAATGCTTCTTCATCCTTAGTCCACTCCGGCGTATCTCTTTGCCCCAGATAAATCTCATCCACCGAATGTCGAGACAAACTCTCAATCAACGACACCCCTAATATCGTTTGTAGTTGCGCTGTAATCGTCTTCAAGTACGCTAACTCCGGGTCTGTCTCCAGCTCTCTAAACTCCGGTGTCCCTGGTTCCGGCATGAACCGCCGACTCACAGTTGGCCGGTTTGGGAGGTACCCGGCATATGGGTATTGCCCGAAGTTCACAGCGGCGTGGAGGGCTGATGCGATCCAGATGATTATAGTACATGATTGGACTAAGTCTTCTCTTGTGTTCATCTTAGGCCACCATGGTTCGTCTTTCAAATCGCCATGGCCGACAGTGCGAATCTCTGTCCACCATGATTGAATTTCGGTGTCTTCTTGAACCATTTCATCTGATTTGTAATATAAATAAGAATAATCTCTAACCCATTTCTCAATTGCAGACCAGATCTCGAGTCCATCCACTGCAAAAGGGTAATCCTCTATTAGAAGCTTGAGGCCATGGGGGCTACTTGGATCAGGAATTGCCACTCCCCTGCAAATGGCGTATGGGAATTTTAATTTTCAGAGTAATGTTTATGAAATATAGGAACATGGGAAATTGATTTTGATTGAAATGAACATAACCCACCTCTTGATTAGATCAGCTGGAAGTGCTTGGTCTGTGAAAACCCAGTTCTTGTAAAGAACAGCTGACATTTCTAAGGCGTATTTTCCTGGAAAGACAGTGGTTTCAAGAATTCCACCAGCGTTGATGAGAACTTGTCTAGCCATGGCATTAATGTTCATTGTGTCCCTGAAGTGTGGATGAAGAAGCTTATAGATTGGGTGTACAACACTTAATTGTCTGTTTGTTCCAATGATGAATGGCTCTATCACAGCATGAGTGTTCAACCTGCAAGTCCAGTAAATTTGAGTTATCTAGAGTTTAATCTTGGAAGATAATCAATCTTGTCTATTGCTAGCATTTAAGGTTATAATACCAATGGCTGATCAGCTGGTGATAACCAGAGTCGTTCACGGCGACATAAGCTTTGGCCAACTGCCAAACAGATCCCTCGACTCCATGTTCTGCTGGAGTGAAAACTTTGCTCACAGATCCATGATGATCGCCTTGAGGGTGGGGTAAACTTAGTTCAATTGCTAATGGCTTCAAGATGCCATTGTCCTGCAGAAGGAGGAGTGTTCGGGTAGCGTATGTCTTTGTTGCTGTTGAGTTTATTCTACTGATGTATGGCATCAGTGCATCGTGATGATCCAGAATGAACAACTTATTCATTTCCAAAGCCTGATCATAAAAGAAAAAACACAAGATCAAGATACTAAAAGGAAAAAATTCTTATGGTTGTTGTTTAAGGAGATGAATGAAGTATGTTCATTACCTGATCAATAGTGAGTCCATTCAAATGTGCTGCTATGTGTTCTTCTGTTATGGAACTATTTTGCTTTCCATATGTTTTAGGATCCAACTTGCTGACTGGAGGGAACTCCTACAAAGGAACATTTTGAAGTGAATTATGGATGAAAAAAAGCTTTGGAAATTTAGTGAATGAAGTTACAGATTTGAAGTGTGTCGCACTAGGAGACGGCGAATGATGACGGGGTTCACTCCAGCAAGCATTTCTCGTCCGAACTCTTCATCTGTCCTCCAAGCTGTTTTGTTCTCTGGAATTGCAACCCCAAAGAAGAGATTTTTGAAAGTTTGACATCGTAGTGTTCGATAGGAGTGAAAAGGTAGATCACATTTGCATACCTTTGATGACATCGGGCACTGGAAACTTCAAAAACTGACGGCCATCGGAACGCATCAGTTCCCTAAGCAATTGCCAAGGAACTAGTTCCCTTAGGGTGGCTAATATTTCAGTTGGTAGAGTCATTCCTCCTTCATAAAGATCCAAAACATCTTGAAAGGAATCAAACTCATTAATAGTTTTGTCACATAAAGATTTGATCTCTGGGAGCAATGACTGAACAATTGACTTCACACTATAAGCTAGAAAATCCGATAGTTTCAAGTTCCTAAATCGCTCATCTCTCGGCACGTAAATATCTAAACTCAATAAAGGCAACCTGTGTTCACAAGATGGATCTGTAACAACAATAACCAAATTGATAAGTAGAATGTATCAATGTCCTGGTACCAAATCATAAAGATGAATTGATTGAAAGTTCATATCCTAGACCTGCTTTTGCTGGCTTTCGACCAGTACGTCCTCTTCTTGGATAAGGAAACTCCTTTGAGCCACCGAGACTAGTGCGTACATACTTTTTACCCGAATCGGGCATTCCAAGATCGTTGTAGCAAGCGTAGTCGTAAACTCTATCCCATTCCTTAAGTTCACCCTTGTCATTTCCACGAAGGTTAACAAGTTCTTCTTCTCTATACTTCCTTAATGACTCAGGTGTTTCACTTGGAAGATAACTCTAACAAATGAACAAACAAAATAATCTCCTCTTAGCCTCTTACTATTGAAAAATAACAATTGCAAAAATTTGAAAACCCAAAATGAGGAATTTGAGTCAATGAAAAAGGAAAACAAATGGCCATATTACCAACACTTTTGCTATTATAACGCTAATACGATTAACTAAAACCAAAATTAAGTTGTTATTTATTAAAGTTAAGGATTAAATTGTTAGCTTTGATTCAATCGTTGATCAACTAAAGTTTAGAGAATAAGTTGTTACTTTCACGAAAATCGAAGAGAAATAGGTTTTTTTTTTTTGCTCGTTTTGAAATGTGAATAAGGATGATTCAAATCACTTTCCTTTGGAAGAGGTATTGGATACCTAAACCTCATTTGCTATTCTCCAATTGACTTCACATGGAAGAAAATAGCAAAAAAGGGTAAAGGATATTAAAAATACTTAAACCCCAAAATTCTGTATCTTACAAAGTCTCTAAAATATACAAAATTGAAAGAAAAAAAAATATCTAAAAGCATTTCATAAGCTTTGTTAAAATCATAAATCACATTCACATGCACTAACAATAATTACAAAAATAATCTCTTTTATCAATAAAGGGCTTTTAAAACTCTATGGTTGAATCCCTTTACAGCCTACGTACCCTTTGCGAAAAGAATATTTGACTCCTCCATATTCAATATCCAACTTTTATCATTTTTAGATCTCTCGTAAAAACATTCCTAAAGTACGACGATAATTACAATTATATTCCTTAAACTTTCAAATAATGTTAAAATTGTTGACTCAAATTTACCACTTATATGTCTATATAAGTTTGAAAGTTTAATTTCAATGGTCTATTTTTAAAAAATTAACAAAATATAACTGAATTTGGATTGATTTTTTTCTTCCAATTAAATAGATGATGATATAAATGGATGCAACAACCAAAAACACTCAATTTCAACACAAACATTCGTAATGTTTGTTAACAAAACTAATTTTCTAGACTGCTACTCTCATATTAATTTAGGTGATTGATAATATGCATTTTAAAATTTTAAAATTTTCACCCATCAATAATGTGAATTTTTTGTTCCATTCGTTGAAAAACTCTTTCAATAAAATTTGCTTTTGTTCTTAAAAATTAAATCTATAAGTATTTCTTCCACCTTGTTTAAGTTCGACCAATAATTTATAAAACAAAGTCAAATCTTGAAAACTAAAAAAATAGTTTTAAAAAAGTTGGTTTAATTTAAAAAAAAAAAAAAAAGAAAGGAAACAGTTGGGTTGGGTGAGAGATGATGAGCGTAAGATTTTACCTTGTTGGAGAAAAAGACACGGTCATAAGTATAGCGATGAGCAGGATAAACCCAAGAGTTGCAAACAAAATGAACAGAGCCATAGCCAGGAACGTCATGCAAAGTTACTGTCTTCAAGTAAAATTGGTTTGGATGATTGTTTCTAATCATAAAGGCTCCTGGTACCCCCATTCTCTCTTCCCATTCAAAGAATATTGTCAACTCGATATCGTCCGCTGTTAACGATGGCTTTACCGTCGATATCCACTGCTCCAAGTTCGCTCCCTTTCCTACCGCTCCTAACCTACCTGTTGTATCAGATCGCAAATCAACCCAAAAGCTTAAAATGACAAGTTATACTCACACATGCGTACGTAACTAAGAAATTACCATCCAAGTTTCGACCTAAGAGTTTCAATGAAAGGTTTAGCAACAAACAAGGAAATTAAACATTAAACTCTCATAGCAGAAGCTCTTCGAAGGTTTGGCTTCGATTTGGTGATAATGAAGTGACTTTGATATATCGTTGTTAAACTCAAAAGCTAAACCAACGAACCTGACTGGGGAGGGTTCGAGCTGATGAGTTCAATGGTGACACCTTTTCCAAAGAATTCGTGAACTCGATCAAGAACCGAAGCCCTAACATCTTTGAAATCAAGGACACACTTTTTCATAATAACCACAGTGCCTCGAATTCTCTTCCGGTCACCGCCGCTGCCTCCTCCGTACCCGAACTTCATGAGATTGCCAGAGAAAAACGCCTCCAAGAGCTTTTGAAGCATCTCCACACCAGGACAGATCCCCATTTCTCAGGAAAAGAAGAAACAACAAAGTAAAGCAAAGAAGTTGCAAAAATGGCAGATTATTACAACCTCTATCTTCTTCAACAAGAAGAAGAAAAGGAAAAAAAGAAAAGGGGTGAGAGAGAATAGAAAATCAGAAAGAAAAGAGAGAGAGAAAAAGTGAGTTTAGAAGAAAAGTTTTTTAGCTACTCGATTGATCTGAAGGTCTCTGCCATTGCATTTAACAGAACAGCAAAACAGGGCCATTCAGGAATTTCTTTTTTAAATTTATTCTACTTCATCATCTTCTTCTTTTGAAATAATTATATAATTTCCATCGCATTTTAATCTTTCCTACTTTAGATCTTATACTTTTACGTATGATTCATATTAATCATTGTATTTAAAATGTGACCATTTTCATCTCTAATTTTAAAATTCAAGAATCAAAATGAATAATTTTAATGTTAAAAGATGAAGATGAATTAAAATGAATATATAGACAAAAACTAAAAGTACATATATCAAATCATATGTACGTGTTAAACTTTACACCCTCAAATTATATATACATATATAATCCGACTTTCTAATTTATACAACTGTTACTATTTCATACAATTAAGTAAGTTTAAGAACATAATTTTAACATTTATATAAATTTGATAGCTAAATTTTGATAATTAAAAATTAAAGAGTATGATTACGATTATCATCTTTCTTTCTATTAAAAAATGAATAATGATGTGATACACCATATTAATTTTGGAATTTATTGGAAGTATTTTTATTTTGGTCAAAACTGTATTTTTAAATATTTTCTTGATATTATTATTTATTTTAGCTATCAATTATTTATTTATTTTGACAACTCTTAGCTATTAATTATTATTTAAAGGATCTCTCATATACGTATCCAAATCAATATAAATAAATTTTATAATGAAGTGGGATTCCTTTTAAAATATATCTATTGTAACTAAGGTCCGTTTGAATTGACTTAAAAGATATTTTATAAAAAAAATCATATTTATTTAAATTTATTTTTGTAAAATTTATTTAAAATATACCTAAAAATATAGTTTAAGTAGCTTTCAAATAATTTATTTTTTAAATTAAACCTTTGAAAATATAAAACAAACATACCATTAATTTCATCCTTTTTTAAATTAAAAAAATCAGCCAATGAATGATTCACTCAATTGTTTATTACTTCACTAATTAATTATAATAATTAGAGATCACTTCATTTTGTGGACTTTGATATAGATTAAGATATATGTATAAATTAATATATCATTTCAACTTTAATGAACATGTACTCAAATTTAAATCTCTGTACTTTTACAAAACTAATTTTGTTTTTATTTTTAGAAAATGTTAACTTTATATATTGAGATGTATTTTCCATTTTTTATTTAATATTATTATATTTAAACTTTTTTAAAAAAATAAAATACTACGTATGTTATAAATTTTATGTTACTTTATTTATTTGTTCGAGTCCAATTTACTCAATTAAATAGATTTCTAGGAGCATTCTATCAAGCTTGAATGGTGAATTTATAAAGAAATGAGATCTATTTACAACCTATGCATATAGTTGTTTGCGTATACAGTAAATGAATCAAAATATTTATAAATACAATAAAATTTTATAATCTATCGACGCCATTTAAAATATTGTTTTGATTTTAATATTTGGAGAAATGTGACAAAGGGTGGGATCTAAATTGATTTGACCCTTCCAACCAAAAAGAAAGACGTTTGGAGTTTGGTCAACTTTAAAATGTCATAAAAAAAATATTTTAAGATCATTCAAATTTAAGAATAAATTAATTTAAGTGAATGAAATTGAAAATCAATTCATCACAATACATGCTAAAACTATATAATATGATCATATCATTGTGTGGTAATATGTGAAATAATGTGTTTTTTTTCCTATCAATTTTGATTTTTAATTGTGTTCTTCTTCGAAAATAAATAAATAAAGATATGTCGACCTGTTGTTTAAAAATACTAATAAATCTATTTTTTATTTTAATAATAAAACTTTTTTTATTATTATCATAGGTATGGAGTGATTTTAACTATAGATTCACTAATATTCAACATATACTGATATCAATTAAACTAAGCTCTACGGGTATTTAAAAATAATTGACATATCGATTATATTTTTTTTATATATTTACAATAAAATATATATGTATAGACCAAAATTATATTTAAACTAAGTTATAATTTAAAATTGCTTTGAAAGGAGTGGCCAAACATTTGGAAAGGAAATTTTGTCATAATATATAAAAATAGTTAAATTTGTTGGAGTATTGGATAGGCTAAAATTAAAGACCACTTTTGCAAATATATAAATTGTTTGTACCAATAATTAATAAAAAGGAACTATTTTGGGTATAATATGAAATAATTGTTTTTTTCTTTTTCTTTTTCTTTTTACTTCTTCAAACTAACTTCTTCTTTTACCTATGGGAATAAGATTCCCTTTCTTAAATCACCTCTAAAACTTTGAAAACGATGCTTTCTTCATTTAATATTTTAAAATTTAAAGTTTATCATGATCAAAAGTAGTGTAATACGAGAATAAATATTTTTCAAAAGTTTAATTTTCGTTCTCTCGATAGATTAACTTTTATAAATTGAACAGATTGATATTTTTATGAAACGAATCTTTGACTTATGAAGTTTTGTTGAACAAATATTTTCTTTAAGAGGAAAAAAAAAGTTAATCAAGTAAGTAATACGAGAGTTTGATGATTTACAACACTATAAGTTTTGATTAAATAGAAATGAACTCGTCTGACTTAGGTTAGAGGAAGAAATTAAATTACGAAGAAGTTTGTCTCTAGTTAGGTTTACTTGTTTAAAACTACCTATTTTTTTTTTTTAATATAAGTTTTGAAACTTATTTATATATTTCTAAAATTTAGAATATTAAAAAGAAACTGCTAGAAAACAACATGGAATAAACTTTTCCTTCTCTTTGCTTTTTCTTTTTGGGAAGAATACAACAATTTAACTAATATAATAGTCTTCTTCAAATTATATCCAAAAAAAAAAATTAGAGACATTATTTTTAGATAAGGTTTTCTAATTGAAATTAGACAAGAAAGATATAAAATGAGAATTGTTTTTCTAAAATAGGATGATGTTTACCTGTAGACTACTTTATTATACATATATAATTATTTTTGTTTATAAGTTCAACAATGACATGTGAATTGACATTTTTATTAAAAAATACAATTAAAAAAATACGGGATTTAAAATATATATAACAAACTATTTATACTTTATAGAAAAAATACATGATAGACAAAATTCATTAGACCTGATTTGTCTATGAAGTGTAAATATTTTGTCAATGTTTTTTTTTATCTTTTGACAATTTGCCAAAAATAAAAATAATTTTTTAGAAAACATGAAAGGTTGATTTCTTATTTAGACGATTTTGTGGAATTTTTTTATTCTTTGAAAATATCTATCAATATTAGTGATGAGTTAAATATCGAACGAATGATGATTAAGTGTAGTGTAGCTTAATCGACACTTAATCCAATATATGTGCCCCTCTTTTTTAGACATAAAAGAAAGAATTTTAAAAAGTAACTCAATTTTCTTAAAAAAAGATTCTCACGCATGATATAATTTTGTTGGATAATTGTTTGGAATTCATCAAATAAGATGGACGTCATTTTTTTTTTTTTCTCATTTTTTTCTATTTCCACATTTCTATAGGTTCGAGCAGACATGAAGGAAGAATTGATATTTTCATTATAGTGCAGAAAAATCCACGAAAAAAAATAACCACCAAAATGTCACTGATACACTGAAATCAATATTTCTTTTTGTTGACATCAATATTTAAACCTACCGTAGATGCAATTAGTTAATCCGACCATGATCTCTAATTATACACTCCAGCTATATTATTTTCTTTGGCACTTTCCTACCAAATTTCCCTTTGCACCCATTGACTCTCATTGACTAATTTAAACAAATATATTATTATATCTTTTCTTTTTCCTTTTCCCTTTGACAATATTTAAACCTTTTTTTTTATTATTGTAAACTACTTTTGCTTTTCTAAAAAATCTCACTTGCAATTATATTGAAGAAGAAAAAAGGTCATCTCTTTTAATACAAAGAAACAAAACCTTAGTTCAAACCTCAATTGATTCAAATCATTTCTCTCTCCAAAAAGCATATGAAAATAGAAACTAAATGCATTAATATTAATTTTGGCTATGATTTGTCATTATAATATTTGGTTTTGCAATCAAAAAGAGAAGGCAAAAAAAAAAAAAAGTCATGTTATCAATCGGCCTCCTTTCCCAATTTCTTATCTTTATTTCCTAATCATAGTCTTCAAATTATTAATTAAGTCGACTTTTCTTACCATTAAATTACGAGAGTGTTCTCAACAATAATTTAATTCATTAATCGGTATTTATACCAGTTGAAGATCAAAAGATTCATAGTTCAAATTTCTTACTATTGGTTAAAATATATTTCTTCATCTTCATCTCCTACCTCTCTTGTCGTGTGCATAAGTTGCATCTTACATTACTGCAAAATAAATGTATTAATCTGAATGCCTACTTTTTGGAAAACTTGGATTCCTATTAGATAGATTTGTGTTATATTTTAAATTTAGTTTCTTTTAAAAGAAAAATACTAAAATATGGATTCTCTAAAACCTATCTAATTTAAAATTTATTCAAAAGAGATCCTATTATGAATTTAAAGTATTTTAACTTAATTTTTTGGTTAGTAATAAGCATGCTACTAAATTGAAAATCTAAAAAATTTAAATTGATGTGATTTGTTAGTACTTGGCTTAGTGTTTTGTCTGTACTCATATTAAATTATTATTTATAAAAAAAAAAAAAAAAAGTTTGATGGAAGCAATAATTTGTATGAATATAATAATACTTTTTTCTTTTCATTTATGTGGTGAAAAGACTTTGATGTGCATATAAACTTTTTCTATATAAAAATACATAATACCCCATTCTATTCTAACAAAAAAAAAAAAAAATCAATTTTTTAAAACATAAATATTCATATATAAACAAAAAAATGGCAAAACTTATATTCTATTAATACTATGATATAAATCTAAAATTTTGTTAATTTTGTAAATATTTTAGTTATAGTTTTTAAACAAATTAGTAAAAAGAAATATCTTCATTTATGTCTAAATTAGAAAAATATTTTTCATTCCTAAATTAAAGAAGTAAAAAACACACACAAACACAAATATTTATATCGTTATTGAATTACTTTTTTAGATTGTGAATTTAGTTATTTCTTCTCATAAATAAACTCAATAATTAATTGGTCATGCATGGTTGTCCCTATATGTAACCATCCAAATATTATACATTCAAGAGGATTGAATATGGCCACCCACCCCCAATGATTCTTCTATTCAATACATCTCAAACACAATTATTTTTGTCCCTACTTAAATCGAAATATCTGTTATTATTTTTGTCCCCTACCCAAATCAATGTGCAATTATTTCAATCTCATATCACTGTATCTATGTTTTCTTACGGGTTTGTGTTTTAATTTGATCGTAAGTTTAGTTGAATAATGGTGATATCAGTGTACATACTTCTTTTTTTTAAAAAAATTAAAATTTGTGATCGTTTCGTTCTTTCATACTTATAGTAAAAAAGATATTGTTTTGTTTTAAACTCGATCATGTAGTTTTTATTTTTCTTTGAAATGTTGTAAAGTTGCAATTCAATTATATTAGGGATGTTTGATAGATTAGTAGTAGTGTATGGTGTCTTTGATTTGTGATATCAAAATTAAGGTGTTGTTTGTTAAGTAAATAAACTATTTTGAATATTATTATACATTTACTCATTTCTTTATTATATTATCTACTTTTTAAAAATATTTTAAAAAGTTAAAGTTAAATTTAAAATTAAGGTCTCGCTTGATAACTATTTCGTTTTTTATTTATCTTTTCAGAAATTAAATTTGTTTTTTTTTTTTTTTAATTTTGAGGTCGATAATACAAATTTAAGTTGATTTAGAATGACAACTTTTGTAATGATTTAGAATTCAAATATCCTTTAAGAAAAATGAAAACTATAGTAAAGAAACTACAATAAAACGAGCACAATTTTAAAAACAAAGAACTAAGATCTTATTTTATACCCATGTTTCGGATTTTTTTACTTATTTTTTTGAAAATTAAATGTATTCTTTTCTTTTGTTTTGTTTTTTCTTGTTGGAATGTTTTTCATATTCGTGTTATATTCATTTTTTATGTATGTATGTATGTTTGTTTGTGTTGGTTGTTTTTGTGAATTATTCAAAGAGTTTGTATATGATAAATGTGTATAAGATAATCTAAAATTTTAATATGATCAAATGAGATAATAGAAGTCAACAAAAAAAATTCAAAAGAATAACAAGAACAATTTTATTTTATTTCTTTTTGGCTAAAGGGATAAGGAATTGTGTAAAGATAAGTGATATGATATTTGGTAATTTTATATTAGATTAAGATTTACCCTTAGTGAGAGGGATGGTATGGATACCTCATCCTTTTCTTGTTGGCCATGAAAAGAATACCAAACAACACGTTTGAAAAAGATTAAACAATACATACAATAATGAGAAAGGGACTTACCCCACTATTCATTTTTGTCCCTTTTTCACATTATTTACACTACATTTTATTTTAATTAAGTCTTGGATTTGAATTCTACTTAATTAAACACATTAAACGTATTTATAACAATTGAAAAATAATTACAAATCTAAACGAGTTTTAACTTGATCGATCGATCAAATTTCGTCGTCCAAATCTAGATCGAATAATTAACCGAACTATTCACAAGAGATAGTTTTAGTGGTAAGATAGGGTTGGATTTAGGGAACATTTGAAATTCTCAAACAAAAATCATTTCCAATTCCAAGGTGACCGAAAGGGGATGGGGGTTTGATGGTTTCAAATTGCAAAAGAAGTGAATTGATTGGAGAAATTTAATTAACATAAAAAGAACCTAGACTAGCTTCGGTTTAAGGGATTCATTCTGTTCAAGTCATTTTCTCTCGCGGGGTTTTCATTACTAAACTAAATTGATTGTCTTCACTGATCAATTTAACGAGATAAGCTAATTAAATAGCCTTAAGAATCAACCTAGCTTGATCTAAAAGAATGAAAAGCATACCAAGTCGAATAATCAACTAAATTGCATTAAAATTTAGGAAAAATTAGGACAAATAATTAACTTCCATATGTTTAGCTAATTATTCAATGGCTCAATTCTAAGTTTGATTAGAACGATACTCAAATAAATTTGATAGTAAGCTAATCTAACTTAATGCTTGATGCAATTATCATGCAACAAAGAAAATTACACAACACAATTAAGCAAACATCGTAAAAGTCTCAAGCATTCAAAATATGAATAATAATAATCATTCGATTTAGAATTGTAAACAACAACAAAACAATTTAGTTTAAACTCTCACAAAAGCCAAGAAATACAACGATTAAATCCTAGGAACCCAAACTAGAATAGAGTACTTTAGCTAGTTTCAATCTTGAGTTAGATGTCTAGTTAAATTTATATTTGTTTTCCTCACTTTAATACAATGAACTCATTATTTAGTTTTAATTTTGGGTTAGGCGTTTAGTTAAATTTTTATGTATTCTTTTTTAAGTTGGATTGGGTTCAAATTACACTTTTAAAAATTCAGGTTGACCTAACCCGTTTGAAGTTTGTAATAGATATAAATCTTAGGAATTTGATATTTAACATATGAGTTTTTATGAAATTTTAGCTATTAGTATGTGTTGAACATAAATTTCAACTCGACCTAAACCTAACTCGAATTTTAAAGGTAGAGTGAAAAATCTTATTCGATTCATTCAGACAGTCAACTTGAAAAAATTATCCAACTTAACAATGTACACCCATAACTAAATGTATAAATATAATTTGGAGTAAATATAAATTAAAACAATAATAGTTATTCATGGATGACAAACTATAATAAATATAGTTAAACTACCAAAAAAGTATATACATACTATTGAATGACACAACGTGTATCTTCTATGATTTCTATGACAGACATTTTTCTATATTACTGTTTTATATAGTGTCATATATCTTGGAGTTATATTCCAAACCTACTCAAGTATATACACACATATATGTTCAAATAGTTGCAGCGATATTCATCCATGTAGTAAATGTAAGTATGGAGCTAAAAAAAGAAGTGGGAATCAGAAAGGAAAGAAAAGAAAAGGTGTGGATCATATAAAATAGGATCAATTGGACAGAGTCATGGGGTTCGTTCCAATCTGCATCCATTCCTTCATAATAAATTGTCCATTATAACTGACAAGTGACAAATGATCAACCAAATGGGTGAGGATGGTTCTTGTCTCTGTCTTTTCAATTACTCTCCAAGTAAACAATATTTTTCTTCTTTTTTCTGTCATTTTACGAAAACAATAACACTTTACAATTCATATATATTGCTCAAGAACACCATACACAAACTTGTTCGTGCTCTCGTATTTGTAACTCTTCCCAACTCTTAATTACCTTCCAATCTTGGATAAGAAAGCCTTAGTGACAATGGTTGATCATTCTCAACATGATGATTTACCTTCTTAATTAAATAATTTCATGTGGAAAATGATGATCAACGAAGTATATAAACCATATTGTTTGAAATAATTTCGTTTGGAATTAGTTGATTATGTGATTAAACCGAGGTGGTTTAATTGCTTGCTTTTAAAACTATTTTATAGTAATTTCGTGTTTGTGTAATTTTTGTTTTAAAAGTATATTGCAACTAATTAAGTAAAGTTAATGAGCAAAATAGGTTTTAGAAAGTGTAGTAAACTCTCGTTTTTGTGTGTTGAGAACAACTTGGCTATTTTATGTTATTTTTGTGGAGGTATAGGAGAGGAAAGCAAGAGCCCTACAAATTATTAGAAGACATAAATATTGTAACAACAAATACCTAAAATGTCGATTTGATTAAAATAGACTCAAATTAAAAAAAAATAAAACAAAAGATATCTGAAATTATGATTTAATTAAGAAAAATCTAAGATTTAAAAAATATAAAAAATTTCAAATTTCAATGGCTTCAATTGAATAATTTATAAATAAATAAATAATAGTTTTTCGATATAGATTATTAATAAATAAATAATTATTTCCCATAATAATTTTAAACTTTTATTTATTAAATTTATAAGATATTGGTTAATTTCATAATGGTAACAAAACACCAAACTATTTACGGTTCGAGTAACAAAGTCTATCAAGTTAGCCATTTTTTAAATATTTAAGATTTGTTCTTCCGTCTTTCTTCTCATTCTCGTTGCGGTTTCTTTCATTGTCTTCCTCATCGCGACAATTTCTTTCTTTTCATCGTCTTTCTTTTTTTATGTCATTTAAATTTTGGTAACTAAATCTGATATAAAAAATAGCAAAATCTAAAAGATCGTAAGTAAAGAATCTTGAAAAAAAATCATTTAAATTGAAGTAGTCAAATGTAAACGATCGTGTAAAATGATCTATAAAAAAAGTCAGCATGTAGACAAATCTAAACGATCATGTACCAAAAGAATTAAAAAAAATCGTTTAGCTCAATCTAAACAATCGTGTAAACAAATATAAACTATCGTGTAACCAAATTAAACGATTGTGTAACAAAATTAAATGATAGAATTGAAAAAATAAATTATAGTCATATCTAAACGATCGTATACCGCATGGTTGACGGAGTATTTTTGTATTTTCCACAATAGATCCGTGTGTTTTTTTCATTTTCGAAATTGTTTTATACAGTATAAATACTTTACTGTTTTGTTATATTTTTTAAATGACTCCTGAGACATTTTTCCATCCTAACAAATTAGGGATTCAATAACATAATTTAAAAAAATATATATGTTTTTTACTTGAAAAGTTAGTTGATTAAAAAAAATGAAAATTAAACACACTTTAACTTTCCTGTTCAAAAAATGCTAAAATCTTAAAATTTTAAATATGTATAATAGATATCTAAAGAATATTTAAATTTGTAAGATAGAGATTTGGAGGTAAAAATATGAAAAGCACATATACTTTACTTTATTCATGTATATGAAAATACATAAATACATAGTTAAACAAAAAAACTTACCAATCAACATACATAGTAATTTGCTTGTATCTTCATCCCCATTATTTGATCAAATCAATTTAGTTTTCTCTCCGTTTTGATCTATTTATGATTCGCTTCTTTTTAATACTTTCACTAAAATTTTTCAAATTTTGTGATTCATATTCAAATTTAACTTTAAAGATTTAACCACAGTACCTTCCACGGTGGCTACGTAAATTCACAAAAGAATTTTCTAAAAAACAAAATCATCTCGACCAAGATGCGCACATCGGAGTAGAACAACGGTAGTACCAAGTCTCTTAAGGACTAATTGTCAAAGTCTTTTAACAATTTGAACTTGAAAAGTAATATTTAATATGTAACAATATTTGCAATAAAGTTGTAGATTTTTGGTGAGGGATATTGTAGGTATATTGAAAAAGAGAATTAACGTGGATGAGATGTGATTGTTATTATTCTTATTGTTTTATTTATTTGTTATATTTTCAATCGTTTAAAAGTTGTTATCAAGATTTTAGTCAATTAATTATTGAAACGAAGATGCAAATGAAATATAAAGCTCAACGACGCGATAATCGTGATATTGTAAGGTTTCGATTCATCAACCATAAAGAATAGTCCTTACTCGTCGTAAAACCCGTAAAGAAAACGTATTGGTTAACATTCTATCATTGTCCTTCAGTTGTAGAAAATACATAACTTTTTGAATATATTGCTAAAAGATAATAGTACATACAAAATCTTTAACATAAAAATAATGTGAAACAAGTAAGATATATAGTCCAAAAATTGGTTTAATATGACCCAGAAATAATAAAAACAAATATTTTCGAACTCTAACTAAAAATAAACAATTTAATTCGAAATTAAAGTTATAACAAACAAATAAGATTAACTATTCCTAGCTAATGATCCAAATTTGTTAAATAAAACATACAAAGCTATTGATCTAAATTTTGGTTAAATAAAACATACCACTAACAAATATAATAAAGATAGATCATACAACTAATAAATACATTAAACATTTGTTGAAGGGAAACTTTCGTAAAAGTAACAAAACACTAAACTATTTATGGGGAATGTAACAAGGCCCATAAAGTTAGTCATTTTTTAAATATTTCAGGTTTGTCCTTCCATTTTTCTTCTCTTTCTTGCGATTTCTTTCGTCGTCTTTCTTCTTTTCTTTTTAAATTAAATTAAAATAAAAGATTTTTCAAATACACTACCGTTATACACTTTTGCCAAAGAAAAAACTTATTCGCCCAAATTGTCACCTCCGTTTTCGCCAGGTCGATTCTTAAACTGAGTGGGCCTAGGCCCATTTCACAATAAAAGGACAATCAAGTTATGGGCCACATACAATCCATTTGGGCTTAACTTTGGCCCCGGCCCAAAAGTTTGAACTTGGGGTTCTTTTCTAATTAATTTACTTTCTTCCTATTTGTTGTGTTTCTATGGCCAAGTACTAACCCTAAATTATTATAATAGTTACTTGGCAATGAAATTCTTTATTACTTAGAGAACTTATGGAGATATATTTATTGAGCTTTTTGGTCTATGAGTTGACTTTTCATTTCTTTAAAAGCAATACATTTAAGATAATCATGTAAATGTAAATTCACGATAGTAAGTAGTCCACATTACAAGATCTCCAAATTCGATAAGACTCAAATGAACACATATGTTTTTCAAAAACTTACTCGTGTATGCCAACAGGAGAAGAATTACGTCATATAAATTCATGAAACCTATCTAATTTTTTTCTTTGTATGA